>NC_138547.1:13548589-14748589 GCF_964234715.1 Podarcis melisellensis | reverse complement strand
CCTCTCACCCGCTGAACCTTTTGTAGCATTAACAGGGCCTCTTACTATGCAAAGTGGATGCAAAGGCCTCTTTCGTTTCCCCAGTAATTAAATGAATGTCAATTGTTTTAGTTGTTTCTGAGGGAGAGTCCTACAAGAGTATTAGCATGTTCTGCTAACCCAGACGGCCTGCACTCCAGGCCTGGCGGAAGCCCTTGGGGGGTTGACCACTGACCCGAGAACTCTCTGGGCGGACACACTGGCTGCATCTCAATGAGCCGGCCTCATTCGGTTTCTCTGCGACTGGCTGAGCGGAACTAATATTGCCGACGCATATAGATGAAAGGGGGGAGGGAATAGCTTTATGGCTAAATTAATTAAGCAGATGTACCTGTCTAATTAAAGAGCCACTGTCCCCTTTGTACCCTCACTTGCACGGCAAACAGTATTTAAATGCGCGGCCGAGCCGTTTCGCCTATCAATATTTAGTAGGAACACTCTGATGGAGGTGATATTAGCAAGATGTACTCTCCATTTATTATTAATAGCCGCCATTCCAATTTATGCACAGGAGCGGCAGTGTAGCTTTACAAGCATTGGGCCAGGGCCTGGGGTGGAGAGGAGGCAGCTGCTGAGGTAAGCAGCCACGCATCCTACCGGTAAGGGGAAACCCATCAGAAATACCCCGGGGTCGAGCCACTGCAGCCCTTTCACAGGTGCCTGCTAACGTCACGCTGCTGAGCTCCAGCAATCCAAAGGTTGCCCTTGGTCTGATGTCACAGCCAGAAGCAAGAGGTGAGCAGGGGCTAGTGGGCCACGAGGATTGCTAGGTGACACCCCCCACATCCACACCCGATGGGCTGGGGAGGACAAGGAAAGAAGACCTTGCCTACTGCTGATCTGGAGCCTGGCCTCCTTGCCAGAGATTGCAACCATGTCCACAGCAAAATGGCAAAGGGGGAGCCAGGTGGCAGTGGCTGGAGCTGCAGTTGAAAGCCCATGCACAGAGGCATGTCAATGGGCTGAAGCCAGAGTAACCAGCCTGGGAGGGTAAGAATGTAAAGCAGCATATTGAGCTTTGTCAGATCTGCTTCCTGTGAGGTTGGGGGCAAAGGTGGTCCTTCAGGAAACATGAAGAGGACTTTGAGTCATTGAGGCCTGAGCTGGAAGCATATATATGAAAGAGCCAGGGGGCTATAATAGGAGGTAGGGAACCTCAGGCCCAGGGGCCAGATGTGGTCCTCCAGACCCAACCCACTGTCCCCTTCACTGGCCCTACTTCTCCCCCCTGAATGCTTTTGCCTGGCTGGGATGTATCCTTGAATTCTACTAATGCTTCTTTCTTGCATGGATGGAGCATAGAGGGGGGTGTGTGAGTCTGTGTAGAAACTGGCCTACTGCACAAAGTGTAAAGTCCACATTTGCCTCTGACTCTGCCCACCACTAGCACATGGTCCTCAGCAAGTTGCCCTGAAGGGAGTGTGGCCCTTGGGCTGAAAAAGACAGTCAACCGTGGGCTATAGAAAAAGATGGACCTATTGGGGGCCTTTTAGTGCAGAGGCTGCCTGCGCCTGCATGGCTCAATTCATGCTCTCCATTCCTTTGGTCAGAAGCGATGTGGCAGTGTGCAGATAAATTCCTCAGGTCATTGGCTAAAGACTGGAGAGGAGACCTGCTGGAAAGGAAAGGGGACTTCTAGCTCAGACAGGCAGTTCATGGGTTCTCTGGAGCCCCATTCAAACATCTGCTGACTCAGCAGGATCCTGGCCCCCTCCACCAAGAGGATGCCTGGTGTCACCAAAAGGGCACAACTGGAGTCCAACAGCCATCTGCTGTGAGATGCACAGACCCTTCCCCCAAATTTGTCTGGCTCTGAGACAGGATTATGGCCCTATTGTTTGTTTCCATTATTATTTATCATTTCCTTTATAAAAGGCTTTTATGTTCTGTTTTCCTCCTTCCCCTAACATTTCAATGGCACCTTTTAATTTGTTTCTTCCAGTGCAAATCACCCAACATCACACAATAAGGAGGCTGGAACATAAGTTCAGAGAGCTTTTAATAGTCTGTTCTACATCTTCTGACCCAAGAACACATCAGGCAAAATTTGGGAGGAATCAGATTTACAGCTTGCTTTGAACAATCATCCATATAGGAAAGGACAGGATGGGGTGGGGGAGAGGTTCTTCTTTTGTCGCTGGACCATGGGAATTAGCAGGACACAAAAATATAAAAAAAGAAAAAAGAAAATCCTGATTGGTTGATAATCAAGATTGTTACCACCCCTTTAATTTATCTTGGGAAAACAAAACATCAAATTTACAGGGGGAGGCGTGGGTTTCTAGTCCAACTGGATGCTCTCAGGTCTAACTCTCAACATATGGATACTAGCAGTCCGCCGCCACCTATTTTAGGTCAGGTTTGAGGAACCTGCAGCCTTCCAGATGTTACACACCCAACTCCAACAACATCTGGAGGGTCACACGTCCCCCATTCCTGATCTAAGGAGCAGCATTCCCTAGTGCATGCAGAGAGTGGAAGAATGTCTCTATTTAGAAGAGGCATTCCATGTGAGAGACAATGCCTCTTCTTAGATCAAAGTGGGACTCCCAACTCCTATCAGCCTCAGCCAGCAGGGCAATGGTTGGGATGGAGAGCCATAGGTTCCCCACCCTCTTGTAAGAAACAGGGCTGTTTGCAGGAACACTTAAATCTAGATCAGGAAGGTGCCTTATCTCTAGCCCTGAGATTGGTGACCTGAGTAGGTGGAGCCAAAAGACCCTGCTCCACTGATTAGCCAAAGGCAGGAGGAAGCACTCACAGTTCTACTGTATATACCAGGCCCAGAGGATCCAGAGAGTTTATGATACATAAGTCAGTGGTGAGGAAACTGTCCCTCCAGATATTGTTTGACTCCAACTCCCAGCAGCCCTACACCAGCAGCCTGACCAATCTGGAGGGCCCCAAGTTCCCCACTCTTATTGTAGGGAATCCATCGAGGGCTTTGTAGGCTGTGGGGAACTTGTGTTTCCTGACCCTGTTGAGTGTCTGCAACCTCCTGGGTGGAGGGGGTGGGGTAGCTTAAAGCAAAGGTTAGTGCAGGATTGATGTAAAACTTGTAGTTAAAATTATGCATAGGATATCCCTCCCTTTTGAGGAGCTATATATATATATATGCAGGGTGTGGGTGGGTGTAAAATACAGGGGACACACACACCTCCCCCCTTTTGTGCATATATATATATATATATATATATATATATATATATATATATATATATATATATGGATCCAGAAAAAGGGCTAGATGGATAGATGGATAGATTAGTTAGATAAATAGATGATAGATAGATAGATAGATAGATAGATAGATAGATAGATAGATAGATATAGATTTCCCCTGCATCTTCTTGGATGTATATGTTGTTGTTGTTTAGATATATATATGGATCCACAAAAGGGGGGAGGGAAGTCCAATGGGATATGTGTACTGTTTTGCTTTTCTTTTTAATTGTTGTTTGCAAAATTTATTTTTTTAAAAAAAAAAAAAGTAAAGAAAAACAAAGCCAAGCCAAGCCAAGCCAAGCCCTTGCCTAATCATTTTCAAGAAGACACTTCAAACCGTTTCTAGTGGGAAGCCTAGGGTGGTGGGGCGGGGATTGACAATATAGCTTTCGATGTACTCAAATACTGTCTGAGGATCTTGGTCGCCATTGATGAAAATGGCATCTTCAAATACAGTCTCCAAGCCTTCGGCAATCCTCAAGTAAGCGTCCACTTTGAGTTTCACAGCCTCTTCCAAGTCCCTCGGATGTATCAGGAGGCGTTCACTGGCTTCCTTGGAGGCTGCCGGTTGGTACAGTGTGTGGTACCTGGAAATGGGGCAGAACAGTAAAAAGCTCAGAGACGAAGCTCTACCCTACCTTTTTAAGAGTGTCCTGGTGACAGCAGGAATGGGGAACCTGTGGCCTTCCAGACCCTGTAGCCACAACAGTCAATGGTCCAGGGATGAAGGGAGTTGAAGTACAACATCTGGAAGGCCACGGGTCCACCACACCTGTTTTAATAAACAGCATTCCCTACTGCATGTAATACATGGAAGGATGCTTCTCTTTAAAAGAGCAGTCTCTCATTTGAGAGAGGGGAGCGCCTCTTCTTCGATCAGCAACTGTGTAGCCCTCCATATATTGTGGGACTCCCACCAGCTCCAGCCAGCATGGCCAATGGTCAGAGGATGCTGGGAGTTGGAGTCCAGCAACATCTGGAGAGCCACAGGTCCCCCAATGCTGACATAACAATATATTGCCATAATTCAGAAAAAATACTCTTTAAAAACACAGGAAAATTGTTGGCAAAAGTGCTTACAATTAAACCAACCAAAGCTGGGGAGGCTTGGCCTACAGTTTTCTGGCCCCTGAACAAAGATTTTTTTGTTTTTAAATGAATCTTGGATTCAAATTTACAGTCTAACCCCAAAGGTAAATTCCCTTCCTCTTGCTTGTCTGGATGGAGGACAGAGGAGTGTGTGTGAGCGTGTGATGAAACTAGCTTACTGTGTAAATGCGAAAACTGGCACTGGTTGATCTGCCCACATTTGCCTCTGGCTCCTCCCATCACTGGCATGCAGCGCTTGCAAGGTTGTCTAGAAGGGAAGGCAGCTTTTCAGCTTAAGAAGGGTGACCCACCCCTGGAGTAAATGCAAATGCAGACAGGGTTACTGCCATTCCAATGGAAATTCATCTCGCCCTAGTGGCGAAGGCTGTGACTAGGTGCATATGCCTGCTCAGTCTGCTGTCCAGGCGAGGTTGTCTGTTGAAAGGTAACTCAGGGCTGTCTTTAAATTGCATTTGGACCAGACATCCCTTCAAAAAGTGAACTGTATTCTGCAAAACAAAAACAAAAAACACGCCGCCCCCCTAGATTTGGATAAATTTTCCAAAGCAGGGAAACTATCCCCAGCACACTTGCATTGGTACTACTAACCTTTCTCCAGTGACTGGGTCAAGCATACGGTAACACAGGCGCTCCAGAATGGACTCAGGTGTGATGTGCAGGAAAAACACCCTATGAAGAGAGAGGAGAGGGGGAAATGTTCAGTTAATGCCACTAGCAGTAGCACACTGACTGTGTTTTGAGAACAGCTGGATTCTTCCTATACGGTAGGCCCGCAACTTACTTCCAGGGATCAAGCCTAACGCCAAAATCACGTATAGTCAAAACACATTGGGTTCTGTGGCAGGTGGGACTGCCAAAGTCATTTCCACCCGTTTCTGCCCCCTTTTTGATTTTTAATAGGGTTTTTGTGTGTGTGTGTGTTTTTGCCATGCACACAAATTAAATGCACCCAGGCTGCGGGCTTGCTGTATCCTAAAGAATAATGATCTTTTATTAACAATACAAGAAGCTGCCTCAGTCCAGGGCCAGGGTCTGTTCCCGTCACCTGCCTGCACTTGGTCCTCTAATATGCAGAAGCCTTATGGATGCTGCGGTCCCTTCTCAATCAGCCTCCAAGTTAAGAGAGAGGATTTATCTTCCATCAAAGGGACCCTGGTGGTCCTATCCGGCTGGAATGTTCCCAGTAGCACCAAAGTGCTGTCTCTAGGTGCTATTTTAATTTCCAACATTGCCCTCATTGGAGCATCATTAAAATGGTGGCATTAAAGGCAAACTGGAGTGTCACAGCTTTGAAAAAGGTGAATTCCATGCTAAGGATCATTAGGAAAGGAACTGAAACTAAGAGTTAAACTGAGGAACTTGCTCCCACAGGAGGCAGTTATGGCCACCAACTTAGATGGCTTTAAAAGAGGATCAGACAGATTCATTGAGGAAAGGGCTATCGATGTCTACTAGCCACGATGGCTGTGTGCTACCTCCACTGTCAGAGGCAGTGATGTCTCTGAATGCCAGCTGCTGGAGATCATAAGTGCTTGCTGGCTTCCCATTCAGGCATCTGTTCAGCCCCTGTGAGAACAGGACGATGGACTAGATTGGATCATTGGCCTGATGCGAAAGGACTGTTCTTATGTTGGGCTATTATCCTTCTTCAGGCATTACCAGTAAGCCCTCATGGAGCCCAGGAAGCTCAGTCCATTTGAACCCAGGGTTTCAAAGGAAGGAAAGGCAGGAGACCTCTCCATAGGGGATGTGCCAGAGTTCCTTCCTGTGCTGGCTCCTTCCCTAGATTTTGTTTCTGAGCATGCCTTAAAGTCTAATCTACACAGAGGGATGAGCTGGGAGAAATCTGGCCTGTATCACTGCCAGTTGAGGGAGTTACGCATTTTTAAATGCACCCCAATATTAAAAACGCCCTGCCACACATAAATATTGTTTATTTATTTAAAATGAGCACAACGAAGGCCATGATTGAACCTTTGAACTTGATCTGCTCGTTTTCTCTTTGCATGGAGGGTGTTTTTGTAAGGGAAAGAACTGAGAGGAGCATTTGAATCTGGAACTGCCCCACCCACAGGCTGAAGAGGGGCAATCTGTTCCACCACTCATTCATCATATATATCATTTTGACCCTTGGGAGAAAAGCACCAAGACTTACACTCCTGGAATATCCCAACTGATTACAGGAGTGTGCTCCTATTTTCAGATGCTCCCCTGAGCCCAAAGCCCCCCGTGTGTAGTAGGCCAGTACCTGAGGGAGATGACCATGTTAACCCTCTCTCACTTCTTTACTATATATATGGAGGGGAATTTTTTATGCTCATTCATAACTACAGCCACCACTTTCCAACCCTGAAGTGCATCCCAGGATTTCTCATGCCTCAAGCTTCATAATGCAGGAAATATCTTTACCGAAAGGATATTGGAAGAGGTAACTTGGAAGAGGGGGAAATCTCCTGTTTATTATTTAGCTTTCTGTCTTTCTCCTGTTCCCTAATCCATTCCAAATTCTTTGTAGAAATGAACTTTTATTTTATTCTGGGCGGTGGGGAATAGGATATTTTGCCGGCTTTCCTCAGAATGCAATTTCTCCCTGCGGCTGGCTTCAAGGCTATACTGCTTAGTTTTTATATTTCATTTCAATTCATTTGGGGGGGGGCATGCACGTGCCTCTCAGACCGGTTAGTGTAAGCTTTAGACATTCACCAAAGGGAACATTTTATCCTTACTGGGGAGAATCAGATCAGATGAAAGCCAGAGGTTTCTATCACCGTGGCATGCACGTAGCAAGATTATTTGGCTCCTTTGTAGAACTTAAAGTTATGAAAATCATCTCGCTGGCTCTTCAAATGTTTACAGATAATGACTTCCACTTGCATTGAGTTAAAAAAAACACACAAAAAAAAAACACACACACCTCAGCCCAGCATTAAAAATAAAAAAAGCAGAAGATCTCAATGATTCCAAAGACAGGAGGAGAATATAACAGTTTTCAACAGTCTTTTATCCTTTACACTCCAAACATTTTGTTTCTGCTTTGTTTCTGTTGCCCAACAACCGTCTAGAATTGTGATTGTCACAACGGGTAACTAGTGATAAAGTGTATTGAGATGAATATTCTAGCAGAAGGCAGGGAAAGGCGCACGCGGGGGGGGGCAACAATGTCTGCTTATACAGTCCTGATAATTGATACGGCTCCCCCTATTATTTTCCAAAATAAACAAAACAAAACAAAAAAAGAAGGAAAGGATTATAACCTGCCATATCAAGGAGCCTTGTCGCTACTCATAGTCACTAAGTTGAGAAAAAGAGAAATGTAGCAGGAAACTGAGAAGGAAAAGCCAAAGACCCACCCCTCGTAAGAAGCTGCCAGGAAGATGAACAGTGGAAGAGCCTTGTCGAAAATACACATTTTGTGTGTGGAGAAAGCGTGTCTTATTATTCAGTCTGGTGTCAGCAATAAAGACAAGCAGAGGGAAGGAGGGGGGGATGTTGTAGGGAGTCAGGTGGGTAATTCCTGACTCAGACGTGTTCATTGCCTAAATCAGCCATGGGGGAACGTTTGGCCTTCTGGGTTTTGCTGAACAACAGCTTCCATCAGCCCCAGGAAGCATGGCCAATGGCCTGGGATCATGGGCTCTGTAGTCTATTAACATCTGGAGAGTCAATGGGACAAGCAAGGGACAAGCCATCGTCAAGCCTCTACTACAGGCTTCCTCAACCTCGGCCCTCCAGATGTGTTGAGATTACAATTCCCATCATCCTTGACCATTGTTCCTGCTAGCTAGGGATCATGGGAGTTGTAGGCCAAAAATATCTGGAGGGCCGAGGTTGAGGAAGCCTGCCCTACTATATCCTGGCATCACTCAGCAGTTGAAGAAGAAGGCCATTCAAATGTGAGGGGATATTGGTTTGTTCACTTTTGTTTTCGTTTTATTATATGTTTTGGGTTTTCATTTTGTTTTGTTTTTTTGTTGTGAACTACCCTGTGATCTTTGGATGAAGGGAAGTATACAAATTTAATAAACAAACAAACAAACAACCACATTCTGAAGAGGATTTTACAAGGCATCTTTCCATGCTGCCAGAACTGCATAGCCCATCCTATTTATTGGTCTCCAGGGATAATCAGTTTGGTTTCCTGAGCAGAAGATTTGGAGCTGGAGAACAGAGGACAGCTCCAGCCCCACCATTAGGAAGAGCAGCAGGTGCTTGCAGCAGGGGCAGGGCATACGGATGTAAGCAGGCAGCAATTTCCATCCAGTCCTCTGTTCTTCACAATCAGCACTGTTCCCATTCTGCTAGGGTTCAGCTTCCACTAAACCTACATTATTACTTCCACTGTCTGCTAAAACATAATTAATTACAAAGAGTTGTATCCAACTAAGTTTTGCTCTGCCATTGAACTACAGCCCTTCCCCAATTGTTTTAGCTTTTATAGATTACCGTACATTAGTATTTTTACTGTTTAAAATTTTTGAACCAGCCCCAGCGGGCATGGTTCATAAGTGCCCTATCAATGCCCTCCCTCCCAAAAATGTATAGGGTTCTTTCTACATGTGCAGAGCAGGTATCTGCATAGATATCAGGAGTGGATGCAATCAGACTGGGCTGCTGAATGTTGATTTGGGCCCTGGGGTGGACAATGGAAATCTGTTGGATGTGGACCAGATGGAACGGGAACATTCTTGTGGGCACAAGTTGGGACTCCTGGGTGCTAAACTATGGAACTCACTTCAACAGGAAGTGAGTTGGTGACGGCCACCAACTTGGATGGCTTTAGAAGAGGATTGGACAAATTCATGGAGGAAGATAATGGCTACGAGTCATCCTGGCTAAACTGCCTCCAGTTGGAGGCAATAATGCTTCTGAATACTAGGAGGGGAGAGAGCTGTTATGCTTGGGTCCTGGGAGAACAGGATGTTGGACTAGATGGGCTATTGGCCTCATCCAGCAAGGCTCTTCTCATGTTTTTAGTGGTGGTTGTTGCCCATTGGGCCTTGTAGGGCAGAAGGCAGTGACCCTGCCAGTAGACAGAGACAGAGCCAATGACAGGTGAGGCTGGAAGCAATCAGAGGTGGGGCCAGCTCATTCTAGTCCTGTCCCCATCCTCCTCCCTGATGAGTTCTACAAGGGCAGCACTGAAACTATGGAGGAAGAAACTAGCTGGCAGAGCCAACCCCTAAAGAGGAAAAGCAGACAGGTGGGGTAAAGGGGCACAGGTAGGCTGTGGTTGGTGGGGCAGTGCCCCTATATGCCCTAATGGACCAGCCTCCTCTGGTTAAAAGCTACTTTTAAACTTCTGCTTTTGTTGTGAGACAGCAACTTTCAAAAATAGAAGGCCATTCATCTTGTTCTCAATTTGCTAAAATAGCCTATACATCTTCCCCTTGGTAAGCAGGGACCAGCTGCCTGCTTTCCATTCTGCATGCTCTGCACTCGGCGGGGGGTGGGGGCGTGGGGGGCACTGGCTGATCCTTGCTTAAAATGGGAGCATAACTGATAATGCCACAACTTCCCCCAGCTGTGCCCAAACCTGAGAGAGAGAGATTACTGCTGTTAACTATTCAGTTACCAAATGTTCCAGGCCTGCCTTGCCATGGCCCCAGAACAATATACTGTATATCCACAGGGAGGAAAGAGGCAGTGAAATCCAGTCTTCCTTCTTAGCCGTGTAAGGCTGTCATCTAGGGCCGGTGCAGGGAATCTTTGGTGTTCCAGATGTTGCTAGACTACAATTCCCATCAGCCTTAGCCAGTATGGCCTGGGATGATGACAACAGTTCAGGAATATCTGGAGGGCCAAGGGCTCCCTCCCCCTTGATCTACGGTGACACTGCAGAGTGAATAGCTTAAGAGGTTCCCACAGTCACACTTCCTGCTCTGCCTTGCCCCTTCTGCTTCTAATTAGGAAGGAAGGATCTGATGCAGTTCACGTTTAAATCCACACTTTGTGATACAATACATAAACTGTAACACAGCCCTCCTTCAAAATTCACACTTCTCCAAATTTTGCAATGCAGTCCTCTCTAGCCAAGTGATGTATACAAAAATGCAAGGAGAATCTGCTTCAGCTTTTAAACTAACCACAGTTCTCAATGGGAACTTGGTAACTGTGGTTACAGCCAAACTACAGTTTAGAGTTTTACAAGGCTCTCCTCTTTGCTGAGTCTGATGACTGGCAAACTGAAGAAGGGGGAAAGAGCCTATTCAGGACATCACAGTCTGCCCAACTGATTCACAGCTTTTTGTACTTCAAAGCGAAAAAACTGACATGGCCTTCATGCAGGAGAAGTCTCTCTCTCATCTTACCAAATCCTGAACATATACAACTTTGTTCTGATAATATTATATAGGGGAATCAATCAGCTTCAGGGCAAACATGTCCAGTCTAATCCTCCTCCCCACCCCGTTCCGGTCACCAAATCTGCTAGGAATCAGGAATATCTGGTTGTAGCCAATGAGCAAACCCACTGAAATTACCAGATCTAAGTTAACCATACCCACTAATTTGATAAGTCTGCTCTGCATAAAGCACTGAATACAACCCATCATCCACTGAGGGGGTGTTATATAAGCATACTGGGGGAGGGGGAAGCACAGGCAATGCAAACATTTTAAAGGCTTTTCAAGATGTCCATAAAGTTTCTTTAGAGAAATTGCTCATAATGCCCCACTTTTAAAAAAAGAAAGAGGCTAGGAACTGGTGGTATCAGCAACTGCTCCTGAAATGACATCACATCTCTTCATGCAAACACACACACACACACACACACACACACACACACAACCTCTCTCATTTTTATTCTCTGCCTCCTCCTCCCTCTCGTTTGTTATTCCATCATTGTCAGATTCCCCCCAGAGTTTGCTCCAATGGCACTTCACAGATCAGGAATAAAGATGGCAGCAGCAGGGAGCTCCTTCGGTGGACAACTGAGCTGGCCCCATTTCCCCTAATTGTGAGCTTAATCGCAGCTCGTCTCGGCAAGGAGGGAGCTTCTGTGGCTTGGAAGGGAGCAGAGAAGACAGAGCCTTTTGCTGTTGGAGCCACAGGCATAATCAGGATCCCGTACAATGCCGGGAAAGAACTTTTGTGATGCTGCAAATGATTCTGAACACATACAGGGAAGGGATGTACCTCATCTCAATATCTCCAGGTAGAGCTGGGAGACTCCTTGCCTAAAGCCCTGGAGAGCTGCTTCCAGTAAGTGTAGACAGCACTGAGATACAAGGACCAAAACTCTGGCTCACTATGGCAGCTTCTTATGTTCCCCTTGGGCTGCCCAGCAGACTTTCTACCCTGCACTTGGGGCTGCTACTGAATTGTCAGCTGGCTTGCTTGCTTCCCTACCTGCCTGGCTCTCGGTCGGCAGCCCCAACAGACGCCTTCCAAGCCTACCATGCTGTCTGAAGAGGCCTGAGTGCTTAAGTTTGGTCAAGGACAAATATGATGACATCACACAAGGGCCAGTAGACAACCTCTCATTGCTACAGCCATAAGGTGAGGGAAAAGCAGGTCAAGACAACCGAACAGCATCAGAACGCAGATGTTTGTTTTGGCTACATCACCTGTGCCAATTTTCTACATTAACATCAAAATAAGATGATAATTGGCACAGCTGAAATGCAAGCTGAGAAGTCCCAGGTTCAGGTGTCATCTCGGCCACAACCTTATCCACTGGCCTTGGTAAGCCTCTGCTTTGGCCCATCACTTTCCTGGGCCATCAGCCATGCTTAGTGAGAGCTGATGTGAGTTGTAATTCAGCAGCATTCAGATAGCAACGCCCCCCCTCCCTGCTTTAAATACCCGAAAAATGCTATTTAAATTGCCAAGTATTAGTATAAAGAAATAGCGGGTTTTAACACTGTCTGTGTCCACAAAGCAAAGTTAATCCCTTTGGCCAAACGATAGTGGCAGAAACTTTTCCAGGGGAAAGATCTATGCCCTTGAATAGTCTTAATTTTTTGAAGAAGAAAAGGAAACATATTGCAAATGCAAAAGAGGGAGAAGGGGGGGGGGAGGAAAAGAGCCGATGATGTGTCACTTTACACACGTGTCAAGAGTAACCAATTTCCTAATAGGGAATAAATTTCCCCCATTTAAATACTGTCAAACAGAACCTCTCCAGCCTAATAGGGTTCGCTTCTGGGGAAAACGCAAAATAAATCGGATTAAATATTTATATTTCATAGTATTAATTAAGAGGCAGGAGGGAGGGAAAGAGTGGGGAGGAAAGCAGTCCATCAAGAGAACCCCAATATGTTCAGCGCGTCCCCAGGAAGCCAGAGAAAAGGAAATTTCACAATCAAGTGTGTAAGTGTTCCAAAAAAGGGTGCTGAATATTTTATGAATATTTGTCATAAGACAGAAATAATAACCACCGTGCAGAGCTATTAGAATTAATATTTATGCTGCCCACCATGAAATATTCATGGGGACAGAGAAACGGGGGGGGGGGAGACGGGCGCCCGTTAAGACAAGAAATAATTTACATTGGGTTCGGTTTACCCGCCGGCTTGATGTTTAAAGACGGGTTGACAAGGCTCCGTATGAATCCGTCAGTCACTTCCAGCCAGTGGGTGGGGTGAAGAAGGGAGGGATGGCAGAAGCAAAATGGGGAGTGGTGCCAGGGGGAGAAAGGGTCCAGGCTGCTGACAGCTCACAGATTGAGTTTCTGACAGCCCTTTAAAAAAAAAGGGGAAAAAGACCCTAAACGGCCCCCCCTTCTTCCATTGCCGGAGGCGGTCGGTATTTTGCCACACCGTACATCCGGCGCTCTCCCCTTCCATCTGCTGAAATTAACGAATTAATGAGTGCGATCCATTTTACAGTGGGGCCCCAGGAATGTTTACTGGTGATTAAATTATAATGCAGGAGGAGCTGTATAATTCATGAACCAATTAAAGGAAGTGTTAGTTGATTTGATGGGAAGCGCAAATACAAAAAGCATTTAACTAATAGGGAACCGCGGGCCGCCCACCCGCCTCAGCTCTCTCGGATTACGCGGCTAATTGCTCTGCTTTATAGGGCTGTCACAGATAGCCATGCATATTTCATTGTTCTCAAAGACTTCAATTGTTTGCATGCGTGTCTCTACTGTAAGATGCAGAAGCCCGGCCAAATTTCGGTGTAGTTAAGGCACTCCCCCGCTTCAAAGGCCAAAGTGGAGGATGTGGGGGTGAACCAGGTAGAGAGGAGCGGGTGCCCGATGCTTGGGGGGGGGGGAGAGAGAGAAACTTAAGGCCACCGAATTGAATGTCACTCAGCAATTACGTGATTAAAAAAGTGTGGCGTACACACACAGCCATCTTTTCCGTTGTGGCCTTTTCTAGATGCTTGTTTGCAAGGCTCTCTCTCCAAATTTATTACTGTGTTTGCCAAATGCTCCCATTTCCTCCACCCTTTTTTTTTTTAAAAAAAAACAACAAAAAAACAGAGATTGGGTGGTGAGGGGCACAGGGAAAGGTATGAAAAACTGGGGATTCAAATCACTCCAGAAAGCACAGCCTTCTGTGGCTTACACTGATGGCCACCAACTTAGATGGGTTTGAAAGAGGATTAGCCAAATACATGGAGGAGGAGAGGGCTATCAGGGGCTATTAGTCACAATGGCTGTGCTCTGCCACTGCAGTTGGGGGCAGCATTTCTTCTGAATACCTGTTGTTGCAAACAACAGAAGGGGAGACTGTTCTTGTGCCTGAATCCTGCTTGTGGGTTTCCCACAGGTATTTGGTTCGCCACTGTGAGAACAGGATACTGGACTAGATGGTCCACTAGTCCAGTCTCTTCTTAGGTTCTTTGGGCTCCTGGCCAAAATGACCAGCCAGATTGGGTGGTGAGAACTAGCTGCCCATTGAGGCAGAGGCCTAATGCCCCACTTGTACAACACTTGTACCGGCCTTGAAACCTGGAAAGCGTTGGAAATTAGGTAAATAAATATTAAATAGATTATCCCCTGGCATCTTGGATTGGGAGAAACAATACAATGTGATAATCATTTCATATTTTAAATTAACAGCATTCTTTAGGGGTTTAAGACTGAGACTAGGAAGAGGGTAAGGCTATTGATGGCTACTGCTCATTCTAACTATACACTGCCTCTGGTCCTGCTTGGCTGCTATGAGAACAAGCTACTGGAGTAGGTGGCCTGATCCAGCAGGCCCTTCTTATCTTTTCATGTCTGATGTCTTGGGCCAATGCTTGAGCTAATAGCTCTGCAAAGTGGACATGCAGTGGACTGGCAAAGGAATTGCTATACAGTATTGGCTGGTTTAGGAGGCATGTTTCTCACTCGCCCCTCTTTGTACTGACAGGGCACTTGGCAAAACGAGTCTGCCATCTTGGCTCAAGCTGACCAGCCACAGCCCCTAGAAGCTTAAGAGAAAACGAATTCTTAACGAGAATGAAAAGAATGTCGCTTTTCACACAAAATGTTGTGGTGTGAAAAACAGCCAAGAAGATTTGAGCTGAATGATAAAATGATGAGTGGAATTTTAGTACTGCTCTCCTGAGAGGCAATGACGAGATGCATCAGGAGTTTATGCTCTTGGAAGAAACCTATGCATTTCTTCTATAACTTCTGGATTTTGCTCTCCTCTAACAGAGCTGGCTGCAATGCCTGCTGGTTTGAATTTAAAGCAAAAACTACCTGATATTTCTGTGGGGTAGGAATTTCTCTGGGGGCAGGGGCAATTGGTTGTGCAAAGAGTCCTTCTTTTGATAACACTGGAAAGTACCACCTGACGTGCTATTTAGTGATACTCCAATTTCAGTGGGGGGGAGGCACAGTTGGAGGGTCTGATTTCCATCTGGGATGCAGACCTAGATGTTTAGTCTCTGCTCCTTGTTCTAGCCTTCTCACTCCTCTAGAAGGTACTGTTAGCATATTCACTGAGCAATCTGGTTTGGTGCTGCTGTTGCTAAATGCCAGATCAATCCATAATAAGACCATGCTCATCCATAACTTGATCATGGATGAACAGGCTGATTTAGTCTGCATTAGTGTGACTTAGATAAGTGAGCTGGGTTGTCTTGCTTTATGCAGCTGTGTCCACCTGGGTACTCAGTACAGCACTAGGCTAGGCTAGAATTGGGGGGGGGGACTTGGAGGGAGGTGTGCTATTGTCCATCAAAGCACTACCCCCTTGACCAGAAAGCCTCTTGATCTTGGGACAGGGTTGGAGGATCTGCACTTGGAAGCCAAGCCATAGAGAGAGATTGGGGATGCTGCTGGTTTACTGACCATCCTATTGCCCAGAAGCATCCCTGAGAATCCCTGGCCAAAGTGGCCTCTAGGGTATTGTTGGAGGGCCCCAGGATGATAGTCCCGGGTGACTTCAAAATCCACGTGGATGCTACCATTGGGTAAGCTCGGGACTTCATGCCCTCCATGACAACCAGGGGTCTCTCTCAAATGGTTCAGCACATCAGGCATGGCACACTCTTGATATAGTCTTTGCCCCTGTACAAAGGGGTATAGGATGTTAGTCAGCCAAAGGCCTGGTTGAAAAGGAATGTTTGCACCTGACACCTAAAGATATATTATGAAGGCTCTATCTGATTCTCCCTGGGGAGAGCAATCCACAAATGGGAAACCGCTGCAGAAAAGGCCCGTTCTCGTGTTGCCACTCTCTGGATTTCTCTTGGAGGAAGCACACCAAGAAGGGCTTCAGATGATGAACACAGGGCCCAAGTTGGTTCATGTGGGGAGAGGTGGTTCTTGTGGTCCTGACCATTTAAGGCTTTATAGGTCAAAACCAGCACTTTGAATTGGGGATGGAAACTAATCAACCACTGCAGTCAGACCTGTAAGTTACCAGAGCATAGGCAACACTAGTTAGGCTACTCCTGTTCAGATAGGGGGAAGCTGGGCCACCAGATGACATATTGAGGATGCAATGGAGGCAGCAAAGTATGCCTCTTTTACCCTTCATTGCCACTAGGTAGGCTCGATGATGAGCCCTCACCAGTGTTCACTTGCATTTGATAAGATCTTTCCTCCATTCGCATTCGAGCCATCTCGAATGTTTCCTCACCCTAAGCTCTGGAGGATACCAGAGAGCCAAGCAGGCTCCACAAGGTGGGAGAGGGAGGTTAGGGGTGATTGTGTCAACAGTCTGATCCATTTGGATGATCCATTCAGATGTTCCAGCCAGGGCTTTGACAGGAGTGTCAGTCATATCAGCCAGAAAATCTCCCAAAGCGATCTGGAAATCCATTGGATCCATCAGCCTCCAAGGACGGGCCATCCCTTCTGCAGAGAGGGAAAGGTGCTGAAAGCCTAAATGTCAACAGGAAGTGATCTGACCATGACAAGCTGAGAAAACAAGGTCCAGAGTGTGGCCTGCCACAGTGTTGGGCACTGACATGTTGGGATAGTCCCATGCTTATCTTGGCAGACATGAAGTCCTGAGGCACCCTAGAGCCAGTCACCTCAGTATGGATGTTGACAATCACCCAGAACCAACAGTCTGGGAGGCCTCAACACCACCTCTGAGACCAGCTCTGTCAGCTCAGACAGGGAGACAGCTGAGCAGCAAGGCAGGTGGTAAAGCAGCAGAATCCCTAATCTGTCCATGTTTCCCAATACCAGGAACATACACTCTAGTTCCCTCTAACTGGACAGAGATCCTGGAAAGAGAGATGGAATCAGCAAGTCCCCCTTCCCACCCTTCAAATCTGCTCTGCTGCTGTACTGAGTGCCAGGTGGTGGGCACAGCTGGCTCCACCCTGCTCACCCACCCAGGCCTCAGTGATGCAGAACAGATTGGCCTCCTCATCCACAATCAGATCATGGATGAGGGAGGTCTTACTCCAAGCCCACCTGGCATTCAACAACAGCAGCCACAGAGCCAAGTGCTGGCTGATAAGATAAACCCAATTCCCCAGAATGGAGGAGGGGGTAGAACATGGCAAAGTCACTGGCTGCCTGTGCTGTGTGTCCCTTACCCTGCCCGCTCAAACCCCCGCCCCATATTATACCTCCCCCTACCCTGAACCACAGTGACTGGGACGGAGAAGATGCTCTCCCCAGCTCCTCTCTTCCCATGCACATCCCACAAAAAATAATAATTTAAAAACATACAAGATAGAAACAGTTAAAAACAATTTAAAACAATTTAGACAACTGGGGCAATAATAACAAAATCGAAACCAGCTAAACAATACCCTAACCCAAATGTCCTGACTGCTGACAATCTTAGTCTCCCTTTGGAACAGTGCAATATAGAACAGCACAATGAAACAGGAGGCTGACATGATCATTCCTGGGCATCTCCCCCCATTCCACATTTGTAAGAAATCAATATTTTAGTGTGACAGAGCCTACACTTTGGAACTCCTGCCTATTGTGTCTCTGCTGTACCTTTTTTAGCACCTGCTAAAAACATTTATGTTTAGACAAGTCTACCCAGGTTTGGGTTTTTTTACAATCAAGTGGTATATACATTTCATTAAGTAAAATAAAATACATATCCCTACTCCCACCCCTCTTTGTATATCAAATGAACCATCCCATCCCATCAGGGTGCAGGATGCAACCTAACATGTGGCATGAATATGTCACTGGACATCAGTTTAAGCTTCCTGCTATCAATTGGATTCGACTTTGTGATGACATAACTGAGAGCATGTGAGAGCCCCTGACAGCGGCAATTTAAACAGCTGCAAGCGTGCGTGCATGTGTGCATTTATCCAAGGAGAGCCAAAAAAAAGATATATAACATTGCAAGAGAACAAATAAATAAATAAGACACTATTCTAGAGAGATTGCACTCTTCGTAAATACTCAAAACTCTCTGCAAATGCTGAAAACCATGCACATGTATTATCTCTGTAGTTCTTCAAAGACCTTTCATATAAAATATCTCCTATTTGCTTGTAATATTTCCATTTCCTTCTGGACTGTGGACATACCAAGCATCTGCAGCATGTGACTTCCTCCAAAGAATCCTGGGATCTGTAGTCTGTTAAGAGTACTGGGAACTGTAGCTCTATGTGTGGGGTAAACTACAGTTCCCAGGATTCCTTGGGAGCAGTAGTGTGCTTTTAAATGTACTTTACATGTATGGCATGTAACAGCTCAAACATTTCTGAATGGCTGTGTTTTCAAATGAGCTCATTCGGCATTCAAATGACAAAACTGGACCAAGTTGTCTCTCTTTGCCCATTGAACAGGGGCATTATCAAGAGACCCTCCAAGAGGTTACTAGAGGTTTATCCCCCCCCCCCTTTTGAGATGAATTTTTCATCTTGAAAGGTCAAACTTCCAGCTCCTTTGATTCAAGCTAGCTGCATTTCTCTGCTCTCAGCTTCATGGTTCCCAAGACACAATCAAGATGGGGAGGAAGCAAGGCATTTTGGCGACCAAGTCAGAAAATCCAAATGGCACTTAAATAATTTACAGAATTATCAGGGGGCACCACCAGACGGCTGGAACGAACATCACTGAAATGACCAGGGGCTTCTTTCAAAAGAATTGCAGTGCTCCTGAACAGGTCTCATTCACTTTCGTGGATGTGTGTGTGTGCAGGAGATGGTACCCACTGGGTTTTCCACTGGATGGTATCGAGGGGTGTAAGAAAGCATTGGTTTCTATTCTTCCTTGTATTTGTCACCTGCAGCCCTGTTTCCATTCTGATGCAGAAAGCCACATCAACTGTCTGTCTGCTCTGGTGAGATTACATAATTTACGCAATTAATTGTGTAAACTTCACTGCTATTACTTTATCTCACCCTATTCATTTAAATGCAAAAGAAACACAATGAAAATGGGGTGTGTAATTAACATTGATATCCCACCTTTCCCCCAAGGAACTCAAGGTGGAGTACACAGTTCTTCCCCTCCTTTTTTCCCTCAAAACAACCCTGTGAGATTAGCCTAAGAGACTGTAACTGGCCCAAGATCACCTTGTGCACCTTGTATGTTGAGCTGGGGATTTGAACACTGGTCTCCCAGGTTCTAGCCCAATGCTCTAACCACTGAACCACACTGGCTCTCACTGTAGCTAGCAGCCACTGATAGTGAATTTGTCTGAGCCCCTTTTGAAGCCGCCTAAATTGGTGGCCATCACACCTCTTGCAGGTGCAAATTTTGTCATTTAGTTGTGTGAAGAAGTGCTTATGGTGGAAGAGAGAAGGAGAAGGAGAAGGAGAGAGCAAGAGGGGGAGAAAATACTGATTTTCCCACTGGTCCATTAGCCTACTTTACTGTTCTGGTTTGGCAGCATCTGTTATATTGCATCTCTCTAGCCGCTGTCTCTCACCGGACCCTCCCACACAGTCAACCTCACTGGCTGCTTGCCGAGGATGGACTGTGAGGAGTGTTATTTCCACCCAAACACATCCAATATGTCTCATTTCTGAACCTTTTTGTCTTTTCATCGCCATCTTTCAGGACGCTCCTCTAGTGCCAAAGGGTTGCACTTCTAGTAACAGTTGCTTGTGTATCGTGCAGGCTTGGACACTCAGGAGAAAAAGAGGCTCGTCATCCTGGTGCAGACTCTAGTGCAGTACAAGATGTGAAGCTAGGAGGCTTTGATGGAACTTGGAGTTTGCCAACTGTCCTTGGTTTGGGGAAGAAAGCCAGAAAAACTGTCCAAGAAGAAGCTTTTTTGGTGCCAGGAACGTGTCTTGCAATCTTTATATGGCTGAGTGAAGACTGAAACCTGTTTGCTGGGTCAGCACTTGGGGGTGGGGCAGATCTGCATCCCAATTTGGGCAGGGATCTGGGTCATCATCATCAGCCCTCATAGGGATAGGAGCCTTAGAATGGGAGTGAGGAACTTCTTTCAGTCCTAGGGCTGCGTTCTGTTGTGGGGGACCTTTCGCAGGTTATGTGCCAGTGGTGGGTAAAAGTGAGTAGAGCAATTCATGTGAATTTTAACTTTTTACCTTTACCTTACATTCCAAGCATGAAAACATCCAAGATTCTCCTTCTTCATCTTTCATCCAGGAAAGTGAGAGGCATTGCTCACATGCTGTGTGGCCTGGGGAGTGTTGCAGGGACTCCTAGAGGGCTGTATTTAGTTCCCAGGCCTGAGGTTCCTTATGCCAAGAATATTTCAGCCCCTCTCTACCCCCCACCAAGACTGCATGCCCAGAAGCCTTTAATACAGTGCTGGGGGAGGAATGTCTGAGAATTGCATCAGAAACAGAAATGGGAGTGAAAATTCCTACAATTTGCACATTCATACAAGGTCAGGAACAGAAATCAGGCAAGTGAGTATGAGTGGTATTGGCTATTTGTTTTTAGTCTGCAGATGATAGGTAGACAATCATGCTGCTTACTGTATTGTTTTTGACGTTTCCTTTCCATTGAAATACATGGAAGTTCATTATGTAACTCATTAAGTTACAACCACAGCATGTATTGGGGACAAATAATATCAGTTAAAGTGGAGGCTAAAGTGCAGCAGAACAAAAACAGCACTGGTTGGTGCAAAGTCAAGATAGGATGGTAGATGCTGTCTCCTTACATCGCTATGTACATATGCACGATGGCCAATTCACGCTCATCATTGTACATGACTAATTACATCTCAAGATAAAAAGGCCCTCAGTGGAGATACACCATACATTTAAGGTACACCCTCTCTACTCAAGAATCCCAGGAAGTGTAGTTTACCTCCCATGGAGCTACAATTCCCAACACTCTTAGCAAACTACAGTTCCCAGAAGTAGGGGGTGCTTTAAGTGTAAAGCGTGTTTGCAGCCTTTATTTTGCAAAACATCATTAACAATGCCTAATTCAAGTCTGGTCAGATTTTAATTTTCATGGGTCATTGAACTGCCTAGATCAAAAATCAAGAGCAAAAGTTATCTGAAGCTAACATCCCTCCATTTTGATGGGTCCAAACACAGGCAGTACAGCTGCATTAGGAAAAAGCTCTGCAACTCATTGCCTTGGTTGTATATATATTAAAAAACAAACAACCTTTTTCTCAATCCTCCTATCACTACAGCAACATATATATAACCCATCAAGATTAGTACCCTGAGACTCCCACTCATCTGATTTCCTCTGATCTGCTTATTACTCAACAACTAAATGTTTCACAAAGCCATTTCCCAGAGAAATATTTATGGCTCCCCAATGTTTATTGAACCCTCCATCATGATCAAGGTTTTATGAGCACTCTGTACACAACTCTGAATTAAAAAACATAATTCTTGCTCCATCAAACCTCAGCTTGATGTGGCATTTCTCTCCCTTTATACGAGTCAGCTTCAGAACCCCTTACAGGAGAATTTGTTCATAGACAAGGAATATTTCTCAGCCAGAGATGGTGGCTGTGAGGCGCTCTGGTTGCATAAACACAATGTGATACAGCGAGAGCCAAGCCTGGAATTGATTTTCTTGGAGGATAAGGTTATTGATGGCTACTGTGCTCTGCCTCCACAGCTGGAGGGAGGAATGCTTCTGAGAACCAGCTACCCAAAACTCCAGGAGGGGAAAAAGTTCTTCTGCTCAGGTGCTGCTTGAGGGTTTCCCACAGGCGTCTGGTTGGACACTGTGAGAATAGGATACTGTTTGACAGCCTATTGGTCTGATCCAGAAGGGCTCTTCTTATCTTATGATTTTTCTGCTTCTGGTACAGATGTTAATGCATCAACATGGAGCCCTCCGGATGTTTTGGACTAGAACTCTCATCAGCCCCAGCTAAATGGTTGGCTACAGCCCAACTATTATTATTATAGCCTTGTAACTGGAATATAAAAGTTGGGTTCTGGTAGTTGGTCACCCCTCCTCCTCTTTGCTATGTCCTCCAAGGGGCAACACTGAGACTAAGGAGAAGGAGGAAGCTGCTGGGCAGTGCCACCCCCTGGGCTGGTTGTAAGAAGGCAAGCAAGTGGGGTCCAGCAGACTGAGGTTAGTGGGGCAGTGCCCCCCCCACACTCCAGTGTGCAAGCCTCCACTGCTGGAGCTGGACTGCAAAATAATGTTGGTGGTGGCGTGTGTGTACTGTAGTGTGTGTGTGTATCTTCCTATATACATAAAAGTATAAGGCTGTTGTAATTATGTGGTTTGCATAGCCATGAACAATAGGCAGGCAGGTGAGGAAACAGCATGGGTGGCAGGTGGTCCAAGCAAGCTGTTTAACCAAAGAATGAAGAAGATTCAGAGAGAGGCTTGGCAAACCCCTCTTTTAACTGTCCCCCCATTAAACTTTCTGAAGTGCCTCCCCCACCTTTTGAAAGGGGTTGGGACAAATTGTGAGGGAGTAGGGGAAGTGTAAAGGGAGGAGGGGTTGGGAAGGGGTGGAGGAAGGGAGTGGAAAAAAGCTTGGAAGCTAAGTGGGGTTGGAAGTGAACAGAGGTGGCAGCCCCATGGGCAGGGGAGAGAAGTGGGAGAGAGGGAGAGAACGTGTGGGTAAAACGCTGCTCTTTCCTGGCTCATTCTTAGGGATTTCAGAGATCCCTGTATCCAAGTCCTATTGCTCTTGCAACATCTGTGATGACTATATTGCTTGTGGCACAGTGTCTCGCTCTCCCCCCTCCTCCCTCTATCTGACCCCCACTATAGATCTCAACGGTTGTTTTACCTTGTCAATGTTTTGTCTATATTTGCTTTAACCCAGATGCCCCCGCTTTGCTGGCAGCTGTGGGACTTGGTCCCCTCTCTCCTATCAACAATAATTAGGCCTTGTAAGACTAATGGAAGAAATCGTGTCTAATTACCTTGCTGAAGACCCAATTATACTATTAACATTCACAGGCTAGAAGCTAATGATGAGGAGAGCCTTTCATTTGCATAGCATTAAGTTAATTGAGCTGGAAGCTATAGGGCAAAGAGTAGTGGGGGGGCAGGGAGTGATGCTGGCAAGGTAGAATTACAGAATGGATAAGGATGTCCAGACCGGGACAATTAATCTGACAGTTTTATTAATTAACGGCTATCTGACTACCTAGAAGGAATAGCATTTGGCAGTCTTTGTGTGTGTGGGCGGGGGGGGACAGCTCACCTCCTTCTTCCTACCCAATGTTAAGAGCCCGCCCTACTGCTGATTATGTATTATGGTGCAATTTGTGGATAGTAACAGCGCTGTCTCTTTGAAAAAGGCTAGTCTGCAAACTTTGAAGCATACAGGGAACAGCCATGGAGGCAGAAGCTCCCAGGTTCACTCCTCAGCATCTCCTATTCAGAATCATGAGAACTGAAGTCTTATTTTATTTTCAGATTAAAGATTAAAGACTCAAAGATATAGCACATGTTCTGAATGCAGAAGGTCTCAGCTTCAATCCCCAACTGACCTGCTGTCAGCAAGTGTATTGAGTTTGACAGCGCAAGGGCCTAACTCTGCGTAAGACAGCTTCCTATGTTCCTAATTTTACAACACTTGCATACAGCCAGAGAAAGCATTCCCAGTTCACAACTCGAGTAGCTGCCTTATCCAGGCAAAGTCCCATCTGTTCTAAAAGAACTTCCCCGAGTTAAGGTTCCCACTTAGCCAACATTATCTGGCTTTCTGCTTTTATTCCCAAAGTTCCTGGGAGCTGGCCAGGTTCAAAGGTAATTTACATTTTTGAGGTAGCTGCTTCAAAAGTTAATTGCCCCACAGCTCTCAAAAGGCAGATAGCAAACCTAGTAACAGACTTCCTTAAACTAAGTTTTAACCCTTCAAGAAGCAAGAACGACCTTTCCACATTTACTCAGAATAATAATATTCATCAGTTCCCCTCCCCGCCCTCCAGCACAAGCACAAACAGTGGAAATAAATAGTCAAATGTCAACAGCTTAGAAATAACAGGACAGCTTCATTTCCCTCTCATATATTTCTTTTTCCTCTCTCATTTACAATGTGCCTCTGTCCTACGACGTGCAAAAAAGACCCTGATCTTCCCAGTCTGAATCTTAAACCCCCAAAGGATGCTGTTAATTTAAAATATGAAATTATTATCACATTATATTGTTTCTCTCAATCTAAGGTGCCATGGAATAATATATTTAATATTTCTTTACCCAATTTCCAACGCTTTCCAGGTTTCAATTTCCACATCCTGCAAGGCCGGTACAAGTGTTGTACAAGTGGGGCATTAGGCCTCTGCCTCAATGGGCAGCTGACCCTCACCACCCAATCTGGCTGATCATTTTGGCTGGCAGCCCAGAGGACATAAGAAGAGACTGCTAGATCAGGTCATTGGTCCTTCTAGTTTAGCATCCTGTTCTCACAGCAGCCAACCAGATGCCTGTGGGAAACCCACAAGCAGGATTGGAGCACAAGAGCACTCTCCCCTCCTGTGGATTCCAACAACAGATACTCAGAAGCAATGCTGCCTCAAACTGCAGCAGCAGAGCCGAGCCATCATGGCTAATAGCCCTTGATAGCCCTCCTCTCCTCCTCCTCTTCCTCTTCCATGAACTTGTCTAATCCTATTTTAAAGCGATCTAGGTTGTTGACCATCACTGCCTCCTGCAGGAGGGAGTTCCACAGTTTGCACTGCATGAATAAGTCCCTCCTTTTTTCTGCCCTGAACATTCAACTTCCCTGGATATCCACAAGTTCTAGTGTTAAGAGGGAAAGAAAAACTGTTATCCACCTACTTTCTCCAGGCCATGCTGGTTATAAAATTCTATTGTGTCGCTTCTTACGTTTTATCTAAACTAAAAACTCCTAAACACTGCAACTTTCACAGGGGGTCACTTGATCCTCTCGATCATTTTTGTTGTCCTTTTCTGAACCGCAATATTGGATAATGCTCTGACCTTCAGAAGCAGCTTTCTTGGGGCTCAAGGGGCTGTAATGGGAAGCCCCCTGCCCTCCCCATAAACACTCAGTGCCTGTCCAGGAGGAACACTACAAATAGTCCTTTGGATCTTAGCCTTTCACATTATCGCTGAAGATGAAAACAGAGTTGTAAATTGCAAGACAACCACGGGGTCCACATCCCAGTCACTGAATTGTCCTGGGCTTGCTTGATGATTACTGTAGCAGTGGCAGCAGGAACACCTGTTGGAGCAAGGAGAGGACTCTTCTACCTCCTGCCAGAACCTCCCTATGCTGCCACTGACTTGGTGGGCAGAAAACATCAGCTCTCAGGCAAGATGAACAAAAAGATCCCACAACTGAGAATAATCCTGGCAGCCAGTTTTGGAGAGCGTCTAGTCCCCCACTGTCACTCCAGCAAGACCAGCAGAAGATCTGGGGAGATGATTTGATCCACTGTGCCCTCCCGCCCCCAAGAAAACCACCATTTCCCCTGAGAGTTTGAAAAACTGGGCATCTTTTGACTTCTGGGGAGAAGGAATGGCAGATGACTGTCTGTTAGCTCTCTGCCGACAGAAGATAATTATGTGGTGGTTGATGACAGTCAGACAGATGGTCTGACTATTATAAACCACTCTAGAGATAAGAGTGATCCAGGTAGATAGAACCTCAAATGCTTTGATCAAGGTCATTTTTTGGAGTCTGCACCTGGGAGCTTGGATGGGGGCTAGAACGAGCTGGCAAGCTGAGGAGTCGACACCATGCCCAAATGCCACGTAACAACCCTTTGTGGGTATGAAGACCCACATCCTCTCTTTCTTAAATAAAAAAAAAACTGTAAAATGGAGAGATTTCTTTGATATTGGTAAAAATTACAATCAGGAAAAATTTCTTCTTGTTTCGTTTCTTTCTTTTTCAGTAGTAAACAAGAGAGGGAGCCCTTTCTGTGGCTATTCTCATATTGTGGGATTCTCTCCCAAAAGAGGTCAGTCAGACTGGCTGCCTCTTTGCTTTCCTTTGCTGGCAGGCAAAGACCTACCTGTTGAGACCAGCCTTTGGAAACTAAGGTGCAGGTGATGCTGATCACTGGGCTGCTGTCGGGGCAAAGTGAATAGCTGGCTCTAAATATATTTGCATGTATTTTAACTATTGTTATTAACTACGGTAGTTTCTTTTTATTACTTTGTGTTTTATAAGGTTGTTTTTTTAAATATTGGATGCAGCCTTGAATCCCATCTGGAGAGAAAGGCAGGATAATAGAATAATAATAATAATAATAATAATAATAATAATAATAATAATAATAATGGAAAATTGTGGAATGCCTTCCCTAATGAGGTGTGCATGTGTCCATTATTAGTAACTTTTCAGGAAGAATGTGAAAACATTCCTATTTAGCTAGGGATTGAGTGGCTGAAGAATACTGACCCTGGAAACCATGAGGTCATAGGATGGAAGAATGTTTTTAACTGAAATTGCTTTTACAATGTTTTTTTAAAAAACTCTAACTGCTTTTAGATGCATTTGACTGCAACTGTTTTTAGAATGTTTAAATCTGTTTTATAATTTATTTCATTTTCATCTTTAAAAATGGTATCTCTATTAACTGCCCTACAATCCTTGAGGAGGAAGGTCAGGTTACAAACTCAGTAAATTATAAAATTAATGATTTCTCATCTTCTTTTCTTCATTGATCTTTGTGTGGTGCCATTTTGCAAAGCAAGCGTACAGCATGGGATAAGAGCCCAGTGTTTTAAATTTATTCAAGTGTTGATTAATCCAGCCATCAAAAATAATATCTCTCTCTCTCTTTCTCTTTCACATACACACGAGCACTTTTGACTCTGGACTCCAAAAACTTCCCTCATTAACTTGTTGGGATCTTAATTAAGTCACGTACCTTCATCTCTCCACTTTTTTTTTATTATTTCGATTGGCCACGGAAAGCAGCAGGTAAATGTTAAGAGGAGGAAAGAACAGAAGATTTGAAGTTAGGTGATCTTTAACCAAAATCTTTCTTCCAACTGAAACGGGAGCCTCCGCAGAATACATATTCAGCTATAAGTATTCCTGCCCACGTCTGGCAAACTCACGGATAATGGCACCATGTGAAGGTCACCGGGGTTCTATTAGCTCAATTAATAGAGGAGTAAGATAGGGCTAATACCTAGCTCTTCAAACGGCTAAAGAATAGAGCTGGTAGTAATAGAGTTATTAACCTCTCTCAACCATTGAATTTTGCTGCTGGTTCAAACCCATCTCCTAGTTCAGGCCTCCATTAATAGGCTGTTTATTATCCCTAATCCAACCTGAAAATCAGATGCTGGAAGATGAAGGCCTAAATAATGACCAAAAGAAAAAATGCAGGGAGAATCATCCAAATTCCCACTCTTCCCTCACCACTTAAAATTTGTTCTTAAAATTTAAAACACTCATCCTATATCTGGTTTTGGGAAAGTGGAACATATTACCAACAAAGCAGAAATGCTGGGGGTTAGGGGAGTGATCCAATTAGAGAGACCCACCAGAGCCTTTTAATATTGGCTCAATCTGTGAAATATTAAGAGAGAAGTATAGACAAATTACATTTTATTGGAATTGGGCCTGGAGTCTTTTGCCAGCCCATTTGGGCACTTGCTAAGTGCCCCCAAGAGCTTGGAAGGGTCCCTCACTGGCTGCACTGCCATTCTCCACTGGCCCCTCTGATGCTTATTATTGGCAGTGCTGTTTTTCTATATGAGCCAAGCTCATCTCCTATCCGAGCATAGGTGCCATCGGCCCCCTCAATATTTGTAGCAGGGGACGAAGCCCCCTCAATGTTGAGGGGATGGACGAGGCCTCCTTCCAACGATGTGCGCCTCATCCTGACAATGCGTGTGCCACGTGGCATGCCCTGTCGCCATCACCCCCTACCTACGAATGTGGCTCAGACTGCCTCAAACGGATGCCACCACCTCCCACCCAGCCACCCAGCACCTTCCCTCTCCTGGCTCTCTGCCACCATCACAGCAACTAGACCAAGGTCTCCACTGCCACTTCGAAGCGTCCACTGAAGCCAGCTCCAGCTGCAGACATACTTCCAAAAACCAGGTCACACTTCCAGAAGTAAGTCTGCAGCTGCACACATTACCTGGCCAGAGTACTGAACTTTCGAAATTTTGAGAAGTGTGAATCCTGAAGGATAGCTCTGTATTGGTTCAAGTTTCATTTTGGGAAGTGAGAATTTGGTAAGACCGCCTTTAAATGCAAACTGAATCATATTCCTCCTCCAATCCCATTCAGTGGAATAGTACTTCCTTGTAGGGATGCTCCGTTTTGTTATTATGCTTGATAGACTGATCCTCTAGGTGTCTATATAATCGTTGTTATAAGCCCTTGGGGCAGGTGGCCATCACCAGGTATTGCAGTGAATTCCATAATTTAAAAATTACATTGCTGTGTGAAGAAGTACCGGTACTTCCCTGATTGTCTGTCAGTACAGCCAAACAGTACAGTACTCCTGTTTTGTGCATGTTCAAAAACGGGTGACAACATATGCGCGAGCTGTTTTCGGACCAGAAGGAGGATGTGACAGGGGCATAACAGGGCATAACGGGGGCAAGGGAGGGCTTATGCATGATCCACCGAGGTGCACGATGACCTGGAATGTAACCCCCGTGCAAAATGTGGGTTGCCTGCATGTCCTTTGTGAGCCTGCCGCTGTTCATCTTGCTTTGGGGGCCTACGCTGATTTAAACAAAATTTAATACCTTCTCTGTTGGCAGTGTGAAATACATTATTTCCTTCTTTGCTTTAAGGGCAGATCTCTGGGTGCTGTTCCTGAGGTTGCAAGAGATCTCTCTTTTTTATTATTACATATTAAGGAACTTTATAGTCCAATTTGCTCCTTGTAGTTTGGGAGGTGGGGGTGTTCCTCCCCACCCTCTCAAATAACTTGATTTTTCATTCTTCCCTGCCATCAATTACTGAGTTTCTTTCCTCTACTCTTCCATAAGACGGGAGAGCCAAGAGACTGATACTGCTCAAAGGTATATAATTCAGTATTATTTGCACCAGGTTTATGAGATGGAAGTCAGATAAAACATCGTAGTTGAACACTAAACCATTTATTACTTCTAAGAAACAGACTCACAAGTTTATGTCCCGACAATAATTCTGCCTTTTGATCAACCAGAGAGGTCTACTCGGAGTTCCCAGCACAGAGTAACGGACCTTTCCGCCAATAACTTTGCTTACTGATGTGACGGGGTTTTAATAATAAAACTTGATATATATGTAAATTTATTTTAATCTAATTTCATCAACCTGAGCCCACCTAAAAATGAGGAGGCAGAAGGGGAGATGCAATTGGTTCAGGCTGTGATTTATACCTTTCCACTTCCATTCCCAGATTGATTTCCAAGCACTAATTCTATCTGGGTTTCCCGCAGCCCCTCCCCCGCTGAAATCACACTCCATTGCAGACAGTGTGTTTTATAACCTGTGCCAGAAGAAACTGATTTACAGCCCAGCTTCCACCAGGCCGCTAGCTGTGCTTCCACCGATTGTTTCTCTCTCACCCAGTGCTTGTCAACAGCTTTGCGTGTGTATGTGGAAGGCATCAGTCTCAGAATCAAATCAGTTTGTCCGTCCCCTAATAAAACACATACACCCCTCCCATCATACTCAGTTAGGAGTTTCCACACTCATGCAGGAGTGTAGTGGCAAATTCAGAAGTGCAGGGACCTTTTGTGGGAGTCGTAGCCACACCCCTTTCTAAGATTATACAACCTTCTGAGATGATGCAATAATCTTATAACTGCACAACAATAATTGCAGATGCATTGCAACAACAAATGCAGGTTTCCATGTGCTGCTTTTCAGCCAGATCTGCTATTTTCTGCGAACGTACATAGCCAAATGATTTGGTGTGCTCAGCTTATTTTCTTCCAGAGTGGCTTAAGATCTGTTTCCCTTGAAGTTCTAGTCTATGTAACAGAACTTGCACTCCATTCTCTGGAAACTTAAGCACTTTGTATTTTCAGTACTCTTAAATGATTAGTTTTGGAGCTTACAGTGGTTAATGGGGTGGTTCTAGGATGCTAGAGGCAGGGATCATGCTCTGGAAATAGTAACAGGCCTTTGAAATCCCTGCCCCCACTGACCCCACAGCATTACACCACTGCATTCACATCAATAATCCCTACCTGTGGCAAAAGGTGCCCCCTACAGCTAGAGGCACATCCAGACTGCTGTAATTCAAGGGTCTAAATGTCCCATTTCTGCACATGCAAGGCTTATTCTCCTGAGGCTTCACAGGTCTATACACGAATGACAGCTTGGAGAATGGCCTGGGTGCCTTTTTCAGTCTACATTCCTTCATGGGCAAGCTCCCAGGGGCCACATGCCAGTGGCTGGTGGGGCCACAGGTGAAAGCAGACAGATCAACAGTTGCCGCTCATACATCCTGTAGCATGGTTGACATTCCAGCCAATCAGAATCCAGAGGTTTCCACCCCACCAGCACCACCCCACATCTCCATTCTCCACACAGGTAAGCGAGAGCCATGGTCACAGTTCAGAGACAGAGCAATGCTGGGGAGGAGCGTGGCCTGTGGAGGGCCATGGCTTATGGAGGGTTGTCATGGGCAGGGAAGAAGTGTGGGGATAACAGAGGGTATTCACATAGATATTTGGGGGCAGGGCAGAAGGGAAGATTCAGGACAAGAAGTAGTGATGGTCAACAACCTAGGTGTATTTAGAAGAGGATTGGACCATGGAGGAGACGGCTAATGATGGCTACGCTCTGCCTCCACTGTCAGAGGCATTATGTCTCTGAATACCAGCTGCTGGAAACCACAGGACAGGTTGCATGTGTGCTCAGGTCCTGCTTACAGGTTCCCTACAGGCATCTGGTTGGCCACTGTAAGAAACAGGATGGTGGACTAGATGGGTCACTGGCCTGAACCAGCAGACTCTTCTTATGTTCTTATGGGAGCACAAATACCCACCACTGCCTCAGGGCAGGCTGTGAAGGAAAGATCACTGCTCTGCCTCTGAGTTACTCACACACAGAAGGTCCCTGAAGAAAAGTTTCTTGGTTACCTGTTTGGATTAATATTTGCACGCTGCATCAGCTTTGCCTGGTCCTCATCCCGAGGGAATCCATGGAGCACCCAGCCTCGGATGTGGCAGTCCAGCCTGTTCAAACGCTCTGACAGCATCTTTACAACAATGTTGTCTGCAACTGGATGGAAAGATTTGGGGAGAACATGCTGGAAATTGACATCATGGAAATGAAAGCACAGGAGAGTTAATTAAGGGTCCTAGCTAAGCACCTTATGTTGATAAAAGAGAAGGTGAATTAGGTGGGATCCTTCCCTGGACCGATGAAAGCAAAGAAGAGACCAATGTTCTAACTAAAGCCCTTGCTTTGGAGTTACTAGAATTTGCTTGAGCCTTACCTGGCTAGATATCAGAGGAAGTAATGAATTTATACACAAGCTAAGTGAGCTACAGTTTAGGGGCTTGAATTGTGAGAAGCCTATAAACACACATAAATGGCTAAATATCAAGTTTTATATACAGTGGTACCTCGGGTTAAGTACCCAATTCATTCCAGAGGTCCGTACTTAAGCTGAAACTGTTCTTAACCTGAAGCACCACTTTAGCTAATGGGGCCTCCTGCTGCTGCCGCACTGCTGCCACACGATTTCTGTTCTCATCTTGAAGCAAAGTTCTTAACCTGAAGCACTATTTCTGGGTTAGCGGAGTCTGTAACCTGAAGCGTATGTAACCTGAAGTGTATGTAACCCAAGGTACCACTGTAGCTGGTTAAAAAATAAAGGAAATGGGAAAACAGACCCTAAAGCAGCCATTAGCGTTCTGATATTACAAAAATATTCTTAGTGGTTATATTTTTGTCATACTGTGTTTATAAACCTGTGCAGAAATACCTGTACCAAATTTTCATCAGGCCAGGTGTCCATAATGTGTCAAACCACACTAGTGCCAGGTGAGGGCTGGGTCAGTCCTCAACACATCTTAATCTGTCCCTGATCAGAGCCTAGAAATAGCTTGCTATTTTGGAATCATCATCATCATCAGTGGAGCAAACTGCCAGGCTAGCATTTATTTTTTATCCCCACACTGTACAAGGGGACAAGGAACTGAACCCAGAAGACTAGGCTTGCGTTGGTGACTGGAATGAGATCTGAACCCAGGAGTTCCTGGGGTGAGAGTCAAACCCGGGGGAAAAACTCACACTCTTGGACACAATGCTTCACCAGCACTCAGGATCATGTGATAAGATGGCAGGTGACTAGATGCTTTTTAGTGATAGTCTCCTTACTTGTGGAAACAAGGTCTCCTTTTAGCATTAAGGTCCTGCTTGAAGGCTTCCCATCAGTCAATAGAATTCATTTTCTTATGTTATTTTCACTAATATACATATTTGTTCATGCACACATTCCCCAAATATATTCATTTTTGTGCACATTACTTGGTTAGAGAATTGTAAAAATTCAGAGAAGTGTATGTTTTGAAGAACAGTCATGTTTTGGAAAGTGCAGATTCATAGGTGCAACTTTAAATGTGAACCAAATCAAATTTCTTCTTCCCACCCACTCTCCCCCTTGCCCTGCCGTCCACAAAATAAATAAATACTAGCCTACCTTAAAAGGCTGTTATAAGGGTTGCTAAAGAAATGAGATAGTACCCCAAATAAAACAGAAACATAAAACCCTAGAATCCACTTTCAGAGGGGAACAAATCTTTTGAGAATTTGGAGAACTGCACTACTTAGAACAGCTGCATTAAAGAAAACATCTTAGCAGGTTTTCAAAAGGCCAGGATGAAGAAGAGATGAAATCTACATCACTTCTATTTCCCTGTGATTAAAACAAATGAGGAGGCAGTAATGTATGGTAGATCTTCTCACATGGGGCTTCCTTGAGGTTGTCGGGAAAATTGGCTAGTCTCTGTAATTGCCATTAGGGTAAGACTAAAAAGCTAGCCCTAGATCTCTCAGCCTCAAGTGTACCACTAGCTAGCAAAGTTGAGTTCACAATCCTTCTGATGAAGTCATCAATCCGCCTGCTTTAAGGGGATTATGATGCATGAGAATTTCAAACCATCAGTTCTCTTTCATCCTAAATGTGTGCGAGTCTTCAGCCTCTGTCTTGGAGCTGGAGGGGTTGTGTGTGTAAGGGAATCTCTACAGACAGAGGTTTTTGGTCTTTGGAGAAGTCCAAAGGTAGATTTCTAGTGGAAAGGGCCCAATGGCTGGCAATGTTTGGTTAAAAAAATAAAAAGAGAGTATTCATCAGGGGTGATCTTAAAGGAGTGTGTGCACAGGAGATGAGCCAAACTGAAGAATCCCCAAGATGCTTGATTCTTACCATGCACAGAGGGAATCCCCAAGATGCTTGATTCTTACCATGCACAGAGGCTCACTTGTGGTGAAAGCAAGCCAATTGGGATTGGCTGCAGCTCCCAGAGAGCATGAAGCCAGCACCTGTAGTGCAGCCAATCCCAGCAGGCTTGCTCTCCCCACCAATCAGCTGATTGGCAGTGACTGTAAACCTTCCGACTAGATGCCATGTCTCCACCTGCCCCTCACCTGATGCCACATATGATGTCACGTGTGAGGCAGGTGGGCATGGGTTTTGGAAAAATGGCCTCAGCCAAACTGGGACCTCTGCAAGTCCTAATGAGGCCTGCAGTCTGGAGATTCCCCACCCCTGGGTTATTGGACTAGGACCCAGAAGACCAGGGTTCAAATTCCCCACTCAGCCATGAAGTCACTTCCTCTAACCTACCCAACAGGGTTGTTGTGCGGATAAAATAGGGAGGGAGTAGAAGCATGTATGCAATACCTTGAGCTCCCTGAAGGAAAGGTGGAATATAAATAAATGTAGTAACAACAATAATTTCTGAAGGATGCCACTTAAGCTCTTGCCAAATTCTCTTTACTCTATAAGCCAGCTTCCTCGATCTATTATTCTATATGCTCCTTCTATTAATCAATCAATCAATCAATCAATCAATCAATTCCTTTCTCTTTTTCTTCCTCAAACAGAGCACCAAGTGGCTAATAATAAGGATGAAATAGGACGCTAAAAAAGAAAGTTAAAACAGAACCCGCTGTAAAGAAGCAGCAGCATAAAATACTTGGATAAACAAATAGGGCTACCTGCCAAATTGCGAATGCCCTGCAGAAATGGGAGGGACCTCAGCTGTGTGACCTGAACAAATATAAAGTGGCAACAAAATTGGCCAGAAAAAACCAACCTCCCAGAGCAGCTTGTGTTGTCCTGGTGCCCTCTAGATGTTCAAGACTATGTAAGATCAGAAAGAAGAGCCTGGCTGCTGTATCAGGTCCCACAGGACCACATAGTCCAGCATTCATTTCTCACAGTGGCCAAGCAGGTGCCCATTATGGGAAGTCGAAAGGCAGAACCTGAGCACAACAGTGCTCTCCCTGCTTGGGATTGCCAGCATCTGGCATTGAGAGGCATACTGCCTCCAGCAATTGAGGGAGAACATACTAGTCATTGTAGCCAGTACCCACTGGTAGCTTAATCCTCCATTAATTTGTATAATCCACTTAACAAGTCATCCACATTGGTGGTCATCACTACATCTTGAAAATGGATTTTTTTTTGGGGGGGGGGATATTAATCCCCACAATAACCCTGTAAGGTAGGTTAGGCTGAGAGGTAGTAACTGGCCCAAGGTCAGCCAATGGGTTTCATAGCTGAGTGGCATATTTGAACCCTAGTCTCCTCTGGGTCCCTGTCTGTTGCTTTAACCACTACACCCCACTGGCTTTACCCTAATATATTTTCCTGCAAAAGAAGGAGAAAGCAAAGAAGCACTTTGCTTGACCTACACTCTAAACCCATAAATCCTTGATAATCCAAGAACCATACAACAATATTCTTGGGATGCAAAAGTTCTAAAATTCACATGCATTCACATGTGAAGCTTTCCTAACCCAATATCTTTGCCTCCTTTAGAAAAAAAAAGGAAAAGGTTTCTGACATATATTGACCTACACTCTAAACCTATAAATCCTTAATATCCAAGAGACACATAACTACGTTCTTGGGGTGGAGGTCCAGGGAGCTCTCCATTCTAACCAGGTGAAAGTTAGAAGCTTCTTTGATAGTGCTGTCCACTTACCCTTTTCCCTCCTCTTAGATATTTTCTCCCTCCTTCCCCCATTAGGTCTAAAGCCTTCCAACATTAATTCAGATGCCTGAGGGTTGATCTCAGGGTTTGACAGTTAACATCTTGCCCTGAATACCAGCTACCGCCAACGGCTACTTTCCCTGGATCGGCCTGTCATCCCTAAATTCAGCAAAGTGTGAGAGCAGAATACCTTATTATTCCACAAAGGTCAAATTGGTTTAATATTATTTGAGTCCTCCAGGGAAATCCCCAGTTTTCCTGCTGACCATGAAGTTCGCAGGAGTTATTTCTTTTTGTTAACAAATGGTTTCAGGAAGGGATAGTCTATTGGTTACAGTATGTGGCCAGCCAAGAGCGACAAAACTAGACAAGACCTGGGTTCTGACCTTTGCTGAAGCAACACCTGTTACCCCTGGGAGCTATCCTAGGTCCTGAATAACCTGGTTCTGACCTGTTGCATAGAAATCTTTCTGCTACCAGGTAAGCATGATGGCTATGTTGCAAGTTCCTAGATACCAGTTGCTGGAAACCTCAGGAAGGGAGAGTGCTTTTGCACTTGGGTCCTGCTTGGAGGCTTCCCCTTGGGGCATTTGGTTGGTCACTGTGAGAACAGGATGCTGGACTAGATGGGCCATTGGCCTGATCCAGAAAGCTATTCATAGGTTTTTAGATAACTGCTGCTGTCTTCCAAGTCTAGCACCCTCAGACTTTGCCCAGCACCCTGTAAACACTTGGCCTAATCTAAAGTAGGCACAGCATGGGAGCAGACAATTGGATACCTCTCCATTGCTGCACCACATGAGATTCAGCTTTTGGAATAATGACACAAACGCTCACTAAGCAAAACTTATTAACAGCCTGAATATCACATTTGGCAGAAGCTATTACTGGCTAGTGGTCCACAAACTGGTGAGTGTGCAATTTCCCATTGGCTCTCATGACCCAAACTCTGGTGTCCATTCAGGAGTATGCTCATTCTAAGGCTCTCTGCTAGAGGAAGCATAAGCCCAGCCCTCTTGGATCAGTCCAAGTATATCTGATTAGGACTGGGAGAGAGACCCCTGTCTGAAACCCAGGACAGCTACTGCCAGTCAGGATAGACAATATTGAGCATATGGATCCATGGCTTGACTCAGTGTAAGGCAGCTTCCAATGTTCCCAGTGAGCTTCCTAAGCTCAGGTCTCCATTTCAACCATTCAATCCATTTCAACACAATGGGGATCTTCAGAGAAAAGGCTTATAGGGTCTTCTTAGGGAGGCCAGCCTCATACTTGCAGAAGCCTTGAGGCAGACCACTGGTCTTGCTAATTTTATAACCCTAATGTGCAACAGGAGACTGAGTTACTCTTTCTGTCTATCTTTCTCTCTCTTCTCTCTTCCTCCATTGCCCTCCTCTTAAAAATAAATAAATTAACATATATATATATATATATATGCCAGTGGTGATGTTGCTTGTGCAATCCAGGGCTCATTTATGGGCCCTGACACACCAGTGGATATCAAAGGGCCAAACTCTGTTCTTGTTATGAGTCTTTGGGCTGGAACATTCCATGGAAGCCAACGACCTGGGAATACTGGCTCAGGAGGGTATGCAGTGTCACGCCCCAACAGCTTCTTGCAGCAGAGCCAGAATCAGACAAGGCCTCCTCAGAGAAGGAAGATCCCATTGCTGGTTCTTAGCACATAAGGGGCTCAAAGAGGAGACAGTGGAAACTGAAAACCCCTCTGAACTTACTATCCAGGAAGGTGCCCCACTCAGGGATGTGACAAATCCAGGGAATCCAATGTGCTAACTGGTGTGTCCCCTTCCAGCTGTAGAAACTGTAGCGTCACTGCCAGGAGCAAAAATGGTGGCACAGCGCCAATTTAATGGTAGCATGAGGCCATCCTTCTAGTCCTGCTTCAGAGGAAGCCAGAATGAAACCTACTCTTGAGTACAGCCGTTGTGATGCACCAGGAAAGAATGAGGCACCAGGGGCAGCTATAAAGCCTCCTGGTTGGTGCCTAGCCATTGCAACACATCAATTAGCTTAGCTGCCTATCGTTGGACAGTTGGGCCAATCTCCATTCTTGTGGTTAAGAGGAAAATCTAAGTCAGGGGAGGTCAACATGACATAGACTACTACTCCCATATAGTCCCTGACCATTAGCCATGCTGGTTGGAGCCAACGGGAGTTGAGGTCCATGTGGGCACCACAATTTAAGCCACACAGCTGTGGTGGTAGGAACAGGGCAGTTATAGTCAGTTTGGGAGCTAGGGCTGAAAAATAGTTGAGTTGCATGGCACATCTGTCCACAGATAGATGAATAGGGGCCCTCTTGGCTTTCCAGAATGTGCATGAGTTCGCCACGGAAGTGTGTGTGTGTGTGTGTGAGAGAGAGAGAGAGAGAGAGAGATGGAAAATTTACTGAAGTTATTAGGCCTTGACTTCCAGGGGAGGAACATGGTGGACTGAACATCTTCTGTCAGCAGGCTGCAAAGGAGACAACTCCTAGGGGCCGGTGGGGCATGCCCATTCATATGGTGTATGGACTGTGTCATGTGATCAATTATGTGGGAAGGGGCTTGCCTGGGCCCCAACAATATTTTGTTCACGTTGGCACACCTGGCAGGTTGCCAACAGAAATAATTACACGGTGATTAATGATACCCATGACATAAATCTTGGCTATCAAATTCACTCTGCAGAAAAGTGTGAACAGGGAAATAACCTCTGACACTCTGAAAAAGCCATTTTCTAAACTGAGATACCGAGAAGCTGTCAGCTCCTGGGAACCCAGACGCGGGTGAGTGACTTAAAGCGCAGGAATAAACATTGTACCCAAAAGCCATGTAGTAGCCCTGAAGGCAAAAGCCTCCATTTCTCTAATTATCTTTGAGAAGTTTATAATTTACCACTGAGGACTCAGCTACATTCATAAAGATAAAGTGCTTTATATGTGTTATAACACTGTGACACCACATGGCGCTATGAAGTCCCATCTTTTGCCAACAAGATTTCCCTGCATGAAGTTTACAACAGGTTTAACTGAATCACCTTTTTGGTGTGTCTAGATCCTGCCTGAGAGAGGTTTCTCTGTCTGCCAGTTGAAATTTACAACTGTTGTATGAGCTACTTTCTGGCTTTAAGAAAAGTTTATCATTAAAGGGCTGAAGCCAGAACAAAAAGCATGCTCCGTTTGAACCAAGTAAGTTTTAAACGATCAAGGGAGTTTTGAATGCTAATAATTTTTATTTTCTTTAAATCTGTTTTCTCAGTGAAAGTGTTGCCTTGAAATCAAAACTAATGTTGCTACTTCTTTTTTCCTTTGTAGAAATGTGGTTTGATAGCAGATCTTAGATCTTAAGGTCATGACAGGGGATTGAAGACAGGAGACTGTGAAGATCTTAAAGTGGAGACTGAATTGTTAATATCAAGAACATTCAGTATGGCAGATAAATTGTTGGACATTCCATTGGCTGTTGGTGTCCTTCAGCAATTGTTTGATGAGTAAATAAGAGTGATTAGAGCTGAGATTGATGAAATGGTGAATGAAAGCAGACCAGAGAAGGATGAAATGGAAAGTGGCATTAAAGAAGACACAGGGACTTCAGAGAAAAATATGGATGAAGGATTGTCAGAATAGGAGGGTGAAATGGATGCAATAGATGGTGAAATGGAGAAGTCCTCCATACAGGTATTTGAAACAGCCAAATGGTTGAGCTGAGATGTTGGAGGAGTGGAATGAAGCCTTGGATGGAGAGATGAAAAGACATCCTGAGCTGGCTGAGATAGAGTTGAGAGAGAGAAAGGACTCTGTTTACAACTTGGAGTGAATTCAGAGGAAAGAGCTATCAAACCTTAAGTGTTTTCCTTGGGAAAAGAATGGAAGAAGCATAAATGGAAAAGGAATTTAAAAAAAATCAAGACGGAACACCACAGCAAATACAACAGGAAATGGGAACGGAAGATATGGAACTAGGTGCGAATTAAGAAATGCATAATAAGTAAAGAACGATGGAATAGTTAATATACTGTATAATCACAGCAGAAAGAATCTTGTGTGGACTAAGACAGAAAAGACTTATTATTGTTTAATATGTTGAAGTTACTGGAGATAAAGTTGATATATTTGATTAGAGAAAAATTATTGCTGACATTTATTATTATTAATAATTAGAGAACCCCTTTTGAACTTTTTGCGGAAAAAACCAAAATGAATTAATCTATTTGGATTGGAAGATTGGGAAAATATTGTCTAACAGAAAGTAGATCAGTTGGGTGTCATTCTAGAGTGAATTTTTTGAATAATTTATTTTTATGTAACTGATGGAAAATCAGAAGTCCTTTTTATTTTTGTTCTTCTCTTTTTTCCTCTTTTTAAGTTTTCCTTTGGTGTTTTCTTTTCTCTGTTTGTTTTTATTTAGATTAGCTTCTTTTATCCTACTGTATTATGAAAAAGCTTTAACTGGCCAAACTGCAGGTTGGAATGGGCCCTTCTTCCTTTAGGCCAATTGAATAAAGTTGTGTCAAATTGAGACCATACTATTTCAAAAGACCAAGGAGACAACCACCTATGTGATGGATAAACAATCTAAAACTATGTTGATGCAAGAAGCAAAAAACAGAGAACAATAGAGAAAACTTGAAGAGGCATATATCTAAAGATGGATGTGAGATGCTTCAAAAGGAAGAAGAAAAGAATGTGTGAAACTAATGCCATTGCATCTCTTCCTTACAAGGGAAATTGTGAGCAATTTTTAAAAAGTTGAACCTTATTTTAAACCAGGTTATTGAGGAGCCCGCAATAGAGTTGCTTTGGGGATGGAGGGCAGTTGTGATCCAGCGATCCATCACCGCCATTTCCATTCCAAGAGACCATCTGGTCAGGAAAGATCTGTTTTTGCATTCAGGCAAGAGCAGCTCACAGACCCAAGTCTGGATCATCCTTGCGCCTGAAATAATCTCTTGGTGAAGCATTCCTTTCCTCTTCCTCCTCAGCTTCTAAGTGTGGGGATTTTATCTTGCATGAATAAAGATGATAAACTTGCACCTCTTTTAGTCTGCAAGGTTTTTCTTCTCCCCCCCCCACTTCCTGCCCCCGTGTCCAGCTGCCTTTTATTCTCCACTTTCTGTCTCTTCACGTGTGGGGGTTTCTTTTTTCTTGTCTGAAGATTTTTCTAGATTCCCACTTTGAAGATGACATCTAACGCTGCATCTGGTCTAAAGTCTGCATTATGAGAATTCATGTAAACTCCAGTTTCCATTAGAAATTGAGGTCCAGGCCCTTCAAAGTGTGGCTAACATAATAAGTACAGGAGGCATCTAAGACAATCATTATTTCCTTAACACCACTGCTGTTTTTACAGCTTTTGAGTCCTGCCGATGGAAGCTCTGGTTATGTAGCTTGCTAACGTTTGCCTATGATGTACTAATAAACAGAACAGTGGTGATCAGAGACAAACCTCTTGGCGAAGTGAGTTTGTTTATTAAGCAGCGCCACCTGCGGGTGATACACGGTTGCTGCAATGTGGAGCCATGCTCGCCAAAGGAAGAAAGGTGCATTTTTTGGGTGCAAAGCTGAATTTTACAGAATAGAATAGATGCCTCTACCCAAGACAGGGTGTGAGGGGATAGAGTGTGTGTGTGTGTTGAGTAGACAACAGTTACAGCTGCTACATCAGAGCTATGGCTACCCAGCATTGCAGCATGTAGTTAAACTAAGGCACTTGCTCTTTCAGGAGGTAGTAATGGCCACGAACTTTAAGAGAGGATTGGACAAATTCATGGAGAAGGTTATCAGTGATGACTAGCCACAATGTCAATACAAGCAGAGGCACCGATGCTTCTTGAAACCAGTTGCTGGAAACCGCACAGGGAGAGAGTGTTCCTGCTTGCTGGTTTCTCCCTGGCTGGGCACTGTGAGGCAGGATGCTGGTATGTTCTTAAGTATGTTTTAAAATATCGGCTTCAGTGCTGAGCCGGCCTTAATCTGGGAAAGGTGGGACTCAGGTGGGCCACAGGCTCCCTCCCCCAACATTAACTGATAAAATATTGCAGTGGGTGGTAGTGTGTCCATTTGTTGCCCTTTTCAGGGTTAATGCTGAGACTGCCCTCAGCTAGTGGCCTTCATAGGTAATGTTCTGATGGGGGAAGAGAGGGGCAATGAGTATTTCCCACCATGTAAAGACACACTTGGGCCTTCCCTACAAGGGGCCCTTCTGGTCTGCACACCCTTTATTCACACAATCCCACCCAATGAGAGCCAGTGTGGTATGGTGGTTACAGTGCTAAACTAGGACCTGAGAGACCAGGGTTCAAATCCCCCCCTTGGGTCAATCACTCATTCTCAGCCTAACCTACCTCACATGGGTGTTGTGAGGATAAAATGGGTAAGAGAACTATGTAAGCCACCTTAAGCTTCTTGGAGGAAAGATGGGATAGAAATTAAATACAAAATAAAATAAAATAATTGTCACAACAAGAGCATTTGGTTCATAGTAACAACTCTTAGCATTCAGACCAGTTGTTCCCCTAAGTGGACAGTACCGTTTTGCTTGTGGGGCTGTGGGATTACGTAGGTAAAGGTAAAGGGACCCCTGACCATTAGGTCCAGTTGTGACCGACTCTGGGGTTGCAGCGCTCATCTCGCTTTATTGGCCGAGGGAGCCAGCATGACTAAGTCACTTCTGGCGAACCAGAGCAGCACACGGAAACGCCGTTTACCTTCCCACCGAAGCAGTACCTATTTCTCTACTTGCACTTTGACGTGCTTTCGAATTGCTAGGTGGGCAGGAGCAGGGACCGAGCAACAGGAGCTCACCCCATGGCGGGGATTCGAACCGCCGACCTTCTGATCGTCAAGTCCTAGGCTCTGTGGTTTAACCCACAGTGCCACCAGCATCCCTGTGGGATTACATATGGGGTACTAAAAGGCAAGAGAGTGTGCTGGAGGTGCAAATGAAAAACATTGCACACATTGAAAAGCTGGCATTACTGGATGAAGTTCATCAGTTTTGTTGAATTAATTAAACCGAACACTTAAAATTTAAAATTTAAATTTAAATTTAATTTTTAAAATAAATGTGTAATTAATTGTTACTGGTGCGAATTATATTGTGCTATTATTGTCCTTAGTGAGCTGTGCAAATCACTGTTTTTGTATAATGCTTTCTATAGGATAGGGTAAGAGAACATATGTTTTAGACAATGCTTTAGTGACCCTTGCAACAGCCTAGTTAAGGCAAGCTAGTACTGTATTTGAGAGAGAGAGAGAGGCAGATACAGAGACAGAAATAAAGACAGAGAGAAGGGAAGATCCATTGGCAGATGGTTTATTTGTTCCTCTAACCCTCAGTTTTTGTCACAGGGGTTGGGAGGATGGACATAGCGCCATGAAGAAAAGTCTGTAGTAATTCCCTAGTGCAAAATGTCAGACTTGAGAACAGCGAATAGCAGGTGGGGGCAAGGAATTACTTCTATAGCACTGCTAAACAGCCAATGGATCTAAAGGTGGAGCATCCTATCCATTTCAGGTTCTGATCATCCCAACTTATGTTACTCACCACTTTTCCAGTTCTGTTGCAAAAATTTTTTTTAGAAAGCCCTTACGATACTTTGCCAACCTTTTAAGGCACACTACTATTGTTGTTGTTGTCATTATTATCATTATAATTGTCATTATCATCATCGTCGTCATTTATTATTATCATTATTATCATTATCGTCATCGTCATCATCATCATCTTACCTGCCCTCCCAGAGGAGCCCAAGGAACCACACACATTAATAATAACACCATCGAAAACATTTTAGTAAAGGTAAAGGGACCCCTGACCATTAGGTCCAGTCGTGGATGACTCTGGGGTTGCGGCGCTCATCTCGCTTTATTGGCCGAGGGAGCCAGCATACAGCTTCTGGGCAGCATGACTAAGCTGCTTCTGGTGAACCAGAGCAGCGCACGGAGACGCCGTTTACCTTCCCGCCAGACCGGTACCTATTTATCTACTTGCACTTTGACGTGCTTTCAAACTGCTAGGTTGGCAGGAGCAGGGACCAAGCAACGGGAGCTCACCCCGTCGCGGGGATTCAAACCGCCGACCTTCTGATCGGCAAGTCCTAGGCTCTGTGGTTTAACCCACAGTACCACCTAAAACCAACTAAAAACAACCACATTCTCTCAACCAGTGATTTCAGAGTTTCCAAGAAGCTTCCTCATAAAAGGCAGAGCATTCCACAAATAGGGAACCAACAGAGGAGACCTTGTCTAAGACCACTGGGCAGTGCCCCCCACAAGGCCTCACCAAGAGAAAGAGGAGTCTGAGATGATTGACATATATATGATTTTGCAATGATTTCCCCTAATATAATGCACTCTTATATTTCCTTTTCATGAATTATATGCATTTTTCAGGTACACTTTCCCCTAATATATACATTTTGCTACAGGAGAACTCCATCACAAAATTACCCCCCGTCACCAGGAGACTGGAAGAGGGCCGGTCAACGGGTGGATAAATAGAACTTTAGGAGAAGAGGAAATTAATCTGATTTTTCGTTCCTGTTTGGACTTGTGTGTATAGAAAGAAAAATGAAAGAAAAATGTAGAGGGATTTTCCATCCTCCCCCACCCCCCAATAATAAAAAAGAGAAAGTAGCTCTCTGCAGGGCCCCTACAGCTTGTGAAAAATTAAAGTCGACGGATTCAAACTGTCCTATTTCCACATCAAACGAGGAGAGGCACTGTGCGCTTCCCAACTTATCTTCAAACGCCCAGCACCCTCGAAAGTTTCTTGAAAAAAAGAGTAAAAGAGCGAGAGGGAGAGAGAGAGACAGGAAAAGGAAAGAGTCTCCAGCTCCCCCAAGTGCTGTGCCCGTTACCGTAGCCGCTGTCTCTCTCTCTCCTAATTATACCCCTGTGAGTTTATTAATCAACTTGTAAATTATTTAGAGAGCCATGCGTGCGCGTCTTCAGCTAGTACAAACACACGTGTGAGAAGAGGCGCTTGGAAAAAAACCAGCGGAGGGTCCCCCAAAGGATGCGCCGGCAATGTTGCAGGCTGCTTGCAGGATGGCTGGCTGGTGTGTGTGTGTGCGTGTTTGAAAAAATAAGAAATAAAACCGAGCTTATCTCCTCAGATAGAAAGATTTACCTAGCCTTTCAACTGAGAAATTATTTGCAAGTTACAGATAGCAAATGATCCGCTACCACCCCCCCCAACTCTCCTTCCTAAGAAGAGAAAGAGAAAGAAGGCTCTATTGTCAATTTTTTTAAGCTGCCACTTTAGAGATAAGAATGTTAATTTCACTGTCAAAAATAAATAAATATGAGGGTGGGGAAGAAAAGCTGTGATCTTGGGGCCACCATGACATCCAAACTTGCAAAAACGAAAAGAGCGAATAAAGTAAATCATTGGGGAGTGGGGGGGGGGCGGAAACATCCCAGTTTATTCATTTTTTCTACAAGAAAAGTTAATGTTGTTATAGTAAAGACTGAGGGTTTTTTTTGTTAGTAATAGCAGAAATTAGGAGATTCCCAAATCCCCCTTCTTCTACTCCTCCCTGTTCTCCCTCCGCCCAGCCAATGAAGCAAGAAGAGAAAGCCACTGGGATGGATTCAAGTATTACTATTTTATAAATGGAGAGTAGCAGAGGTGGGGAAGACACCAACACAGAGGGCTTGTGTCTAGCTTAATGGGGCTTGAGACAAAAAATGGGGGGAGGCCTTATCTTTCTTTTCATTGCTTTTGTTTTGTTTTGTCTATTAAATTTGTATACCACCCTTTCTCATCTCTCTTGTCAGACTAAAAGTTGTTCTGACCATAAGTGAATAGCACCAACCAAGAGTATGCCAAGGCCCCAGCTTGTCCACAAGCTCCAGTGATGAGGAGCGACTGGAGAAAAGAGGGTGAATAGACCCCAGATCGGTTCTGAATAGACATCAGGCTGGGAAGCCTCACAATTAGTGAGGCAAACTCTGGCCCTCCAGGCCTTCTCTGGCCTTTGGGAGCCTCCTTCATGCCCCCGTTCCCCCAGCCTACACCCCTCACCAGCCCCACTTTGCACCTTCCTTGGATGCATTTGTCTGACTGGGTGTGTCCTTGGAACTCTGCTCTTATCTCTTGCTTTCCTAGAAGGGGGACAGTGAGAGGCATGATAGTGTAGCAGCTAGCCTCTCTTGCAAAGGTAAAATCTAACATTTGTTGCTCTGTCTACTTTTGCTTCTGGCTCTGCTCGCCACTTGCATATGACCCCTGAAAAGCTGGCTAAAGGCGAGTGCAGCCTTCAGGCTGAGAAAGGTTTACCCACACCTGGGGGAGCAACCTGGAGGAGCCTGTGATCTTAACAATCAGAAAAAAAGGTGTGGGGAAAATTCTTAAGAGTGGATGAGGAGAGACAGAAGAAGGGGCACTGAAGTTAGGAGTACTACAAGTCTTTGACTAATTTTAACTTAAAAAAAAAGAAAATGGTTCACCAAGTAGCCTAACTCTCTTTCATTTCCCCCAAGGTCTTCTGCAAAGCCACTAATGAATTCTTGTTAGTGTTTACTCATGCAAATTCATGCTTTGTTATCCTGAGGAGGAGTGGATTAGCAAAATGATCAGACTTATTATTTGTCTTGCAGCATAAATATTGGCTAGGATGCATTCCTTCATTCTGCTAAGATATGCCCCACTTAAGCCATAAAGCCACACAGATGCAAAAAATATCAAAACAAACTTGGAGAAAAACAACTCTGGGATACTTATTGGTCATGTGGACAGAAGATAAAGCTCCAATGGGTGTCCTTAGGATTTGTTATGACCACATTACAGTATCTTTGCCTAGTAGAGAACCCTAACATTTAAACCATGGGAACGGCCAGGATTCAAAGGACTATTTAAAATATCATCTCTCCCCACACACCTGGCCATTTACCCAACTAATCACTGTGCTATGCAGGTGAGGGCCTCTGCAGATGTACCAACTTATCAGGAGGTCTGTTAGGCTTTTAGTGTTATGGCACTTACTCTTTGGAATGCCATCCCTTTAAATATCAGGTCCCTTCTCTGTTGTCTTTTCAGCACCTCTTGAATACATCCCTCTTTCAACAAGCATTTCAAAGTTGAGATCTTTTCCAGTCTTCATCTGCATTGGAATTGTTTTTCAGATGTTTTGATTGTTTTATTACTTGTGTATTTGCTGCCCTTAGAGGACGAGATGGTTGGACAGTGTTCTCGAAGCTACAAACATGAGTCTGACCAAACTGCGGGAGACAGTGGAAGACAGAAGTGCCTGGCATGCTCTGGTCCATGGGGTCACGAAGAGTCGGAAACGACTAAACGACTAAACAACAACATTTGCTGCCCTGGGCTCATAGATGAGGAGAAGGAGGAGGAAGAGGAGGATCTACCCAGTCATCCTCTGGATAAGAGATGCTGAGAATTAGCAGGGGAAGTCTATTGCCTTAAGCTCTTGCATGTGTGCTTCCCTTTAGGATGGGGCAAGGTAGGTCACTGTGTCAGTGGGACACAATAGTGGGACACAGTAATGACCTTTGAGGAGCACAGTTTTATGGAGATTAGTTTTTGTTATATCTTATACATTTCTGATAATATTTTACTTTTATTTTAAATTCTGAAGAATTTTATCATTTTTGAAGTAACTGATACATTGGAATTGTTTCGCAAATTGAACATATTTATGGAAAACACACAGTGGAAAAAGAGGATATCAAGGAAAGTGAGAGTACCACCAAGTCTGTAAAAGAAGATGGTACTGTGCCTGACTTGAATTACAGTGACCCTGCTAACTGGTCTAACTATTGCAGTGATAATTTGTGACAGCTTATAATACAACATGGACCACAGCAGGTTGTATCACATGATTTCCCCAAAGAGTAAAAAAAAAGAAAAGAAAAAAGAATAATTTCTCTCCTTTCACTACAAGAGAAGAATAGCAAATGGTGAAGAAGTATCAACTGAGGTTGATATATTCAACCTCAAAATATGGTGTGTGTAAGTTGTTTGGCAAAAATATCGTGCGCTACCTCTACAAGAAACAGGTTCAAAAGACTGGAAGAACATTGAAGCAATTCTGTCTTCACATGAGAGGAATACTGACCATTTAGGAAACTATCAGACCTGGAAATAACTTGAATTGCACTTATCTAAAGGAAAAACATTGGTGATATTAACATGAAGAAAATTAGACTAGAAGAACATTATTGAGGGCGAATCTTGGAACACTTGATTGCTTTGGTCAGAGTTCCTGGCGTACAAAACGTGGCATTCCATGGTACAACTAAAAAGTTGTATGGTGCTAGTTGCACAGTGGAAATATTTTGAAGTTTATAGAATATCTAGCCCTTTTTGATCCCATCATGAATGAACATTTGCACAGAGTTAAAGATCAAGAAACAATGGTTCACTACCTAGGAAAGATATCCAAAACGAGCTTATACAGCTTCTAGCAGGTACTATAAAGCAAAGGGTGGGGGAGGGAAGCACATGAAAACACCAGCCCAATACTATTCAGTTATTTTGGACTGCAAACCTGATGTTAGTCATATTGTACAAATGACAATGATTGTATGTTTTGTTAATGTAATCAAACCATCAGATAATGAGATATCTGAACCTGAGGTTATAAAAAGAGAACATTTCTCAGGATTTGTTCCGCTAAAGGAGACTACAGGTGCCTTTATGACAGAAACTCTTTTGGACAGCTTGAGCAAATGGGATTACCAAGTAAGAATCCGTTTTGTGAATGTGCAGCAATGTGAAAGGCAAAGAAAATGGCACACAAAAGAGAGTCCTGGACATAAACCCATGTGCCGTTTTTGTGCCCTGCAATGCTCACTCTTTAAACTTGGTTGTCAGTGATGCCACTGTTGTCTGAAAGCAATTAAGTTTCTTCAGTTTAGATCAACAGATCTATAATTATTTCTATGCATCGACTCAGCGTTGGCAAATTCTAACTAGCCATGTATCAGGCTTAGGTATAACTGTTAAGCTGCTGAGTGAAAGAAGATGGGAGAATCAGATTGATGCTTTGAAACCACTGAGATATAATCTTAGAAGTATATATGATGCTTTAATAGAGATCTTTGATGACACAAGCCTAAAAGGTTTATCTGGAAATGCTTCCCGAATTGAAGCTAAGGCCCTTGCTGATGCAATTTGTAAGTTCAGGTTTGTGCTGTGAACTTACAGCAATATCTCAAAGACTTCCAAAGTCGATACCACCACAAGGAGTACTTCTCTTCATACTGCAACAAAAACACCTGGATAATGTGCCTAATGGTTCTGTTGTTCTAAGGATCCTTCTCACACTTCCAGTTTCTCAAAGCTCAAACTTATAAAAACTTACACTTAATGTTGCAAAAGAGATTAGTTGGCTTGGCAACTATATTAACTGGACTTGCCCAAGCATCAGCCCTTGACCAGAAGGAATTGGTGACAAAATTTGCACACAAAGTGAGATTTTGATGTGCGTGAAATTGAAACTTTTAAGAGATTCATTTTGAGCGTCGTAATTCACAAGATTATTCAAAACGATTTGTATGCTAAAACACATTCTTTTGTATTTGAGAAAGATAATCAAAGATTGTTGTACTACTTATTCCTGCCATTTTAAACAAATTTAGCAGTTTCAAGTTTTGTGCTTTTCCTTTTTTCTACAAGAATATGTTTTTGAACATTGAAGTTAGCAATTTGGGGCGTGTGCATGTGTGCACATTGCTAGCCTTGCCAGGGGTGCAAAGTAGCCTGGCACTGGCACTGGGGAACAGGGACGCCATACAAGATAGCCCTTGCATCCTGATCTAGCAAGGACATAAGAAGAGCCTGGCTGCCGTATCATGCCAAAGGAGGACCCATCCAGCCAAATAGCTTGATCTCACAGCAGCCAAACCGATGCCCCAATGAAAAGCCAGAAAGCAGGACCTGAGTGTGACAGCAACATTCTCCACTCGTGATTCCCAGCAATGGTTATTCAGGGGCCATGCTGTCTCCAACAGCGAAGGGAGAATAGGAGAATACATGTGCTTTAAATTTATGGTATGTATGCAGCCACACATGCAACAAATGCAAGCCTTGCTCCTTACCCTTGTGTGATTCAGACACCACTGATGGATAATACCAGAGTGAGGGGAAATGCCACATTGTGTGCACAGCACACAGGCATCACAGGCCCCTCCCTGGCCCCCGACAGTAGGCAAAACTCTCCCTTGTGTATATCCTAGCTTTCGTATATTGATGAGCATTTTATTAGATGTTGATGGTATTACTGTTACAGTGGTACCTCTAGTTATAAACTTAATTCGTTCCGGAGGTCCGTTCTTAACCTGAAACTATTCTTAACTAGAGGTGCGCTTTTGCTAATTTCAGTCCATTTCACTTTCTCTCAGATTCTCATTGTTCCAATCTTAAGTTTGGTGCTCCACATATCCATATCAGTTTTCAATATTTTTTAAAAAATATTTTCCCTCATGAAAACTCAACAGCATTTTAGTGCTAATCTCTCCTAATATACACATTTCAAGTATAATTTTGACTAATCTTACTCCATAATAAAATTGTTGCTGCTGCCGCTGTGCCGCTGGCACACGATTTCCGTTCTCATCCTGGGGCAAAGTTCTCAACTTGAGGTAACTATTCCAGGTTAGCGGAGTTTGTAACCTGAAGTGTTTGTAACCTGAGGTACCACTGTACTATTATTACTATCATCACAAGTGGGCATTTCAAGAAAAGGTAGCTAGGAGGAGTGTTGTTCACAGCTCCAGCCAGCTAGCAATGACACTTTTCAGCAAACTCTATTCCATTTGCTCTCCAGTTTTCTTGCCCCTCACCTGATTGATAATCAGCCAACATTCTATGTTTGCTGAGCATGCTCAGTTCTCATTGGCTGTTTCAAATTCCCCCTTCTCTTAGGGTCCCCACACACCCCAAAAAATTGGTTATTTGTTTACTTCTGAAAACTTTGGGATTCCTTTGAGAGAACAGAGTTCCCTATTATTTGATGACTGGTGATGGTACTCAATAAGCCTCGTGCCATGGATGGACAAATCAGTCCATTTCACTTTCTCTCAGATTCTCATTGTTCCAATCTTAAATTTGGTGCTCCACATATCCATATCAGTTTGCAATATTTTTTAAAAAAAGATTTTCCCTCATGAAAACTCAACAGCATTTTAGTGCTAATCTCTCCTAATATACACATTTCAAGTATAATTTTGACTAATCTTACTGCATAATAAAATTGTAAGGTGTTATCACTCTGTTTTCATTGGCTGCTTTCTAGGGTTCTAAAGGCAGGAGTGGAGTGGGGTGGCTCTGAGAAAATAGTGCGACAAATGAGCAGGGGAGGGAGAGGGCAGGTTAATATGGGAGTTCTAGTCCTCTGGTGATGGGTGGGAGGCAAAGAGAAGGAATTGGGAAGGGTAGATAGGGGAGCAAAGTGGGCATCTGTGGGGAGAATGGTAGAAGGGCTGGCAAATGAAGCAAGCAGGGGCACAACTCCTAGTATACATATATTTTTGCAAAGCGTTTTACCGAAATATAACTAATTTTTTGTACATCATTTTCACAAGTACTGTCATGTATGCTTTTCTCTAGCATTTTTGCACACACAACTTGACTACAGAACCACACAGTAAAATTTAGGGGTACAAGGGTTTCAGAGGACAGCTGGGTTACACTTAGCACATTATTTCAGAAAGGGTAAACTAAGTAAGTTTGCAAACAGAACCAAATTTCTTCCCCTGCCTTACGAGATGCACCCTCAGCTCCAATCATGCCACAAAGATGCCCCCCTCCAAACCCCAAGATTATGCATCTGTCGTCCATCCCCCAAATTTCCTCGCTTCCCCACAGATTTGTAAGCACTGCATGGGAAGTGCAGAAATGTGACCTTACCTGGCCAACCACTGTCAAAATACGGCTTAATGAGTTCTCCAAGTTTTGTCTCGTCGGCTACAGCTTCCTTTAGCAATTGCCCGCAGCAAACTGAGAGGAATGAGGAACAAAAAAGACATAAGGTTAATTTTTAAAAAGGAAGTAAGAAAGCAAAAGTAGAGGGGAGGGGAAAGGTGGATTGTGGGGAGGGCAGAGAGAGAAAGAAATGGCAAAGAAGCTGCATATTGGAAAAAGGTCACTGAATAAAATAAAAGACATGGGGGCTTGAGCTGGTTTCTCCATCTCACACCTCTCTCTCTCTCTCTCTCTCTCTCTCTCTCTCACACACACACACACACACACACACACACCTCTTTTTGCCCTAGCCAAACAAAAGCTGGAAAAATATAGGATAATAAAGAATACATTTGGCTAGGAACATTTTTATTTTAAAAGAAAAATATACTAATCAAAATATAGAATGGAAAACAGCAAGTCAAGGGAGAGTCTATGGGTTTCTGACTGGTTATAAACTTATAATTACTGGAGGAGGAAGTTACAGCTTCCAAATTTTTCTGCTGGAGGTGTTGAGGAGCTCCTGGCTTCCTCATGTGGAAAGCTGACCCAAAGGGCTGTCGGCTGCCAGTGTCAGAACGCTAGTAGCTGGAAAGGATTCAAGAGGTCCCTCTAATTCAGTGCCCCAAGAGCAAACAAATAAGAAGAATGTAAGGAGTGCACAGTGGCTGGATTAGGCCTAAGGGCCATCTGGTCCAGTTCCCACAGTGCTTGATGGCTGCCCAATTATGGGACAGGAGCACAACAGCAGCACTCTTCCCACTTGTGCTTCCCAACAGCTGTTATTCATAGCAACTGGCGTCCCAGCAGCTGGTACAGAACTTTGATAGTGCCTTTTACTCATCTGGATGGAGGATAGAGGAGTGTTGGAGAGTGTGTGAAACTAGCCTACTATACAGGTGGTGGCCACTTTAGGCGTGTCCAATTTACGCGTGATCACTAACGGGAGGGTCCTTCTCAACTCAGAAAGTGCAGAATGGGAGCAGGTCAAGGTGGGGTGGACCCAAGGCAGGGGGGGTGCTTATACACACTCTGTTGGTGCGTACGGGGGCCAGGAACGGAACCCCCATGTTGCCACCTGTACAACGGTAACATTTTATTCATTGCTCCACCCTCTTCTGCCTCTGGTCCCATTCACCACTGGGAGGTGCCCACCAGGAGGTTGCCCATAGCAATGCCTTGCCATGACCATTGCGAGTGCCATCAGTGGGGAAGGAGCGTGTCACACGCCGTGCCACTCACTCTCATGCTCCTTGGGGAGTGGGATTCATGCACTCTGGCCGGCCCCAAAGGGCGGCAGCAGCAGCCCAGCCCCATTGGGGTTTTGTTTATGCTGCAGCTCCCCATGCGGCTGAGCGTTTCTGGGAGATAAAAAAATGTGCCGGTACTACGTACCGGTAAGTAATGCCAGGAAAAAAGCATTGCACAGAAGGGAATGCAGCCTTCAGGCTAATAAACATTCCTCACCTTTTCTCTAAGGATATAAACATAGAAACTTTAAATGTATATATATATAAACGTACATATGTCAGTGCTGCCTTGTTAAAGTTACAAGTTTCTATTGCCTAGTGGCCTCTTATCAGTGGATTTTTGCTTTTGATCTGGGGTGGTTTGGAGAAATATTACATCCTCAGCAATGGACAGAGAAAGAGACAGCCTGAGACCAACTGAGGATTTAAGAAAGAGAAGGTAACAAACCATTGATGATGCCATATTTCCGAGACAGTAACGATGCTTGCATGCTTTTCCCAGAGCCTGGTGGTCCACAAAGGAGAATCCGGGGTGAAAACGGGGCAAGCGTTCGAGGAGGAGCTTGGACATGGCTGAAGACTGACAAACAATAGAAGTGGTGGAAAGTTAGGATATGAAAGGGTTTCCAAAGGTAAGCACAGAGGAATAGCTGTGGGTAGTACTGTTCCCTCCCCCTTCTGAAATCTGCTTGTTTTGCTTTGCCTAACAGTAGGACCCTTGCACCTTGCAGGTTAAGGAGACTTGCTGTTGGTTTCATGCTGGGGAGGGGGGCTACCCAAATATTAGAACCAACCCTACTCACAGCGGAGGGAAACAGTCCATTTGCACATAATTTATTCCCAAATAAATATCAGCTAACCAGAGACAGCTCTAAGCTGTTCTTCCCAGCCCAGCATATCTGCAGCAGAAACATAACAGGCCAAGCAGCCTGCTTACAAATGATGCTTAATTTGCAGTAAATAACCAAGTTAATTAGGAGTAATGATCCCCCAGACAGTCTCCACATCTAATTATTCTTTTTAAAAAATCTGGCTGCTTGATGCATCAACTGGAAGAAAAAAGATGGGGGGAGATGATCTGGAGAGGATTTTTTTTCCATTCCAATTTTCAATTTATTTCACTGCATTATTAATTAATAATAATTAATATTCAGCCTGCATACATATATTTACAATTCAAGGCATGAATTGTTTATGAACGATGATGTGAACTTTTAAATGTAATTAAGTAATTTAGAGGTAATTAATTTTGTAAATTCCGGATATAAACCTCCAACTTGTTTACCTCAAAGTGTGGCGCTCGTGATTAGAAGGAAAGGCCCTTTTTCCAAATGAAAATATTAGCTGGGTGATAAAAACAGGCCACTGAAAGACTGTTGGGAAAGGGGACGATTAAAAAGCAAAAGAGAAAGAAGAAGAAATGTGCTTTGTGGCTGTCAATTTCTCAATTTTCCCTACGGAGAGCTCAAATGAAAGGAATCATTTATATACAAAGTCATGATAGCAAACCAAAGAAATGAGGGTACATCACAAATATGTTTGTGTTGAGATGAGGGTTTGTTTCATGAATTGTTCCACTCCAAAACAGGGCTTTTAGGCTATTTCATCTTAGGAGATCTGGGGAGCGGAATTTTCAAAGTGGGAAAGAAATGATGCTCTCCCTCTGAAAAAGATGGACCTGAAACAGACCCTGATGACAAAACCACATAATCTAACAGCTGTCCATCTCTTCCTACCCTGTGCAAAAACATCTGCGCATGGCTGGTCAGCGTTGATCAACTTCATGCAACTCCCAAAGGACTGAAGAATCCCAGGGTAGTCTTGATGGTATTTCAATATCCGCCTTGCGGTCTCCACTTCAGATATGCCATGCGGCACCTTCAGGCGCTGCCGTATGTAGTCCTCAGTTGGCCAATCAAAAGTTGTATGGTACACCTCTGGAAATGGGTTGGCAGAAAACATTCACTTGAACATAGACTGGGCTGCATCCGCGCCATACATTCGAAGCATAATTAAAAGCATATGACTTCTTTCTCCCTGTCTAATGAAGCATCCTGGAACTGTAATTAATCCCCTCATGGGTAACTTGGAACAGGCTCATAAATGTGGCTGCCCCTGTTCAGTTGAGACACTGGTGGAGGAAGAGGAGTGCGGGGGGAGCAAATCACCCCTAGCAGCGCGATCCCAGCAGGGTACCAGTGTGGCTGTCCCTCCATGCTGGGTGCCTCACTCCCAGGACGTGGCCACGCCCCCAGGATGACACATCCTGCTCCCCCCGGACACGTGCCAGCCCTGCCCCCGTCTGCTCTCCATCCCGCCCCCGGTGCCAGAGCATGAAGCTCCGCCACTGTGTTGAGATACAACAGGCACCCACAGTCTGCACTTTCCAGAAACAAATTAAGACATTTTTGTTCCATGAGCTTTCCTAGCTGGATGAAAAGGATCTTTTATCAGAAGTGTCCACTCCCTAGCATTTTAGTCTTGTTTCAAATGTATTTGCTGTTTTGGTGCTTTTAACTGTTAATTATCTTTTGTGTAAATTGGCTTGAAACAGTGGTTTAGGAGATGATTAATAAATATGTGATGATGGTGGTGATATCCTAATCTACTGTATCCCCTGAGCTAAAGATTCCATGGCCTCTACCACCTTTATCCTGCCATTCTCAGCCACCACTTCCCCATTTCTGTTAGCAAGAAAACAAAAACAACACCACACCTCCAGTAGAAACATCCACTCTTTTCCCAAGATTCCTCTCAATCAGCACAATATCTGGAGCGAAAAGCACCACTAGGAAGGAAGAAAGGAAAAAGAATTGCAAATACAACTGAAGTTAATTTGGCTTTCTGGAAGCCTGATTAAAACAACAACAACAACAACAATAATTAAAGGTATGCATTCCAGATGTGCAGAGAGGACTTTAAAACATATAGTTCTGTATGTGTGTGTTCCTTTTTCTCCAGGTATCAGGGAAGTTCCTAGATCTGGTGCCAACCTGGTGCCCTCTAGATGTTTTGGACTATAGCTGCTATTAGTCCCACGAAGGCTGGCAGGTTGTGAAAGGCTATGCTGGACTTACAATCACACTAATTTGCATGAGGCAAATTCCTCCAGGGAATTATCTTACACAACCCTTATTGCAAGGTTGGGGAACCTCCAGCCTGCAGGTTGAACCTGGCCCACCAGGCTGTTTTTCTGAAACCACACTCATCTGACTCACACCTGATGCCATATGTGAATAGGAATATAAGGTGGGTGGAGATGCAGCTGCTGAAAACAGGATTGGAGCTGGTTTGCAGGGAGTTCAACCCAGTTTTGTGCACTATCTTCCCCCATCGCAGCAGGGCAATTTTGACATGTGAGTGGGACACCACAACTGTCAGTTACCTAGTGTCAATATGACATCAGATGATTGACACGTAAGTAGTCAAAGTTGGCCAAAATTCCCTGGTCTTAATTTCAGTGGCACAGGGGCAGAGAAGTGGCACTGTGCCAGGAGAAGAGGAACCTCTCCTTCCAGCTGTTCTGGTTCTCCATCAGAATCAGAACTCAAAGTATCACCATGTTTGGAAGTTTTTATATTTATGAAGTCAGCATAGAGTCTCAAAATTGGCCTACAGGTTTCAAATTGGTAAGGCACAGCAGAGACCTACAATGCATGACTAGGTTGAAGCAGAATTTGACAGCCCCTCCCATGTGCTTTCCTTTGTAAGGTCTCTGTCTCTCAAGCTCTGCCCCCCCCCAGGTCAGACTTCTCCTGAGGCCCCAAATTCTCATCCCTAATTTACAAAGATCCTCCCCCAGGTCAGCCTCCTCCAACCTTCCTCCTCCTCATCATAATCAGACCACTCTCTCCAAGATGCCTCCATAGGACTCATGATACCAGCTCTGGGCTGTGTTGGGGCACAAAGTTGGGGGTCATGAAAGTTGCCTGAGGCTTAGTAGACCTGGGCAGTGGTTTAGCCACCACTGCTCAACACAGTAATGGAATCCATGGAAATGCAGTGGCTCCTCCCACCCACACGAGTCATTGGTTCTTCTCATTTGGGCAGTGAAAGTTTTTCCTGGCTCTGACTCCTGGCTTGATTCTCTAGCTGCGACTCCTGGATTGGCTCCAGAATGAGGCCTGTACAGCTCAGCACTGATGTTGACCCCTTTATAGTATTGGGCATTAGGAAATGCCCAGCTTCACCAGTGCTCTTCTGCCCCATGATATTCACTATACCGCTATACTACTTTCTCTACCTCATTTCTGTCAATGAGGCTTACAAGTTTAAAACACTAAAGAAATCAATTATGTATCCTGTAAAGAAGCCCTGGGGCAAGGGGGTAGGGCAGTCTGTTGTGTTTGACCTGATGTTCTCTTTGCCTCTTCCTCATTCTCTTTCTCTTTTTCAAATGGAAGAGAGAAATTAGAAAGTCAGAAAGAATTTGTAAAAACACAATGGAACTAAACATCTTCTTACCAACGTGCTTGGGAATGATGCCCATTGCCAGCAGCTCCCGGGCAAGTTCTCGACTTTGGGGAATAGCCTCCATAATCCAGCCCTGGTGAAATAAGACATATAACAGCTGATCATTGAAATGAAGCACATATTGGGTCGCGCTGCTGGGGAGTGATGGAAGGAAAGGTCTCTGGTTTGTGACTGCTGGATAGGGATGCGGGAGATACTTGATTCAGTTCATACTTCATCTGCACCTCCTGAAATAATACACCAACCAAAACAGAACCATCCTTCTCATAATTTTGCAGTGAATGTTTCCAGCAAACTGGTGTGTAAAAAATGCATTATATCCATGCAAATAACATACAGAGATGCATTCTCTTAGGAGAAATAGCTTTGCAAAAATGCACTATATTGAGGAAAAATGCATACAAAAATGTGCATGTTTGGAGAAACTTGCATTAAAATGCTGCTGAATTTTCATGAGACCTTCTTTAAAAATTGCAGACCAATATACTTATTTTATTTATTGCATAAAACCTATGCACTTTGTAAAAGCGGGGGGGGGGGGGGATACCTCAAAATGGTTTACAGCCCAATGTGGAGAAACAAAGACTGAAAAAGAGAAACAGAGAGAAACAAGAATAACATCCTCATCCACCCCTAGTTTCAAGCCTCTGAGCAACTTTTCCCAGTACAATGGGAAGAATGCTTGTTTTATAGAAACACAGATAGAGATAGAGATATAAAGATAGAGACAGATACCCTTGCAACTCTTAAACCATTTTTATCTGCACATAAGTCTTTATTGAAATATTTTAAAAAATTGGGAAGAGAAGGAGAAGTCTAGGTATTTTTGAAATATTCAGGAGGATGTGAACTCATGCAGCCAACTTTTAAAAAGCGAAACCAAGCTTAAGAGGACAAAGGGGGAAAGATATGTGCATGTCCACCCCCAAATTATACAGGAAAATGTGCTGTAATGGAAGCCTCCAAACCCCCAGAGCTAACGAAGCAGGCAAGCTAAAGAGATCTATATATGAAAAGGGCTGTTTGCTCCCTAAAGTCCTTGTTATAACCAGCTAAGTGCTGGACTGAAGATCTTTTTTATGATTATGTAAAACAAGACGAAACAAAAAACAAAAAAACAGGGGGGAAAAACACAAATACTTATGAATCTGTACTGGTGTGACTGAGGCTGAAAGGAGATGTAGTCCAAAACATCTGGAGGGCACCTGGTTGGCAAATGCTGGTTTACGCAATACAGTGGTACCTCGGGTTAAGAACTTAATTCATTCTGGAGGTCCATTCTTAACCTGAAGCTGTTCTTAACCTGAGGTACCACTTTAGCTAATGGGGCTTCCTGCTGCTGCTATGGCACTACTGCACGATTTCTGTTCTCATCCTGAAGCAAAGTTCTTAACCTGAGGTACTATTTCTGGGTTAGTGGAGTCTGTAACCTGAAGCGTCTGTAACCTGAAGCATCTGTAACCCGAGGTACCACTGTACCAGACTGGAAGCCAAACTGAACCTGAGCCAAATACTGAACCAAACCTCTCTCCCTGCACCTCCCTGAATCGGAAACCAACTGGAATCACTATTGAAAGCCAACCAAATCAATCTTGAATTGCTAATTGAACGTGGACAAAGACACAACTTGGGTGTGGAGAGGGGAGAATAGTTAGCATTTCAAAACAAATCATAACAACTCACTGACTAGAAGAATGGTGTCTCTCAAAGAGAACCAAATCAGTCCTGGAGGTTTGCAGGCTTACTGAATGCTTGCTTACTGAACCTTTACAGTGGTACCTCTGGATACGAACGGGTTCCGTTCCGGAGCCCCGTTCACATCCTGAAGTAAACGTAACACGCAACTGCATGTCTGCGCATGTGCGGGTTGCGTTTTGCTGCTTCCGCGCATGCACATAACGTCGTTTTGAGCGTCTGCGCATGCGCGAGCGGCAAAACCTGAAAAGTAATGTGCTTTGTTACTTGTGGGTCACCGCAGAGCGCAACCCGAAAATATTCATCCCGAAGCTACTTCAACCCGAGGTATGACTGTACTAGCTTGAGGGAGGACAATTCCAAATTGTAGCTGAGCACAAATCTAAGCTGAACCAAATCCTTCAGTGGCTTGATGCCTGACTAAGTGGCACCAGTGTCAGCTGGAGCTGGGCAGCTGTGGGGCCCATGTGCTGGCAGAACCCACTGGGGCTCCTCATAGTTGGTAGGGTGGTCAGTGATACATTTCCAAAAAAAGAGGATATGCATCACAAAAAGGACAAAAGAGGGGTTCAATTGACATAACATTTTAATTTATATGTATCAATGCACTTTTAGAAATAACGTTTTAAATAGAAACACAATACATCAAGCTGCAGTGGGGGCAGACACCAGCTGACTTGTGTGCCTACTAACCAAGTAAGCCCAACTGCTGATAAGCTCCTACGTGCCATTTTTATGGCTCCTTGACCAGACTTGGGGACTGGATAGCTCTCAAACCGAGGCCATCTTCAGAGGATCAGCTCTTCACGGCAACAGATGGTCCTCTGTAAACTAGGACATGTGGCTACAATAGTGGTGGGTGCCACAAGTAGTGCCCCCATGCTTGCAGGTGACAGCACCACCACTTACCTGGGTCACTAATACACGTGCAGCCTTACCTGGTGGTGCTAATTAGCTTCTTACTAGAATGAGCCTCGATTTTTAATTTCCTATAATTCAGGGGTCACCAACATGATGCCCACAGGCACCAGTATCTCCATCAATACTTCCCATGGTGACTGCAAAAGATCTCTTGGGGGAAAATCCAAACTGTGTTTGAATGGGTGTCCGCTGCTAAAATGCAATGCTACAGAAAAGGAGTAGTGATGAACATCTGTGGGACTGCTGGGGGGGGCGCACCAGTGGCTATATACCAAGGACCCACTTATGCCTGACACGCCAGCCCCATTCAACTCCCAGAAACACAGCTCGCTTCCATAGCAACACTGAGCAGTGGGGAGGATGGCATTTAAGACTGCTAAATCTGGCCAAAATTTTCCCTCTGCTTGGTGACTTGACCCTGCTGTTGCATTACTACCAGGAAATTTTCAGAGGAAGATGGGAGAAAATTGTGTGTGGGTGCACATGTACCATGCAATATATATTTAATATTGCATTAAGCCATTGATAATTACCAGTTCCTGCCTTAACTTGAATCTGTAATCAATAGGGGACCCCAAAAGCTGCAGAACTGTTCAAGGGAAACATATCCCGTGAGGAAGAAACCAAAACATTCTAATTACTGGAAAACACAACTGTCTGCTGGCAACTCCCTAATTAGCCCAGTTTTACTAACATGCTATGCCACAGATTTCTTCAGGAAATGGGAAAACAGTCTTGAGGCAAGGATATCATGGAAACTATCCACTGTCACCACTGCGCCTCCCAGCATTGTGTCTGCAACCAAAACAGCACCTACATTACGGAAGTCCTAGTATCTGAAAGAGGTGGGGGAGAAGAATGGTCCATATCCTATATGGCTGATAGGCGGTGGTGACTGTTGCCCATTGGAATTGGCAGGGCAGAAGGCAGGGAGGTCAAAGGGCAGGTTTAGCCACAGCAAAGGATAGATGAAGCCAAAGCCAATGACAAGCAGAACCAGCTAGATGAGGGGAAATAGTATCAAGCAATCTAAAATGGCTGTTTATAAGACTGCATAGATGAATCACAGTTCTCTGCAAGTAGGGATGAATGGATGTTTCCAGTCTGCACCCATTTGCTTGTGTGATAATTTGTAAAAGTTCTCTCCTGCTTCCACATTAATATGTGTTTTTTAAAAAAATCTGTGTGGAGATTTCATATTTAAATATGCATCTTTTACTGCACTTTCTCACAGAATACAAATTTATAAACCTACTTCATTGGAAAAAAAATTAATCAGGGAGTCAAACCATTAATTTTGTTTTATTTTTTGGTTCAGCCACAACTGAAGGTGTCCCAGTTTGGTTCTGGTTCAAGGTAAAAAAGGTTCAGCCTGTGCAATCAAATTGGTTCAGCTCCAGTTCACTTGAGATTATCTTTGTAGTGTTTGATTTCAACTGTACAAGCACAAGCACACAAGCATCTGTAGTAGATTAAGAAATAAATCAAAGTAATTTTAAGGAAGGAGGAAATGATTTAGTAAATACACAGTGAACAATTAATTGACTTTAAGGTTTTCAATTGAGTTTTTCTTCTGTCATAATACTAGAACTTGTGGATATTCAATGGAGTGAAATGGTGGAAGATTCAGGACAGACAATAGAAGGTACTTCTTCACACAGTGCATAATTAAACTTTTTAATTTATTATTAATTTAACTCCATAGTTGGAGGCAGTAAATGTTTCTGAATACCAGTTGCTGGAAATTACAGGAGAGGAGAGTGCTCTTGTGTTCAGGCATTGCTTGTGGGCTTCACATTAGGGCATTTGGTTAGCCACTATGAGAACAGGATACTGGACTATGTGTCATTGGTCTGATCCAGCAGAATCATAGAATCATAGAGTTGGAAGGGATCTTGAGGGTCATCTAGTCTAACCCCGTGCCATGCAGGAATCTCTTCTTACATTCTAATTCACTCCCACAATAGGTAGTGATGGACAAAAACCTGGATGGCTTTAAAAGATGAGTAGACAAATTCATGGAGAAGGCTATCAATAGCAGCCATAATGACTATGTTCTAACTCCATTGTCAGAAGCAATATGGGAATCACAAGTAGGAAGAGTGCTGTTGTGCTCAGGTCCTGCTTGTGGGCTTCGCATAATGGGCATCCAGTTGGCTACCATAAGGACAGGATGTTGGACTAGACTGGTCTGATCCAGCTGGGCTCTTACATTCTTATTTGGGATGGCATCAATGTAGGATTTTAGGGTGAATGTCCCCAGCCCCATCCAACAGAACAGGAGGGCTCCCAGATCCATCAGGGTTGGCTGACCACATTTTGAAACCAGCAAAGTAATGCACCTTAGCACAGGAATGGGGAACCTGTAGCTCTCCAGTTATTGTTGAACTCCAACTCCCTCCCATCAGTCCCAAGTCAGCATGGCTAATACTCACCAAAAGACCATTCAATTCAGAATTGGAGACCAAAGTTGGAGATTGCAAAAATTCTCCGTGGTTGAGGTCACTGATTTTTGCCCACTAAGTTCCATGCAAACATACACACATTTGCTACCCCACAAGTAGAAACACACCACTCCTGAGATCACATATGAAGCTGGTTCCCACATCCAAGTCTATAAAGTTTGTGATTTCACAGTTCAAGGCTCTAAGCAAAGCAACAACAAATGAAATGAAATAACTAAATAATAATAATCCAAGAAGGTAGCTCAACAAACAAGTTGCTTGTAATTAAGGCGCCATGCTAATACATTATAAATAAGCCCTCTCTAAAACAGTTAGATATATGGGTCATTCTCCACCTCAGCCCCCCCCCCAAGGTTTCCCAGTTCCAAGGCCCCAGCCAATCCCTAATTAGAATACATTATCCGTCGGCTTGACACTTCAGTGAAATGTCTAGCCTGCCGCCGAGGTGCAGCTCCGCTCGGCACAGGGTTTATTGATATTCCGCTGCATTTCCTTCGCCATGCCCCCAGTGGCTCAGTTCTGTTTTATCACACATCAAAAGGGCCGTATGCTCAGGGCGCCCCCCCCCCTTGCACATGGCTCAGAGCCGGAGGTCTGGAACAGCTGCAAGTAGGATGGTATCACAGAAGGGACAAGCTCCAAACAGATGTCAACGATAAAAAAGGGGGGGAGGATAAGAAGACAACAGTGGGGGGGGGAGAGGGGGAAGGATTGTGGCTTGGGAGCCAAGGATGAAGGAACAGCACAGAGTCCATCGAGGCAAGTCAGGCTTTGTGCAAATGCTGGTCGTTCCTGCCCTCCTGACTGCCATTAAAGGCTAATTAGTACCTTCACAAGCTAAGGATTTGTTTCTTTGCGAAGCAATTGGGAGGGAGAGAATGCTTCCCCACACAGGCAAATAATCCCCAGACGCTTGAATAAACGGAATAAAAGATCCTTCACACTTGGTCCCACATGTCTGTCTGCCTCTCCCATTTGATCTACTTTGAAACAGGGCACCATGCACGTACCCCAGTCATTTAAGAGCTCATCCATACAGTGGTTTAATGTGAATGGTAAGCTTCCTGTGCCTCCATTAATTTTTCCATTGTACACATGGTGATCTCCTCCAAGTCAGTGTCTTCCCCACACTTTCCCCACCCTCAATCTGGATTTTCCCCCCATCCCAATCCCTCTGCAAAAAAGGAGATAGCATGAGAAAACCATAAGAACAGCTCTGCTGGATCATGCCAATGGTCATCCAGTCCATCATTCCGCAGATGCCCCAATGGAAAGTCCACAGGCAAGATATGCACTAATATTGCAACAATGGCGTGTGGCAGAATAAACTTGCATGTTGTTGGGAGCAGGGAACCAGCTGGGGGGTGGCGCATGTGTGTATAGGGCAGACCCAAGACATTCTGGTGCTGGAGATGAAGGAAAAAACAGTGCCACTCATCCTACATGCAGAATCAAACCAAATTGTCAGCTGACTCCACTTCAACCTGACAACAGCTTGGTCACCACCACTACACCTCAGCTAAGCAGGGTAGCTTAGGGAAAGCAGCATGGGGGTGGGCTTCTACCACACACACATACACCATGCTTTGTTTCTTTGGGGCAGCTACCTCAACTCTAAGTTACTGCATTTGTTCAACTTCACAATTTCTGGGTGACTGAGTTCATCATTTTGGAAAGTTTGGGATACAATTTCTTTTCTTTTTTTTCTCAAATGAAGGAAAAGATAAGAATTGTAGGAAAACATGCTTTTTATATACCGTATGTAATTGTTTTATACTTTTTATTGTATGGTAAAATCAATTGGAGATGCTTCATGGGAAGAGATTTTTAACTGGAATGTAATTAAGGGTACTGGGAATTGTAGCTCTGTGAAGAGGATCTCCTAACAATTCTCAGCATCCTTTAACAAATTAAAGTTCCCAATATTTTTTCTGTTAAATTGACATAAGAGTTCTTTGAAATGCACAGTGTGAACATGACCTATTTATTTCCTCACAGCATAGTTTTGAGCAGGCCATAACTACGCTGGTGGACTCGGCAAGGTTTTGTGTGAAGGTCTTCAAATGATTCCTCACCAGGGCTTCTTTAGTTCCTATAAATTAACTCTGCTACCACACTAAACCAGCACAGCTGTGGCTTCAAGGAACAGCCAGTGGGGCTGCAAGGACCTTATGCGAACCTCGTAAGGCACAGCAGCCCCAGTTCCCATTCCCACACATAGCTTGCTCTAGAACATAATGCCTGCCATAAGTTTTCTTGCTAAGACCACCACCACTCCCTGCGTGATCCCTCAGCACCCTAACTGCATTTGGATTTGCAGAACAAGCCCTACGGGGTCCCGGAAGAGCCATTGATCAATAAAACCGTGTTCCTCCGAGGATACAAGCGACATCTATAAACCTGAGAGTGTCAAAACAACGGCACACAAAATCCGGCATTCCTACCATCGGCAGGATGAAAGCTGGGCAATTAATGCCAGCTGAATGACACCACCAGGAGAAATAAAACAAACAGCTGGTAGTACAGTGGGCTGGTGGCCCGCTCCTGGCAATCTATTAACATTTTTTTCCAGGATAATATACTGACTTGTGTTATGAACCACAGCAGCATAAATCTGGCTCAAGAAGCAAGCTGACGGCCTCTGCAAGATTCAAATATTTTGGGGTGGGGTGGGGGGAGGTTTTCAATTCCAGAAAGCCACAAGCTCCAGATGTAGCGTGTTTTCTCTTCAAGGTGGACATTTAAAAAGTGCTATCAAAAAGGTTTTGCACTTATAAGGCACTGATCACCAAGACGATTCCTGTGTGTATGTGCTACAGCTGTTGCCCAAGGACAGGGGTGGTAGCATGAGCTGAGGTCACAAGCACCACACTAGATATTGACCAGGGCTGAGGCCTGGCTGAGCAAGATACCCATGATTGTAAGAACATTAGAAGAGCCCTGCTTGATCAGGCCAAAGGTTAATTGAATCCAGCATTCTGTTCTTACGCTGGTCAACCAAATGTCCATTATGGGATGCCTGCATTATGGGATGCCTGCCTGAATGCAACAGCAACTCTCCCCACTTCCTAGCAACTGTTATTCAGAGGCAGACTGCCTCTGGTAAGAGACAGCCTTATCCTCCATTAATTTGTCCTCCCTTAAAGCCATTCAAGCTGGTGGCCATCACTACAATAAGAAGAACAAGTCCATTGTTTTTGTTCATAGTTCCTGAAGAAGTATTTTGCCCTGAATTGTGTTGAGCTGCAAAAAAGAGTTTTGCATCAGTGAGCACTGCAGCGTATTGTCCTTTCAGTTTTGTGCCCATGGATTAGAATGTAAAGTCGTAAACTATAGTCACAGGTTCCCAAACAAACCATGGTTTAGAGGAGTCTATCTCCTTTTGCTTGCCATCTGATCGGCCCATCCATCTCTGAGTGTGGTGGCTTCTAGGAATCTGAATCAATTGTCAATTCAGACATTTGCCAACCCATTTTTTTTAATTCTGCTCTGCCAGTGTATCACAAAGCAACCCTCCTTTTATTAATCTTAACATTATGTCAAACCATCATTAAGCTTCCTGAACCATGGTTTGGCATGATGTCTGAATGAAGCCTCAGAGGTCTAATTCCTGTGTGCATTAATACACATTTATGCAAATACAAGAAAACCACACTAGATATTTGGCCCTGTGGGATAAATATCTATCTATTCATCATCAGTGAAGGGGTGGGGTGGGGAGAAGGATAAATAAACAGATAAATTACTGAAGCAGCTCAGCTTTAAAGAGCTCTAAGAGAAATCAGGCAGACCCAAATAATTCAAGCGCAAGTCATTTGCAATGCAAAAGTTTAATTCTACTTTGCAAATTCAAAATGAGCAGATAAATTATGGATTAAGGTGCACGGTATTTTGTACGGGCAAACTGACAACCACTTTCCAGTCATTTAGATTTCCCTTCAAATCTCTCACCTCCCTTTTCCTCGAACAATTCAAAAGGACTGATGCAATTTTCTTGTAGTTGATAGAAAGGGAGGGACAGAGAGAGAGTGCGTGTATAAAATGGCACCCTAAAAATGTAATGATTGGCCATTTTAAAACAGAAAGCAGATAAAAAAAGGCTTTTAAAAGTTAATGAGCTAAAAAGAATTAGCTTTCTTATATCTTTGATGCAACCTATTACAAAATGAAAAGCTGTAAATGAAGTAAAAATAAAAGTCAGTGTGGTGTAGTGGTTGGAGTACCAGATAATGATCAGGGAGACTCAGGGCAAAATTCAACAAAATTCCTGAGCTAGCCCAAGGGTTAGGGGTCACCCAACAGGATTTCCTCCTTTCTTCCCCCTCACCATGCACTTTGCCATGCCAAAATCTGCTCAGGAGGGTTGAGGGAACCCTCAGGACAGATTTAGGTGGTGTGGGAGGGAGAGAACGTTCTGTTGTGCAAGGATAAGGTTGGTCACTGTGGCTGGTTACTAAGAGAACAGGATGCTGGACTAGATGGGCCTTTCATCTGATCTAGCTCTTCTAATATTCTCGCCCCCCCTTATTATTTTTCAAAGTTTCAACACATACATATTCCACATATTTTCTTCCATCCATTCCCTTTAGACCCCGCCCCCCCACCCCCATGGCTTCCTATTTTCCCTTTTTTATGCTGCATATTGTCAAAGAAATTGCCACCCATTATTCTATTCTTTATCCTCTTCTAATATTCTTATCCTTCCAATATTTTTATTCATCCTGCAACTCTCTCTTTCCATCCATTTTCCATCCATTTACAAGTGGTGGCCACCAATGTGTTCGGCTTTAAAAGAGGGATGATTCATGGAAGATAAGGCTATCAATGGCTACTGGTCATGATGGCTATAGGTTAATCTCCACAGTCAGTGGGAGTATGTCTATGAATGCCAGTTGCTGGGAATCACAAGTAGAGAGAGCTGCTGTTGTGCTCAAGTCCTGCTTGCAAATTTCCCTTTAAGGCATCTGGTTGGCCACTGTGGGAACAGGATGCCGGACTAGAGGACCACTGGTCTCAGCCAGCAGTGCTGATGTTCCTGAAATACGAGGGAATTATGACAGACACAAGGATATGCCGACTGCCCATCTAGTCAGTAGCCTCTTCCTATTTCCTTTCATGAGGGCTGCTGGGACTCAAGGACAGTCAAAGAGGTCTCAGGTGAGTGGGGTAAGGCTGAGGGAAAGAGGAACAGCCTCTTATTTAAATTGTTCCAAAATTGGTAGGTATGCTAGTAAATGGCTACTACCTTTTGCAAGGTGATGCCTTCATGTTTTAGATTCTCTTTGTAATAATCACCTCTTAGAGGGACAGAGAGAGGGAAAGTCATGGCAGGAACTAATTATAAACACCCTGATTGGTCTCCCCTCAAATTCTTATTTATTTTCTTTTTCTTGGCACAAATCCCATCTTCTTGATTAACATACCTTTAGTTAAATATGCATTATGGTATTTATAAACATCTTTATTAATTCATACCATGTTACATAAATATACCTTCAAAGATACTGGTGTTGATTTAAATAGGGCTCCTTGAGGAAAGGGAGACAGCAGCCCCTACCAGGAGGCAAAGCAAGGTGGCCATCTCCTGCGGCAGTGGATCTGAAGTGCCTCTAAAAGGTGTGTGTGTCCAGAGACACACAGATCTGACCAGTGAAGCCAGTACAGCTAGGAATGTTCTACCTCCATCGCTGGAGGCAGTATGCCCCTGAAGACCAGTTATTGGGAATCCGAAGCAGGAAGAGTGCTACCGTGATACATCTTGTTGGCCTTTGGTCTGATCCAGAAGGCTCTTCTTATGTTTTCCCACCACTGTCAGAGGAAGTATGCCTCTGAATATCAGTTGCTGAGAATCACAAGTAGTGTCATGCCCAGCCTAGACCTGATGCTAGACATTGAGTCCTTCAAGGAAGGACCAGGCACCCCACAGATCAAGGACCAGATATGGAGGTACCAAATAGTCTTGCAAGTTTACATTTTTAATTGCACTGATATTTTTATTGTGATTTTTTTTGTAAATTGCTTTTGAGTTTTCTTTTGTTTTTTACAATCAAGCAGTGCATAAATTTTATGAAATCAATAAATAAATCTGTTTGCTGAAGAGGAAGAGCAGGATATGAAATTAAAAATAAATAAATAAACAACACTATAATGATTGCACAATTTTGGGGGGGAAAGATCCATGAAATGGTTGGTTGGTTTGTTTGCTTGTTTGCTTCTTAATGTTGCCTGTTTGTAACAGGTTTGCCCACTCAGGACTCTGCCAGTTGCCTGCGGCAGTCAACAGAACTACACGGCTGCTCCCCCTTTGGTCGTCTTGGTAGGCAGACAATTAACATATGTGTACCTTCAGCTTCCCCATTTATGCTGTTAATCATAGTCCAAATTCCCTGCAACAACCTTGGGGAATCAATCCCATCCACAGCACAAACTCCCACGTCACCTATCCCACCACACCCCATGAACAATCTCATCCAGCAAGAGCCACACTTACGCTGTGAATACAGTCCTCAATCTGCAAACGTTCCACAATCAGTTCAGCCCACAGAGCGTCAGGGATTTTCTAAAAAAATTAAGAAAGAAATACGGTGAGTTTAATATCCACAAAGCAGTTCAAAGAGAGTTACTGCACTTTCTGTGTTTGAATACCCTCCTTAAAAAAAAACAAAAAACAGCTGAAGGGATCAAACCCTTTGCAAGAAAATGGCACACAAAAGAAAAAACAGAAAGCTTCCACCACTCCAGCCAGTGAAAGAAACACATTGTCAGCTAACCAGTAGAACTGAAATGTACAGTTGGTGGGGTTAACTGGTTTTTTAAAAAACACTCTTGACTAATCAGGCAACATTTTTATATAAAATGCACACACATTATTCTAAATTTAAGTATTTTCAAAAACTGCAGGTGGGAAGCCCCATCATAAAAGAGGCAATCTCCCTTGCCTCTAGCACAATAAGGAACACCTACTCTAAAGTGGTACACAATTTTAAGCACTGCCTTGTGGAGAAGTGTGGCTCAATGGCACAGCATCTGCTTTTTTGGGTGCAGAAGGTCCTGGGTTTAATTCCTGGCATCTCCAGGAAAAGACTCCCTGTCTGAAACACTGGAGAGTTTCTGTCAGTCAGTGTAGACAGTATTGAGCTAGATGGACCAATGGACTAAAGCAGCTTCCTATGTCCATTACAGCTTGGTTTGTTTTTTAACTGAAGATGCTGGCAACTCCAGGTGCTAGGGACTAAACTTGAGATCTTCTGCATGCAAAGCACATTTCTATGGCCTTTCCCCAGGTATGGAGTGTACATTTTCCAGGCCTGGATGTCCCCCTGAAGTGAGCTTTTGGAACTGGAGCTGGAGATCTGAGCTGGAAGCTAAAGTCTGTTATATCAGAGTCCTCCTCAGAAGACCAGGCAAGAACAGAAGGCCATGCTCCTTGTACGCCTGCCAAACCAGGCAAATCGCCAATGACAGGCAGATCCAACTAAGGCTACATTCCTACCATATATTTAAAGCACTATGATACTTTAAACAGTTGAAGCTTCCCCCCAAAGAATTCTGGGAGCTTCTTAGGGGTGCTGAGGATTGGGAGAAGAGCCCTTAATCTTCTCCCAGAGCGACCAATAATTCCTAGAGTTCTCTGGGCAGAGGAATTGCTTGTCAAGCCACTGGGAAATGCAGCTTTAAGAGGGAAAACAAGGGTGACACCCAACATCTCTCTCCGCCCTGAACAAACTCCAGCTCCCAGAATTTTTTGAGGGGAAGCTATGATTGTAGAAAGCAAGACCAGATGGCTTTAAATGCATGGTGAGAATGTGGCCTAACTCCAGTTTTGCCCACATCCTCTTTCCTGCTTAGTTCAATAAGGGGAACACAGAGGTTGAGAGGAGGAAGCTGACAGCTTAGGCTCCTACTCCATGACTGGTTTTAAGAAAACAAGTGCCACAATTAATGGAGGTTATCAACAAATTATTGTTATTTTTTATTCAACAGAAAATACATAATAAGAACAAAAACAAAGACAACCCAGTAATATCCCCTTCCACAACATGTTTTAAAAGTGCATGTCAAAAGGCAGGGCTCAGCAAACTTTTTCAGCAGGGGGCCGGTCCACTGTCCCTCAGACCTTGAGGGGAGCCAGACAATATTTTTTTTGGGGGGGTGAACAAATTCCTATGACCCACAAATAACCCAGAGATGCATTTTAAATAAAAGCACACTTTCTGCTCATGTAAAAACACTAGGCAGGCCCCACAAATAACCCAGAGATGCATTTTAAATAAAAGGACACATTGTACTCATGTAAAAACAAGCTGATTCCCGGACTGTCCGGGGGCTGGATTTAGAAGGCGATTGGGCTGTATCCGGCCCCCGGGAATTAGTTTGCCTATCCAAGTCAAAAGGCCTTGTTATAAAGGAAAGTTTTCACCTGGCAGGCACCTAAAGGTGTATAATGAAGGCGTCAGCTGAGCCTCCCTGAGGAGAGCATTCCACTGCAGAAAAGGCCCATACTCATGTTGCCACCTTCTGGACCTTGTGGAAGAGACACACAAAGAAGGGCCTGAGAAGAATGTGTGCAGAGGAGAGCAATCAAGATGATTAACAGTCTGGAAACAAAACCTTATGAGGAACGGTTGAGGAAGGTGGGTATGTTTAGCCTGGAAAGAGGAGACTGAGAGGAGATATGGTAGCTATTTTCAAATACCTAAAAGGCTATCATGTGGATTACAGGCCAAACTTGTTTTCTCCTGTGCTGGAGGGTAGGACCTGAACCAGTGGCTTCAAGTTACAAGAAAGGAGATTTCAATGCAACATCAAGAAGAACTTTCTGATGGCAAGAGCTGTTCAACAGTGGAACAGTCTCCCTTGGAAGGTGGTGGACTCTGTTTCATTGGAGGTTGTTAAACAGAGGTTGGATGTCCACCTGTCATGGATGCTTTACCTGAGATTCCTGCATTGCAGGGGGTTGAACTAGATGACCCTCAGAATTCCTTCCAACTCTACAGTTCTATTATTCTAACGGCAAATTGATGACAGGCAGGCAAGGGAGCAACAAAATGACCTACTTAGGTCTTTTCTCAAACATCTCCTGAGCTCCATCCCACTCAAAAGCAGGCACATTCACGCACACACAGGTGAGGGGGAAAGAAGAGCAAAAGGAAATAAAACGTGTTCCTTGCAAGTCTGCGGGTCCCGCAGGGAGATGCGTCAAAGCCTCATGCAGCCTCTCGCGGCTGGAGCTGGGACTGGCAGCTTTGAGGCTGTCATTTTACAAAGGTGCCTCATGCTGCTCTCAGAAACAGCTAGACTCCCACTTCCCTCTTTGATGTGTCATTTCAAGAGAGGCTAGTGGGCTGCCAGGGGGTCCACCTGGCTAAGGCTTGAGGAGCCAATTTAAACTGGAGTCCTCTACGGGTTCCTTTAGCAGCCTTGCAATCTGAGCAATCTGCAGAGCACCTCTGTTGACCAGAGTTTGGGGGGTGGGAATAGTCAAGGGGGCGTTTAGAGACAATGCAAAGGGGCTGCTGAGCAAAGCTGCTCTTTCAAACTGCAAAGGCCCAGATCCAGCTTTGGCTTCTAAGTGCTTTTTGTTCTGACTCAAGTTCTGCATACTACCACTGAGCTGCATACTACCACAGAGCTCAGGAGCACTGGAAGCGGCCTTATACCACATCAGACTCCTGGTCAAACTCTCCCAATATTGTCAGCACTGACTGGCAGTAGCTCAGGAGGCTTCATTCAAGAGACATTCCCAGCTGTACCTGGAGACAACAGGGATTAAACCTGGGACCTTCTGCCTGCAGTGCAGGTGCTCTGCCATTGAGCTACAGCCCTTTCCTTCTATAAATCACCTCAGAAACAAAGGAAGTTGTCTTATAGAATGCCAGACCACTGTGGTCTACCTAACTTAATACTGTCTACACTGACTAGCACCCACTCTTCAGGGTTTTGGACAGGGCTCCCCCTGTCCTCCATTTCCCTCCATTTTCCATTTATAGAGCCAGCCCCAGACTTTTTGCCCTGCAAGATGGAAGGCCCCTCTTCAGTCAGCTCCCGCCATCTCCCCCTCCCATATGGTTAGCATCTTTGAGCCCTCTTGCCACTTGCCATAGGTTTATTTGGCTCCTTCCTCTTCTAACGGTGGCAGGGTGATAAGCAGTGGCCAGGAGCTGGCCCGGCAAAAATCACTCAATGAACTTTCAGTTTAAATATCTGCAGATTCTGCAATGATGGACAAAAGAAGAATCCTCTCCTGCCTGGAGCACCCATCATGATATAAGTTTATAAAATTATGCATGGCATGGAGAAAGTGCATAGAGAAGAAAATATCTCCCTCTCTCATAACACTAGAACTCGTGTACATCAAATGAAGCCGAATGTCGGAAGATTCAGGATAGATAAAAGACAGTACTTCCTCATGCAGCACATAAACTATGGAACTCACTCCCAAAAGAGGCAGGGATGTAGGACCGGTCCACCCATGAGGTAAGAAGGGGCAACTGCTTCAGGCAGCACGATTCCTAGGGGCAGCAGATTCTGATGTCAATCTTTCTTTCCTGTCCTTCCCCCACCCATTGTTCCTGATGTTGATCTTCATTCACCCCACCTTCCCTGGCAAGGAGGGCCTCCCACCCTATTTTGAGGTTTGCCTCAGATGCCAAAATCTATTGGGCCAGCCCTGCAGTGATGGTCGCCAAGTGGATGGCTTGAAAACCGGGTGAGAAAAATCCATGACTATTGATGGCTACTAACCACAATGGCTATTGCTCTGCCTCCAAAGTTGGAGGCATTAATGCTTCTGAACTGAAAACGACAGGAGGGGACAGTGCTCTTGCGCTAGAATCCTAATTGCTGGTTTACTACAGGAACACAATGCTGAACTAGATGGGCTTCACTTCCTGAGGACCTCTTTGCCTTCTGCTCCACCAGTCTCAATGGTCCCTATCCACCATGGTTACTCTCTGGCTCTTGAGGCTAACCTTGCATTTTAAAAAAAAGAGAATACACTTGTTTTCTTTTTAACCAAAAACATCTTCCTATGCAAACACCCTGCCAACTCGAAAAAGCATGTAAAGCACTGCACTGATTTCACCACTTCCCTCTCTTTCTTCCCCTCCCCATACAGCCTGATTCCTTGCCAGATCTCCTTGACTTTCATGTCCCACCCCATAATAATCAAGGAAACCCTACAGGGCCCCCTTGAAAGTGCTGCTGATTAGCCTGAAGTATGCTAATAATGAGAGTAATTAAACCAAAGGGGATTTTTGTGCGTGAGGCTGTGTTCCTTTCTATTTTTCTCCCTCCAAATCAATGGTGGGGGTTTTTCTTGCACAACTGAATAAAAATAATCTTTGACAAAATGAACAAAGTTTAGGATTTATTTCCACATTTGTTTTATGAATGCAGTTTTATTGTTGGTTTTATTCTGTTCACTGCCATGACATTCACAGTACATAAATGTTTGCAAATGTATATCTATATTTTCAAAAGCTGCTCATTTGCTATGTGTTTGGACACCTCTGAAGATATCATAACCAATTATGCATGGTGGTTCCTGAGATCAAAGAGCAGACTTTTGTCTATGTCTGAATACAACTGGATTCCATTTTGAATCAAGATGGCGGACTGAATCTTTCAAAACTGCACTGATTTTAACCTCAGATTCAAAACTGTACTGATTCTTTGCTATCTTAGAATCCCTGGGGAAAATGCTAGGTACACTGCTAGGGAATATATAAAACCAAGTTCGCCTCTTTTAAATTAGAGAAAGGAAGGAAGGGGAAAAGAGTGGGTCTGTAGCAAGGCTTCTGCTAGTGCAGCAGGGGAGCTGTCTAACTGAAGTGTGAGAAGTGGAGAAAAAGACTAGGAGAGACAGAAGAGGAAGAGTTGCACAAGCAACAGTCAGACTTTATTCCTGGTCCTGCTCTTCCTGGAGCATCCGTAGGAGCCTAATCAGTGAACATGGGCTCACCATTCCTCCCCAAGGCCAGAGATCACAGATGGATGTCATCATGCTGTGCACCTTTTAATCTGTGTAACTTTCAGTTCCAGGAATGATTGTAGAATGTGGTGTGTCAGAAGAGGGAGAGAGAGAATATAAACAATTAGGGTCTGATCCCTGGACTCTACAACAGGAGTGAGACACCTCAAGCTCTCCAGGCTTCAGAATTCCCCTCAAGCGGCAACCCTCACTGGCCTTGCTTTGCACCCTCCTTAAGTGTTCCTGCTTGGCTGGAATGTATCTTTAAACTCTGATAATTTGGCCTGCTCGTCTGGATGGAGAACGCAGAGGGGCAAGCGTGAACGTGTGTGTAGAAACTAGCCTATTGTAGGAAGGTGAAGTTTACACTTATGCCTCTGGCCCTGCCTATCATGTGGCCTTGCCCATGGCTGAAAAGGGTTTCCCATGCCCTATTCTACAGGCTCAAGGCTACTGATTTAGGACTGTGTCTTCCCAGGACCACCCTCCTTGGCACTGACTCTGCAGGAGACCAAACCAGGTGAGGCATCTTTCAGAGGAGAAGATCTTTGGAGTGCTTGTCAGGGTCTGCTCTGTTCACTTCATTTCTTAATATGCTAGGAACTGACAATAGGGTCTTCCTCTAAGAAAAGGGATGTGGGTGGCGTTGTGGGTTAAACCACAGAGCCTAGGACTTGCCGATCAGAAGATCGGTGGTTCGAATCCCCACAACGGGGTGAGCTCCCGTTGCTCAGTCCCTGCTCCTGCCAACCTAGCAGTTCGAAAGCACGTCAAAGTGCAAGTAGATAAATAGGTACCACTCCGGCGGGAAGGCAAAGGGCATTTCTGTGTGCTGCTCTGGTTTGCCAGAAGCGGCTTAGTCATGCTGGCCACATGACCTAGAAGCTGTACGCCGGCTCCCTCGGCTAATAAAGTGAGATGAGCGCCGCAACCCCAGAGTCGGTCACGACTGGACCTAATGGTCAGGGGTCCCTTTACCTTTACCTAAGAAAAAAGTCCCCACCTGGTTGCAGGATCATCCAAACAGGTGGGTGAGGCGATAAGTAGGATACTCTCCCTACCCTAACCTCCCCCATCCTTAAAAAAGAAAGTTGTGAATAGGGATGTAAGAAGGCACCAATTTTTGTCCCATCCTGCTTTCATCAGAACCAGTGCTGCTTCCGCTCTATTTACACTAAAACTCGGGTTATTCACCTGTTTTGAGCTGAAACTAATGTTATTATGTACTGTAATTAATTTCAGTGGAAAGGAAATGTCAAAAATGGTGCACAAAATGGCACAGACTGAAAAAAACCAACAATAGTGAATACTGCTCATATTTGCTTGTATGATTTCTGTTCCTGACCTTGGTCAAGCATGCAAACTGTCATGATTTCTGCTCCCATTTCCAAAAGAATTCTCCAACATCACAGCTATGGACTGCATTACATTCAGACACACTGTGCTCATGAATTTCTATCCACCTGGAGGAGTTTTTAATACCTTGTTTTTAGTAACAACTATGGCATAGGGTAGATTGTGAATTCAGAAAAGTTCAATATGTATTCTCAGCTGAGGATGGCAAAGCTCCCTTTGCTATTTCATCCCTAGAATGGAGGGAGCCCACTGCCACAAATTCACAAGTCTGTTCTGAAATCACCACAGATACAAAACAAGGTGCGATAATTGGATCGCTCGTTTGTGTCTGCAGAAAAATAAAACGGCAAATGCCACAACTTATCTTTCCCTTCCATGCAGAGATAGCATCGTTACCTCTGCCCACGCACCTGTTTTGTGTCTTGATACTCCTGTACTTTGTCTGTGAGGTTTGACCACGCACTGGTTAACAGAGTCTCCGGAGAAATCCGTGCAGTTCCCAGTTGTTTACAAAGCCACATTGCCTGGAGGGAAAAGCAGGTGTTTGGGGTGGGGGAGAGAGAAGGAATAAGAGAGAGCTGTATCTTCCCAAAGGAAATGAAAGTGAATTTGAAGAAAATTTAAAAACAAATAACACCAGCATTTTCACAGTTTTTCCATCGGAGTGTGCAAAATTCGTAACGCTTAAGTGGAAAGTAGAAAAAGAAAGCACCATCTGTAACAGGAGAGAGGGGAACAGCAAATATGTTATCTGTCACTTTTAAAAGGAATATAGTGACCATTTTGAAATTCAGCACAATGGAGATCTGGAACGTTTTCATTTACGATGTCACTTTAAAACCTGTGCTCCTTCTGCCCCCTCCCTCTGGAAGAGCCCAATGCCTGGTTTTCTCAAAGACTGCTAGGGAATGAAAAAATAAGCAGCAAAACCTATACACACACAGGGAATCTTACTTAACCTGCTTCCTTCCGATGAAGGGTAATTAATCAATAAAGAAATTTATTGAAATTAAAATTAATCTGTAAAGGGTTTAAAGGATTCAGCCTTAGGCAGAGTAGGAGAGAGCAATGATTTAGTGCAAGGACAGGCCTGTGTTATTCATACTACTTTATGTTTATGAAGGGCTTGACTTTGCAATCCTATACCTAGACAGGTGGGTAGAGGATCGCAGCTTCAAAGTTTCCAACACTTTCCCATACATTGCACAACCCTGCTGTGAGGTAGAACAGAATAGCTGCAAAGATGTGGGCTGAAGAGAGTCTGAAAGTATACAGTGGCTTCTTGTCTAAGGCTACTTTTGAGAATCTGGAAGAGACGAAAGGTTTGAACTGGGAGTTTCCTGACTCTTGGGGCCAACTACCCTATCACAAGCACTCAAGGAACTTTGGAAAGACTGATTTGTACCAATGATTACTAAAAATGTCAAGCCATAGGCCAAGATGTCTGCGTTTTCATGGAAACATCACAGGTGGTCTGAAGCACCGTAATAATATAAGGCAAGCCTGTTGGAGCATGCCAGTGGCCCATCTAGTCCAGCAACCTGTTCTCACAGTGGCTGGCCAGTTACCCCAATGGGAAGCCAGCAAGCAGGACCTGAGCACAGCAACTCTACCCACTTGTGATTCCCAGCAACTGCTTTTCAGAGGCATACTGCCTCCGATAGTGCAGGGTAGAACATAGCAATCATGGCTTATCCTCCATTTGTATAATTTAAAAACCATCCAAGTTGGTGGCCGTCACTCACATCTCATGGGAATAAATTCCACAATTTACCTATATTGGAGCTTTTTGTCCAGGTCCAGAAAAATGCTAAGTATTAATATAGACTTTAATAAAGGCAATGAGTCCTACATCTGCTATCCATTAAGAACATTTCCATGCATGCACAAAAATCCACTTACAATAGTCGTTTTCCCAGAAGCAGGAGGTCCAAGTATACAGATCTTTGGAACTGTAGATGAAATGAAAAAAACATGAATGTCACAACATTGTAGCTGTTAAGAATCCTTGTAATTTCCTGAAGATAACTGCAATATCCATTGCCATTCCAGTTCCTTTTATTAGCATATGTCTAAATGTTGGAAATGCTGGGATGCACTGTAGGCTTATTCCACTTCCTAGACTGTCCTTTTTATGTTGACCTATTGAACTTTATCCAGTGCTAGACTGATACCCAATTCCTCTTCCATCTTCTCCATGCCTCCCTGGTGAGAGGAGACAACTTTTTGATTCTCTCACCATCCAAGATGCAAGATCATGCATTCTCCACCTTAGATAGAACTAAGACCTTTCCAATCAATCATGCATTTTGTTCAATGGACATAGCTTTCCTCCCACCCAAACTCAAAGAGTCTCAGTGTGATTATATACATAGAATCATAAAATTAGAAAGAACCCCAAGAGCATCTATTCCAAACCCTGCAATAGAAAATCACAGCTAAATAATCCTTGACACATTGCCATCCAACTTCTGTTTAAAAACCTCCAGTGAACAAGAGTCCACAACCTTCCCAGGTAGTCCATTTCACAATTGAACAGCTCCTACCATCAGAATTTTTTCCCTAATGTTTAGTCAGAATCTCTTCTCTTATAATTTTGGTAATCAAGAGTAAAGTAGGCTCCTCCAGCAGGGATTAACTCAAGATGCCAACAATTTACCCCCTTAGCAATGAAGACCTTAGTGGTCAGCTAGTAATTGTGGGGAAGGAATGCTGCTATTTTACATAGGATAGGCAAGATGGTGCCCCTCCAGATGCTGCTAGACCTAGTTCCAATCAGCTCCAACCTATGTGACCAATGGCTGGGAACAATGAGAGTTATAGTCCAATAGTATCTGAAGGTGGTAAACAACAGATCGTATTAAGAAAAGCAAGCTTTGGTCACTGTTCTGAGGAGATAGGCTACAATATCAAGCAGAGTGGGGAGGACCTAATGGCCTAGGGTAAAAGACAGGTTCAGCTGCTATTCCAAAATATATATGGGACCTCCCCACTACTTCAGGAGACCTGAAGCCTATCTGTTGAGTGCACTCGGGTTGCCTGTGTGTCCCTGAGTGCTGGTTCTGACTTTTCTGGTTTTCAAAGCCCTGAACACCTGGGACACCTTCTGAGAAATGCTTAGAATTTAAGATCCAGGTCAAGAGTCCTCTACATGCTCCAAATTCAGGGGGCAGAGATTGGATCAGTCATGTTGCCTGTATTATGGAATGACTGCTCCCACTTCCAATGCTTTTAAACAGTGACTGATCATGGCTGTTTTGATTACAGTGGGCCCACCACTTCCGCAAGGTTCGGATTTAGGAGTCCACACAGAGAGACAGGAACCCCTGGAACTGCCTCCCACCCCTGCAAGATATAGAGCAGCTTACTAGGGTCTGGAAAGGTTGTGGAAGAGTCCTGAAAGCTTTCCAAAGCCCTGTGCCTCACTTACCTAGCTTTGGGAAGGTGCCACAAGGACCCTGGAATGCTAGTGCCAGAGTCCTCCTGCAAAATCTGGTGGGTGCACAGTGCAGGGAAAATAAATAAATGGAGAGCAGAGATGGACCTGGCTCTCCATTTATTTATATATTCCCCACCCTAGCCTGACATAAGGTTATGATCATATAAGTAAAGCAAGCACAATTTGAGGGCTTGCTGTATTGCTATTTGTCCTGTGCTCTTATTAGTTTTATGCTCTTACATGGTTTTTAATCGGGACACTATTTGCTTAACAAGAGTGTGGACTATGGATTTATTTATCTTTTAATTAAAGCCAGGATTGATTTTTGTTAAAGTTACCTTGCTTGGTGTATTAAGGCATATCATTTCTTTAAAAAAAAATAAGTCAAAAAATTAATGGCTGCAACTTGTTCTCAAGGAAGAAAAAATAAAAAGGAATATGTAACAGTGTTGTAAGAGGAAGCGGGCCTTCCAAGGCCTCATCCTGGCCAGTCCCGGCTCGACCAACAAAGATCTGAAGTTGAGGGGCAGGGTGTGTGTGTGCTGGGGTGTGCGTGTGTGCAATGTACTCTCTGTGTCAAGAGAACAGACCTACCACACCCCTCCTAGATGTGTGTGACGTCTGAGCAGCACCACGGCAGGTATTTTGCTAGTTTATAAAGAAGATAGTTTTCATTTCACTTTCCCCTCACGTCTCCTTGACCCAGAGACTAGCTACCTCCTGGGCAGAGCTGGAGAAGATGAGGCACGAGGTGCGTTTCCCAGGTTCCTTCTGGAGCAAGATGGCAAAAACTCCCCCTCCCCTTCAGCCGCTAGAGAGAGAAAAAACAAGTTACTCCATGTGTGTTTTCACCCTCCTCAGTCCTTTTGTCTCGCTGCTCACTCGCTCTCCCCCTGGACAGCATTAATATCAGATTCCTCCCTGCTCTTTTCTTGTTCATTCCTCGAGTCCATGGTTGTCCGTGGCACAACCTTCTTTTGGTTTCAGAGCAAGATTAAAGGCAAGGGGAGCTGAAGAAGAAGAAAGGGATGGCGCGCCAGCCGCCTTCCCCCTCGGCACATATGTCCCCGCATCTTCTTCGTTACGCGGACGTGTGCGGGGTTTTAATGGGCCCTTCCATCTCAAGCACCGTTGCGGGCTTTTAATGATTAAAATATGGGAGAGAGGAGGCCCAGGTGCTGGGAAACGGCAATCAAGTTGAGGTGGATTACCAGAAAGGATGGTCTAGCAAAAGCAGGGGGAGGTGGACATAAAGGGGAAACAAAGGGTTGAGAGTGTAGGGGGCAGGAAGCCTTGGGGAAGTTCTTGGCTGAGATTAAGGCTGTGTACACACTAGGCCTTTAAAGCACATTTGAAACACATTCTTTCCCCTCAAAGAATTCTGGGCACTTTAGTATGTTAAGATTTGCTGGGGATTGTAACTCTGCGAAGGGTAAGCTACAGTGCCCAGAAATCTTTGAGGGAAATAACGCATTTTAAATATCTAGTGCAGGCATAGGCAAACTCAGCCCTCCAGCTGTTTTGCGACTACAACGCCCATCATTCCTGACCACTGGTCCTGTTAGCTAGGGATGATGGGAGTTGTAGTCCCAAAACATCTGGAGGTGCCGAGTTTGCCTATGCCTGAGTTAGTGTGTACATGCCCATTTTCAGGAGGTGTGGTATGGGGTGTCAGCAGCCTCTGGATCAGAGCTGCTAGGAATTGCAAGTCAGGAGAATGGTCTCTGTGCTCAGACCCTGCTTGTGGGTTTCTCACTGGGGCATCTTGTCTGCCACTCTGAGAACAAGATGCTGAACTAGATGGGCCTTTGGTGTGATCCAGCAGGCTTGTCTAATGTTCTTATTTCAGCCCACCTGTGACGATTCTTTGAAAACACAGATATCTTGGGGTACAACTCAACTGGCTGAGTAACTATTGGTATAAGTCAGTCTTTTCAAAGTTCCCTGAGTGCAAGAGACAGGGCTTGGTTATGGAAAGACAAAAACGTTTTTTGTTTCCACACACCCTTTTAAACTTTACTATTTTAATATCTCCTTTGATGCTTTGTTTTAATGCAGCCTTCCCCAACCTGGTATATTCAACAAGTATACTGGCAAGGCAGCTATGACAATGGCTCACCTCTCCAAAACAGTATGGGGAAATGTGATGCTAACGACCAATGCCAAGATGTGCTGCATCACACTGCTTTATGGAAGTGAGTCGTGGGCAACTTATACCCGCCAGAAGCAAAGCCTCAAGGCCTTCCATAAGTGCTGCGTCAGGAAGATTTTGGGCATTACATGGCAGGACAAAGTCTCAAACGAAGACGTGCTCTCCCAAGCCCACATTCTCAGCATGTTCACACTCCTGTCGCAGCGACATCTACGTTGGGTTGGTCATGTCTACAGAATGGAAGATGGCGGGATCCCCAAGGACGTGCTCTACGGGGAGTTGGCTTCAGGCACCAGGCCTGTTAGCAGATCAGCTCTATGTTACAAAGATGTCTGTAAACATGACATGAAGGTTGGCAACATCACCCCCTCCATTTGGGAATCCCTTGCAGATGACCGCAATGCCTGGAGACAGTAAGGTTGTGTATACATAGCAGTGACTAAAGGAGGAATGACCACTGGGAGGAGCGCAGAAAGAAGAAATGCCATGGTACATCTGCATCAGCACAGCCAGATGCCATCATCTGCCCCAGCTGCAGCAAAACATGTCTCTTTCATTTCGGTCTCTACCATCACAGCAAGAGCTATAACCCTCCAGTGGTTTGATTTCACCCTCAAAGGCACATTCTTCCATTGTCTCCTGAGACAAACAGATGCCAACCAAGCAACCAGCCAAAACTATCTATCAATATGACATGTTAAAGTTACGTGCCTGGGTAAGCTTGTTGGAACAAAAAAGGTTTTGGCAGCACAGGGAACAATACAGTGAAGGTGTATTGATGTTAGGTAATAACATAAATGGGCAGGAAGTTCCAAAGTGTAGGTGCTCTTACACTAAAGGACCAATTTATTGCAAGTACAGAACAAGCATTATATGGCAGGTATAAAACAGACAGAAAATAACAACCTTAAATACTTTTTAAAATCCTGCTTGCTTTGGAGATTTTGTTTGCAACTGAATCTTAATTAGATCCACAAGCAAATATATCCTTTGAACCTCACTCTGTTGCCCTCTGTTCCTGAAATCTTTCAGCTTTGTTTAAAATCTGAAATTTGGACACCTGCCATTTTCACGATGCCCTTTGAGGTTGTGATCTGTTGCCCCTTTGCCCCCACCACACACCCACTGCCATGTTATATACAAGCACTGTGATGGCTAGTCTCCCAGTGCATTTTCTTGGAAGCCTGCTCCCTTCTACCCCTCACATCTTTTCCAAAGGTACCTGTGGAGATAATTTCAGTCGAAGATTCCAGCCGGCCAAAATAAAAAATGACAAGCCTCGCTGGATCTTGCTATCCAAAAGGGAGCGATGCTCTCTGATCTTGGCAAGAGAGCCGAGGGAAAGAGAGAAGTGTATTCCCCACCCCACCGTCCACCCCAAAGCTTTGCAACCGCTTTCCAGTATGGAGTTGAGCAGTGGAAAATTTTAAATCATGCATGAACCCCCCAAATTACAAATTCATCTTTACAAAGTTCTTTGACTTGGGAGGTTTAAAGGAAGGGCTCTTACTGGCTCTTGTAAGAGCACCAAGAAAAGGCTATACATTATCAGGAAAAGAATGCTTTAAAAGGCTACATCAAGCTGTTTTGGTCACCTAATTTCTTTCAAAAAAATAATGTGATTAAAACCTGTGTGGCTTTTTTCTCCTCCATCCCCCTTTTAAAAAAAAAAATCTTAACACCTTGAAACTCCAGCCTGGTAAGTGAGGAATTATTTATAAACAGAGCCACTGAAATGTGCTGTGGTGCCAACACTAATCAACTTCTTCAACCCGCTTCAAAGCAATATATATATATATATATATATATATATATATATATATATATATATATAAAATCGCGAACCTTTCTATCTACAGATCCTTTTGAGGTTTAAGTAAGGAGCACGATTTAAAATTCACAAGAAAACCCTGAGGTACTGAAGCTTTAATACACAGCTTTTTGGACAAACGTTTGATAGGAGGGGGGAGAAAAAGGAAACGTACCATTATACACACCGTATCACGCTTTAATATTGCCCAGGGCTACTGTAAATGCTCACTTTGTACTAAATCTGCTTTTCCTTCTGCATAGGAGCTGGCAGAAGACGTGCCAATGCAGAAATGTGCCGATTTACTCATCTGCACACCGGTAAAAATCATCTGGGGCTCAGACCCTAAACGTACCACACGGGTGGCAGAGTGTTTCTAGGGCAACTTTGTAATGGACTGTTTAACCCTTCTGGTCTACACGCCAATCCCTTTATACAGACAACAGTCCACCATTCAACAGAGAGTTCTGCCAGCTGAATCTCACTGACTTTTGTGTACTTAACTCCTTCTTGGACTAGGGCTATGGCATTACCACCACCCCTACCTACCAAGCAGCTGCTAAAATGCCAAAGTTATCCATTTCCAAGATGGAAATTCTAACACAGAACACAGAAGGCTGTCAAGGATTTGGCTTCCAAAATTTCTGTTATCTAACTTTGTGAATAAGGAATCCATGTTCAATTATCCAACCATTACCTGATTCTGCTTCTCTGCACTTCATTCATTTTTCTGATATTAATATTCAGCTTTGATAATCATCATCATCATCATCTTTATTTCTGTTCACTGCTAATTTACATTCAGATTAGTGCTACAGTTTCTGCTGTGTTTCCTGGGTCTAATTCAAACTCCTAGTATTAATCTTTAAAGTAGCCCTAGGGGTCAGTTTACCTGCAAGTGAGTTCCTATCCAAACTCTAAAATGTACCTTCTGAATGCCGCTGCCAAATGTAGTGAGGTGGATGACTACTAAAGGGGGACAGGGATTGAATGAAGGATGAAATTTGATTTGGATTGCATTTAAAGAAGTACTTGCTTAATTCTCACTTTCTGAAAAAACTCAGACATACAATCTTCCGAGTTTACATTTCTCCTAATTTTTACAGTGCAGTTTTCAAGCCCAGTGGCATGCCAAAAAATGTACATGCCCTGGTAAAGTGTGCACAAAAAGCATACATCTGTGGAAGTCATATATGCATTCTGTTAGGGGAAATTGCTTTGCAATCATGTATATATTGGTGGACTTTGCATACAAAAATGTTAATATTAGGAGAAATTTGCACAAAACACAGGTAAAATTCCACAAAGAGTTTTAAAAAAGAACACCACAAACTGATGTGGAACTGTAACTAGCTGAACCTAAAAACAGAAAACTGAGAAACTAAAAGAAGCCACAATTTTCAGATTTGCCCAACCCTACCTGAATGTAGAATACCATCCCTATAAGGGCTTCCTAACACTACCTGCACTCTTTACGGCACAAGACCAAGACCCTTTTATTCTCCCAGGCTTTTAAAAATCTTTCACTGTTTCTTAATTATTTCAACCCACCCTAATTTCAGACTAATATACTTTATATTGTTTTAATTCCGTTATAGGTTGCTTACTTTTTAACCATTATATGTTTTCAGCGTTCTGTGATATTTTTTTTAATAAATAAATAAATTGTAAGCCACAATGAGTCCTGGTTCTGTGGGGGGAAGGCAAAATACCAATAAATAATAATTAGTCATAATAACTCTTATTGGGCCTACACGCAAACTTTGCAAAATCTGAGGCTATGTGCTTCAACACTGCCCCCCCCTTCCGCATACCCAAAAGGAATTCACCAACATCAAAAAACAAACAAACGAAAAACCTCTGCCGCACCAAATTCAGGTAACTAGGGGTTCAAATAACTAGAAACCTCAACAAACTACAGTCATACCTCGGGTTGAATGTGCTTCAGGTTGAGCACCTTCGGGTTGTGCTCCATGGCAACCCAGAAGTAACAGAGCGCGTTACTTCCAGGTTTCGCCGCTTGCGCATGCGCATGCGCAGGTGCTCAAAATGACATCACACGCATGCACGGAAGCGGCAAAATGCAACTCGGGCAGACGCGCAGACGCGTCTTACATTCTGTTCAGGATGCGAACGGGGCTCCAGAATGGATCCTGTTCACATCCCGAGGCACCACTATATACCTCCACAATTACAAGCCCCTGTTCAGGCTGCCTCACACTTTGGAACTCCCTGCTGCCTGACATAACTACTCTTTTTGGTGCCTGCTAAAACATTTTTGTTTAGAGAAACCTACCCAGACATGTTTATGTACGTTTAACCTGTTTTTTTAATTTATAAGTGATTTTATTTATTATTCTGGTCTACTCAGGTAGACTAGAGTATGGTGATACCCACAAGAGTGGTATAGCTCGCTGAGTGCAGGGCTGAAGACTCACTCTGATTGGCTGCAGGTCCAGCTAGCCAGAAGGTGGGTGGAGACAGAACTTTGTGACTGGAAAAAGAATAGCAGTTGTGAGTCTGGGTTCCTGGCGTTTCAGCTGGATAGTATAGCCCATGGGTAGGCAAACTAAGGGTTGGGGGCCAGATCCAGCCCAGTTGCCTTCTAAATCCGGTCCGCGGACGGTCCGGGAATAAGCATGTTTTTACGTGAGTAGAATGTGCCCTTTTATTTAAAATGCATCTCTGGGTTATTTGTGGGGCATAGGAATTGGTTCACTCCCCCCCACAAATAGTCCGCCCCTCCCCCCAAGGTCTGAGGGACAGTGGACCAGCCTCTGCTGAAAAAGTTTGCTGACCCCTGGTATAGCCTCTGAACTGTGTGCAATTTGCCCTGAGAATAGTATCTACAGCCAGAGAAGGAAGTCTCTGAGCTGGGTGTTAGATTAAAATAAAGTGGCCGGTGTCTTTTAAGAGTATATAGACTAGTGAGAACCAGGAAGCTCAATTTAAAAAAGGAGAAGTGGAGTTGTGAGGAAACACTCTACTTGGGTCTCAAGTTCAGTAAAAAGGGGAAAGACCTTCTGAAAAGAGGAGTAATCCCAAATCAGTTAGGAGGGGAGTGTGTGCTGATCCCCGGGCTAGTATACCAAAAGAGGAGCCTCAGGGGTGAGATTTGTAAAAGGTTGGAGAAACTGACAGAAAGTGTCAAATTTTCAGAACCCTAGTTTTATGACCTAAACTGAAACAGCGCTGCAATTAGTTTAATGAACGAAAGCATAGCTGTCAACTTTCCCCTTTTCTTGCGAGGAATCCTATGCGGAATAAGGGAACTTCCCTTAAAAAAAGGGAAACGTTGACAGCTATGAACCAAAGTGAAAATAATCTGTGCATTTACCATCTTCTTTAGAAGCCTGTGACATCCACTGTGATATCAATCGATCGATCGATAGATAAGATACCGGTAACTGTTTCTTGAAATAATTCTGTCCCCTGACACATCTTCTCTTTTGCCTATTTTGCTGTAAAATAAAATCTTTTACCTTTTTAACTTCCCTAAGTCTCCAAGTGCCATTTTCTTTAAAAAGCAAAAATACCCAGTAGGAAGAGGGGACAGGTATCCTATGTTTTAACCTGTTTTTAGTTTATTGCTGATTTTATTTTTTTAATGTTTAAATAGTTGTTTTTACTAATGGTTTTATTGTTTTGTTATTTGTAAGCTGCTTTGAGGGTTTTTTAAACAGCAATGTATATATTTAAGAAATAAAAATAAATTTTGATTGGTTTGTATCCACTCAGAGAGGACCCATTGAAATTAACAGACCCAAGTTAGTTATACCCATTCATTTTAATAGGTCTACTCTGAGGAAGACACTGGATACAACCCCATTGTCCTTGGGTTTTTCTGAGTGATTGTTCAGCTGGAACTGAAGCTGGACGACATCGAGGAGTTTGACGGCACCCGCAAGGAACTTGAGAGTCTTAGGAAGCGCAAGGAGGTGGACGTGGTGGGAGCCAGGGATGGTGAAGGTACGCTGGGACTCTCAACACTGATCATAAGAGCCGGGAGCAGATGATACATGACCAGATTAGCTACAAACCCCAGCCCAAACCAAACAACCATTCATCTCAATTTGGGAACTTTGAGTTCTAGAGCCCAAAGGGCGGGCAGTGGCAGTGCCTGGTACCTGGGAGCTTCGGAAGAAAGCAGAAATTTGTTTCAAGAGCCCGACAGGCTCTGTTTAGAAATAGCAAAAGAGACTAAGCTTCTCTCCTCTAGGTTTTAAATGGAATTCCTCCTTCAAGCAGAGCAAGTCTTGCTTTCCCTACAAAGATGGGATCTCTGCCTTACTTGATAGTTTCTTTTGTGCAACCTTGCTAGGCTGCTGTGCTTAAAGAATATTTGTTTTTAACTTTGCATGCTTCATTGTGTAAACATAGATGGACATTCTAGCTACTGTACCTAATAAAATATTTTTTATTTTTTAAAAAAAGTTTCTCAAGGCCTGTTGTCGTTTGGAGCTATAAATTACCAGCACCTTTGTGTATAGCGTCATCGCGCCCACGCCACACTACTTAAAGGAGTACTTTAGAACCAATTATTAATTAAAAGCTTTTCTGCCTTCACACCTGGGAAAAATACAATCTCTTTTCCTTTTCCTTCCACATCTCTGTTTGAATTTTTCTCTGGGGCGAAAGCTGCCTTGGAAGGAGAGATCATGAAAATTCATAGCTTTCCTGATGACTTTAATAAGGTAATGCTTCTCCCTCTCTTCAGTCAGTACCTTTTCTGTGATCAAGAAATTTGTTTAAAACACACACACATTTACACACAAAGAAACCAAGATTGCTAGAGATTCCTCCTCTGTTATTCTTTCTTTCTTTTTTTCTCAACAGCTCTTTTTAGCATTGTTCCTTCCATTATTTAATAAGAATACTCTGAACTTGAGCAGACAGCAGTGCTTCATTTAAACCAAAGACAATCTGTTTTACTAGAAACTCAAAATCAAGAGCTTTTTGCTTTGTTTTCAAATCCCACTCTGAAAAATAAAAGGAACAAACTGTAGCTTGGTCATTTAGGATGTCCAGCTCAAGAATTTAAAAACACAGTTCAGCTAACTGGTTCCACTAACAGGAGCCACTACAAGAACTTTTGCTAGCACAGTGGGGCTTTCCTCCATCCTTAAACACACCCCTACACAGTGGCGTAGCGTGGGGGTGCGGGGGGGCCCGGCCGCACCGGGTGCAACATCTGGGGGGGGCGCTTGCACTTGAGTGCTAAAATCCACGGGTTAGGGGGCGCAAATTACTTGCCTTGCCCCGGGTGCTGACAACCCACGCTACGCAACTGCCCCTACACCCCAAATTGGCTCAGGGGGGTTGGGAAAAACTCCAGAACAGTACACAGGGGAGAAGAGGGAAGATCATTCCATCAGACAACCAGGATGTTGGAGCAATCTCCTTAGCACTGTGTTGAATTTCTCCCAAAAAAAGCTGCCTTATACTCAGTGGCGTAGCGTGGGGGGTGCAGGGGGTGCCAGCCGCACCGGGCGCAACATTTTGGGGGGCGCACTCGCAGCTCTCTGCCCCTACCTGGTTCACACACTCTCTCTCACAGTGCTGGCTGTGCGAATCCGAGCTGCCAGGTCGCCGCCCACTGTGCGGAGAGAGAGCGAGGGAGGGACTATCTGGGGGAGGGACAGTGCAGCAAGCTTCGGGCCACGCAGGGCTCTTCTGACGGCGCCGAGCCCTTCGCGGAGGCTGCGTCGCCCGTACTTCAGAAAGCGGTGCGTGAAGTTTCCCCGCAGCAGCCAGCCGGCCCCGGAGCACGTGCAGAGCGCCGATTCCACCTGGGCGATCCCGGCCGGCAGTCCAGTCAGCGACAGCGCCGACACCGCGCTCCTTCCTCCCCACGAGCGCCCCGTCGAGGGAGGCTGGTCCTCCGAGCCAGGCACGGCCGAGCGCGCCTGCCCGCCTCCTCCCGGCCATCGGGGGAGGGACCCAGGACGGGGAGCCACCCCAGGCGGAGGCGGAGTCGCGCAGGGGAAAGGCCGCCCGCCATCTCCGCGGCCCTCTGCACATGCTTGAGGGCGCCGCGGCCTCACTCCTCCAACGAAAACCAGATCCAGGGAAGGAAGCCCCGCGCAGCTGAGAAAGAGGCTCCGCGAGCATGTGCAGAGCTTTCAAACTGCTAGGTTGGCAGGAGCAGGGACCGACCAACGGGAGCTCACCCTGTCGCGGGGATTCGAACCACTGACCCTCTGATCGGCAAGTCCTAGGCCCTGTGGTTTAAGCCACAGCACCACCTGTGTCCCAGCAAGGAAATAGTGAGCAAATAAAGGATTCTGCTCCCCCCCCCATGCCTCTGCTCCCGACATCACCACCACTCCACGAAATGCAGCTTTCCTGATCTGGAGGGGTCTGTTGGGTGCCTGAGTCATATTTGCTGTCTGAAATAAAGCTTGTCTTCTGGTTCTTATAGCCTGCATTTTGCAAGGCCATTTGTGTTCATTCTTAATCAGATGCACAGGGACATAAACATGAAACAGTTTATTATTCTACCCAAATATCAGTAAGACGGGCCAAAAATAAGTTATAAATGGTGTCAAATGAGAACAATAATCAAACAAATCTCAAGGTGGCATGAATGCAACCAGTGGCGTAGCGTGGGGGGTGCAGGGGGGCCGGCCGCAACATCTGGGGGTTAGGGTTAGGGGGCGCAAATCCACGGGTTAGGGGGCGCAAATTACTTGCCTTGCCCCGGGTGCTGACAACCCACGCTACGCCACTGCTTATACTGTATCACTCACTGGTCTACGTAGTATAACATCATCTAAACTGACTAACAGAGGATCCCCAGGGTTTCAAACACAAGACATTTGTGAAATGCTCTCCCCAGAGAGGCTTGCACTGCATGAGCAGGAACCCCCCCCCCCCGCGCCTTCCAAAATCTTCTTTGATCGCTCTCCTAACCATCCAGAGCAGATTGGGGGAGTGAAAGGGGTCACGTTTCACCAGCAGCAATGGAAGCCCTGGTGGCACCTGGGGCAGGTGCATGCACACCCCACTACACCATGGGAGCGGGGCGTGCCATGGGGTGGGCTGGGGGCCAGAGCGATTATGCCCTAAATCAAAATAGCAATCATTATCATCAGTTGAATCATGCCCTTAATTCAGCAGCCAAAAGGATTACATGAAAACTTTTCTATGGTGTACTTAAAAACAAAATGGAAAAACCCTCTCTTAAACAGATCAGAATGGGCACAAGCTACATTCAGAAACAGCTCCTGGATGCAAATTGTTTTTTCTCACTCACCAACCCCAAATATTTAGCTTCAAATTCACCTTGATATGAATCTCAACCCTAAAACATAAAGAGCCCCAGACGTCTCTAGTGACAGAGATTTTATTGATGTGACACAACAGAACGTCTGGTGTGTGTGTATGTGTATGTGTGTGTGTGTTTTAAAAAAGCAACAACCCAGAGTAAACCGTTACAGAAACATCAAAGCAACATGACACCATTCTCGCCTTGACAGCTCATGTGGAATGAAAAATTAGAGTGCCGTTGTGCATAGCCAAATCTAATCCGCCTAAGGGTGAACAGTTTGTAAATCAAATAATTTTGATTGAGGGTACACGGCTCTTCATTGTGGCAGGAACGCAGGCTGTTCGATTCGTCAGCCTGCCTTACACACAAACACACACTCATGTTAAGAAGCCCACTTGCAGCTTCCCCGACTGCGAAGCTGTTGAGCTGTGGAAGTCATTAGCTGTGGCAAGTAAGTAAGTAATTTAAAAATAAAAATAAATGGCAGGCAAAAGCTGCCAGAGCTGAGAAGCCAAATTTTCACTTGACAAAAGGAGTAATTAGCAAGCTTAATGACATCAGGAAGTTATCAGACGGAGGCGCAGAGAGTATAAATAATGGATACACAAGAACTCCTGCCATTCCCAGGAAAGGCATCTTGGTTGGTTTTTTTTAAAAGGGGATCTGTTAATGCGCTTTTCTCTTTGGCTTTCCACAGGAAAAGAAACTTGAAGCATCTTACAAACCCTAGAAATTAGCACATGGTGGGCAACGGGTAGGAACATAAGGAGGCAGAGATTTCTGTCCTGTACTTGCCACAATCAGCACTGTTTACATTCTGCTACAGTTTGGCTCCTGCTAAATCCTGTTTGTCTCACTATATTATAACACAATTATTTACATCATTAATTTCTATGAATTTCAATGGAAAGGAAACATAAAAATAATGCAGCAAATCACATTTTTGCAGACTCAAAAAAGAAAAAGAAAGACCATAGCGAATTCCACTCATATTCACTGGCATGATTTCTGCTGCCAGCATCAGACAAACATGTACATTGTGTACAAAGCTAGTCTTGTTTTCAAAGTTGCCATTTCAGGTTTCAGGACAGGGGAGCTATGAGATTACAATAGTGGGGCACAATTTCCAGCAAGGATCAAATAACTTGTGTTAGAGATATATAGATATATACATATGTATTCAAGTTCAAAACTGATGGTTATTTTATGAGTATTTAATGTGGGGTTTCTTAATATCTAGGTCAGGGTTTCCCGAACTTAGGTCACAAATTGTTTTTGGACTGCTTCTCCCATCACCCCATGCTAGCAGGCTCGGTGGTTAGGAATGATGGAAGTATATAATCCAAAAACAGCTGGAGACCCAAGTTTGGGAAACCCTGATCTAGGCAGAGGCTTTTCAATAAGGTTGAATGGGGTGCTGCCCCACCAACCCCTCAGCCAGCCCCCACCTGCCTGCCTTCTTACTCACAACCAATCCAGGGAGTGGTGGCCCTGGCTGTCAGCTTTCTCCTCCTCCCAGGTTTCAGTGTGGCCATTGTAGAACTAAGCAGGGAGGAGGATGGGGACAAAACTGTAATTAATCCCCCCCCCAAAAAAAAATTGGGTCTAGCTCCACCTGCTGTTTGGACTCCCTACCTTCTGCCCTTTCAGTCAAAACAGGCATCAGCCACCACTGTACCTAGGTGCTCCTGGAAAATAATTGTTAGGTCTGAAAGGCATAGCCCTCTTGGTATGCCATCCCTAACCAATTTCATCTCAGTTGTGCAGATGATGGTTAGGTCCTACTTGTGTGCTTCCCACTGACACCTGATTGACCACTGTGAGAACAGGATGTGGGACTAAATGAACCATTGGCTTGATCCAGCAGGCTCACATTGTTATGTTATGTTATGTTATGTTATGTTATGTTATGTTATGTTATGTTGTGATGTTATGTTATGTTATGTTATGTTATGTTATGTTATGTTATGTTACGTTATGTTATTTTGTGTTGGTGTTATGTGTTAGAGTTATGTTACCTATGGTTTCCATGCAAAGTGGCAGGGGCATAGGAAGGGGGGGTGCAGGGGTGCGGTCCACCCCGGGTGTCATCCTTGAGGGGGGTGACAAAACGGCACACCGCAGGGGGTGGCACTTATCACGGGTCCTGGCCTGCAGCGTGCCCGAGCCAAGCATCTCTCCTGGGAGTGACGCAGTGGCTCGGGGCCCCGTGCTGCCTGAAATGGCGGCGTGGGGCTTGCGTCTGCCAGGCAGACTCCGTGGGCAGCTCGCCACACCACCGCCTTGGGCAGATTGCCCCGGAGCCTCCATGTGCAATCGCTGCAGCGCCTCCGTGCACAGATCACCCTGCCCCCACCGCTTCAGGTGTCGGGGCAGTTAGCTACGGCCCTGCAAGGTGGTACTGTTGGGTACTGATTAGGGCTGGTCAACCAAATCTCTACATGAAGCAACCCCTTGAAACTAAGCCATCACTTTTCCCCCTTCATCACTGCAATATGGTCTTACCAGCAGATCCCATCACCCTGGGGCTGAGGCAAGCATAGAGGAAGTGGGGAACTAAAAGCTGAGATAGGCTCCCCTGTTATTTTAGCTTCCCACTTGTGCCTCTATGCTTTGCTCAGCCATGGGGTGGTGGGATCTGCTGGAAGGACCATACTGGAGGAAGAGAAATTGTGGGTGGGGGGGAGACTGTCTGCACTTTGGGAGGAGGCCAGAATATATAGTTGGTGCCTGATCAGCTGTCTTGATGTCCTGCGTCCTAGAGAAACTGATCAAAACATTCTGGTGGCTGCCATAAAGGGAGAAAATGTGTAGGAAGAGGGTAGGCAATAAGACAAAAAGGATGGTGGGAAAGACAGGCTTGAGGTCAACGACTTGTAGGGCAGGAGCTGCCTCTCATAGGCTGGATTCAGCTCAGGAGCTGCTAGTTGCCCAATTCCCCAACTAAAATTATTTCTTCCCTTTACTCACCATCATAGTTGTCTTGTTTTAATTGTTTGATCAAGAAGTCTAAAGGCTCTTCCGGTTTATGGATAAGCAAACCTTGAAGCATTTCCTTTAAAAACAAAATTAAAAGAAATATTATTACAGTGGTACCTCGGGTTAAGTACTTAATTCGTTCCGGAGATCTGTTCTTAACCTGAAACTCTTCTTAACCTGAAGCACCACTTTAGCTAATGGGGCCTCCCGCTGTGGCTGCGCTGCCAGAGCACGATTTCTGTTCTCATCCTGAAGCAAAGTTCTTAACCCGAGGTACTATTTCTGGGTTAGTGGAGTCTGTAACCTGAAGCGTATGTAACCTGAGGTACCACTGTACTACTACTATTATTATTACTGTTACTGTCTGCATACACTCCATACATTTAAAGTGCATGACTTCCCCTGCCCAGGAATTTTTGGAACTGTAGTTTGTTAAAGGTGCTGGGATTTGTAGCTCTGTGAGGGATAAATTGCAGTTTCCAGGATTCTTGGGGGGGGGGGAGGTGTGTGCTTAAATGCTAATGGTGAGTATGCAGTCAATATTACTATTGGTGTTTATTAGACATTAAACATTTCTCATGCAAAAGTCTCTAAGCAACTTTTGGAGTTTAAAGATAAAACGTATTATAAGATTAAAACATTCCTTTAAAAAAGAACACATACAAGTCACAAGAACATACAAAAGAACCTACTCCTCCAAACAGCTGTGGTATATAGAAAATCCATCTCTCCTGGCTCTCTGTCCAGTTGAGCAGAGATCGAGAGTGTTTGTCCCTGACAGTGGGTCATCAGGACAGATTAGGTGCTGGTTTACCACCCACCTCACTATCCAGCAGTCTCCCTGCATGAACTGACAAAGGTGGTCTCAAAATCAGTACTGAAGGGCTTCTTTTTCCAGGTGGAACTCACCAGAATTTAGTTCTGGCACCTCTCATGTGCACAATGTTACCATTATAAGAGAGCAAGGGAGGCATTCGTGGTGAGTTCTGGCACCTCTTTTTCTAGAAAAATAGCACTGGGTGCTGATGACTCCCAGTCTTTTGGTTCTAGAAGACTTCAACATCCTTGTCCAAGGCTATTAAATTGGGATGGAGGTTCAGGACTTCAGGGCTGCTGTTCCAATATGTCATTGGCCCATCCACACTCTGGATCTGGTTTTCTTGACTGGGCAGGAAAAAGGTGGATTGGATTTAAATAGCAAGTACCTGCCCCTTATTCATTCTCATCACCAAGGCTATACCTGCAGCTGTGGCTGACAGCCAGCAGAGGCCACTGTGGCCTTGCCAAATTAGCCACAACTCTGCAGGTCACCCTGCTGCTCCCTCTGCTCGGATTCAGTTGCCCGAAGAAGGAAGGAACAAGAGGGGAAACAGTAGGGTTGTCATATTTCAAACAGTGAAAATCCAGACAGAAAAGCTGTTGACCTTTTTTGGCAAATTTGTTGGCAAAGATGGCACTGCAAGCATATAATCTAATGTCATTATCCCTCGGTTTAAGGCTGCATCTCTCCACATTCACCCACAGTCACTTTAACGTCTCTCTCTTGAAAGTTGGTTACAATTGCGAAACAAAATGAAGAGAGTAAGGCAGTTAGGGAGCTGTCTATTTTTTTATTTTTTATTTTTTGCATTTTATTTTCCGTTATTAAAACCACCAGGTTGCCAATAAAACCACGATCATTGGTTATCATCCCCAGAGATCTAGCCTGTAAACTTTTGAAAGGAAGAAAGAATAAATGGGGAACCTCTGGCCTTCCAGGTGTTACTGGACTCTCTCCCACCATTCCTAACTATCAGCCATGCTGGTTGGGGCTGATGGGAGTTGGAGTGTAATAATGTATGGAGAGTCAACGGTTTCTCTGCCCTGATCTAAGAAGAGGCATTCCCTCATCTCGTGAGGGAATGACTCTTCTAAATGAAGGGCTTCTTCCATCTATTGCGTGCTACTTCTTCAATCAGGAATGGGGACCTGTAGCCTTCCAAATATTGTCAGACTACAACTCCTATCATCCCTGAGCATCAGCCATATTGAGTGGGATTGATAGGAGTTGGATCAAAATCTGGAGGGCTACAGATTTCACAGCACTGGATTATAACTGCCCTGATGCTCCAGTTCATTAGCCAAAGTTCATTATCCTTTCTCCTTATTGTGGCTGGGATCCACAAGTTAACAATAGATCACATGCTTCTGCTTTATATATAGGCAGCAATCATTTTAGGCAGGTCCAAATGATGAGCGATTACCAACATGTGAGTCCTTTTGAACCTGGAAGAGGAAAGAACAATGGCAGGGTGGTGCTGTGGTCTAAATCACTGAGCCTCTTGGGCCTGCTGATCGGAAGGCTAGCGGTTCAAATCTCCACAATGGGGTGAGCTCCCATTGCTCTGTCCCAACTCCTGCCAACCTAGCAGTTCAAAAGCATGCCAGTGCAAGTAAATAAATAGGTACGGCGGTGGGAAGGTAAAAGGCATTTCTGTGCACTCTAGCACTCATCACGGTCCTCTGTACACCAGTAGTGGTTTAGTCATGCTGGCCACATGACCCAGAAAACTGTCTGTGGACAAACACCAGCTCCCTCGGCCTGAAAGCGAGATGAGCGTCGCAACCCCACAGTTGCCTTTGATTGGACTTAACTGTTCAGGGGTCCTTTACCTTTACCTTTTTATGTGCACTCCACTCCACTGACATGTGTTGGGGCTGGGAATGGAACCACTGTGCGAAATAGCCATTGCCTTACAATTATTTATTATTATATATTGAATATTGTGATGAATTATATTTCTCTAACTTTTTGTATTTTATGGATATTATAGGCAGATCCACACAATATATTTAAAACTTATTTCTCCCTTCCTAAAGAATCCTGGAGAGTGTAGTTTATTAAGGGTAGCTGGACCTGTAGCTCTGTGAAGAGAAAACTACACTTCCCAAGATCCTTTGTGGGTGCAGCTTATAACAATCACATCACCACCTTCAGGCTCATAACACTTTTTCAATAAAATAAAAATGAAAGAGCAAATCACCAGCGCTCACTCTGACCTATAAATGCAGGTTGGACAAATACCCTATGCTAATTTAGCTACTGCATTTCCCCAGAGCAGGAATGGGGAAAAATGAAATACAACTCCCATCATCCCTCACCATTACCAATGCCAGCTGGGGCAGATGGTAGCTGGAGTCCAACATAGGTAGAACGTTCCCCTTTTGCCCTAGAGCATGCTGGGAACTGTAGTCTAATAGGCTCCCTCTCCCTAGGTGGTTGCCGGGAATTATCGAACTCTCACATATCCCGTCCCGCTCGGACAGCTCCTTTGTAAGTTTTATATTCTGCAGGCCGTTTATTCCCTTCAAGTCGCCTGCGCCAAGCATCCCCTCACCTGCATAATTTGGTGGAGGCGGTGTTTCTCCGCGTAGAGCCCCATCTGCGGAGGGATATGTATAGGTCTCTTAGTGGCGTCCATGGCTGCCCTAGCAACAGCTCGTCGCTAAAGGAAGAACGTCACTAGAGAGTGACGAAACCCATGGCCGCCAGATTTGGCATCACCCCCTCATAGATCTAGGCTTGCTAGTTCGTGCAAAGGCAGTGTATGTCATCAGATAGCGACGAAGCTATTTTCTCCATCACACTCCCTGCACCTTTAAAGAGACAGTAACGGCTAACTGGTTACAGGATTGAGATAGTTTCTAAATCAGTCCATTTACCTCATCGTGTGAAAAGGACTACACATCACATTTCAGCTACTCATTAAGACGCATAAATATAGATAGATAGATAGATAGATAGATCTAGATAGATAGATATACCTGTGTGTGTAATATGTATTGTTCTGCTAGGATAACTAAAGCATCACTAACAAAGAAAAAATGTGCGCACACAAAAAACAGGGAAAAGGGAAGGGCACATATCTGCATATGTTAATTCATTAGTATAAATGCAAATTTAGACATAAATACTATATCATAGAATTGTATAGTTGGAAGGGATCCTGAGGATCATTCTAGTCCAATCCGCTGCAATGCAGCAATGTGTAGCTTCCCCATTCAGGGATTGAACCTGCAACCTTGGTGTTAATACCACTATGCTCTAACCAACTGTTGGTAGAGGATATGGTTACAGAAGAAGAAATATCTCAAAATAATAAGAAAGACCATGTTGAGGTGACTTTGTGCCTGCTGGGTGTGGTGTCTAAGTACTCCCTCGGATATCCATGAATGTTTTTATTAGGTAGCCTCAGTGGCTAGAACTGCTTTATACCAACTGCAGCTGGTTCAACAGCTACAGCCATTCCTGGACCACGAAAGCCTTGCCACAGTTGTTCATGCATTCGAGACTGGATTACTGTAATGTACTCTGTGGCACTTCTCTCACACTTGCCCGAGAAGTTGCAGTTGGTACAGAATGCTGCAGCATGATTGCTGACAGGAGTGAGGCCTGCGCTCAGAGAGCAGCACTAGAGATTGTTTAGAGTGGCAGCACCTACACTTTGGGACCCCCTGCCTATAGATATCAAGTGGGCACCTTCACTGTACTCTTTTTGGCAATTGCTAAAAACCTTCTTGTTTAGACAAGTCTACCCAGATGCCTTAAAAGTTGAGGTAATTTTACCTTGTTTTAGTACTTTAACTTTTCTATGTTATGAAATATGGTTCTGATTTTTTCTTGATTTTACCGTTTAACTTTTGTAAACTGCTTTGAGGTTTTTTACAATCAAGCAGTGTTAAAACTTTATGAAATAAATAAAGAATAAATAATTTATTTCTGGCTGGGCACCCAGGTTTTCCCCTCCCCCCATCCCGACTGATCCATGGTGGACAGAAGATTCAGCAGGTACTTCTGACCCCCATTTTATACTCACAGCCATCCTTTGAGGCAGGTCAGCCTGAGATATTTTGGTCAAGGTCATATATGAGTTTTAGTTACAGATAGGTAGCTGTGTTGGTCTGCCATAGTCAAAACAAAATTTTTTTCCTTCCAGTAGCACCTTAAAGACCAACTAAGTTAGTTCTTGGTATGAGCTTTTGTGTGCATGCACACTTCTTCAGATACACTGTGTATCTGAAGAAGTGTGCATGCACACAAAAGCTCATACCAAGAACTAACTTAGTTGGTCTTTAAGGTGCTACTGGAAGGAAATTTTTTGGTTTTTATATATGAGTTTTGTGATAGAGTGGGTCTCTGATCCTGGAAAGCCCCATCCGTACTATACATTTAAAGCAGTATCAAAGGCAGAATTGATGTAGAGGAGGGGACGAAGGGTGGCGCTTTGTCTTTAAAAAGCTCAATAAATTTTTAGGGGGGTTCCTTAAAAAAAGCTCAACAACCTTTGGGGTGTCCTGACTTTTTACTTTTTGAAACATGGCAATCCTAATTATACTACTTAAAACAGCCATGGCTTCTCCCTCTACTGATTGTTCAACCATTATGGAAATTGAACAAATCTTTATTCTGCATTAATTATTAATTATTATACACTTTAGGAGAGGAACCCCACCTCCCAAAGCAGGCTAATGATTACAAGAAGGTTCCATGGCCACAAAAAGATGGGGAACGTGGAGGGAGAAAAAAGAATGGAATATCCAGGAAGCAGGCATGGCTGGCTAGCTCCCAGCGCACGAACCCTTTCGCTATCACTTTTTGTAATTTTGTACTGTCAATTCACATTACCTTCCTGCAACAGACTAAAGAAAGCTCACATGGTGAGCGGGTCGGGGAAGAAGAGGTTCCCGGTCGCTTGTCCCCACAGGTAGACTACATCTGAGCGTGGAGGCTCCACTGGGAGCGCGGCGCTTCGTCCAAATCCTATCTCCTCGCACTCAAAAATATCTCCAGAAAAAACAGCCGACCCCCTCCTCTCCCAACTGTAGGTAGGTCGGGTGGGACTGGGACAGGGTAGGATGGGGTTGGGTGGCCCTGGACAGGGAGGCGTGCCGGCTGCGTCAGCAGAGCCTCCCGCAGCCACGTGCACACGCGTACACACACCCCGGTTGCCCGGGGTGACGCGTGTAACAATTGCTCCGGCCGCTTGCCTCCAGCAAGGAGCCGGCGAGTGCCAACAACAGCCAGCGCCCGCGGCGGAGGCGGCTTCGGGACATGCACAATCGGGGAAAGGAGCGGAGGGAGGAGGAAGCCTGAAGCTGCAGTCGGAGAGACAAGTTAATGACATTCCTGTCTCCGACCTACCTCACAGGGTTCTTGGGAAGGCTGCGGAGTTGACGCGCGCGCTTTGCGCTGAGAACATTCTAAAACGGCGTTTGAACGGGAAAGGGGCCGGAGGTCAGTGTCAGAGCGGCGTCGTGGCAGACAGAAGGTCTCAGGTTCAACCACCAGCATCTCCCCTACCGGGCTGATGGGAGTTGCAGTCCAAAACATCTGGAGGGCACCAGGTTAGGGAAGCCTGATCTAAGGCACACAGACACACAGACCCATCTCTCTGGGAAGAACTGCAAAGCCCAGAAGGGCACCCCACTGGTGTAACTCAGTTTATTCAGTTGGTCTCCAGTTCTCAAACTTGTGTGCCAGAAGAGAACTGTACATCGAAACAGGTTAAACAACAAAAGGTTCCTGGGAATCCCGGGAATAACGAAAAGGCTCTCCGGTATGTTGCTGCTCTGGGCTGACATTCAGTCTGCATCTGCTAGGCCTAGGTAACTCTGCTCGGTCCCTGAACCAGCTATATCTCTCTCATTCAATACCTCCTGGTGCAGGAACAAAGCAGATTTGCTTGCTCTAAGAGGTGGGTGTCTATTGTGTCTCTATACAAGTCACTCTGGGCCAGTGGCGTAGCGTGGAGGGTGCAGGGGGGGCCGGCTGCACCGGGCGCAACATCTGGGGGTTAGGGTTAGGGGGCGCAAATCCACAGGTTAGGGGGCGCAAATCCACGAGTTAGGGGGCACAAATTACTTGCCTTGCCCCGAGTGCTGACAACCCACGCTACGTCACTGCTCTGGGCTGCTCTGGGCTGACCTTCAAATCAGGTGCAGGAGATGTTCGAAACAGCAACTTATTATTTTTTGTTTTACTGTTTAGTTTTAACTTTTATTGTCATTTTTCATAACAGAAGGGTTGCAGACATAAGCAAATGCAAAATGCAGCAAAAACGATGGTAAAAATAATTAAGGATACTGAAGAACGGGAGGGGGGAACAACATAGTGTGCAATGCAGCATAGAACAACTATTGCATGTAGAAGAGTCAATTTAGTGCTCAATAAATTTAGTTCTCTGAATGTTTAGCTTAGAAATGTGCATGATCCTCCATGCTAGAAAAGCCACCACCACTTCTAGAATCCTGTCTCCCCCAATAGGTGCAAGCAAGCAAAGGTTAACATCAGCTGCAGGAGCCCCTCATTCCAACGTCCATCAAGCTAGCCTTTGCGTTTAATGACCAGGAGGAAATCTGAAGTCACTTGGGCCACTGTTTTATGCTAGCCAAGAGGAGGCTTCTGTCCCCTCGGTCTTTTCATGGCATCACAGTTGATGCATTGCCGCATTATGTTTACAATCGACTCACTAGGGTTTATGGCACCTGATTGTCAGTCAGTCTTTCCTGGACTGGAGGTCTGTTTCTGCTGTATCATTACAACCATATTGACTTACTGTTTGGGGATCAGGGGCTGCAGAGTTAGATTGTGATATATCTTTCCCACTCTCCCTTTAAACACACACACACACATCTTGCAACTGGGCTCTTCTATGGCAAGATAGCTTCGGGTGTCCGCAAATGGATAAGCACCAATAATCGAACCACCTGGGAAGTTGTTAGTGTTAAGATCAAGCTTCTCCATCAAATGAGAAGATGGGTGGGATATGAAGCAAACATATATTTAGAAGATTGCAATCTGCTGACTGTATATTCAGAAGTTACGGGAGGTAACCTGGCATGTGGGGGAAAGGGGAAAAAACTTATTCCACACTCTTTATCATTTTGGTCACACTCTAGCATGTCCAACAGACAAAACTCAGGATGGGGCTGTTTGTTATTCTTATTTGTTGTTATACTTCCACCCCGCTTTTCCTCCAAGAAGTTCAGCAGTGTACACAGTTATCCCCCTTTTATCCTCACAACAACCCTGCAAGGTAGGCTAATAATTTGATTATTATTATTTTTGTATGCCACCCATCTGCCTGGGGTGCCCCAGCCACTCTAGGTGACTTCCAGAAAAATATAAAAAACCAATAAATATTAAATACTTCCCCAAAGAAAGCTGCCTATAGATGTGTTCTAAAAGTCATGTAGTTGTTTATCTCTTTAACATTTGATGGGAGGGCGTTCCACAGGGTGGGCGCTACTACCAAGATGGTCCTCTGCCTGGTTCTCTGTAACTTTGCTTCTCACACTGAGGGAACCGCCAGAAGGCCCTTGGTGCTGGACCTCAGTGTCTGGGCTGAACAATGGGGGTGGAGACACTCCTTCAGGCATAATGGGCCAAGGCTGTTTAGGGCTTTAAAGGTCAGCACCAACACATTAAATTGTGCTTGGAAATGTATTGACTCCATTTTTTTGTAACTAAGTATTATTACCTGCATACCACTTTGAAGTATTTGCTGCCTGCATTGAAATGTGAGTAAACCGTATTGTTTTTACTAAAACATTTGGTTCAGTCTTAACAATGGGGACAGAGAGGGAAGAAAGCTCAGCAAATCAAAAATAAAGAGGGATGATAGGTGTAATTGTCAAATCCTTATCTTCCAGTAAGCTGCAAAAGCACATAAGTATTTTTACTCTGCTAAAAGGGCTTCATAGCCTGTTTACTTTCTTCCACACACATGGGACAAGGGGTTTAAATTTTAATTTATGGATTTAATCCTCAATCCATCCCCATCAGGGCTACTGTGGGAATTAAATGAGATGGGGAAGTATCATGCATGCTATCTTGAGTTCCTTTTGTGGGGAGGGGGGAATATAGGCTATAATAATTCAATGAACAAATAGGTAATAAAAAGTACTAGGTCTAATTCCATTCAGATAGTGCAAGAGGACAATGCAGGTGTCAACATTTATGCAGGTAATTATGAAAGGAAATAGCGATCACAACTATAAGGCATGTACTGGCTTTATAAAAGCCTGTTTGTTTGTTTGTTTGTTTGTTTCGTTTCTATACCACTTTATATTTTGAAGAAAAATCTCAAAGCGGTTTACAGAATATTAAAACATCAATAAAACAATCTGAGGAAAGTAAAATTTAGAGTATACAGGCAAAGCAACATAATTAACAGAAAACTAAAATATCTTGAAGATTTCAAAATAAAACTACAAAGGAGGTCAACTACAGAATACATATTTAACACAAACAAAGTTGACAAAAAAAATCTTAAACATTTCAAAATAAAGCACTGCTAAGGAAAGTCAAATATAAAATGCACATTTAAAACAGCATAATTAACAAGAGGAAGAAAATATTATAAGCATGACACGGCTGTTAGGCAGGCACAAAAAGATGGGGCAAAAGAAATAGTTGTTGTCAGGCATAACAATGTCCCTCTGGTCTCACAGGAGCCTCTTTAGTAGAGCTGGTGAGTCTGGGCCCTACCCGCTAAGCCGTGCAGGGAGAGGCCCTTCACGACTCACAGCTGGGTGAAGAGATTAAACAAATGTCTCCTTGTTTCTTCCAAATCCTAGGAGCAGGGGAAAATGAATGAAATCAAGGAGAGCCTGCGGAACATCGAACAGACTTACAAGATCTTCCAGCAACAGCAGTTCACCTTCATTACTGCACTGGAACACACCCGAGAGAATGCCCATGACAAAATCAAGCCTGTGTCAAGCATTGGACAGGTATGGAAAGATCCCAGAACTAGGGGATGAGGGAGAAATCCAGTTCAGGCCATAGCTCGGTGGTAAAGCATCTGCTTTGGTTACAGAAGGTCTCAGGTTCAAACCGCCATGGTATCTCCAGGTAGGGCTGGGAGAGATTCCTCCCTGAAACCTTGGAGAGTCGTTGCCAGTCAGTACTGGCAGTGATGTACCAAGGGCCTGACTCTGTGTAAGGCAGCTTCCTAGCTTTCTCTGTTTTTACAGGTGACTCTACTTAATGCATACTTTCCAGTGCAATCTTGGAAAACCAAAATGCAGCCTCCCTTCGAAATCTGTGCTTCTCTGAATTGTGTGATGCAGGTCCAAAAATGTGCCAAGAAATTGTGAACATAACTAGGGTGAAGAGTGCATAAATGTACATTATATAAATGAAAAGTGCATGCAAAATGCATCACTTTAGAGGAAGTTCATATATTTAAACAAAATTGCATATATATTAGGATAAATTTGCACTAAAATGCTTATGAATTTTCATGAGGACTTTAAAAAAATAATCGCAAACTGGTGGTGAGAATTGAAACCAATATACTGAAATGGACAGATTCGCCCATCCTAGCTTTTGTCTCTTCCCCCTGATTTCCCCTCCCCCTATTAATCTTTATTAAATTTTAAAACACATAAAAATTAAAAATTACACCTGTCCAAACAAAAAACCAATAAATCAAGACTTCCATAGTGTATACCATTTCTAAAACATATCCATTATGGATATTTGAGTGCAAAATAAATTACAAGGCTTTAACATAAAGATTCAAACATTATTTGCTTTTTTAGTTAATCATGTAAGAAGGAAAGGAGAGCCTATGTCAACCAAACCTTCCTATATATCTTTACTGGATTTTGGGGGGAGGGGGGAGGACTTATACAAACACAAAATAAAGACCTGAACCATTGGACCCAAATTACAAACTGGGAGATTTAAACTAAACATTAGGAAGAACTTTCTGATGGTAAGGGTTGTGGAAAAGACTCACTTGGGAGCTGGTGGATTCTCCTTCCTTGGAGGTTTTTAAGCAGAGGTTGGATGGCCATCTGTCAGGGATGCTTTAGTTGAGATTTCTGCATTGCCGGGCGCTGGACTAGATGAAACTTGGGGCTCCTTTCCAACTCTACAATTCTGATTCTAGGAACAAACATAGTATGCTAACTAAAACAAAACATAGACTTGGTGTCTACTCACAAACTCTAGCATTACAATCATGGGCAGGGAAACAAAGGCCCCGGTGCCAGATCTGGCCCAATCGCCTTCTCAATCCGGCCCATGGATGGTCTGGGAACCAGCATATTTTTATGTGAGTAGTATGTGCCCTTTTATTTAAAATGCATCTCTGGGTTATTTGTGGTGCATAGAAATTTGTTCATTTATTATTATTTTTTAAAATATAGTCCGGCCTCCCACAAGGTCTGAGGGACAGTGGACCAGCCCCCCACTGAAAAAGCTTGCTGACCCCTGATTACAATGAAAGCAAGAGAGGTGGAAACAGTTTCACATCTTCACAGTGAAAATTATAAACCCTATGTGCTGTTTTCTTCTCAACAACCATAGTTTTCAAACCAGCAACCAACAGTAGTGTTTGGGAACCGTATCCAGCAACATAGATTTTGGGTTCACCTGTCCTTGAGTGCAATTAATAAATCCTTTGGCCCATTGAAAGGAATGCGGTTAATCCATCATAACCATCTCTTTTTCATAGATGATTGAGGACATACTGTCCTGCGCTGCTCCTTGGTAAATCTGGAATCCATAATGTATTATAGCAACAGCCTTTTCCCATCTCTCTCTCTCTCTCTCTCTCTGACACACACACCACTTTCCCTCACCCCACAGTGTGTGTCCCCATGGTGTAACTATAACTTTGGAAACCGCCTATTAAAAATAATGGCTATGTGTCAAAAGTAGAATGATGAATGAAGACCCTGCCTCTCCCTCCTTGGGGGGACACACAGATTCTTTCTGAGTTGTACTAACGTGGAAAAATGTGTCAGCTCTTAAGTGATCAGTCTTGGAATATTTCTCTTTTAAAAATAAATAAATAAAACGACCTCATTTTTCACACTTCCAGTTCGCAATAACATTTAGACCTGGGGAAGGGGAGTCACATAATAAGCATTCCAATTGAACAACATGCTTTTTAAAAAGCAGGCTGATCTCTTGCTAGTCATTTCAAAGTTATCCCTTTCCCAAGGGAAGCCTTTACAATGTTTACAGAGTAGTCTTTTAAAAAAAAGAGAGGAAAGTGCTACGGAGCCCTTTATTCTCTTTGTGATAATCTGCTTATTTACAAATGTACAGTTAAGGCAGAAGTGCAGAAACAAGCAGACAGGAGGTACCAAGCAACAGCATATTGTTCCCTCCACCCCAACCGAATCCAAATATTTGTTTCTTTCTGGGTCGCCATGTATATTTGTCCCCTCCTACCTGCTCAAATGCATTTTTTCTTCGCCTTCTAATGCTCCATGTATACTCATACTCTAGATGTCCAGAACTTTGAAAGGTAATTTTTTGAAAAGCAAGTAGTTCTTGTTCAGGTGTGGCATGTCCAAACAGGAACTAATTTCTGTTCATCTTCATCCCTCTGCAAAACAAGCAAGCTCAGTTCAAGTTCATCCAAATGATCTTCGGCAGAAAGAAGAAAAAACGATATTCAGAATGTTGCAAGCTGTTCTGCCAAAGTATTAAATATACTTAAGACTAAGAAAAAAATTAAAACACATGCATACAGTGGAATGTGAACGGCTTATTTCCCTCCAAAATTATTATATTTTTAAGTTAAAGGCTGAATGAGTCGAAGAAGTTATAAACACATGGTCCGTCTAGCTCCCCACAGACTGGCAGCAGCCCTCCAGGGTTTCAGACAGTCAGCCTCTCCCAGCCCTTCCTGGAGATGCTGGGGACTGAACCTGTGCTCTCCTGCTTCAAGTCATTTGCAGCAGAGGCTGAAATAAACAGGGATACAGTATTAGAAGCTGCCTTTTCACTGAATCATATTTTTGGTCCATCTCGTAGTAGTATTGCCTACAATGATTGGCAGTGGCTCTCTAGGGTTCCCAGCCCTACCTGGAGATGCTAGAGATTGAACCCAGGACCTGCAAAGCAGGTGAGCCACAACCCTTCCCCGCAGGACACCAGATTGCAGACAACTGGCCTAACGTGTAATACATATGTACTTAAGTCACAGGTAGCCAGTGGTGCCATCCAAATGTTATTGACTACATTCCTATCAGCCCCAGCCACCCACCCCAGCCAGCGTGGTCAGTGATCAGGGAGCTAGCCCTGAATGTGGATGGTGGAAATTGTAGTCCAACATCATCTGGGGACCCAAGGTTGGGGAAAGTCTGCCTTAAAGTGCTGCTTCTCTCTGTCCTTTAACCTCCCCACTTGTAAGTTGGGCCACACACACTCACAGGCCTACTAAGCCAGGCTGTCGTAATAAGGTTCCCCAAGATAAATAAGGTACTTCAGACAAGCACTTTGTAGTAGCAGTAAAGCACAGGTGTGAGGAATCAGCTAAAGATTCTTTAACAACCAGGAATGGTCAAAGGTTCAAGCATCTGCCTTCCACCTTTTGGGAAGGAACGGGCATCCTCAGAGACCCTACAGCAAGTAACATGCACAGTTATTTTGATCTATTCCTTCCATTAGGGAATGTACGTGGCAACAGCTCTCCATCTTGGCGGTGTGGCCGAGCTCAAAATCTGGTGGGGCCACTTAAAAAGGAAGGAGGAGGGGAGCTCACTCAGACCTGCCTGGGCAACCTTGGCCCTTTTCCGCTGAGTCTGTCATCCCGGGACTCAATTAAGCAGAGCCACTGCGAGTGGCTTCTGTTGCGCAGTGAGCTTGCCTGTCCACTAACGGCTGACCCGAGACTGCCAAGCAGCCAATTGAGGATACAGATTTGCAGCAGGTGACTGGCCTGAACCGGATTGAAGCCAGCAACCTCTGCACCCCATTATCTTTTCCCTGCAACAACCCCCCCACCCCCATCCCACCCTGTTTGCATTCTCTTGCGTGGAAAAGGCAAAGTAACAAAAAAAAAATATAAGCACAGGAGGTGACAGTATTTGTCTCCAAATGATTGTCAGGACTAGAAAATAACTCTTTTTTGCGGGTTCAGTGTCCTAGTTCCTGGTAGTTGTCCTGGATTTAGGTAGAACTGTATAACTCTATTTTATTGTTGTTGTTTTTTGAGGATCATTTTATCCAAGGCACCTAGATTATTTTGCTTGTTTAAAAGCATTTATATACAGCTTAGGAAAATAGGAAGCTGACTTATACTGAATCAGACCTATTGGCCCATCTAGCTCAGTACTGTCTACACTGACTGGCAGCAGCTCTCTGGGGTTTCAGGCATGAATCTCTCCCAGACCTACCTAGAGAAGCTATTGAGGATCAAACCAGGGGCTTTCTGCATGGCAAAGCAGATGCTCTGTCACTGAGCTACAGTCCTTACCTAAAGCTTAATTGTTCAAAAATCTCTAAGCAATGCATACCCTAATATAGATATATCATTCAAACACAAACTAAAACCAGAAAAACTGCAAGCTTCTTTGGAGAGATGAAGGATCTCTGGCTGCAGCCATCATGCATACAGTGGAAGAGAAGGCTGTGTTAAGCCCCATCCAAACAAGGAAGGAGATGAATCACACAAACTTTGGCTGTGTGTTCCAGGAACGTTTTCCAAAGCCCATTAGGACAGGGGTATGGAACGCAGGCCTGGAGGCCAGGTGTGCCCCCCAAGGCCACTCTATCTGCCCCTTGGACACCCCCCTCCCAGAGCATGCTCCCTGATAGCCCTGCTTTGCATCCTCCTTGAATGCTTTCGCCTGGCCATAAAAGCATCCTTTTCCTCTGAACCTAAGCCTCTTGCCTACCTAACCTCACGCTCAATTAAGACTACATAGAACCTTTATTCTCAATAATGATGGATCTCGCAGGTGGAGAATACCTTTCTTCTCTATATATCTTTATTATTTGTAATGGGAATATTTGTATAAGTGAAAACTTTACTATCCCTTTGGAGTTGCGCTGTGTCTTTGTACTTTTGTCCTTGGAGGCTGTGATGATTTATGGTTTTACACTTTTGACTTTGTTTTCTTTCCATTTTATTAACTTTGCACTTGTTTTTTCCGTTAACATTTAAAAAAAAAAAAGAGCTGCTGATTCTGAAATTCATACAGACTTCCACCATGTTAGCTCCGACCCTGCCCTTGCCAGTTGGTATAACTCGCCCTCCATCCCCCTTGTGTGTCCGGCAGGTGCAGACCTACACGGACCATTACTGCAACAACTCCACTGACAAACGTATCCTGCTCCTGTTCCTCAGCATCTGCAGCGACTTGAACAAACTTTGCCAACGGCTGGAATCCCTACACCCTGGTAACAGTGTCACCAATGCCCTCTTGGACAAGTGCAAAACGTTGGTGAGCCACAGCAATGACCTCAGTGGGATCAGAGCCAAGTAGGTATTTATTTGTAGAGCATGGGCTGGCTGGGGCTGGTGGGGACTGTCACCCAAAACATCTGGAGGGAGCCAAGTTGGCTAATGCCATCATAGCAACATAGGAAACTGCCATATGTCTTGTCCTTCATCTGAAAACAAAGCAACATTCCAGTCCCCATTATTCTGAACAGTAGCATAAAAAGCTGCTATAAACCAAGTCAGACCCACTGATCCATCTAGCTCAGTATTGTATACACTGGCAGGCAGTGGCACCCCACGATTTTGGGCAGGAAACATTCTCAGCCCTAGCTAGAGATGGCAAAGACTGAACCTATGGCCTTCTGTATGAAAAGCTGGTGCTCTACTACTGAGCTGTAAGTGCTCCTGATGAACACATGAAACTGCTTTATACAGAGCCAGACCTTTGGTCCATCTAGCTCAGTATTGTCTACACTGATGCACAGAGGTTCCTCAGGTTTCAGATAAGAGTATATCCCAGTCTTCCTGGAGATGTCAGGAATTGTACCTGGGATCATCTGGATGCAAAGCAAGATGTTCTGCCACCGAGTTGTGGCATTTCCCCTGAAAGCAAGGATTCCAGTCCTGATGGTTCTGAATTAAAGGATGATTTAAATAGGCATGTAGGGAGCTGCTTTCTGCTGAATCTCCATCTAGCTCAGAATTGTCTACACCAGAGCTTTCCAAACTTTTCAGGTTGGTGACAAACCTTTTAGACAAGCATCATTTCACAACACAGTAATACAGTTTTGCTAGCAAACCGGAGGTTAAACTAACCCCTTTCCAGCCCCAGGAGGAGGGCGAGGAGTATTCACATGACACACCTACACACTGCAGCCGACACACAGTTTGGAAAGCTCTGGTCCACACTGACTAGCAGCGCCTCTCCAGGGTTTCAGAAGGGATGCCTCCCCCAGCCCTAGCTGGAAATGTCAGTGGGGCTTGAACCCGGGACTTCCTGCATGCAGAACAGATGCTTTACCATTGAACTACAGCCCTTCCCCCATAATTAAATAAGATTCCAGTGCTCCTGGTTCTAAATAAAAGGATCACGTATATAAGAAGTTGTCTGCTGAGTGAGATCATTGTTCCATATAGCTCAGTCTGCACTGACTGGCTGAAGCTCTTCAGCTTTTCAGGCAGAGATCTCTCCTGCCTCTACCTGGAGACACCAGGAATTAAACCTGTGAACTTCTGCCCATAACTGCACTACAGCCCTTCCCCATTATATAAAAACATAGGAAGCTGCCTTACATTGAGTCAGACCATTGGGGTTCATCTAGCTCAGTACTGTCTATAACAGCATCTTTTAACCTTGGGTCCCAGATGATGTTTGACTAAAACTCCCATCATCCCTGACCATTGGTCATGCTAGCTAAGAATGATGAGAGATATAGTCCAACAATAACTGGGAACCCAAGGTTGAGAAAGACTGGTCTATACTGACTGGCAGTGGCTGTGTAGTGTTCCATATAGGCAGCTCCCCCAGAACTACCTGAAGAGCTTCACTCAGAGATCTAACTTTTTGAGACACATGGAGGAAGAGGCGTATCACACAGAAGGGGCCTGGCTTTCCCCTACTCCAACCTGTTGTCAATTCAGGGAGGAAGGCCTACAAATAGTTGAAGGGGGGATTGTTCTGTAACTGCCATAGTAGAGTAGTGGAAAATTTAAAAGTGCAGGTTCCCCTTTTGAGATTATGAAATTATCTTGTAAAATTATATGTTATATAATAATGATGATGATGATGATGATGATGATGATGATGCAGGATGCATTCCAACAGTCAGTGCAGATTTCCATGTTTTCTGTGCATGAACACAGCCAAATGATTTTGAGTGCTTCAGTATCTTATTTTGGAGTGACTTAAGTTGTGTTTTTATTGACATTCCATTGTACATAACAGAACTAGTATATCCTTCTCTTAAAACTGAGGAACCTTTTCCCAGTGTTCCTAAATGCTCAGCTTTTAGGACAACTCCTTGGTGTCCTTCCAGTGCATCTTATCCAGAGGGACCCTAGGAGACCATCCTCAGTAGCTGACTCACCTCCTTTCACTCTGATTGGCCTCCAATCAGCAGCACAAAGAGGCTTTTTATCAGTGCCAGAAAAGTTCCCCTTTTATGCTGATTGGATAGCTCTAGAATGCTGAAGACAAGAACTGTTGCAGAAATAGTAATGGGTTTCAGGGCCACTCATGACCAGGGCTGATGAGGGTGGAGGGGAAGCCAGTACAAGAGGGTCAGAAGGTGACCCAGGGCCTGACTATATTGCATATATTTTTGTCTTGGTTGAATCATTATTTATCCATTGTTTCTGACATCCATTGAAAAACCGCTTGCAAACTTATGCTTGTGAACCAAGCATTCCCATTTATTTCTGACTCTGTATGAACATTAGCTTCCGTGCATTGACAGTAGGACAACAAAGCCTCATCTTATTATGCACAGTCACCTCTGTATGTTTTCATAAGTGAATTCTGTGTGAATACAACAAAGTTGTCGTGTGATGCACATCATGTTGCCTTACATGTACAAGTTCAACATTTAAAGCATTTGGTTAATTCAGCTGAGATCACATGGGTGCTTCTATTACTGATATTAGCTGTTGGGACCTTAATGTTCTCAGCTGGCACATGAATATTATACAGTGGTACCTCAGGTTGAGTACTTAATTCGTTCCAGAGGTCCGTTCTTAATCTGAAACTGTTCTTAACCTGAAACACCACTTTAGCTAATGGGGCCTCCTGCTGCCGCCGGGCCGCCGCCGGAGCACAATTTCTGTTCTCATCCTGAAGCACAGTTCAGGTACTATATCTGGGTTAGCAGAGTCTGTAACCTGAAGGGTATGTAACCTGAAGCGTATGTAACCCGAGGTACCACTGTATTTATTATTAGCACACACATGAGATCACACGTTTATTTTTATATCCCTTGTAAAGATTTTTAGCCACTCTGCCCTTGCTGGAGGCTGTGCAAAAAATAAAAATAAATCAAAAATAAAAACCACCAGGGCGCAAAACTTCTCTCAGTGGCCCTGCCCACGACCCCAAACCACTGAACTGCCATTGACTGTACCAATGCCTTTTGGCCTTCTCCTCCCTGCCACCCCCAAATGTCCAACAGGTACCCTCACGATGTTGTGAACCACCTCAGCTGCGATGAAGCCCGGAACCATTACGGCGGTGTGGTGAGCCTCATCCCCATCGTCCTCGACAGCATGAAGGAGTGGGTGGCTCACACTGAGAAGCTCCCGCGGAACATGTTACACAGTGTGAGTGCCCGGAAGGCCGCCGTCTACAACCAGGCAGAGCTGCCCGTTCGCCGTGTGGGCGACCGCGACCACTTAGGCCGGCCCGCTTTCATCACCGAGGGCACTCAGACCTACATTAGCTTGACAGAAAAGGCCAGGGAGAGGGAGGACAGGAGGGTTAAGCTAAAGCAACTGGGTGGCCTAGGCAGGGCCATCCGGAAGTTTCTCGACGGGCCCTGGAGACCGCCTGGCAAACACGCATTTTAAAAAAAGAGAGAGAGAGTAAAGACCAAAAAAAGAAAAAGAAAGCAGCCTGCTCGCTTAGCATCCGGCGATTAAAACAGTCTCCCTATATTTGCTTCAGTTATGCCCTTTCCTGAGGGGGAAAAGAAAGAGATACATCTGCTTTGGTAGCGACAAGCATGATCTATCTTATCCCTTTCTTGGAGCAAGTCACCCTCAGATGAAGATACTTTAGCCTACTCAACATTGTTCGAGTAATCCCAGCTTTAGAGCAGACCAGGCCTACAGAATTAATGGCCTACTGTGGTGAAATTAGGCCAACACCAAATACTGGTGTGGTGTCCGCCAGGCACTTAATGAAACCTCAAGTTGTGGGGAGGCAGGGGAAGGGTTAGTGGGTCACCATATCAGAGCACAGGGTTTTGATTCACCTTGAAAGCTGCCCCTCTTCTGCACTTCTTATAGGCTTGAGTGTTACACGTCTGCCCAGTGTGAACCTCTGGCCAAATCATGACTCTAACATGGGTTACTTATTTAGCTGGGGAGAGAGGTGGTAAAACAACCAGAGAAAGGAGGATCCATCTACACATTTTTGAGAGGGTGGAAATACCCTTAAAAAGAAAGAAAAAACTTGTACACCCACTTAGAGCTCACTACTACCTGGCACCAGTTAAACCAGGATACACTGAGTTTCTGGAAGCACTGAATTTGGTTGAGTAAAGCTTTTTGACACACAGAAGGAAAAGCACAGGGCAGGAGAGGAGTATTTTTGTACTTAAGTAAGATTTCAGGTCACCTCAGGAGACTTGGACCACTTTTCAAGGCAGAATTGCACTTAAAAAAAATAATATTAAGCACCTCTGGAAAAATGAGGGCTTGACTTCTCACAGAAACATAAAAAAGAGGGGGGAGGGACACATTTCCAGCATGCCAGGCTCTCTCTCCCTCTTGCAAACTCACACCAACTTCTACCAGGGGTGGGGTAGGGAGTATCCATTGTTTTCAAGAAATGGAGCATTTTAACATTAGATCTTGTCAGTACAACTCAACTCCTTTTGTCTGATTATTTTTCTTTCCCCTCCTCGCAGGATCCTTAGCTCCTGTTTTTTTGCCTCTTGCCGGAAGATGCTTCTGAATAAAGCTGTTTCCCCTGCAAGTGCAGCTCGTTGCTAGAATTATAGAGGTGTTTTCGTGATCAAATTACTAAAGGAAAATTATGCTGAGCCCGGGGATGGGGGTGGTAGAGAAGGGACAGGCAAACCTGCACCCCAGACCCAGGACTATTCTCACCCACATTTTAAACCTATAAATCTACAACATGGTACCCCCACTTCTAATTAACTTGACTTTTTTCATCTCCCCAAGGTACACATTGGAAATCTAGGCCCGAATCCAGTTCCTAGATTCTTCCCAGACACCCTCCCTCTACTTCTTTTTGACTGTCCCATTTGGAGATTCCAGACAGGCAAAGGAATTTCATCACACAGTGCATCATTAAACTATGGAACTCCTTCCCACAAGAGGCAGTGACGGCCACCAATTCTGATGGCTTAAAAAAACAAAAGATGAGATCATGGAGAACAAGGCTATCATGACTACTAGATATGTACACCACTGTGTATCAGTTGCTGGAGGTGACAAGTGGCGAGAATGCTCTTGTGCTCAGTTCTTGCTTGCTGGCTTCCCACTGGAGCATTAGGTTGGCCACTGTGTAAACAAGATGCTGGGCTAGATGAGTCGCTGGCCTGATGCAGCAGCCAGGCTCTTCTAACATTTTCTGTTATTCTAACATATCCTGTTATTCTTTTCAGAATACTGCATGACTTTAAACTTCCTAGCCTGGGATAGTCTGAGCAGAAAGGTGGGTTTAAAAGCTGCAATAATAGTGGGAGAATGGTAGAAACAAATCCCAGTTCTCTGCAGGGGAGACTGGCCCATTAGGGTGAATGGGGCACTGCCCCACCAACATCAGTCTTCCATCAGCCACTCCCCACCTAGCTGTCTTCTTTGTTTGCAACCAGTTCAGGGGGTGGCACTTCCTGTCAGCTTTCTCCTCCTCGGTCTGTGTGTTGCTCTTGTAAAACTCAGCTAAGGGAAGATGGGGAGAGGTAGGATTAGTTGGCTCTGCTTGTCATTGGCTCTGGCGCCACCTACTGTTGGGCTCCCTGCCTCCTGCCCTACCAGTCCCAATGAGCACCAGCCACCACTGGTCCTCTGATGTCAGATGAGTTCTAATTTTCTTTAAAGAATAGAAAAAAGAAGAGGAAGATAAGATAGCTATCACTTTCCACCAACACCTTTGTAGTAAGGTAGCAAGTTAAAATGCACTGTGGGGTTTGAGTTTCTACTCTGCATTCAGGAAGTAAAATAAATGAATAATTGAGCCCTTTCAACCTACATCCCCAACTCTTTCGGCATAAAATGTTTATTATTTATGGTGGTGTTTATAGACCTACCAAAGCATTCTTGCTTAGCACTAGAAAGCGCTGGAAGGTAATTTATTTTTCTCTTTTTCTATCTTGCTGGCTTCCTTTCTCTGATATAATACATATTTAATCATTTTGATCCAGGTAGGGAAGCATCCCCCCTTGAATATTAAATCAGCAGTGAACCATAAAAGTTATTTTTCCAAGTGCCAAATTTCTTCTGTATTTATTAAGGCAAACCCAGCCTCCATCCCAGCCAATGATTTATGCAAGAAATCCAACATATTCCTATCAAGTCATTCACACACCCCAACATATAGAGTAGTACCCTTTTATTGCTTCAGTAGCACACCGAATGTTGTGCATTAACCATTTATAGCCTATTGCATTGGCATCCATCTGTCTCAAGAGAATGGATTACGTCTCCAGGGATGACGTCAAACCACTGCGTAAGCAGCACCGAAGTGACCTCCCCAGGACACAGTATGGTGGTCCTGGGCTGCCCAGATGACAGGAACCCCCCCCCCCTCGGCCTCACTGGTGTGGTCTAAAGGAAAACAGAGCAATACGTTTTGCATCAGCTTGGCTGCAGGAGTTGCCAGGCCATCCAACCGTCTTCTCCAGATATGTGTAGCCTTTTCTGCTTCATGCAAGGCAGCAAAGGTTTAGTTTTCCTTCTCCTAGATGGGCTACCTTCCCAGGTTGACAAGCCTCACCTGCCCCTCACTTTCCTCTACAACACATGCAGAAACCCCCCTCTTGATCATTGGACCCACTATTTATCTCATCCGCTCAATATGCTGGAGCCTGTCTTCTCATGCAGGGAAGTCCTTAACCTACTGAGGGTTTGAGACCCATCAGCTACTCTTACCTGGTTTAGTCAGGCAGTCAAAGCCATTTCCCAGGGTGTGGCTGCTGTCGCAAGCTGACAGCTTCAAGGAGCAGGATGGGAACCAAGGTGGACAAATTACTGCCGAAGAGGCACAATGTGTCCCCTCCCAGAGGTCCTACCCTTGCTATAACACCCCTTATTGCCTGTATTTATTTTAAATCCCCCATTAAGGTAAGGCTAATCTTGACAAGAGACTGTTTCGAGCCAGCATACATGAGTAAAAAATGGGAAATTTGCACTTTGCTACATGTAAATAGTTACGTGTGTGCGCACGCGCGCGCGCACACACACACACACACACACACAGGTTCTTGAGTTTAAAAACCCGTAATTATTGAGAGGTAGGGTGAAGCAGGATTAACCTGGATTCTGGAAACAAGAGTGCTCTTGTGCTTGAATCTTGTCTGGTTGCCCATTGTGAGAACAGGATTCGGGGGTTGGATGGGCCATTGGCCTGACCCAGCAGGGCTTTCTGTGTTTTTCACTAGAAGCCACCTGCAGAATCTCTTAACAGCAACCCCCTTCCCAAGTACGAATTCCTTAGCGGTTTACAAAATCCAGATTTTATACACGAACCCATACCCAAAAGAACTGCTGGCCAGCTGCCTTTTGCCCCGACTGCCCAACACACAACTTACATCTCTGGGTTGGTGTTTATTGGATCCATACTTGGCTATTAGTAGCTGATCCCTACTAGACAGGTATATAAAAGTTGGGATTCACTTGAGACGTTGCTTCACAGAGTTCCAAGGCAGGCACAGCTTCATTCAAAATGGAAGCAACTAAAGCTACAGCAGCCACAGAGCTTCTAGAAGGACCCCTGGACAGAGGAATCATCTTGCTAGGCAGGCCACTTGAGATGCCTTGAGGGCTTTTGATAAAAGGGGAGGAGAGAGAGCAGGTTTGCACCAAGAGTAGGGTGGTGGTAACTTTTTTCACCCTACGGCCACTTGCTATGGTGGGCCGGGCCAGAGTTGAAAGTGGGCAAAACAACTAATGTAAATCATTCCTCTGCACAGGCTAGTTCTACACAAATCTCTCTATCCTTCATCCAGACAAGCAAGCAGCATTGTCAAGAGTTTTTAACCTGTCTTTGAAAACTCTTGACAATGCTTGACAACAACACACACACACACCAAGGTGCAAAGCAGGGCCAGAAATAATGTATAACCTGGAAAACATTCAAAGGGCCATATACAGAGGCCTGGAGGGTCACATTTAAGATTTTATACCCCTGGCATACTACACACACTAAACAGAGTAAGTCTAGTCCAGTATTCTCCAAAAGTTGGCAGATGCCTCTGTGAAACTCAGAAGCAAGGAATACTGGGAAGAAGAGAGGTTCCATTAAGCTGCCATTAACTATTAACTAGAGTAATCAGATCTTGGTCTAATGAATCCCACCAAAAGTCACACACTGTGAGGAAGCATTGCTACACCTCCATGCTCAAAATCACATGCCCTGTGGAATGCGAAAATCCTTTCTTTAGGAGACAGGGAATTGGGGAGTCCCATCAACATCTGAAGAACCACCGGTTCCAGCTAGTCTGGTCAAGGATGATGATGATTTATTATTTGTACCCTGCCCATCTGACTGGGTTGCCCCAGCTACTCTTGAGTAGCTTCCAGTGTATATAAAAACATAGTAAAACATTAAGCCTTAAAAAGCACATCTCCTTGACATCTGATGGGAGGGCATTCAACAGGGTGGGCGCCACTGCATTGCATTGTGGGAATCTCCAGAATGATGTGAGTTGTCACTCAATATCTGGGAGGGTTACACCTTCCTTAACCCTGCCTTGCTATGGTTAGAAAACCAATCCAGCTGTTTAGTAAAGTGCCCACTCTCTCGAACAAAAGGAGTTGGCTATTCTTATAATCACCAATTCAGTTTTGTTTCTGCACACTCCTTTTAACATTAGCCAGCCAGTATAGGTCCTCCAACAGGATCCTTTTATGATTTTACCTGCAAAAACCATTCAGTCTAATGTAGTACAAAAGAATTCTTTTTATTTTTGTTCACAGTTAACACAAGGAACTGCTGTGACATATTACAACATCCTAGCAAGGACAGCAAATTTTCATCCATTTGGGTTTTTTTTCCCCTTTAATTTACTCCTTTATCTTGAATTGCACCATTTCTTACTTACAATTTCATATTTACGGCATTTTACATTTTATAAATGTAAAATATTTACTTATACAAAGAGCAAGGCAGGAATCAATGTTAAATCTAAATAGAGAAATCGCTCTCTGACAAACGGTTAACTAAAAGCAGCCAGGTTTTTTGTTTGTTTGTTAAGGGAACAAAATAATTTCCAGCTTTACCACCGGGATCTTCCTGCATCCCCTTGCCTTTTCATGTGCTGCATCCATGATTCAAGAGATTTACTGAATGCTCCATAATTTCTGTGGTCCATGGTGCAGTGGGGAGAGAACATACTGGGAGATTCTGGCAGGTGATCATGTGCCCTTTTAGAGAAAAATGCTGTCTCTTTAAAAGAGAGAAGGCTTTCTCAACTGATGGGGTACTTTTGCTGTTGAAAATAAAGTCCATTTTGCAAATGAACCACAAGGGGACAGTTTGCAAGGGGGGAGGACACAATATAGCCAATCCCACTGCTTTTAAATCAAGGGGGGAATTCAGAAGCATTCCCCACCCATAGAAATGTAAATAGGCCAACTGGGGGGGGGGGACCAGGGTGGCATCTGGGCAGACAATGAGAAACAGGACTACCACTCCTTAGGAAGGGGTGGAAGAGAAAAAAATCAGCTCACCCTTTTCTCTCAAGACAGACACAGCAGCAAACACAAAGAAAAAATTGTCTCAGCTAAGGTGAGGCATTTGCTTTGCTGAGGAAGTTCTGCATCCACTGTACTAACCAGAAATCTCCACAGGATAGGTTTCCAAAAGAAAAGTCTCAGCTTCCTTTTCCACTCAGGGTGGAAAAATAAACACCCACACAACTGGAGGTCGGCTCAGTACCATCTCATCCAGCAACAAAAGCAAATTTGTGGGGAGGGGAGATGAGAGAAAGAGGGTATGGTTTTCAATGCTGGAGGGGACTCTATCTCATTTCACGGTTAGAGTGAAGTCCAGTCTATGCACAAAATGCAAAAAGTTGAGGGGGGGGAATGGGGAGGGGGAAGGCTGAAGGCGGGGAAAAGACTGAGTTGTCATCATATTATAACACTTAAAGAAAAACAAATCCAGGGGTTTCTCAATAAGAGTAACCCTGAGTTGCTTGCAGGAGGGGAGACAACAGATGCTTAGTTCTCCAGATGAGCACACCCCGAGTATTCCTTGGGGGAGGCTCTGCTCCATATTGCACACAAGTTCATTTAAACCAACCTCTCAGCAGGGGGGTAGGGCAAGAAAAATATGCATGGGTTGACAAAAAGTTTGGAGAAATCCTAGCTGCTGCTGCGTCAAAGTGTGTACTACACAGTGGCTACAAGAGGGACAGAAGCGTTTCAGGGAAGGCCTTGACTGATCACCTACACTTCTAGACCCAGAAACTCTGCCATCCCATAAACCCACTTGTGGCAAACAAGTCCAACAAAAGAATTGCCGCCTGTGTAAGCTGGTAGGGTGCTGGACTGACAAAACCCAAAAGCTTTTAGTTAAATTGGGCAGCCACACCTCCCCGTTCTATGCCAAAAATATGAAAATGTTAATACTGATTTTGATTTTCCTTTCCTCATTTCTAGCTATGGCCATGAGATTCATTGTAATCCATGATATGAAGCTGTCCAACATTGGCGTCCTGGGTTCTGGGGGAGGGAGGCAGTTCCTCGGGGCTAGGGGAGGGTGCCTGGGCTGCCTCCGTGACCTCTAGGCTGGGATCTTTGCAGGTCTTCAAAGGTTCACAAACGTTGCCAACGGCCACCCCATCCTCATTGCAGTGACCCTTGCTCTTGTTGTGGAACAGCTCTTGGGCCTTCATCCCTAGGAAACTCTCAGAGCTTGGGAAGGAGCCCACTGTGGGGGGGACGCTGCCAGGGGAGGGCTCCAGCAATGCAGACGACTCCCTGCGGTTGTTGAGCTGCCCAGTGCGCTGGCTGGGCTTCTCAGGGGTGGACATCTCGCTGCTGCTGCCCCGGGTGCTGGGAGGTTCAGTCTCACTGCTACATTCCAGCGGTTCCTCACTGTGTCCCACAGTAGGGTCAGCACTGCTTTCGTTTGCTCCAGGCAGCCTGCTGCAGGGGAGGCAGAGGAGAGGAGAGAGGAGAGAGACATGTCAGTCCAAGTGACCAAAGGTTTGCCTTCAGAAGCAGCAGCACATGGGCTGGAAACTGCCCCACCTACCCAAAGATTTCACTCCCCCTACATATGAACAGCCTGCTGGATCAGACCACTGGCCCATCTAGTCCAGCATCCTGTTCTCAGTTAGTGAAACTTAGCCAGTGTGGCATAGTGGTTAGAGTGTCAGACTAGGAGCTGGGAAAGCAAGATTTAATACCACTCCCCTCAGCCATGAAGCTCACTGGGAGACCTTAGGGTAGTCTCTCAGCCTAACCTCACAGAGTTGTTGTGAGGGGAGAACTATATAAGCCACATTAAGCTCCTTGCAGGAAAGGGGTGGGGTGGGGTTATAAATGCAATGAAGAATAGACCCATGTGTCAAACCCATTAATTTCAATGGGTCTACTCTGAATATGACAAATGTTGGCTGCAACCCCTAAGCTCTGAAAGCCTCAGACATAAATTGTTTATTATGAGCAGCCAGCAAGCCTCACAGCTGCACTTGGACCCTTTACCTTTCACTGGATTCAGCTTGTTCCACCTTGTTTTCTTCACGGTTGTTCAACAGCCGTTCATTCTGCACTTGGCTATGCAGACTCAATATCTCCACCTCAAACAACTGTGTAATATTTTTCTGCATTTTGTACCAGCCCTCAGCTGCTTGGAGTTGGAAACTGAAAAAAAGAAAGAAACCTGTGTCTGGATTTTATGTCATTACATTTCCCCTCTGTGTACAAAAACATTTCTCTTTCAAGGGGGAAAAAGACGTAATCCCCTCCAGGCTATGATCACATTCACCCCATACATTTACAGTACTATAATACTACTTTAAAGAGCCACAGCTTTCCCCACAGAATCCTGGGAGCTGGAGTTTGTGCAGGATGCTGTGAGTTGTTAGGAGACCTTTGCTTGCCTCAAAGACCTAACATTCCTGGAGGTTGACAGGAGTGAAATTGGGATTTGGGGGAGGCCTCTGTACTCCCTTGCTTGGTAAAATGAGCTGGTAAAAGGGCGGAGGGGGAGGGTTTACCTGGCTTGGATTTTAACATCTTCCAAGTATTTCTTCTGCTCCAACAAGAGGTGGTCCCTCTTTGCTAGCTGATATTCCAGTTCGCCTATTCGCTTCTGAGAAGCCTCCAGCTCCTGGCTCTGCTGCTGAATGCAGTAATGTGCTTTCTCCAGTTCTTTCTGAAAGGCCATCTGCAGGCATTCCACTTCCTGGAAGATGCAGGGGGTTAAATAAAGCTAAATGATTATAGACGGGAGAAGAGAACACTGAGAGGGAACAAGAGAGGCCAGGCAGAATTATGACAGAACTAATTAAGGAATTGCTGCTTTTGACCTTGGATCTGGGTTTAGCGAAACCACTAACTCATCGTAGCCGCTGGCAAAGGATGCCTGGGGTTCAATTCAACCCTATCATTCTTCCTAGAGGTGTGAGATTCTCTGGTGCTGAAATATTGGCAAGTATTTTTTAAATCTCCCCAGCCACAGATAATTTGTTGAAAACTGAAATGCCTGCCATCATTTTTTATTGGAAATAAATATTACTACTGTACTTCTTTAAGTAGATGCTTTTTTCAAAGTATGCAGGGTTCAAAGTAGTGCAGCAGTGGCTAACCTATGGTCCTCCCAGCTGCAGGCCTGTCTGTAGCTGCCATCATCCCTGATCGGTGGGGCTAAGAGGGGTCCAACAACATCTGAAGCACCCAATCCATTGATCTGATGCATGCTCATTTGCAAAACTAGGCTTTATTTCAAAGACCCAGTTTGGCACCAACACCCCACACGTGCATTTGTGCAAACACACACAAGCTTAAAATGTCAATGGCACCCCTCTGGAGGCTTCACCTGGGGTAAAAAACCTGGCTAGTGCCCCCCCCATTGGTAGCTATGGCACTGATTAACTCCCCAGCACCCCTGACCAGAAGGCCACACTGGCTGAGATTCATGAATGCTGGAGTCCAGCGGCATCTGCAGGGCCAGCCTGTTGTGTTTGCCCAATGTGAGCCACAAGCAACACTGCTGACACAAATCTCTCCTGAGGCATACCTTAGTTGTGCCAGCCTGCTTGTGCTGAAGCTGTTTCAAACACAACTCTTTCATTTCCCCAAAGACTAGGAGTTGCCTGTTCAACATCTCCATCTGCTGTTGGGCCGACTCACAGTTAGAAAGCTTAAAAGAGAAAGTTTTAGTTAGAGACTACACAATTATCTTTTTTTAAAAAAAGTACTGCTTATACCAGAAGATGGGGAACCTGCTGCCCTTCGTGTTTATTTTGTATTAAATTTATATAACACCCTTCACTCAAAGATCACAGGGCTCCTCACAACACAAAATGCATACTAAAACAAAAACAAACCAATGGACCCCCCTCCCACTCGTTACTGGACTCCAACTCCCACCAGCCCCAACCACACACACAAACAAACAAACACAGAGCAGGGTCCACAATACTGGGATGCAGCTGGAAGAAGTATTATTGAAACCAAGGACACACACCTATGCACACAAAATAGGGGAAGTGGGAAACCCACAGGAAAATTTAGCTCTTACCTTCTGAGAAACCTGGCTCAGCAACAATTCCGTGTGACACATCTTGCTGCTGGCCGTGTTCAACTCCAGCCGCAGGCCTGCGATGATTTTCTGGCAGTCTTCCAGTCTGATCTTGTAAAAAGAAACCCAAACAATATTAGTGAAGCTGGTTAGTGGCACCATATCCTTGGGAGACACCTCCCCCTGTCCTTGCCAGCCCCAACCCCCAACTCAGAGAGTCACTTCTTGTACCTTCAGTTCCTGGCTGTGATTGTAATACTCTTCCCGTTCCTGCTGCAACTGGCGGATCTGGCTGTGGAGCCGAGCCATGAGCATGTCGTGTTCCTCCTGGAACTTGCAGAACTTGGCCTGCTCCATCTTCAGGCTGAGCTTCAGGACTTGGATGTCCTTCTCCTGGAGCCTCAGTTGGTCTTTCTGCCAGGAAGCAGAGACCAGTCAAAAGGGCCCACTTCAAATAAGGGCAAGTTTTGTCAAACGCAATGTGTAACTGTGTTTATACCATGCCTGCTGCATGTCAGTAGGTCTGTATTTTATTTCATAGAATCTATACGTTGTTTAAAAGCCTCAAAGCAGTTTGCAAGAAAAAAAGATGAAACAACAAAATCAAAGAATAGAATTAATAATTTAAGACTTTTCAAAAGTTAAAATAACTCAAAACTCGAAACAGATTAAAACTCATACCAATTTTCTAAATATATGGGTTAAACGTTTTAAGCACAGTCTCCAGCCATGCAGAAACACTCAAGGAAGCCACAAAGCAGAGTTGGTGAAAGGCACAGCCTGGAAATACAGTGGTACCTCAGGTTAAGTACTTAATTCATTCTAGAGGTCTGTACTTAACCTGAAACTGTTCTTAACCTGAAGCACCACTTTAGCTAATGGGGCCTCCCACTGCCGCCGTGCAATTTCTGTTCTCATCCTGAAGCAAAGTTCTTAACCCGAGCGTATGTAACCTGAAGTGTATGTAACCCGAGGTACCACTGTATGGGGCAATGTGTGAGAATTATGGGGGCCACATAAGAAAGTCTTGGAATCCTGCACTTCACTCCCAGACCCAAAGATGCCTTCTGTCCCCCTTCCCCAGTAGTAACACAGCAGGTGGAAAACTGCCTGCAGTGAAGGGGCTCCCTGTAGAAACCTTGACTCACCATGGCAGCATTGTGTTCCTCCAGAGCCGTCACCTTTATCACTTTGCGCAGGAGCCGCCTGTTTCGCAGCGCGTGCTGCTGCCTCTTGAAGCGCTCATACAACAGTTCGTTGTGCAGCAAGAGGAGCTGGATTCTGAGAACACTGAAATCATCTGGTGCAGGAGCACCTGAGGGGAAGGCAGAAAGAAGACGATGGAACGCAAAGATGCTGGCACCATTCAACCAGCAGGCCTAAGACACCTTGCAAACAGGACACACAACCAAGGCTGCATACACACAATATACGTGAGGCACATGGGCTTCCCCTGAAGAATCCTGGGAACTGCAGTTTACCCCTGGGTAGAGCTACAATTCCCAGCACCCTTAAACTAAAGTTCCTCCTCCTAAAGGATTAGGTCTGCAGCTCAGGAATAAGAACGTAAGAAAAGCCTGTTGGATCAGGCCAACGGCCCATCTGGGCCAGTATTCTGTACTCACAGTAGCCAGCTAGACACCTGTATGAAACCTGCAAGCAGAATTTGAGCGCAACTGCACTCTCTCCTCCTGTGGTTTCCAGGAGCCAGTGTGGTGTAGTGGTTAAGAGCAGTGGAATCATAATCTGGTGAACCGGGTTCGCTTCCCTGATTCTCCACAAGCAGCTGCTGGGTGACCTTGGGCTAGTCACACTTCTTTGAAGTCTCTCAGCCTCACTTACCTCACAGAGTGTTTGTTGTGGGGGAGGAAGGGAAAGGAGAATGTTAGCTGCTTTGAGACTCCTTAAGGGGAATGAAAGGCAGGGTATCAAGTCCAAACTCTTCTTCTTATTCAGAAACATTGATGCTTCTAACTGTGGGGGCAGAGCATAGCCATAAAAGCTAACTGCCATCAATAGTATTATCCTTGATGAATTGGTCTAATTCTCTTTTAAAGCCCTTTACGTTGGTGACCATCACTGCCTCTTGTGGAAGTGAGTTCCATGGTTTAACTGTGCTGTGTGAAGGAAAACTATTTGTTTTGCATCTGCTGACATTCAGCTTCAATGGATGTCCACAAGTTATAGAAAAACTACTCTCTATCCACTTTCTCCATGCTATGTATAACTTCTATCATGTTGCCTCTTACTCGCCTTTTCTCTAAGCTAAAATGTCCCAAATGCTGCAATGTTTCTTCATAGGGGAGACGACTGTCCAATCCAGTCTTAGAGATGGATGTCCAAGCATTGCCCATAGCATAAAGCACCTTCAACCAGGTTGGTGTGTGCTCTGCAGCCCTGTTTTGGAAAAGTATGATCTGGCCAGTTTTCGCATGTTCTGGTTAACATCTAGGTTAAATGCCACTGAACTCAGGTTCACGAAGTCTATGAAGAAACTGCAATGGATTACCAGATGCCAGAGAATAGAGGATACACCATTTACACTCTTGGAAGCTATCGAGCACCATCAAATGCAAGATGCCAGTGCAGTGAGGAAAGATGCACAGCAGCTTGATACAAAAGCTGAGCAAAGTTTTGCTCCAACACATGGATTAAAATACATGCCTCAAAAAAACAACAATCTCTTACCTCCAAAGTGAGTCCAGTCAGCTGATTTGCTTAACAAAGGTAATCTGAGGAACAAATAAGAATGGTGGGTTTTCTGGATTGCAGTAAAAATGTTGTGTTTTTTTTAAAGCAACAACAAACCCCAGGTGGTTTCAAGAATCACCCTACTGCTCTCTCTGTCCTAAGGTACAGGACTACGTGAGTGACCAATTACACCAATGTAGTGGTAAATTTGGGACGCAGGTGGCGCTGTGGTCTAAACCACTGAGCCCAGGGGCTTGCCGATTAGAAGGTCTGCGGTTCGAATCCCCGTGACAGGGTGAGCTCCCATTTCTCTGTTCCAGCTCCTGCCAACCTAGCAGTTCAAAAGCACACCAAAGAGTGCAAGTAGATTATTAATAGGTACCGCTCTGGCGGGAAGGTAAACAGCGTTTCCATGCACTGTTCTGGTGTCGGTATTCTATTGTGCCAGAAGCGGCTTAGTCATGCTGGCCACATGACCCGGAAAAACTGTCTGCGGAGCGGACCAATGCCAGCTCCCTCGGCCTGTAAAGCGAGATGAGCGCCGCAACCCCAGAGTCGTTCAAAACTGGACTTAAGTGTCAGCGGTCCCTTTACCTTTCGTGGGAAATGTAGCGATTAGCAAGCCATAATTAAAAAAAAATAAATCAAAAAAATCAGAGCAAGTTCTTAAAGTGGAGCATCCAGGTTATATGCACTGTTTTGCCAAGCTCTACATAATGTGATTAAGATTTTGAATTGTTTGACAAAGGGGGGGGGGAGCTGTGCTGAAGGAGACCAGAGGATGAGAGGAAGGTCACACTGCTATTTCCAAGCTTTCCACAGTGCCATCCCATTTTTCCAAGAGCCACATGCCAATGGTGGGGCCAGAGGCAAAACTGGGTAGGGCAACAAATGAACCTCAGTGGTGGCTCCCCATTTATGGAGCAGTCACACCCCGGGAAGTATGCCTAGCACCATAGCACTATTTTATTTTAGGTGACAAGGCAAAAACATTCTTATTCAAATAGGCCTTTGGATCTTAGCTTTTTGCTCATATTTTAGTGAGGTTCATTTGGATTTTTTTTATATGTTACTTGCATATTTCAGGGTTTTGTTTGTTTGTTCTTTTGTAAGTCGCTTAGCATTTCTTTTTTCCTGAAAAAAGGTAACTAGAGGAAAGAGATTGTTGTATGTAGAAACTAGCCTACTGTATACATAACACACACACACACACACCTTTTCTACAGCAGGCTAGTTTCTACATACTACACTCTCTACCCTCTGTTCAGACAATCAAGAGGAACCATCTACATTCTGGTCATGCAAAAACACTCAAGGAGGGCAGTGGCCCAGGGAGCATTCGGGGGCGGGGAGAGAACCAGAGTGCCCTGGAGAGTTTCATTTGGCCCCAAGGTCTCAGAATTACAGGGAACAGACGAGTAACTTGAAACAGTGATTCAGTCCTGTTCTTGTCACCACACTAGCTCCAGCCTTAAGAATACAAGCTCTGCCGTCACTTACTGGTCAAGCCGTTTGCTGTGGGCATCTGCTCCATGCTGTATGAGCCGATCCAGCATTTCCAAGGGGGATGGGGAGGAAGAGTTCACATTGTCGTGACCTGCGTTGACATTCCTGAGAAGCTCTTCTGTCTTCTTGCTTACAAAATGGTAGGCGGTCTTTGGCAAAGCCACTTCGAAGAGGTGCTCGTAATCAGGGGGCTGCTCATCCCCAAACCCCATCCACTTGCGTGCAGGAATCTTGCAAGGGCTAGGGGCAACAATGTTTGACTCCAGAGACACCTGGCTTTGCTGGTGACCAGAAGGATGATTCTCGGAGTATCGGCCGGGTAGGTCAATAGGCGTGAAGGTTTGCTTAGGCATATCCAGTGACCTTTTGAGCCCAGATTGGGCCACACCTGGTGTCGATGCTGCAAGGGGTGACAATGCCAGGGGCTTGGAGTCCAGGTTATGCCCCTGTGAACTTGAGGCAGCCAGCTGGGATTTCTTTGAGCTGGGGAGACCCTCATTCAGGCGGTAGAAAGGGGAGTCAAAACCTCCCCGAGGCACCACAGGTTCCGCGTCTGCTGTGGTGATCTCTGAGATCTCTCTTGATATGGCATCTAAGGACAGAGAAAAGCAAAGTGTGGATGTATCAGACATGCTGCCCTATATTTGCTCATCAGTGGCAGGAAATCCACCCACCTTAGCTGCTGTTGCAAAAGGTGGAGCACTGAAAATAATTTAACCTTCTGGTGTTATCACTCCTTGAGGAATCACTTTGTTATTAGGGTCTGAGACCTGCCAGGGCAGATTCTATGCCAAGACAATACATACTCCAAATAAAGAAAACACTTGGCATTCTGTAACTATGTACGTTATTCCAGTATTTCTTTTTTTAAAAAAAAGTTTTTTCAGGACAAAATGCCACATTTGGTATTTTGCAGAATTTATTTTGGGTTTGCTTGGCATGTGGCAGTGAAGCTATAGCCCCTTGGCAGTCCTGTGCAGGCAGCCCAATAGCTTTCTGAGATTTCAGCAGGCATTGCCCTACATACTTTCAACAGTCTCTTTGCAGCCATGACGGATAGAAACTTGACAGCGGAAGCTGCTTTAAACCAAATCTGCCCACTGGCTCATCTAGTTCAGTATTGTCCAAACTGAGCAGCAGCAGCAGGCTTTCCAGGGTTTCAGACAGCAAACCTTTCCGAAGCCCTACCTGGAGACGTTGGTGGATTGAAGCAGGGACCTTCTGCATGCAAAGCAGATGCTCTACTACTTGTTTTCAAAAGAGAGATTTCTTCAAGCAGCTGAAGCTGGTGCCTAACATTAAGTTCTGCATTCCCCAGGGAAACCATGACACGTGCACACACATACTGCCCTGCCCATGCCTAAACTGCTAGTCTATAAAAAGACTGTTTTCATTCGGCTCCTACCCAAAACTGGACAGAGGCATACAATTCCCTCTGGAGCCACACAAGGTGAGATCCCAACAAGCAGACTCATGAGCACAGAGTCTACCCTCTTGGCCATGATGTTCTTGAACTCCCCACCCCCCACCCCATTACCTTCCTCTCGGTCCTTCTCACCGCTGTCTTGAGAAGAGGCCTCCAGGTCACCCAAGATGCCAGGAAGGTCACTTAAAGTTACCAAACTTTTACTGCTGTGAGAATCTTTTATGGGAGGGGGGAGAGGGAGAGAGAGAGAGAGAAAACAAAATATTTTAACTTGTTTGCTATGGCAAAAATTGTTGCAATGCAAGTTCAAACCACACCAAAAGGCCTCTTCTCCAAACTATCACAAAATTTGGCTGTACCCACACACATTCTGGAAGAACTTCCACACTTAGACTGCCATCTAATGAACTAGCAGGGACATGATGTGCAAATGACACTCCCAATTTGTAAGAGATGATAGAGGATAAAGATTTAGGACAGGGGTCAGCAACCTTTTTCAGCCATGGGCCAGTCCACTGTCCCTCAGACCATGTGGTGGGCCGGACTATATATTTTTTTTGGGGGGTTAACGAATTCCTATGCCCCACAAATAACCCAGAGATGCATTTTAAATAAAAACACACATTCTACTCATGTAAAAACACCAGGAAGGCCCCACAAATAACCCAGAGATGCATTTTAAATAAAAGGAAACATTCTACTCATGTAAAATCACGCTGATTCCCGGACCGTCCGGGGGCCGGATTGAGAAGGCGATTTGGCCGCATCTGGCCCCCTGGCCTTAGGTTGCTGACCTCTGATTTAGGAGGTAGGAATTCAGGTGAAGCTTACCAACAGCTTGAGAACTTTGGGTGATGTTTGGCTGTCGGGACAACGAAGACCTTGCGGGATTGGTTCTGCCCTCCTAGAAGAGAGCAAGAATTCCATGCAAGAGACACATCTCCATCACAATGCTTCACATGTTCCCCAAAACCAAACAGAAAAGGAACACCCCCAACACACACACCCCAATTAAAACCAGGACCACCAAGAGTGTGTGCAAGGGAAAATATAATACATGTTTTCTGGAGGAGCTTCCCTCATATACCCAAGTCACTGCTCCGGGTGTGCCTCCTCCAAGGGCAGGTAATTCAGCCTCTGCATAGGAATGAACTGACAAAATGACTGCCCCCCACAAGCCAAGACTGATGGGAAAGAAGGAGACTCAGCAGCAAGTATGTGGTGTAGAGTGCCCAACGAAGACCCGGGAGACCAGTGTTCGAATCCCTACTCAGCGATGAAACCCACTGGGTGATCACAGGCCCATCACCGCCTCTCAGTATAACCACCTCACAGTGTTGTTGTGGAGAAGAACCATGTACATTACCATGAGCTTCTTGAAGAAAAGATGGGCTGTTAATATAGGCGTCCACCCACTTATGTCTTTACTTTCTGGGCCCTGGTGCGCACAAGCAAAATTGTGTAAAGTGGGGTTCACACTCTAAAAAGCCTCGAAATAACTACTTTCCCCTGCTCTCCAGATCTCTTTCCTGCTCTTTCTCCAATCCAGACCAAAATATCTAGAGCTGAAGCTCTGAGGCTGGCTGGAGGCTGGAGGATGTGTGGGAAAGCGGTAGTGGCTGCTGCTGTGCTACCCCGTGTGTCAGCTGTTAGGTGGGGAGGCTGATCAGCCTAAACAAAGCCCCACTGGGCCTCCAGTCTCTTCCTCCACCCTCACTGTATCTCCTTTTTTGGCTCCAGGGAGGGACTCTCCAGCTCTCTCCCACTTCCTGGTATGATTCTATCTATTAATTTCCTGGTGCCATGCATATGCAAGGGCACACGTTAGTAGAACATGTATGTGGGGAGGCAGGGAATGCCTGTAAGTCTTGCAAAGAAACAGCAAGTAGCCTCCTACCTAAAGTAGAGTTCTTTGGACAGGGCTATGCAGACTTCAGACTGGTCAGAGCTAGTAGTGTCCCCCCCCCTTTAACAACTAGATTTCTAAGTTCTATGAAACAAAACCAGGTGCAAGGAACATACGGTTTAAAATTAAACAAGAGGATGCCTCTTGAGTAGTGGAATTAGTTTTTTTCAGAACCAACACTGTACGCAAAGTCCTTTCATCCAAAAGTACACTCCATGGTTAGTCCTTAAAGCTTTGTTCATTTCAGCACCATAATGTAGGGTGGGGGAAATCATGTTATGGTTGCTTCTGATGAACTGGGAATCAGAATCACTTTGAAAGTCTCATAAAAGACAGCCATAATCAATTACTTTTTAAATCTGCTACATAAGCCAAGTTCAAAAGTGGAATCCCCATTTTGCCAAGCGTTATCAATTTTGACGGTACCTTTTTGGGAGGTGCAGTGGAAACTGAAACATGAGCAACTTCTTCTGAACTGCATGAGGGAGGTGGGGAGATGGCAGTTTCTGGGCGGGCACCTTTCTCGACTGTTTAAAAGAAATACAGGGGAAAAAATATTCCTTTACAAATGTTAATGCATGACCCTTTTTTTAAAGCAAGGGTTGGGGAGAGCACTTTTCAGCTTCCCAAGGACTATGCTCCCTCATGGGCAAACATTCCAGGTGTCGTGTCCCAGTGGTCGGCAGGACCAGAGGCCAAATGTAGGTAGAGCAAAGTTAACTCTTTACCTTTGTAGCACAGGTTATGTACCAGCCATACAGAATTTAAGAGGTTTCTATACACCCACATCTCTCTCTCTTCCCACCAAACACACTCACCTCTATCCATCCTCCAGTCAGGCAACCAAGGGTATATTCTGGCCAACCAAAAGTACTCAAAGAGGGCACAGAGCAAGGCTGCTGGGGCACACCTAGGAAAAGGCCGAAGGGCCAAACAGAGAGGCCAAAAGGGCCACTTTGGGCCCCCACGTATGAGAGTTTAGAGTTTAGAGGCTTCAGAGGCTTGTGCAATAATGTCACAGGCCAATGGTTTGGCACTTAACTAGTTTTTGTTGCTGACAAACCTGCCAGGGTGCTGAAAAGAAAACCCCAATATGGCTGGCCCTACCTGGTATGTTAAAGGTCCTGTTGAGAGTCTGGGCTGTGGTATAAGGTGTCTCCAAAACAATTCCAGGGGAGTGGGGGGGAGTGGTCATGCCACAAGCAACGGCAGGGCTCCAGAAGGTCACCTGGAAAAAGAGTGGCAGGGTTTTTCCCAGTATACCCAATAGAAAGGAGGGAAAATCAGACCTCCTGCATCCACTTTCAGTGCCATCACCACTTTAAACTTCCATCTCTGTTCCAGTCTTCACCAACCTGGTGTACCCTCCAGATGCTTTGGGCTCCCAACTCCCATTGACAAGGCTGGGGGGCTGATGGGAGCGTGTCATCAACTAGGGCAGCAAGGCAAGAGCATTTTAATCCGACACTGGCTGCCTGTATGGTTTTGCGCCCAATTTAAGGCATTAGTATCAATTTTTTGTTAGTCAGTCTTGGTATCAAATTAAATAAAGCCCTGCATGGCTATAGACTCAAGTCTCTGCAGAAGCACCTTCTACAAGGCCAGCCAACTCAATCATTAACTTTGACTGGTGTGTGTGTCTGCTGATTGACGCTGCTAGGATTTGTGATTCAAGGTTGCATAACAGGGCCTTCTCTGTGGTGGCACCCAAGCTTTGGAACTCCCAACAGAGGAAGCTGCCATACACTGAAGTCAGACCATGCAGTCAATCTAGCTCAGTACTATGAAGACTGACTGACAGTGACTCTCTCAGGGGAATCAGACACGTCTTTCTCAGCCCTATCTGGAGATGCTGGGGATTGAACCTGGGACCGTCTGCAAGGCAAAGCCGGTGTTCCAACACTGAGCTGGGGCCTTTCCTCATAGCTCCCTTCTAGAGCAGTGTTTGTTCTCCTCACTTTTTACACTGAGACACAGTTTGAGGATGCTCTTATTTTCCCAGGGCTTTACAGATTTGAGATTTTAATTGGCTTAATGCTCTACCACTGCAAGTGATCAGTATTTATGGCTTATGCATTCTTTCATTTGATGTATTTTGTTCTATTATCTTTTATTATACATTTTCCTGAGATCTTTCTGGAGAACAATTCATAACTGTAACCAGTAAAAGAAAAATGTAACAGTCACAACACAAGCAGGGTTACCTGCTCAGTTGCCAGAAACGAGGACTGAAACTTCGAGATCTGAGGTAGCTGTCCTGACATTCGCGACAGCCGAGAAGTTGGTGTTCCTGTATTTTTTATTAAAGAAGATGGAGAAATAAAGGGTAAAAGGGAATTATTTATCCCAAAGTTAATAAAACTGTATAAAAATTATTTCCTATCCAGCAGGATTCCCCCTCCCAAAATTTGTAGTGTGTGTTTGTGTGTGTGTGTGTGTCTATATGTGTGTGTGTCTAAATACACACACACACACACACACACACACACAAAAACTTGGAATGCTATAAAAATGAGGCATTAGGAACATAGGAAGATGCTGCATCATCATCATCATCATCATCATCATCTATTTATACCCCACCCATCTGACTGGGTTTCCCCAGCCACTCTTGGTGGCTTCCAACAAAATATTAAAATACAATATTTTATTAAACATTAAAAGCTTCCCTAAACAGGGCTGCCTTCAGATGTCTTCTAAAAGTCTGGTAGTTGTTGTTCTCTTTGACATCAGGTGGGAGGGCGTTCCGCAGGGCGGGTGCCACTACCGAGAAGGCCCTCTGCCTGGTTCCCTGTAACTTGGCTTCTTGCAGTGAGGGAACCGTCAGAAGGCCCTCGGCGCTGGACCTCAGTGTCCGGGCAGAACAATGGGGGTGGAGACACTCCTTCAAGTATACTGGACCAAGGCCGTTTAGGGCTTTAAGGGTCAGCACCAACACTTTGAATTGTGCTCAGAAACGTACTGGGAGCCAGTGTAGGTCCTTCAAGACTGGTGTTATATGGTCTCGGCAGCTGCTCCCAGTCACCAGTCTAGCTGCTGCATTCTGGATTAGTTGTAGTTTCCAGGTCACCTCCAAAGGAAGCCCACACAGAGCGCATTGCAGTAGTCCAAGCGAGTAATAACTAGAGCATGCACCACTCTGGCCATACAGTCTGCGGGCGGGAAGGGTCTCAGCCTGCGTACCAGATGGAGCTGATAAATAGCTGCCCTGGACACAGAATTGACCTGCGCCTCCATGGACAATTGTGAGTCGAGAATAACTCCCAGGCTGTGCACCTAGTCCTTCAGGGGCAGAGTTACCCCATCCAGGACCAGGGAGTCCTCCACACCTGCCCGCCTCCTGTCCCCCCAAAACAGTACTTCTGTCTTGTCAGGATTCAACCTCAATCTGTTAGCCGCCATCCATCCTCCAACCGCCTCCAGACACTCAGAAAGGACCTTCACCGCCTTCATTGGTTCTGATTTAAAAGAGAGGTAGAGCTGGGTATCATCCGCATATTGATGAAAACCCAGCCCAAACCCCCTGATTATCTCTCCCAGCGGCTTCATGTAGATGTTGAAAAGCATGGGGGAGAGGACAGAACCCTGGGGCACCCCACAAGTGAGAGCCCAGGGGTCTGAACACTCATCCCCCACCACCACTTTCTGAACACAGCCCAGGAGGAAGGAGCGGAACCACTGTATAACAGTGCCCCCAGCTCCCAGCCCTCTAGATGGTCCAGAAGGATGTTATGGTCGATGATGTCAAAAGCCACTGCGAGATCCAGCAGAACTAGGAAACAGCTCTCACCTTTGTCCTTAGCCCGCCAGAGATCATCAACCAGTGCGGCCAAGGCAGTTTCAGTCCCATGATGAGGCCTGAATCCCGACTGGAAGGGATCCAAATGGTCCGCTTCTTCCAGGCATGTCTGGAGTTGTTCAGCAACCACTCGCTCAACCACCATGCCCAAGAATGGAAGATTTGAGACTGGGCGATAGTTGGCCATATTGGCCGCTTCTAAAGATGTGTTTTTAAGAAGCAGTTTGATAGCAGGTCTGGGAAGGCTCCCTCACAGAGAGAAGAATTCACCACCCCGCAAAGCCCATCGCCCAGCCCTTCCCGGCTAGCTTTTATAAGCCAGGATGGGCAAGGATCAAGGAGACAGGTGGTTGGTTTCACGCATCCAAGCAGCCTGTCCACATCCTCAGAGGTAACAGATTGGAACTGATCCCACGCAACATGACTAGACAGGACTCTAGTACTCTCCCACCCCGGCCCTGCTCCCACGGTGGAGTCTACCTCTTCCCAAATCTGAGTGACTTTATCTGCAAAAACACCGTGCAAAATCATTGCAGGAGATCATGTGGCCCGTACTGGGCCCCGATGTAGCAGGTGGTTTCGCTAAATTGTGAACCACCTGAAAGAGTCTCCTGCTGCTGTTTTCCGCAGATGCAATAGAGGCAGTGAAGAAAGTCTTCTTCGCCATCACTATTGCCACTTGGTAGGCTCGATATTGAGCTCTAACCCATATCCGATCAGCTTCAGAATGAGTTATCCGCCACCAGCACTCTAGCCGTCTCAGCGATTGTTTCATTGCCCTCAGATCCGTGGAAAACCACAGAGCTGTCCAGGCTCCATGCAATCGGAGAGGGCGCTTCGGAGCCAAACAGTCAAAAGCCCTGGTTATCTCCACATTCCAGCGGGCCACCAGGAAATCAGCTGAAAGGCCATCAACATAGGATAAAACATCCCCTGAACTGCATACACAGTTCATTGTTTTATCTAGCTCAGTATTGTCTACACAGACTAACAGAAGCACTCAAAGACTTCGGAAAATGGACATTGCCAGCCCTACCTGGAGATGTCAGGGATTGAACCTGGGACGTTCTGCATGCAAAGCAGATGTTCTATTAACGAGCAACAGCCCTTTCCAGGCATATAGGAAGCTGTGTTATACCAAGTCAGATTCTTGGTCAATCTCATTTCGTACTATATACTCTGATTGGCAGTAGCCTTTTTCATTGGATGGAGAACATGGGGATGGGCTTTCTTGAACCAGCTGGAAATGGAAATTTACAGCACAGCATGAAGTTCTGAAAGGGGCTCAGCAAAAGAGAGCTGACCCCTGCTTTAAAGCAGTATAAGCAACTCAAGTGGGGCACAGGGAAGACAGTGGCATGTCAGAACATGAGACACATAGATACAGAATTCAGAGCAGTCTTGAGCAAGCTATGGTTGCCCACTGCAACCATTACTCTGGCTTGCAATAAACCATGGTTTGCAAAAACCAGGATTCAACCACAGGCATGGTGTCTGCTTCCATCCCTCCACTTGCTGCCTCATACATGAGTTCACTTACCATGTACACCAACACTAGCCAGGTTCCAGTTTAGATAATTTTAGCAAAACCAGTTTATGACAGGATCTGGTTAACATCAGGGCATGTGTCACAGGAAACCATGGTTAAGGCAAAAAAAGAAGCCCCAGAGAATGGCATTCTGAGGAGAGAACTAGTAAACTTGGTTTGCTAGAATGAGCAATACATCTGCTCCTAGCAGGTGCTTCAAGGATGGCGCCTGCTGTTTATAGACATTCTGAAGAGCTGGGGGACCTTACCAAAGTTTCTCTGCAAAGCAACAGAAGAATTGGAAACAAAATCAGAGGAGTGATGCTGAACGTAAGAGCTCATCTGCTGGGAAGGTGAATAGTAGTCATCTTCACAGGAAGCTTCGGCTGGGTCCAGGGAGATACGGGCACATTCTATCAAAACATCATGGGTTTCTAGCCTCTTCCACCTGTTTTAGGTCCAAGCACCACCAGTCAATTTCCACCCCGTCACATAATTTATGATACAATCTCTATTTACAGGAAATATTTATCAAAAACATTTAAAAGATTTTTGAAAGCCAACCCTAGGGTGACATGGGTGTCACTATGGTCTAACCTAGGGAAGGTTTTAGAAAGGGTTCATTGCAGAATGTCATGAACATAGTATTTTTATTTCAGAAGGGACGAGCTAAATGTTCAATCACAGCCTCTCTTTCAAAAGGGATGGGAATGTACATACCTCCGAGGGTCCAGTTCGTGATCCTTGGATCCAGTCACTAGCTCCGGGTGGATGCGCACATGTGCCATCATTGGCTGGAAGAAACGGAGAGAGAAAATGGGTATTTTATCTAGGTATATCATAAAAAGAGCTCTGTTGTATCAGACCACCAAAGGCCCATCTAGACTAGCATCCTGTTCTCATACTGGTCAGCCAGATGCCCATGATGGGAAGCGTACAAGCATGACCCAAGCCCAACACATCTCTCCCCACTGGTGATTCCCAGCAGCTGGTATTCAGAAGCATACTTCCTTCTTACTGTGGAGCCTGAAGATATCCACCAGGGTCAGTAGCCAGTTACAGTCTGATTGTCTTTGAATATGCCTAAAACGCTTGTCAAGCCATCTAAGTTAGCCATCACTGCCTACTGTGGAAGCAAATCCTGTTGCTGTGTGTTGTGTTGAATACTTTCTTTTTTCTATCACCAGAGGTCTAGATGACCATCTGACTGTTACAACACAATTCTGTTATTTCCGGGTAGCCGTAAACAAACGTGATGAACAGAGGACTTGGGGGGGGCATGCAGGGGACGCTGTGGCTTGCCGATCTTGGGCTTGCCAATCTTAAGGTTGGCAGTTCGAGTCCGCACAATGGGGTGAACTCCCAGTGTTCTGTCTCAGCCCCTGCCAACCTCACAGTTTGAAAGCGTACCAGTGCAAGTCCATAAATAGGTACGCTGCAGCGGGAAGGTAAAAGCCATTTCCATGCGCTTTGGCTTCTGTCGTGGTGTCCTGTTGCACCAGAAGCAGTTTAGTCATACTGGGCATGACTCAGAAAGCTGTCTGCAGACAAGCGCCGGCTCCCTTGGCTTGAAAGTGGAGATGAGCACTGCACCCCATAGGCAAATTCAACTGGACTTAGCCGCCCTGGGGTCCCTTTGTCTTTAAGAACATTAATCAATCTATCTCAGCGCTGTCCACCATGGCTGGCAGCAGATCTCTAGGGTTTCAGGCAGGGATTCTCTCCCACCTCCATCTGGAGATGTCAATGGGGATCAAACCCAAGACCTGTATGCAAATATATGGCCGTTCCCTATACACACCTGATTGCAGGTATTAATTTTCAGTTCCAACTGATTGCTGCACTTCCAATTTCTCTTTAGAAGCCCACTTCCTCAGATGCAGGTTCAACTAGTTAGTCATTTGGGTACAGTGAATGGCCATTACAAGCATAAATAAATACCAGCAATCATGCAATTCCAAAAAAGAAACTTGGGTCAGGTCTTTCTGACTTACAGGTACACACAAACAAGACGTGCTTTAAAGAAAAAGATTTACCTTGACTATCTCTTCAAAGGTCTCCAAGTTTTCTTTCATACTGTAGTGGGAGCGCAGAAAGGAGACAAAATTGCAAGGGTACATTCCGTAAAGGCGGTGAAAGAGAGCATACACACTGGCATGGAGGTGGACCAGGTAGATCTCAGCCGTGTGTCCTAGGGAGGGAAAGATGTAAAACAGATTATAATAAGTCCTATTATTGAGGTCTCTGGACATGTGCCCTCCCCCTAAAAATACTGCTGTGCTGTAAATATTATCATAGTAAGTGCCACAATTCCATAGGTGCACAAAGGTAGCGGGGAGAGTAATTTTGAACAGAACTGGCTGTGAGTTCAGCACCTTAGGAAAATATGCCTTCATTTTTAGAAAACTGTGTGCAAGTCTGATTTAAACTCCATGGCTCATTCTGGGACAATCTGTTAAAATGGAGATTAGATGACAATCTTCACAACAATTTAAAATGCAAACATTAAAAGTAACCTACAATCACAAAAATGTGGTGTGTCCTGAAAATTTACATCTCGGGTGTCAGAGGTCAGACTGCAAGTGTGTCTTCAATGTAGCCGACTTAAAACCCAGACGATGAAAGATCAAAATGAAGCCCCAGTAATCTGGCTGCTGCATTTTGCACTGATAGAAGTTTCCAGTCAATTTCAAGGGCTGCTTCTTGTAAAGCACAATGTCAGGCTGAGAAACAATGACTGTGACACAATGTTACTCAATGAGCTTTCAAGGCAAGAGTCAGGATTTAAACCCTGGTCTCCCAGGTCCAACACTCTGAAAACATAATGCCATAATTTCAGGGGGTTGTATATCCATGGCCAGAATTGTAGTCTGAATTTAGGACCTTCAGCAAGGCTGGGAGAATTAGTGAACTGCCTTATTCTGAGCCAGGCCTTTGGTTTATTTAGCTCTGTATGGGCTACATTGAAAGCTATTCGGTTTGGGTTACTTTGATGTGGGTGGACTAAAACTCCCGCCATCCTTGACCATCATGCTAAGCTGGCTGTGAATTCTGAGAGTTATAGTTCACTCACATGTGGGGACCCAAGGTTCAACAACACTGGTCTATGCTGACTGGCAGAGGCTCTTCTGCATGCAAAGCAGATGCCCTACCACTGAGCTACAGACGTTCCCAAGGATAAGCTTGTTCACAGCAGACCTTTTCTAGCATCTCACCTGGATTCTTCAAGTTCCAGGAAGCAAGGCGACCAAAGATGCCAAAGTAGTCATGCAGGTACTGCTTCCCAGAGTGGGGAATCATTGGCAGCATCGTTATTAACACTAGCACACCTGTAATGAGGACCACTACATCCGCGTCACTCTGCAAAGGATGGGGGGGGGGAGAGTTATCCAGAGTTTTATGATTTCCTGACAGATGCATCACAAGTATTAGGAAAGCCCTCTGCTCCGTTGCCTTCGTTTCTGTGGGTTCAAGTTAGGATATCAATAGCTCTTTCAACGCTCCTTAGCAGAGACTGCATTTGTACAATTCTTACAACGTGGTAGATGGGTTTCCAGAAATGCAGTACTTCGCCACCACTAGTGTCACATGCTTTTATGCTCCTACCGATGAAGGAAACCCAACATTTTACATATAAAGCAGCATGTCAGGTAGAAGGGTTTAGGTCCCTCTGCACAACACCTAGTTTTCTACTTGTATGATTCCACCATATTTAAAGCAATCTTTATTTCTCACAAACTCCCTTTTTTAAAAAAGGATTATTTAATTTCCCTACTCTCCTTTTTTACATAAACAGGGTTCAACAAAAGTAACAGAATATGAGTTAAGTGCCAAATTTAAAATGTGAAACAATGTTTGAGAGGCTTGGCCAAAGCTACACTGGATGGGGGGGGGGGGAGCCAACAGCGAAGACCCTATTTGGGACAATAGTTGTAAAAACACACCGAGTTGGATCAAATATTAGTCCTACTCAGAGCAGACCCATTAAAAACAGTAACAGGTTACTAGCTTGGGTCTGTTAATTTCAACTTTTCTACTCTGAGTAGGACACAGCCCAGTGAAAACAAAAAAAAAACCTCAAACCCAGCTGTGAAGAAAGAGGTGTTATTTATTTTCACCATGTTTTGAGATTCTCTCTCTTATAATGGAGACTTTACCACTCTGATTTTACTGATCCATTTCAGAATTAAAGCCTACATCCCTTGAAAAGAGAAAATTCTGATATGAATGAGGGGAACTGATCCAACTTGCATGAACAGGAACAGGCTTTGACTCATTATCTGTCCTTGCACTATGGCAGGAGCATGATCGAAGAGAAATCAGTAAGCGATAAAGGTGTTATGTGAATGTGCCCTACCTGATGAATAGTTCTAGGTTGGGCGCCATTCACAAAGGTTTGCATTGCAGCCACAGTGTGCAGTGACCACTGTCCAAAAGGGTTTTGTTTCTGTATCTCAGGCTGGCACCCTCCAAATGTTGTTTGACTACAACTCCCATCAGCCCCAGCTAGCACAGCCAATAGTCAGGGATGATGCAAGTTTTAGCACTGAACATCTGGAGGAAACCAAGTTGTGAGAGGTCACTGTAAGTCATCACATTCCACAGAAACATATAATAAACAAGAATTGCAACTACACAGCATCCGTACCTTAAGACACTTAAGCAACGTAACCAGGACAGACGCCTGAGAAAGCTTATGTTTCCAAGATGGCTGACATCTTATCACATGCCCAAGGAGTGAGAGAGCGGAGAGACGGGTACTTGACCTGTTCATACATTCATTGATTTTGTCCAGAAGGTGCTAAGAGAAATAAAAAAGAGAGAACTTGTGATAAAAGCAAATGGAGAATTTACCTGGAGGGAAGCCGAAATATATAACTGAACCTGCTCTCATTCTCTTTCACAGGCCTCTCAAAGCACTCCTAAATAACAACATGGGCCTTGGTTCACCTGTTAGATCACTGTACCCCATGAATATGCTCACTTGACCACTTCCATCTGCAAAACTGGCTATCACATAACATTCTGAAAGCAGAATATGTGTTTTTACCTGTTTTTAGCTTATCACTGATTTCAATTATTATTTGAATGTTTTTACTGTTAATTTGCTTTATTCCTTTTTATAGCAACTTTTTTACCATCATATTGTATATAAACTGAATGAAATAAATATCTAATTGTTTACATCCCACCTTTAACTATAAAATAAACTCAAAGTGGCTTGCAATATAAAAATCTCTCCTTCCAAGAACCAATGCAACTAATGAATGCCAACAGGATTATAGTAAAAAGGAGGGCACTGAAAAGCATAAGATTAGCATGTTCAGAAGGAACCCCAAAGTTTGCAGAACAATCACTCAATCTTTGGGGGAGACATTAAGGAGGTTAAAAAAGGCAACAACTCCAAAACAGTCCAATATTGACTCAATGGCCGCTGAATGCTGGGAATATTGGTTTAGGGACATGGTTGGCTGGCATTCAGAAACATTCTGAAAATAATACAAACAAGTGCAAATGTAAAACATATACACCCCACAGCAGTTTCATTTAACTAGTGGTTGTGGTTCAAGAACAGTACCACAATTAAAGACCCACAACTGGCTCAATTTACAAGGTTGCTTCATTCATACATGATCAAGACTGGACCATGGAAGAAGCTGCTCAGAGGCACCTGCAGTCACATGGGAAGTGATTGGCAGTGATGGACACCAGCTTCAATGGCTTTTTAAAACTGCTTTGATGTATCTCCCCCTCCCCCCCACACAATCAAGCAGTTTTAAATAAATAAAAAGTTGATCAGACAAAATCATGGAGGATAAAGCTATCAATGGCTACTAGCCATGGTAGCTATGTTCCACCTCTGCTGTCACAGGCTGCATCTCCTAAATACCAGTTGCTGAGAATCACAAGTGAGAAAATAGCTGCTGCACGCAGGTTCCACTTGCAGGCTTTCCATAATGGGCATCTGATTGGCCACTGCGAGAACAGGATGCTGGACTAGATGGGCCACTGGCTTCATTCAGCCGCTCATCTTTTGGTCTAAGTGGGCCCCAGTCTTGTTGCTTTTTAAAGCAGCTCAGCAATTCTTCAGCTTAATTTACACATGGCAGACTTTTCAAACATCCCTTCTTCCATTTAGTGTTTTCTCAATTTCTGGAGAAACATTTCTTATGACAACATACGTGTGCATTACCTTGTCGTGCGGCTCTTGTAGAGTGCACAGGGCGTGCAAGACTTGCTCTGAACTTGTTTCCAAGTAGGAATCCACCAAGGTATTTACATGCACTGGCCCGCGGTCTGATGTGGTTATTGGCCACCAAAAGAAAACACAATTACAGATCAGTGCATTCACATACACAAAAAAGATGTATTGGTTAGAAATGATTTGAAGAAACTTATATAGGAGGTTACAGAATAAATCCACTGAGTACTATGCAATTTAACATTTATCCTGTGGGGATTATAGGATTTATTTTATTTTTAATATTTTATTGAAAGTTTTCAGTAAGGAAGTAAAGTGAAAGAAAAGAAAGGGGGGGACTGAAACTGAAATACAATACAATATATGGGTGTATAAATAATACAATTATTTCACCAAATGTAAAATTATTAACAAATTATATTTTTCATAAATAGATTCAAAATATCAATTTATTTATCCATACACAATCTGTCTAAAAGCAATCCATTTGAATGCTGCAAGCATTGTCATGACTTCTATCCATTGGTTGAGGGGGGGCCATGGTATTATCTTTCCAGTGAATAAGTATCAGTCTTTCGGCAGAAGGGCACAGAAAGTCTATCTACACCAGGGGTTTTCAACCTGCTCCCTACTGCCCACTAGTGGGCATTTCAGGATTCTAGGTGGGCAGTAGGGGGTTCTACAGCACAAGCTGAACCCTCCTTCCATCGAGCACTGATGGGTGGTAAGGAAATTTTACCATCAAGAAAGATGCATTAGTGGGCGATAGGTATAAAAAGGTTGACTACCCCTTATCTACACTGATCCATACCCCATATAGTTGCTATATAATTTAAAATATTATCACCTAACAAGTTTACATTTTTCAGTGGGGATTGTAAGATTTAATTGAAGACTGAGTGGCCAGCAACATGAGACACCTCTGCTAAAACATCTGTTGGCTGCCTCTATGATTCTGAGCCAGGCTCAAGGCTCTTGTGATGCTATACAAAGCCCTGAAAAACTTGGGTCCATGATATCTTAACTTCCCTGAGCATTTCTATCCCAGTCTTCACTGAGATTATATGGAGAACTGTTAGTGCCCACCCCACGCCCGCCATCAGAGAGGTGCCATTAGCCTCAACTACAAGTACAGCTTTTGGTGCAGCCAATCCCATGCTGTGGAACACTCTTCCAGCAGAGATGCAGCATGCACCCTCGCTTTTGACTCTCCAGGTGTCTCTTGCAGACTTCATGGCAGCAGGCCTATGCAGTTTAAATCTCAAGAAGCCAGTTGTTTCAATGATTGTTCTGTACTGATTGCAATGGCTTACATTTTTATACTGCTGTATGCTGCCCTGATGTTTTCTAAGAGGGTGGTATATTATTACTACTACAACAATTTAAAATAGCAGTATTCAGTGGCCACCTTAGGTTGAGCAGCAGTTGTGGGCCAGCTGCTTCAGAATAAAATGTGAGGAACTTCAGAAATTCTGTGGACATCGCTGGAGACGTGACTGATACTTACCTGAGTTTAGGATTTCTCTAAGCTCAGTCTTTACACCTTCCAGGACAGGCAGATGTGGGGAATCCAGTACGGCCAGAAGATGGCTGATATTTCCATGCTGAGCCATTCTTCTTCACACAAAGTGCTTCTGTGCATGCCACACTGGCTGTGTTGACTCTCACTGCTTCTGTCTTACTGAGGCAAGAGAAATAAATAAAACCCCTGCTTTTGAAATGGGTTCTTTTTTGTCTTCAGCTCAATACTGACTTCTTTACACCTCAACCCCCAATGCTTTCAATGTATATGCATGCTCAGAAAACGAAAACTACTACTATCTGAAATAAACTTACAGTATTCTGGTGTACACCAGCAGCAAATTTTGTTATTATTATTAACTGTCCTTCAAGACTTTAAATGAGTTAAATATATGCCTAAATCCCTCTCAGCAAAATCAATGGGGTTCAAAAAATACTCGTTTTATTTTATTTATACAGGGGTTGTTCCCAGTATAACTGGAGTACACTGTTCTCACCAATTAACAGTTAGCTTCCAGCAGATTATATAGTCAGCTCGAGGGTGATTATCCTGATTTTACAAAGGGCATTATTATTATTTTGCAGAAGGCAAACTGAGTTTGATACATCACAGACTGGCTAAAACAATACAGTGGTACCTCATGTTACATAAACTTCAGGTTACATACGCTTCAGGTTACAGACTTCGCTAACCCAGAAATAGTACTTCAGGTTAAGAACTTTGCTTCAGGATGAGAACAGAAATTGTGCTCCGGCAGCCCGGCGGCAGCAGGACGCCCCATTAGCTAAATTGGTGCTTCAGGTTAAGAACAGTTTCAGGTTAAGAACGGACCTCCGGAACCAATTAAGTACTTAACCCTAGATACCACTGTACAGGAATCTGTATGTGAGGCCTGATATTTGAACCCAGGCCTGTCTTGAGATTCAAAAAGTAAAACTGTCCCACTACCACTAACAAAGCATTTTAAACAGACTTTCTGGACATTTCCTATTTTTGCCTTTCAAAATGTGATTGAAATCCTCGCAGCCTACAGGATTCTATTTTCGTGAACACACCGATTTCTAGCAAACAGCAAAAGGGGGGGCAGGTTTTTAGCTTTTCTTTTAATGCTAAGAACTGGGCTGTATGCCTCAAGCCAAGTCATACTGGCTGGTGCCAAGTCAACTGGACTCCTGCCACTGTTGTCTTCATCTCCAGTGTCATCACCTCCTTTTCACTGCTATTTTGATATTCTACTAGCAATAGTACACAACATCTTGCACAGAGCTTTAATTTCAGGACAGACCCAGCGTCAATAATTCTTTGACAAAAGAGCTGTTGCTGCAGAACCAAACCGCCATTTCCCAGAGTCTTGGAACCGTCAGGGAAAACAGAAAAGGAAGTTATGTGAGATTTGTTTAGATTGTGACAGCTGACAGGCAATGCTGCCATTTTGCAAGCAGAAGCCAAACCCAAGCACAAAAACTCAAAACCATCCTTAAGGCATTTGGCAACTGCCATCCAACATCAAATACAGCTTTTATATATATGGGTTAGTAAAGAGCACTCAACACCAAAGAAGAACTAATGCTGACTCTCTTTCCACTGCTAGAAAATCTGACTTTTTTCATTAAGACCAGTGGATAGGAAAAATAAAGATAAAGGATGATGAGTAAATCTGTTGAGCACTCCTACATTCAACAATTTGCCCCAACTAAAACCACAAACTGTATTTTGAGACTTGAACAGATCAAATACTTCAGTTATCTAGGGCTCACATTCCATCATACAGAATCTTGGAAGCACCACTGACAAACCTCCCTTCAAAAGGCGGAGATCACAAAGCTAGCCATACTCAGATTTTTTTTCACAAAGGACGGCAAATATGTTCCAGCAGCCTTAAGGGTTTTCAATGCAAAATCTGTTTCCCAACTCCTGTATGCTGCAAATGTCTGGCATAATGGGGACCTGCCTAAGCTAGATGACTTTCAGGCAAAATTTCTACGATCTCTGCTGCAGGTACCCAACTGCGTCCCCAACTCCATACTACTGTTAGAAGCTGGTGAATGCCCGATTTCAACTAAAGCGTAGTGGGCTGCCCTAAAACATTGGCTCAGGATCTCAGTGTTTGATCTAGGGAAGGGTTTGTACCAACACCTGACCAATGAGGAGTCTGTCAGCAAATGGCAGAAAACCATGGCTAGAAAAGCCACCTCTATTGGTCTGTCACCCCCCACAACTTTATTACCTGGGTTATGCAGGCGCCCAAAAGACGTTAAATCAAAGATTATGGGATAATACACACAGTGACTTGCGATCTCGATCAAAAGCAATCCGTAGTCCGCTGGCAGTAGGAGTACAATATGGGAATGTCTTTAAGTTAACACCTTACATTAAAAACCTGGCAGTACCAAATTATCGAAGCTTATTCACCAAAGCCAGACTGAACGTCTTTCCTTCTGCAGTGTTGGATGGCAGGTGGAGAGGAGCCCCCTACCAGGACAGACTTTGCTCGGGTGCTCAAGACATCGATTCTATAAAACATATTTTGCTGTGCAAAATATGAGCAAGCCAGGGCTGAACTGATATTAGCCTTGCTGGTACCTTTCCCGGGAAAATCAGAGGCTCACTATGTCAGGTTCCTATTGGAAGACCGGACAAACGCTAGAACATTAGCAGTGGCAAAGTTTTCATCAGTGGTTGCAAGAACCAATGTTCCCTATCTTTAAGTCTGAACAAAATGCTTGTTTAACCTGGAGGTAGGCTGTCTGAATTGTGCATTGCTTTGTAACGATTTGTTGGGTCTCTGGACTGTAATAAAGATTGATTGATTTTGAGACTTTCCAGAGGGCCACTGCTCCTGCCCTAGAATAGTAAGTTATACACAGGTGCCACATCCTTAAAGCACTAAGATACCACCTGCAACAATCATGGATTCTTCTGTAGAATCATGGGAGCTGTAGTTTGGCAAGGGTGCTGAGAGTTGCTAGGCGACACCTATATTGCTCACACAGCTAAAAAATCCAGAGTTCTTTAAAAATCAATCCTTCTTCCTAGTGAACTCTGGGAATTGTAGCTCTGTGAGGGGATTACAGTGTCTCTTAACCCTCAAAGTCTATGACAAACTAGAGTTCCCATGATTTCTGGGAGGAAGCCATGACCAGGGAACAATTGTAGGAATGAAGATGTCATTTCAAGCCATGTTTGGTGATCAAAAGAGCCATACCTAACTGTAAGACTTAAATCTAAAACTTCTTCTATCGTGGCTCAAAAAAGTAATGTCTGCACACTTGCACACAAAAGCTCATACCAATAACAAACTCAGTTGGTCTCTAAGGTGCTACTGGAAGGATTTTTTTTATTTTGTTTTGACTACGGCAGACCAACACAGCTACCTACTTGTAACTAGAACTGTGGTATAGTGTGGTTAGAGTATTGGACTATGGCTTGGGATCAAATCCCCACTCAGTCACAGAGCTCACTGGGTGTGACCTTTGGCCAGTCACTATCAGCCTAACAGCCCAAGATTGTTGTGAGAATAAAATTTAGAGGGAGGTGTAGAAATACATATGCACCTTGAGCTCTTGGAAGTAAGGTGGGATAAAAATGCAATAAATAATAAATAAATAACAAAAATTAAAAGTTAAGCAACTGCAAAGGACAGCTGGCCGAATCTCTGCTGGAAGGGTGTTTACAGTGTGGACCCACCAACCACAAGTGCCTGACTTCTAGTTGAGGCCAGCTTTGCCTCTGTAACATGGGGGGTGGGCTACTAACAGCACTCCTGTGACTGAGCTGCAATATAAGGGCTATGGCGATCCTTAAGGTACTCTGATCCAGAAGCGCATTCTTTTTTAAAATGCAGACTTTTAGGGTGTCATCTCCCTTCACACACAGCCAAGTCAACCAGGACACAAAGTTTAGTCTGCACATTACAATAGTTATCATAAAGCCTCCTGTAAAATTCTGCTGAAATGGATTCTTCTTTGGATTGCTATAGACAAGGACCTCAAAGATGACTTCCCCCAAGAAACCTAGTAAATAGACTGAAAGCTCAAGACAGTTTTCACATCCAAGCCAACCAGGGAATAACCTGCTGCACCAAAGTGACTCACAGAACCAACATAGCACCCTCCAGGCAGTGTGGAGTACAACTGCTATCAGCCCTGATTACTGGCCATACTGGCTACAGCTGGAGGAAGTTGCAGGCCACAATTTCTCCCTGCCTGTAGACAATCAATGCCTGTAAGGAATAACTTTCATAAACTCTGAAAAATTAATCTTATTTTAAGTGATGGAGAGTATTATTAGTAACAAGCTCATTAGACAGGATAGCCTAAGGTATTTCAAGTATGCCTGCCATTTTTACAAATTAGCCATAGTTGGTATTAGTCAGTAGAATTTTACAGAAGTCATCACCAGCCACACACAGAGAAACGAATGTGAGAGAATTTTTAAGTGCATACAGCCACCTTGAATACTCTCTACTGACAGCTATGCCTGGGAAGAGTGGTTTTCCTCTCAATCTAAGCCAGAGATCCACAACAATAGGATAAGCAAGCCAGCTGACTGTGCCTGAAAAACAGAAAGCCTTGCAACAGAAATAATCCAACTAAAAACAAAAGACTATTTTGTTCCTTTATTTGTGGGTCCCTCTGAATTAGAGCTAGTCAACAGGATGTTTTTCAAAGGAGAAGGGTGCATTTTCCTTCCCCCCCCCCAAAATGTAAGAAAAACCCTGCTGGATGACAGTGGCCAAACAGATACCTATGAGAAGCCCACAAGTAGGATCCAAAGGGGGCTATATACACTAGCCAACTTTCCATTTTCAAAAACAGGTTAGTCAAGATTTGCCAAACACTGGTTAAAATGTATCTCAGATAAAGGGGCCCTTAGAAGGGACTTCCTGGTTCAAGGGGCAGGGAGAGGACGTTTCAAAAACAAGCTTAAACACAAGAGAACAGACTGGGGAATATTCACAAAGGCAATTCACCCATGTCTTTGTCCTTACCACCCCCCATTCCTCCCCTCTACCCACTACCACCTCTATTTAGCCCTGCCCACCTCACAGGAATAGCACACAAATAACACTAAAAGCTATAAAACTGAAATAAGTATCGTTCCTTTACCCTTCCTTACATAACAACAGAGCCCATCTACCCTTGCTTCCCTCCCCCTTTTTGGACTATATTCTCCATTTCTTCTCGGCCTAAAGGCTTGCTTCATAGCTTTAAAACAATAAACAATTGGTTGCATCAACTGCTAGTCCTACTCAGTAGAACCACTGATGCCTAAGATGCATGGGTAGGTTATGTCAATTAATATCAATAGGTCTGCTTTCAATAGAACTAGCACTGAGTACATGAAGCACTGTGATCACAAAACAAGCACTATAATTATTTAGCAGCTGTCTTATGATTCTGCTTCTCTACACCACCCCACCGTGCCCCTTCCTCATTCGGCCCCTACCCCAAATAATACTTAGAACTGATATTCCCCTCATCTTCTCGATTTTTCTCCCCACCCTGTTTTTAGGCAAACACTATTCCGCAGCAAGAGCTTCAATTCAAAGACGCATTACCTCTATTATTTCTTTGCCCGCAGGACCCTCCCCCACAATATATTTTGCTTTCCCTCCGCATCACCACTTTCTTTCTTCCTCCCCCCCCCCAATCAACACACCACTTTTCCCTGACCTACCTCTCAGGGGCGTTGTTACGGATAAACTGAACAGTTGCAATGACAAAAAGGCGTCCCTCAACCAAAAAGCTCCAATTTAAATGCACGATGCCCCTTTATTGTTTCTTCGCCTCCCTTCTGCTCCGATGCACACACAGACAGCCCTGCCCCCATGCTCCATCCTCTTCCCTGCTTCCTCTCGCCTGATGGACCACTCCTTCCCCACTGCCCCTTATTCCTCTCATCGCTACCCCCGTTTCTTCTTCCTGCCCCCCTGCTTTCCCCACTGTCATCCATTCATTCTTACCGAACCCCAAACCTAGATATTCACCCTTCCGATTCTGCTCCGGCGGCTGCTCCTCCTTCGCCTACGCTCAGCTGTTTACCACTCAGGACTCCTAAAGCCCACAGGGCGCCGCCATCTTGCCCCGCCCAGATATCCCTCCGCCGCCTTTCTCTTCTTCGCCCCCTCCTTCAGAAAATAGTCCCCCTCCCACAACTCAAGCGACCCCCCGCTCCCGCCCGGTGTCACATCCTTTTGCCGCCTCAGCCAAGACCCCTTCTCTTAAGACATTGAGACCCGAGCACGTTGTGTGCCGTCTCCGGTGTCCTTTGCTCTAGGGCGGTGGCGGACGGTTATCAGAACAGGGTGGCAATGCGTAAAGCGACCAAGAGGTCTCGTGATTAAGAGGGAGGCCCGCGGCGAAAAAGGTTCCAGCACTAGGGGTGGGTCATGTGATGCGAAGTCGCTCTGTGGGGGAGCAAGGCGGGAGGAAACTTTTGCAAACGGACAAGCAAGGCTGATGAAGGGAGGTGCTACCGGGTTCGGGCCTGGGGGCCACGCCCACCATGTTTACGTTAGCAACTGCGGCCTGGACAACTTGAACCCGCCTGCCGCGTAATTAGAAAATGGTCAGAACTAGGAATAGGCCCGCAGCTCACTGGAGGGGAAAGCTACAAGGGCAGACCCCTTGGTCTTTCTATGCAATATCTGAGTTTCCATTCGTCTCATGAAAGCAGACACGGTTGCATTAAAACACTACATTTATTCCAAGAACATTCATCGCTATTACAGTGGTACCTCGGGTTACATACGCTTCAGGTTACAGACTCCGCTAACCCAGAAATAGTACCTCGGGTTAAGAACTTTGCTTCAGGATGAAAACAGAAATTGTGCGGCGGCAGCGGGAGGCCCCATTAGCTAAAGTGGTGTTTCAGGTTAAGTACGGACCTCCAGAACGAATTAAGTACTTAACCCGAGATACCACTGTATCAGCATAAGAACCTAGGAAGAGCCAGGTGGATCAAGCCAATGCATAGCTGTCAACTTTCAGATTTGAAAATAAGGGATCAGCAGACTCACCTGTTCCATAGACAGTCTACGGGATATCTAACAATCCGGAATAGCAGTGGGAAATGGCGGGAAACGGCGCTGGAATAAGGGAATTTCCCGCAAAAAAAGGGAAGGTTGACAGCTATGAGCCAATGGCCCAATATTGCAGGAAATATAAAAAAATAACGAAACAGGTAATAGAAGTAACTCAATAAAAAGCACAATTAAATATATTCCAGGACAATAACCCACATGTACATGACAAGGAACTCATAAGTCACTCTCAGCAGCTGGAGATACCATAGCTAGACACAGGAAAGACCTATTGAGAGGTGTCATAAGAGAAACCATGCTCAGAGAGGGTAGATAATAAATGAACCTCTCAGTGTTACGTATTTCTATGCTAACAAAAGAATTTATCTTTTTACTTGTATCTTTTTCTTCTGTGTCGCTGTACAGTGGTACCTCTGGTTACGTACTTAATTCGGTCCGGAGGTCTGTTCTTAATCTGAAACTGTTCTTAACCTGAAGCACCACTTTAGCTAATGGGGCCTCCTGCTGTGGCTGTGCCACCAGAGCACGATTTCTGTTCTAATCCTGAAGCAAAGTTCTTAACCCGAGGTAATATTTATGGGTTAGCAGAGTCTGTAACCTGAAGCATAGGTAACCTGAACATATGTAACCTGAAGCGTATGTAACCCGAGGTACCACTGTAATACCACTAAAGAATGTAGCTGAGCAATCCAACCATTGACTCTATCAAAGGTATCCCTTTTGTATCTTTCTAAAAAGTGTTTTTCTTATCAAATGTATCACCTCTTTGTATCTTTCTAAAAAGTGTTTTCTTACACTAAAAGATGTAACTAGAATAGAAAAATGTAACTGGAAAAATGTAGCCAAAAGATTTTACCGTGGTACCTCAGGTTACGAACTCTTCAACTTACGTTTTTTAGGGTTACGAACTATTGTAACCCGGAAGTAAGTTGTCCGAGCTCTCGGAGGCCTCGCCACTGCCTGGAGCCAAGCGCGGACATCCGCAGGGCCTATGGAGCTCTCGGAGGCCTCCGCGAATGCGGGGAGCCAAGCCCCGACATCCGCGGGGCCTGCAGAGGCTCTGTGACTGGGCTCCAGCCGTGGGAGCTCTCTGAGGCCTCCATGAATGCCAGGAGCCAAGTCGATTGTGATTGTGAAAGAGGACCCTGAGCCCCCATCCAAACAATGACCATCATCAGCACAGGTAAGAAAAAAAATCACATTTTCATTTTGTACTGTTTTATTGATTTCATTTTATGGATCAATGGCCTCGTTAGTAAAAATCATGTAAAATTTCTGTTTTAGGGGTCGCTTTTCATTGTCTGGTTCCTTTTTGCGTTTTGGTTTGTGTGGCTTTTTTGGTTTTTTGACTGTGACCTGTTCTTCATTTGATGGGACTGACTTGTGACTTCGCTTTTGTGACTGTGGCTTGTGACTTCATTTTTGTGACTTGTTTTTGTGACTGTGTGGAACCCACTTCAGCTACTGGTTGATTTTGTGACTTCATAAATGGATAAAAGCCCCCCATCCAATCTGACTATCATCAGTGCACATAAGGGGGGGGGGGAATTTTTTCATCTAAAATACTGTCTTATTTATTTTATAGTACATTGATTATTGCCTTCATTTTATGGATCAATGGTCTTGATAGACAGTAAAATTTATGTTGACTTGAATACAGGGTTTGTGCTCCTTTGGAGAAGGGCAGACGTGGCAAAGACTGTTGTAGTCCAGATCTTACAACATGGTCATCTCAATCAGGGCTTGTTCCCACTGCAGTACAGCACTGGAGTCAAAGGCCTCCCTCCTTGTCGACTTCAGCCAACCTGCCCAAGATGGATCTCTCTTTGTTCTCCCCTTCTTCTGGCCAACACACCTTGCTCTAAAAACCTCTCTGTTCCTGTCAACTCAAACACACACACCACCATCATGGCAACCTCTGTATGCCCAATATTCCTCTTAGATGGGTCATCGACACCTTTTGTCATGCCAACGCCTCTATCTCAGATGAGGCCCTGGCTTGGAAGGAAGCTTAGCCTGTACTTTTCCACTGACTTCCAATCTTGCCTTCAAAATGCCAAATAATCAAATCCTACCATTTACTAATTTCTAGGGTTTAGGCAGGTCCCCCAAAATCTATAACACTACCACCCTTTTAGAAAAAGAGAAAGCTTTCCATAGGTGTGCAGAAGAAATAACATAAAAGTTACAGCATTTAGAGCAACACATCAAAGCAGGTAATAGTGCAGTGACATGTTTAAAAACACAAGAACAGTTAATATCCAGGTGGCCTCCAGCTTCCCTGGAATCCTCCAGGCTTTCTCTTTCCTCTTGAGGTACACTCTGATAACCATTCCAATGCAGCTTACCCAGTCACCCACACTTGGCAGCCAAGATTATGAGTTTCCAAATCATGTTTAAGTCAGGATGTCAGCCTCAGAACCAGAGCTGTCTCAACCCAGAGGCCCTTCGTCATCACTATCAACATTTTCACCATTTCTTATCAGCACAGTTCCTATACATCATTAACAGTTTCCATTATCACAAGCATGCAAAAGCACATAGCTGAACAGAGTAATTTAGACAAAACACTTACTAGCTCCACCACCACCAACTGCATTCAAGAAAACAAAACACACCACAGCATTTCAAAACCTTTGTTGAACTTGCAGCAGGCAAAGTCCCTTTGTAAATCTGTTCAGTCAGCAGAAACCCATCCTCCTCTCCTTGTTGCAATACCCTGCCTGGGGTTTCCACATAATTCTTTCTACTGAGTAAATCAAACAAAGTTCTCAGTCCTTGTTGGTTAATCCATAGGTTCAGTCTTCCTGGGGCCCTGCTATTCCTTCTGGGTTGTGGGTCAGAGCTTCCAAACTTACACTTGCAGCCCCAAAACAATTTATGCAGCTGCTTGAAACACAATTCCAGGACCCCCAGCTGTTTCCTCTTTGGCACATGTGGAATCTCCTCCCTGGGGCCCCATCCACCCCATCTCCTGCCCCATATTCCAAATCAAATTCTTGCCACCAGGCTTTATCTGGGGGTACTTTCTTCAGAATCTCCAGGCCCACCCCACCCACACAGATGTCCAGAAAATGCCTCTTTGCATACTCCTGGTCAGTGCTGGATTTATGTATAATCAAAACAAGCTTTAGCTTAGGGCCCCACTCTATTGGGGGCCCCAAAAAAATTTAAAGGAAAAAACCCCCTGGATGTACATTTCCAAAATATAATATAACAAATAACATACAGCAACAGTGTTTTGGGTTGTGTAGGCTCCTATGACGTAAATAATGGACCCCGCCTGCTAGCCTGCTCCCTAAAATATCACTGGTTTGCTCATTTTTTATATAGTTCAACAATTACTTTGATAAAATACATATTTTGTTATGTGCAAATGGCTTTAGATACCTATTGGGTCCATAAATTACCATATAGCATATATGCAACTGAAAAAAACAGTGACAATTTGTTGTTGACAAAGGACAGCTGGACATATAATGGGCCCCATTACCTTCAGTAGCTTAGGGCCTCATCAAACCTAGATCTGGCCCAGCTCCTGCTGCTAAACAAAGACATGTAACTTCCCCAGCGGCTTTCTTCCCCTGACCCCATTGCTCTTGGCAGCTCTGACTGCTAGAGTCCACTTAAGGACTGTTTCTAGCATTGGGTCATTTCCTCTCCCACTCAAGGCCATTTGGAGCCATCCAAGGGACAAAAGCCCCAACGTTCCCCCCTCGCCAAATCCAACAGGCACTGAAGCCTCCTGTTTCGATTCAGCTGTCTGCTCCCTGAAATAAAAAAATAAAGGTCTTATAAATGTTCATAAATGTAACAAGCTAACACGTACATAAATATATAAACCACATGTCTAAAGCAGCACAGGAAAACAGCCCTGGAACCATTTTGACTCTCAAACTGACCAAATGTTTTCTCTGCAAGGTTGAAGGAAATGGAAAAGTCTCTCCATTGTCTTTTCATTCACAAATCCTGTCTTAAGGGTATGTCTGTGTATGAATAGGGTGAGCCTGTGACCTGGCTTAGGAACTAAGTATTTGTCATTACAAAAGACTGGCCAGGCTCCCCAGGGTATCTAAATAAGTGACCCTTAACAGGTCTGCCAGAAAGGAGATAAACAATGCACTCAGATTTCTGTTGTAGACCACCCCTTCTGTGATATAGGTATGATTTATCTGGCGGGTAGTCTTGAGCTACACCCCTTCTGTGATGTATGTATGATGTTTCTGGGGATGGTCTTGGACTCCAGGGCGGCCAATTTAAAATGTCTATATAAGGGCGGGCACACCTGGGTTCTGGGTCCCTCCTCCTTTCCTGTGTGAGAGGGGAGCACCCTGTTGCAACAGTTCAACAAAGATCAGGCTTGCGAGCTGCTTCACTTCTCAATATTCTCTGGTTGGCCTCTTGTTTTTTCCTCCGACTGATGGAGAATCTGCAAAGGACTATGTAAGGGCTCTTGTGTCCCCCATAAGGGAATAAGGGCAGATTTTCATTTGTTACATCCCCTTTCTCCTGGCACCCCCTGAAAGTAGCCATCCAGCAGTCACCCACTGTTCTTCTGGCTTCTCCTTCTTGCTGCCTCTTCCATGGGTAGACAGACCAGCATTTACTGCCTTCCTCACAGCTGCTGGTGCCTCTTCCATTTCCTCAGGCACAACTTCCAACTCAGAGGGAGCCAACTGCTCTCCCATTCCAGACAGCTCATACTTGTCTCCATTGCATTCAGCTGCACGCTGCAACTCCTCACAGTCCAAGCCCTTCAACTGCCCACCCACATTCTGGATATTTCTGGCCACCCTGGGCGGTCTGACAGCTAGACTCCCAGATCACTCCCTGACCCTTGTAGCATCTCACCACCCAGCAGGGCACTCTCCCCACATGTGGTATAGAATTCAACTAGTAGCAATTCTTGCTCTTTGGCACTTCCATTTTCTCTTTTTCTGCTGGAATGGAGTCACATTTTTGCTATGCAAGGAGACTTCTCCCCCACTATATCACCAGCTGCCTCATTTCATCAAATCACTGCTCCTGGTGCTTTTCCAGCCTAACTTGAACTGCTCAAAAGGTGTTACTGTTTCTCCCCTCCATTGTTATCTCAGATGGATGTTGCGCCTACGTCAGGCAACCTATGGCCCAGGGGCCGGATGCAGCCCAATCGTTGTCTCAGTCCAGCCCACAGACGGTCTGGGAATCAGCGTGTTTTTACATTAGTAGATTGCATCCTTTTATTTAAAATGCGTCTCTGGGTTATTTGTGGGGCCTGCCTGGTGTTTTTACATGAGCAGAGTGTGTGCTTTTACATATATAAAATGCATCTCTGGGTTATTTGTGGGGCAGAGGAATTTGTTCATTTCCCCCCCCCCAAAAAAAAACATAGTCCGGCCCAGCATATGGTCTGAGGGATGGTGGACCAGCCCACGGATGAAAAAGGTTGCTGACCCTTAGCCTACGTCTTTCTCTCCAGAAGCACAGGTCCCACATTTGACACCAGTGTTACAAAGGTTGGACACCACCCCCACTCTCTGCTGAGCGGTAGCAAGATTCCAGGGGGTTCCAGACACACACCCAAGGTTTGTGCCCCTTTGGAGAATTGAAGATGTGGAGGAGACTGTCATAGCTTTAATAAATATGATATATTCACATATTTACACCTTCAGTCTTCATGGAGTCCAGATCTTACAGCATGGTCATCTCAAGCAGGGCTTGTTCCAAAAGCAGTACAGCACCGGAGTCAAAGGCATCTCTCCATGTCAGACTTCCAGCCTGCTCAAGGTGTATCTCTCTTTGCTCTCCCCTACTTCTGTTCAGTACACCTTGCTCTAAAAACCTCTCTTTTCCTGTCACATCAAACACACTTCCCATTGTTGTAAGCCATTACTGTACATTTATTGTTGCCCTTTGGGCCACCACCACACCATCAGCATGGCAACCTCTGTCTGCCCAGGCCCAATATTCCTTCTAGAGGGGCCATCAACACTTTTTGTCATGCTAACACCTCTGTCTCATGTGAGGCTTTGGCTTGGAAGGAAGCTTAGCCTGTACTTTTCCACTGACCTCCAATCTACCCTTCAATACTCCAAATAAAATCCTAAGGTAAAGGTAAAGGTAAAGGTACCCCTGCCCGTATGGGCCAGTCTTGACAGACTCTGGGGTTGTGCGCCCATCTCACTTAAGAGGCCAGGGGCCAGCGCTGTCCGGAGACACTGGCGAGCCAGAGCCGCACACGGAAACGCCATTTACCTTCCCGCTGGTAAGCGGTCCCTATTTATCTACTTGCACCCGGGGGTGCTTTCGAACTGCTAGGTTGGCAGGCGCTGGGACCGAGCAGCGGGAGCGCACCCCGCAGCAGGGATTCGAACCGCCGACCTTTCGATCGGCAAGTCCTAGGCGCTGAGGCTTTAACCCACAGCGCCACCTGTGTCCCTTAAATAAAATCCTACCATTTACTAATTTATAGGGTTTAGGGAGGCTCCCTTTTCAAATCTATAAAACCATCTTCCCCTGGTCCCTCCCTGGTACAGTATATTGGCCTTGTTTAACAGATTGGAGGAATTTAGATAATAGGCTGGTCAGCTCTTGATGACAGAATTAGCTTCATTTTGTTCACGCTGTGGTATTTTGCTAAAGGCTCTTTCACTGCTGCTTTGTGCTGTAGTCAAGACTGCTATTTAATAAAAGCAGCTAACTTCCCTCCACTTGTGTTGCTATTGCCATTGAATCCAAAAGAACTCTTCACCTTTGTCCAAATGTTTTGAAACTTTGGGAAAAAATTTGAATGGTTAACTTATTAACTATGTTTAAACAGAAACTAAAGCTCGAATGCTGTTTAAAAGAGAAAAAAGGCTCATTTTCTATAGAAGTGAAAGCAATTAAACTGGAATAACCGGAAAATATAAATATATTGAAGGTACCCAGAGGTTGGGACATGATATTTACAATAAAATATCCACTTTAATGTACCTCATCATTTACTTGTTTAAAATAAGTTTGATTTTTATGCTTATGATTTACTCTATACCCATAGTAGCACTGGAGTGCCCTCTACTGTTAAAAGAGGACACACACCAGGGTGTAAGTTCTAAAGCAGGGGTCAGCAAACTTTTTCAGCCATGGGCTGGGCCACCGTCCCTCAGACCATGTGGTGGGCCGGACTATTTTTTTTTGGGGGGGGGAATGAATAAATTCCTATGCCCCACAAATAACCCAGAGATGCATTTTAAATGAAAGGACACATTCTACTCATGTAAAAACGTGCTGATTCCCGGACTGTCCGTGGGCCAGATTTAGAAGGCGATTAGGCCACATCCGGCCCACAGACCTTAGGTTGCCTACCCCTGTTCTAAAGCATGGGTAGGCAAGCTAAGGCCCGGGGGGGGGGGCAGATCTGGCCCAATCACATTCTAAATCTGGACCGCGGACGTCCGGGAATCAGCATTTTTTTTACATGAGTAGAATGTGTCCTTTTATTTAAAGTGCATCTCTGGGTTATTTGTGGGGCATAGGAATTTGTTAATTTTTAGTATCCCCCCCCCCCAAAATAGAGCCCCCCACAAGGTCTGAGGGACAGTGGACCAGCCCACTGCTGAAAAAGTTTGCTAACCCCTGTTCTAAATGTTTTGGGTTAATTCAAAAACATGGAAAGCTTAGATTGGCAAAGGACACTATTGCTTAATGGCCAAAATGAGTTACAGGTATTAATGTAATTTCTTTAGCTGTGAAGGGGTTGGGAGATCCAATAAAATGCACCAGAATGGCAACTTATTTATTCAAAATGGATCCATATATAGCCTTTTTGCAAGAAGCCCATAAAGCAGATAGAAAAAAAACATTGTTTACATAGTCATGGGTGGGCCAAAAGTTCATGGCAAGTAGCTCCAACAGAGCTAGAGGGGTGGGCCTTATTTAGGGTTGCCATATGTCCAGATTTCACAGACATAGGAGGAATTCAGCCCTCGTTAACAGCATCTGGCAGAAATCGCTGAAGTGTCTGGGAAAATCCAGATGTATGGCAACCCATGTCGGCAGTGTCATTTTTGGTGATACTCCTTTAAAATAGCTGGAAAACTTCCCCCCCAAAATTGTGAATTTGCTCAACATGTTTCCAGATTTTTATTTTGAAATATGGCAACCCTACCTTATTAATACATTCATTATTTAAATTTCAGCCTACAAAACTATTGAGAGATTAAAATGGAAGATATATTTTTGTTCAAGACATTAATGAAACACAAAATACCACATTGGCACTTATTTATGCAAATTACCCTTTCTGCAAAACAAAAAACAAAACAAAAACCTCTGGCCAAACTGAAAAAAACTGAACCATGTGGGCAAGGTGTTTTCTTAACCCGGAAAAGGCTGACTACAGTGGTACCTCGGTTTAAGAACAGCCCTGTTTACAAACTGTTCGGTATATGAACACCACAAAACCAGAAATAGTGTCCTGGTTTGCAAACTTTACCTCGGTCTAAGAACAGAAGCCGAATGGTGGAAGGGCACTGGCAGCAGGAAGCCTCATTAGGGAAAGTGCGCCTTGGTTTAAGAACGGCTTTGGTTTAGAAACAGATTTCCGGAACGGATTAAGTTCGTAAACCGAGGTACCACTGTACTGGAAAGTGGGAAATCTCTAATGTTCTGCTTGAAGACTCTGCAGGAGCTGTGCATACTCTGCTGATCACACTGGTCAAAGTGTAGTATAGTATCAACAACAGATGGTGAGTCCCATATAACAAATTATGGGCCAACTGACTCAGTAGTACTAACAAGCAGTTATTTCACACACATGTACAGTGGTACCTCGGGTTAAGAACTTAATTTGTTCTGGAAGTCCGTTCTTAATCTGAAACTCTTCTTAACTTGAGACACCACTGTAGCTAATGGGGCCTTCTGTTGCTGCCGTGCCGCCGGAGCATTATTTCTGTTCTCATCCTGAAGCAAAGTTCTTAACCTGAGGTACTATTTCTGGGCTAGCAGAGTCTGTAACCTGAAGCGCCTGTAACCTGAAATGCCTGTAACCCGAGGTACCACTGTACACTGTATACCCATTCTTTACCCACATGCACTCGAAGCATAACCAATAATTTTCTTTATTTGTTTCTGGGGATGGAGAACATAAGCCATGTTTTGGTTTGTTTCCTACAATTTGAATCACTTCCTATAGTTATAGAAATAGCTGCCAAATTAAAAAAGAGAGAGTGGAAGCTAAGAAGGAAACAGTTTACCAAAAATGAAAACAGATCCGTCATAAGGATGGAGGAAGTCAATTGGAAGAAAAGAAGAATTGAATTTTTTTTGTACATTACCTTGATATTGTTTTCTCCTGTTTTTTTGTCTCATTTTTTGTTTTATGAGTGTGTGTGTTTGTGTTGTAAACTTAATAAATAAATAAATGAGATTAGGTACCGTATTTTTTGCTCTATAAGACTCACTTTTCCCCTCCTAAAAAGTAAGGGGAAATGTGTGTGCGTCTTATGGAGCGAATGCAGGCTGCACAGCTATCCTAGAAGCCAGAACAGCAAGAGGGATCGCTGCTTTCACTGTGCAGCGATCCCTCTTGCTGTTCTGGCTTCTGAGATTCAGAATATTTTTTTTCTTGTTTTCCTCCTCCAAAAACTAGGTGCATCTTGTGGTCTGATGCATCTTATAGAGCAAAAAAAACGGTACTTAAATTATTGAAAATGATAAAAATACAAAGCCCACCCATACAAATACTTATTTTCCAATGTTTGAAATTATAAACGACATTAAAGCAATATTTCTGGTTGTAGAAACAACAGTCCTGTGAGCTTGATATAGATTTGATCTTTATAAAGAGTTCATCATCAGGATTCTAGGTGCCTCATGTTCAGTGGCAGCAATGGCTGTGGAAGCTGAAATGTAGATTTTCATTGATGCTGCTCAGAAAAGTTGAAACTGCAGAGAATAATAACTCCATCTCTCCAAGTGACTTGTGGCAATCATTCATTACCTTGGTATGTCTCTCCAAAATGTAGGATGCAAGGACTCCTGCTGTCCTTTCCGATATGATGGTAAAGTTGACTCATCACACACTCAGAATAGGCAGGAGAAGATGAAGTATACTCCTTCACTCTACTTATAGCAATGCAGGAAAAACAGTTGATGTGTTCTGGCTCAGGATTCATATTGTTATGAGTCTGTGTGGGGCTTGATTTCCCTAAACTCCTGGGTGCCAGATCTTCCTCTAAATTCCTGGGTCTAGCGAGTGTTGGGGTTTATTCAATGGACTGAAATGGACTGCCAGACACTGGATTTAGCAAGGTGCTAAAATGCAGGCCTAAGGGATGTGGGTGGCACTGTGGGTTAAACCACAGAGCCTAGGACTTGCTGATCAGAAGGTCGGCGGTTCAAATCCCCGTGACAGGGTGAGTTCCCGTTGCTCGGTCCCTGCTCCTGCCAACCTAGCAGTTCAAAAGCATGTCAAAGTGCAAGTAGATAAATAGGTACCACTATGGCTGGAAGGTAAACGGTGTTTCCGTGCGCTGCTCTGGTTGGCCAGAAGTGTCTTAGTCATGCTGGGCACATGACCCGGAAGCTGTACGCCGGCTCCCTCGGCCAGTAAAGCGAGATGAGCACTGCAACCCCAGAGTCGGCCACGACTGGACCTAATGGTCAGGGTCCTTACCACTGAGCTATAGACCATAAGAACATGACAGGTCTGTTGGACCACACCAGTGGCCCATCTACTCCACCATCCTGTTCTCACAATGACCGAACAGATGTCTTGCCAGGAAACTGGCAAGCAAGACCCAAGTACAAGATCACTCCCCGCTTGTGATTTCCAGCAACTGGTGTTCAAAAGCTCTACTACCTCCAACCACCATGATTAGTAGCCATCAATAGCCTTCCCCTAAGTGGCATGCCCTAACTCTGGAAAAGGTCAGGCTGCAGAACTGCTGCTCTTTTTTATCACCAGAAGGGTATTGGTTCAGGATATAAAACCTAGCATAAACAGCCTTTGAAGATGGTTCTCCAATCTGGGATTGTGTCTGCATATTTCACAATTCCCTGCACATGGGATTCCATGCTTGTTTCCCTTGAAGTTTCACCTGCGAGAGGTCAGCCCATCTCAGACAGAGGAGGGGGGAATCAGTTTCTTGATGTGAACAGCCTTCTAATCCTGTCCCACTTTGTGAATTACAATTAATTTTTATTTCAGTCTTTCCCCCCCTCCTGCTGTGCTGGAGGCATGTTTATTTAATCTTCCCTTGGGAAGAGAAGGGGGGGGGAGAAACTTAAATTAGGATGGGGCTTCAGAAAAGGAATGGATGGAAGCAATTAGTAATATTATTTCTCCTTGACTTAATCTGCATAACATTACATCGAAATAAATAAATTGGTGCACCATTCTGGGGAAGGAGTATTTGCAAGTGAGGCTTGTTAATGGAAAGAGACGGGGTGGAGGGGTGGGTTTAGAATCCCAATGCATAAAATATCCCCCCCAAATTATATCATTACCCTTATTTCCTCTTTTGAGTCCATGGCCTTTAATGATTTATTTATTCTGCCTGTAATGTCTTAGAGGGCGCAGTGTGCATCAAAAGCCAGTAAGATGCTAAGAACCACCCGGCTGGATCAGACCACGCAGTAGTGTCATCTGGGCCACAGTCACACCATACCATTAAAGCCTATGGTACCACTTTAAACCGTCATGGTCCAAATGAATCCTGGATCCAGAAATCTGGTGCTGAGAGCCATTAGGAAAACCTTCTTCCCCTCCCAGAGCTGCAATTAATTTCCAGAGTTCCCTGGGATTGATCACTAAGCCACTCTGATCGTTACAGATTTCACCTCTTTGTCTTTGGTCTTCCAATCTAATAATATGTTACACATCTTTTTTAAAAGCTTAGTGTTTTCATCTACAGTTTCTTTTTGGAATCTAGATACTGTGTAACTGAACCCCTTTTTATTTATTTCTATTATGCTCAAGTAGGCACAAGGTTTAGGACATAACATACAAATGGAGGACTGGGAGAAATTATGGAGAGTGAATCTGAAATTTACTGATTGTACTTTGTTAAAAGAGAATTATATGAAAATGATGTACCGATCGTATATTACACCTTTGAAAATGGCTAACATGTGTAAAACTGGCACCAATAAGTGTTGGAAGTGTAAAAAAAAGGAAGGCACCTTTTTTTTATTCACGGTGGAATTGTAAAATAATTAAAAATTACTGGGAAATAATATATAATGAAATTAAAAAAATGTTTAAGATAACTTTAAAATCCATAAGCTTTTTTGTTAGGTATTTTAGGTCAAGATTTGCCAAAACTAAAACAAAAATTCTTTATGTATGCTACAACTGCGGCAAGGATGTTATTAGCACAAAGATGGAAAAGTGATAAAATATGAACTAAAGAAGAATGGCAAGAAAAACTTATGGAATATGCCGAAATGGCAAAACTAACTGAAAGACTCCGAAATAAGGACAACAGAGATTTTTAAAAAGATTGGGAACCATTTACAGCATATTTACAGAAACAAGGCAAAGAATTGGACTCACTAGCAGGCTTTGAATAAACACCGACAATTAACAAAATAAATATAGTAATTATAAATATGACGTTAATAATGAGAACCGAATGATAAGAATATGATTTAAAGATACCAAAAAGTTGAGAAAAAAGTAGAATAAGCAGGAGAAGATATTATGTTAAAATAAACAAGAAGAGGAAGTTGAGGGAAGTTGCATGTAGGAAGGGGGAAACTGGGGAATGATGTTATTGTTATATAATGTGATATTTTGATGTTTATAAATGTAAAACCCTATTTTAAAAAAATCATTAAGCCACTCTGGGAATTGTAGCTCTGAGAGGGATATAGGAGTCCCCTAAGAACTGCCAGCACCCTTCACAAACCACAGTTCCCATAATTCTTTGGGGGAACTGAGTACCAAATGTATGGTGTGAATATGGCATACCTCTTTGACTTGAACATCGTTCTAGTACTGTGGTGCAGGAGCGCAGAACTTTTGCCCTCCAGATATTGGTGGATTACAAATGTTTCCATTTCCATTTCATACAGATTATTGATGACTATGAGCCACAGTGGCTATGACAGTGGCTCCTCCACTGCACTGCCAGAGGCCGCATGCCTCCGAATGCCTGTTGCTGAGATTCACAAGTGGAGAGTGTTATGTATTGAAGTTCTCACCCTGGCCACCAGGAGTATCGTGTAGAGAGTTTTCACTCAGATCCACATCAGTTATTTTAGGCGGGAAACCCTGGGTTGTTGTTGCTACAATGTTGACAGCTGGCTGCCTATAAAAGCAGGCCGGCTGAGCTGTTTGCTGTTCAGTTCTGTTCTGGCTTGTGAATAAACAAGAGCTGTTTGAAGAATCGCTGTGTCGTCTGATATGTTCACCCACAACTTAACAGAGAGAGTGCTAGAGTGCCAGGGCTGGCCAAATACATTTTGCAGCCTGAAGCAAACCATAAAATGGCGCCCCCTTGCCCCGCCTTTCTCACTTTTACCAAAAACAAACATTTGACTAGCTGGGAGTTGAAGAGGCGCTTTTTGAGCTCTTTCCATCAACCTGCAGCCTGGGAAATTTGGGCAGATGGAGATGGTCAGCACCGCCCACAGATGTGGCTACTTAAAGGCTCCCCTCCAACTGCCCATGGTGTTTGAAAAAGAACAGCACTGTCTCCTCCCGCCCCTTAATAATAAAAAATAAATAAATAAAGAGGACAGTTTGACTTCCCAATTCTGATTAAAAATACCCCCCAATGCAAACCCATTGTACCTCCCAGCTACCTCCCACAGGCCCCCAGTCAGGGATGCAGCCCTGGGAGCATGAGGCAGGGTCAGCCTGAACAAAAAGTAAAAGCATGTATAGGATTGCAGCCTAAAGATTTTCTAGGAATTAGTTTAGCATAGGCCTCCGTTGCTTGGCCCTGAACATCAACCTCCTTATAAGGAAAGCAAGCTGATTTCCAGGCTGATTAGGAAGCTGCTAATTCCCCTACCCAAGGACACTTTTTAATGTTGAGCAAAAAGAAAAAAGCAATCAACACAACAGCAAAAAAGGGAGATCCTGCAAGAGATTACCGCTTCGTAGAATTGTAGAGTTTGAGTGAATCCAAAGGTCATCTATTCCAGCCCCCTGCACTGCAAGAACCACAGCTACGATTTGTCGATTTACTGCAGCTATAATCCAGTGGACCCATCTTGGATGTGTGCCTTGTATTTATTACTATCATTTTATTATCCCAAAGGGTAGCAGTGTTGTGCTATAGAAGAAAACAACCGTGCAAAAGTCCCGCAATGGCTTCACAAATTTATACTGTAATATTTCTTGATAAAATTTCAAATCACTAAAGGGAATCAATGTATGTATTTTAAGGGTGCAGAGCAAGGTCCATTGAGCTCATTTGCATCTACTTCAGAGTAAGAGCAGTTTCCTTTATTTTCATGGAATCCTGAAAGTCCTTACCTGGGAGTAAATGTCACTGTATTTAGAAGCGGTTGGTTCAAAGTTGGCATAGTTAGGTATGAACTGCCCCTCTCACTGCTGCATCTCTCTTCCCTGAGAGAGGGAAATGTCAAGGCTGTGAAAGAGATGCAGCAGCAACAGAAAGACAGAAAAGGCCCTGAAACCCGTCAGGCACCTCTCTCAAGGCTGTGGCCTTGGTACCTCATCAGTGCGCCAGGTGTGTAATGTGCTGATTGGCCACAGTGGTAACAGTGATGCAACAGGACTCTTCTTCTGTTCTTATCCCAGAGCAGGGGTAGGCACACTAAAGCCCGGGGTCTGGATGCAGCCCAATCACCTTCTCAATCCAGCCCACGGACGGTCCGGGAATCAGCGTGTTTTTACGTGAGTAGAATGTGTCCTTTTATTTTAAATGCACCTCTGGGTTATTTGTGGGGCCTGCCTGGTGTTTTTACATGAGCAGAATGTGTGCTTTTATTTAAAATGCATCTCTGAGTTATTTGTGGGCATAGGAATTCGTTCATTTATTTATTTTTCAAAATACAGTCCGGCACACCACGTGGTCTGAGGGATGGTGGACCAGCCCACGGTTGAAAAAGGTTGCTTGACCCCTGTCCTAGAGGATCATATGTAACATGAGAGAATCTTACCTCTTCTAGGTTATTGGGGGGCATTGAAGGTGATGTGTCTGAGGGCCACAATAACAATAACAATAACAATAATATGGAGACATTGCACACACTTTTGTAAATCAAGAAAATCTTTAATAAAATAATAATACAGTGGTACCTCAGGTTAAGTACTTAATTCGTTCCGGAGGTCCGTTCTTAACCTGAAACTGTTCTTAACCTGAAGCACCACTTTTAACTAATGGGGCCTCCTGCTGCTGCCGCGCTGCCGGAGCACAATTTCTGTTCTCATCCTGAAGCAAGTTCTTAACCTGAGGTAATATTTCTGGTTTAGCAGAGTCTGTAACCTGAAGCGTATGTAACTTGAACCGTATGTAACCCGAGGTACCACTGTAATAACAACAATAATATGAGAAATGTGAAATTTTTCGTTCTGTCAGTAGATGGCAGTAGCGACAGCTACTTGATTAAAAACAAAACAAAAAAACCTTAGGTTGTGTTGTATGCATTACCTGTGCCTATCTCTGGTGTTTCAAGCTGAGCCCACATGACATTAGTCACAATCCATAGGTATCCAGCAGTTCCTTCAGAAATAATGTTGTTTTATGCATTTCCCCCACGAACCCACCTTCCATCTGATTTGAAAACCTGAGCCATGCTTAAGTTGAGATGCGTAAGTTTCAGACACCCATTGTACATGCCCAGATGACAGCTTTGTTGAATAAGAATTTGGGGAGTGGGGGGGGGGGGCGGGTCACAGGTGTGAGGCACTGGGCTTTGGGAAGGAGGTGGAAGGGCTCTAGGACCCTGCCAGAACTTAATGTCTCATTCCGAAAGCGACAAGGCAGCCTGCAGGTTTCCTGTCAAAGAACTCTTGCAGCCCACTTGCTATTAAAAGTTGGACTACTCTGCTCTAGAGCAAAGCAGCAGTTCAATCTTTTCAAGGCCCTGGGAGTGGGATATAGGAGTTTGTGGGAGCATCATTTGGGAGGGCTTTTCTTTGGCCCTCGTATATGTGTGGTTTTGTTCTTTTAAAATTGTTGCACTTGATAATCAGTCTGTTAGGCCATTTTATTGTACAGTGGTACCTTGGGTTAGAAGGGATGCTGGTGGCGCTGTGGGTTAAACCACAGAGCCTAGTTCTTGCCGATCAGAAGGTCTGTGGTTCGAATCCCCGTGACAGGGTGAACTCCTGTCGCTCGGTCCCTGCTCCTGCCAACCTAGCAGTTCGAAAGCACGTCAAAGTGCAAGTAGATAAATAGGAAAACAGCGTTTCCGTGTGCTGTTCTGGTTCGCCAGAAGCGGCTTAGTCATGACCCGGAAGCTAACCCGGAAGCTGTATGCTGGCTCCCTCGGCCAATAAAGCGAGATGAGCGCTGCAACCCCAGAGTCGGTCATGACTGGACCTAATGGTCAGGGGTCCCTTCATCTTTACCTTGGGTTAAGTACTACCTTGGGTTCATTCCGGAAGTCCGTTCTTAACCTGAAACTTCTTAACCTGAAGCACCACTTTAGCTAATGTGGCTTCCCGCTGCCACCGCGCCACCGGAGCACGATTTCTGTTCTCATCCTGAAGCAAAGTTCTTAACCCGAGGTAATATTTCTGGGTTAGTGGAGTCTGTAACCTGAAGCGTATGTAACCTGAAGCGTATGTAACCTGAGGTACCACTGTACTCCATTCTGTATTTTGTTGTTTTAATATGTAGTTCACAGTTTTGGGGGACTTCTGGGGTGTTGAAAAGCAATGTATGAATAAATTATTGTAGTAGTAATAATAGTAGTAGTAGTAAATTTACTATGTATTTTGGAAAGTTATTTATTTGTCTGATGGCTATGCATGCAAACACCTCTTAAAAGATTGCAAGCAAATTTGAAGAATGGTCCTTGACATTGTGGAGCGGCTTTAAGTCTGTATTTAGATACAATTGGAGTGTTTCCCATTTAGAGGGTTCAAAGCACTTGACCAATCCCTCTTTCATAATACCAGAACTTGTGATTATTCAATGACACTGAATGTTAGACAGATAGCCATGGCTATGTTCTGCTTCCAATCTTCTGAATATCAGTTGCTGGAAACCACAGGAGGGAAGAGTGCTGTTGTCCTGCTTGCAAGTTTCCTACAGGTGGCTGGCTGGCCACTGTGAGAATAGGACTAGATGGGGCTATTGGCCTGCTGCGGCAGAGCTCTTATTATCTTCTTATTATTTCAGCTTTGCAAGGCAGGGCGGTATTATTATAATTCCCCACATTGCTAGTTATGGGGTGGGGGTCTGAGGAAATGGATGGATTTTGTAAAGCCAACCAATAAATTCATCATGACTGACATGAGTTTAACATAAATGCCCTAAGTGAAAAAATAGCAACACTACTTTTCCTTCACAAAGCCCAGCATGTTTTTCAGTTGTGTATGTTTGGGCAAATTATATTTTCCTTTGCCATTTCTAGAAAATCAGTATCTTGAAAGAACACTCTACCAAATAAAAAATAAAAAGTCACCAACCGTCTGTGAAAGGGTGTCACTTCTGGGACTTGAGCAACACAATATTCTCTTCAAGGTCATGAAGCCTGGGAGGTTTTGATAAGCAAATACTGTGGAGGGGTTTAGTTCCTCATTGGCTGCCTGGTTCACCACCAGATTTTGACATGAGTATAATCAGATTGAAAAATCAGGGAGGAGAATGAGGTAAAGTGAAGAAGGGGAAGAAAGAGGGAGATGTGTCTAACTTCAGCTGACAGCAAGACTGTGGAAAAGTCATAGAGAAGGAAACTTCACTGTGAGGATCGTCCCTGAGGAAAAAAACAAGTCTACTTTCAGCAATTCTGCAATAACAGGTAATTTCCCCCCTTCACTAATAATAATAATAATAATTTTTTAAAGGATTGTATCCAAAGTTTTCCAAGTAGCCCCCTGAAATTAATGGGCCAAGTCATGTCCATATTTTTCAATGGATCTAATCTAAGTAGGACCAACACTGAGTAAGACCTACAGTTCACTTCTAAAAGCTAGGTTAAAGCTTGTATTGATGTAATAGAAACCAAATCTTCTGAAAAGCTGTGCTGGAAGAGGGTTGCAGATAGAAGTTACTATATTTTTTTGTTTGGGCAAGCCTATTCGGACATGTAGAAAGCTGACATGTATCTTAATCCAGGTGGGGTTTTTTTTAAGCTTAACCTGTTTTTAACGTGATCTCTTTTTTTTTTACTGGTAATTATATTATTTTATTATTTTTCTAAACTGCTTTGAGATTTTATTACAACCAAGAGGTGTGTAAATCTTATGACATTAAAGAAATACCAAATTCAATGAGGCTGACTCCCAGGTAAGTGGGGTTACTCTACAATTCTATGATTCTATAATTCTACACTGGGTTAAATCTACCTTCAATTCTACTCAAGAGGAGACCTATTGACATTAATGGGCACAACTAACTTAGGTAACTCTGAGGAGGACTTCATAGGTTCCAAGCCATAGATTTCAATGGGTCCACCCTGTGTACAGAATTGGTGTAGTATAGAGTTTCAGACTAGAACCTGGGAGAGACCAGGGTTCAAATCCTGCCTTAGCCATTAAGCTCAATAGGTGTGACCTTGGGTCGGTCACTGCCTCCCAGCCTAACCTACCTCACAGGGTTGTTGTGGGGGTTAAATTAAGAGTGGGAGAAGAACTGTGTAGGCTACCTTGAGCAAATTGGAGAAAAGGTGGGAAATAAATGCAATAAATTTAGTTGGGACTTTACCCAACTGTCCCAAGATGTTCCCAGCCAGGGTTAAGCCTTGTTAGCACAGGAGAAATAAGGTTGATCCTTCATTTAAATAAATAACCTAATATCCCTGAGTTTTACTGCTTGGGGGAAAACATGAAATAACAAAATAATGAAGAGAAAGTATTGCAAAGAGTTGGATGTGATGTCCTCCTGGTCCATTCCAACTATACAAATCTATGATTTTATAAGCCATATTACGGAATTATTGGGAAACAATGCTGGACTGCTAGGATGGTACTGGGAAGCACAATCCCTTCTGACGGTCTCAGGAAAGCAGGTAAAGAATTGCAACCCTAACCTACTGTAAAGAAATTTGGAAGAGAATTAAGGCTGCACTCCTTTAGTCAACAGCTGTGAGTAATTGCCACTGAACAGTTTTCAGTCAGAGGATTTCAGTGCAAAAGGAAAAGGTCCGCTCTCTGCTCATTTTATATTGGTTATAAATTCTATTTTCAGTTGTTGTTTTGTGCATACTGCTTTTAAAACCATTTTAGTTTTAAATATTTTTTTAAAAAACTTTTTTATTCTTTTTTATCTGGGCCATAATTTCAGAATAAATATTTGTTCAAGACAGTCCTTTTTTTTTAATTGATAAGAAATAAATAGGAAAGCAAAAATAAACAACTCCTGATTTATAACATAGATAACATTGATTTATAACATAGTACACAACTACTTTATAATATTATCATGCGGCACCCAGAAAGTATACAAACTCAATGAGAGGTGTGAGCTTGCAGTATCTCATTTTGAAGAAATAGCTATCCATATTCTGCAAATAAAAAAGTTATTTTGATACTATACTAAACTACACTGAAATGTTTAGATGTTTCTTTGATGGTTCTTGAATCTTCCCAGTACACTTGCTCTCCTCTCCTGCCAAACCAGGACTTAGCAACACTAAATTTTGTTGCTTATCATACCATAGATGACCGCCTGTCACCGATAAATTCTCAATTATGTGCTATGATGTTGTAGTATCTTTTCTCTCTCAAAAAACCACACTCGCCCACAATCTGTGCTTCTTGTCTTTCTCACACTTTGGGTGGGGGACAGCCAGAATTGTGAGTTGCTAGGCCAATTGCTAGAGAGGACGAGAAGGTGGCTTTGAGTACCATTGTCTCAGCCTAACCTACCTGACCGGGTTGTTGAGAGGATATAATGGAAGGAGGAGTTGGGGGAAGAAACAACCATGTATGCTACATTGAGATCCTTGGATGAAAGATGAGCTATAAATATAATAAGCACAGTGGTACCTCAGGTTACATACGCTTCAGGTTACATACGCTTCAGGTTACGGACTCTGCTAGCCCAGAAATAGTACCTTGGGTTAAGAACTTTGCTTCAGGATGAGAACAGAAATCATGCTCCGGCGGCATGGTGGCAGCAGGAGGCCCCATTAGCTAAAGTGGTCTTCAGGTTAAGAACAGTTCCAGGTTAAAACAGACCTCCAGAATGAATTAAGTACTTAACCCGAGGTACCACTGTATATTTTTTTTAAAAAGCCAACAAAAATTAACCAGATGGGGGCTGTTTCAAAATGTTGTATCCCATGTCAATTCCACTCAGAGTAAACCTATGGAAATTAATGTACATGACTGATTTAGGTCTATTCATTCCAGTGGGTCTACTCTGAGTAGAATGCATATTCACAACATACATTGCCAAATTAAGCAGTCATGGCTTCTGGGAGCCGGAGTTTGTTAACTTTCTAAGAGTTGCTAGGAGACCCCATTTCCTGTCCCAGAGCTACAGTTCCCAACCCCTCTTCCTAGGAAATTATGGAAATTTTAGGTCTGAGGGGGGAATACAGGCCTCTGAGCAACTCTCAGCACCCTTAACAAACTGCAGCTTCCAGAATTTTGGGGGAGAAGCCACGAGTTTCTGAACTGGTGTGAAAGTGCTTTCAATGTATAATGTGAATGATGTCTAAGTTGGCTACGATCCATATTGACTCGAGGGCAGTCAAAATATCTTTACAGTTAAACAGACCTGGGAGACAGGAGTGGTGGGAGCAGAGACAATCTTGAGAGCCTGGATTGAGTACATTTTTCCCAAGGCAAAATATAACATTTGTTTGTACGGTTACTGAACGGAACAACTGGAGGAGAAAATGCAAACAACCATGCAAATGAGAGACTACTTGATTGCCTTCCAGTATGTTACCTTGAGGTTCTTCCATGGATTATGTTACTTATCACAAGGCAGCTGGGTTTAGCGGGGGGAGAAGAGATTTGCTTGTGCATAATTTATGAGGTATGTGGGAAATAAGAGCTATGCAGTGTCCAGGGAGGACATTTGGAACTCCAGAAAAGAGGGCACAGATTTGTATAAACTTTGCATATGGCTAATGTTTATGTACGGATGCAAAATTAGGAATAATTCCTGAAGCTTTCAATAGACAATAATCTCTTGTGCCTAAATTTGTGGCTCATGGACTGTTATTTGGCTCTTTGCACAGAGATTCCTGTAAAGAATTAATCACTCCCTTAGTAGTAAGTCTCAATCAGGGCATAATTCTGTGACCTTTCTCAAAAAGGATGTTGCAGAGTTGGAAAGGGTTCAGGAAGGGCACTCCTCTGTGAGGAAATATTGCAGCGACTGGGACTCTCTGGTTTGGAGAAAAGGCGAGTAACAAGTGACAGGATGAAAGTTTATAAAAATATGTATGGCAAGGAGAAAGTGGACAGAGAAAAGTTTTTCTCCCTCTCTCATAACACTAGGAATGCAGGGACATTCAAAAAAGCTGAATGTTGGCGGATTCAGAACAGATAAGATAAAGTCCTTCTTCATGCAGTGCATAGTTAGACTATAGAACCTTCTCCCACAGAAGGCAGAGAAGAGCGTTCATTTGGATGGCTGCCCTGTGGAGCAACCTCCATCAGATGTCAAAGAAATAAGCAACTATCCTACTTTTAAAAGACATCTGAAGGCAGCCCTGTTTAGGGAAGTTTTAAATGTTTAATGCGGTATTGTTTTTTAAAATATTTGATTGGGAGCCGCCCAGAGTGGCTAGGGAAACCTAGCCAGATGGGCGAGGTATAAATAATAAATTTTTATTATTGTTATTATTATTGTTATTGCTGTTGTTGTTAAACGAGCATCAGACTAGCCACAGTGTGGAGAGGAGGAGGAGGAGAGGAGAGGAGGAGGAGAGGAAAGTGCTATTGCACACATGTTCACGTTGCAGGCTTGTATTGTGCCCAGGCTAGTTCTTTCTCCCAGGGTTGATTTTTCATGAGTTCAGCTTGAGCAGATGGGAGGCAACATTAGTAGTAGTAGTAGTAGCAGCAGCAGCAGCAGCAAATAAAATTTGCATAACATTATGGAATGCATCAGGGGCTACTCTGTCACCCATGGCAGTTTATCCACACATGTGGTTTTAATTATGATCAGTGCTTTTTCTGGGGGGGACGGGACACAGGGGTACGCATACCCCTAAGCATTTTGTGAATCTTAGTTTGGCCTCAGTGAGGGGCAGTATTTCAATACAAGTAGGAAAATGAGAGTACCCCAAACATTTTTAAAGAAAAAAAACATTTATGATGATGATGATGATGATAATGTGTCATTCTGGTTTTACTATGTTTTCTCCTATCTTTCTGGATCTGTTTTCCCCAGGTGAACAGAAAATGCCAAGGTCTTTCTTAGTGAAGAGTAAGAAGGCAAACTCTTATCACCAGTACCGAGTTGTGGATGACGGTCTCCTGGTTCCGAAATGGGACCCAGCAACAGTTGTGCCCTCCACTGCAGGTGGGTCAGACACCTCTGGGTTGTCTAGGAACCACGCTGGTTACACGAAAGCCTCCAGTGTTTAATCACAGCGACACTATATTTATTTGTTTGATTTGTGGGTCACCTTCCAATAATAATAATAATAATAATAATAATAATAATAATAATAATAGTAATAACAATTATTATTTATATGCTGCCCATCTGACTGGGTTGTCTCAGCTGCTAAGGATTGCAGCTTAGCAGCAGAGCAGCCAGTTCCCATGCAGATGGTCTCGAGTTTAATAAATAAAACTATTGCCTGCATTCTGATCACAGTTATTCATGGCCACAACACCCCCAAGGACAGCGAGGCCCTCAGCACTGGCTGCCCACAAGGCCCTGCTCCAAAAGATGGAAATGAACCCAAAGGAGTCAAAGAAGAGTATGTTCTCCCTGCCCAGAGTATGACCAGAACAGTGTCAGGGCCTCCAATATCAGGTGAGCGAGCAGTGGGTCACAGCACTTTATTTGAAGCAGGCTGGATAAGAATCAGTGCTCTTTTTTTTTGTTTAAAATAAATTGTGTGTGTGTGTGTGTGTGTGTGTGTGTGTGTGTGTGTGTGTCATCAAGAGAGGTTCCCAGAGCAGCAGCCAGATCACTATTTAAAAAGACACAGCACAAAAGGAAAACTGACTGGGAGGAGGAAATAACCAAGCTCAGGGTCAAGTTTCCAGTTCAGCTTGAGTGGAAATCTGAGAAGAGAAAGTGCTGAACTTGCCGGATAGAGTGGCCGTGTGCCCCTTGTCTTCCCTTTGGTATGCAAGTCCAGGGTGCAGCTTCCAATATTCACATACTTAGGCTGCGGTCCTGTACTCACTTGCCTGGGAGAAAGCCCCAGGGAGCTGCAAAGCCTGGGGGTCAGAATGAATCAGTGAATAACAATAACAATAATTATAATAATTTATTATTTATACCCCGCCCATCTGGCTGGGCCTCCCAAGCCACTCTGGGAAGCCTCCAACAAAATATCAAAATACAGTAATGCATCAAACCTTAAAAGCTTCCCTAAACAGGGCTGCCTTCAGATGTCTTCTAAAAGTCTGGTAGTTGTTGTTCTCTTTGACATCTGGTGGGAGGGTGTTCCACAGGGCGGGTGCCACTACCGAGAAGGCCCTCTGCCTGGTTCCCTGTAACTTGGCTTCTTGCAGCGAGGAAACCACCAGAAGGCCCTCAGCACTGGACCTCAGTGTCCGGGCAGAACGATGGGGGTGGAGACGCTCCTTCAGGTATACTGGACTGAGGCTGGTATGTGATGCTCTGTTTAGCAGTACATCAGCATCGCCCAGTGGTCAAATTTACACCATTGCTTTTAGGATATGTAGGAAGAAGTATTGATGGGGAAATGGGTTTAAAACAGTCTTTCTGTCCTGCTGATTTAAGCCCTTGCTTTGTACCTCGAGTGTTTTTCCCTGGCTGGAATGTGCCCTTGTTTGCCTCGGTGGAGGATGGAGAGGGTGTGTATGCTTCTTTGCTCTAGAAAGATAAAATTTACATGTATGGAATGCTTTTTTTTCTATATAAAAAAAGATGTTTAGAGGTACTCTCATTTTGACTCAAGAAAATCACCATTTTATAGTTCAGATCGGGAAAAGTAAATACATTAAATGGACAAAAGTACAAAGATTCACAAAATGTTTAGGGGTATGCGTACCCCCAGGAAAAAAGCACTACACATATGGCTCCATCCACTTTTGCCTCGGGCCATGCTTGCCACTGGTATGTGGCCCTGGGAAGGTTGCCTAGAAGGGATTGTGACCCTGGGGCTGAAAAAGGCTGCCCACAGCCCTGGAAGGTTCAAAAAAAGTAAATTATGAGCAGGCTGATAATATGATTCATCCTATTCCACCTCAGAGATGCCTGTCCAAGCTCTGAAATCCAAAGACACTGGCTCAGTTGAAAGTGTGGCCACCTTTTACAAGCCCAGTTTTGCTTGGAGTGCCTTCCGTCCTCCATACAGCTACAGGCCAGTCTCTTCTACCCTTCTGGAACATTCCGTTAGCCTGTATGAGAGCCACCTCCTCCCTGCCTCAGAGCCACCCCTTGACTACAGCCTGAGATTCTCACCGGACATGGAGACATACCACTGTGTGATCTGTAACAAGGTGAGTTCCCCGTGGACCATCGGTGATAAATCTGTGGTCCTTCTGATGTTGGATTACAACTTCCATCATCCTCGCCCATACCTGCTGGGGCTGATGGGAGTTTATTTAAATATTTTACCCCCACCATTCGACCAAGAGAGGCTCCCATAGAGGCTTACCGATCATTTATCTAAAAAGACATGACACAAAAGGAAAATGAATTGGGAAGAAGGAGGAAATAACCAAGCTTAGGATCACATTCCCAGTTCCCAGCTCATCTAACAACCATCTGGGCTAGAAAGGTTTGAAGCTGGGCATTTGGAAGGCCAAAAGTTCCCCATTCTGATCTAAGAAAAGGCATTCCCCTCTCTCATGAGAGAACAAATATAGGCGCCTATTTCATTGTAAGGAGAGAATCCCACAAGGGTGGTTTGTTGTTGTTTGTTTTACATCATTGAAACAAATTGCTCATTTACTAATCTACAGGCTGACCAGATAGGAAGCAAGCAGGCAGCATAGTCTCCATGGACCCAGCTGCCATGATAACCTAGATGATGCAGACATAATTCATGCTGCTGAATGGCTAAAAAAAAAAGGTTAAAAAAGTTGCAGGTGTAAAGGAGATCTAATCTAGAGTGGGAACTTGGTATGGTGGATGGAAAAGGGCTTTAACTATTTGCCTCCTGCTACAGGCTAATGAGACTTGTTGTCCAAAACACCGGTGGGGCTGGAACCATGTTGGGGAAAGCCTGCTCCATGAGAAGGAAAGGCAGAAAAGCAGAACGTGAGACAGACTGAACTGCCACAGTTCTAAAAACATCTCTTTGCCCTCTCAGATATTTTCTACCCCACATGGGCTGGAGGTCCACGTCCGACGATCCCATAGCGGCACACGACCCTTTGCTTGCGACACCTGCGGCAAAACGTTTGGGCACGCTGTGAGTCTGGAGCAACACGCCAACATTCACTCTCAGGTCAGGAGTGAGAGGAGGCAATAATATTCATCCTGTCCCGTGTCTCTCACAATCAGATCTGTTTCCATTCCACTACTGTTCAGCTTCCCTGAAAACCTACAACATAAGAACACAATAATCCCTTGTTGGATCAGGCCAATAGCCCATCTAGTTCAGCATCCTTTTCTTACAGTGGCTAACCAGAGACCCCAGTGGTAAGCCCACAAGCAGGATTCAAGCACAAGAGCCCTCTCCCCTCCTGTAAAGGAAAAGGGACCCCTGACCATTAGATCCAGTCGTGACTGACTCTGGGGTTGCGGCGCTCATCTCGCTTTATTGGCCGAGGGAGCCGGCGTATAGCTTCCGGGTCATGTGGCCAGCATGACTAAGCCACTTCTGGCGAACCAGAGCAGCGCACGGAAACGCCGTTTACCTTCCCACCAGAGCGGTACCTATTTAGCTACTTGCACTTTGACATGCTTTCGAACTGCTAGGTTGGCAGGAGCAGGGAGGCAGGAGCAGGGACCGAGCAACGGGAGCTCACCCCGTCATGGGGATTCGAACTGCCGACCTTCTGGTCGGCAAGCTCTAGGCTCAGCGCCACCCGGGTCCCTCTCCCCTCCTGTGGTTTCCAGCAATTGATATTCAGAAGCAGTGCTGCCTTCAACTGCAGAGGCAGAGCATAGCCATCATGGCTAGTAGTCATCAACAGCCTTACCCTTCATGAATTTATCCAAAACTCTTTTAAAGCCATCTAGGTTGGTAGCTATCTCCTGTGGGAGCAAATTCCATAGTTTAACTATGAGCTGTGCGAAGAAGTTCTTCCTTTTTTCTGTCCTTGAACTTTAAACGTCTGTCATGTCACCTCTTCCCTGCTTTTTCTCTAAATTAAAAAGTTCCAAATCCAAAAAGTACCTACATTGTTATTCTCTCACTAGTCACTATTCACTTGAAACAAGCAAAATTAATTATGTCATTAGTTATGTGATCAATTTCAACCTGAGGAAAACCTGGAAGACATAAACTGGAAATAACATTTACTTAGGTTTTGCAGACTAAAACAACCCCAACAATAGCAAATGCTGCTTGTATTCACTTGCGTGATTTCCAGGGTTGGTGTTTCCCATCTCTGGACAACTGGCCTGATTTTTGGTCTCGATTTCTTGATCTTCTTGTTACAGGAGAGAAGCTTTGCATGCAAAATGTGTGGGAAGACTTTCAAACGCTCTTCCACCCTCTCCACTCACTTGCTGATCCACTCAGACACAAGGCCGTACCCCTGCCAGTACTGCGGGAAACGCTTCCACCAGAAGTCAGACATGAAGAAACACACTTACATCCACACAGGTGAGAGGAGGAGTGCCCCCCCCCCGCTGGTGGGATGGGGAGATGCTGGTTCAGCCTATTTCACTCATGTGTCAATTGCAAAATGTGTCTATTGCACATGCAGGTGCAATACTTGGTTTTTTTACTTGTTTATTATTATATGTCTAGACTCACCTTTCCTCCAAGGAGCTCAAAGTGGTTTCTCCCCTCCCCAGTTTATGTTCACAACAACCCTGTAAGGTAGGTTTAGGTTGAGACAAAGTAATAGATGACCCAGTGAGCTTCATGGAGAAGTTGGGATTTGAACCCACATCCACAGGGACTAGAAGTTACATTGGAGCCCCTGAGTGCCATGTTGGTGACCTAATGGATACATATAATAATTCCTTTTGACCGCCTTTCATTGCCATCCAGGAGAGAAGCCAGTTTGGTCTCTCCCTTGCCTTGAAGTTGTTCCTGGGATGTAAGCGCAACAAGCTTCCCAGGGGCCCTGTAATGGTTCACCACACCTCTTAGGCCAGTGGGCACCTGTGGAGTTTTGGGAGTGTCCTTTATCAAAAATAATTTTATCCATTATAGCTATATTCCAAGGTAAATAGTACCAAGCATCCAGTGTAAGACTTTGGGCTCTTTCCCATTGAGTTACAATTACTGTTCGAGCTCCTAAGACCATACGACTAATTAGAGCTGCTGATATATTTTTACTTCTTGTCGTCTCCTCTTTGCCATCCAGGGGAGAAGCCACACAAATGCCAGGTCTGTGGCAAAGCCTTCAGCCAGAGCTCCAACCTCATTACACACAGCCGCAAGCACACTGGGTTCAAGCCGTTTAGCTGTGAGCTCTGCGGCAAGGGCTTCCAGCGCAAGGTGGATCTGCGGCGACACCGGGAGAGTCAGCATAGCCTCAAGTGAGATGAGGAGAGCAGCCTTCTGAGCTCAGCTAAGGGGAGATGGCTGACATCAGGAGAGATCCTTGCGGAGAGAGGAGAGTGTGCCCAAGATGAATTTCATCCTGTTCTCCGTCGAGAGAGAGAAAGAATGAAGGAGCTTAAGGAAGAGCAGCATTGTTCTTCTCCAGAGGGCCCATTGCTTAGGCTCAGTTTCCCCCACCTGTAGATTTTCTTCTCCTTCAAGGGAGGGCTGTCAATGGAGACAGTACTGAGCTAGACAGCTCAACAGCCTTACTTGGTTTGAGGCCCTCTCTGCACTGTACGTTTAAAGCTGTCTCATACCACGGCTTCTAGGAAACTGTCGTTTGCTAAGGAGGCTGAGAGTAATTTGGAGACTCCCCACTCCTTTCACAGAACTACAATTCCCAGAGTTCCCCTGGATGGCGAATTAGTTGTTAAACCACTCCGGGAATTCTTCCTCCAAAGAATCCTGGGAAGTGTAGTTTGTTAAGGGTGTATAGTAGTAGTATTCCCTTAACAGAGCAACAAATCCCAAAGTTAAGAGGGATTGGTTATTCAACCATTCTGGAAACTGTGGGAAGGGGAAATGGATTTCCCAAGTACTCTTACACCCTTAACAAGCTACAGTTCCCATAATTTCTTTGGGGAGGCTATGAAAGTTGAAAGCTGTATGATACAGCTTTAAATCTACAGTGCGGATGGAGCCTAAGTCTGTTCCATATAATCTGCCTGCAAAACAAGTGCTCTGTCACTGAGCTAAGGCCCTTCTGGGATAATTTTTTTATCTGCTGAACTGTCATGGCTTCCTCCAAAGAATCCTAGGAAATGTTGGTTACTGAGAGTAGGACATTTCCTACTACAGCAGTACCTCGGGTTAAGAACTTAATTCGTTCCGGAGGTCTGTTCTTAACCTGAAACTGTTCTTAACCTGAAGACCACTTTAGCTAATGGGGCCTCCTGCTGCCACTGCGCCGCTGCTGCAGGATTTCTGTTCTCATCCTGAAGCAAAGTTCTTAACCCGAGGTAATATTTCTGGGTTAGCAGAGTCAGTAACCTGAAGCGTATGTAACCCAAAGCGTATGTAACCTGAGGTACCACTGTAGTCTTCCCCAACAGGACTACAGTGCCCATGATGCCCTAGGGAGAAGGAACAACAGTTAAAACCACATTAAGCATGGAACACTGATAGGCTGCATGAAGATTTGCAAAAATGAAGAGCATAATGGCTAAGCTTCAGCCCCTCCTTGTTGCCCCCCCCCCCGGCAAAACCTCATCTGCCTTCTCAGAGAACACTGTCAATATGTATTTATGCTTATCTTATTGTATATATTGTTTTGAATGAATCATGCCACCCCTGGTGTTTTTAGCAAAGATGCCTTACACAGCACCTATGAGCACATAGTTACTGGAGGACAAACCTTTGCGTTGAGGTTCTCTGCTCTCTGTCTTGGTGTATTCAGACACCCCCAACTCCCCATGCCACTAATATAATTATCATCTGTTTCTTTGTACTCCATTTCCCCACAAAATTGTGCCCAAGGTGGATCACAACATACCAGCAGAACAAGTATAACAATTCAAAATATATATTAGAAACAACCTATGAGATCGTCTTATCACATGACCACTTGAATCAGTGGAATTGCCACTATTACAGGTGCCACATAATACGCATTCCACATTTCTAATAAATCTTTTACTCTGGCAGCACCTACGCTTTGGAGCTCTGCCTATTGATACCAGGCAAGCGCCTGCATTTTACTCTCTTTTGGCACCTGCGAAAAACGATGTTTAGACAAGTCCACCTGGATGCTTAGAAACATGACGCAAGATTGAATCTGTTTTCAGTCTATTGTTACTTTAACTTTTTGAGTGCCTTAAATTATTTTCTTAGTGATAATTCTATTGTTTTATCCTTTTTTGTAAACTGCTTTGAGGTTGTTGTTTTTTATAAGTGGTGTATAAACTGTATGAATTTTATGATACAGTACATAATATCAATAAATGCATTTTTTTTTTAAAAATCAATCCATACAAGTTTGTATAAAACAATACAGACAAACCAACCTAACTAAACAGCTTAGAATTAAACAGGAGAGATAATAATGCCTAACACGGAAGTAAAAAGTATAGAAATCAACCACATGATACATTGATTTCAAAGAGTTTGGACCAAAAGCTCAATTTTCAAACTGCCAGGGGCCTCACCCTTTCTATCTCTTGGGGTACTGCAGATACTCCTACATTAGTTCTCAGGGTGGGGAGAGGTCATGTGGGTGCCAACTTGAATAAAATAATGGGGGGCAGGTAAGCCCCGCTCCACAGAATTGATCACAAGTCGTGATGCACACACAAACCATGGCCCATCACCTTTGGGGGACCTGCCCCCCTCAAATAATTTATGGGGGGCGAAGGGACCTTGGCCCCTAGGAATTGGCTCCTATGATCTTGGCTGTCACTCCACACAGAGGCCAATAACATACCCTCCAACATTTCTCTGAAGAAAATAGGGGTGTCCTACTGTGTTGCCCCAGCCACTCTAGCTAGCTTCCCACATATAAAAACATCGTACCACATCCTCCAACATCTTTCTGATGAAAATAGGGACGTCCTAATGAAAAACAGAACATTCTAGGATCAAGTCAGAAATCGGGATGGCTTCTGTAAATTCAGGTCCCTCCCTGGAAAATAAGGACAGTTGGAGGGTCTGCAATAACTTTTCTTCCACATTCTTCTACCAAACAGCATACATTCACGTGAGCTGGGGGGTAAACAGACTTTCTCTCAGATAAGGGTAAGAGGAGATAAATATACCTTTCAAAGAGAGTGTTTTATAAATAAAAATAAATGACTATCTCTAGGAGTGGGGAGTGGGGAACCTGTGGCTCCATGGGGCAGATCGCCCCATTTGTCCTGTGAGGCTGTTGTAAACAAAATCTGCCCTTTTTACCTTATGGGGTATCCAAGGGCCTGTATAGAGTCCTTAAGTGGGTTCCCTATCGGTAAGAGAAAATAACAGAGGCCAACCAGAGAATATTGAGAAGCAAAGCAGCTAGTAAGCCTGATCTTTATTAAACTGTTGCAACAAGTTCCTCACTCACCCCAAGCAGGAAAGAAGAGGAGCCCAGAACAAAGGTGTGCCCGCCCTTATATAGACTTTTTAAATTGCCCACCCTCAAACTCCAGACCGTTCCCAGAAACATCATATCTACATCACAGAAGAGGTGGTCTACAACATAAATCTGAGTGCGTTGTTTATCTCCTGTCTGGCAGGTTACCTGGTTGCATTATCTGGTTTTTGGCCACTCTTTTGTTATTATAACTACTTACCGGTAATTCCTGAATCCAGGTCCCAGGTTCACCCTATTCACACCTTAAATGTGCCCTTAAGGCAGGATTTGTGAGCACAGAGACAATGGGGAGGTTTTTTCTATTTCTCCCTCATTGCAGAGAAATATTTGGTCAGTTTAGGAGAGTCAAAATGGTTTCAGAACTGTCTTCCTGTACTGTTTCAAACATGTGGTTTATGTATTCATGTACAGTCATACCTCATGTTACATTTGCTTCATGTTACGTTCTTTCAGGTTGCATCACGTGGTGACCCGGAAGTACTGGAAAGAGTTACTTCTGGGTTTCGCCGCTTGCGCATGCGCAGAAGCGCTAAATCGCACCGTGCGCTTGTGCAGATATGGTGCTTCGGGTTGCGCTGTTTTCATGTTGTGAACGGGTCTCCGGAACGGATCGCGTTCGCATCCAGAGGTACCACTGTACGTGTTTGCCTTGTACATTTAATTTATATATTTGAGACTTTAAATTCTTATAACAAAGCTGAGGCCATCTGAGAGGCATGACTTAGGTATGGGGGTGTGGCCTGCCTGGGGACAACCTCATGGGTCAGAGGGAGAGGCGTGGACTCTGATGTTTTAAAACAGAAGTCATGACTCCCTTAATTTTCTTGCTGCCACTCTAAATGAGTTAGAATGGAAGGAGAAGCTGGGGAAATAAATACAGGAAGAGGTGGGGAGGGGGAATGTTTTCAGGATACACAGATTCAAGAGCAGGGCTATGTAAGCCAGCCTCATGGCTAGCCAGGTAATGTGAATAACTGATAGTGATGGAAATGTCATTGACGCAAAGCCTTTTGTTTTACAAGATAGGAGAGAAGCCAGGTGTCTGATTTGCTTTTATGGATATTTACAGATTTACCTGGGGTTTGCAAGGCCATTGCAGTTACATCTACAAGAAGCTTCCTGTGATGTTGGGGAAGGGCAACAGTGTTGTACCTTCAGCGCAGAGGTCCCAGGTTCAATCCCCACCAGATTCAATCCTGACAGCCGCTGCCTGTCAGTGCAGACAGTACCAAGCTAGACGGACCCAGTGCTTTGACTCTGTAAAATTGCATGTAGAAGGTCCCTGGTTCAATCCCCGGCATCTCTGGGTAGGGCTAGAGGAGACCCCTGTCTGAAACTCAGGAGAGCAGCTGCCAGTCAGCGTAGACAAGATTGAGTAGCTCGACCAATGATCTGAGTTGGTAAAAGGCTTCCTATTTAAATCGGTTATTTATCCAGGACTAGAGCAGAGCACTTTTTTACATGCAGAAGGCCCAGGCATTTCCAATCCCCAATAGCATTTCCAGGTAAGGCTAGAGGAGACCCCTTGTCTGAAACACTGGGGAGTAGCTGCCCATCAGAGTTGACATTACTGAGCTAAAGGAATGTTGGCCTTCCTTAGTATAAGGCAGCTTCCCATGTCCTCACCTTCCCCCACCGCACAAAATGCTTTTACCTTTCTAGAGATTGCACATTCTTGCTCTTCCTACTCACAATCAGCCCAAGATCTGTTGGTTGAAGACAGCTGGAAGGAAGAATACACAAACGTGCAAACTGCCCCCCCAGCCCCTCCTGGAAGAACCCTGCAGGGAGTGCTTTGCATGCCCCTAATTTGCTAACCAAAGCAATCCAAATATCCCTCCCCTCCCCCCCCAAGCACAGGAATGAAGGTGTTAAGGTGGGGAGGGGTGAAAGATAGGGCAGGAGAGGATACAATCGGGCTTTTCATTCCTCCAGCTTTGTTGAGATTTCAATGTTAGGTTAGTTCCCAATTGACTGGCAGCTAGGGTGGCTGCTGAGGCTGGCAGTGTGGCCCAACTGCAGGTGGCAAGTCCACATACAGTGGTACTTCTGGTTACATACGCTTCAGTTTACATACGCTTCAGGTTACAGACTCCGCTAACCCAGAAATAGTACCTCGGGTTAAGAACTTTGCTTCAGGATGAGAACAGAAAATACACAGTGGCAGTAGCGGCAGCAGCGGGAGGCCCCATTAGCTAAAGTGGTGCTTCAGGTTAAGAAGAGTTTCAGGTTAAGAACGGACCTCCGTAACGAATTAAGTACGTAACCAGAGGTACCACTGTACTGGACAGCTGCACATCACATGGCTCCTGCCACAAAAAGAGAATATTGGGAACTGTAGTTTGTTAAGGATGCTAGGAATTGTAGCTCTGTGAAGGGGTAACTACTACATAATAATAATTTAAAGAAAGTAGCCTTTCAGCCTTACCAACCCCACAAGGTGCTTGTGGGGATTAAATGAAGATTGGGAGGACCATGCCCACCAACTTTAATTAGGGAAAAAGATGAACTATAAATGTGATAAAATAATGATAATGATAACAATAATTTAAAGACAGTAGTAGTAACAGCCACTGTCTCTCAGCCTGATCTACCTCCCGATGTTGTGGGGATTAAATGAGGGGGGAGAACCACACCCACCACCCTTCCTTGGAATATAAATGCAATAAGTTAATAAAAAATAAGGATACAAAGAGAGAGCTTTTTTTTTTTAAAGCAACCTCTGGTTTTATGCTCCTCACCCTGACACAAAGTAAAACACTACTGGAAAACGGGAGCCTGGAAATCTGAGGTTGAGGAGGGCAGCCTGTGGAGCTCAGCTTTGGGGTGATAAGTTTATCAGGGTTTGCCAGCTGCCAACTGCCAAGGCTGTCAAGCAGGCCTGTTAGGGAGGGGGAAGATCTACCAGGGCAAGATAGGTCACCCTGGGCCTTATCAGAGCCCAGTCTCACAACACAGAGATCCAGAAAAGGGCTTTCTCCACCCCACAACAAAAGGCAGAATTGGCAAGGCGGAGGACATGGGAACAGAGTGTAGGAGGAGGTAAAAGTCTTCCAAAGTGGGCCCACTATGCAACTGGGGAACTTTGCAAAATGGAAGGCGATGGTGAGAAAATCTGCACGGCAGGCAAACATGGAAGGTCTTGGACGGGAGACACTTAGAGCAGTAGTTATTACAAAAAGACTGTATCCTCTTTAAAGCCTCCTTCATATCATACATTTAAACCACTATGATACCACTATAAACTGTAACTGGGTTCGTGTTAAATTCTGGCAGCTGTAGTTTGTTATGGGTGCAGAGAGTTGTTAGGAGGTGCACACACACACACATTCCCCTCCCAGAGCAACAATTTGTATATATATCCTTTTATTTCCTGTTTCTCTGAATTCCAAAGCATTCAAATTGTTAACATGACAAAACATAATACAGGAGAAATAAAATAGGTGGGGGAAGTGAAGTTACAAGGAATCAGGCAGAGGTGCTCACCTTCCTATCTGATGTCAAGGTGATAAATAACTATGCAACTTTTAGAGAACATCTGAAGGCAACTCTGTATATAGGAAAGTTCTTAATGTTTGATGTTTTATTGTTCTTATATCTGTTGGAAGGGGCCCAGAGTGGTTGGGACAACCCAGTCAGATGGGTGGGGTACAAATAATAAAAATTATTATAATTATTATTACTAGTTTTTAACTGAGTTTTGTGTACAGTTTTGCTATGTATGCACCATTCATTTTGACAAATACGTTTATAAATCTTTTTTTTTTAAAAAATAGACACAACAAATATGTCTGCATGGCCTATGTGTGTTTGCGGGTGTGTCATAGAGCATATCCCATAATTCTTTGCAAAACACACAAACTTGAATACCATGGCAGACTGGCTGATGTGGAAGCTGCTGCTCTCAATAAATGACAAGCCCCCCCTCCCCAGCACTTCCTTTTCCATGTCATTTCAAAAACGGGACAGCTTATCTTCCCTCCTAAACTGTTTTCTATTTGGAGCTTTCATTGCATTTTTGGCTGTGGCCGAGGAGCCGGAATCCCCTTCCTTTCTGCTCAGTGCAAACTATCTCTTGGAGCAGAAAGCGTTTTTTTGTCTCTTCATATTTTTAAAGAGCAACATTGCACCACCAAAGCTGAATACAACAGTTCTACAAGTGGCGGCATCCCATAGCCGCCTGTTGACTCACTCACTCCTGTACAACTGAGACATGTGTTTGATAAGTTCAAAGAGTGCAGTAACACATTGGAGAACACACTATTTGCCACCCGAGGGCTGCATTCCTTCCTAATCAACTTTCTAGGGGCCACATGGTGTGAATTTATCCTAATAAACACATTCTTGTAAGCAGTATTGTATAAAATACACATTTTTGCAGAGAGTTTTTCCTAAAACAATGCATTCATGTACTATGATTTCACAGATACAGTGGTACCTCGGTTACATACGCTTCAGGTTATACACTCCACTAAGCCAGAAATAGTGCTTCAGATTAAGAACTTTGCTTCAGGATAAGAACAGAAATCGGGCTCCGGCGGCACGGCAGCAGCAGGAGGCCCCATCAGCTAAAGTGGTGCTTCAGGTTAAGAACAGTTTCAGGTTAAGTACGGACCTCCGGAACGAATTAAGTACTTAACCCGAGGTACCACTGTACATTAATTTTTACAGACACATTCCACTCGTGTATGCAGATTGTAAACATTGGTTGGTTGGAGAATTGCAATGCAAAATTAGGGTAAGTGTGGATTTCAAAGGTGTTGCATCTTGGTTCCCATATGAAGAAGAAGAAGAGAAGAGTTTGGATTTGATATCCCGCTTTATCACTACCCAAAGGAGTCTCAAAGCGGCTAACATTCTCCTTTCCCTTCCTCCCCCACAACAAACACTCTGTGAGGTGAGTGGGGCTGAGAGACCTCAAAGAAGTGTGACTGGCCCAAGGTCACCCAGCAGCTGCATGTGGAGGAGCGGAGACGCGAACCCGGTTCCCCAGATTACGAGACTACCGCTCTTAACCACTACACCACACTGGCTTCAGAAATGGTTTCAGAAAGTGCAAATTTGAAATATTCACTTTTAAATGTGAACCACATTTAATTTCTCCCTCATCCCTACCGGTGAGATTTTAATGTCACTTCTGGGACTAATGAGTGGAGCTGCCCTATGTAATATAGCCTCAATTGTCCACTCTCTATTGACCTTCTCCTTGGACTACTACATGGGGATGCCCTTACAGACGGACTGGAGGCTGCAGCTGGTGAATAATGCAATTGCTAGGTTGTAAACTGGGTCAGCCTGATGGGACCATATAAAACCAATAATGAAAATATTACTGGGGCTGCCAGTGAACCACCAGACCAAATTCAATGTATTAGTATTAGCATACAAAGCCCCAAATGGCATGGGACCCAAGTACGTAAAAGAGCCCCTTTTCAAATACCAACCATCTCAGACCCTATAATCATCAGGTGAGGACTTGGTGGTGGTGCCACCACTGGGGAGGCTACCCAGCTGACAAAGCCTTTTCAGTGGTGGGTCCCTGGTTGTGGAATGCCCTCCCTTGCAATATGTGCCTTTCTATTTGAAGACATTCCTCTTTAGGCATTTGGTGACTGCAGAGTACTGTTCCTGGTGACTCTGCTATCCTTGGATGGAATAACCTTTATAACCGCAAGTGCTTTCAGAATGTTTTTAACTGAAACTGTTTTTAGATGGTTTTAAATGTAGTGGTTTTAAGAATTATTTCATCTGTTGTGGCAGTGTGTTGTAATGGTTACAGTGTTGGACTAGGGCCTGGGAGACCAGGATGTGAATCCCCTACTCAGCCGTGAAGCTCATTAGGTGCCCTTGGACCAGTCATTGTCTCTCAGTCTAACCTACCTCATAGGATTGTTGTGAGGACAAAATAGGGAAGGGAAAACAATGTAGGCCACCTTCAGCTTCTTTGAGGAAAAGCTAGTATATAAATAAATAAATAATAAAATTTAGAATGTGTTTTAAAACTGTGTCTCTTTTGTCTGTCACCCTGGGCTTATTGGGGTGGAAGGGTGGGGTATAAATTACAGTAAATTAATAAATAATAAAAGAGAAAATGAAATTGCCCTTTAAAAGATATCCCATAAACTACAAGCAACTAAAGGGCAGAGCTCGAATGAGCATTTTAATAAATATATATGGCATGATTTTATTTCTTACACAAACACGTGAGGAGGCACGTGGTCACTCGGTGCCTTCATTGTATGCAAATGTCTGGCTCATTTAAGTCTACACAGAACCTTTATTCTCATAGGCGGAGAATACTTTTTTTGTTATAAATCTTTATTACTTGTAAAGCGAATCTTTGTATGAGCTAAAACTTTTATTATCCATTTGGAGCTGTGTTGTGTCTTTGTACTTTTGTCCTAGGCTGTGACATTCTATGCTTTAAATCTTTTGACTCTTTATTTTCTTTCTTTTTGTTACATTTGCAAGTCTTTTTGTTAACAATTCAATATCTATCTATCTATATGATGCACTATTTATTTTATGTGCTGTGAAGAAGTTCTCTGCAAATCCCCGCTCTGCCTCCTCAGCTGTCAAGCTGAAATCCTTCTGAGAGCCCTAAACCTGCTCTCCACTGAGCCTCAAGGCCACCGTGTTATCGCTCCCTGCCACTTGCCTTTTTGTCCCTTGGATTCTCCGCCCCCGGTGATTCAGCAAAATCTTCTCTGAGGAAAGAAACAGAAGCCCCACATTGAACAAATCACAATGTCAGATTGCCAAGGTGGATGGGAGGAGAGTTGAAATACAAAAAGGGGGCAATTAGGTGGTCAGAACACCATGACTAGCAAGACTTATTAATAATATTGTACAGTGCACACAGGACGTGGGTGGCGCTGTGGTCTAAACCACTGAGCCTAAGGCTTGCTGATCGGAAGGTTGGCGGTTCGAATCCCCACGACGGGCTGAGCTCCCATTGTTCGGTCCCAGCTCCTGCCAACCTAGCAGTTCGAAAGCACGTCAAAGTGCAAGTAGATAAATAGGTACGACTCCGGCGGCAAGGTAAACGGCGTTTCCGTGCGCTGCTCTGGTTCACCAGAAGCAGCTTAGTCATGCTGGCCACATGACCCAGAAAAACTCCCTCTGCCAGTAAAGCGAGATGAGCGGCGCAACCCCAGAGTAGTCTGCGATTGGACCTAACAGTCAAGGGTCCCTTTACCTTTACCTTATCGTGCACACAACTTACTGAAGCGGCAGCAAGTTCCAGGGGTTGACTTTTATAACGTTGGTTTCCTTTTGGGTGGGGGAAGAGAGCACTGGAGACTTCTGATGTTTCTGGAAATAAATTGTTCATTTAAGAATGTAAGAAGGTGCCTTACACTGAATCAGGCCATTGGTCCATCTGGCTAAGAACTGACTGGCAGTGGCTCTCCAGGATTTCAGGCAGAGAACATTCCCAGCCTGGCCCTGAGCTCCCAGTGAGGATTGAACCTGGGACCTTCTGCATGCAAAGCAGATGCTCTGTCACTTGGGTATGGCCTTTCCTATATATTTAAAAATGGATAAGTTGTGCAGATGGGAAACAAACAGCAGGCCAAACTTTGTTATTGTTGTTAAATTACACATTTAGAAACTGCTTTACAGTCTGCATATATGGAAGCAGTGTACAATAAGAAATAATGATATTAATTATGAATAATACATACACCGGAGAGGATACCACCTTCCGTGCTGCTACAGTCACATGGGTTTTGGGTTGCTCTGTATGCTGGTGGCTGTGGCTGCAGGCTGTCATTTTAATTCCCCCACAGTGTCTCTGGGTTCCTGACATAGTGCTTCTGCACTATACAGAATAATCAGACATTGCGGACAGAAAACTGTAAAATTTCTCCTTCCTCGTATATAGGGTGAATTCCAGAAAGCCGCCCCCTCGCAAAGCTTCACACCACAGTATTTCACCACATAGCACATAGTTAAAATGGCGGGATTTGCGCCAACAAGATGCAGTGGTGACCACCTTTTTGAACACACCTGGAAGAGGACTGGACAAACTATTGGAGGATAAGGCTATCAATGGCTACTAGCCATGATGGCTTTGTTCCCCCTCCAGGGGCAGAGGCATCTAGTTGGCCCCTGTGGGACTAGATGCTGGCAGGAGTGCCGGCTTGGCCCTGCGACCGTGGGTGCCTGCGGTCATGGATGTCATGCAGCGTGCATGGGCCTGGCACCAATTTTTTTGGGCCCCAGGGCCCCAGAGAGTAAGCACCTATGGAGGCTGGACTGGGTGGGCCTTTAACCTGATTTAGCAGGACTCTTCTTATGCTCTTATGATCAGCTCTAGTGAAGATAGATATACAGTGGTACCTCGGGTTACATACGCTTCAGGTTACATATGCTTCAGGTTACAGACTCCGCTAACCCAGAAATAGTACCTCAGGTTAAGAACTTTGCTTCAGGATGAGAACAGAAATTGTGCTCTGGCGGCGCAGCGGCAGCGGGAGGCCCCATTAGCTAAAGTGGTGCTTCAGGTTAAGAACAGTTTGAGGTTAAGAACGGACCTCCAGAACGAATTAAGTACTTAACCCGAGGTACCACTGCAATATTTTAAGTGCAGTGTTAGCAAATGTGTGCTCAAACCCTCCCATTACATTTGAATTCTTACATCAGTCTTCACCCACAGTTTCAGCAAGGTGCAAGTTTTCAAGGCAGATCAGTAACAGTAGGTAAAGTACAGTAAGTTTGCCCGCCATTACTAATCTACTAATTGAGGACCCCTGAAAACTTATGAGGAACCAGCACCAGAAAATAACGTGCAAAACAACTGCTGTATTTAATAAACAACAACAACCCTTGTATAGTGTGCCTCTTGTGTCACTGATAGTTGTCAAATAGTGCACCCTGGTGTTCATGAAGTGAATAAACAGACTTAAAAAGGGAACGAATCAACACTCCAATAGAAAGGGCTTCCTGATTACCTTTGATGCCACCTTTTCCCTCTCTCTCCTGCAGAGTAAATGTGCCAACACTATCAGACCCTCAGAAATACTGTATTTGCTAACTCGGCTGCTTTGATCTGTGGAACCGGCTCCATATAATACTCTTTCTGCAGTTGTAAGAAAATTTTAAAAATTAAAAGCTTACGTTTTTCAGATTTTCTGTGGATGCAGTTCTGTTGTTGTTGTTGTTTAGTTGTTTGGTTGTGTCCGACTCTTCGTGACCCCATGGACCAGAGCACACCAGGCACTCCTGTCTTCCATCGCCTCCTGCAGTTTGGTCCAACTCAGCTTAGAGAACACTGTCCAACCATCTCGTCCTCTGTCGTCCCCTTCTCCTTGTGCCTTTAATATTTACTGTATCTGCCCTTAAATGGATCCTGGCAGGTTGGGGGGGAACAGCACAGAAAACAGCACTTAGTTTATGGCAAAAAAAAACTAGCACAAAACTTGGGCATTGGTTTGGAGGGGATCATACAAAGTTGGATGTTAGGGTGTCAACTTGTACCCGTGTTATAAGAATTTTAAGATCATATATAAAAATAAATGTTCATAACTGTATATATAAACCACGTCTGAAGCCCCACAGAAAAGGTCTTTAATCAAAACTAATTTTAAAAATGGATGTCCACCTTTCCTTCTCCTATCCTCAGAAAAGAAAAAAAGAGAGAAAACAAACATTCTTTGCTTCTTGCCAAAGTGGCTTTCTGCACCCTGGCAGCAAAAGAAATACCTTTAGATCCCTTGCTGGATCCACGACCCCAGGAATTAGAAGAGACTCGGGCATCGTGCAGGCTACCGTCCCCCCTCCCCCCCAAAAAAGAACCCCCTACCAAAAAGAAAAAGGAAAAATAGAATCTACTGTATATGTATAGGCGGAACCTTTCTTCCCTGGAACCTTCGCGATCGCCACCGTGTTGCTACGCGACGCGGAGGGGAAGGACGCTTTTGAGAGAGCGACTGTGGTGGTTCCTGGCGGGGAAAATGGTCGGGGGAGACAGCGCCGAGGGAGGCGCAGGCTGCTCCTCTGCGGCCGTCGGGGCGGACGCGGCGACTTCACAGCTGAACCGCGACAAGAGGCTGGTGTGCGTGGAGTACCCAGGCGTTGTGCAGGACGTGGACAAGACGCTGCTGACGCTGGGCGGAGAGGAAGGGGTCTCTAGGGTAAGAATGGGGAGTGGGCGTCCTCTGAAGAATGGCTCTTCCTTCTCCCCGCTCAGGTGTCTGAGAGGCAAAGTTGCCGTGGGGCGCGGGGTGGGGTCTCAAGCCAGCCTGCATTCGGATGCCCTGGCACCCGTGCCTGGTTACATCGGACACTTTGCACGTTCCCTGTGGAACTCTTCTCTCCCAGGGAGTTTTCGTGACAGAGAGTTTCTCTCTCTCTCTCTTGCTCAGAGCCTCCAGAGGCAGTGCTGAAAAGTTGGACCCCATGGGAGTTGAGGAGTACTTTTACTGTTAGCACGCACACCATTTCCATTTAGCTCATCATCATCATCAGTTTTTCATCGCCACATCTATATCCCACCTTCCCCCAAGGAGTTCAAGGTGGCATACATGATTCTCCCTCTTCCTGTTATTTCCTCACAACAACCCAGTGAGGGAGGTTGCCCCCTAGGGCAGGATTTGAACCCTTGTCTTCCAAGGACTTAATGGCAGTTTAAAGAAGTGGCAGGTTGGGGGTCTTGCTTGTGTATGGCTAATCATAAATGAATATTTTCCAGAAATGCCCCTCCTTTGTTGAGATATTTCCCCTACAGAAGCTCATTCAGCCCGGAAGTGGCTTCTGGCTACCTGGGGCAAGAGGGAGCCTCATACTTAACATCCCCTTCACACCTTCTTTATCTCTCATTTTGAAAAGGAAAGGGTGATCTGAATTGCTGTTCTGCGTGGTGGGGGTGATTTTGGAAAGGGGGGGCGAGCCATACAGGATTGCCGTACATCTGGATTTTCCCGGCCATATACAGAATATAGCAGTCGGCAGCAGTGTCCGACTGGGAAACTCCAGACATATGTCAACCCATACCATACAGCCCAGCAACTTTGGCAAAAAAAATGTAATCACATCTCAACAACTTTTCCAAATACAGTGGTACCTCTGGATGCGAACGGGATCCGTTCCAGAGCCCCGTTCGCATCCTGAAGCGAATGCAACCCGCGTCTGCGCGGGTAATGATTCGCCGCTTCCACGCATGCATGTAACGTCATTTTGAGTGTGCGCATGTGTGAGCGGCAAAACCCAGAAGTAATGCACTTCCGGGTTGCCACGGAGTGTACTTCCGGAGTGTAACCTAAAAGTGCTCAACTTGAAGCACATTTAACCCGAGGTATGACTGTACAGTGGTACCTCTGGTTGCGAACGGGATCCGTTCTGGAGGCCTGTTTGCAACATGAAAAGAGCGCAACCCGCAGTGGCGTGTTTGTGCACACGCAGGTTGCAATTCGCCGCTTCTGCGCATGTGCGTGACATCATTTTGCGTGTCTGCGCATGCCCGAGTGACGAAACCTGGAAGTAACCCTTTCCAGTATTTCCAGGTCGCCGCGGGACGTAACCTGAAAGAATGTAACATGAAGCGGATGTAACCAGGGGTACCACTGTAAAACTCAATTACTTTTCTGGATTTTCACTGTTTGAAATATGACAACCCTACATTGTAGGGGTTGGATTATATCCAACTCAGGGTGAGAAATTCCTGGCCCCTGGGGGTCAGCTTGTTGTGCATTTGGTCCACAGCTTCACTTCAGCCCAGCCCACTCTCTCCTGTCTGAGAGCCCCCAGCCTGCTGCACTACCATGCTGGGTTGGGAGGAAGCAAAACCTATTTTCCCCTCACTCGTGTGCTGGCAGAATGACCTAGCCTTTATTTACGTTATTGGTTGTGTGCATACTTTACAGATCTACACTGACCCCAGCCGAAGACTCGAGCTCTACTTCCGCCCCAAGGACCCCTACTGCCACCCTGTGTGTGCCAACCGCTTCCCGACATCTTCCATGTTGCTGAAAGTTAAAAAGAAAACGAGGAGGAAACGGACAGAAGCAGGAGATTTTGAGGAAGATGTCAGTTTTGAAGTAGAAGTTCTTGGCATTGTTACCACAGTTTATAAGTTTCAAGGTAATGATTCCTTTCTCTAAGGCAGGGATGAAGAACCCCTGTGGTCCTCCAGATCCATGGCGAGAGGACCAGGGATGATGAATGTTGTACCTCAACAACATTTGGAGGACCTCACCCCCTTTTCAGTAAGGAAAGATTTGCCTCCATCATAAGACTCTGTAAATTTCAGTTCAGCCCTACTTCCTTGCCTCAGGGATTCTCACTGGTTGTGCTGTCTGGTGGCACCAAGGAGACCCCATGAATACGGTGGGGGGGCTGCCTGAATAAACCAGAGATTTCTTCAGTAAATACACCATTGTGATCAGAACAACAGCCTCTTGGGATCTCACAAAAGTAGAATCCACAGTCTTATAAATTACACAGGCTTATCTGAAGACATCTGAAGGCAGCCTTGTTTAGGGAAGCTTTTAATGTTTGATGTATTACAGTATTTTAATTTATTTTTTTTGGAAGCCGCCCAGAGTGGCTGGGGAAGCCCAGCCAGATGGGTGGGGTATAAATAATAAATAAATTATTATTATATTATTATTATTATTACTTATATAGAGGTATTATCCCTACTTAGCTATACACAGGTGTAGAAATTAGGCTATACTCTCAGAGGAAAAGCATGCCTGCATTATCATCTGAGTCCCTGATTCAGTGATAAGAACAGGATGTCCACTCTCTATCAAGCTGGCTCAGTGCTGAGTTTTTCCCCTGCACATTCTTGACACATTCTTAATACAACAATATACTTCCACACACTATTTCACAGTTTTTACATCTCTTCACATGTAGGCTCTCTATCAAAGCATATGCTATAATTTTCACTACACCAGGCACCATGTTATTTCTGATTGCATGTGCAAAACATTTTGAATGTGATTGCATTGTGCAAATCGTCATAAGTTGCCACTCTGAGAGCTTCTTGGGTTGCTACAAAGCAGAATCCCCAGTATCTCCAGGTAGGACTGAAAGAGAGTCCTTCTGAAAAACCAGAAAGTTTGAATGTAGACAATACTGAGGTAGATGGACCAGTGGTCAGACTCAGTATAAGGCAGTATGTTTCGAAGAATGTTTGTATTCAAGCATTTTAAAGAAATTAATAAATGTTGATTTGGTACTGAATGAGATGCCTGCTTCTTTTGTGCAAGTTTCACTAAGTAGTGCAGTGAGGGAACAATCTGTTGTGGTGATCTGCACACTTTTGCCTCCTTCTCTCCAGGGATGTCTGATTTCCAGTATTTGGCAGTGCACTCTGGACCAGATGGCAAGCAGACCTCCATGTATGACAAAGTCCTGATGCTCAAGCCAGAGAAAGAGGAGTTCTTCCTGAGTGACCTTCCGCTTTATATCCCTCCACCCATTTTCTCACGCTTGGACACTCCTGTGGACTATTACTATCGACCAGAAACGCAACATAGGTCAGTGTCTTCTTTTGTAAGGGTAAAGGGACCCCTGACCGTTAAGTCCAGTCGCGGACGACTCTGGGGTTGCAGCGCTTGTCTCGTTTTACTGGCCGAGGGAGCCGGCGTTTGTCCGCAGACAGTTTTTCCGGGTCATGTGGCCAGCATGACTGAGCTGCTTCTTGCAAACCAGAGCAGCACACGGAAACGCTGTTTACCTTCCCGCCGGAGCGGTACCTATTTAACTACTTGCACTTTGATGTGCTTTCAAACTGCTAGGTGGGCAGGAGCTGGAACCGAACAACGGGAGCTCACCCCCTCGCAGGGATTCGAACCACCAACCTTCTTTTGTAGGTGATGGCAAATCCACCTGCTGAGCAATGGTCTCTGCTGTGGCAGGATTAATATATGTACCAGCTACTATGTTGGCTGAATATAGTTGCAGTTTAGGGTTGGACTTGGATGGTAGGGGGAAAAACCTCTGGTCCTCAGGCCAAACATAGCCTTCTTGGCACCCATATCCAGCCAACTAGCTTATTGAGCTCTGTCCTCTCCACAACCCTGCCTCAACTGTGTGCAACTACATCTGGAGGGCAACCCTTGATCTAAGAAGTGGTATTCCCCTCTTAAGGGAACTCCTATTCTTTTTTGGGGGGGGGCAACAAACAGCTTTTTTCATGTTCAATGGTACAATATAACCATAAGGGTAAAGGTAAAGGTACCCCTGCCCGTTTGGGCCAGTCGTGTCCGACTCTAGGGTTGTGCGCCCATCTCACTTAAGAGGCCAGGGGCCAGCGCTGTCCGGAGACACTTCCGGGTCACGTGGCCAGCGTGACGAAGCTGCTCTGGCGAGTCAGCACCAGCGCAGCACACGGAAATGCCGTTTACCTTCCCGCTATAAAGCGGTACCTATTTATCTACTTGCACTTAAGGGTGCTTTCGAACTGCTAGGTGGGCAGGAGCTGGGACCGAAAGACGGGAGCTCACCCCGCCGCAGGGATTCAAATATAACCATATTGGAACCAAATAAAAATAAATAGTGTCTTATGCAGTGTAGGTCCAGAGTATAAAAAAGGAAGGTCTGTGGATTGACAAAGGGATACACACACTGTTTCCATTGTTTCCATTCCCTGTACAAATTAAAGAAGATATAGAATAATAGTGGATATCTCCACATAAAAGTCATATTCAGCTGGCCCAAGTTCTGCAAAAGGCTGCTTGTTCCTGTTTATTATAAAGATTCACCAGAAGGCTGCAAAGTCTTCAGGCTCCACTTCATCTTTCCAGACTCTTAGATGGTGTTTTAGTTTTTCAGAGGAAGCAATATTAAGAACTTCTTAAAACTATCTGTCCAGAGTGATATTGGTTACATTCTTCCACTCTTGTTCAGCTGCCAAGCATGCTGCAACCAGCAGGCCCTGCCCTCTTTTAGATTTGGTCCTGCCCACCACTGCCTAGCATGTAGTCCCTAGAGTGCTACTCACATAGACCAAAAGAGTGCCCCACACCTGTTGTGCCTGGGAGCAACCTTCGATACACCCAGAAGTCTCCAGTTGACTGTAGAGGCTATTGGTTCTGACAGCTGCAACAGGCACCTGTAGAGAGCCCCTATCAACCCTTCTTGGTACCTCTCCTGGCTTGGTTACCTGCCCAATGCAGCACCTGACTTCTTCTGGCAGCAGGGAGGAACAACAAAGTCAGAGTGACTTCTGTGTTCCTCTCTGCTTCTAGGTTAAATCAACATGTGCTTGTTGCAGCTGTCAGAACTGATAGTTGCTACAGACATGCAGAGGCTTTTGGATATGTGGCATTGAGGTATGAACCCAGCTCTCATTTCACTTGGGTTTGCATGCACAAAGGAGTTGAAACAAGGTATTGGAGAGTGAAATGCATACTTCTCTTTGATGTCCATGTGTTCCTTAGATATTCATCAGTGCAGCTCAGATCCCAGGGTTGGGACAGCCACATTGTTGACATTTGACAAGAGGTGGCTGTGCTTTCCAATTCATTAGAGGTAACATTTGGAACAGTTCTCATGCCAACACCTTTGATTTTTCTCACTGTTATTCTTCATAGCTCACTTTGCTATAAAGTATCTGAAAGCAATTTAACAATAAAAGCACCAATAATCAAAACAATTTCTAATATAAAATCAGTTAAAAACAATTTTGTATAAAAACAGTTAAAGCGATGATTGCTTTTTGTGATTTTTATTGCAATAAATAATACCTACAACATACATTAAAATGTTACCTTGGTTTCCCCTTTCACAATAAGGAGAACATATGGTTGGACACTGTCATTACATTTCCCATTCCAGTGTTAAATAAAAAGTGCCTTTAGCTGTACAAGCCAGTTATTATCTGGCTGTCATCCTTCCCTGGCTGTTATATAACTTGCCAGTTTCAGCTATCTGTCAGGTAATTTCCAAACAGCCTTGAAAAATAGGAGCAGTAGTCTTCCCACCCAGCCTGCTCTCAGATGAACTATGACTGCATATAGAAGATTGCAGATAAATTCAAGATTGCAAAGCTCAATTTTCCCCTCTTTAAATAAGGTTAATTCACGATAACAAGATTCCCATTATTAGGTCCCTCCAGACTCCCCACAGACTGACAAAAAAAGGAGAATCTATTTAGCCTCATATCCACTATACATTTAAATAGTTTCTGGTTTAACAATCAGTCCTCCTTCCTAGGGAACTGTGAGGATTGCTCCTCCAGTATCTGTTTTGAACCCATTTCAAGTGCTGTATTATGGGAAGGGATATAAATAGGCAGGACTAGGTGGCTCGTGATCTGATCCAGAAATGTACTTATTTGCCTTAACTAGCTGAATGAATGAATTACAGTATGGTAATAAACCAATAAAATTTAGGGCAGGCAGAAGAAGGCTGCAATCCTATGTACACTTCCTGGGAGTAAGCCCCACGAACACAGTGGGTGATAAAAGTAGATCCACTGAAATTAATGGACATCTGTAAATAACTTTCAAAGTGAGTTCCCTTCTAAAGAGGGGATTGGTCCACAGCCTCAACCATTGGGTTGAGTTTATTTCATACTGTATGTCATGTTCCCATTGGTCTTTGATTTTGGTGAGGGACCTGTAGTGTCTTGGAGTAGTATTTTATATGTTGCTGATACCATCCCTTTGCTGTGTCCCTCTGTTGACAATCCCCTAGTGGTTGCTGACTTGATTTCTGGGTTGTTTAAGAATGCATGTAGTTGATGATAGGTCAGTCAGGATATTTGGTTGTCCATTAGTTTGTTCTGTATTTCTTGTGACGGTGTGGGGTTGCCAAGTCTTTTAGGCGGTATAGCCTTTTAGGCTTGCCATACCTTTACTTGAAAGCTTTGTGATGCATGGTGGAACTGTGGGTGGTAGGCTAGGGGGATTAACAGGGATAGGGCTGGGAACAATGCTGAAGACTTGGAGTAGATTTGTTTAAGGGTTTATAGGAAGTTGGGGGCCAAATTTCAAATCTCTCGTTTCCTCTTATTCAATCTTCATTTCTGGTGCTTTTTGGCATGGCTCTGCACCTTTCGGCCCAGGTTACATTGGGCAGTGTGGAAGAGTCTCTTCACAATTTGTGTTGAAGAAATATAGCTCTAACTTTTCAGTAATACAAGGGAAGAAAAATATCAAGTTTTAGTGGGTCTTCTGGGTAGAGTTATTAATAAATGAAGAGTCAAACTCTCTAGGCAACCTGAACAAATCACAGTATAAAAGACCAACAGATTCTCTCCAGTTCTTTAATGACAAAATCCAACATTAAATGGAGTCTTATTAAACTGGCCTGCTGCCTTACTAAAGAAGTTGAAATTCAAGAGGCCCCCATCCATGTTAGCATTCTACCATGTCCTGAAGGCAAGTGTTCTGCTGAACAGGTGATTTTATTTCTCAAACTGGTTTTTGTTACTGTTTTAGCTGTTAAGCTTTTTATTGTTTGTATGATTGTACATCTTAATTAAGGATATTTTAATGACCCAATGGATTTATTGTTGTGTAAGATTTTTTTATGGCCTCAGAGCTTTGTCTAAATGGACACAACAGTCTTCTTGATATTAACAAGGTCTGTGTCCATTTTCTCAGTTCAAGGGAGTTTTGAGTTTTTTAGAAGTGAAGCAGCTCAGACCAAGCTTTTATGGAGCTGAAGGCTCAGCACATTCCTGGCTGTCAGGCAGGCTCTGATCCAGGCATGTGCTTACATGCACTTCCCCCTACTTTCGAGTGACCACTCATGGAACTAGCTAGTGCTTAAGTTCCTGCCTGCCTCACTTCCTCTGTTCCTGTGGCCAAGTGGTCAAGGTGGGCTGTGGGTTCTGAGAGCTGTGTGAGAATCCAGGCAACTAGTATGGGAGCCTCCTGGGGCATAGAGACAAAGATTTATTGGCTCTTCAGTACTACTGATCATATGGAGATCCTTTGAAGTGGGGTCTGTGTGTCTTTGACCCCTGCTCTTCCTCTGAGGAGGTTCCAGATCTGGGAAGGGCTGAGTTCTGAGTCTCATCAACACATGGCAGCTCCATGCTCAGCATCATGAGTTCCACAATTGAAGACGCCAGTGTGATATAGAGCTTAGAGTGCTGGACTAGGGTTTTGGAGGCCAGGGTGCAAGTACCTGCTCAGCCATAAAACTCACTGTGTGACCTTGGGTCAGTCACTCACTCTCAGTCTAACTTACCTCGCAGGGTTCTTGTGAGGATAAAATGGAGAGGTGGTAGAAGTGTGTACACCACCTTAAGCTCCTTGGAGAGAAGGTGGAATATAAATATAATAATAAAACAAATAAATATAAATGCAGGCAATCAACCCACCACTTAGCAAAATTCATGTCTTTTTAATGAACAGATTCATGGTTGCCTCTTTAGAAATTCTCTGTTCAGATAGCAGTTTAAAAGGGGGCATCAGAAAAGAAAAATAGAAAGAAAATTATCTTTTTTTCAGATTTTTTAAATTTTCAATTTGAGTTGTCATAAACAAAAAAGCAAGCATTATCCAAATTTCACACAACTGAGTTGAATGGTATTCATTTTTGTAATTTCTGTTTCCCTCCCCTGCAGGGAAGGATATCAGAACCCCACGTTGTCCAGCGAAAACCTGATAGGTCTCAGCCGGGCCCGTCGGCCCCACAACGCCATCTTTATCAACTTTGAGGATGAGGAGATCCCCATGAAGCCTTTGGACGCTGCAGAGCAGACCTGGAGGAGAGTTTGCAGCAATGCAGTGGATCACAAAGCAGAAGAGGAACTGAGGAAGGTAGACACACCTTTTGGGGTCTGTTCACACACTAAAATACATGTTTGGAAACTAGGGACATCGGAGCCAGGGTTGCCTGGAACTCCTTGTTGAGAGTACCTTACTTGGTTGAGAGGCAAATCTTTTACCCCCATTTTGAATAATTTTATTTGTATAGCATGTACAGAACATTTATAAAAAGGGCATCAGGACAAAAGAGTATATTCTGTAGAAAAGCCATACGAAACCCTAACAACACCAAATCATCAAAAACGAGATTACAGCATGAAAAGAAAAAGTTTGAAGGGCCCCAAGGAGGAGACAAAGGGCCAGATCAGTCCAGCAATTCTTTCAAATAAAGTCATACTTGGCTGGAACGAGGCAATCCATTGTATGAGTCAAGAAAGGCCCCCACATTTGGACATGGCTCTTCCTGAATGCTTGGCATATTGGCATCGAGTGCAAAAGAATTGCCAAAGCAGACGAATTTGAAAGTGTTTGCGGTCCTTTCTTGACCTGTGTTAATAAGGACTGAGTCTTGCTGAAAGCTATGCAGGCTCAGATTGCTTTGTAGAAAGTGTATTCACGATTTTCACACACATGATGTCTTTATGGTGAGACAAGGCAAAGCTGAAAATGTTAGTAATGATTTACTTTACTGTATGTGGAAAACATTCTATTTTTGTATAGAATACCTGTGGAACCTAATTTGTTATTAATGATTTTGTTGTTATTATTATTTAATTCACTGTTATTATCCAAGTGGAACACTCACACTCACACTCACACACACCCCATCTGGTGCAGCCAGGAATTTTGGCAGCTTTAAGTTCATGAATTAACTTTTCCAAGGAAACAACGAACAGAGTCTTTTTATACTTCACATCCTTCCAGCCTTGGGTTATAGTTAGACCCTTTCTTGTATGTGTTTCTGTTCTGTAGCTGTTTGAGGTCCGCCCAGTCTGGTCTCGTAATGCTGTGAAAGCCAATATAAGCATCCACCCTGACAAGCTCAAGTTCCTTCTGCCTTACTTAGCTTACTACATGGTGAGTGCATTATGTTTCGTGTGTGTGTGTGTTGCTTTCTTAAAAAGAGTTCCCAACAGCTCATATAGTGACAATGGATTGAAATGTTCACTATTTAGTAAATGCAGGAGTGATCAAATGTAGTTGCCAGAAAGCATGCAGCTGGGAAGAAATTTTTTGGGTGGGGGGTGGCACTCAGTAATATATTCCAGAATGTAAAAAAAATTGTTGGCCTTCTTAGACAACTTATATGAGAGGCAGGGAACCTTTTTCAGCCCAGGGGTCGCTTTAGCTCACAGACAGCTCTTTAGGAGCCACGTTCCAGTGCTGGGCAGGGCAGGGCATGAGGCAAAGAGGTGTGGCCAGTGACAAAAGTCAGTGGAAGTTGCTGGGAACTGTAGGACAGGAGAATACGCTTGTGCTCTGGTCCTGCTTGTGGTTTTCAGACAGGCATCTCGTCGACCATTGTGAGAACAGAATGTTGGACTAGATGGGCCATTTGCCTGATCCAGCAGGGCACCTCTTATGTTCTCATGTTCAGTGGGTGTTACTCTTGCCCTTGTGCAATAGGCTGCATTCCAACCATGCAAAAGCCCCTGGTTTCTACACATACAGGCATACCTTTCTCCTTTCAGATATATGAGAACCATTGCCACAGTTCAAGGAGACAATCCAACCTAGCAATAGCACTTGAGGGATGTGTGGCATGAGGGGAGGCATGACCTGGGAAGTTTCCTGTGGGCTGGGTAGAGAGGACTGAAGGTCTGCATTCGGGGCTTGAGCTTCAGGTTCCCCACCTGTGATGCGGTTCATTCATCCAAGTTTCCAAAGCACATGTTAAATTGTCTCCATCTTGGCAGTGCTCCATTCCTGAAAGCTGCAATTTTTTTATTGGGGTATTGTCATTTCTCCCCTATTTTGTGATTGTCAAGAAAGCTCTCATTCAATCATTCAAAGCATTTATATCCTGCTCTTTACTTAATGGTCTCAGAGCAGATAACAAGTAAACAGAGCACAAACAGTGTAATACAAACAGCATGCAGTTTAAAAGAAATAGGAATCAAAGGTTTTTTTAAAAAATTGTATTATTTATTTATTCAGTTTCTATCCCGCCCACCCTCCCAAAGAAGCCCAGGACAGTCGTTTCTTTATTCAGCACTCATAAAATTCCCCACAGACCCCCTCTGCTGTGGGGCGAGAGTTGGTGTTCTGGGAAGTTTTGAAATAACTTTGAAATAAAGTTTTGAAATGAGACATTTTCCTCCACACTCTAGAAGTAAAATCTAGATGGTGGCAATGACAGTGGCCAGCCATAAATGGCCTTTCTGTGCACAGTTTCCTTTCCTTCCCATTTTCCTAAACCTGTAAATCTAAAGCTTTGCTGCCACCAACACTTTTTAAGGTCTTGACAGCAGCAAAATCGTGGTACATTTTTTTGCAGCTGTTGTTAAAATGATTGTGGTGTTGCAATGTTTTTTAATCTGAGAGTGCTTTTTAATAAAAAGGTTATTTCAATCCTATGTTCGGATGTAAGGATTTTTTTAAAAAAGCATCCAAACCAGAGCCTCACATTCTTGTAATTCTTTGTGCCCCTGTAGCTAACTGGACCCTGGAGGAGCCTGTGGGTCCGCTTTGGTTATGATCCCAGGGAACACCCAGAAGCAAAGTTCTACCAGGTCCTGGATTTCAGAATTCGCTGTGGAATGAAATACGGTAAAAATGGAAGCAGGCCATCCAAGTACTGTTGTACTCTTTACTATCAGTGCCTTTTGGGTGGGGGGTGGAGGAAAGGTCTAGGCTACAAAAGGACCAAGCTGCCAAATAGATATATATCTATTTTAAATTCCTGGTATAATTTGTTTCTCTTTGAGAGGTGCTCTTCTCCATCATCTCTTCTGCCTCCACAGACGTGTTTTATTTCCCCCTAGGGTATGCCCCTAATGACATGCCGGTGAAAGCTAAACGCAGCACCTACAACTACAGCCTGCCCATCACCGTGAAAAAACCAGGTATGTGGTACAGGCAAGAGGGTGGGTAGATATTTCTTTATCTTGTTTAGTGAATTAAACAATTGTGATTTCTTCCATCAATTTGCAGGGGTGTCTTATGGTGATCCTGGTACAATTTTTGAATAAGATGAACCTCCCTTTTGTGGCTCCTGAGCAGACGCCTGCTGAAAACAGGGCTTGCTGTCAGCACTGATTGCAAGTCCTGCTTTCAGCAGGGATCTTTTCAGATGCAGCTTGAAATTAAAGCGGGGGTTGCAAAGGAAGGAATGAATTTCACTCTCAGTTCTTCCTTTGAAATTGAATCTCCTGACATCATATGACACCAGGTGATTGACAGGTAGGTGGGTTCATCTGCCTGTCAAAAGTGGCCTCTGGTGGGTGGGCCAGTTCATCAGCCTTTGTGAGATACTTGCCTCTCAAATGCTGACATCTGTGCTGTGTGGTAGACCACATGCTCTGCATGCAGGAGACCCCACTATCAATCCCCACTCTGCCCAGGTTGGCCTGGAAAACTGCCCCGTCTGAAATCCTGGGGAGCTGCTGCCAGTCTGCAGACAGTACTGAGGCAGATGGATCTGTGGTCTGTCTTGATAGAAGGCAGCTTCATATATTCCTTTGCCAGTTGCACACAGAACCAGTAGTTACTAGGTGCTGCAGAGCATTTATTATTTATTATTATAAAACAAGATCAACAGGTTGTCATGTTGTAGTTTGTTCTTCCATCCTTGGTGTCAGTCAAGAAAAAGTGGATAGAGAGAAGTTAAATTTCCCCCTTTCATAATACTAAAACTTGGGTACCATCCCATGAAGCTGAATGTTGACAGGTTCTGGGCAGACAAAAGAAAGTAATTTTTCACACAGTACATAGTTTGAGTATGTAATTCTCTCCAGCAAGATGTAGTGGTGGCCAACAACTTGGATGACTTTAAAAGAAAATTTGACAAGTTCATGGAGGGATAAAGCTAATCAATGGCTGCTAGGCATTATGGCTATGTTCTTTCTCCACTGTCAGAGGCAATATGCCTCTGAATGCCAATTGCTAGGAATCACAGGTAGAGAAAGTTGCTGTTGCAATCATGTCCTGCTTTGGGGCTTCCTAGAAGAGGCTTTTGGTCAGCCACTGTGAGAACAGGATGCTGGACTAGATGGGCCTTTGGCCTGATCCAGCAGCCAGGCTCTTAAGTTGCTGTGCAACATGTGATTTGGGGACTCTCTTTCTGCCCTTTGCAGCGAGCCATGTAGTTGGCATCCAGGACCTTAAGCAAGGACTGAGCACCTCTGGGATGTCCAGTCCACGAAAATCTGCTTTCAGCAAGTATAAACTTAAAGTAGGTATTTGGCTTCCTCCTTGTTTTTCCTCCTGACTTCACCCTTTTCTCCTCTTGTGGCATACTAGGAAGATCTGTCTCCAGACACATTGTCTCCTCTGGGGAAATACAGATTTGGTCACGTGAAAGAAATGGGTAGCAGCTTAAAGGCAAAATGCCCAATAGTATAAATTCATCCTCCTGTCACTGTGGAGGTGGGAATCCTTGGGGTTGATGCAAGAGAGACCCAGTTGCCCTGTTGAAGTCCAGAGGGCTGCTCTGGGAAATGGAGATGTGGCGGTTTGGGGAGGAAGAGATTGAATATAACAACCATGAGGACTCTTTGTGGGTTCTGTATTGGAGAAGAGGAGGAAGTTGGGGTGACAATCTGACTTTGGATGAGCTAAGGGTTTTCTCCAACAGTCAAGTCAGCAACAGAGGATCCCGTTGTGGAAACATTTTTACTTTCAGTTCCATTGTCTTTTGGTGTCTTCCATCCCTCTGCTTCTTCCTCTCTCAGGATTCGATTTACATCTTCCGAGAAGGTTCCCTGCCTCCTTATCGACAGATGTTCTATCAGCTTTGTGACCTGAATGTGGAATGGTACTTGTGCTTGATCAAAAGGGGCTCTAAAGTAACTTGGGGGGGGCAATTTATGTCTGTGTTCATGCATGTCTTTTGTATGTCTGTCTGAACCTCAAAGGTATGCTCCCCGCTGTGGTGGCCCTGCAAGCAAAACCTGATCTGAATTTTTCCATGGGTACCCTTGCAGAAATAGAAAATTCAGCTGACTGTAGGGGGAGGAGAAGGCTTGCGCTCCTTAAACATTGAACCTTCAGGAGAGAGTACCTCTGTTTCCCCTTCTTAGGCATTTCCCAGCATTCCTTTGAAATAGGAACCCACAGTTACCAGGGAGCTGGGTTTTAAAAATCTACATTTAATGGGTTTGTTGGTTCTTCCACTGATGATTTGACACATCCAGACTCTGGGTCTTTTTGTCCTCAGTTTATTTTTTGAGACCAGGGTCGACCTTCACAAGGGAATCAGACCTAATTTGTTCAGTCCTTTGAGGGAAGAGAGAATCTGAGACTAGTCTCTGTTCAGCTTGCAGAAGATCATTCGCCGGAATGATGGCATGGAGATGGTGTGTACAGAGAGGGACGGCTGGTGTCTTCCCAAGACCAGTGATGACTTGCGGGATACCATGTCTCTGATGATAAAGCAGATCATCCGCTCCAAAAGGCCTGGTAATATACTGTTAATCAAGGGAGGTTGGAACCTGGCAATGAAACCAGGTTTTACAAATGTTAACCTGACCTGGGACAGCTTGTGTGGCTCTTCTAAGATAGTTCCTACTGCTTGCAGCTTGAATTAGTTGTATTGGATTTTTTATTTTTTAAAAGTATGATTTGTTGTTGTTGTTTAGTCATTTAGTCGTGTCTGACTTTTCGTGACCCCATGGACCAGAGCACGCCAGGCACTCCTATCTCCCACTGCCTCCCACTGTCTTCCCAATAGTGACGATGTAAACGACTTTAAGCTCCTTGGAGAAATGGTTGGGGTACAGATGGGGAAAAAAACAGTTGTTGTTGTTGTTTAGTCATTTAGTCATGTCCGACTCTTTGTGACCCCATGGACCAGAGCACACCAGGCACTCCTGTCTTCCACTGTCAAACTCCTGCTGGTAGCTTCGAGAACACTGTCCAACCATCTCGTCCTCTGTCGTCCCCTTCTCCTTGTGCCCTCCATCTTTCCCAACATCAGGGTCTTTTCCAGGGAGCCTTCTCTTCTCATGAGGTGGCCAAAGTATTGGAGCCTCAGCTTCAGGATCTGTCCTTCCAGTGAGCACTCAGGGCTGATTTCCTTAAGAATGGATAGGTTTGATCTTCTTGGAGTCCATGGTATGATTAGGGATGTCTTTTCAATATATTGAAAACATATAGTCCTCCACCCAAGTTCATTTTATTAATGTAGCTTAGGCTTATAAAAATCAGTCCATTTGATTGACTGAAATTCATTGCTAGGTGACCTTGGGCTGGTTACCAAAGCTCATGTCTCCACTGTCAGCATGATGCCTCTGAGTGCCAGTTGCTGGGAATCACAGGTGCAGAGAGTGCCGTTGTGCCTAGATGCTGCTTGCGGGCTTCCTAAAAGAGGCACTTGGTTGGCCATTGTGAGAAAGAGAGTCCTGGACTAGATCAGCCTTTAGTTCTCTCAGCTTAATCCCTGTCACACATTGGTTGTCTTAGAATAATAGACACCTTGAGCTCCTTGGAGGAGAAGCAGGATATAAATTTGAATAATAACAATACATAATCAATTAAGAGTTACTAAATCAACTAACAACCCTAGATACACATATTTGTTGGAGGGAGAAATAACTGCTTTTGGAAGTACAATGGAAATTACTTTCTTCCTGCCACTGCTGGCTCTCTGTTTCCTTCAGGTGGGACCCCTGAGGGAGTAATTCTGACCGACCTTTGGCTACCCCGCCCCTTTTGCCCCAGTGGAATTCCTCAGCCATCCCTCCACTCATCCATCCCTGACATTATCTTCATCCCTTTCCCTATCTTTTGCTGCAGCTCTGTTCACAAGCACTTCGAACACAGAAGAGGGGAAAGAGCAGCTGGCGTTCGAGTCCGGAGAGGAAGAGGAGGAGGAGGAAGAAGAGGAGGAGTTCAAAGAACCATCTGATGGAAGTGAGAATGAGATGGAGACAGAGATTCTGGACTATGTGTGATGCACCAGAACTGGCACTGTGGACCTATTCCGGGCGAGGACCTTTGCTTCTCTTGTCCCTACAGGCAAGACAGAAAGCCAGGCCTAATGAGACAAGTACCCATCCATGTCTCTTCTACTCATCTTTGGGTTCTGTTCTTTACAGACACCTATGTGTGCCTTTTTGATACTGATTTGAGGGTGAAGATTGTGATGAGTAAGGCTGCTTATCCTTGAGCTCTGCAGACATGGCAAATGTGCAAGTAATGGGGCTGGAGATGCCTTATCCCGAGAGGTTTTGCTAAATATTCCTCTAATGAAAGCTTAGCTAACTGGTAAACACACAAGCCTGGTAGACCTTCATCTTGGCATTGGTTAGCATCTCATTCTCCCATATCCTTTAGGAGAGGCAAGCCATTGCCGTAGCCACCTTACTAATACACCTGTCCAGCTTTACCACCTCAAACGTGTGGTCACCAGGGCTGGTGCATGGAGTGCTGGTGATGTCCTGACCTAAGATTTTAGTCTTTTGTCAGGCTGATGATGAAGCCAAACTCCATACAGTCTTGGGCAAAATGTTTGATGAGTTTCTGTGGAGTTTCCTTGGAGTTTGCTGTCAAGGCTGTGTCATCTATAAACAATATATATTGGATAAGAACTTGCCACACTTCTGCCTTGGCATGGAGATGTGCCAGGTTGAATGGACTCACACCACTCCTTGAATGGACGCACAGCACACACTGTCTTCAGTCAAACTGAAGGGATATGAGAACAACAGGTTGAAGATGACACCAAAGAGACTCCTTAGGATAGCAATAAAGCTGGATATCAAATCCAAACTCCCCTTCTTCTTCCCTTGTGGACTTTAGGTGGGCATCTTACCTTTTCGGTTTATGAGGTCAAAGGCCTGAAGGCCAGATACCTGACCAGGAGCCCTTGTGACTGTGCATAGATTAAGTTTGAGTATTAGTAATTTTTCCTCTTATGTTGCCAATGAAAGAGTATAAAGCATTCGCATACTGATGAACATGCGAGTGGGGTTCGAAGTGAAGATAATGATTTATGTTTGAATTTAAATTTAGATCAACCAAATTGAGCCAAATACTGATCAGGGGATTTGTTCATTTTCTGGAATACTGGCGTATGCTATGAAATTAAACCACATTGGGGTAAAGCCATCTTTTTTGATCTCTCCATGTGTCAACTATAGTTTATTTGTAACTCTCTCAAGGAGGGTTGCTTCCCAAATGTGTTTTGTACCAATGGTCCATCATTGTGCCAGAAAGCTCTTTCCAGTGTCTGGTTATGTTGCATCTCACTGCTTGTAATAAATGGCTTGTTAATTCTGTATTATGTAAATTCAGGTGATCATGTAATATATTTAATAAAACTAATTCTCATTTGACTTCCAATTGTTAATTGAATTCTAGAAGGGCTGGATTTTTTTTACATTTCCACCACATGTGGACAATGTACCAAGTGTGGGGCAGCTCCTCTAGCAAAGGGGTGAGGTGCCAGGATGGATCATTGCCAGCTTCCTGGGTGTTAGGTACCACCTATATATGAGTTTTAGGGTAATTTTCTATTGCTTGCCAAAATAGACTTAAAGGGGTTTTTTGTCCAATGTCTATTCCATTGACCTGGGTCAAATTCATAGCTGAAATCACATTCCCTTTGATGTTTAATAGGGTCAAGTGAACCCACCGATGCACTGAGTAGAATGCTATAGATTATGGATGTTATACCTGGGCCTTGTCCTTCTGTGGCTATTACAAGTCTTTCAAATGCGGTGGCCATTGGCCTTGTGGCTGCCTTAGTGGTGGCAGTTTGCTTACTGGGTTAGCAAGAAAAGTGCAGATTTGGAGAAGTAGCAGCCAAGGGGTTTGTAAGTGTCCTTATTTAGTCCGTATTTCTTGGTCTGATAGTGGTGTATTTCTGTTACAAAAGTCACATAACTGGTATAGACCTTCTGTTCTCCATCTGGCCACATAAAATTGTCAAGAAGTGTTGTGAAATTGTGGGTGGGAGGCGAAGGCTGCCAGAGGGGACAGTGCTGGAGTTAGGAGTCCTGCCTTCTCTTTCCATGCATTAAGAATGGTTTGTGTGGATCACATTTGGAATGTTCTAAATGTTTGCTTTAAGGGGTATGCTGAGGTTGGAATTCCCTCTGTTAGTTCAGTTTCCAGTTGAATCCTTCTGAGAAACATAAAGGTGGGGATTGATCCTAGTTTTTCATCTGTGCTCACCTCCTCACTTATAACTCACAGCAAGCTTTGGATGTGAGAGAAGTGCCAGCTGTTGAATGGATGGGGACAGAACTCAGCCTGTGCCAAGGTAAGTCTCAAGGTTACCCCCAGTCACCCCACATTTACCTTGGAAGTTTACACCATCTATTTGGCAGCCCCATGGAACCTTCCATGACGATAGTGCCACTCCCTTGTCCCATGCAGAGATAAGTTGAGTCAGATTTGGGGTATAAAGGGACCTACCTGTACTGAATAAGCCCCATTTGAAGCACACCATGGGTCGCTGGGAAGTAATGTGCCTTGCCCTCTGCCTGGGCGCAGTGGGGGCAGCAAAGGTAAGCATGGGCATCAAAATATTTGCTTAAGGGACTACCACCAAGCTGCTGCTAATCAGGAATCAGGATCCAAAGAACCTTTCTCTTAAATCCATAGGATCAGAGGGGCTTAATTTTTTTTTTAAGTGTTCTTATAGAGTTATACAAGTGGGTCCTACAACAAAGTGTTGCAGCATGGAGCATTCTCTGTCTGAGACTCCCAACGGTTCCATTCCATTCTCCCCCACTTAGATAGTTTTCTGTTTCTCCCTACTATGCTTAGTCCTCACTTGTTTGTCTTAGAGGGTTTCCACTGCCTAAGTGTCCATTTCCTTCTGCTGGCCCCAACTAAAAATTGTGTTTGTGTGGTTTGGCTATATAGGTAATGGCACATGAAACTCAAATACATTTCTTCCCTTTTGGTTGGTTTAGCTGGGCATCGTGAACACGGAAGGAGGTTTTGTGGAAGGCGTCAATAAAAAGTTGGGCCTTTTCGGGGATTATGTGGATATCTTCAAAGGAATCCCTTTTGCTGCACCTACCAAGACTCTTGAAGACCCACAGCCTCACCCAGGCTGGCCAGGTAAAGAGGGAGTGGGGGGGGATGTCTGCACTTTCTTTTTTAACATTTTTTAAAAAATGTATTTTATTTTTTACGTCTGCACTTTTTTTTACGTTATTTTTTATGTCTGCACTTTTAACTACTAACAATGCCCCCTATGAACATTCCAAATGCTGAAAATGGTTTCTACATCGTTATATTATATTGGTGTCATCTGATCAAATTTGCAGATGACACCAAACTGGGAGGGGTGGCTAACACCCCAGAGGACAGGATCACACTTCAAAACGACCTTGACAGAGAACTGGGCCAAAACAAACAAGATGAATTTTAACAGGGAGAAATGTAAAGTATTGCACTTGGGCAAAAAAAAATGAGAGGCACAAATACAAGATGGGTGACACCTGGCTTGAGAGCAGTACATGTCAAAAGGATCTAGGAGTCTTGGTTGACCACAAACTTGACATGAGCCAACAGTGTGACGCGGCAGCTAAAAAAGCCAATGCAATTCTGGGCTGCATAAATAGGAGTATAGCATCTAGATCAAGGGAAGTAATAGTGCCACTGAATTCTGCTCTGGTCAGACCTCACCTGGAGTACTGTGTCCAGTTCTGGGCACCACAGTTCAAGAAGGACACTGACAAACTGGAATGTGTCCAGAGGAGGGCAACCAAAATGGTCAAAGGCCTGGAAACGATGCCTTATGAGGAATGGCTAATGGAGCTGGGCATGTTTAGCCTGGAGAAGAGGAGGTTAAGGGGTGATATGATAGCCATGTTCAAATATATTAAAGGATGTCACATAGAGGAGGGAGAAAGGTTGTTTTCTGCTGCTCCAGAGAAGCGGACACGGAGCAATGGATCCAAACTACAAGAAAGAAGATTCCACCTAAACATTAGGAAGAACTTCCTGACAGTAAGAGCTGTTCGACAGTGGAATTTGCTGCCAAGGAGTGTGGTGGAGTCTCCTTCTTTGGAGGTCTTTAAGCAGAGGCTTGACAACCATATGTCAGGAGTGCTCTGATGGTGTTTCCTGCTTGGCAGGGGACTTGATGGCCCTTGTGGTCTCTTCCAACTCTATGATTCTATGATTCATTCTATGATATTAGGAATCCTCACAAGAACCATGTAAGGTTCCCCTGTGTTGTTATGTCCATAATTACAGTGGGGTGGGGCTCAGATTGAGAAAACAGCAACTGGAGCTGCCATGCAGAAGTTCACCTGTTCAATCTCCTGTGACATACACAGGTACGGCTGGGAGAGACTCCTTGCCTGAAACCCTGGTGGGTTGCTGCCAGTTGGTGTAGACAGTACTGAGCAAGATGAACCAATGGTTTGAAGCAATGCAAGGAAGATTCCAATGTTCCTAAACTCATTTTTACCCTGAGCTTAACTATATGGCCTAGCTGAAGTGACTCCCCTATGAGGAAAAGGGTGCAATGCAGGAGGACTTGGGTCATCAATTTGACCTCTATAAAATAATTCAAAACACACATATATGTGTGTGCTTCACTCTTGCCACATTCAGGGTCTGAGTTAATTTTTCTAATGAGGCGCTTTGCCAAACATAGCCGTCCCATTTTTCCAGAGAGACCTGTCCCGTTGTCTTCCAAGCTTAAGTTGTCACTACCCAAAGTTGCTACAAAACTCCATACAATTTTGAGATTTTGTTTGGTCCCGGAAACAGATTCGGCTCTGTTAATTGAGGTGTTATAACAATCTCCGGCTTAATAAAGACTTTTAGATCAGAGGATAAACAATATAATTGCAACTAGTGCTGGTTTCAAGAGTTCTGTCCATGCACAAAAACCACATGTACCCAAACCTTTGGAGCCAAAGAGAAATTTCTGGCCTCCTGGAGCAGGTGCACTGAGCAGGCATCTCTCACAAGCAAGGCAGAGAGCTTAAATCCTCTTTTTTGTGCTGAGTCTGCTTGGGTTATCCAGCTTAAAAAGAGCTTTTTAAGCTCTCTGCTTTTCTTGTGGGAAGGTGGGCAAGGCCCATTAGTTGCACCAACTCTGGAACTCTTGCATGAGATTTTGCGGGAACTTGGGTGGTCCTACAAGATCTCATGGAAGCCTCCCAGAGCTAGGAACTGGGCAGGTCTTGCCCCCACGAGCGAAGAGGAGAACTTGAAAATTCATTTTGCACCAGCTAATCCCAAAATCCTCCCTTGGATTTAATTTGTGCCATTTCAACGAGCCTGCCTTGAAGTCATGCGAGTTAAATGTGTGTATGATGCTGTCATACTGAACTCGCCTAGAAAGGCTGCACTTCTTTGGCATTCCTGCCGTGCATGTTGTTAAGTTCTTATGACTTAAGAGCAACCATATTAACAGGCTGCTCAAAGTGATAATTGCCAGGGTGTCAAACACTACATGCCCTTTGGCTTTACCTCTCTTTGTGTTAATCTCCCACTTTTGTTTTGATGTTTCTTTTGCTGTGTTGTGATTTTGTGTTTTGTGTGTGTGTGTGTAGCTCAACCAGAACTATTTGAAAATATAAAACAAAACAAGCTTCCCCCTGGATGCCAAGCTGACAGTCCTGTACGTGTGTTCATCAATTTCTCTCTCAGGCACCCTGCAGGCCAAGGAGTATAAGAATCGTTGCATGCAGTCCACACTCACCCAGACAGATGTGCGTGGCACCCAAGATTGTCTTTATCTCAACATCTGGGTCCCTCAAGGGAAAAAAGAAGGTCAGTGTCCATCAAAAAGGATATTGTGGAGTTGGAAAAGGTTCAGAAAAGAGCAGCCAGAGTGATCAAATGACTCCCCTATGAGGAAAAGGTTGTAGCATTTGGGGCTTTTGAGTTTAGAGCAGTGGTTCCCAAACTTAGGGCTCCAGCTGTTTTTGGATGATAACTCCCATCATCCCTAGCTAGCAAGACTAGGGGGCAGGGATGATGGGAATTGTAGCCCAAAAGCAGCTGGAGACCCAAGTTTGGGAAACACTGGTTTAGAGGAAAGGTGAGTGAGAAGTGAAACGACAGATGTTTATAAAATTACACCTGGCATGGAGAAAGTGGACAATTCCACACACACACACTTTTCTTGTAACACTAGAATTCATGGGCATCTAATGAAGCTGAATGTTGGAAGATTCAGGGCAGAGAAAAGTCCTTCTTCACGCAGCACAGCGTTAAACTATGGAACTCACTCTCACAGGAGGTAGTGATGGCCACCAACTAGATGGCTTTCGAAGGGGATTAGAAAAATGCAAAGAGGAGAAGGCTGTTCATGGCTACTAGCCGTAATGGCTACGCTCTCTTTCCATGGCTGGAGGCAGCAGTGTTTCTGAATACCAGTTTCTGGAAACCACAGGAGAGGAGGGGGCTCTTGGGCTCAGGTCCTGCTTCCTGGTATCCCACTTGCTGGCTGGCCACGGTGAGAACAGGGTGCTGGACTAGGTGGGCCACTGGTCTGATCCAGAAGGGCTCTTCTGATGCTCTTTGGCTGATAGCTGAGGCAGAGCATGGGGTCTTGTGCAGATGTTTTCCTCACTGTGCAGTGGCATGTGTTAATTTGTGGGAGGGAGAGCTATCGTTTTTGACTTTCATTGCACTGGGTGACAACAACAGCTTGCATGAGAGCTGGTGTGGGTGGGTGTCATGTGATTTCTTGCCGCGCCAAAATCAATATATAACTGCTAGTTGCGAATGGGATCCGTTCCGGAGGCCCGTTCACAACATGAAAAGAGCACAACCCTAGCGGCGCATCTGCGCACACACGGGTGGCAATTGCTGTTTCTGCGCATGCATGTGACATCATTTTGCACTTCTGCGCATGCGCGAATGGCGAAACCTGGAAGTAACCCTTTCCAGTACTTCTGGGTCGCCGCAGGACGTAACCTGGAAGAACGTAACATGAAGCAAACGTAACATGAGGTATGACTATCATTCCCCACTCTCCACTTATCCAGAGGAAGAATGGCATCTTTGGGAATCCTCATAGAGGCATTGTATCCTTTAAACTGGGGTGGGAGGGGGACCTCAGCCTTCCAGCCCCCTCCCTCTCTCTGGCCATGGGGAAACTCTGCAGTTATACCCCTCACCAACCCTGCCTTGCACCCTCTGACAATGCCTCTTGGTTTCCTGGTTAGGGAACAGAGAACAGTGTGTAAGCGTGTGCAGAAACTAGTCCTGCCACACAAAAGGTAAAATTTACATTGATTGCTTTGTCCACTTTTGCCTTTAGCCGCGCCCACCACTGGCATGGGGCTCCTAGGAGGTTACCCAGAAAAGAATGTGGCCCTTGGGCTAAAAAAACCGCTCTGGCACTGCTTTAAATGTTGTTGCCCCTATCAGTCATCAATGGATATTTAGGCAGAGATCTTTGAGTTCTGGCTTCCAGCTGGCTCACGCCTCTGCTTCTTCATTCCTTCCCCTTTCTCCTTCAGTGTCCACCAACTTGCCCGTGATGGTCTGGATTTATGGGGGAGCCTTTCTCTGGGGTGGTGGCCAGGGACCCAACTTCCTGAGCAACTACCTCTACGACGGGGAGGAGATTGCCACCCGCGGAAAGGTCATTGTGGTGACGCTCAACTACCGCCTTGGACCCCTGGGTTTCCTCAGCACAGGAGATGCTAGCCTTCCAGGTAAGACCCTTCTTTGGGGGGATATTTCTCTACCCCCCCCCCACTACAGTCATCTTGCATAAGTTAAAGTTTGTTTTGCCGTTTCCCTCCAACCTTTGCATTGGAGGCTTGGGAACCAGTGACTCTTCGTATGCTGCTGGACTGCAGCTCCATCATTCCTCTGAACGCTAGCCATGCTAGCTGGAGTCTTAACAACATCTGGAGTGCCATCCCTGATCTAAGAAGAGGAATTATTTAATAAGGGAATGCCTTTTTCAGAGGCATTCTTCCATGTCTTGCATGCAGCAGGAAATGTTCCTCCTTAATTCAGGGAAGGGGGAATCTGTAACCTTCCAGACGTTGCTGAAATACAGCTCCCATCATCCCAGACTGGTGGCCTTGCTGGCTGAGGCTGATGGGAGTTGGAGTCCAAAAACATCTGGAGGGCTCCTGGTTTCCCATCCCTGGTCTACACCTACATGTGTATATATACCTGACAACTGAAAATCACACACAATACATCTAATCTACAAAATCTTATGGTGTTTTTTAATGCTAAAGGTTCTTTGTGTTGCTTTTCCTGGTCTGGCCTCACAATGGTCTGGCTCAGAAAAGCTCAGCTGAGTTATTTATTTATTTAACTGAAATATTTATGTCCCACTTTTCTGCTTGACAACAGCCCTGCAGGCTTACTCCTAGGGTGTGTGTGTGTGTGTGTGTGTGTGTGTGTGTGTGACTCCAGCTCTTTTCTTTCAGGTAACTATGGCCTCAAAGACCAGCACATGGCCATTGCCTGGGTCAAGAGAAACATAAAGAACTTTGGAGGGGACCCCGACAACATCACAATCTTTGGGGAGTCTGCTGGGGCCGTCAGTGTCTCCTTACAAGTATGGGGCCCTTACTTTCTATTTCATTTTGTTAAGGGTTTTTATTCAATTTAATTTTAATTTTTCCTATGTGTGGGGCTCTTGATTGGTTCAGGAGTTGAGTCACAATATGTGGTTTTGTTATTGTGGGGAAAGAGCTACTGGAAGAATGAGTGGCAGTCAAGGAGTGGGGTGGAATGCTGGGAGGAGCAAGGGACGGGGGGAGAGGGTCTGTTGTGAAATGGCAGCTTGGGGAAGGGCTGTAATAGCTCAGCGGCATAGAGCATCCCTTTATTCAGAACTTTGAGGACTAGAATCCTATTATATTTTTAGGAAAAAGGGCCAAAGCTAAGTGGTGTGGAGCACATACTTTGCATTCAGAATGCCCCAGGTTCAACAACTTTGCCAAAACAAGCTCAACAACTTTTGTGTCCGGATATTCACTTTTTGAAATACAATGGTACCTCAGGTTACATACGCTTCAGGTTACAGACTCCGCTAACCCAGGAATAGTACCTCGGCTTAAGAACTTTGCTTCAAGATGAGAACAGAAATCGTGCTCTGGTGGCACGGCAGCAGCGGGAGGCCCCATTAGCTAAAGTGTTACCTCAGGTTAAGAACAGTTTCAGGTTAAGAACGGACCTCCATAACGAATTAAGTTCTTAACCCGAGGTACCACTGTATGCCAACCCTAGATAGCGGCTTCCTATTTTCCTAAACAATATAAGGACTAGAAGCTTCATTCCCCTCCCCAAAGGGAAGCTGAAATTTTCTGAATGCTGACCTCTTACCAAGTACCACCTTCTGAGCTTTATTGTTTTTTGTCTTGGATATCAGTGCCCTCCCTTCAGATGTGAAGGAAATAAGCAGCTATCTTCTCTTTAAAAGACATCTGAAAGCAGCCCTGTTTAGAGAAGTTTTTAATATTTAATGCTGTATTGTTTTTAACACTTGATTGGAAGCCGCCCAGAGTGGCTGGGAAACTCAGTCAGATAGGCGGGGTATAAATCATCATCATCATCATCATCAAGTCCTTCTTCTGCTGAGCATCACGACAGACCAGTTGTCTGACTCGGTATAAAGCAACTTCCTATGATCTCCTATGACTGTCTTCTGTCCATTCTCCTGCACTGTAGATGCTGTCGCCCTACAACAAAGGATTGATCAAGCGGGCTATCAGCCAGAGTGGAGTCGGCCTCTGCTCTTGGGCCATTCAGAAGAACCCCCTCTACTGGGCTACCAAGGTAATGCAATGTCAAATTGGAGAGTTTTCTTTCTTTTTTCAAAATGATTTTTCAAAAAAATTTCCGGAGTAACACAAAAACCACATCCATGTAGCATGACAATAACAAAACAAGAAATTATGATGCATTCAATTCTGAAAAATTATAGATAAAATGGAGTACTTTTTATGATGGTGAGAACTGATAACAAAGCAGACACAAGTGTACAAAACAAATATGCCAGGTGAACAAAACTCCTTGGGAATCGTATCTCCCCATAATGGGCATTGTGAACGCTCTCCTAACGTAAGATGAACTCAATGAAAAGGTACCAGGTGACTGAGAAATAATCTTTAGATTTAACACATCTGGCCTGCTTGTTGTGCTCTTGTTCTTTTCTCAGATAGTGCCTGATTCCATACTTTACTTCCCCAGGCTTGGATGGTAAAAGGGGATTGATGCCTCCAGTGTTGTGCTATCTTCAGTTGGGCAGGAGTCACTAATAGAACAGTTAAACCTTTGCACAGCACTTTGTACATGTTGTATGGAAGAATTATGGATTTTGAAGGGATAGGCTGTGTTCTTTGGCTCGCGAGGTACAGTGGTACCTCTGGTTGCAGACGGGATCCATTCTGGAGCCCCGTTCGCAACCTGAAGAGAATGAAACCTGCGTCTGCACATGCGCAGGTCGTGATTCACATGCACGTGGTGTCATTTTGTGCGTCTGCGCATGCCCGAGCAGCGAAACCTGGAAGTGATCCTTTCCGGTACTTCCGGGTCACCGTGGGACGCAACCTGAAGCAAACGTAACATGAGGTATGACTGTACATGGTTTTCGGAAAATGCCCATTGGGAAGTGGTCTCGTTTGAACGTGAACTTGCCTGAATTTCTCCTCTGACTCTTCTTGCAGGTAGCTCAGAAAGTCGGCTGCCCAACAGACAACACCACAAAGCTAGCGAACTGCCTCAAGGTCACCGACCCCAAGGCCCTGACGCTTGCTTACCACCTGGAGGTGCTTAATCTGCCCTGTAAGTTGGACTTCAAGCGGTGAGGTGGGGCTGGGAATGGATGCCTCTGTAAACTGTGAGGAGCAGCAGTCTCTCCAGAGACTTCGGAAAGCTAAACAGAAGTGTCTTTTAAAAAGGAATGCTATTTATTTATCTTGTAAAATCTTTATATATCACAAAACTTTTAAAGCCGTTTATGAAAAGAATAAATATATGAAATTATGCTTAAAAAATAAACCCTGTTAAAAGCAACAATTAAAAGCCTTCAGCATTAAAACTAATGATAAGCTAAAAACCAGATTAAGAAACATTCCAACATGCTACGTGTCTGTCGATAGGTTTGTCAAAGCAAAAATGTTTTTTGGCAGGTGCTGGAAAGGGTATAGCGAAGGCTCCAGTCTGTTGTCAATGGACAGGGAGTTTCATGGTGTGGTCCCCACCCCCCCATGTTTTAACATTGATTTTTGAAAAATCTGGAATGAACGTTATGTGGCGCCTGTAGCAAGGCCAGTTCTGCAACACACACACAAAAAATGCACAGATAGCACATAGGATTTGAAAAGTGGAGAGGAACTGGGAGGTCACCTAGCATGCTCAAATAGGAATTACTATTAAATAAGAAAAGGAAGAAGATGAGCGCTACAGGCAGAGTATTAATTCCCATCCCAAGATGGGGTAAGATTTGCTCTTTCAACAAGGTCCCTTGGAGGAATTCACAGTGGCCAACCTAGATGCCATTTATAGGAAGCCCCCAAGCAGGATCTGAGCATAACAGCTCTCTCCCAATTCTTGATTCCCAGCAATGGGTATTCTGATAGTTATACACAGTTAACTTACATTTAACTTGTGCACATCTGGCTTCATATGCTTGGCCTTATTTATTTATTTTTAATTAACAGGTGGTGGAAAGTGAGGGTGGGGGTCCAGGAGAAATAACTTTGGCAATCCCACCTGCTGTTAAACCCAATGTATTTTGACTATACTCTGTTTTGACTTCAGGCATGATCCCTGGAATGTAACCCCAGTTGCCTATATATCATGTTCTATTTACCACCATAGCCTATATATCATGAGGACTAGAATTCTGCAGTTCAGTAGCTTTGCTGTAGTATAGCATATGACATCCCTCCTGCAGGATGTCCCTTTCCTATCCTAAACAGTCCAATTGGTTCTCTCCTCCCCCTGCAGATCCTCTCGTCCATTACCTTGCCTTCTCCCCAGTGGTTGACGGAGATTTCCTCCCAGATAAGCCAGAAAATCTCTTTGCCAATGCCGCTGACATTGACTACATCGCAGGGGTGAACAACATGGATGGGCACTTCTTTGCTTCAATTGACATGCCTGCTCTCAACCGCCCACTAGTGAAGATCACAGCGTAAGGGGTGGGGTGGGGGAGCAAAACCTGATTATCTGTGGGTGGAGGAGAGGACAGCCTTGTCCTGTGGCATAAGACAGAGATGGGGAACACCCTTGCTCCTAATTTCCTAATTTATATCACTGAATGCAAAAAATGGGGGGTGGTCATATCCCGTATGTAGATAAAACTACTGATACACACATGTTTTAGAAACCACAAATTTTGACCAAAAAGAGTGAATCAACTTGTTGCTGAACCCTTTAATGCTGAAAACCACAACCTATTGGACAGGTTTTATGTTGGAATAGATCCAACACTAGCAAAAAGGGAGAACTTTTGTATGGGCGCACAAACACCTGGAGGGTTGTGCCAGCCATTGCTCAGCTTCAGCAAATGAAGCCCCCCTGAGCAGTCCACCCTCAAAACTCCAGGACTTCCACCTTGGAAGCTGCTCTCAACAGTTCTGAGAACAGTTGATGAAGGTGGAAGCTCAAACATTTTGCTATAAGAATTTGAAAGTTTCTGTTTTGCTAGTCACTGTAATTAATAGATGTAAGGTTTTTTTTAAAGGGTTTAACTGCATCCTACCAGGATCCAGAACAAACTTGCCTGACGTGCTGTTTGATTATTTTTGTTCCTCTCTGCAGGGATGACATGTACCGTGTGGCCCAGGGCCTGACTGTGGAGAAGGGGGTGGAAGGAGCCAATGAAACCTTCTCCCTCTATACCCAGGTGTGGACTGACCACACAAACCAGGAAGTCATGAAAAGATCTGTGATAGACCTGGAGACAGACTACATATTTCTGGTGCCTACCCAGCAGACACTTAGTCTCCATTACCAAAATGCCAAGTGAGTGTTTCTGGAATGAGTTGGTAGCTAGGGTTTCAGAGAGAGACTTGCTGGTCAGTCATTATCTCTGCTTACAGTGGTACCTTGCTATACGAACTTAATCCGTTCCGGAAGTCCATTCTTAAACCAAAGCGTTCTTAAACCAAAGGCATGCTTTCCCATAGCAGCGGGGGACTCAGTTTACAAATGGAACACACTCAGGAAGTGAAACATGTTCTTATTCCAAGGCAAAGTTCACAAACCAAAACACCTACTTCCGGGTTTGCAGCGTTCTTAATCCAAGTTTTCATAAACTAAGCTGTTCTTAAACCAAGGTACCACTGTATTTCCATCCTGTGTCCTCCTTTTTAGGGGGTTCTTCTGCACTTGCAAGGAATTGATCCTTTAGTGTGGCAGCACCTGCTCACTGGAACTCCTTGCCTATTGATATTAGGCAGACCCATTCACAGTACGGTTTTCAATGCCTGCTCAAAACTTATTTGTTTAGGCAGACATGTAATTTTAATACATATATTTTTACCTATATCTGGATTAACATGTTCTTATGTCAGCTTGTTTCTTTAGCTCAGTTGCTTAGAACAAGGTGCTGATAACACCAAGCTTGCAGGTTCGATCCCTGTATGGACCAGCTGCATATTTCTGCATTGCAGGGGGTTGGACTAGATGATCCTCAGGGTCCCTTCCAACTCTACAGTTCTATGATCAGTATTTGTCCTCCCACTAAAGTGCCTCAAACCAACTTACAGTGGTGCCTCGCAAGACGAAAAGAATCCGTTCCGCGAGTCTCTTCGTCTTGCGGTTTTTTCGTCTTGCGAAGCAAGCCCATTAGCGGATTAGCGCTATTAGCGGCTTAGCGGGCTTAGCGGATCAGCTGATTAGCTGCTTAGCGGCTTGGGAAAAAGGGGGGGGGAAGGAAAAAAACCCCCGCAGGAACTCGCAAGACATTTTCGTCTTGCGAAGCAAGCCCATAGGAAATTTGTTTTGCGAAGCACCTCCAAAACGGAAAACCCTTTCGTCTAGCGGGTTTTCCGTCTTGCAAGGCATTCGTCTTGTGGGGCACCACTGTACACTGTAGAAACAAAGTTTTGTTTTCTGAAGAATATTTTACATTGCTTTATGTAAACCGCTTTTTCTGGGTGGCGTAAAAACTTCGGTTTTCTGAAAGGCAGACTTCCTCTTCATTTCCCAGAAAGGGTATTAAGATCAGCAAATGAAACCCTCCACCCCCATTGTTCAGCCTGGACACTGAGGTCCAGCTCCAAGAGTCTTCTGGCAGTTCCTTCACTGCGAAAAGTGAAGTGACAGGGAACCAGGCGGAGGGCCTTATCAGCATCGGCGCCCATCCCATGGAACACTCTCCCTGCAGATGTCAAAGAGTTAAAACAGCTGTACAACTTTTCATAGACATATGAAGCTTTTTTCTCCTTTCCCTCTGTGTTTTTGTTGGAAGCCGCCCAGAGTGGCTGGGGCAACTCAGTGAGATGGTTGCTGCATAAGAAATAAATTAATAACATTAGTTTTTCAAGGCCCAATTATTATTAGCTTGTGGTAAGGCAGAGATGACTTTTTCCTCTGGTGGCACTAGTGTTATGGACCGCTGTCCCTGCTGATCTACAAGAGACACCATCTGCACTGCTGTTCTGCCATCTTTTAAAGATGTGCCTCTTTGCATTCCCCTTAATTTCTTGACTCCAAGTCTCCTGTTTTAATTGCTATGGTGTTTAAACATGTTAACCATAAGTGCTGATATTTTAATGTTTTTAACGGGGCTATTTTATTGTGTATTTTAATTTTGAGGTCCATTGAGCAATATGAATATTAAGGGCGTCAGTCTTCCTAATGAGTAGACCCGTTTTAATTAATGGACATAAGTTAGTAATGGATATTAATTTCAGTGGGTTAATCCTGAGCAGAATTAACATTGACTACAAAACCGAAGAAGATTGTATTGGATACTAGTCCTAACTTGGAGGAGACCTACTTAAAGTAATGGGCAAGACTTATTATTTATATTATATTTATTTATATCCTGCCTTTTATCCAGACTGGGACTCAAAGCAGCTTACACAAATAAAAACAAGACAGATAAAATATAGAAAGCTAAAATAATACAAAATATGTCCAGTAAGAATGTTGGGAGAGGAGTTTGAGTCCCAGTGACTTTTGCTGTTTCTTTTCTTACTCACCATACCTTTCTCTATTTCTCTCTCTCTCTCTCTCTCTCTCTCTCTCTCTCTCTCTCTCTCTCTCTCTCTCTCTCTCTCTCTCTCCCCCCCCCCCCCCTCATTTTAGGAGTGCCAAGACTTACAGCTACCTGTTTTCCCAGGATTCACGAATGCCCATCTATCCCAGCTGGGTTGGTGCAGACCATGCTGATGACCTTCAGTATGTCTTTGGGAAACCTTTTGCCACTCCTTTGGGCTACAGAGCTCAGCACAGAAAGGTTTCTAAGTACATGATAGCTTACTGGACAAACTTTGCCAGAACAGGGTAAGGCCTGCTCGACTTTGTTGCCACTGTCCTTCTCCCAAACCCCTAAACACGAGACGTAGTCCTGTCCAGCTTTTAAAACCCTATTATTTCTCCCCACCTGAAAATTGCTGAGGTCAGACCACTCTATGCAACTGACCTCATTGCTGAACTGTTTCTATCTTCAACCCAAATATCTCCTCCTGTAACAAGCCCATTTAAACTGGTTCTATCCTCAGGTGGCAGAAAAAAGAACAGTCTTCCTTTCAGTAACAGATGATGGAGAGCAACTGGAAAGGGGCTGCTTGTAGGCTTCCCATTGAGACACCTGCAATGGGCACAGTGAAAGCAGGATGCTGGGCCCTTTTTGCTCTGATCCAGCAGTCAGGCTCTTGGGTTCTTAGTGGTATCATGTCCCGTGTCTCCTTTTCTCCAGGCTGAACAGACCTAGTCCCTTCAGCCTTCTCTGCATAAGGACCATTTCCCATACTTCTGACACCTTTGTCCCTGTTTGTCTGAATCAAGGATAGTCAATATGGTGCCCTCAAGATACCACTCCCATCCTCCCTCACCACTGGCCAACCATGGCCGGGGCTGATGGAAGTTGTAGTTCAACAACTACACCATGTTGGCTGCCTCTGTTCTAAATTTGGAACACAGGAAGCGGCCTTATACCATTATCATAGTTTTGGGCCATTTAGTTCAGTATTGTCTATATACTAGCAGCAGAGATGCCATTGAGGTTTGAACCAGGAACCTTCTGCATGCAAGACTCTACCGCTGAGTTACAGCCCTCCTTGCCTCATCTTATGAGATGCTTAGCGACTTACATTACTTAAGCTGGCACTGTGCCAGTCACAAACCTTCCACTGAGTGTGTGTTTGTATTCTTCGCCCTTTCCTAGTGACCCCAACAAAGGGGAATCGGAAGTCCCCATTGGGTGGGTGCCTTATGATATTCAGCATGGCTACTACCTGGAGATCAACAAGGACATCAACTACGAGTCAGCGAAGCAAGGCCTGAGAGCTCCTTTCGTGAATTTCTGGACTGTTGCCTACAGGAGCCTGCCAGACGCACCCGTCACCTTGGATGAGAAGTAGGAACTACTTGGGAAACAGTCGCTTCCATTTGTCCAAGAACCAAAACAAACCAACCAACCCAGATTCAGGATGAATAAATAAATCTTAACTCTTTGCAGAGATTGTGAGTTTATTTGTTCTTTGCCCTTATTCATAGACCATTCATCCAACCTCTGCTTACAAACTTCCAAGGATTGTGTCTCACCTTTAGAATTCTGGCCATGACACCAGCCCCAGTAGATCCTCTTGCTCTCTGCAAGAGTTAATCCATGCTTGTACATGACTGCTTGCTTGGCTCCAAATGAGGTGCCCCACTGAAGACAAAACACACACCAGTCACATTATTCGGAGGGAGGGGATTCATGGACAGAAAGCAGAGTAGCAGCCCCTCTGAAGGGAAGTAAACTGGCTACATCTCTGATATCTGAGGGACGGAATGTGCCAATCTGTGTTCTTCCAAGGACCATTGTATGGCCACACAAATCCAACACTCTCACCCTGAAAGAGGAGATGTCTGCTGGGTCCCTAGACTTAGGCCCATTAGTTCCATTCCGTCTGTTTCAGCATCACTTCAGTTATCTACAGTCCTTTTTTTCTAGGGGGACGCAAAACCCTAAGCATTTTGTGAATCTAAGTTTGGCCTCATTGAGGGGCAGTATTTCAGTATGAGTAGGAAAATGAGAGTACCCCTAAACATTTTTTAAAGAAAAAAAAAAGCACTGGTTAATTATAACCCTACAATAACATTCCAGTAGGAAACTATGAAAACTTATTTGTTTTCTTTATTTCATATTTCTTACTGTTGTTTTAACTTCAGGACAGTTGAAATTTTAAAAATATATGTATAGCCCAAAAGTTTCAATTTCTATGCAGTGTAAGAGAAAGTAGCAGTTCCTTTTCTTGTTCTCCTGCTAATCAGTTTTATTGGATGAGCCCACCTGAATTAACAGTGTTACCAGAGGGGAGGAAAATAACACCTTTCTACCTACCCCATGCAGTTTTTAAAAAACTAGCATGCCTCTCCCCACTCCATTAAATGAAGTGGTGCTTCCAGGTAAGAATTTATTGTGGGCTCAGTGTGGTTCATGCCACCCTCATCTGAACACCATCCTGGTTGTTTTCCTATTCCCATGTTAAGTGCAGGGGGATACAGGACAGCATTTTGTAGCGGACGTTGCGGAAAACTCACATGAGCAGCAGTGAATGAACTTACGTATGTGGCAGGGAAGCACCCAAATCCCAGTTCTTAAAGCCTCTCCTGCTTTTCCAGTTCAATAGCATCCTTTCGGGGGGTAATAACTGTTTGCTCACGGCACAAAGAAGCTGGGAACAACTTGGTCCTTTGCCTCAAAATCAGCATTTTTATTGAAAAAGGCTAATTGCATTGCTGTATACAATCACACCAGGTAGTGTGCTACTTCAAGGAAATTGGTACAAAATATACCTCATGTACAGTCACCAACATGGACCACACACTCACGTACACACACACACACACACACACACACACACCCTAGCAGCTGTGGACTCTGTTGTCACACTCCAATGAAAAGTAGGGAGAAGCAGCAGCTGTTAAGGGAAAAAGCTTCAGGAAGAAGTGTTTGTGCAGTGAGGAAGAACTGGGTGTGGGGAGGAAGTTTCTGGAAAAGGTACATGTATAAAAAGGATTTAGTGGAAGCCTAGCAGGGAAGCAGTGTCACAACTCCAGGCCTGGGGCCTTTTTGTGTGTGCACAAGGATTTTGTGGGCGAACATATCCAGGAAACCTGGTGCAGGTTCTAGCAAAAAGTTCTGCACTGGCTGATCCACAGAGAGAGTCCTTGACAATGGCTGGCAACAAAGGCCACAGATCCCCATCCTCCCAGCCGGCAGCAAAAGGAGATGGAGACAAAAAGGAAGCTATTCTGTTGCTTAAAGCCACCAAGAGCGAAAACGCAAGGAAGCCGCTGTTCTACAAAACGGATGGGGGAGTATCTTCCAGCGTTTGTCTTAACAAGAAGAAGTAAAACCTTATTTACAGGATCAACACCAGAAGCAGATTGGACAGAAAATGTGGGATAAAGATAAGACAACCCACTGCTGCCCTCAAGGAGACTATCCTCTCCCTTCATAGGCAGAGCAAAGCTGATTGCCTTTCAGATAATGCTGTTTTGGTGTAGGGGTGGGGGGCTGTTTTAAAAGAATCTCAAAAACCCTGGGCTTATAAAAACAGGTCTGGCAACTGGAGAATTAGCAGCCCTCTTTTCTATGAGATCCTGAGCAAGAAAGCAGATGACTTCTGAGGATTAGGTTAAGAGAAGCTCTCATAAGGCTAAGCCAAGAAGGTGCCCTTTAGCTGATGCTTGGCTCCCAACCTTCAGATGAATGGCACCACCTTAGATAGGCCAGCTCTAGAACCAGAAATTGCAAAGCTTGCACAGAGAAAGATGTTGCAGATTCTCAGTTACTTACACCTCATCCACTCCCATGTTTCTAGCTGTGCTCATTGTGGTTCTTTTTAAAACAAACAACTTTCCCGTTAGTCGCTTGTACCAAGTGTATCACCAAGGCTGCTCCAATGGAAGTCCTGAGGTGTTGAGGACTCTAACTTAATCGCTTTTATGATTATGAGTGTGTTGTGGGTCTGTTTGCTCCCTCCAGTCCTATAACCACAGTGACACAGACAGACGCAAGCTCACACAGAGCGCAAAGGAGGCAGCAGAATTTTGGAGCATGGAGAGGATCTGCATGCCCTCTTTGTAGTGTTTAGTGAAAAGCTCGTGGCAATATTTTAGTGGTAAAGATAAAATCAGAAGCCATTTTCCCTTGCCATGTGGGGGAAGGGGTAGAGGTGGGTTGAGGGACACCTGCAGATAAAATAGGCAGTGGTCAGGAACGATGTGAGTTAAGAGTCCAGCAACTTTGGGGGGGGGAGGCAAAGGTTCACCCTCCTTGTGCTAATGCACTTTTGACTCCACCCAAGAAACCTTGTCTGAAATGTCCTGTAAGTTTCAACAAAGGAGTATGTAGCATATTCCCCCATTCATACACTCAAAAGGTCTCACACAATTCAAAAACATAAAACTGACCACGCTAACGGATATTTAAACAGTGTTAGTAAAATGTACAAATCCGACCAGTCTATTTACACAAGCAATAAATATTGGGAGTGGAGTGGGGTGGGGTGGGGTGGAACATTAGTAAATTCATTTTGAGATTCTCTTTACAAAAAAAAAAAAAATCTGATCACATCAGACAATAGTCCACAGACCCTACTTCACTGTCAAAGGTTCTTAGTCCATTAAACACACACAAGAAAAAAACTGGAGTGGCACTTCCCAAGAGGGAGGGGGCAGCTTCCTTGCAACCCTTTAGAGCAAATCACTTAGCCCTCCTCCCACCTCATCCTTCTCTCCACCCAAGGTCCTTATTTACAGTGTGTTTTGTACAGAAACCAACTTCCTTCAACTCCTGCCTCTGTTGGCCAGCGGAGGCGTTTTGTCATAGAAACACGCTTGCCATTTTTGATCTTTGGTGGAGGCTCTTAATAGAAAGGGGAGGGGGAAGGAGTTTGGAAAAGTTCAAAAAAGTCTTGAGTGGGTTGACCCTATTCTGGCACAGGATCCACCTTGGCTGGTGGCCTTAAATCCACACGAGGAATCCACAGGGCCCTCCATGTGGACAGGCAGCGGTGGGGGAAAGTTTCAGACTCCTGCTGAGGACAAAAAAAGTGCATTTCTGGACCAATTCCAGGCAGTGAGTTCGCTTGACCAAGACAACCAAGAAGGAACTGTATCCAGGAGCATGGAAGATGAAGACAGTCATTGCCCCACACATGGGCTCGCCCCAATCTCCTGAACTCCCAGTCCCCAGCCTCTGCTCGGGTGCATCTTAGCAGAGAACAGAGAAAGCAAGACCCCCTTAGCAGCACCACGCTGATCGGTGTAGACACCTAAGGCAGGCTACGGCTTCAGGCAGCCACATAAGCTTGGCTTGCACCATGGAAAGGTGTTTTGTTTTTTTAAATGGAAAATAAAAATGTCCTCCTCGTTGTTGTTGTTTTTAAAAAAGACGAGATGCAGACCTGGTTTAAAGGCAAGGGCCAGCTGCTGCCAACGCAGAGAGAGAGAAAGCGCGAAGAGCAACGTGCAGGAGCAGCGTTGCTGCTAAGGGATCCCGCTTCCAATTTCCAGGGTTTCGGCTGGGGCACCTCTTGGCAAGATGGAGAAAAGGGTCAAGGCTGCCGGGCTGGGGAGATCAATCACATCATCTCTCACACACCTGCCCCCAACCCCATGGCGTTTAAGACAGACTGGTAGCCAAGAGTGGAACAGCACTGAGTTGGTGAGGGGGCAAAGCCCGTGGGTGGGGCAGGTGACCCTCTGCCCCAGGGGTTAGAAGATGCCTTTGGCAATTTTGAGGCCTTTCTGCTTCATCCGTGGCAGCGTGGAGCTCGATCCATGCTTGATCTTGACGGCCTTGGAGAAGCCTCTCTTCTTGAGCACAAAGTCGTAGTTGGCAGCAGAGTTCATGGCATAGAAGACATTGGCGTTGTCCGGGATTTTCAGTTCTAGGGGGCAAGGGGGGGGGAACAGGAGAGAAGGAGTCAGGTTCAAGGACTGGGCTTTTAAGGAGATGCTACGGAGAGGGGACACGGGTGGTGCTATGGGTTAAACCACAGAGCCAGGACTTGCTGATCAAAAGGTTGGCAGTTCGAATCCCTGAGATGGGGTGAGTTCCCGTTGCTCGGTCCCTGCTCCTGCCGACCTAGCAGTTCGAAAGCACGTCAAAGTGCAAGTAGATAAATAGGTACCACTCCAGCGGGAAGGTAAACGCCGTTTCCATGCGCTGCTCTGGTTCGCCAGAAGCGGCTTTGTCATGCTGGCCACATGACCAGGAAGCTGAACGCCGGCTCCCTCGGCCAATAAAGCGAGATGAGCACCACAACCCCAGAGTCGGCCACAACTGGACCTAATGGTCAGGGGTCCCTTTACCTTTACGGAGAGGGGAACAGCTCCAATTCCCACCAGTCCCAGCCAGCATGGCCAATGGTCAGCATGGCCAACCAGGTACCCAAATTGGAAGCTATGAGCAGGATTCTTAAATGCAGCAGCACTTCTCCTGACTTGTGATTCCCAGCAACTGGCGTTCAGAGGCCCACTGCCTCTGACAGTGGAAGGAAAACATAGCCGTAATCGTGGCTACGTAACCACGACACCTCACCTCTCTCTTCTGAGATGATCTGAATGAGCTCATAGTCCTCCGGCCGGTCCCCATCCAGATTGTGTTTGGCCATGGCTTTACGGATCACAACCGGGGTCTTGTCCTGGCTGGTTACCTGGAAAATATTAATGTAAAAAACAAAAACCCACATTTAGGCAAGCACCTACTTTCGAATGCAGAAGGCCCCAGGGTTCACTTGCCCATGGCACCTCCAGGAAGGGCTTGGAGGTAACCTTCCTTGAAACTCTAGACAGCTACTGCCTGTTAGTGTTGACAATACTGAGCTAAATGGGCCCATGGTCTGACTTGGTATAAGGCAGCTTCCTACGTTCATCAGGAGCATCTAGAGTTCAGTGGGCAGAGGATCTGCTTTGCATGCAGAAGGTCCCAGTTCAATCCCTGGCATCCCCTGGTAGGGCTGAGATAGGACTCCCTGCCTGAAATCCTGGAGAGCCTCTGCCGGTCAGTGTAGGAAGTACAAAGGCAGATGAGCCGATGGTCTGACTTGGTTTAAAGCAGCTTCCTATGGACTAGCACAGAACATTTGGTGAACGGATATCCTAGGCTATCTTTACATTTGCACCCAAAAGGCTTCCCCAAAAAAACCCTCCGGATTTCTAACTGCACCCAACTACCCACCTCACAGAAAAACAAAGACCCCCTCCTCATCAAAAGACCCTCACCAGAATGCTCTTGTACATGTTTCCATTCTCCACGGCCAAGCTGACCCGGATGATGCAACAGTCGTCAATTTGCTGGTTATAGAGGGGCAAGGAGAGAGAGGAGTAGCTGGAGATGCCTGAGACAGAGCGCTTGTGGGTGCGAGAGGCCGTCACCGGCGTGGAAGAGACAGAGGAGGAGGAGGCGCTGCTCGAACTCGAGCCGATTCCCGAGGTGTCCAGGGAGGAAAGCGAGGTGGATTCCCAGAACTGCGGAGGGAGGAGAGAAAGAGGGGAGAGAATTAAAGGGCTTTATTTAAGCCTCCTGCAGCACAGCGGGTGTTTCCTTTTCTGCCTCCCCAGGTATTCCTTATTGAGAAAAATCACCTTTCTACTACAGGCAGTGCTCAGGGGCACCCCCTCCTGGCCAGAAGCGGAGTTGAACGTCTGGGCGTCCAGGGCGGGAAGGTAACACTAATGGGGCGGGATAAATTACATTTCAGAAACACGCGGCACCTCGCAAGACACAGGCCCCTCCCACCTCGAGAGCAGGGGGAGGGGCTCATATCAGCTCCGCCCACCCGCCCCACCCACTGCCAGCAGCCTCTGAAGCCTGCTCCCTACAGGCGTTTGTCTTGGGACAGAAGGATTTCCAGGCCTGCCCGTTCCAAAACCTGCCCTCCGCCCCAAAGCGAAAGTAGGCCTCTCCCCCAACAACGGGGCGCACCTGCCACCTGCCCCCCTGGGTGCAAGTGGGGCCTAGTGGGACGCTGTCTTGTACCTTCTTCTCTTGACCCTCGGGAGAGTCGGGGATGAAGCTGATGTTGATCTCCTCCACGTCGGAGCTGCTGGAACCGGCCGACGTGACACTGACAGAGTCAGCCATGTCCCCACTGCACAGGTAGGGACCGCACTTCAGCTGGTCAAAGGACTTGGAGTGAGAGCTGCCACTGGCACAGGAAGATTCAGTGCTGGGGGCCTGCCGGCTGGGAAAAACAAGGAAAGCAAATAAGCACCTTTCAGGAAGGGGACCAGGTAACTCAAGGGTAGGCAGAAGGCCCCAGGTTCATTCCCCAGTGACATCTACGCTCCCTGCCTCAATCCCTGGAGAGCTGCTGCCCATCAGTGTAGACAGTATTGTGCAAGATAGGAACATTCTAAGCCAGGCCAGTAGTCTATTAAATTGAGGCTTCAGTTCAGAACCATGAGGACTAGGATCTTACATTGTTTTTAAAGGAAGAGCTTTAGCATGCAGAAAATTGCATGCTCAATCACCAGCATCTCCAGATAGGCTTGGCAGAGACTGCTGCCAGTCAGTGTAGATAATATTGGCTAGAGCCATAGTGATGTAGTGGTTGGAGTGTTGGACAAGGACCCGGGAGACCAAGGTTTATATTCCCCCTTCAGAAGGTCCCTGGTTCAATCCCTACTGGCCTTGGGCTTAAAATAAAACAAGGATACTCAAGTCAGTAGGATGTTAATTAAAATTGCATTAACTAGCTGTGGGTTCCCAGATGTGGTTGGACTGCAACTCCCATCATCCATGACCAAGCTGGCAGGGGATGATGGGCGTTGTACTGTAGTCCAACAACGCCTGACAACCCACTGTTACAAGTAACCCCTCTAAGCTAGCCCATCCCCAAAGTTGGAGGAAAAATTCAACTCCAGTCTAGTTGGCTTCTGGAAGGGGCCAAGGTGCATTCTTGGATTGTGCCTCATGCAGCAAGAGAGAGAGAGAGAGAGAGAGAGAGAGAGAGAGAGAGAGAGAGAGAGACTTCTGCTAGCCTCAGTATAAAGGCAGCTTCTTCCTGTCCACTGGGCACCTCCTGCCCCTGAACTTTGCCGGATGGTCATTATTGGAATGTCTATGCCTGAGTTTAGATTTTTATATTCCTCTTCATTCCTTGTCGCTTTTTCCTTATGTGTTGTGGAGAGTTATTGTGTGTGTGTGTGTGTGTGTGTGTGTGTTTTTTTTAATAAAAAAAAGATTGTAAACCTGTGGGCAGGGACTGTCTTGTTTTCATTTTATTATAAGCTACTCCGGGAGCCATTTCTGCTGAAGAGCAGGGTACGAGTGTTCTAAATACAGTCATACCTCGGGTTACAGATGCTTCGGGTTATGCGATTTCGGGTTAAGCACTGCGCCGAACCCTGAAGTACTGGAACAGGTTGCTTCCAGGTTTTGGCGCATGCGCAGAAGTGCCAAATTGTGACCCGCGCTTGCACAGATGTGCCGCTACGGGTTGCGAACGCTGTGGGTTGCGAATGTGCTTCCCGCACGAATCACGTTCGCAACCCGAGCGTCCACTGTAAATACATAAATAATAAACAATTTCTGCAGCCAGGGTGTCTCTCAAAGCTGTTCTCTAGCCCCAACTTGTTTTAAGCTGGCTCTTAAAATGAGGGCTCAGAGATGCCCCTGGAGCAACACTGCACTTTGGGATCGATCCACAAGGACTCACTCGCTCCAGCGCTTGATGATCCCAGTGTTTTTCTTCGCCTTCAGGGTGTTACTAGCTGACTCCGACAGGGGCTCAATCTCACAGGAGAGGCCATAGCTGGAGGGAATGGGGAAGAAAGGACACTGGTTGGTGTTTGCATGGACTCAGTCCCTTGCCTCAAGAGCTGTTCTCTTCACCCACCTGCAGGATGGGGGAGACTTCAGGCCCAGGGATTCCAAAGTGACCTCCCAGGCTTCTCTGTCCGGCCCTCCAGACTCTCTTCCTGGGCTCTGCCCTCCCATTCACAGGCCACACTCTTTCACCAGCCCTGCTCTTGGAAAAGGGGCAATGCCTCTTAACTGCCTACATGGAGAGGTGGGCATAGCCTACAGTGTAAATGGTGAGAGTGGTACCTGTTGCTCCACTCACTTTCACCTTTGGCCTTGCCCACCACTGACCTGCTATCCCTGGGAGGTTGATAATGATCATACACAACACTTGACTGGAAAAGGTTCCTCACCCCTACCCTAAAGGTAAAGGTAAAGGGACCCCTGACCATTAGGTCCAGTCATGACCGACTCTGGGGTTGCGGCGCTCATCTTGCTTTATTGGCCGAGGGAGCCGGTGTATAGCTTCCGGGTCATGTGGCCAGCATGACTAAGCCGCTTCTGGAGAACCAGAGCAGCGCACGGAAATGCCGTTTACCTTCCCGCCAGAGTGGTACCTATTTATCTACTTGCACTTTGACATGCTTTCGAACTGCTAGGTTGGCAGGAGCAGGGACCGAGCAACGGGAGCTCAGCCCGTCGCGGGGATTCGAACCGCCGACCTTCTAAGTCCTAGGCTCTGTGGTTTAATCCACAGTGCCATCCGTGTCCCTCACCCCTACCCTACCCGATACGTAATCCTTTTTTAAAAAAAGGACAAGTTTCTGGTCCTCAAGAGGAACAGCGATGAAGCTGTAAATGGAGCCTCCTATCGAAAACACCCCAACTAAGCAGGATGTAAGAAGAGACTGGTGCTGGATCTGGCCAAACAGTGGCCTAAATGTGAAGCCCCAGTACAGGAACTGAGCACAATGGCCACTCTCCCCACTTGTGATTTGCGGTAACTGGTATTACCTCTGACAGTGGAGGTAGGGCACAAGAGTCCTGCTGGATCAGGGTCAATGGCCTATCTAGTCCAACATCCCATTCTCACAGTGGCCAACCAGATGCCCCAATGGGAAGCCTGCAAGCAGGACGTAAGCACAAGAGCTCTCTCCCCACCTGTGATCTTTAGTGTTCAGCAAAGGTACTTGCTTGGACTGGGGAAGCACATTGGGGGCAGCCCCACGTGATTTAATATTTGAGATGAGGGGGGAAGGAGAGGGCTCACCTCTCTGCCTCACTGAGCCGCTCGATGCTATGGAACCAGACCACAAAGCGATCTTCCTGCGTGAAGTTGTAGTTGTTGCAGGCTGACTGGAGCAGTTTGATCTGGGCGATGACTTCAAACTCCTGCAGGTGGAGAGTGAGGGTGGGGGAAAGCAGGGTTAAGCTTGGCTGTCCATACGCTTCCTTGCTAGCCCAGAAATAACATTGTAAGGGGTCCTACGGCACCCTTCCCTGACCTACAGCCTTCCAGAGTTTCTGGAATACATCTCCTATCAGCCCTGGCTGATAAGTCACAAAGCGTATAAAAAGTATTAATGAAACAGGGCAGAGTGCTGTTGTTTAGGGTGCCTGCCAGCCACTTTCCCATCATACTCCATTCCATCCCCCAGCCAGCCATGCCCTCCTCCCAGTATACTCCATTCCACCCCCCCCTCCAATTTCTGGTTCCCCAGCCCCACTGAGCTATAGAGAAATTCTACGGCCATTGAGATTGCTCAGTGCTTGGAAGCCTCAGTTTGGTATGCTGGTTTTATCCTCTTCCTTGTTTACGGCTGCTGCACTTTATTGAGAATTTAAAGCCACTTATAAAACGTTTGCTATTCATCATAAAGTCGGTTAAAAACAACAACAGTTCTCACCTTCCTCCTTTTCTCAAAGTTGATCAGGCCAGCCTGAACGAAAAGAAAAGCAGGTCGTTAAAACCCAGCGACTGCACCATCCCCGTCCCCAGCTGCCCACCGGTTCAATTTCTGAGTATCCAAAATGTGGAAAAACTTTAAGAATAGGTAAGTTTGCAGCAAAAACAACAGATTCGAGGACCTAATCACAAAACTGTACTTTTCTGCAACCATCATTGGATTGTTGCTTTTTAGAAGGGAGAGTGGAGTGTGTTCTAAGCATGATGTGATTCGTAAAAAAGGATTATGAAATGAACCTGGAGATGCCAGGGATTTGAACCCAGAACCTTCTGCATGCAAAGCAGATGCGCTACCAATGAGCTACAAGCCTTTGCTGTACTATGTTTAACAGGGATGAGGAACCTATGGCCCTCCAAATGTTGCTGGAGTCCCATCAGGCCCAGGCAGCATTGTGTAATGGTCAGAGATGGTGGAGAAAAGCACAAGACTCATTTCTAAATGGCACTTGCATTTCAGATTTTCAACTGTTCTTGTTTTGGCGATGCTGTTTAGGCTTGCAGTTGAAATGGTTTCCCAATAACAAAAAAAATGCATTTAGGCACCCCTTTAAAAGCTGTAGGAAGCAACAAATGTCCACCAGGGGGCAGTGTGACTACAGGTAAAAATATCTGCTCATGTGAGACTCTTAGGGAGACCTTATAAGGTTCCATCATGGAAACATTATGCAGTGGTGTGCCATTTCTTTACAGGAAAAAAAATGAGCGCAACAGGGAATGTGTCAAAGGAAAGATTAGTTTGCTTGAAAGAGGGAGCGGGGGGGGGGGGCAGGAAGGCTTGGTGATACTTACATCCACGTAGTCCTTCATGGCTGTGTCCAGCATCACTAAGTCAGTGAGGAAGGTGCCCAGGTAAGGGATGGTGCCTTGCATCACGCCCTGTAACAGGAGCCGAGGGGTTAAGATCACTGAGAGAGCCACCGTGTCCAGAGAGGCCCAACATGGGAGTTGGTTAAAAAAATGAGAGATAAGGAAGCTTTGGCCCTCTGGACTTCAACTCCCTATGTTTCTGGGTCATTGGCCCTGCTTGTAGGGGCTGATGGGAAATGTAGTTCAGCCACATCTGGAGGGCCAAAGCTTCCCCGCCTGTAATAAACAGGATTTCCACCGCCATACATCAGGACCAAAGGTTCCACAAAATATGGAGTGCACCAAGGTCCCCCGGGCTTGATCTAGGAAGAGGTATTCCCTCCACTCTCATTATAGGGGCAGCCTTCCATCTTTTGCTAGCAGAAAGGACTGCTGCAACTTAGATCGGCAGGCCTCTAGCCCTCCAGACATTGCTGGACTACAACTCCCATCATCCCTGATTATTGGCCAGTGCTAGCAGCAAGGGCTGATGGGAGTTTGAGTCCAGGAGGGCCACAGAGGTTCCTTACCCCTGGCTTAAAAGGATCAAGCAAAAAGGTGAAATGAAAAACCTATTTCTCTAACCAAGAATCTGAAAGTCTGCTGATATCTCCAAATAGCCCAGACTGATGAATCTGGCTTGGTATTTCTTTATTGCATTTATATCCCATCTTTCCTCCAAGCAGCTCAAGGTGGCATACATAGTTCTCTTCCTGTTCTACCCACACAACAACCCTGTGAGGTGGCTTAGGCTGGCCTGAGGCTACACAGTGAGATTCCAGTGAGGATCTGAATCCTGACCTCCCAAGTCCTAGTCTGGCATTCTAACCACTACACCACACAGCCTCTCTGGTAGAAAGCGGTGTCCTATAAAACACCATATTTGACTCACCATTTCCCGCTGCTGCTGCTGCCGTTTCTGAGCCCTCTTTGGGTTAATCTCTAGGGTGGCGAACTTGGAGGTCCCCTCCTGCATTGCCAAGGAAAGAGAGACAGGGAACCATTAATATGAGAGTCTGGGTGTACAGCTTTCTTTCGAGATGACTGCAGTACAATAAACCAGAGTGGCAGGAGGACCAAAGTTCAGTCCCTGGTGGCATCTCCAGGTAGCCCTGGAAAAGACCATGCCCCCCCCCGCCTGAAACCCTGGAGAACTGCTGCCAGTCAGTGTAGACAATAGTGAGCAAGATGGACTGAGAATTTGGCTCCGTATAATGAGGATCTGATTCAGTAGAAGACAGCTTCTTATTTATTTCAACCTCTTATTCAGGACCACAAGGACTAGAATCTTAGTTCATTTTTAGGGGAAGGGCCATACCTCTGTGCTACAGCATACACTGTGAGTGCATTAGGTTCAATCCCCAATGGTATCTCCAGGTAGGGCTAGTGCGGCCCAATGCACAGCCAAGGGCCACAAGTGGACCTCAAAACCTTTTCTGGAAGCCCTTGGCAACATTTAACACCCCCCCCAAAAAAACCTCCTTGCACTGCCTTCCCAAAGCCGGGTAAGCAATGTGTTGGTTTGGAGAAGGCAGCACAAGGGCTGGGGGCATCAAATTTTGGCCTGGGTGCCCCCATGTCAAAATAGTATTGCCACCCACCCAGTATGAAAAGTTGGACAGCCCTGGCAGAAAGGTTTCTTGCATTAACCCCTGGGCAGCTGCTGACAGTCAGCGTAGGAAATACTGAGCTTGATAAATCAAGGGTCTGACTCACAACCAGTATCAGGCAGACTCCTATATTTCCTATGCAACAGTTTTTGTATGCACAATTGTATTGTTCATGCACATTTAAAGTAGATTAAAGTGTTTGCAGGCTTGAAGAATCAGGCTTTCTGCAGTTAGGGAAGTGATGGGGAAACGCTTTGAAGAATGTGGACGACTGATTAAAGGGGGTATGACTAGATGACCCTTTAAGCTCTAAAATTCTATGATTCTAAGATGCGTGGTCGCACAGTGCAAGCAGATTAATGCTCACTTTCGTGTAAGCGCACCACCATTAAATCAGAGCAGATGATCAGTAGAGGCCAGATTATGATCTACGCTCTGCAGCAACTCTGTGCAAGAAAAGCCTGGATCAACTGCAGGAATAATGGAATCATGGAAGCAGGAGAGCATTTAAAAACTGACTACAGTGGTACCTCGCAAGACGAATGCCTCGTAAGACGAAAAACTCGCAAGACGAAAGAGTTTTTCATTTTTTGAGTTGCTTCGCAAGACGAATTTTCCTATGGGCTTGCTTTGCAAGACGAAAACGTCTTGCGAGTTTGTTTCCTTTTTCTTAAAACCGTTAATACCCAGGGAATCCGTGCTTCGCAAGATGAAAAAACTCGTAGAACGAAAAAACTCGCAGAACGAATTAATTTTGTCTTGCGAGGTACCACTGTACAAGGTGGGGTGTCACCCAGTCTCCAAGTCGCAAACCCCGCCCATCGCTTAGGTGGATGAGCAGTAATTCTGGGAAAGCTTTGATTGCAGTCTGCTGATAAGAAGAGGGAATCCCTCTGGGATGACTCAATCAGTAGAGAGCCAGATGATAACTCTTAATCTCAGGATCATGGGTACCAGCTGCACATTGCGCAAAAGATTCCTGCATTGCAGGGGGTTGGACTAGATGACTCTCGTGGTCCCTCCCAACTTTACGATTCTATGATTTTCTCCTCCCTGGTACTTATCTCTCACCCTCATCATCCTCACAAGGGGACTCCTTAGCAGCTGAGCCCAGGAGGTGCCCAAGCCAAGCAGTGAAGAACTTAAAAACAGCTGTCTCTGCCCGGTTTGCTGCAACAGCATTAGAGGAGGCACGACCCATTCCCTAGCAGAAGAGGGGGATGGGAAGATCTCTCCCTCTGGATTTACAGTAGATCAGCAAAAGGTTTCTGGTTCTCAGGTCACTTCCAGACATCCTGTTTCTTAAGCCTTCATCCTGATTTGTTCGCACCAAGTTATTGTGAGTTTTAAAGATAACTGTTTTGCTGAGCATTATGCCGGGGAGTTAAAAGCCACCCATTATTTACTGAGAGTTATTCCTTGAAGCTTGCCCAAGGTCACACTCAGGTTGCTTCGTGACTGAGTGGGGAGGATTTGAACCCAGGCCCTAGTCTGAGACACTCAGATATCTTTGCTTATCTTTTTATACAACTGTCTTTTTATCTGATATCTTTGCTAATCTACTTCAAACAACCCTCATCTACCTTGTGACCAGTGGCGCGGAAGGGGGGGTACGGTGGGTGTGGGCTGCCCCGGGTGTCATCACTGGGTGTGTGTGTGACAAAATGGCAAAAATATGAGGTTTTTAAAATAAATAAATAAAAATTGGGCTCACGAAACCTTTTGGTTCAGTCGACAAACACAACTAAATGCGGCTGGCACTGGGCGCCACACTATGGGGGCCGGCACTTACCGCGGGGCCTGCAGCGTGCTCGAGCCATGCATCTCTCCTGGGAGTGGCGTGGTGGCTTGGGCGCCTGCAGGCTCTGCGCTGCCTGAAACGGTAGTGTGGGGCTCGCGTCTCCTCACCGCCTCTCCCCAGCTGCCCTACGGCTGAGGGGGAGGCAGCAGAGAGTCTTTGTGCAGTTCGCCCTGCCCTGGCTCGCCCCGCCCCCCAGGTGCAGGGTGTGTGTGCCACCCCGGACACCCGAGCGGCTAGTTACGCCATTGCTTGTGACCTATCTCCAAGCTGGCCAGAGAGAGAGGAGAAATCACACAATCACTCCACTTTTACGGAGGATAAATGGACCACAGAAGTGAGTGGTGATTTTCGGCTTACCTCTTTAGAAAAACCCTTTCAGATCCTTAGAGTCTAAGAGACAACTTTGCTGTGTCTTTGCAGAATCCAGCTGCTTTGTATTTAATCCATTAATTAGTGGAGGAAAAAACCCCTGAGGAGTGGTTGCCAGACTAAAACATCTCCAAAGGTGAGGACAGGAGTAATGGAAAGAGGGTGGGAGTCTCACTTAGCAACTTCCATGACAACAGATGTATAAAGCAAACAGCCAAATGCCAACAGCACAGAAACTGACCAATCAGTGCTGCACATAGGAGGATTTTAGGGTGAAGCTGTAGACATCATTTCTTGCCCACCCCCAGCAAAGAAAAGCATATTCCAAATCAATGCCTGTCACCCAATAAAATCTTCACCCCAAACTTCACCCCAAAACGGGTAACAGATCTCATCGATCAGTCACTTCACAACATTCCTGCCCAGGGCAAATGAAAGAAAGCTTTCAGGCATCAGTGGGACCAAACCGATCAAGCACATGTGTCTTGCAGATTTCTTTACTTTTTATTATTAGCAGGTACAGTGGTACCTTAGGGACACAGGTGGCGCTGTGGGTTAAAGCCTCAGCGCCTAGGACTTGCCGATCGAAAGGTCGGTGGTTTGAATCCCTGCTGCGGGGTGCGCTCCCGCTGCTCGGTCCCAGCGCCTGCCAACCTAGCAGTTCGAAAGCACCTCCGGGTGCAAGTAGATAAATAGGGACCGCTTACCAGCGGGAAGGTAAACGGCGTTTCCGTGTGCGGCTCTGGCTCGCCAGAGCAGCGATGTCACGCTGGCCACGTGACCCGGAAGTGTCTCCAGACAGCGCTGGCCCCTGGCCTCTTGAGTGAGATGGGCGCACAACCCCAGAGTCTGGCAAGACTGGCCCGTACGGGCAGGGGTACCTTTACCTTTTACCTTACAGTGGTACCTTGGGTTAAGACCTTAATTTGTTCTGGAGGTCTGTTCTTAACCTAAAACTGTTCTTAACCTGAGGCACCACTTTAGCTAATGGGGCCTTCCGCTGCCACCACACGATTTCTGTTCTCATCCTGAAGTTCTTAACCTGAGGTACTATTTCTGGGTTAGTGGAGTCTGTAACCTGAAGCGTCTGTAACCAGAGGTACCAATGTATTTTAAAAGCAGGCATCTTACCTTAATGAGAAGCTCCCGACTCAAGGAATGGTTGTTCTCGTCTGAGAAGATTTCTGACAGCTCATGGAAAGTGCGGAAGCTTTCTCTGTCAAGAGGGAACAAGGGTATCACTAAAACAAGGTACTTCTGCTTTCAACAAGTCTTCTAAACTGGAGATTTCTATCCCACTTGGTATCTATATTGGTTTCGAAAACATTTTTACATACGCCATTGCTTTAACTGTATTTTATACACGTAATATTTTAAATCACTTTTACATAACACAATACTGCATTGCAGCGAGACCCTTGGGATTCCACAATTTCACAAGTCCATGATGCTCTAGTCAATTACAGGAAGGGCCAGAGCTCAATTACAGAGCACCTGTTCTGCATGCAGAAAGTCCCAGGTTCAACCCCCAATGACATCTCCAGATAGGGCTGGGAAAGAACCCTAATGCAACACACCAGAGAGCTGCTGCCAGTCAGTGTAGACAACGCTGAACTAGATGGATCTATGTTCCAACTCAGGATCAGACAGCTTCCTACATTTCCCATGTAACTGTTTTTTATAGACACCACCGTATTGTGGATTTGCTTCAAGATGCTTCACAGGAAGCACTTCGATATGCATGGATTTCAGAAATCCTTACAACAGCCATCACACTGTGCAGCAAGCCGATGCTATTATCCCTTTGCTGCAGGTATGAGTTTGAAAAAAACAGTTGCCTTGCCTGCAACCGCTCAGTGAATGTGTAGCAGAGGCAAGATCTGAGATGGAAGACTTGGTGGAGCTGACACCCAAGAGGGATTTGCATTGCAAGCACTTTCTCCCCCTGCACCCAAATTCTTCCTTCATACCCTACTCACCGGGAGACCTCATCCCATGTCTTCTTCAACCTGTGAACAGCGTTGCATTGTAGGGCAGAGAGAATGGCCCGGAGGGAAGAGAAATTCTTTAGGATCCGGCATTCCTGGAGGAGCACAAGGAAAAATAGTGGGCGTTAGAAGGAGCTAGAAAGAGGAGATACACAAGGAGAGTTTTAAAAAACCACCTTATTGTGTGTTAAGGGTTAGGCAGTTGTTCCCTGGATTCCCTGCCCAGCATTTGAACTGCTATCTTAATTTCCTGGAATGGATTAAGTTCTGTGGCATATACATATATGTGTGTGTGTGTGTGTGTGTGTGTGTGTGTGTGAGAGAGAGAGAGAGAGAGAGAGAGAGAGAGAGAGAGAGAGATTTGCATTCAGGTGACCCAAATATTGCAGTCAAAAGGAAATGCAAATTAAAACTCCCCGGTTACAGGTAAGCAACAAACTAAAAACTTGTTGCCTATGTTGAGTTTTGCTCCACTTAACAGCAGCGTTAGTAGCGAAGAACGTAAAAATGTAAGAAGAGCCTTCTGGATGAGGCCACTGGTCCAGCATCCTGTTCTCACACTGGCCAACTAGGTACCCTGTTGAGAAGCCTAAAAGCAGGACTTGCTTGTGATCCCCAGCAACTGCCTCTTGGCAGTGGAAGCAGAGCATAGCCATTGTGGCTAGTAGCTGTTGGTAGCCCTTCTCCTCCACGAATCAGTCTAATCCTCTTTTAAAGCCACCCATGTTGGTGGCAGTCACTGTCTTCTGTGGTGAGGACTAGAAACTTGATTGAAAAGAACCCCCCCCAAAAAAATAAAACAACCACCCATGTTCTTGAAATGCCCCATTCCAAAACATACTTTGGATTGAGTCCCATCTCAAACCACAATACTATTTGTTTATTTTTTTGGAGGGGTCTACAGCCAAGCAACCTACCCGAGCTACTTGAATCCAGTGGTCCACCACCTTGGCTCTTTGCTGTGGTTTCAGGGCCCGGTCCCCCAGGCAAGTTGAAATGATGCAGTTGGTGACACGGTTAAACTGGGACACGGTCGCCCGGATGGTGGGGGCCAAGTGCTCCTTGCCTTTCTTGTCCCGCTGGGACCAGATGCAGCCAAGGCAGTGATAGGGAACCACCTTTTTGAAAAGCTCCTGCAACAGAGAGGCATTAAGACAAGGATCAGGAAAAGCAAGGATGGTGGCTTGAAGAAGGCAAGATGTCATTCATTTACAATGGAGGCTCGGGTTGCGAACGTGATCCGTGGAGGAGGAATGTTCGCAACCTGCAGTGCCACGTCTGCACATGTGTGGGTTGCGATTCAGCACTTCTGTGATAGCACAAAGCGTGATTTAGTGGGTCTGCGCATGCGCCGGAACCCGGCAGTAATCCGTTCTGGTACTTCCGGGTTCGGCACGGTGTGCAACCAGAAAACACACAACCTGAAGCGTCTGTAACCCGAGGTATGACTGTATTTGGAAATTTAATGCCCTTTCCAAAGGTTTTGGAGGAGGAGGAACATAAGCACATTAGAACATCCTACTGGATGCATCTTGTCCAGCATCTTTTTCACACAGCGACTAGCCAGATGTCCACAAGGGTGACCTGAGCACAACAGCATTCTCCCCTCCTGCAGTTTTCAGCGACTGGTACCCAGAGGCATGGCTATGCTGCCTAAGGCTTTATGAGCCAAAACTGAATTGAAACTGGAAGAAACTGATAGCCAGCGCAGCCAGGTCAGTACCCATGTCATAGGCTCATTGCATCTAGTCCTAGTGGGAAATCTGGCTGCTGAACTCTGCATTAGTTGCAGTTTCCAAAAAAAGTCTTCAAGGCCAGCCCCATGCAGCAATCTAACTCAGAGTAATATCTTATGTGGGGACGCGGGTGGCGCTGTGGGTTAAACCACAGAGCCTAGGACTTGCTGATCAGAAGGTTGGGGGTTTGAATCCCCGCGATGGGGTGAGGTCCCGTTGCTCGGTCCCTGCTCCTGCCAACCTAGCAGTTCGAAAGCATGTCAAAGTGCAAGTAGATAAATAGGTACCACTCTGGCGGGAAAGTAAATGGCGTTTCCATGTGCTGCTCTGGTTCGCCAGAAGCGGCTTAGTCATGCTGGCCACATGACCCGGAAGCTGTACGCCAGCTCACTTGGCCAATAAAGCAAGATGAGCGCTGCAACCCCAGAGTCGGTCACGACTGGACCTAATGGTCAGGGGGTCCCTTTACCTAATATCTTATGTAAGAGAGAGGGTGGGGGGATTGTCACAGAAAGCATGACCGGGTTGAATCAGACACTCACGGCATCCATTAGTGTGAATTGTTCGGCCACCATCTCCGGCGAGAAAGAGAGGAAATCTAGCTTGCCTTCTCCTAGCCCATTCTCCTCTTCTAGCCGCAAGGTGCAGCTGGCATGGTCCACAGCTGGGAGAGACAAGGGGACAGAGTCAAGGCATGGAGCAACTGGCTGGAAGGCCAGCAGAGGACAGGGCATCTGCCATCGCTCCCCGACCCCCAGCCCAATCTAAGCACAGATCAGAGGGGCTATAAAAGGAAGTGGCAGAGAACATCCTTCGCAGGCAGAATTCAATCCTTGGCATCTCCAGCTAAAAGGGTCTCGTGGAGTCAGGCTGAGACCATCTCTAAAGCTGAAGGCCTGGAGGCAGCTGCTGCCAGTCAAACTAGAGACTATAGGCACCCCTGATTTTGCATGTGTTCAAAGAACGTGTGACTATGCATGCACGGGCCGTTTTTGGATCAGCCATAACAGGGGCGTAATGAGCTTATGTGTGCTCCATGATGTCCTGGAATGCAACCCCTGCACAAATCAAGGGTTGCCTGCACATGTCCCACCCACCCCAACCACCAATGGCTATTTTGGACTATAGCTGTAGTCCAAAATCTCTGGAGGGCACCAGATTGGTGAAGTTTGGCCTGTATGATGGAAAGGGGCCATCACTCAGCTGTAGGGCAAAAGTCTTGCATCTGCAAGGCTCCAAGTCTAGTCCTTGGGATATCCAGATAAATGGAATTGGCGTGGTGGTGGTGGAGAATCCTCTCTGCCTGCCTGTGACCATGCAGAGCTGCTGCCAGTCAGAGTTAGCGGCCCTGGGGTATGTGGAACGACCGGCCAATGCACTGGAATGCAGCTGCTTAATCTTAATCTGGCCTTTCTTGCCTATGGAGCTCAGGCAGGCTGCCCCACCCACTCCTGCTTGCTATCTTATCTCCACAACAACCCTGTGAGGTAGGCTAAGCTGAGAGAGAGAAAGAGAGAGAGAGAGAAGCCCTGCTCACCTTCCGCCTCCACCTCGGCCCGCTCCTGCTGCTGGAACTGCGTGAAGAGGATGCGGGCTCTCCGCTCCAGGTCTGAGCCTGGGATGTTGAGCCGCACATAAATTATCAGCTGCTTCAGGCAGGCGTAGTCCGGAGGCTTGCGGAAGTCTTCGGAGTACTGATCCAGCCAGGCACCCAGGATAGACGAGATGGTGCTGAGGAGGAGGAGGAAGAATAAGAAGTTGGGCTTCCTCCACAAGCCAGGCCAATGGGCGTTTCAGAGGGTTGCATTGCACCCAAAAAGGGGAGGGTTGACCTTTAGCCTTGAGAGGTGGGGATCCTCCGGCCCATGGACCTAATTGCTCCACCCATTTTGACTAAGTCCCATGCCCTATGTATGTGACACCCCAGGTACGGAGACAGGTAACTCTGCAACTGAGTCAAAGGGGGCAATGGTCGCTGATTGTCCACACGGGCATCTGACATCAGGGTGATATCAGGTGACTGACAGATTGGCAGCCCCAGCGCGTGGGGAGGCGGCATGGGAAGTTGAGGATCTGTGGTCCTCTGGCTGGATCCAATCCTTCACCCCCACTTCCATGCCTAGAATCCAGGCTGAAGAAGGGTTCCTCACCCCTGTTCTGGGGTAAACCAGTTCTGAATCTTTTACTGTGTCTCTCTCACACACACAAAAAATATTGCCATGCTGGTTAGAAATCTGAGGAAGTCGCCCAGCACTCCATCCCTGCTAAGGTATCCAAGATGGTAGCCTCCAGTTGTTGTAGGACTACAACTCCCATCAGCCCCTACTAGTTTGTTCAACGGCGAGGGAATGATGGGAGTTGAGGTCCAATGATGTTTGGAGAGTACTACCTTGGCTACCCCCTGTGCCATCACTCACAGGCCAGACACTTACTTTTTCAGCTCCAGCCTCTCGTCCACTGCATGCCTGGGGTGATCTCCATTGACCTGGAGGTGCAGTTTGCCATATCTAGAGGACCAGGGAAAGCCAATCAAAGCTTTGCGATGCACACAAATACGTTTCAGGGATTACTGGACGCCCACTTGCCCCCAAAACAGTTCCGACTACCAGCACGGTCAGGCTGGTGGAAACTGTATTATTGTTTCACTTCATTTATGAATCACCCCCATGAGCTGTCCCACAAAGCAATTTAGAATAAAACAACATTGCATTGGGTAAAAAAAGAATAAAGATTCTCATCCTCATCCGTGGTGGATTTCGTACAGGGTTTTGAGAATAACCTTTCTGAGGTAATAACTGCCATTTTCATCAATCACTGTTTATTTCACCAATGAATTGCTCCTCCTCATCCAGAAGAGATTTACCAAAAAAGCAATTGTGAATATAAAAATGGTTTAAAACCAGGGCTCATCCATCAAATCAATCCAGTGGGGTTCAAGATTTTGGAAGGCTTTCATCGTCAGCAGGTACCGAAAAGACTGTAGGGAAGGCACTTGTCTGATATGCAATGAAATGGGGTCCCAAAGGCTCAGTGTCACCCCACTAATGGCCTAATTTTGATGGACAGGCCTCCTGGTAGGATGGCATCTGCAGAATGCCTTCTCCTGCAGAATGCAGTGATTGGCTGACTATTACTATTATTGCATTTATAACTCACTTTTTCCTTCAATAAGCACAAGGTGGTGTACATGGTACAACCACCTTCCTATTTTACCCTCACAACAACCCTGTGAGGTTGGGCTGAGAGTGAGTGACTGGCCCAAGGCCACTCCAGTGAGCTTCATGACTCCATAGGAATTTGGACTCTGCCCCCCCCCCCAAGGTCCTAGGCTGACACTCTAACCACTATGCACTGTAGCAGGGGAGGAGATCTTTTAGGTATCTGGAGGAGTCCACAGCAACTACCATGCTACACCACTGACTGCTCTTCCCGACAGCAGCTTGGACTCAGGAACTGGTGTCTTACCCCACAGAGCCCCACAAGAGAGAAGGCAGAAAATTACCTGTTCAGAAGGAGGTCCAGGACCTGCTTGGTCGTGGCAAAGGCACGGTATGTACAGAGGAAGATGGTGACGTAGGTGGAATCATTGCCTTTGAATGCAGAGACGAGGTATTGCACCAGCTTCTCCAGGGTCCCGGCTTTGATGGTCCGCACCTTACAAGTCTCGTACAGGTTTAAGGCCGACTCGTTCTCAAACTGTGAAAGGGACAGAGAATGACATGAGCCGCTGCTTCAAGGGGAGTTGTGGAAGCCGTTCTAGTGCTTTTCCAGCTGCACTGGCTCCCGATGGAGTACAGGGTCAGATTTAAGGTGCTGGTTTTGACCTTTAAAGCCCTTCACGGCCTAGGGCCCTCGTACCTACAGGACCGCCTCTCCTGGTTTGCCTCACAGGGGACCTTAAGGTCTATATATAGCAACACCCTAGTGGTCCTGTGCCCTAAGGAAGTCAGATTAGCCTCAACCAGAGCCAGGGCCTTCTCAACACTGGCCCCGGCCTGGTGGAACGCTCTGCCTCATGAGACCAGGGCCGTGTACGATCTGATTTCTTTCCGCAGGGCCTGTAAGACAGAGTTGCTCCACCTGGCCTTTGGCTTAGAATCAGTTTGATTCCCTCCCCCTCTTTCTTTTTCCTTTCTCCTCCTGTGAAGAGGCTGCATCCTAATGTTTTAATGTTGTATTTTAAACTTTTAAAATTGTATTTTAATCAACTTGTTTTTATTATTGGTTGTTAGCCGCCCTGAGCCCGATCTTGGCTGGGGAGGGCGGGGTATAAATAAAAAATTATTATAATAATAATATTATTATTATTGAGCTGTGAAGGTGGTGGGGGAGAGACATTACCCCTCCAGATGTTGCACCGGGTAACATCACTAGGAGTTAGTGCATCTCAGGTCCAACTTCCATGTATTATCTGAGAGGCAAGGCCTCTGCTTACATGCCTCCAGCAAAGGACAGTCCTGTTCCACTGGTCAAACGCTCAGAACAGCCCTGTAAGGCTGGCGACTTTAGTGGCCTCCACACCAGAGACAGGAAGTTGCACAGGTTCTGAGCTGACATCACAACTAGCGACCTCCAAGCTCATAAAAAAGTCACTTTCGGCCACAGTGCACTGTCTGTTCTTACGAAAAGCTGGAAGCCTTCACTTACCCCCAGCCATCGCTGCCCCTTGTTGGCTGTGTGGTGGAGCTGGACTTTCCGGAGCGAAATGCTATAGATCACGCCATCTTCCACCTCTTCTCCGATCTCCTGAGTGGAGCTCTGAAAAGGGATCAAAGAAACACAAAGAAATGAGCAAGTGGGCCTAGCAAATAAAACATATGCACTGTTTTCATCAGCTTCATGGGTACAAAATGGCAGCCCAAAAGGGGTTAGCTTAGGCATAGGCAAACTCCGGCCCTCCAGATGTTTGGGACTACAATTCCCATCATCCCTGACCACTGGTCTTGTTAGCTAGGGATGATGGGAATTGTAGTCCCAAACATCTGGAGGGCCAGAGTTTGGCTATGCCTGGATTAGCTGTTTTCTCCATCTCAAGGCTCCCCAGCCAAAAGGCGGCCATATTTCAAGAGAACGTCCAGATCACAAGAGCTCCACAGAACATGGTGGATGTCCCTTATTTTGAAATACTGCCCAAAAAATCCTGCGGTACAGGGGCTACAGCTTTTGACATGCCTACATTTTTTAAAGTTTAAAATCTATTCACTGCCATTGAATTTCAAACCAGGACAGAGCTGGGGGAATTGGGAGAATATTTGGAAATCTAAGAAAACTCTGGTAGGCACCATTAAATGCCCTTTTAACAGATAAGTGTCTGAGTTAATGGACTGGGGGGAAAATACACTTTGGAACTCCCTGCCTATTGACATCAGGCAAGTGCCTTCACTGTACTCTTTCTGGCACCTGCTTAAAACACCTTTGTTTAGATGAGCCTATCCACATATTTAGGAAGCAGAAACAAGTTCAATCTGTTTTTAGTAAATAACAATGATGAAAGATAAAAAATATATATATTGAAAGATGTTCCAGTAGCACCTTAAAGACAAACTAAGTAAAAGCTTTCTAGGTATGAGCTTTCGTGTGGATACACACTTCTTCGGATACTGTTTTAGGTTATTGTTATTTTAATGTTTAAGAAGTCTTACATTATTGTTGCTAATTGGTAATTTTATTGTTCTAATTTTTTTGGTAAACTGTTTCAGTGATGATGATGATTTTTTTTTTTTACCATCAAGCAGTGTATAAATTTCATTACAATTTAAAAAAAATTAAAAATTCATTCGCATGTTCTCAATATGCCAGGCTGCAAAGAATTTTCGCACAGAGGCTTTTCATTTGTGGAAGCTGGTGGCGAATGGTGTACTGCCACTTAACAGGGGTTGGGGTTACATGTCACAAAAGCAGGGGTTACAATAAACTGTTGCTGTGTGAATTGTTTCTGTTTAGATAGATTTCTAACTAATCAACCATGCTCATTTCCTGGATACTTTGTTCTACTTTTACTCACCACTCAATTTTCTCTGTGTCCCCTTCCCCTCGGACAAACAGCATTTTGTGGTTACCAAGAATACTCAGTTCTCATTGGGCTGTTTTTGTGTGTGAGGGGGTTTCCCTCAAGGTATGTTATTGTACTTCTGCAAGCCTTGAGATTTCCCCAGAGCATGCCACACACCTTCCTCATATTTCTTCCTTGCCCCATTTTGGAAACAGAGCTGTCACAATTCGGCATCAGAGCTTGCTATTGTTATTAAGAACTTAATCTACAACTTGATCTAAATTCACCAATCACCACAAGATTATGCCTGCAAAAATCACAGCAAAATAACTGGAAAACAATCAAATAGAATTTTTAAAACAACAACAACAGGAAGCTGCACATCTTACAACGTTTACATAACATTTTAGAAAGCAGTAAAACACATGAGATATTAAGTGCCCTGGAAAAAGTGACTTTATTTATAAATTAGTGGAATGATAAGATTGTTGTATTTTTTTCAGTGCTTTGTTTATAAATGTATAGTTATAGCTGTTTATTATGAGAACTATATGACTCCCCCCACTATAATAAATTTGTTCTCTTTCCACTATAACACCTCACCCTTAACAGATAATCAGCAAACTTTTTGAATAAATATCTTAATGGTTATGTCAAATATATCAAACAATATGCTTTCTTATATGAATGCCATTAAATGTAATCAAACTGTCACTCCCACTCTGTCTTTATAGTTGATGTATTCATACAAACTTAAGCGTTGTGCTTAGTTTTTGTAAATTTAGAAGAAATCACAGCACAGAAGTGGAATCTGCAACAAATAGTTGCAGCATTGAGAGCTCACGTTCAGGGTGCCAGCCAGACAGCGCATCCTCTTCCAGGATGCTCCATTCTTTCCCTCCTCCTGCATGATTTACATGCATGCCTCAACAGAACATAAAACTGGGAAAGTCTGTGTGTATGGACTTTTCTAGTGTTATTTCTCCAGTTTATAGATGATGCGATTTTGGGGAGTGGGAAATTGGAAACTGCCTTCAACCGACTCAGACCACCTGGTCCACCTAAGTATTGACTGGCAGTGGCTCTCTACGGCACAGCTTTCCAAACTGTGTGTCATGGCACGTTAGTGTGTTGGCTGCAGTGTGTAGGTGTGTCGTGGGAATGCTCCCTGTGCTACCCCCAGGGCTGGAAAGGGGATAGTTTAACCTCCAGTTTGGTAGTCAAACTGAATTACTGTGTCGCGAAATGAAGCATGTCTAGAAAGTGTGTCCCCAACATGAAAAATAAAAAAATGTCCTGTAGCACTTTAGAGATCAACTAAGTTTGTTCTGGGTATAAGCTTTTGTGTGCATGCACACAAAAGCTTATACCCAGAACAAACTTAGTTGGTCTCTAAGGTGCTACTGGACCTCCCCCCCCCCAACTAAAACAGACCAACATGGCTACCTACCTGAACCCAACAGGAAAAGTTTGTAAAGCTGATGCTCTACCACTGAGCTACAGCCTTAAGAGTGGGAGAGACTCCACAGGTCCACTTAATTACTAAAAAATGTTTGTTCCCTAATAATGAACTCAGTGTATGCACACTCCGCCCTCATGTCTTTAGAGGTGGGAGTAAGCAAATGTTTCCCTAAGGTAGGAACTCTGCCCATGCTCAGAAGTGCCCCAGGTGCCAGCATCTCTCAAACAACATAAGCATTCATGCCTTGGGCAGGAAAGGGCTGTATGAGCTCAACTAGGTCCTGGAAGGTGGTAGTGGTGAAGTAAAAATGACCCCTTGACAGGAGGGGTGGAGACCTCGTCAGGAGGAACTGAGTATGCATCTATAGCAAAAGAATCAGCCCCACAGCAGGGAAAGTTACAAAACAGTTCCCGAGCGCTGTTTGACAGAGGAGGAGGAGGAGGAAGGTTGAAGGAAGCCAAAACCACGGGAATGGTGGGCAGTTTCCTGGAAGGCCAAGACAGAAAACACACAAACCTTTCATTTAAGGCAATCAAAAAACAAAAACAAAACCCTTATCTTCTAGAGAAGGCACAAAAGCAGGTGGCAGCTTGAGCCGGGTCTAGACCATAACCTCTTATCAAATGACAATATGACAGATACAGAGCAGCATTTGCGGAGTCATTTTATATATATTTAAAAAGTCAAAGATACTTAATGACAAATCCCAAACAGGTAAAAATTGAAATGTAAAGCCTGATTTAAAAAACCCCAAGAGTGTGGTTAGCATGCCAGACTAGGACCTGGGAGGTCAGGATTGAAATTCCCACTCAGCCATTAATTTCATTGGGTGAATATAGCCCAGTTGGTTAGAGCAGGCATAGGCAACCTTCAACCCTGCAGATGTTTTGGCCTACAACTCCTACAATCCTTAGATAGTAGGACCAGATGTCAGGGATGATGGGAATTGTAGTCCAAAACATCTGGAGGGCCGAAGGTCTCCTATGCCTAGAGTGTGGTGCTGATAACACCAAGGTTGCAAGTTTGATCTCCATATGGGACAGCTGCAATATTCCTGCATTGCAAGGAGTTGGACTGGAATGATTATTCTCAGGGTTACAATTCTATGATCCCATGACCTTGGGCCAGTTACTCAATATGAGCCTAACCTACCTCACAAAGTTGCTGTGAGGGTAAAATGGAGATGTGAAGAACTGTGTAAACCACCTTGAACTCCTGAGGGCGGGGCGGGGGTGGGGAGTTGTGGAATATAAATGCAAAAGAAAGAAAGAAAAAAAGAAATGAAGCTCTGCAAAATTGTCTGTATTCAGAAGAAAATTGCATACAAAAATGTGTATGGTAGAAGCAATTTTCATAAAAACGCTGCTGGGTTTTAATGAGGACTTTTAAAAATAATACCGCAAATTGATGTGGAAATCTGGAGGAGTGAACTGAAGATTTGGAATACAGTATGAGTAACCAAGAGAAACAAGAGACCACACAAAATCTGACTCACAAGCTGCAGAACGCAGATGAGTTGGCAGATGGGAAATGGTCTCTATCTCTCTCAAACCAACTCACCACGACATCATCTTTTACTCCTGAAAATGAAACCTGCTCTTGCCTCAATCATTTCCCCCTCTTGACATCAGAAACCCAGGATTTGCCCGCTGTCTAGGGTGGTAAAAGCACCCAGCATAAGCCAATATCTCAAGGCTGCAGGTACAATAAATCAGAGGATCTCACAGGTTCATCACTGGCGTCAGCAGTTTGGTACAGTGGTTAGTGTGTGTGACTAGGACCTGAAGACCAGGGTTCAAATCCCCACTCGGCCAGGAAGCTCACCTTGGGCCAGGCACTCACTCTCACGCTGACCTACCTCACAGGGTTGTTATAAGGATTAAATGAGGAGGAGGAGAACTATGTGACCACTTTGAGCTCCTTGAAAGAAAGGTGGTCTGTAAATACAAGGAAGGAAGGAAGGAAGGAAGGAAGGAAGGAAGGAAGGAAGGAAGGAAGGAAGGAAGGAAGGAAGGAAGGAAGGAAGGAAGGAACTTGCAGGCTGCTTGTACAACCCTCATTTCACCAACTGTGAATTTCCATCGTGGAGGCTGTAAATCTTCATGGGACACAGACATGAATGAGACGAAAGGGAATTCTTGCTGGCTTCAAAAACTGTCATAAGGGATTTCTAGTTTATTACAGTGGTACCTTGGGTTAAGAACTTAATTCGTTCTGGAGGTCAGTTCTTAAACTGAAATTGTTCTTAACCTGAGGTATCACTTTAGCTAATGGGGCCTCTCGCTGCCACTGCACCACCACTGCATGATTTCTGTTCTCATCCTGGAGCAAAGTTCTTAACCTGAGGTACTATTTCTGGGTTAGCGGAGTTTGTAACCTGAAGCATCTGTAACTAAAGTGTCTATATCTCGAGGTAACACTGTATTCTATTTGTATCCTCTAAACAGAGTCAGGTGGCATCCATGGTTCTCCATTTCTACCCCCACAAAAACACTGTGAGGTAGGTGTGTGTGTGTGTGTGTGTGTGTGTGTGTGTGTGTGAGAGAGAGAGAGAGAGAGAGAGAGAGAGAGAGAGAGAGAGAGAGAGATGGTAACCAGTCCAAGGTCACTGAGTGAACTTCACAGCTGAGCAGGGAAGATCTGAACCCGGCTTTCCCACATCCAGGTCTGAACCTCTAACCCAGAGCTTTCCAAACTTTTCATGTTGGTGGCATACTTTTTAGACATTCATCATGTTGTGACACAGTAATTCAGTTTTACTAGCAAACCGGAGGTTGAAACCGGAGGTTGAAACTCCCGGGAGGAGTGTGGGGAGCATTTATGTGACACACCTACACACTGAAGCCAAAACACTAACGTGTCGCGACACACGGTTTGGAAAGCTCTGCTCTAACCGTTAGACCATCTTGCTTCTTGTTTTTCTAACTCAGATCAGCAATCTGCCTTTGTATGTTCAGGAAAGGGAAAAACAAACAGACACGTGATCAGACATCTGGGGTGGGTGGGTGTCAAGCTGAATCAACAAGCCAGGCCCCACCCTCTGGACAAATGCCAGTCCCTTTGGGTCAGGTCCCAGTTACCAAAATGAAGTCGTCACTAAGGGAAACTCATTGTGTTTATCGACCCTCTCCCTCCCTCTCTCCAATACAGACTGTAGAGGGGAAAAAGACAACTAAGGTTTTGATACAGCTTGAATATCTCTGAATGGTTTTACATGTTCCAGAACAAAATCTGAATAAGCTTCCTGTATAGCCACACTGTGTAAACAAAGCACATTGGTCTAAACTGACTGCATTCCAAAAGTTATGGATTCAAATCACCCATGACTTCACAATACAGTGCACTCCAGAGGTCTGAGATAGGAACACGCTCCCCAATAAGTCGCTCTCTCCATTTTGACTTAAAGGTGGAGTGTCTGCTTTTTATATGCAGAAGGTCCCAGGTTCAATCCCCAACGTCTCCAGTTAGGGCTGAGAGAGACCCCTGCCTGAAACCCAGGAGAGCTGCTGCCAGTCAGTGTAGACAACACTGAGTTACATGGATACCAATGGCTCAGTAAAGGACAGCTTATTATGTTCCTATCTCAACAACAGCCCTGGCAATTAGTCCCTGTGTCCTGTGGTATCTTCTTTCTGGTCAGAAATTAGCGTTCACATTAACTTGCTTTTGGAAAAATCCTTGATATTTGTGGAGGTTCAAGCATGCTTAAATTATATGTGTGGTGCGAGGACCAACAGATGGACAATGAAAGTGGACCCCATGACACCTGGATGGGGGGAGGGACACCTGCCTTGAAGCAGCACATGAGAGAAGGATCTATGGGGTCTTGGTGGACCACAGGCTGAACCTGAGTCAACAATGTGATGCAGCAGCAGCAAATGCTATTCTAGGTGTCTAGTGTCCTGATCAAGCGAAGTACAGTAATAGTACCACTCGATTCTGCCTTGCTCAAACCAAACCTGGTATACTGTGTCCAGTTCTGGGCACCTCAATGTAAGGATACTGACAAGCAGGAATGTTTGCAGAGGAGGGTGACCAAGATGATCAAGGGTCTGGAAACCAAGCCTTATGGGGAACAGTTGGGTCTGTTTTGCCTGGAAAAGAGGAGACTGAGAGGAGATATGACAGTCACCATCAGATATCAAGATTTGTCACATGGAAGATGGAGCACGCTTGTTTTCTCCTGCTCTGGAGGGTAGGACTTGAATCAATGGCTTTAAGTTACAAGAAAAGAGATTCCCACTAAACATCAGGAATGGCAGTAAGAGCTGTTTGACAGTGGAACCTCCCTTGGCGGGTTCTGGGCTCTCCTTCAATGGAGGTTTTTAAGCAGAAGTTGGATGGCCACCTGTCATGGATGCTTTAGTTGAGATTCGTACATTGTAGGGGGTTGGACTACATGACCCTTTGGGTCCTTTCCAATTATAAAGTTCTATGAACCCCATTGGTTGCAAAGAGACTTATATTTAGAATAATCTAGTCCAACCCCCCTGCAATGCTCAGGATCACAGCTATTTAAAGTTTGGAAGGATAAACACCCACCACCTATTAGAGCTATGAAGATCCTGTGGCCCCTTGTACATTTGAAGACACAACTGTCAATCTCATTTGGACACCTATACATTTGGGCATACAGACTGCCTGCGTTAACTTACACACATAAATCAGAATCAACTAGGTATTTTTTTATTGTCAAGTGTCCATTGACAATGCTTCTTTTTCTTGATAGAGTTGCAAAAATTGAAATTAAAAAGGCGGTTCTTATTAATAAAGTCACTCTGAAGTGGCAAATGCTTAGTTGGCAAAGGCCGTTATCATGAAACTCGAAAGCAAGAATGGAAAGTTGACTCGGCAGTTATGATGCAGGCTCAACCTCACGAGGTCCCCGGCTGCGAGGAAAAGCCCCAGAATGGAAAAAGCGCTCACTCTGTTTCCTTCCCCTTTTGCAAAATTTGCACAGCCCATTCATATATATATATATATAGAGAGAGAGAGAGAGAGAGAAACGGAAGTTAATGAACAGAGCAATAGAAAAATAAGAAAGCCAAGCATCACGCAATACTGGCAAAACTCATTGCCTGCCTTGGGGTTTTTCCTCTTCTTTTTCTGGGAGGTTGTTCCAAGCAAAAGCTCTTTTGCTGAGCACGTTTGTTCTTTGATTCCTTCCCAGAAATGGGGAAATCAAAACAAAGCAGAAACAGGAACAGCTGGAAGTCTCAGCTTGGCACCTGAGATAATATTTCTGGGTAAAAATCCCCCCCCCCTTTAAGTCATTTTATAACTTACCGTATTTTTTGCTCTATAAGACTCACTTTTCCCCTCTGAAAAAGTAAGGGGAAATGTGTGTGCGTCTTATGGAGCAAATGCAGGCTGCGCAGCTATCCCAGAAGCCAGAACAGCAAGAGGGATCGCTGCTTTTACTGCGTAGTTCTGGCTTCTGAGATTCAGAATATTTTTTTTCTTGTTTTCCTCCTCCAAAAACTAGGTGCGTCTTGTGGTCTGGTTCGTCTTATAGAGCGAAAAATACGGTACCATACATAAAACAAATAGAAGTTATAGCTATGGATGAAAATTAAATGATAAAAAACAAAACTATAAAACTGGCATGGGGTTAAAATAACAGTATCCAAGTCATGAGAGAGAATAAGTGACGATGCATGTTATCCACATATAAAGAATATTAGTGTTATTGGATTATCAAGTGTAGTTCCAGCCTGGCTGATGACGAAGGCCATCTTGAAAATGATCCTTCCGCTGTCTATGTAAGAAAGGAATGCCAAATGATATAGAAGGAAGTGCTTGGAGGTTCTAGTCCTTGTCAAAACCTCAAATTATGTCTAATTTTCTCCATTATAAGCTCTATTTCAGAGTCAGCAGCACCAGGCTTCCAATGTAAGATTTTGGGAAGATTTCCATTGAGTTGCAATTCTGAGATAACATTTCTGATCTGGGACTGCCCATAAAGGAACTATTTTCTGCCCTTATTGTCGCCTTGTGATGGTTTTGTGCCAACAGGAGTGAGGGGTCCTGCTCATATTCGTAATGGTGAATCCTACGCACTTGAGAACTTAAGAAGATTTCTGGATCAGGCTAATGGCCCATCTGGTCCAGCATCCTTTTCTCACAGTGACCACCTGGATGCCTCAATGGGAAGCCCACAAACAGAATCTGAGCACAATAATAATATTCTCCCTTCCTGTAACTCCCTCCAGCAACTGCTATTCAGAAACATTATCACTTCCAACCATGGAGCCACAACACAGACATCATGGGCAATGCCAATCAATAGCCCTCTCCTCCATGAATTTGTCTAATTCTCTTTTAAAGCCTTCCATGCTGGTGGCCATCGATGCCTCCTGTGGGAGTGAGTTCCACAGTTTAACAATGTGCTGTGTGAAGAAGCCCTTTCTTTTATCTGTTCTGACTCTTCCAACATACATCTTCCTTGGACGCCCAATGTTATAAGAGGAGAGAAACTTTTCTCTATCTACTTTCTCCATACCACATGCAATTCTATAAACTTCCTACGTGTAACCTTTTGGTCACCTTTTCTCTAAACTAAAAAAATCCCAAACGCTGCAACCTCTCCTTATAAGGGAGTTGCGCCATCCTCTTGATTATTTTTGTTGTCCTTTTCTGAAACCTTTCCAACTCTATATCCTTTTTTTTTTTTTAAGGTAAGACGACCAGAATTTGCTTTATAATGCTTATATTGTTGATGCCATGCCCTCAGGGACATCACTTAGGGAATGAGTGTCAGGCTCCAAATTCGCAGGGTAAATTACCCACCCACTTAGCCACCTCCTAGCACTTCCTATATGGTAAGTTAGTCACAACCAACAGGTGGCATGTTAACTTTAAGAGAATTTCAGGATCACTCTGAATTCAGCCCCTTGACAGTTTGCATTCACCACTGCTGAAGAAAACAGTGTCCATCCTAAAAATAATTTTTAAAAAAAAAAAAATACCACGTAGAAAACATCAGATGGAAGATCAAAAGTTAAAGTCTCTTCTGCCTCAGCCAAGGATTCCCTCAATTTTTCACAGCGCAGCAGAAGGACAAGAGTGTTTTTAGCAAAAAAGGCATTAGCCACTTTGTGGCTGCCCAATCTCTCCCAGAGAGCTTCAATGGGGAGGAGAAGAGGCGAGAAGTTCACCATGGGAGGGTTTGGTAGGTGTGAACAGCATAAACCACACAAAGCTCTTTGCACGTTGAGCACAAGGCCCATTTCACAAAGAGAGGGCAACATGTCTCAGCCAAGAACTGCAGCTGACAGTCCATACGTTTCAGAAGGCTGCGGGTGTGTATGTCAAGGATGCTGGAGCCTTTTTCAACCCTAGGCCACATTCTCTTCCGGGCAACATTCTGGGGGACACATACAAGTGGTGCACAAGGCCAGAGGCAGATGCAGGGAGAGCAAAAATAGTGAACTTTACACACACACACCCCACACCCCTCTATTCTGCATCCAGGCAAGCAAGCTGCATGATTAGAACAAGGACATATCCCACCAAGGCTAAAACCATTAAAAGAGGGTGTTAGACAAGGCCAAGGAAGAGATCTTGAAGGCCAGATATATTGGTCCCCAGGGCCAAAGTTCCCCCTCTTCTCTAAGTGAACATGACTTAAGAGAATTCTGCTTCCAAAATCAGAAACTCACAAAAGGATTATCACAGATTTTTAGAGTTTAGAAGACATTTTGAAGTCTGACCTAAATGCTTAGGTCTACAATGCAAAGATATCCAGATTTTTCCAATGTGCCTGTACTATGATGGGGCCGTATAAATAATTACCATCGATTTTGGCTACATGGCTGATGCTGAAGAGAGAGCTTGGAATGGGGCTAGGTAATACAGGTGCGGTAGCTGCGGTTTTAAAGTGGATTCTGTCCAGAATCTCAGTGTATTGAAAGCAAGCTATTAAAGGGACAATTGTGGGCCTTGCTGGAGCTCTGCTTAAGTGCCCATTAGTCACCGAAAACAAATAATGAAATATTATTACCCTGCAGGTGCTTAGGGAGGTTATTTTTAAGTGGAGGAGCAATCCAGACAGAAATCTTGCTGCAGTTAGGTTTGTTCCTTTCGTCCTGAAGTCGATACAGGCCAAATCAAATGTAAAAGGTGTATGTGTACAGTGGTACCTCGGGTTAAGTACTTAATTCATTCCGGAGGTCCATACTTAACCTGAAACTGTACTCAACCTGAAGCACCACTTTAGCTAATGGGGCCTCCTGCTGCTGCCACGCCACTGAAGCACAATTTCTGTTCTCATCCTGAAGCAAAGTTCTTAACCTGAAGCAATATTTCTGGGTTGGCGGAGACTGTAACCTGAAGCATATGTAACCCGAGGTACCACTGTACTGTTTTAGACACACATGTGGAAGGGGGTGGAGTGAAAACTGCTCCTTTGAGAGCAGTTTTCTCTGTGTGTTGAAACCTCCCTGCATGTGGAAAGCTAGTAGTTTCAAACACACATACCAAGAGGGCTAGCTTTCTCCAAGCGGGAAGATTCAAATCACACACGCACACCTGTTTGGATTGAGACAGAACTACCCCTGCGAGACTGTGTGTGTATTGTTTCTGTTTTCCTAACACCTTGACACTGAGGGGAAAAAACCCTGAAAAGAAGGCTTAGCCATCTTGGATGAGTCGCACGTTCCATCAAGCTTCCATCACTGTGATTAGCACCTTTCATCCTCTGTTACTCTATTGCTGCAGGCTGCAGTGACTGTTACTACGGCGACAGTATTTTTAGGATGACACATCACTCTGTGCAGGGAGTTAGTGATGCCAACTGTAACAATGATCGGAGCCATTGAAAAGCCATTAAAAAACCCCACACATTTAAAATCCTCTTGGGCTGCAAATTCACAAATCCCTCCTCCCTTCCACTGAACAGTTCATCTGGGCCTGCTTGCTATTCCCCACACTGCAAAGTGTGTCAACACCATACATTTCTATGTATATAGGAAGATATACACACATCCCTAATTCCTTCAGCTCTGATTCAGTTTTCACTCAACACAGAGACAGAAAACTTCAGCGAGCAGCAGCAGCTCTTACATAAGCTGTGACATGACTCAATTTATAGCTTCAAAAATATCCACACAATGTGTACTCGATTTACAAAAAACACTCTGTTTTCTCTCGGACAGAAATTTAAAGAGAAAAGAGAAAAAGAGAACTATTTGCAAAGTTTCCTTTTTCAAAATAGGAACAAGCCTGCAGTGTTGACAAAAATGAAAAAGAAAACCACCCACATTTTTCCATACAAACTACAGTCTAGTCTGATACAGAAACCATGAGTTGTTCCCCAAGACTATCAAATGAAGTTCACTTTTCCAAGGTTTGTTTTGCTGCCCTTGTTCCAGGCCTTTGTAGTTTGAGGAGCAATCTTCCCTGGGTCTCAGATAGGGATGTCTCCCAGCCCTACCTGGAGATGCCAGGGATCAGACCCGGGGCCTTCTGCATGCAAGGAAGATGCTATTCTTTGTGTTTGTGGTGGGTTTTGGCAACAAGCAGCCACCATTTATCTTTCAACAGCAGCAGCATATCAATGCTAACACAAAAGCCACAATAAGCACCAAAGGACTTGGCAAATGAGGGGGAGGTCCCTAGAAAATCACCTGCATATCCATTAAGGAGCCCCAGCTAGACCCATAATTATGGGCAAATACTGGTTGCACATGCAAGAAGAGAGTGTGGGGGCAAAATCCATATCACCACCCAAAACATTGCAGAATTATACATGGTTCCATCTTGGCAGCCCCTCTCTCTCCCCCTACCCCCACCCCGAGTTAATAGCCTTCAGAGTGAAAGAGAGAGAGACAGACAGTGGATTTTTATTGAACTTTATCTACATAACAAAATAGAACTTCTTGGAACAAACACATAAAAGCTAAAGCAAACCAGATCAAGGCTGGCATGTGATGTTGTTACCGTGACAAGAAAATACGGTAAAGCCGGTTATCCACATTATTTGCAATAAGTTACAGAAAGGTAAGTGGGGGGTATTGTCATAAAAGGCTTTCATATTTTTAAACAAAATAGGAGCAGGAAATTCTTTCAGTTCTGCCTTCCTTCCTGCCCTCGGAGCCAAGAAAGAAGAGTCCAAAAGGCCTATTAAAATGTTTTAGCTTAGAAGGCAGAATAAAGGGGGGGGGGTCAGCTAGCATATTTGAGAGGTCAGTTGCAGACGCAGTGCAGCTGGTTCGCTCATCCAAGGGTATGATGAGCTGGCGGGGGGGGGGGGTCACCAATGTTTTGGGGGCCCCTGAGCACAGTAGCTAACTGTAGAAACTATTGCACTACAATAGATCACTTCTTTCAAGACATGTTTCAGGGTTGGGAAAGGGATCCTGTGGGAGCCAAGATCTGCCATTCACCTTCTGCTAAACTTCACCTCTCCTTCCCCACAGGAATCTGCCTTATACAGAGGCAGACCACTGGGTCCATCAATCTCAGTATTGTCTACACGGGCTGGCAGTGGCTCTCCATAGTTTCTGGCAGGGAGTCTCTCTCCCAGTTTTACCTGGATGTGCCATTGCTGAACCTTGGGACCTCAAGGCACCTCACAAAAGAAGTTCCCCCTAGCTTTAGCAGGGTTTCCAATGCAACCCCCTTTCTGCATCTGGAAGGGGTCTGCATGCAATCCTGCTGAACTGAACAGGATTCAACCCTTGCCCATCAGCTGATGAGCAGGTGGGTTTAATCCAGCTTTTGCGGTGCACCCCAGTTCCCAGCAGGGAGATAGCAACATGCAGGATTTAACTCTGCCCTCCCACCCCGTCAGATGATGTTAAGAGTGATATCAGCAGGCTGATTTGGAGCTGTCCCCACACTTTATAACAACCACACACACACACACACACACACACACACGGATGTATACAAGAAACCAAACATCTCCCCCACAATGCTTTCATCCCTTCTCATTTTGGTGGGCGAAAATTCAGCAGCTGAAGGGCCTTTTAAAAACCAGATTATTAAAAAAAAGCAGTCGTGTGATCTTACATCAAATGAGTCATTGAGTGAAGAGAGGGATTAGGAGGTAAATCTCCTCCCTGCAGGTGCAAACTGGAGGAAAATAAAACTGGAATTTTAAGGGAGCTTGGTCAGGTTGAGTTTTAAAGGCCCGTTCAAGAGGGTAAGCAATGGCATAGCATGAAAGACATGAAACCCACCAAAAGGAGCCCTCCATCAACATACCTGAGGGCAATCACTTTTAAAAGATGCTCAGCCTCTTATGCACCCTGAAAATTCCAGTTCGTTTTAATTTATTAAAGCGCCCACCCTTCACCAGCAGATCCCAGGGTAGGTTACAACAATGTAAAATTCAGAATTCATAACAGTTAAAACATATTAGGCTACATGGTTTTAGTAAGAACTGTAACTTTAAAGAACTGGTGCCTTACGTGTCATGTCTTTTGGGGAATTGGGACAACTTAAGTTCAGTTTTGGTATCACGAGACAAAGCGAGGTGGCAAGCTGAAGGCCAGATTTTGAACACCAACTTTGTATTTCACAACTATGCTTTAGTTGTAAAAAAAAGTGAACCCGGCACTATCATTCTGAAAAGGGGAATGTACAGGTCTTATCAGCACATTTACACATTAGCCAGCTTATAAGCTTGAGAGGACCCTCTTGGCTCCTCTCTGCTTCTAACCATGACCCTCTGCACATGATGTTCCAGGCAACTGTGCAAGGAATCAACCAGAGCTCAGTGGCAAAGTTACGAGGTTCAATCCCAGGTAGAGCTGGGAATTCCCCCTGCCTGCAGCCAAGGAGAGTTGCTGCCAGTCAGTGTAGACAACACTGAGGTAGATGAAGCAGACTTTTTTTTTCAGAATGAAGATCAAGGCAACAAAGGGGACAGTGGGCAGAAAACTGCATCAGGATCCAGAACTTATTTCTGAGAAGCAGCTTACAGTTATCCAGGTCCTACCTCTACAACTCCTAAGGACTATAACACTGGCATTTTAAGTTTACACATTTACACATACACCGTTCAGAACCCAGCAACTGCATGCCCCCAAATTCAGCTCAGGCACGCAGAGGGTAAGCCACAAAGAAGCAAATTCCTTGACTCCCCCGCCTGTGACCTTCAATTCACACGCGCTGACTAAGCGAGACATCAATTGCGCTCCATTTAATTTAAAGCTGGAATCCCATCAGAGAGAGACAGAGATAATAAAGGCAAGGGAGTGAAGCTCACTCAGCTGCACAGATCTGGGCGCGTGTGCTGCAGAATTACTGAACACTTTAGAAATTATAGAACAGAAACTGAAATGTGTGTGAGAAGAGTACAGCAAGTGGGGATCTTGACAGACAGGCAAAGTAGCACCTCAGCGGGAGAAAGTGCTGGAGGAGAAAGCAGAAAGGCTGAAGGAAGAAGGGTGGCGGCCATTACTATGTCAGAAGACCACAGCTGCACCACATGACTTAGCCAGACAGAATAGTTGTTGTCTACAAATGTATAAATATGTATTGCTTTGCCTTTCACCTGGAAGGCACTCTCCTATCTGCCTAAAGGATGTGAGGAAGTAAGTGGCATCCGCTGCAATGTTTTTAATAAAAATGTCCTGTTTGACTGACAAACTGGGGCCTGGGTTATTCTAGCCATGCAGGCTGAACCCATAGGTACTGGGGGGGGGTGACACCCCCATCCCAATACCTCCCCAAAACAAGTCGCTTTTTGGAAGAACAGCCTTCTGCCACACTGCCAGCTTAAAGGACACACGTTCTGAGAAACCGCTCCCTGCCTGCGGTGATGAAATTCAGAGGAAGCACTCAGTGCAGCAAGCTTGAGTTTCTCCTCCGCTGCTGCCAGCAAAGCACTTTTACAACAGCACCAACAGATCATCCTCTTTCAAAGCACAGAGCCATTCATAGTCTTCCTGGCAGAAGCAGGGCGTGGGCATCGAATGGGCACTGTCTCACCTGGGACCACCCCACCAGCCCAAGGCACTGGCCAAAAGAGGGAGATAACAAGTATTATGACAACCGACAGTTTCCAAGGGTGCCGAAAGTTGGTAGGATTCTTTGAGGGGGAGCCATGGCTGTTTAAAAGTGGCACCAGAATGCTTAAAATGTAGGGGGTGGATGTGACCACAAAGGACGGAGAAGAGAGAGGGGTGTGAGTTGGTGGGTATAGAAACTGGAACACTCTACAAAGGCAATGTTTTCATTTGTTGCTCGGCTCACTTTAGCCTCTGGCCCTGCCCACTACTGGCATGTGGCCCCCAGAAGATTGTCCAGAAAGTAATGTGGCCCTCAGGCTGAAAAAGGTTCCCTCAATCCCACTGTGGACGGTGGCTCAGGTAGTGAGAAGCAAGGCAATCAAGCTGAGCTAATAGAATCCACATCACACATTTAAAGCATGCTGCTCCCACCAGAAAAATAATGGGAAAGTGGAGTTTCCCAGCTGCAGAACTACAATTCCCAGCACCCTAAACCCAAGTAAAGCTCCCAGGATTCTTTGCAGAAAGCCAGAAATGTATGGTGTGAAACACTCTTGTTCTTTACTTTAAGCGTCATGGCTCTACTCACCCCCACAAAGAATCCTGGGAACTGTAGTTTGTTAAGGAAGCTAAGACTTGTATTAAGACTTATATCCTACCTTTCTCTCCAAGAATCTCAAGATGGCATGCGATGTTCTCTCCCCCCTCCCCCAGCCTCATTTAATCCCCACCACAACCCAGTGAGGTAGGATAGGCTGAGGGAGGCTGTGACTGGCCCCAAGGTCATCCAGTGAGCTTTATGGCTGATTTGAACCCTAGTCTCCCAGGTCCAACACTCTAACCACTACACCACACTGGCTCTCCCAAGCTTATGTGTCAAGTGACCCATAAATGGATCTAGTAATAATTATAATATACGTAAATACCAACCCAAGGCTACAGTTTAAATGTCTTGATGGGTCACTGCAGGGTATTAGAAGGGTAGCTAGGCTCAGCTGACCACATTGGGGTCAAGGAGCTTGGTGAGTGGGTCACCATGAGCAGCTAAGCCTGCCAGGGCCCACTGATGGAGGGGTTCTTGGGCCAAGGCCTTCTCAAACTGGGCGTTGGCCCCACTGGGTCACTGCTCCCAAGTATGTGGGTATGCGTTATTCTCTGGAATGTACTCCTTCATTTGGAGCAGATGGGTGTCATTTGGGGTCAGTTCTTCCAAGTCTCTTTTCCACACCTAGTTCCCGACATCCGTGCAGCAGAGACGGGTCAGTGAACGGCGGTAACCCCGTTCAATGTTTCCTCTGTTCGAATCCTCCATTTATGGGAGAAGCAGCTCATTGTGCAGACGGACCGGCCAATCAGAAAAAGAGGAAGGGATTTCGCTCTCTTCGTCGTCGTCCCCTAGTACGGTGACCCAGTAAACAGCTGAAGCAGGAAACACACAAGAACAGTCTCCATTGAAAGGAATAGATTGAGGCACCCAGCATGAAGCTGTTTGGAAAAGACCAAGGGGAATAAGAGGGGAGCTTTTGTTTGCTGGCTACGTCCAATCTCTCCTCCACCCACACAGCCACCCACAGCGGCCACAGCTGACGTGAGGTCCCTTCTCCAGCAGGGACAAAGCTTGCTTGCTTTTTCCAAAATTCTCTCGCGCACCCTCCCCCCACCAGACCCTAAGAGCACCCCCCTTTGAATTCCTGGGTGAAACATTCCCAATAAATTTTCTTTCAAATATGCTGGACACGTAGCCAATATTTGCCATCCACATTCCAACATCTTTATACTGTACTGGGCAAACCAATACAAAATATTTTTCTGCACCCCAAATGAATAAAACCAAGCAACTTTAGACAAGGGATTGGGAACCTTAGCTTGCAGCCAGGGGCCACTTTCCCTTCCGGACAAGCTTCAGAGGGCCAGATGCCAGCTGTGGGCAGGGCCAGGGAAAACAGAGGGCAGAGAAATGAATGCCTTTTTTTAAACATGTTTTCTAGGTAAATACACATGTTTACACCCCCCACCCCACCCCGCTCTGTATCCTCCATCCTGGCAAGGCAGAGACATTTGTCAGAGTTTAAGGACACATTTCCAGCCACGCAAAAATATTTGGGCTGCAGGGCTCATGCAGTATTCCCTGCCCATGGAAGGCTAGTGCATCAAAGAGGCAGTGAGGCTTAGCCTTCTTCCTGACATGCTAGCTTTCTAGGCATGAAGGGCTTTGAGTGCCATCTGGGACTCCAAAAAAATTGTGTGTACAGGTGTGCAGGGGAGACAAAAGGAGGGAAAGAGGAATGAAGGGCTGCACTATCCTCCGCCCCCCAAGGCAGCTGCAAAAACCTCACTGCTGTGGATGGTTGTCCTCTTCCTTGCTCTTTTACCTCCAAAGCTGGTTGCCCGAAGGGACCACAAAGGACTACTCAGGGGGGTCAGGTCCAGCCTCGGAGGCTGCTAGCTGCTGATCAGTATGGCAAACGTTTGTCAAAAGCTCCCTGTTAAGTTACCAGTTCACAGCAAACAATCTAACAAAAGGTACACAGTTTACCACAAGAGACAAGAATTCAATAAGGAAGCGTAAGTCTGTTGCTAGGGGCATGGAAGCGGTTCTGCCACCACCCAGAAACCTGTCCGGCTGCTTCTCTGAAAGAGGAATTCCTCACTAAGGCGGGCGTAGGGGGTGGGCATAAGTGAGATGACTGAGCTCCTGCTAGTCTAGAACAGCCTTCGGCAAGCTGGCACCTTCCAGAGGTTGTAGTCCAACAATCTCTGTAAGGTGCTGCGTTGACAAAGCCTGTTCCACAAACTATGACCGTGAAGGACCATCCCATCAATCTCACTGCCCAGGAAGCAGAACTGGGAAAGGTTTACAGAAACCCAGCTCCCATTTAAGACAAGTTCCTAGTCCTCATGATGGCACCCAGCAGGCACAATGCTTCATTCATCCTTTCTCCTTGTTTAGCAAGGCTGAAAGAGATTCAAAGGCGGTGGGGAGTGGGGAAGAAAACAAATGTGTGTGTGTGTGTGAGAGAGAGAGAGAGAGAGGGGGGGGGGAGAGATTTTATATGTACGTGTGCATGCCTTTTGCTTCAACGCTGATATTTTCAACTTCACAAACAGAATGAAAGAAGTTACAAACGAAGACCTCTCCCTTCCCATTAAAGAGTCTCTGACTTTGTTCAGCTGCTAGGTATTAAAATGTAGTCAACACTCGCACTCTAAAAATAAAAGGAGGAGCCAGCATTCCGGATTAAGTCTCCTCCAGTTGTTCCCCTCCAGACGCCTGTGGCTATTCTTCTATAATTTTTGCAAGTCAAAGCAAAGATGAACTCTCTCGCACTCCCCCCCCCCCCGTGCCAACATCCGGCACACCGCATACAAAACTTGGCCTGGTTTGGCAGAATCCAAGCTGAGCTCTCTGCCCCCCCCCCGCAACACACACACACACACACTCCTGCTTCCTTGAACAAGCACAGGCAGAAAAGGCCTCAGGAAGAAATAGGAACTGGGCTGACAGCTGCATCCGTGATACAGAACAAGAAGGGTGCCCATCAACCAGCAAGAAAATGGTCCATTGCTTCCTTCGGGGAACAAGGTTGGATGCTTTGGATTGGAAACAAAGCCAACACACCAGCCCCGTAACAACAACAACACAAAACTAAAAAGCTTGGGGAGAGAAACAGATCATTATGAATACTGAGTCCATCTAGTTCAGTGGTTCCCTAAGTGGACAGTGGGGTTGTCTAGGGAGGTGCTAAGAGCAGGGCCAGCCCACCCACAAGGCAAGGTGAGGTGACAGCCTCGGGCGGCAGAATCCACCTGGGCAGCAGAACCATCTTTCTTTCCCCCCTTGTCCCTGATGCATATCTTCCCTAGGTGACTATCAGACTTTGAAAAACTGGTATCACTAGATCAAGTTAATCAACTTTGTTGAAATAATTAAATTAGTTTCAATTGGATTATGAATAAATGTGCAATTAATAGTTACTGTTTTGAACGTTAACGTGTTATCTTCCTTAGTGGGTCATGCAAACTACTATTCTGAATATTGCTTTTTATAGGGTGGAATAGGGGGCACTAGAGATGAGTTGATGGAACCAAGATGGCGGTGGCCCGAAAATGTTTGGGAACCACTCATCTAGCTCATTTGTTTCCCTTGTGTTATGAGCCACTGTTGCCAGATCAAGAGCACTGCAGACCCTGAGTTTTCAGTGAAGTTGAGATTCCAGTCTTCATGGTTTCCAAATAAAGGGGCTGGTTTAAACAGGAAGAGAGGGTGCTGACTTAAATTGAGCCAGGTCACTACTTCATCTAGCTCACTGCTGTCAACACTGGCAGGCAGAGGATCTCAATGGTTTCAGGTCAAGGACATTTCCAGCCCTACACACCAGGGTTTGAACTCTGGGAGTTTTGCATACAAGATTACAAGTTTGTATGGCTTCATAAGTGCAACTGGTAACTTATAACCGGTAACCGGTAACTTACACAACTCCACAGTGACTGCCCTGTAAAACTGCCCCGTCAAAACTGTTGGGGCAACACTGCCATGGCAGCAGGGATCACAATGTTTGTTAGCTAATTAGCAATCCCCTGGCATGTAGGAATGAGCCTGCACTTTCAGGCCTGGCAAACATACATTGTGTGACCATTGCAAAGTTACCCAGGCCAACCAGGTTGCAAGACTACAACCTGTTTGAGTCACCTGTAGATTACATAATAATACTTGAAAAGAAGAACTGGAAGCACACATTGGACTGGATGCTTTTTGCTGCTTTTTTATTATAAAATGCTGCTAATCTTTATCTGATAGACTGTTTGCAACCTCACTTTAGGTCTTTCGACATTTTTGGTTCGGCAGCCGATTTGATGGCAGTTTAGAGACAAAAAGTGGCATATGTATTTTAATATTTTAAACTTTTCTCAGCAATCCTTACACCCACGGTTGCTGGGTCAGGAACCTTCCAGACCCTGAGATTTCAGGGCCCAAACCTGGGATTTAGGAGCTGCCCTGGTGATGTCACAAGGGACAGGCCTTGGAGACGGAGGTTAATTGGGTGAGGGGAGTGAAGTCCCCTCCCTAGTGCTCTCTCCCTATTGTCTATGCTGGGTTGAAGCTTGTAAGCTACATGCAGTCTTCATAAGGCCCACTTCTCACCCGTTCAAGCTGACCACCTGTCAGGGGCAGGCAAACATGGAAACTTCAGGTCAGATCTGGAGGTCTGGCAACCCTACTTCCTACTGTCATTATTAACTTTCAGAAGAGATTCATAAATATTCCCATTTACCCAGGCATTTGGTGGCTGGAGAATACTATTCCTGGCAGCCTTGAGATATTTGGATGGAATGTTTTAAAATGTAATTGCTTTCATCATGTTTTTAATTGCTATTGTTTTTGGAATGTTTTAATCACTTTCAAAATGCTTTTGCTTTTAAATTGAGTATCTTTTTGCTGCCCTGGGCTCCCAAGGGAGGAAGGGCGGGATATAAATTCAATAAATAAAATTGTGTTGCAACGTTGACTGGTATTATCCCCATTGCGTTGCCGAGAAGGGAACATCTCATTTAATAACGGTTTCTATCTTGCTTTCCATACAGTGACATATTTGCTCATCTGTTAAGACTTTCTGGGTTTTTAATATTTAGTTGAATGACCTACTCTCAACGACTGCAGCTGAATGAAAAAATCCAGGATCTGAGGTGCTCATGTACTAGCACCCTATAAAATCTATTATGTCCACCAGGGGCTGCTTTCAAACAGATATGTTTTGATTAATCAATATCTAAATCAGTGGTTCCCAAGCCTTTTCAGGATGCCTCCCCACTTTGTTCCTTCAATTCATCCCTGGTGCCTCCCACCCTATAAAAAGCATGATTAAGAACAGAGGTTTGCATGACCCACTAGGGAAGATGATATTAACACACAAAAATTCAAAAGAGTAACAATTAAGTGCACATTTATTCACAATCCAATTAAACCAATTCAGCTTAATTCATTCACCAAAACTGATGGACTTGATCCAGCTTTTCAAAGCCTGATGGTCCTTTGCACCTCTGGCACCCCCTTTATCTTAGCATCCCCCTAGCATCACCACCCACTTTGGGGACCACTGATCTAAATTAACAATAGATCAATGAATAATAACAGTCCCTCAGTTCATCCAGGGTGGGGCAAGAGGTAGCCTACCAGCTAACAAAATTTGGGGGACTGTGCTCCAGGCTAAAAGCATCATGAAAAGGTGGGTTTTAACAGTGAGTTTTAAAGAAGGAAAGGGGGGCAACAAATCAAGACATCATAGCAATGGCAGACCACTCCCATCATAAGCAAAATCTTGTAGCACAAATCAGGGGAATGGCCCTCCCTTCTGCTCCTCTTTCCACTCACCCCTTGAGAAACAGAAATCCATTCCCAGCTGTTAGTAATGAAGACCAGTTCTCTATAAGCCTGCCTAGCTGCTGTTGCCAGAACGTAAGGAGCAAACGCATGACCCATCCACACCGGAAATTAACAACAGACCCACCAGGAGGCGAAAAGACCCACCCTCAAAAGGGGATAAAAAGAAAGGCTTGCAAGTTACTTCACACAACACATTTTTCAGTACCATGCTGGACATTCCCCAATATGAGATGGTTTGTTTGGAGTACACACCTGCATGCTTGGATATTTAAGGCCCCTTCCCTGAATGCTGAGCTTTCATTTAAGCCAAACCAAAAAATATGGTGATTGAGATTGGGGGGCGGGGGGGGGGGGAGAGAGAATGCAGTTGGTATGGTATCCCACCTTGGTAAGGAGTCAAGCCGCTTCTGCTTCCTGGTTGTCCTGGCCAGTGAATTCAAAGACACTGGAGTGGTTCACAAAGCCCACAGGGACAGGACATGGCATTTGCCTTATTTTACACACACACACACACACACACACACACACACACACACACACACATATACTGTGTGTGTGTGTGTGTGTATATATATATATATATATATATATATATATATATATATATATATATATATAATCTCCTTATACAATACACACACAAATTACGGGGGTGGGGAGACAGAGAGTTCTATTTGCTGCTCTGCATTGATCTCCTCCTTTCCTCTCTGCATGTCTTAAGGCTCCACCAAACCCAACAACTACTGTATTTTTCCATATATTGGACGAGGTTTTTTTGACTCAAAAATCATGTCAAAAAACTAGGGTCATCCAATATACAGATAGTGGCATTGGGGGGGGGGGCAGAAGCTGTGCACCGCCAGCCAGTTCACTTCCCCCGATGCCGCTGCACGGTGGGCGCTCCCTGTGCGTGCCTGATGTCGCTGCGCACAGGAAACGATCTAGGGAGTGTTTCCTGCCCGCAGCTGCGTAGGGGGAGAGGCTCAACATCTTTGGGCTATCTCCCCTCATTTTCCTAAAATTGAGTCCCCCCAAATGGGGGGAGGGGGTCTTATACATGGGGGCATCTTATAGACGGAAAAATACGGTATGTTTCTAGTCCTTATGACTAGAATATTAATTTTTAGTGAAAGGGCCATAGCTCGGAGGTAAAGCATAAGCTTTGCATGCAGAAGGTCCCAGGTTCAATTCTCAGCACCTCCAGGTCAGACTGGGAAGACCCCCCTGCCTGAAACCCCTGAGAGCCACTGCCAGTCAGTGCAGACAGTACTGAGCTGAATGGACCAATGGTCTCTGGAATCAGCAGGAGGCAGTTTCCAATGTCCCTAAATAAGAGTGGGGAAGTGAAAGGAGACAGAAAACACTGGACACTGGCTTTATAAGAGTTCAGACCACTGGGTCCACACTGACTGGCAGTGGCTCTCTTGGGTTTGGGGAAGAGGTCTTTCCCAGCCTTACCTGGAGATGCAATTGGGGACTGAACCTCTGGCCTTCTGCAGGCAAAGATGCTCTAAGCACTAAGCTACAACCTGTCCCCTGATAACAATACTGTATCATCAGTGACACATGACTCTGGCTGGAATTCCACTTCCCAGAATGCAACGCTTTCTGGGGAATTGCACACCCTGTCCCTTGTAGCTCAGCCGGCATTGCATCCAAAATCCGTTCCTTAGCAACACGCTTCCCCTCTTTTCTCCTGGATCTCGGAGAGCTGCAACAAGCTTTTAAGAGCAACAGCCTTGCAAAAGGATGGGGGGTGGGGTAGCAGAATACAGCCATGCAATGGAATAGGAAATCAGCAACCCTTCCAAAATACTAATTGGTTGAAATAGCAAACCAGCAACCTCTCCAAAATGCTAAACTTGCTTGGGGGTGTGGGGGTGGGAATAGAAAGAAGACCAGCAAGACCATTTAAAACAGAATTTATTTATCTGCTTGCATTTATGTCCCAATTATTTCCCTCCGAGCAGCTCAAACTGGCATACATAGCTTTCTTCTGTCCCATTCTGTCCTTGCAACAACCCTGTGAGGTAAGTCAGGCTGAGACCAAGTGACTGGTTCAAGATCACTCAGTGAGCTTCATGGCTGAGTGGGGATTGAACCCTAGTATCCCTGGTCATGGTCTGACATTCTAGCCACTGAATAACACAGGATAAAGATTTGTACACGATTTCCAAGCAGACTGAGGATGCTACTTGAGGATTTTCCTGTTCCATGCCTGAGAACGCCCCCCCCCCTTTTTCTCTCTTAACCCTGAGCTGAAGCGCACAACAGCTGACACACAACTGCACCAAATCAACACAACGCTCCTTTTGTTTCCTCCACTGAGGGATATCTTGTGCTGCTTGCGGCCTAGTAAACAGCTCGTTCCATCCTCCCTTCCCAGCTTTAGGAGATGAGGTTTGGCCTCAGGAGTCCCCCACAGGACAGAAATAAGAATTCCAAAGCAAACAGAAATACAGGCAGAGAGGAGATCTTCTAAGGCGGAGGACTTTATCCACACACCCTAAAGAGTAATCTCTGAGGAGGGGAGGGATGGTGGAATTTTTTTTACACTTTCCCCCCAATCTTAAATTCTGTTTGTCCCCCATTCCTACAGCAAAATCTGAAAACTGCACCTGTTCCTGCTGCAAGATGGCACTGAAAGCCAGTGGGGGTTGGTCCCACCGGAGGGGGCTGGTCCACTGTCCCTCAGACCTTGTGGGGGGACCAGACTATATTTTGAAGGGGGGGAAATGAATGAATTCCTATGCCCCACAAATATCCAAAGATGCATTTTAAATACTGTAAAAGCACACATTCCACTCATGTAAAAACACCAGGCAGGCCCAACAAATAACCCATAGATGCATTTTAAATAAAAGCACACATTCTACTCACGTAAAAACACGCTGATTCCCGGACTGTCCGTGGGCTGGACTGAGAAGGTGACTGGGCCTGATCCGCCCCCCCCCCCGGACTTAGTTTGCCTACCCATGGGTTAGACTGTAACAATTAACCCCCTCGGAAGGTGGTGAATTCTCCTTCCTTGGAGGTTTTTAAGCAGAGGAGCATCTCCACCCCCATCGTTCTGCCCAGACGCTGAGGTCCAGTGCTGAGGGCCTTCTGGTGGTTCCCTCACTGCAAGAAGCAAAGCTACAGGGAACCAGGCAGAGGGCCTTCTCGGTAGTGGCGCCCGCCCTGTGGAACGCCCTCCTATCAGATGTCAAGGCAATATGCAACAGACTTTTAGAAGACATCTGAAGGCAGCCCTGTTCAGGGAAGTTTTTAATGTGTGACATTTTAATGTATTTTTAATGTTTGTTGGAAGCCACCCAGAGTGGCTGGGAAAACCCAGCCAGATGGGCGGGGTACAAGTAATAAATTACTATTACTATTATTATTACTATGGTCATCTACCAGGGATGCTTTAGTTGAGATTCCAGCAATGCAGGAGGTTACAATAGGTGACCCTTGAAATCCCTTCTGGATGGTCCCAGATTAGGCGAAAGCCTGTTTGCATTTGGAAAAGTACCAAGGAAGGGATCGGGGAAATGGTTTGGTTCGCAGGGATGCCGATCCAGTCATAAATCCTATTTGGAAACAAAAGCAAAACCTCAAACCTAGTTAGCACACCCAGAAAGGTATTGTGCACTTCTATGGACACCTAGCGGGGACAACTGTCAAGAAACAGGAGGGTGATGCAAAAGCTGCTTCCAAACTCCACCCTCCAAACTCTGCCCAGCAACTTGACAGGGAACTCCTCACTGTGAGTGACAGGTCTCCCTTGGCACAGCTTTCTTGGGAAGAAGGAGCCAGCTCCTCATCCACTGGGCTGTGATGTCGCTAAGGGGATTTTAAGAGTCTGGATTTAAATGATCTTACTGGGGTGGGCACCCTTTGTTTATATGCAAGAATTCATCTTTTTAAAAAATATGACTACCTAGACCCTGCTGCACTTGGGGACCCTCCTGCTCAGTTTGCTGTGCAGTCCCTGTCCTGCCCCTAATGAGATGGCACTATTACCCATCTAGGAAATGTCAAAAGGTGACATTTGCTCTCTGGATTGCAAACTGGAGTTGGGTGGGGATGAGTCTAGGAGCTGAGAAGCATTCCTGGCACTAAGCCACCCATGAAAGGGCAGATAAGTCTGAAAAAATAAAAGGGCATTAATTCAAGGAGCAAAGGCAGATGGGAGTCTACCCATGAGGTTTCCCACTGTGTCTCTGTCTGATGTATTGCCCTGAGGCATGTTCCTTTCCAATCAGCCTCTGCTAGATGAGGGTTAGCCTGTTGAATCTCCACAATGGGATTGTTCAATCGTTCCTAACAAGGAGACATGACAAAATGACCTGCCTTCAGATGTGACTTTCTGTAAAGTCTCTTCATGAGTCATTGCTATACAGAATTCCTCCTAAACCCAAAGCAAAACCTAACCCAAACTGAGCAAAACATGCAGAAATGCACAAGAGTGGGTGATTCTCCTTTGGGATGTGTTGCAGAAGCAGATTCTTTTTGAGTCAACAAGTGAGAAAACTACTGTAAAACTAGTCAATCCCCCACTCCAAACCCATTTAGTATACATTTGAGGTGGGAAGTAGAACACAGTAGCAGTAGGACAGAGTTTAAATTTTAAACACTTTTTTGGCTGCTCTTAAAGTCACAGCTTAAGGACTACAGTACAAACTTGTTTTTTAAAAACTAAAATGAAAGCCATTATTCTCAGAATCCATTTCTGTGTCTTCCCGCCAACATGAAATTGTGGCACTCGCAGCACCCTGGGCTCAGCTGTGGGAAGATAAATGGTTCTGTAGATAAACAGTGCCTTAATCTGTATTAACTAGGGTATCCATTTAGTAAAAGCAGGATCACACAGATTAAGGAGCCGCTCCTTTGTATAGTCATGCCATCCAGATTTAAAATGCCTCAGTCCTCAGAGTTCAACTTCTTAGCTTGTTTCAAAACAGGCAGTCTTAATCTTCTACATACCCCTAATCCTTCAGAGGAGACTGTGTGTGCAGGAAAGTCAGAATGACTTATTTGGCAAAGCAAAGGCTTAAGGTTACCTTGTTCGGGTGACAAAGAGTGTTTGTGTGTGTAGGTAGGTAATCTGGACAGAGATAAACAACTGTCTATGCTCTGGTAACCTCTAGGTTAGATTACTGCAGCGTGTTATACGTAGGGCTGCCTCTGAAGACAGTTCAGAAACTTCAGCTGGCGCAATATTTTGTGGACAGGCTGCTCACCGAAGGAAGATGGTTTGGGCATATTACACTGATCCTGACCCAACTGGCTGCCAATTAAGCTTCTGGGCCCAACTCAAAGTGCTGGTTTTCACCTATAAAGCCTTAGATGGCTCAGAACCACAATACTTTAAGGACCTCCCGATATGAACCCAATATTAACAACAACAACAACAACAACAACAACAACAACAATCTCTCAAGGACTGAGATACAGGAATGAAATTTGATATGCATGTTTGGAATACAATTCTGCACTTCAAGCTCATACACCTATTTTTACCTCTCACATCCATTTGCAAGAGTGCAAAGAAAAAAGCACAGATGTCAAAACACCTGAAAGGAAATCCTATATCTGAGAAAGACAGAGAGAGAAGATAACTTGTGGGTTGGTAAAACTATGAATATGTCCCCAAGGTAAATGAAGAGAAAAAGAGAGAGAGAGAGAGAGAGAGAGAGAGAGAGTTTATTTTATATTTCACTTTATAAAGTATATAAAAACAGAGAGAGCAATTACTAAAAGATCAAAAGATGAAAAAGAAAACTATAAAATGAGTACAGTTGCACATGCAATAAAAGAACAGTGCAAGTAAAGAATATCAACCCTTATGAGATTATCAAGCCAAGGTGAATATGTGGGATGCTCTCAGTCTGTCAGTTTTGCTAGCCAAACTTTGAACAGGATATTTCAAACTCACATTTGCATTCTGATGTCATATTTTCTCATTCTCCCCGCCCCCTGTCTCTTACACAGTGTGTTTGAATGTATATTTTGTGTGTCCATCAATGTCAGGAAGTGCTAAAAGCATTTTTCTTTACTCTAGCCTAGACAAAAGATATGTAGAACGTTGATGTGCATGTTTTAATCTCATCTTAGTTCATTGCTGGTTTTAATTTTTCCTGAATTTTTAAAAAAGTCATTTTTAAACTGTTTTTACAATTTCATTTCCCCCCTTTTCTCTGTAAACCCATTTGAGGGTTTTTTTTGTAAAATCAATCAGTGTTTTAATTTTATGAAATAAATAATTTGTTAAAATGTGTTTTTGTAAGAATGTGTAAATATATGAGAGATTTTGAATTCGAAGTTGCAATTGCATCGGATTTTTCACACAGAAACATAGAGTGAGTTGTATCCAACAAAGTGCTACCCAGAGTAGACCTATTCAGATCAATGAACCTAAGCCAGCCATATCCATCCATTTCAATGCATTTATTCTGTGTAGGACTAACAATGGATACAACTCACTCTCTCTCTCTCTCTCTCTCTCTCTCTCTCTCTCTCTGTGTGTGTGTGTGTGTGTGTGTGTTCACAGAAAGATTTTTTAATGTCAGATTTTTCACACAAAAATACATATGAGAAACAGTGGAAGGTTGACTGGTTTTGAATTCAAATTTGCAAAACATATTGTTTCTTGTGTGAGAGAGACAAAGAAAGAAAGAGTGTGGGTCTGTTTGTATATACGTATATTGTAGCTTTGCCAAGCTTAGATAAGTACTTCTCGACTGCGAAAAAAATAATTCATGCCTCTGTCCATGACAATCCCACACACCCCTAGCATTGCTCTGGGACAGGGTGGTCTAACACGCTGCCCACAACGCGAGGGTACGTGGGTGAGGGGGGCTGGGGCACTTGAAAACCCACCAGTGGGGAGAGACAGGTGCCAAATTTCGAGGCCCCACCTTTTGATTGGTGGGCTGGCTGGCATGACTTGGCGAGGCCTCTCTGCCTGGGGCTCTCTAGTTCAGGTGGGCTGCCCTTCAGAGAGACACTTGACTATTCCAAATTATTATTATTATATTTATTTATATCCCATCTTTTTATCCTGACATGGACTCAATGTCCCTGAAAGGGCTCAATCTATTAATTATACACATTCAATTGTATATATTAATTGTCTATATGAGGAACACTTTAATTGACGACGGTCTATGTGGCCCACGGATTCTGTTTCAAAGTACTCTTGCCCATCCAGCTCTGGGGCATTGTGGGAAGTTTAAAGAGTGGCAAAGCCTGTCTACTCTCTGCTGTCCAGGTGGCTGTACTCTTGGTGACCAGGGGCAACTTACAGAGGAAGCAGGGGGCACATTTTGCCCAAGCTCCCCCCCCCCGCAGCCTGGAACTGGGTATTCCCCCACAAAGCTCCCTGATACACTACACGGCACACACCATCCATCAAATATGACAGGATAGGGTGGCAAAGGGGAGAGGAGACTATCACAGAGGGGAACTCCTGAACACTCATCACAGTTCCAGCTTGTACTCAACGGAGTTGGTTCTGCATTTATTTATTAAAAGAAGAAGAGGTTATTTGCGAACACTCCTGACAAAAAGCTGCTGCAAGCCTGTGCAGATCAGGCCCCTGGGGCAATTTCTGCCGCCTGCATCCCTGGTAATTAACAGGACAGATTACTTGTGCTTTATTCCCCCCCCCCCTTTTTCTTAATTTCCATCTGAGGCCTGCAGAGCTTTTTGTTATTTAAAAATAACCTGTTGCCTCTCCGCCATGTGGGAGTGTCTGCCTCCATGCCTAGCCCACTAAGCCCTACGTGCTGATAGGCAGCAAACTCTCAGTTTCAAAAAAAATTAGGAGGGAGGAGAGTTAAAGAACTAATTAAAGTTTATCAGCAGTGCAGAGTCTAAGGTCAGAGCACCAGCCTGGGAGCTGAGAGACCCAGGTTCAAACCCCCCACTCAGCTTTGATAACTAAATCAAGCCTTCACATTTAGGGGCAGTATATCTCCAATTACAAAACACTGGTGGAGGGGATGGTGCAGACAATAAGTTGCTGCCTTTTGTCCACTTGTGAGCTTTTCTGGGAGCTTCTGGCCAGCTGATGAACCCTAAGTCTGATCCAGCAAGGCATTTCTTAATCCATGAAAGCACAATTGAAAAGTGCAAAGCACAGCTGGGGCAGGAAGAGTTCAGGAGGACTGCATTTAAAGCAGTCTCCCGTGGAATCCTAGGAACTGTAGTTTATCTCTTAAAGAGCTACAGTTCCCAAGATTCTTGGGTGTGGGAGAAATGTGCTTTAAATATATGGTGTGTACACAGCCCAAGACAAAACATTATTTTCTTAAAAACCGTAAGTAGCTACCATCTACCATGGCCACATTTGCACCATACATTTAAAGCAGTATCATTCTGAAGAGTCATGGCTTCCCCCCAAAAATATGGGAGCTGTAGCTTATTGAAGGTGCCAAGAGTTGTTAGGAGTTGTTCTCCTCACAGAGCTTCAATTTTCAAAAGTGGCTTAACAATTAACACTGTGAATTAATTGTAGCTCTGTGAGAGGCATGGGACGCAGGTGGGCTGTGGGTTAAAGCCTCAGCGCCTAGGACTTGCCGATCGAAAGGTCGGCGGTTCGAATCCCTGCGGCGGGGTGCGCTCCCGCTGCTCGGTCCCAGCGCCTGCCAACCTAGCAGTTCGAAAGCACCTCCGGGTGCAAGTAGATAAATAGGGACCGCTTACCAGCGGGAAGGTAAACGGCGTTTCCGTGTGCGGCTCTGGCTCGCCAGAGCAGCGATGTCACGCTGGCCACATGACCCGGAAGTGTCTCCGGACAGCACTGGCCCCTGGCCTCTTGAGTGAGATGGGCGCACAACCCCAGAGTCTGTCAAGACTGGCCCGTACGGGCAGGGGTACCTTTACCTTTACCTGTGAGAGTCATATGGATCTGCTAACAACTCTCAGCACCCTTCACAAACTACAGCTCCCATAATTCTGTGGCGGAAGGCATGACTGTTTAAGATGGTATCATAGTGCCTTAAATGTATGGTTTAAATGTGGCTCTAGACTTGCCCAATGTTAGCGAAACATGATTTCTTTCCTGCCTGCAAGGAGAAGCAGGTATGGTGGTCTGGAATGATTGCACCACCCTTTCAATCATTATTTCCTTGCAATGGAGGGAGCTGAAAAGCTCAGGCTCTCCCCCTACCCTACCCAACTTTCCTGGCCTCTCTTCTGAAACCACACCTCTCAAGGCTCCTCCTAGCCCAGAGAAGGAAATCTGGGAGGTTGAAATACTTTTTTGCCAGACACGAAATGAGAAACAGATGATGGATTTTCAGCAACAATCTCTCTTACTCCAACCTCCAAGAGAATGAAACCAGGGGCGGTGGGTGGCAGCCGTGTGCATAGGAAACTGGATCTGGTTTATTAACTCTTTGCAAAAAGTTTGGAGAAGGGAAGCAATTAAGATAAAAGCCCTGGGTCCCAAGAAAGAAAAAAGCTCATTCAATATAGCATCAGTGTCAAAGGAAGAGACCTGCTGTAAGCACAGTTTTACACTGGCTGGCAGCAGCTCTCCAGTTGCAAGCAGGCAACCATCCCAGCCTAACACGGGGATGCCGGGCTTTGAGCCCAAGACCGTCCGCATGCAAAGAATGTGTCCTACTACTGAGCTATGACCTATCCCCTAAAATAAAGTAAGATTCTAATTCTTACTGTTTTGAAGAATTAAACAGGCTGAATTAAATAGGATCCGATCATTGGTCCATCTATCTCAGTACTGTCTACATTGGCAGGCAGTGGCTCTCAAGTGCTTCAAGCAGGAGACCTTCCCCGCTTTACCTGGGGATGCCAAAAATTGACCCGGGACCTTCTGCGTGCATAGCAGATGCTCTACAGCTGAACTACACAAAGTACACCGAGCTATTGACAGGGGCCTCGACTGTCCTGTAATGGAATGTCAGAGAGACTCTGGTGCTCCCACAGTCGATGGATACAGATGTTTGGACATAAGTCATGACCCACCCAGCAAAGGATTTTCTCTACATTGGAAGAAGATGCTACAGGCTCTCTCCAAATCCCTGGCCAGGTCGGAGAGCTTTAGGCAAGCAGCTCCAAAGAGAACAGAAGGCACAAAAATGGTTCGCAACAGGAAGCTCGCTGTCATTCATTAAATCCTTTAAAGGCGCCAGATCTGCGCTTCTCGCCACAGAAAGCGCCTCTCCTAATAGATGCTCAAACCTGGCAGCTTGCCAGCCACACAGATAATTGCCTGACCAGTTGAGCCCAAAGCGATCATGTGAGCAGGAGGGAATTGCAGATATCTGTGGAAGATGGAAAGGGAACAACAAAGATCATCTGCCTGGCTAGTGACCCTTTTGCTGCACACACATCACACATTTAAGCACCTCTCTCTATATATTTAAAAAACCATGGAAATTATAGTTTCACTGTCTTCACTTTTACCTGAAATTCATGCAAATTGAGGGTTGTGATATGGCATTACAAATCCTCCAGTGGGAGCTGCATGATGACAGCCTTATGTTTTTATTAGAGAGAGACAGAGATAAACCAATTGTGCTTTTTGTAAAGGGGAATTTCTGTAGCTCAGTGGTAGAGCATCTGCTTTGCATGCAGAAAGTTCAATTCCCAGCATCTCCAAGTAGGGCCTGGAGGGACTCCCTGCCTGAAACCCTGGAGAGCTGCTGCCAGCCAGTGCAGACAATAATGAGCTACATTAACCAAGGAACTAGATATAGTCAGTAAAAGGCAGCTCCCCAAGTTAATAGGAAAGACTTCACTTTCATACTGACTGAGCTTATTACAAATAAAATAAAATCCATGAGCAAGTTCAAATGTTAAGTCATTTTCTATACAGGCAACTCCCCATTTACACGCATTCAAGGCAAGTGCAACAGCGCATGCACACACTGCAGCAATCTTGAAAATAGCACAAAAGGGGCAAAAATTATCCTTAAAGCGTGTGAAAATGGAAAGAAAATAGCATCTAGCAATCCCAAGAGCCTTTGCACCAACCTTTGGCCTGTGGAGAGTTGGGAGTTTGAGCAAGGAGGTTTGGAAAGAGCGACTGTAGTGGATTTAATTGATATTTTATTTTTTTTAAGTTTTTCAAGGGCTTCCGGGGTGTCTGCAGGCTTTTTCAATAGTGTTCACAATATACACAATTTCAATTAAATGCACGGTGGCTAACCCCCATGTAAATGGGGAGTTGGTTGTACTACGTACATCATTTGTTCACTGATTCATTCATAAGGTTACGAAGTTCCATCATATCCTCCCTCATTCTTTTAAAACCCGAAACCCAAATGTAGAGAAAGTGCCCCCACCCTATTTGTATGATGTGCCGCAATTTCAGGTGACATTGTACAGGACAGGAACATGGAATGTTTCCCTTGTTCAGAATCAGATCATTGGTTTATCTAGTTCAATACTATCTACTCTGACTGTCAGCAGCTGTCCAGGATTTCAGGCAGGGGACATTTTGCCAACCTTACTTGGAGAATGAACTTGGGACCTTCTGCATGCAAACCAGGTGCTCTACCAATGGGCAACAGCCTTTCCTCCCAAGAACAGAGTAAGATTATAGTCCTCATCATTCTGAATATCCAGAGTCAGACCACTGGTAAACCTAACTCAGTATCGCCTGCACTGACTGGCAGCAGCTCTCCAGGGCTTTAGGTAGGGGGTTATTCCCAGCCATACCAGATGCCAGGGTTTGATCCTGGGACTTTCTGTATGCAAAGCAGATGCTCTCTCACTGAGAACATCATAAGATGATACCGTATACAGAGTTCAACCACTGGACAATTTAGTTCAGTATTGTCTACACTGACTGGAAGCAACTGTGAGATTTCAGACCAGGAATCTCTCCTAGGGATTGCAGGGATTGAGCCAGAGACCTTCTGCATGCAAAATAGTGTTCTCGCCATATAATAATCAATGGTATACTACCATGAATGCTGCATTTTATTGTACATATTATGGGATCAGTGGTCCTTATACATGCACATTTTTCACAGCATGCTCAAAACACTGTTGGCCTAAAAATACTAACCTGTATCCCCCCCCCCATTAATTTAGATTTACTTTTCCATGGGAATTCCTATACAGTAAAATAAAATCCTATTGCTAGTGGCCTATTTTCAATATCCAATGTAAGTGGAGTGGCTATATTAAGACACACAACACACCCCAATCTGGAAGTACCCACTGCTGTCATGGCAAAAAGCCACCGAAACTACCTCTGAAACCTGCCAAATCTTTCAATAATGCAATCTAAATTGGAAGCACCATCGTTTTGTGGCGTGAGTAAAACAAGGAGTAGTGTGAAAAGAAGTTGCAGTCCACTTAACCTGCCTCACAGGGTTGTTGTTAGGATGAAATGGGGAAAGAGGCAGAGAATGACCCATATACTCACTCATGCACACCAGTAATGAAACAGATTAACACCATAAATTTAAAGCCCACCCAACACTCATTTAAAACGTAGGACTTCCTGCAAAGAATCCCGAGAACCTCGCCAAGCTACAATTCCCAGCATCCTTAAACTACAATCTGCTTCAAATAGGTTTTATATGTATGTATATGGAGTGGAATCAGAAACGGACCTAAATTACCAGTCGAAAGACAAAAAGGAAGGCGCCTCCTAGAGAAGCTACTTTCAAACAGCTTTGTTGGTGGGACCCCCAGCGCTACATTCACCCTTCCGCGTGCCCACGCATAACACCAGAACTAGAAAACTTGGGAGTTTGCGGTCGCGGTATAAAAAAGCGAAGAGAGATGCGGTCAGGCTTCACCCCTAAATTAAACATGTCTTGGAAACACGGCGGACGCGGAGGGAAGAGAACTAGTCGTCTGGTGTTGGGAGCCCGTTACTACAAGCCTCTGCACGCTTTTGCTTGGGCGCACGCCCCGTTGAGCGGAGGCTTACTCCCGAGTAAGCACGCACAGGCGGAATTTCTTTTACCTGAAATTCATGCAAAGCGAGCGAGACACGCCGTATAATCAACCAGCCACCTCCATCCCCGCGGCGCATGGGGCTCCCCACACCCCCAACACTTTGGTCTTTACCTCCAGCGGGGGCAGGTCCGGATCCAGCTGCGTGAAACTATGCAAGACGACGGGGCTGGTGCTCTCGGCCGCCACTTCCAGCTTCACCCCGTCCCACAAGCTCCGGAACCGGCGGGAGCCTTCGAACATTTTCTCCGGGCTGAGGATGCCGCCGCGTCCGCCGCCGCCTCCTGCGGTGGCTGCGGCAGCGGCTGCTTTGGGGCGTTCATCCTGCAGGAGCTCTGACCACATGAGGTTCACCATGGAGCGGCGAGAATAGAGGGTTCAACTCCTGCTAACTTTCCATTATACTGAGCTAAAGGAGGAGAGGCGCCAGTTCACGAGTTCGGAGGGTCCCCTCTCCAAACTACGCGCACCTTGGGCTTGGGAGAGAGCGCGCGTTCTTTGCGCCTTTACGCCTGGAGCTCAGCAGCAAAGCGGCTCCTTCTCAGTCATCATTCTCCACACTGGGGAAATTTGATCCGCCCACTCACAAGCCCTTATGTCACCCGCTTGGAAAGGGGTGGAGATAGAGTGAGAGAGCAAGATTGAAAAGGCGGTGTGGTGATGCTAGGGAGGCAAGCGAAAGCGGAACCAGAGCCTAGAGGCTTTTCCTCTTCTCATTCCCCTCCCGCTTGGAAGAGGCTAGGAAAGAAAGCAGAGGCGTGCCCTCTGCAGGCCGAGAAGGAGAGCGCCGCTGGAACTTTATTATTATTATTTTGCAGAGAGAGAGAGAGAAACGTTTATAATCCTAATATTAGTATTAACCACAACCTCACTCGTTCACTCACAGAAGCTGTGGCACTTTAAAAGGCTCAAGGATTTATTGCGGCGGCTGCTTTGCGCGCAGATGAATTGAAGGGTTATCACTGTGGCTTGGCAAATAGACACGGGTTTATTGGGAAGTAGGATGGAGGGTAAACAGAGGGGCCGAAAGGCCATCAGATGCAACGGAGGGGAGGCCCGTGACACGTGTAGGCAAAGCTCAAGTGTATACAAGATAAGCAGTTCTTAAATAAAGAAAAAACAGGCCTGCTATTTGCAATTTCTCCCACCCCCCTTATAACCGTTAGACTAAGGATAAGATTTCACATCTTAGAAAAGCCTGGATTCTCAAGCCACAGAAAGACGATGCTAACAATAAATATGGATGTCGTTAAAGGTACAACACGGCTGTTTGTTACTTGATCTGCACCAGACTAATAGGACAACCATAGCTGTCAACTTTTCCCTTTTCTTGCGGGGAATCCTATTTAGAATAAGGGAATTTCCCTTAAAAAACGGGAAATGTTACAGCTATGAGGACAACCCTACTGGAAGCATGTGTTGTTGTTGTTGTTAACTGCTTGGCATTATTCTTATTGTTACTAATTATTAACAACAAATAGGAACTTCAACCAAATGTTACAACGTGGGATGCCCTCGTTCAGCGTTAGTGCCAGCCAGCCAGTCGTGCCTCTTCCAAGATGCTCCATTCCATTGTATTCCACTCCCGTATTTCCTAGTTCTCCTCGCCCCTCCAGCATTCTGTGGTTGCGGAGCACGCGTCTTATGGCTGTGTGAGAGAGAGAGACCCCTTCTGTTTCTCCCCGTCTACATATTTTCTTCTTCTGCAGACCTCGGGATTTCCCGCCGAGCCTGTGTACTATTATTTCCCTCTCGTTTTTCCACGGTCTGCTTATCTATGTTTACTGTTTGTATGTTGATAAATGCCAAATGAATGTATCGAAAAGCAAGCCGCTCCTCTTTAAAGGCCAAACCACTGGTTTCCCACAGGGAACTGGATGCACACTACAAGAACAGGATACGTACTGGGCTAGATCTAGCTGCAAGGCTGTTCTTAGTGAGGTACAGACTCACCAGAGTTAAGAGTTGGGAAGGCAAAGAGTTAACCAAGCTGCCGCTTGAGTAATGATGATTGATCTTGAAACTTAGCAGCCTGCTGAGATGAAGGCAGGAAATCTCTCCATTGTTTTTCCCTGTGTTTGCAGATTCCAAGAGGACAATGGGAAGGGGCCCTCAGCAAGGCGATCTGCCAGCAGCTAATCCCTACAGCTACTGAAGGATCTAGAGACCCTCTCCCCTAGTCTGCGTCTTGCTGGGGTCTCTAACAAGGTGCTCACCTTAGAGACTGATTGGGTTTGTTGTGGCATAGGTGTCTGTGGGCAAAAGCAAGGTTGGATAATGGATTCCAATTCCCATCTGCGCCTGCAATGGTTAGAGAGGATGGGGTTGGAGGATGGTCACCAGCCCCCCATTCCTAACCTTAGACCAGGGGTCGGCAAGGTTGACCTTGTCTGGGCCAGTTCACTTAAGCAGACATCCCTACGTGGGCCAGATCGCGTGCGCACCCACGATTTCCTGCGCCTGCACAGATGTGATTTTCGGCATCTGTGCATGCGCAAGTGTGATTTTCAGCGCCACAAAAGCAAGTCCCCGCTCCGCACGGCGCCGGTTTAGTGCAATGCAGGGGGACTCGCTGAGCCGCCTGCTTGGTTCAGGGGCGGCTCGTAGGCTGGTTAAACGACCCCCGTGGGCTGTGTGTGGCCCGTGGGCCTTAGGTTGCCGACCCCTGGTCTAGAGCAGGGGTCAACAGACTTTTTAAGCAGGGGGCTGGTCCACTGTCCCTCAGACTTTGGGGGAGGGGCGGACTATTGGGGGGGGGAGTGAACGAATTCCTATGCCCCACAAATAACCCAGAGATGCATTTTAAATAAAAGGCCACATTCTACTTATGTAAAAGCACGCTGATTCCCAGACCGTCCGCGGTCCAAATTGAGAAGGCGATTGGGCCGCATCTGACCCCCGGGCCTTAGTTTGCCTACCCCTGCCTTAGACAGTAGCGTTCCCTAGCAGTGGGGTGTGGCGGTTAGTGTCAGACTGGGATATCAGGACCTGGGATATCAGGGTTCAAATTTCCACTCCGCTGTGAAGCTCACTGGGTGACCTTGGGCAAGTTACTACCTCTCTCGGCCTAACCTACCTCACAGGGTGGTTGTGGGGATTGAGAGGGAGGACTTTGCATGCCGCCTTGGGCTCCTTAGAGAAAAAGGTGAGCTATAAATAAACACATAAATGAGATGGAAGAATGTCTCTGTTTAGAGACATACAAAATGACTCCTATGTATGATTGCCTAGGAATTATGTGTTATCATAGGCTCCCTTCAAATATGTATTCAAATATGTATCAAATTTTACCATTTCTTTTCTGTTATCTCAAGAAAGTTGACATTCTGAATTTTTATACTGATCTGAACTGTCTTAGGCAACATACACATTTAAAGCACACACACCTCAAGAATCCTGGAAAGTACAGTTCACCCCTTGCAGAACTACAATCTCCAGCACTCTTAATATACTACAGTTCCCAGGATTCTGAGAGAGAGAGAAATCTTTAAATATTTGGTGTGTATGCAGCCTTAAACAGTTACTAAAATCAGGCCAAAGTTGGGCGCTCTCCTCTAGGTGATTCCACAAAGGAGATAAGCCCCAGTTTTGGGATTTAAAGCAGCTTAGTTCACTGACTTCAACAAGATTAAACCCAGATCCATTGCCTTAACAAGTTATTGGATCAGGGAACTCTCCTAACTACTATCTCCCAAGCTTGGCCACTGTTTCAAGCGGGGGAGGGGGAGAGAGACATGTAGGATGAATGAGTTTTTGATAAAAATTGCCCTTTGAAGTACAGCCAGAGAGCAAATCCACAAGATTCCAGGCCACCCCAATTATTTTGCCACTCCCTCTTGCCTGCACGAGGAGGAAAGTAGCGTGAACATCTAAAATAACTCATGCTTTGCTGAAGGAAGGGCCGTAGCTCAGTGGCAGAGCATCTGCTTTGCATGCAGAAGGTCCCAGGTTCAATTACCAGCATCTCCAAATAGGGCTGGGGGAGACCCATCTGACGCTGCTGCCAATCGGTGAAGGGAATACTGAGCTAGATGCACCAACAGACTTATGCTGGTTTGTGTGTATTTTAAAACAGTCTTTCACCTCCTGTGACATCTTCCTCTTCTTTACACCCTTCAATTTCCCTCTCTGCCTTGCGAGATACAATTGGATGGCATGTAGCATGGGAGCGCTTCTGCCAGAAATTGGCTGGATCCCTGTCCACATATAATTCTGCCCACAAAATATCAACCCTGCCCACATTGGATAGCTCCACTAATAACAAATGTCACGTGAGTTGCTTCTGGATCTGATGTGGCCTTGGGCGTGGCTCCATGGGCCTTTTACTTTGTACTGCCCACAATCCATTATGTACCTACCTGAATGAAATAATGCAGGAGTGAAGAACCTCTGATCCAGAGGCCAAATCTGGCTCTCCAAGTTTCTCTGTCTAGCCCCTGGAACTTCCCCAAGCTATATCTTCCTTGAGTGTGTTTGCCTGGCTGGAATGTGCTATTAAACTTTGATAAGGATTCCTGCTTCCTTGGATGAAAGATAGAAAGGAGTGTGTGTGTGTGTGTGTGTGTGTGTGTGTGTAGAAGTTTGCTTTTGTTTTATATCTGTGTTCTGCTTTTCTATCAATAGGGCCAGTGCTTTTTTCGGGGGTACTAAAGGATAACAGTACTGGCACCTCCCCCCCCCCCATGTTAAAAATGTGGCACTTACTTCATGGTGAGTACTGATGCTTTATTTTTTCTTTTAAAAAAGAGCTTTGAATAAGATAACATTTGCACTTTAATGTGGTATCATGGAGCTTTAAATGTAAACAGTCATGGCTTCCTCCCCCCCCCCACCCCGCCTTAAGTCCTGAGAGTTGTTTGGAGACCCCCTCCTCCGCTCCCAGAGCTACAATTTCCAGAGCAATTTAACAGCCAATCCCTCTTCACAGGGAACTCAGAGAACTATGGCTCTGGCAGGGGGAACAGGGGACCACCTAACAACTGCCAGCACCATTAATAAACCACAGCTCCCAGAATCCTTTGAAGGAAGCCATGACTGTTTAAAGCGACATTGTCGTGCTTTAAGCGCAGGGTGTTAACATGGCCTTAAACAAAAAGTAAATAAATCCCACAAATAATTAATACAATCTCAAAAAGTTAACATCTCATTACGAGAGAGAGAGGGAGAGAGAGAAAAAGAGAGATTCATAGCAATGTTCCCAAAAGGTTCCAGGAACTAAGGAGCATGACATGGCAGGGTGAATCAGCAGCTGGCAGAGAGCTCCTTGCTGAGACAGCACTCTAGTGGTGCTGGCTTTGCCGAGAAAAGATGATCTCTTCCTGGCTTCACCACTCATTTCTTCCTCCTCCCCGTCCCCCTTCCTGCTATCTTGTCCTCTCACATCTTTATACAACAGTTGTATAATCACCTATTATTGGGAGCGCTGCGAAGCAAGTTACAACTTCCACCAGCTCAGGATGGAAGGATTCATGTCAAATCCTGTCTCTGCAATTGTTGATTCTGCTTAGCTGAATAAAGCACTACTGGGTCACTGCCACCAGAGCTATAAACCCCCCTTTAAATCCATATCAACGAAAAGAAAAGAACTCACACTGAAACTCACCTACAGGTGGTACCTAACACCAAGGAAACTAGCGCTAATACACCCAGGAACCTCACCAAAATGCTGGAGAGGGTGCACCTCCACAGGCACATACCTCCACATGTGGTGGGAGTGTCCCAAAATTCAACTATTCTGGACAACAGCCATACAAGAAATATGTAAAATAACTAAGCAAGTAATAGACATCACCCCAGAATTGGCCCTACTAAACATCTTCCAAGACAACAATGCCCATTTACACCACAAAGAACCCATAACCCACCTGCTCTCAGCAGCCAGAAATACCATAACCAGACACTGGAGAGACCTGTCAGGAGTAAGCATGGACCAATGGTTCCAAATAGTATGGGAAACAGCCCTACTAGAAAAATTAACTAATAAACTGAAACTGACACGGGGACAAACAGAAGAAGACGCCTTCACTCCGGTATGGCTCCCCTTTATCACATACACAGCCCAACAGGACAATGACAATAATCCACCAACAGCATACAAATCAATATGGCTAACCTGATCCAAAACACCCACCCACCTCACTCACACACGAAAACAAAGATCACCACAGCCAATCACAAGCAAACAATCACACCCTAGGCCAACCCCAACCTCTCTCACCACCAAAGGAACACAAGTGAACAACACAAGCAACGCTGACACCAAACTCTACATACATTAAACATAATAGAAACACCGCCACCCGACCCCACCCCCATCCATCTTCCCTCTCTCCACCCCCTTTCTTTTTTCTTTCTTTTTTCTTCTCCCCCTAATGCCTCAACAAATGAAACAGATTTGTAAAAACGCTACGTGGAAGAAGAAGAAGAAAAAAAAATACGAGGCACTACACTTCTGTAAAACAAGAAAATCCTTAATAAAAAATATTTTAAAAAAAATCCTGTCTCTGCAACACAAACTTTGTCAGGGTTGATTCCCAAAGAATGTGCGCGCGCGCGCACACACACACACACACACACGTGCGCTCTCTCTCTCTCTTTCTTCCCTTATCCTTCCCATCCTGAACAGCCAGGATGGCTGTCTTCTGCCTGCACTATCAGAGGCAGCCAGTCACTGAATTCCAGTTGCTGGGAATCACAAGTGGGGAGAGTGCTGCTGCTTGCAGGTTTCCCTTTGGGGCATCTGGTTGGCTACCGTGAGAACAGGATGCTGGACCAGATGGGTGTTTGGCCTGATCCAGCAGCCAGGCTTTTTTTATGTCCTTATGATTCAGGGTGTAGCTGTTACCATTTTCTCTTTCTGGGGCATTCTATCAGCCTCATCATGTGGAAGAATGGGACTGTGGATGAAGCAAAGAGCCTCATTCCAGCTTTTGGCATTAGTTCAACCAAAAGTTGGTCTCATTCCACATTCCACATTAATCTGCATTTTAAAAATAATCCTTAGAAAAATGTGTGTCTAAATACAGGTAATGCAAATCTCATGCTCCTTTAGGCAGCGCTTTGCAGACCTGGTGACATGAGGGTCTGGGAGGGTCCTAGAGCTGGGATCGGCAACCTGTGGCCCATGGGCTACAAGTGGCCCATGGGGTTCGTTTAAATGGCCCACGAGCCACCCCTGAACCGAGCCACTTGCTTGGCAAGTCCCCACATGATGTGCTGAACCGGCACAGCATGGAGCGGGGACTCGCTTCCATGGTGCTGGAAATTGCGTCTGCACATATGCAGACGTCAAAAATTGCCTCTGCACAGACGCCGAAAACTGCATCTGCCTAAAACCACATCTGCACAGATGCAATCCGGCCCACAGAGCAATCTCCGCAGGAGTGAACAAGCCCAGGTGAGGTAAACTTTGCCGACCCCTGTCCTAGAGCCTTTGCACCTCCTTCTCAAAGCCCAGTAAGTGAGGCTTCTCACTTACCTCCCACAAGATTCCCAGAGCCCTCCTTCTTGGTGGTAGGGATGTGTGTTTCCGGGTATTCCTGGATTTATGTGATTTTGTGTTTATGTGTGGACCCAAGCATGCAAGTTATCCATACATTCTCTTTCAAGATATGCATTTTTAATATTTATTTTGAGATACTCTGAGCATTGGAACTTTTGAGGAATGTGAAATATATGTGAAGTAATTAGGTAGGTTTTGATCTGCTCAGCAGGCACAGATCAGATCAGTTAGCATCAGAATACAGAAAGCTGGATTCCTCAACCATCTTTAGATGGAACTGGTCCATGTATATTCAACATGGAAATCTGGAATAATTTGTGAGTGGTTGGCAGCAGCTATTCTCATAGAACCATAATATCCCCTTGTCTGATCACTTGGAGGTAATTTCTGCTCGCCCTCGGCAAATGACTCTTAAAGCCTGCATGGTTTACCTGGAAAACCTAAGCATTAATTTGTGGGCTCCGGCACTGAACCAGGCTTAACTGGCTCCAGAGTTTTGCTGGGTGAGAATTAACATCCCACAAACTAATGATGATCTTGCCCTACTTGACTGTGAATTCATATGCTGTAAATATACCACCCAGCACATTCTGATCCCAAACCAAAAGGATGGTCTCAGGCTCTAGCTATCTATCTGTGTAGAAAGCCGCAGCACTTTGTTATGGCAGCAAGACCATCCAATGTTGTGGTAAGAAAGGCATAGCCAAGCCACACTGAAGCCAGACAGGTGTGCTGTCATCAGCAACTTGCCAGGTATCCTCCCAGCTGCCATGATCTCAGCCAGCCAGAGCCCAAGAGGTATTGCTAATGATAGCTTTTGTAAAAAGTTGCTTTTATTTATAGTAACAGTTTCATTGTGTGGTGTTTGATAGCCCTTTGGGTGGCTTAGGGCTTGACCCACCCTGTCTCCAAAACAGGGAGTTATGGGACGATTAACTCTTTGTTGGGCTTTTAGTGATGTCATGCTGTTATGCATTATGTTTTTGTCTTACAGAGCAGGGCGGGCGGGGGAGGGAAAAGCACGAATTGCAGAAGGACATAGGAAGCTTCTTTATAGTTAGAGTAAGGCCATTCTAGTTCAGTATTGTGTACACTTACTGGCAGCAGCTCCTTAGGATTTCCAGACAAGGCGTCTCTTTCCCAGCCGTACCTGCAAACGCCACTGGGGATCAAACCTTCTGCTCTGCCACTAAATTACAGACCCCCTCCAAAAATAACATAAGGTTCCAGACCTCATGGTTCTAAACAAAGGGCTAATATAAATATGAACCAGTCTTATACTGAGTTAAACTGATCAGCTCATCTAGCTCACTACTGTCAACACTGTCTGGCAGCAGCTCTTCAGGATTTGGGGCAGGAGTCTCTCCCACCCCTGGGCCTGGAGATGCTGTTGGGGATGGAAACTGGGACATTTTGCATGCCTAAGGGCCATATTCCTTTGTGGACAACCACCCAGGGGCCACGTGACCTGCGGCAGGCCAGAACAGAAGGCACATGTGGGCCAAACAGCTAATGCGATTTTTAAATTCTTGTACAATATGTAAATTTCTGCACACACAGAGTTCTCTCTGTCTTCCATCCAGGCATGCATCCTTCCAGGGGCCATTTGCTAGTGGTCGGCAGGGCCAGAGGCAAAAGTGAGTGGAGCAAATAATGTGAATTTATGAAGCAGGTGAGGGGTGTGGTTCCAGAGGGGGCATGGCCTATAGACAGTCCCAAAAAGCCAGAGAGAGAGGCCTTGATGACCACACTGGCCCCTAGACCTGATGTTTCTCCTCTGTTTGTCCTGCCAGCTTTCCCCACCCTTGCATGATGAAGTGCTTCTGCAAGAATAGGATGCTTCCTTTTATGACATCACACTATTTTCTCATCTGGCTTACTGTCATCTATTCTAACTGGAAGTGGGTGTCTGGGGTGTCCCTGTTGCCCTTTCCAGTGAACTGGAGATGCCAGACATTGAATCTAGCTCCTTCTGCCTGCATATTTCTCTCACTCCTCTAATTTCATCTATTAAAGGAGGACCCTCGTAGCAAAACACAGGCCCCACCTGCATAATACATTTAGAGAAGTATCATACCACTTTAAAGAGTCATGGCTTCCCACTCCCCACCCCCCCGTGCCACCCCAAAATAACCCTAAGACCCTTGTAGTTTGTACAGGGTGCTGAGAAATGTTAGGAGACCAACTATTCCCTCCTCACACAGAGCTACAATTCCCAGGGTGGTTTAACAATAAACCCCTCTTCCCAGGGAACGCTGTACAGCCACACCAAAAGTCAAAGGTTTTCATATGCCCTGTGCCAAAACTGATCTTGTCCTGCATTGGCTGCTATCCAGATTTCACATGGTATTTTTACAGAGCCAATTCAGAGAGAATAACTGCCCTCCCTCTGAATAGGTGCATGGAAATATTAGTGTTTCTACTCTTGATGGGGGGGGGTTAGGGTTAGGGATATTCGCTTCCATTCTAATTTTGACCTGCCAAAACAATACATGAATCAGAACATAGAGTCATCCTTTGAAATTCCTTCTCTGAATTTTGCAATGCAGTTGTCCAGTCATGTCATGCATTTAAAAAATGCACATGGTAAAGTAAAGTGTGCATTAAAAAAAGCATACATTATTAAAAGTAGCAATGTCATGTTTGGGGAAATGCCATGCAAAAATGTGTTTACAGGCCAATGAGTGTTACATTCTGAGGATAGCACGTAAAGACAGAATCGCACAAAGTCAAAACACATTGGGTTCAATAGCGGGTGGGACTGCTAATGCCAAAGTCTTTTTTCCTGGACACCCACCCTCTTTCTGCTACCTCCTTTTTTGCCAAGTGTGTAAAGCTGAATTGCGAGTTACCTGTATTCAGTAAAATTCCATACAAAAAAGGAAGAATTCACACTAAAATGCTGATGAAAGTATTTTCTTCTTCTTCCTGTATACATAAAAATGTAAGGCTGTCATCATGCTACAGTTGCACTACAGGTGGCCCAAGCGAGCTTTTTAACAGCTGGGGAAGGTGCTCCACAAAGCAGTCTGGCAAACTGTAAAGTACTTTCCGCTCCTTCAAAAGGGGTTGCGATTGTGGGAAACTGTGAGGGGATAGGTTGGGGGTAGGTGAACTGGATGAGGAGAGGTTTGGGGGGACAGGCATTGGCAAAGGGGCTGGAGGGGAGGCGGGGTTGGCAAGCGGAACAAGCAGGAATCGTAGCCCCTAGGTTTTGTTTTGTTTTTTTAAATCAAAAACTGAATTTCAGATTGGAAAAACGAGAAACTGAAATGGACACATTCACTTCCTCCTGCCCCGATGCTGGCCATGCCTTTCCTGAAAAGCACACTATGTGTGTTTATGCAGAGCACTCATGGAGTCATATTGCACTCCCCCTTCCTGAAGTTTACTGAAATGCATGGTTTCCCTCTGTCACCACCACCTCCTGACACCTGTCCCCACCATTACAATGACATGGATTTTTGCAAGTTAATAACCATGATAGATCTGGGGCTGGAAGTAACTGGATTCTTGCCCCACTCCCCACCTTAAGTCATACAGCAGCAACCAGCAGAATGCTGCAAAGCTTGGAGGAGAGTCCAGCAGAGGATCCAGCAAAAAGAAAGTAATTTATAGTTCTGCCTGGAGGGACAATTCTGCTCTGCGGACAGAATTCCACTTCTGAAATTCTACTCCCTCAACCACCCTGTCTTGGCCCATCTCCAAGCAGCTCAAACGGGAATGCTCCCAAGTGCTGCAGAAGTAAATAGTGACACTTGCCACACTCAGGGGGAAATAGGCAAAGCTAGGTAGTAGAGAGCATTTACTCTGCATGCAAAAGATCCCAGGTTCAAATCCCAATGACATCTCCAGGTATGCTGGGAGGGACCCACTGCCTGAAACCCTGGAGAACCTCTGCCAGTCAGTGTAGACAGTACTGAGTTGGATGCAGCAATTGTCTGACTTGGTATAAGGCAGCTTCCTACTTAAATCAGCTCTCAGTTTCAGAAACATGAGGACTGGAACCTCACTATTGTTAGGGCAAGGGGCTGTATTCCATGATAGAGCATCTGCTTTGCAGGTTCAATCTCCAATGGCATCTCTAGGTCTGGGAAAGACCCCCCTGTCTGACACTTGAATGGGCACTACCAGTGACAGCTATCAAGAGACTGAGCTAGGCAGACCAATGAGGGTTTGACTTGGTGCAAGGCACATTCGTGGTTTCCATAATCTACGGCACACTTCAGGTAGTGACTACAAACCTAAGAAGCTCTTTCCAGTGGCTTCCTTTCCTTTCTTTTCTAAGAAAGTAAAGCCATATCTCTCATACGACGGCACTTCAAAGCAGAACGACACCTGCTGTTACAGAGGTCCACGCTACCCCTCAGAGCTTCTTGGTAATTTTCTAAGTTAACATTGGCCAAGAGACAAGGTGCTTTGGGCAAATGCTGCATGGGGCATCAGAGCAAGGCAAATGGAGCGGGAGGTGGATCTAACTGAGAGAGAATTTCTTTTGCTCAAGAGCATGATGCACATCCACCAGTATGTGTATGAAATTTTGATTTTCCATCACTCCACCCAAAATTCATAAGCCATGTGCATCTGGCCAATGGCCCATCCAGTCCAGCACCCTGTTCTCACAGCTGCCAGCCAGATGCCCATAGGAAACCAGCAAGCAGGATCTGAGTGCAAGAGCCCTCTCCCCTCCTTTGGTTTCCAGGAACTGGCATTCAGAAGCACTGCTGCATCTAACGGTGGACAGCCATTGTGAACAGCAGCTTTCAATAGCCCCTCTCCTCCATGAATTTGTCCAGTCCTCTTTTAAAGCCACCCAAGTTTATGGCCATCACTGCCTCCTGTGGGAGCGAGTTCTACAGCTGTCTGAAGAAGTCCTTTCTTTGATCTGCCTTGAATCTTTCAACATTCAGCTTCAAGATTCAACTATTAGAACCCAGGAACCCTCTGAGACAGAAAGAAAACCAGGCAGTGGAACGAGCCCTTTGCCACCCCAAAGCATCCAGAGTCTCTGCAGCCCAAACTCTGCCACCACTACCACCACAAAGCTCCCCCACCTAGCACGTGGGCAATACTCACGTCGTCGTCCTGCACGCTCAGGGGAATATCCAGCATGCACATCTGGAAGGGCTGCACAAGAGCCTTCTGCATATTGAACAAAGGTTTGGCCTCCATCTTCTAGCAGGGTGAGAGACTCTCCTCCTCCTCCTCCTGTCCACCTCCCAGAGTTCTGGCTTTTCTCCAGCCAAAGTCCTCCGGGTCCCTGCAGCTGATACCCTTACTGCCGTGGAAGCATCTTCATCAATGAGATGCTGTGTCTGTAACTGCTGCAAGCGAAGGTTTCCTCTTATTTCCTCTCCTTGGCAAATCAAAGGGGAGTCAGCAGGGAGAGGTTTCCGTGTGCGTGTCCAGGCGCAAAGACAAACACACACACGCACGCAGAGAGAGAGGGAGAGCCCCCTCTCTAGGCAAAGCGTGTAGGGTGCTCCCCTTTCGTCTCACACCCACTTCCCGGCTGCCCTGCCGTCCCTTCGCTCTGCTACCGCTCAAGCGCCTACTGCATGCAGCTCCCTGTACTCATCTACATGCCTGGCACTTGCATCGCGCCAAGACGTTGCAATGTCTGCCTCCAAAGGCACAACAGGTTTGGGTGTCCCCCCCCCCCCCGCCTTCAGTTGGCTGTTGGAAGTCTGCGGCAACAGACCCAGCGGTTTCCCCGCAGTCCTCCGTTGCAGGCAAAAGCAGGAGAGCTGGAAAGGGGGTCGAGGGGAGGGGTGGTCGACGCAGCCACCATCACCCGCGGCCCCCTCCATTCTCCGCAGTGCATCCTTTTATTGTTTTCCAAAGGATCACATCCTTAGATCCCAAGGGCACCATGGTGAGTGGGGAGAGGAGAAGATTGAATAATTCATACCTGTTCAAGGCCAGGGAGATTCCCGAATACGGTGCATTGTCCACCAAAAAAAATATGTACGTGTTATTTGCACCCAGTTTTGTAAACATGCACTGCATTTGCAAATGGCACAGATGCCTTCATCGTTCGGTCTCAAGCAGGGATGAAGGAACTGATCGCCCTCCAGATGTTGCCAGATTATGGCTAGGGATACATTCAGTTCAGTTTGAATTTTAATGAGAAGCTACAAGGATTCACAGTTTCTCAAATAATATGCAAACCAAACCAAACCTCAGCAACCCTTCAGAATTCACACTCTTCCAAATTTTGCAGTGTGGTTTGCCAACCGAAGAATGTTTACAAAAATGCCTCATCTTAGGGGAAAGTGACATAGAATTGACTATATTAGTTAAAATAACATATAAAATGGAGTATATTAAGGCAGCAGTCATCAACCTTTTCAGACCTAGGACCCACTTCTAACCCAAACATGTATTTGGAGACCCATTTATTAATCTTCCACCATATATTTGCATGGTGGCAATGCTCCTGCTGTGCCCAGCCTTGGATCATGCTATGACTCACTGACAGGTCCCTACACACCAGCTGCATTAGGAGAAATCACTTGCAACATGTTTATTAAGAGAAATTGCACTGAAATGCTGGCAGTTTTAGAAAATAATGAATTCACAAACTGATGCAAAAACGTGGCTATCTCAGCTTAAGATTGCAAAAAGGAGAAGCTGAAATTGACATATTTGTCCACCTTTAGCTACAACTCCCATCATCCCAGACCATTAACCATGAACATAAGAAGACTGGCCTGGCTGCTAGATCAGGCCAATGGGCTACCTAGTCCAGCATCCTGTTCTTACACTAGCCAACCAGGTGCCCCCAATGAGAAGACTGCAAGCAGAACCTGACTGCAACAGTGTTATTCCTATTTGCAGTTCTCTACATTTGGTATACAGAGGAGATAGAACTAAGAAATTCCCTGCTGGATTGGGCCAGAAACTCACAGAGGATAGCATCCTGCCTTCGCAGTGACCAACCAGCAGGGGTCAAGTGCAACAGCACTCTCCCCACTCGCGATTCTCAAGATTCATACTCGATGTTATCCACTACAGACTTGGCTTTCTAACCACTAGACCACAATAGGTAATTGGCATACCCATTTCCCAGCTGGGAAACTGAGGCTGAGAGAGTGACTTGCCTAGTGCATGTTCCAGAACGGGAATTCTGATCCCAACTACTGATTATGCCTGCCCACAACTTGAAAGCGCAATTTGTTTGCTCAGAAGCGATTCCTATTGTGTTTCAGTGGGACTAACTCCCAGGTAAAGTGGTTGTATAGGACTGCAGTCTTAATGAGAATGTTGCCGGATTTCCGTCATCAAATGCATTGTTATGATCCACAGGCTGTTTCCTCTCCCTGTTACATACTCTCGTGTCAGAGGGCAGAATCAAAAGGTTTTTAAGCAAGGGGGCTATGGAAACAAAGTTGGCCAAAAGCAACAAGGGGCACTTGTTTTGAGGAAATCCCCACCCCTTCTGAATTGTCTGGGGGCTCTAAGCATCCTTCTTCCAAGGTGGGTCAGTGGGAAGGGGACAGAACATAAACCTGTCCAGGAGCCAAGTAGTGCCATTGGCAAATTTGTTTTTCATTGTCTGACCTGAACAAGCTATAAAAAGATGTAGTTGGGCACGGAATCCACTCAGTCACTATTCTGTTATAACCACTGTTCTGCATGGTAAACAGTTTGGTTAGCAACAAACCTTTTGTATAGTATATTAATGGGCCCAATCCATTCATTGGAGTAGAGGCTGGTCTATTAGGACAACTGCCCCACCAACCTTAGTCTGCTCTCAGCCAGCCCCCACCTGCCTGCTTTCTTTCTTACAACCAGTCCAGGGGGTGGCCCTGCCTATCAGCTTCCTCCTCCTTAGTGTAAGTGTTGCCCCTTGAACTTCTCAGGAGGAAAGAGGATGGGGAGAAAACTAGAACTAGTTGGCTCTGCCTTCCATTGGCCCTGGTGTCGCCTACAGTTGGGCTCCCTGCCTTCTGCCCTACCTCCCTCGCAACGGGTACCAACCATCACAGAGAGCACCTGCTCCCACACCATCCTGCTTGCACCTTAGGTTCTGTTTCAGATGGTCTCCCAGTGTGCCCATCCCCTAGGTTGGTGTGGTTGGGTGGCCAACAAGGGAAAGGTCCTTCTCTATGGTGGTTCCACAGCTACCAGAGGTTCCAGCTGAACCAAGAGATTCAAATGACAAGAGATTCTAAGTAAACATTAGGAAGAGCTTCCTGGTGGCAAGACACCTTCCACAGTGGAACAGACTTTCTCGGAAGGTGGTGGACTCTTCTTCATTGGAGACTATGAAACAGAGGTTAGGTGTCCATCTTTCAGGGAGTCTTTAGATGTGATTCCTGAATTGCATAGGGGTGGTCTTGATGGTTCCTGGGGTCCCTGCAAATTCTACAATCTATGATTATATGACAATGGGTGGAGTTTTGGATCTCCCACAAAAGTGGGAGACCATTCACATGCTCAACCATCAGTAGATTGCTGAGTGATGTGCATTTGTGTGTTAACTGGGCCTTTCTCAAGGGCAGAGGAAGGCGGTGGAGGGTGAGTGGGAAACCAAATAGATCCACTCCAAGTCATAATCCCCAATGGAATACTGCCATGCTGTCCAGAATATGCATGCAAAATTAATCTGCAATCAAGACCTTACACAATGCTGGCTGGCCTCTTAATAGGTACAGACACCAATTAGCAATGCAAAACAAACAGATAACGACCATTAAAGAAGGGGGGAAACACATTAGGTTTTTCTCAGGGATTCAGAAACATGATTAGCACTTGCTGGAGCAGGGGGGCTTTTTACCCACCCCCATCCAAAGCCAACCAGCACCAAAATATCTCACAGACATCGGCAGTGGCTGCTGCTGCTGCTTCAGCTCCAGGAAAGAAAAAAATGCAGACGGCTTTGGGTTTCCCCAGTTCCCCTCCATCCGCCAGGCGAGTACCACGTACTGTCTCCATGGAGACAGCCACATGCAAAGTTGCTGTGCTGATGGAGCACACTACAATGCAGGATACGGCCCCCTTGTGCACAATAAGATCAGTTGGTTTGCAGGTGGTGGTAGGGAATCTCTAGGAGGCTGTAAAGATGCTGATTTGGAGAGCACAGCCAGCAGCTAAATTCCTCGTTTAACACCTCTAACGACTAGGCTTCCAGGCTTTAATGGATTTAATCAGTAGATCAGCTATGGTGAATCTCAGGCCTGCCAGGCTTCTGCATTTGGTCTGCAAGGGAAGCCATGCCACAGCTGTCCTGCACACCATATGCAGTACAGTTTAGCATCAGAGGTGAGATGGGAACAAACTGAAAAAAGAGCCAGTATAGTGTAGTGGTTGGAGAGTTGGACTAAGACATGGGAGAGACCAGGGTTCAAATCTTCCTCCCTCGGCTATGAATCTCAGTGGGTTCCCTCAGGCCAGTCACTGCCTCTCTCATCCTAACCTACCTCACTGGGTGGTTGTTCTCGGGATGACACGAGGAGAGAACCATTAGACACCATTTTGAATCAAGATGTGAGACTGAACCTTTCAGAACCGCACTGATTTTAACCAACTTTTGTGTGATCGTTCCTGAGATCAAGACACAGTTTTTCATCTATGTTTGGATACAGTCGGATAGCATTCTGAATCAACTGCGCTGGTTTTAACCACTGATCTTTTGGTTTCTTAGAACAACTGAGCAAAGTTTAGAAGTCACCTTGGCAATTACACGGCACATAAATAAACAAATCATATCTCAAAAGGCAAGGGCTGGTCCCACTCTTGCTTATTTCAATCTGGTGGATCCTGGGAACTGACGTTGCTGGGGAGTGCAGCTTCATGAGGGGGGAAACTACAGTTCCCAGGATAAATGTATGGCAAGCATGCAGCCAAAGCACAATCCCTTTGCATCCTTCCTGATAACACCAGTTCAACTCAGCAGACTTTCACCTGAGGTGTCCCTGAATGCTGAATGTGTTAAGTTTTCATAGCCACTCCCCTCCCCTTTTGCTGGGAAATCCAGAAAGCCTTTGCTAGCAGAACAGCTGATGTTGAGGAATGTCTTTGGCCTCTAGGCATGGAGAGAGGAATCTCACGTCATCTGTGGCAGGCAGGCAGGCAGGCAGGCAGGCAGGCAGGCAGGCAGGCAGGCAGGCAGGCACATACACACAGACATAAAACTGTGCTGTGTGCTATTAGAGCCACTGGGGGTTGACCCCAAGAGATGTCACTTTGTGCCACTTTTTCCTAGCCCCCCCCCACACATTTAAGCCCCACAAAACCCTGTGCTGTAGGGTAGAGCTTCACGTCTGAGTGGGGATTTGAATCCTGGTCTCCCAAGTCCTTATCTGACATTCTAACCACTACACAGGAGGCGCAGGTTACAGCAACAGCTAAGGCGACATTTTCCCACCTTCGCCGCATTAAGCAGTTGGTCCCTTACCTTTCCCGCCCCGACCTGGCCACAGTGATCCATACGACGGTCACCTCCAGGCTTGACTACTGTAGTTCACTCTACGCAGGGCTGCCCTTGAAACTGTCCCAGAAACTCCAGCGGGTGCAGAATGCTGCAATGAGGCTCCTCACGGGGTCTCTGCCATGGGAGCATATTCACCCAGTGGTTTACCAGTTGCACCGGCTCCCGGTGGAGTATCAGGTCAGGTTTAAGGTGCTGATTTTGACCTTTAAAGCTCTTTGTGACTTAGGGCCCTCGTACAGGACCGCCTCTCCTGGTATGCCCCGCAAAGGACCTTAAGGTCCATGAATAATCATAGTTTAGAGGTCCCGGGCCCTAAGGAAGTTAGATTATCCTTCACCAGGGCCAGGGCCTTCTCAGTGATGGCTCCGACCTGGTGGAATGCTCTGTCCCATGAGACCAGGGCCCTGCATGATTTAACTTCCTTCCACAGGGCCTGTAAGACAGAACTATTCTGCCTGGCTTTCAATTTGAACCTGGCCTGATCTTTTGTTCCCCTTCCTTCCCTCCCCCTCCCCTTTTTGTGAAGATTGCCCGTTCTGGGATCCCATAGCTGGTTCTCCCCTGGTCTCCTCGCTGGCCCAAGTGGGACTAATTTAGCCAGCTAGCCCTGGTGATCATCTAATGTTTATTGGATGGATTTCCCCCCTAAATTGATTTTTGATTTTATTGTTATTTATGCTTTATATAATATTTTAAGCCTTTTTTTGTTATGTTTTGTTTTAGCGTCAATTGGGTGTTTTAAATTTGTTGCTAGCCACCCTGAGCCTGGTTTCCTGAACCGGGAAGGGCGGGGTATAAATAAAAATTATTACTATTATTATTATTATCATCATCACACTGCTCCTCCTCAGCTGAACCATGCAGATTAAGCGGTATTGTCATGGTTCAAGGACACAATCCACCCATGCCAAAAGCACTCCAGGAGGTTGCAGAGCAGGACTGTTGAGGAGTGTGGCCTGGGGAGAGTCCCAAGGACCAAAAAGAGAGGCACGGAGGGCCACATCGGGCCTCCAGTCCTAAGATTTCCCACCCCTGTCCTAGAGACTCCACTAGGGCCCCAGAGATCTCCATGATGAAGGTGTATACTTTGCACTCAAATGACCCAGGCCACCCCTTTGCAGTCTGAGCCCTATAAAACAAAGTCAAAACAATGCTTGGCAACTTAACAGGTTGCGTCATGAAGTTTATGCTGTGCCTTGCGTATATGATCCGTTTATCTTCAAGGGAGAGTTGTGACTGCATCATAGTCTCAGCCTTAACCTTATTGTGTGAACAAAAGCTTGACGCTGCCATTATTCTGCGACCTTTTGAGAATATTCTGCAACCTCTCCTTAATAGTTTTTTTAAGGTGTTTTTTTATACTGCCACAATGGATTTGGTTATTTTTTTAAAAAAATAAGCTTTCTTCTTCCTCCTAATTTTCTCACTTAAGAAAATTAAATCAATAAACCTACAGATGTTCCAGTTTATCCTTTCTGTCTTGGTTTCATTATGCTGTATAGCTCAAGGGTACCCCTTGGACAGAAATAGCACAACCAATGTAAGGAATAGGAGCATCCCAGACAGTGAGATTTCAGGGCCCAAACCTGAGACCTAGGGTGGGCTCTGGTGACGTCATGGATGGAAGCCTCTTGTGATGTAATGGGGTGGCTTTTCGAGATGAAGGTTAATGTGGTGGTGGGTGGGCTATAATTTGCAACCAGCTTTTGCTGGGCTGCATGCACGGTCTTCTTAATTGGTTTTTATTGTTCGAGAAGGCACTCTCACCCACCTAGAGATGCCAACCAGTGGATGGTGCCAACCAGTGGATGGTGATGTGTGGATGGTCCAATATAAATCCACCACTAATGTGCTATTATTGTGCCAATAACATTTCATAAAAGAATAGATCCACACACAAAAACCCCAGTCTAGAGGGACCAAAACAAATTAGCTAAAATCAGGGGATTTTTTTTGAGCTGGAACTCATCGGAACTCAGTTCTGGCACCTCTCAGGTGGGCACCACTGCCATAACCAGAGAACAAGGGAGATGTTTGTGGTGAGTTCTGGTACCTCTTTTCCTAGAAAAATAGCACTGCTCAGAATACTTGCTGATCTACTTCAAATCACTAAGATATTTATTGCTAGATCTTGATCAGCTTTCTGCCCACAGGGGAGATCCATGTCCAGGTTTCAGCTCATTCACGCTAATTCAGGAGAGAGTTTCAGACAAAAGAACATCTCTCAATCATACCCCTTTTTTTGAACAACAAGACTCAACACCAGACGACTTGTTGGAGGGTGACAGAAGTCACTGGAAAGGCCGATAAAACCTAACCAGCCTTAGGGTAAAATAAATGGAGAACTGAAGGGTGAATAGCCACCCCCTTCCCTCCACTTCCCCACTGTCAATGCTGAGATGGAGCTGTGCTAGCAGCCAACTTCCAAAACAGAATAGAGGTTTTGAAGGCTTCCAGCACGAGACCTATGTCCTAGCCAATCAGCCATTCTTGCTCTCTGTGCTAAGCTTCCCAACATAATCCTTTCCGCCCTTGCTGGGCACTGGATGAGACTGTCCACCATTGTGCTGAGGACCGGGGTCTCCTCCCCCAAGTTCCTACCCCAACAGCTGATAGAAAAGCATTTAAGGTTTTTTCTGAGTAGCAGAGCTGGAAGCTCTTTCCAAGGTCCAACAGAAATTACCTTCCCCATTTTTTATTTGCAGGGGGGCGGGCAGATGTTCACATAACTGTTTGGGACAATCCGCAGAAGGCTCAAGCTGGATTTAAGCAGTATGTGGATTCAAACCCAGAGTCTCAAATCCAAGGTAGAGAAGCATCCCCCAAAATGCTGCCCTCCAGATACATGAAGACCACAGCTGCCATAAATTATGCTAACTGGGGTTGATGGGATTATAGCCCCGGATACACTGAAGACAGCATTTCAGGGAAATGATGACACAGAGCAACCAAACACACACTCAGACCCCTCTCCCAGCTGCCCATCTGACCTTCCTTCTGCCTTGGTAGCTCCTCAGGAACATCACGGAAACTGAAGTCTCCTCTCCCTTCACGAAACGCCTCCAAAAAGACCCTTTTCTTGAACATGCCTGCCTCTTTGGTGGGGTAGCCCTGGCCCTGGATATTTTCCATCCTCGAGGAAGCTCGCTCACATTCTTCATGCCTCGCTCCTTCCAAAACAATGAGTAACACCACCTCCCCACCGCGGCACTCAAACTCCCTGACGGACATGGCCTCACCTGGATGAAGCATGCTTAATATGTCCCTCCCCGTGACCTGGAACGTGGAGTCAGGCAAGGGAGGAGCTAAGGAACTAGGCAACCTGGCTGTTTATCACAACAACATAACCCTCCAGCTAAAAGCTCCAGAAGCGTTAAATGCAAGAGGTACATGTTTAAAAGTGCAGGGGGAAGGGGGGGGGAACCTTCTTCACACAGCACATAGTTTAGATATGGAATTTGCTCCCATGAGAGGCAGTAATGACCACCAAGGAGGAGTTGATAAATTTACAGAGGAGGACATGGCTGTCAGTGGCTGCTAGCCATGATGTCTGTTCCATCCAGTGGCGGAGGAAGGTGGGGGTGGTCCGACCCAGGTGTCATCCCTGAGGGGGGTGACATTTGGTGTGCCGCCCGCTTGTGACTCCCAAGCCTCCCTGAGTCCAGAAATGTCAAAATGAAGGGAGAAGGCCACTGGGAAAGCGGCACAGCTCCCCATCTTCCCTCGATGGATCGTTTTGACATCTCTGGAGTTGGGAGAGGCTTGGGAGTCGCAGGCAGGTGGCGAGCTGAATGTCCGCCACTGGCGGCTTACTCTGCCCCCCGTGGGTGGCTCGCTCCATCCCCCAGAAGCAGGGCATGTGTGCCGCTCCGTGCACCTGACCAGCTATCCCGTGCCTAGGAGGGCACCCTCTGCGCCCCGTGACCCTCGGTAGCATGCCCCACCCCCCTCAGGAGTGCGCCTACCCTGGGTAGCGTGGGCATATGATCCGCCGCTGGTTTTATCTACCTCCAGAGCATGCCTCTGAATACCAGCTGCTGTGAATCACAAGTGGCGAGAGTTGCTGTCAGGCTCAGGTCCTGCTTGCAAGCTTCCCATTGTGGCATCTGGGCCACCACTCAGAACAGGATGCTGGACTAGATGGGCCACTAGTCTCATCCAGCAAGGCTCTTCTTATGTTGTTAATATTCAAAGAGGGACAGAGATGTGTGTGAACGTATGGATGTGTGTGTGGCTGGAGAATGCCCACATTCAAACCATGCATTAAACCGCTGCAATAACACCAAATAATTCTGTAAGCTGTACGTAATATATCTATGGGTGCTGAGAGTGGTTGGGAGACTCCCCTATTCCCCTCCCAGAACTACAATTCCAAAACGGTTTAACAATCAATTCCTCTTCCAAGGGAACTCTTGAGAATCACAGCTCTGTGAGGGGAATAGGAGCCATGGCTGTTTGAAGTGGTATCTGTGGTGTATTATCTGCTACCTGGCGGGGAGGGGGATTGTTGCAAATAGCTATTTAAGGAAACCACTCAACCTCCATTTCCTCAACTTTGAGGAAGGCAGCCTCTCTCCCCACTGCTTCCATAAGGCCTCCTTCCAATCCCAACTCAAGTTGGCTGTCCCACAGGGAGGGAAATGAAAGCAGAGGGAAGTTCATTTCAAGGGTATATACATCCCTTTCCCTGTCCCCGGGCTGGCCTGGATTTCCACACACCATTTCACTTACAAGGAAGGAAAGTGAGGGGTGGGTGTTCAGGATGAAAGTGGGTCAGGATCCCCAGAGAGCTTTCCGTTGGTTTGATGGACACATGCCAGGCCACGGAAAGGCCCTCGACTGACCTCCCTGTTAATGGGTCGGCATCAACTACGCTTTGCCTGAGACTGGGCCCCTTTCTGGAGCTCTGCCCGGATTCCTGGAGTAAAACTCAAGGTGCTAGAGGCTCAGAACTATGGAGAGAGGAAATTCAGCTGCTCAGAGATGGAAAAGGGCAGGAGGTATTCCAGGCCTCGTTGTCGCTGGGGAGAAAAGATAGCTGGTTTTTAAAGGGTCTAAATCCCAGAGGTATAGTGATCGACAACAGCCCCTCAAGACGAATCCAAGGCTGTGCACACATTGCACATTTAAAGCACATCCCTAGCCCAAATAATATTGGGAATTGCAGTTTGTTAGCGGCTTCCTACATTCCTCTATGCTAGTGTCTCATAAACTTGAAAGCATTGTTATTGCCTCATTCACTTGTGAGAAAAAGGAGGGCCTACCTGCATTCAGGCAGGGGACAGTCCTAACCTGGTCTGGAGATGTTGGAAGTATGGCTGTTATTGTGGCAAAGCAAATGCTATTACCACTGAGTATACTACATTAAATTCTTTGAAACCAAGAAACTGTCTTGGGTGGGCAACTATTATTAATTAATTGGGAGAAATTCCACATGCTCAATGGGTAAACAACACTGCTTCATGGTTTAGCACCAATCAAGTGTTTGTGCTTCCATTTTGGAAGCAAAGGGGCAACGTCATGTTGAACCCCCAGCCAACCAACCATGCAGTGGTGAGGCAGCTTTTGTGAGCACATTCAGGCCTCATTCAAGGGGGCAAACGGGAGCTCAGATCACAATACCCAAAGCCCCCAGGTCCTTCTGCCAGGTTTGTCATGTCAGTGCTGTGAAGAAGGCGGAATGCATCTGCCAAACTTATAAAAAAACCCTACTATATTGCCATGGCAACTAGGACAGGCTTTGAGGCCTGCTCAGAATTCCAGCCTCTGCCCTGCAAAAATAGGCCCCTGGAGGCGATGCCAGAGCCCCTTTTCAGACAGAACACCCTGCCATTACTAGTGCTGTGACCACAGCCCCAGGGCAATGTGGGCTATGGCCCCATGGCATATCTTTACAGATAATATACACCGGACATAGATGAAAAGGGTGGAATCTGAATTATTATTATATTAAAAAAATATAAACCGAAGGCGAGGCCCAGAATGCAACAGCTATTCCCGCACCACTGGAACATGAGCTTGTGAGAACTATGCCTAAACCAGACATGAGTAACCTATGGGCCTCCAGAGGTTGCTCAACTACAGCTCACACCAGCCCCAGCAAACATGGCCAAGGGTCAGGGATGATGAGAGTTGTAGTCCAGCAACATCTGGAGGGCCACCTGCCAGTGGTGGGCAGAGCCAGAGGCAAACAAGGGAGAGAGCCATGAATTTAATTTGTATGGCAGGCTATACATACTTACAAACTCCTCTTTATCCTTCACCTAGGCAAGCAAGAGGCATAATTAAAGTCCAAATGTTCCCCCAGGGCCAAAAAGATAACCAGCCGATAAGCTGAGGTCTCTCGGCTACTCCAGCCTTCCTTTGTTGTTACGTTCAGAGTTTATATTGCAAGCGCCTTTGAGCAGAGACTTCTCTCTCTTTGCTTATACAAGCACCCAAATATCCTGATGTTTTGTACTCCAATTCCCATCAGCCCCAGCCATCAAGGCAAATGGTAAGGGATTAAAGGAATCATAGTCCAAAACATCTGCAAGGGACATTACTATACATTGAGGAGTTTGCATAAATAAATCATCTTCAAGATTCCCATCCAGTGTTGACAGCAAAATGGCCCCTCTCTTTTTCTCCAAAGGGAAAGAGAAAGATTGAGAAGAAAGCCAAGATCCTACTCCCTGAAAACTCAGTGGCACTTCAGGGTCAGGTCTCCAGAGATGACCCATGGGCCAAATGCGTCACAGCTATTGGGAAATGTCCTCCTTGGTGGGAAAGGCGTTTTCCAACCCAATCCCTCAAGAGCCATTCTCAAGTTATTGCCACTTGCTATTTGCAAAGGACACTGGGAGAGTAAAGGGCTTCTCCCAAGGAGCAAATGAGGGACGAAGGGCTATGCAGATAGTCACAGGTTCAATCTTCAGATAGGGCCAAGAGAGAACCATGCCTGAAATCCGAAAGCCACTGCCAGTCCATGTTGACAGTATTGAACTAGATGAGCCAATGGGCTGGCTCTGTATAAGACAGTGTTTCATATGCCTACAAAGCTGTACAACAACCCGTGTTCAACCACTTTTGGCTACTGGAGATGACTGCAGTGATCGAACAGCCCTCAGAAAACTAGGGGCATGTTCACATTGCGACATTAGAGCATAGTGAAATTGATTCAGGGTTAGGTCCGTCCGTCCCCCCGAATTTCTCCCCCCCCCAAGCTGTTCACATCAGCATGTCTTCATTAGAGTCAGATTTTCCCCATTTGTCTACACACCAGGGGTCTTTGACGGGTGTGCGTATCTTGACCGTCTGCAAAGATGTTCATACCTTGGCTGAAGATGAATTAGGAACGGCTTGAAGATTGCAGTAAGTGTGAAGCTGGCTTGAGAAAACAATGCAACACACAGTTGTATTTTGTAACAAAGTACAGGATACATATGCAGTTTGGATAACATCATGGGAACACAGATTAATAACCCAGGACTGGAAACATGGTGAGTCAGTGGGAATGTGAACACAATTTATATGTCAGTGAGAAGACTATGATCTATATCCAATGCTAGTCCTCCAATGCTAGTAGACTCATTGAAATTAACAAACATAGGTAACTTAAACCCACCAATTTCAATGTTAAGTTAGATGGATTAATGCTAGATGGTAGCAGTACTTGGAATAAACTAGCTCAGGCCACATTCACACCATACATCTAAAGTGCTATGATACCACTTTAAGCAGTCTCAGCTTCCCCAAATTAATTATGGCAGCTATAGTTTGTTAAGGGTGCTGAGAGTTGGTAGAAGACTCCGCTATTCCCCTCCTATTGCTATAATTTCCAGAGTGATTTAACAGTCAATCCCTGTTCCCTGGGAACTCTGGGAATTATAGCAATAGGAAGGGGAATAGGGGAGTCTCCTACCAATGCTCAGCACCCTAAACAAACTAAAGTTCCCAGAATTCTTTAGGGGAAGCCATTACTTTTTTAAGTGCCGTTGTAGCACCATAAACATGTGGCGTGAATGTGGCCCCAGAATATCTGAACTATGCCTGAGAGTAGCTCCCATAACTGCCACATGAACAGAACATGAATTAAGTTTGCTTTGGGGTTTAATAAACCACAGCTTAGCGTTGCCATTTAATCCTTCAACAAATTCATGAGGCCTGGCAGCACAGTTTGATGCTTTGGTGTCAGACGGCAACCTTCATCATGTCCATTTCCTGTCTCCAGCACTGACAGAATTGAGATGAAGATGTCCAGACATTCCCACTGAGAGAACGAAAATAAGCCCCAGACATCCTGCGGAACAGGTGAGGCCCAGTTCCAAGAGGGACTTGAGATGCAGGCAGAAAGATAACCAGCTCCTCCTAGGCACAAATCACAAGAAACTTAAAAAGAAAAAAGTATTGTCCATTTTTGTGAGCTCAGTCCTGTCTAGAAGGTCAACCCATTTATCAAATTATCCAGCAGAGAGGGTGCTGGTATTATTTTGCAGTTAAGTGTTTTTACCCCCCCACCCCTGGCAACCTTTGGAAAAAAAGAAATTTATCCTGGATGCAGCCCGTCACCCTTGACGTCAAGCCCACATGCACAAACATTTTCTTTGACCGCTGGCCAAACGGTGCACGAGGCAGGAAGGACAAAAGAAAATGGATGTGGAGAAGATTCAATAGAGAAAACAAAAGCTCAGTGAAGACGTTTGATTGCACATGATGTCACGTGTGGAGTTGCTTTAGTGCAGGGATGGCCAACGTGGTGCCCTCCAGAAGTTGTTTGGCTACTACTTCTATCATCACTAACAACTGATCGTGCTTGCTGAGGCTGATGGGAGTTGTAGTCCCAACAACATCTAGAGAGCACCACGTTGCCTATCCCTGCTTTATTATTGCAGGCAAAATCAGTTGCATTGAGTTCTCATTTAAATCAACAGGACTAAAGTCATGACTACACAGGAATCCGCTTTATCAGAACATTGGTCCACCTAGCTCAGTATTGTCTACACTGACTGGCAGCAGCTCCCCAGGGTTTCAGGAAGGAGTCTCTCCTCCCTGGGCACTGAACCTCTGATCCAAAGGTAAAACAGCTAAAATCCAAGATTCCAGTCCTCATGATTCTGAAATATTTATATTCCACTATTCATTTTTTAAAAAACACCCAGAGCAGTTTACAACAACTATACAGTGAAGGCTGATTTAAACAGTCCCACTGAAACTCGTCTTCTGCTGAGTCAGCGTATTGGTCCATGTAGCTCAGTGTCATCTACACAGACTGCCAGCAGACAGGCATTCAGGCAGAAGCCCACCTGATCTGGAGATGCTGGAAGTTGAACAGGGAATGTTCTGCACACCAAGCAGAAGTTATAACACTCAACTAGAGGTAGACGTGGTGCTTAAAGGGCCAGATCCTCATGAAATTTATTAGCATTTTAGTGCAAATTTCTCCTAACACACACACACACACACACACACACAGAGAGAGAGAGAGAGAGAGAGAGAGAGAGAGAGAGAGAGAGAGAGAGACCTATGTTTGGATGTAGCTTTGACTCAATAACACTTTTTTGTAGCCATTTCCCCATACAGAATGCACATTCGTATGCAATTTTCATTAAAAGATTCATTTTTATGGTCACTTCTCCTCAATATATGCATTTTTGTAAACACTCTTTGGTTGGAGACTGGCATTGTAAAATTCATATATGTGTGAATTTCGAAAGATGGCTGAGTTTTGGTTCTCGTGTCAATTCAGAAAGAACAAATCAGGTTGCACTGCCTTTAAATGAGGACTGAATTCGATTTCTCCCCCCCCCCCTTAATAACTCGTCCCCACTCTTGTGGAAACACAGGGTGTGAAGCCTTGCTTGAGAGGAGAATTAGGCAACATAAAGCAACCAAGGCCAGCCCATGTCAAAATCAGAACAGTGACATTTTGCCAAATTGAAAATGTCTAGGTGGGAAATTCTGCTTTGGCTTCAGCTGTAAGCTGTGAGAGGCCTAGTCTTGCCTGGAATTCTGAAGTGTTTTGAGAGGGAACACAAGAATACAAAATCATTGTAACACAAAACAGCTTACACCACACAGTCAATGTGTTAGTTACTGAAGTGGCGTAAGACTCTTCACTGCTTTAACCTGGTGAGAAGAGAAGGGAGGGACAACCTAATACAGTATAAACAAAGCTGAAGGCTCCCCCTTCTGGCTGGCAGAAATGCAGCAAGGACCTCTGCTTGGAGCAGTGTTCTTCCCCCTCTGTTGTTGAATTACAAATCTCATCCTCCAGACCCAGCTTAGCCAACAGCCAGGGGTGATGCGGGTTTCAGTTCAACAACAGCTGGAGATCTATAGTGGAAGACCACTGACTTAGAGGAGGCCTCCAGATGTTGCTGGACTGCAACTCCTATTGTCCCCTGACTGTTGGCCAAGCTGATGGGGACTGATGGGAGTTGGAGTCCCACACTATACAGAGGGGCACAGATTCCCCAGCTCTAATCTAAGGAGAGGCATTGTCCCTTCTCTCTCCTATGAGGGAAGGCCTCTTTTAAATAAGAGGCATTCCTCCATCTCTTGTAGGCTGTTTCGCAGATCAGGGCTGTTCTTCTAGTGATCTTTAGACTCCAACTCCCATCATCCCTGGCTGTTGACCATGCTGGCTGGGGCTGATGGGAGCTGGAGTCTAGCAACATCCATAAACCTACAAAAGTTTTCCACCCCTGGCTCAGAATAATTCCTGGGAGTTGTTCCAAGAGAATCTCCAGCTCTTTCTCTCAAAGGGAACAGATTGTCCAAAGCATTCAACACAAAGTGCACACATACACACTATGCATGGCCAGAGAGGAAGGTCTCTTTTGCACACTTGTTGCATGACTGGATTTTGGCAGGTGCAGCCTGCCCTAAGGAGAAAAAATCATTTACTGAAACTCATATTTCATTGCTGATTGGGACGTAATCCTTGATCAGGGAGGGTGGTGCTGATCAGAGCTGGCAAAAGGTCAAAGTGGATGATTTTCTTTATTTAAGGCTTGTATGCGTAATAAAAAATTAAGCAGACAGAAGGTGACCCGGAAACTACAGTGGTACCTCAGGTTACATACGCTTCAGGTTACACACGCTTCAGGTTACAGACTCCGCTAACTCAGAAATATTACCTCAGGTTAAGAACTTTGCTTCAGGATGAGAACAGAAATCGTGCTCCAATTCTGAGAAGAGTTATTCTATGTTCTTAAGATCCCTTTTTCAAACAGCCTCTTGTGAAAATCTGCCCCTTGATAAAAGTTGCCACTATGAATTCTTCTTCCCTGGTACAGTGGTACCTCGGGTTACATACACTTCAGGTTACAGACTCCGCTAACCCAGAAATAGGACCTCGGCTTAAGAACTTTGCTTCAGGATGAGAACAGAAATCGTGCTCTGGCAATGCGGCAGCAGCAGGAGGCCCCATTAGCTAAAGTGGTGCTTCAGGTTAAGAACAGTTTCAGGTTAAGAATGGAGCACCGGAACAAATTAAGTACTTAACATGAGGTACCACTGTACAACTAATCCAGAATGTAGCAGCTAGACTGGTGACTGGGAGTGGCTGCCAAGACCATATAACACCAGTCCTAAAAGACCTACATTGGCTCCCAGTATGTTTTCAAGCACAATTTAAGGTGTTGGTGCTGACCTTGAAAGCCCTAAACAGCCTTGGCCCAGTATACCTGAAGGAACGTCTCCACCCGCATCGTTCAGCCTGGACACTGAGGTCCAGTGTCAAGGACCTTCTGGCGGTTCCCTCACTGTGAGATGTGAGGTTACAGGGAACCAGGAAGAGGGCCTTCTCGGTAGTGGCGCCCACCCTGTGGAATGCCCTTCCATCAGATGTCAAGGAAATAAACAACTATTTAACTTTTAGAAGACATCTGAAGGCAGCCCTGTTTAGGGAAGTTTTTAATGTTTGATGTTTTATTCTGTTTTTAATCTGTTGGGAGCAGCCCAGAGTGGCTGAGAAAACCCAGACGGATGGGTGGGGTATAAATAATAAAATTATTATTATTATTATTATTATTATTATTATTATTATTATTATTGGCACAATCATTTCTTAGCAGAGGTGAAGAACCCGGAAGAGTGGGGTTCAAATCCCTTCTCATCCATGAAGCTCACTGGGTGGCCTTAAGCCAGTCACTCTCTCCAGGCCTAACCTACGGTACCTTACAGGGTTGTTGTGCAGGGATAAAGAGAGAAGCCTGTATGCCATGAACTCCTTGGAGGAAAGGTAGATTATGGCTGCTTTTAACAGATAGTAAAGCTATTTTTCAAAAAACATGGACATAAATGAATATCTGATTACTTTAAAATATTCTAGGACCATTTTACAGACCTAAAAGAGAAAGCTGAGAAAGGGAGGGGGTTTGGGAACTATAATTGACAGATAAATTAATTTGGGGAAGTGCTGTGCATGCAGAGGGTCCGAGGTTAAACCCCCAAGGGCATCTCCAGGTACGAAAAACATGGAGTCATTGTAGAAAATACTGAGCTACGTGCACCAATGGTCTGACTCAGAAGAAGGCAGCATCTTAAATAAAATGAGAACTAGAAACTTGATTCCCTGCAAGTGAAAGCTGAGGTTCTCTGAATGCCAATACTGTAGCACATTCTGAGACTTGTGTCTCTGTGTTTGCTGTCAAGACTTTCTTCCACTTCTGCATTACACACAGTCCCTTAAACCTGACATAAGCCCAGCCTTCTTGAACACTCCATACTTCCATAAAATCAAGTGCATTTAGATCTTATGACTTGTAGTCAAACCACAAGACTTAAACACAAAGAATGAAACTGATTCTTCACACATACAACCACCTACACAACCACATTACTGTACAACAGCAGATGATATAAATCAGAACACCATCTGTTTCTGCAGCACAGAAGCAGTTCAACAGTTAAATGTCTGGACCCACCTGTGGCAACCATATCTGCATTGAAGGCAAGTAGGGCAGGTGCTTTCCTTCAGAATAAGGGCTGTTGATAACTTGTGGCTAGACTCTGGTGCTTCTATAAAGTGAAGGTTTTGTAAAAAACACTTCCTTAGACCAAACACCAGAGAAAAGGAAAGAAGACTCTCATGCCCACTGCCAGATGTCTTCATAAGAGGCAGGATGTGAAAGAGATATATTTCTTGATAAGCCTGCCAAGGTTATTTTAAATATACTCTTCTTAGACAGAGGAGATACCCATAAAGGAAGGTAAAAGGAAGGGGGGAAATATATAACATTTCCAATTCATTTCCACGGTATGGCTTTAAATCAAAGCAAGTATGGCACTCCCACTCTCCTGAAATAGAATTGATGGCTAAATGGAACCTCCAGGTACAGCTGCAGTCTCTTTCCAACATACCAAATACTGGGCACCTGTGGAATAGTTTTGTACATAAGAAGGATCTAGTCCAGCATCACGTTCTCACAGTGGCCAACCAGACGCCCCAAAAGGAAGGCCACAAGCAGAACTGAGACACAACAGCAACTCTTCCTCTCCTGCGGTTTCCAGAAACTGACAATTAAAAGTATCACTGCCTTCAAAAGAGGAGGTAGAACATAGCAAATGGGGTTCGTCACCATTGCTAGCCTTATCCTCTGCAAATTTGTCTAATCCTATTTTAAAGCTATCCAAGTTGGTGGTCGTCTTCTTGTTGTGTTCAGTTCTGGACTTAATGGTATTATGGAAGGGGGTGCTATTTAGATGGTAATGTGTATTCTGTGCTTCAAAATATGAAAAAAACCAGCCCTTCGCCAAGTGGAATCTCCCTTGCCAAGTGGAGTTCTGGACCCTGGACCCCAAAATCCTTCCCTGATGGCACCATTGGGGGGACAGATATCTGAGTCGGAATATTGCTTTCATGCTCTTATTGGGGGTTTTCCAGCAGCCAGCTGGGAAAATGTGTTGGATCCTTTGGCTACTTAAGTCACGTAAGGCTTAAAACGAGAGTTAGAAATCCCAAAGAGGCTTGTCCTCCAGCTATGACATTGTCCTGGAATTGAACAGAGGGGGCATCTGGGCCTGTGCAGAGCGAGCACTGAGTAACACACATATGCAAGAGGGAGAGAATTTCCAGTACCGGTTCTGTGCCAAACAGTGGAGGCTGGTCTATTAGGGATGAAATGGGCACTGCCCTATGAACTTCAGTCTGCCCTCAGCCAAACATCCTCTCTCAGCCTTGTGCAGAGCTTGTCTGAGGCCCAAGGTGGGAGTCTTGTTAGAATAAAGTTATAAACTCAAGCAAAAAATTGGCCAGTCCCTAGTGGGGCCCCCAGCCAGCTTAGTCCTCTGAGGTCCAGGGCAAGTGTACCCGACTGAGCGCCCTCCTGGCATGGGCTTGCTTTCTTACAACCAGTCCAGCAAGTGGCACAGACTGCCAGCTTCCTCCTCCTCCTCTTCCTTAGTTGTTTTTGCAGAACTCATTAGGGAGGAGGATAGGAACAAAACCATAATTAGTTGGCTCTGCCTCCACTTGCCGTTGGCCCTTTCTCCACTCATTACTGGCCCCATCTACTTCTTGGGCTCACTGCCTTCTGCCCCACCAGGCCAAACAGGCACAAACCATTACTGCTCCTGAAACACTGGTTGCTCAGACCAACTGTAGGAGACAAGTTAATATCCTTTCCTACTAGGGTTGTCAGACCTCTAGGTCTGACGCAAAGTCTCCCAGTTTGCCTGGCCGTCTCCAGGCAGCAACTGATTGGCATGAATCTCCAGGTATGCGAGGTGGCCTTTAATAATAGTAATAATGACAATAAAAATGATGATGACGACAGTGCATACAACTTGCAAGCTTCAGCCCAGCAGGAGCTGACTGTGAATTATAGAAGGGACACACTGGGGTGGCTCTCCTCTGCTCTGCTCTCCCAATTAACCTCCATCTCCAAAACCCACCCCTGTGACATAACTAGGAGGCCTCCCCCCATGACATCATCGGGGCCGCCCCAGATCTCAGGTTTCAAATCTCAGGCTCTGGGATACTCCTGAACTGGCCAAATTAGTGAATATTCTTTTCCTATGTCGCTGAAGATCATGGTGGGACACAAATTTCCCACTCCACAAAAGTGACTTCTCCAGCATTCTCCAAACACTGCAAGGATTCATGAGAAGGGATGACAGGGATCTCAAACCACCTTAGACAGGTTTCCTGAAAGTAACCTTCTTCTTTCTAGGCAACTCCTGGTTCCCTCTCATGGTGGGAATTAAGTGAAATTCTTGAGGTTGAATTCCCTCACCCCCTAGCAAAGCAGGGATGGCGTAATACAGCTAAGAGCACGTCCTCTCGGCAGAGGTGAAGGTGATAATTTGGCAAACCCACAAAAGCATCAACAACCCCATTACGCAAAATGTTTTTTTTGTGGGCTAACTGGAAGGGGTGGGGGAGAGCTAGAAGTGCCAGGGCTTCAGAGCTGGCTGGAAGCCCAGTCCCAAATTTAGATGAGTACATCTGGTGTGGGAAGGCCTACGGCACATGCTCAGAGGCATTCTATAATTATATCATCAGCATTATTAATCCACGAGTCCTGGAGCTGGTTCCTAGGAACAGAAGAATATGCCTTCTACTGAGACAGACCACAGGTCCATCTAGCTCAGTACTATCTACCCTGACTCAGGGATTCAGGTAGGGATCTCTCACAGCCTTACCTGGAGATGCCAAGGATTTAATCTACATGCAAGGAAGCTACTCAACCACTGGTGTGGCCTGTTGAAAAGCAGGTTGCAACAAACATAATATGTTTTAAAACACATCACACACACATACCAAGAATCCTGGGAACTGTAGCTTTTACCCCCTCACAGTGGTACAATTCCCAGCAGCCTTAAAGAACTACAGTTCCCAGGATTATTGAGGGGAAGTAATGTGCTTTAAATCCACCTTCTTTGCCAACCAGACACCCTCTAGAAGTTTTGCACTGCAACTACCAGCGTGCTGGCTAGGGCTGCTTAGAATTCCAGTTCTAAACTTCTGGAGGGTTGGCAAAGGCTGTGTTAGTGGGAAGCACTCGACACATGCTCAGAGATAGCCTCCCCTTCTAATTCATGTGATCTTCACCACTTCCAAAGTGGAAGCCCTTGTGTATATATATATTCGTTTCCAGAATGTCCTGAAATTGCATTTGCTTATGTACATCTTTTTTCAGTTTCATCTGGTCTCCACTCCCCACCACAGTCAACTCGAAAATTGCCTTCCTGGATTTGGGGGGGGGGGGAACCCTCTGAGACCAGCCAGTCAGAAGCATCACAGAGCTCAAGACCAAGGACTTGGAGGAATAGCCTTTCATGATCACCTAACCCTTGGTTTGTACTGAAAGGCAAACTGCTCCTGAAAATGGAGGTTCTATTTTGCTGTCATAGCTCATATAGCCACCAGTCAGCCTGTCTTCCTCCTCTCTAATCGTACTGTAAGAATACAAGGGCTTTTGTGCTGGATCAGGCCAAAGGTCCATCTTAGCTCCTCCCTTTCCAAGAAGCTCAAACATAAGGCAGGGAGGTGACTGATAAAGGTCTTCCTCATAAAAGGATTCAATGAGCTTCTGTATATCCTGGCCGACTGTAGACTGAAGCACTGTGGGGCAGAGACCAAAGCATTTTCATTTATGTTATGTTGTCAGATGCCACACACAGCATAAGCTGGGGAAGGGCCATAGTTCAGTGGCAGAGGGGCCCAGGTTCAATCCGCAGTGGCATCTACAGGTAGGGCTGGGGGAGAGTCCCTGTCTGAAACCCTGGAGAGCAGCTGCCAGTCGGTGTACGCAGTACTAAGCAAGAGGGGCCAATGGACTGACTTCAGCAGAAGTCAGCTCCCCAGCCCTTCCTTAAATTCAGAATCATGAGGACTGGAATCTTACTTCATTTTTTAGGGGGGAATGCCAAAGCTTAGTGGTAGAACACTTGGTCTGCATGCAGAAGGCTCTGGGTTCAATCCCTGTTGTCTCCAGGTAAGGCTGGGTGATAACTGCTGCCTGAAATCACAGAGAGCTGGTGTCAGACAGCATAGATTGTGCTGATTTAGTATAAGACACCTTGCTATATTCCTATTTATCTCAGCCTTTAATTCTGAGCCATTCTTAATAGTTTCTTAATTCATTTTTAGGGGGGAAAGTCATAGCAGAGAGGTAGAGCTCAGTCCCCAGCCCCTCCAGGTAGAGACCCCTTGGAGATCTGCTGCCAGTCAGTGTAGACAGTACTAAGCTATATAAGGCAGTTTCCTTTCAACAACAACAAGAAGCAGTTCTGACTAAATAAGCCACCTGTCCGTTTTCCACCTGCTGGCAAACCCCAGATCGCAAACTCTCGGGGGCGAAAACCTGCCTATTATTCCCCCCCCCCCATTTGTGGGGGGTGGCTGCTCTTTTGCTTGCGCTGCAAAGCATTACCAGCCAGGGGGTTGGACTAGATGCCCCCTTCGGGCCCCCTTCCACCTCTACCATCACGATTATTATTTTCTAGCCTTTGCCAAAGCGCGCGTCCTTTACCTGGCTATCCAACATCATCATCTCCCGCTCATCGTTCCCAAAGGCTGTTTGAGGAGAAAAGGCGCAGGAGAGGAATCCACTCAGGGTCGCTTGCCCTGATCGCCGGGTCACTCACTGGTCGCTTGCCATGCGGTTATAAATCCAGCTCAGGAAAGGGCTCTCCCTCTTTTACGCCTTGTCAAGAGTCCTTACTGCCTGGCTTAGCCCAGTTAAGAAAGGCGGCCGCGGCAGCAGGTCTCCAGCAAGCCTGGCGATGCTCCAACCCCTGCCAACACCACCCGGGAGTAGCTCAGCGTCTTCTTGGCAAGCCCATAATAATCCCGTCTTCCTGATCTCCTTCTCCGGGCGGAACTAGGGCGATTCCCAGCCGGCGGCTCCATAAAACTCTCTTATAGACGGCAGCCGCTTTTTGCGTCCAGCAAAGGAGGAATTATTATTTTTCTCTTCGCCACCAGCACAGTCTCGTTGCTAGTCAATTTCGCTTCCCTCCGCCTCCCCCGGCCTCTTCAATTTCCTATTGTTGTCTCCCCGCGCTGCGTGGGGAGAGGAGCGCCTCGCTGCTTCCCTCCTGGTCGCTCTCCTGCAAAAAGAGGTCCATGGGTGAAGAGAAAGCAGGAAGAGGAAGGGAAAAAATGGATCTGCTTTTGGGGAGTCTGGAGACAGAGAGAGACAGCGCTCTGAACGTTGCGCGCAGCTTGCAACAATTTGCAAAGGGCGGGGGTAGTGAGCGTGCGAAGGGGAGGGGGGGGACTGAAATGACTCAAACAGCCGCCAGCAGGCTTTTAAAAGATCGCCTCTTCGCTTTACTCTGCTCCCCGTCTCCCACATATTTTTTCCAAGCTAGCAAACGCCACCTCGCGTTTCCAAAACACAGTAAACCCCAAGGCCCCTGAGCGCGTGCAGAGTGCTTCCCCCTCCTCGAAGGCGAATCTATATAACCTAGATAAAGGTTGCCTAACAAGGAGGCATCTCTAGTTGACTTGGTGGGTTGATTGCACCCAGACTGGCTGCAGACAGGCCTACAGGGAGAAAATTAAAGGGGTTGTTTTGTAGGGAACTAAAGGATTCTGAGCATGGACAGAACAGCCAAACAACAATGGAACAAAGGAAGGGTTTTTTTTTTTAATAATCCGAGGGCTAAATTTATTCTCAACATGTGCAGAGTGCCTGATTCGATTTTTATAAAGATGCACCAATGTAGGCAAATACAGAAATTTTATTTTGTTTTTGTTGTTTTTCAAAATATAGATGGCCACAAGGCATATATATATATATATATATATATATATATATATATATATATATAATGTTTTAACAGCCTAAAGGAAAAGGATCAAGTTCATCAGTTTTGTTTAAGTAATTAAACTAAATAATTGTAATCAGGTTGTGAATAAATTGTTACTGCTTCAAATTTTATTTTGTTATTATCTTCCTTAGAAGGGCCATAGATCAGTGTCTGAGTATCTGTCCTGCATGCAGAAGCATCTCCATATGGGTCTGGGAGAGGTTCCCTGCCCCAAACCCAGACAACCTGCTGCCAGTCGGTGTAAACAATACTGAAGACTCAGTAGATGGCAGCTTCTTATTTAATTTGGCCTTTAATGCAGAACTGTAAGGACTCACTAGAATCTTACTTTATCTTTAGAGGAAGGGGTGTAGCTCAGTGGTACAGCATCTGCTTTGCATGCAGAAGGTCTCAGGATCAATCCCTAGTGGTGTCTCCAGGTATTATTATTGTTGTTGTTTAGTCATTGAGTCGTGTCCGACTCTTCGTGACCCCATGGGCCAGAGCACGCCAGGCACTCCTGTCTGTTGTTATTATTATTTATTAAATTTGTATAGAGCTGGGAGAATGCCTGGAGAGCTGCTGCCAGTCAGTGTGGACAACATTGAACAAGATGGACCAAAGTCTGACTCAGTATAAGGCAGCTTCCTATGTTCATGCAAACCAGTATTCTGATTAATACTTTTTATGGGGTAGGGTAAGGGCACTGGAGATGAGTTTATAGAACCAAGAAAGTGGTAGCACGAAAAGGTTTAGGAACCATTACCTTAAGAACTACACCACAGGTAGGACACGTTTTTTTTGTCCAGGTCCTCTGCATGGGATATTTCCACTGTAGGCTCAGTCCCCGGGCCTGCAACATGTGCTCTTAACAGGAACAAAAGACCCAGCAGGGCCCTTCCAATTAACGGCCCCCCAGCGCCCTGCAAGGCTACGGCATATAAAGCAATGCCCGCCCCCAACCGCTTGATCTCCATTCACACCGAAGCCTGAACATTTTGGGGCACCCCCGGGGATGCTGCGGAGGTGAACAGAAGCTCCTGAAACCAGCCTTGCCTGATCAATTTCATGCCAGCAGTGAAGAGGGCAGAGCAGCGGTGGTGGCGATGGTGGAGAGGGTTGCTCTGGTAACGCGAAGTCTGCCTATATTATTATTTTTTTCATAAAAGAGCATTTGGGGTTTCAAGAGTCGAGGATGGCGACAAGCATGATTCAGCCGGTGCCAGCAATCGTGGTGGTGGTGGGTGGTTAGACCACCACACGAGACTAGACCAGTGTATGTGTGGGCTGCAGCTCAAAACCCCACCACCACACCTAATCATGCTTTCATTGATGTGGGTGTCAGTATCTATTCCCACCCACCTTATTTATTTTATTGCGCGTATAACCCATCTTTTCCTGCAAGGTGGTGTACATGGTTCACGCCAACCCAAGGTGGTGTACATGGTTCACACCAACCCCACGCCAACCCTGTGAGGTAGGTTACACTGAGAGGCTGGGCCAAGGTCACTCAGTGAGCATTTGAATCCTTAACAGGGGAAACAATTTAAATAAAATATTGGAGGGGCCCAGGTAAACCCTGACACACACACACACACAATTTGAATGGGAATTTCCAATAACTTTGAGGGGCCTGGGTCACTCAAATATTTTGGGGGGTGTTGAAGACTCCTCTGGTCCTAGGGGTTGGCTCCTATGAACCCTCATATACTACTTGCAAGTAGACAAGCGATTCTGGGTCCGTAAGTGCATGCAGTGTTGTTGCTCTTTAGTGTGGATGAGCTTGTGGTAGCATATATTAACATTTTCCCACCCCCATGTGAGGTTCGTCTGCCAGCAAAGAAACAACTCAAACATCAATGGACTTCTGCAAGGGATAGTCCGCCATCTGCTGGCAAAGATGCTGCAAGGCTATTCCTGTCTCTTTTGTTTCGCAATCTACACTGCCGGGTTCAATATTTTAATCCTGTGACATAGGTACCAACTCCCTGGGGCCCTTGGTGTCCGAGCACACACAAAATTCCCCATGAAGGGGCCGGGCACCCACAAATTTCAGTGCCAGGACCATGCACGCTGCATGGCACCCACAGCCCCGGGCACCCATGGTCACGGGGCCAAGCTGGCACTCCTGCCCTGTGACTGGGAATCATTTTCAGCCCAAGGGCAGCATATTTAGGGAATTTGAACTCAGATCTTGCCCCAGCCAAAGTCCTAACATATTGGTCACAGCCTCACACGACATTTTTGGGCTTAAGGGTAATGATTTCTGTGAGCGTCAATACTCTTTATTTTGCTTTTATTGATTGCATTTATATCCCAACTTTTTTTTTCTTCAAAGAGCTGAAGGAGCTGCACATAGTTCTCCCCTCATTTAATCCCCAGAACAGGCAGCGCTGGGTCCAAAGTCACCCAGTGACCCACATGGCTGAGGTGGGATTTGAACCCTGCTCTCCGAAGTCCTAGTCAAACACTCCTCCAACCACTACACCACACTGGCTCACATACCTGACGGTTATGGGCATAGCCAGTATTTTTTATTTTATTTTTTTGCATGGGGCAGGCCTTTTGTGGAGGGGGGGCATAAACTCAGTTGGCTATGTACGTTTATGTATTTTTATTTATGTACGTTAATGTATTTTTATTGATTGGGGGGGCAGGTGCCCCTCCCTGTCCCGTCCCCCCGGCTCTCCCTTGGCTATGCTCATGCTCACAGTACTGGGTTGTGGCTTACTGGGATCATGGTTCCATTTGAAGCTGTTACCTGGCATCCTCACACAGTTGCGAGGGCCTTGGAGGCCTAGCAGGGCCTTCCTATGCCTCCCCCTACATCCAACCAGTGGCGTAGCGTGGGGGGTGCAGGGGGGGGCCAGCCGCACCGGGCGTAACATCTGGGAGTTAGGGTTAGGGGGCGCAAATCCACGGGTTAGGGGGCGCAAATTACTTGCCTTGCCCCGGGTACTGACAACCCACGCTACGCCACTGCATCCAACACAGCCCTCTGAACAGGCACCAGGCAGCTGGACTGAGCCACTCTGTTAGTTTATTGTTCAAGCCTAATTTCACCAGTGGGGAAGGCTCTGACTATATGTATTTATTTATGTATCTTTTCATTCATTGCACACACACGCCTAGTATATATGTATATATATGGTATTATTATCCAAATGCTATATATATATATATATATATATATATATATATATATATATATGCAGGTTTTGGTGTCCTCGGGTGTCTTCCCGTGTAAAAGTTGGGGTGTCTAGGCGACGTTTCGACGAGGTCTCACTCGTCATCTTCAAGATGACGAGTGAGACCTCGTCGAAACGTCGCCTAGACACCCCAACTTTTACACGGGAAGACACCCGAGGACACCAAAACCTGCATTCCTGTACCCGTGAAAATCTACGAAAGCAAATATATATATATATATATATATATATATATATATATATATATATGCATTCCAAATATTGTTTTACTCAATGCTATTTTTCTAGAAAAAGAGGTGCTGGCTGCAAAAATAAAAATATAGGCCATATATATTTCTCCCTCTTCAATTAATCACAATAACCTTGTGGGGTAGGTTAGGCTGAGGCAGTGATGGGCCCGCAAAGTTGCACCCAGTTAAAGCTTCATAGCCAAGTGGGGGAATCTGAACCATAGTCTTCCTCGGGTCCTAGTACAACATTCTAATCACTATGCCGTACTGGCTTTCAGGCGCCTGGTTGAAACTGTTTTCTTTCAGGAAGGCTTTGCACTTTGCGAACGTGCCAATGTTTCCAACCCTTAGATCATACATTTTGCATTTTGTATTTTCAGTGGGGGTTTTTTCATAGAGAGATTTAAAAAAAACAAACAACAACACACACCAGGGGATAAATTCCTTTTTTAAAAAGTAAAATAAATAAAACTTTCCCACTATGCCTGTAATTCAGGCATTCTGGGAAAGATAAAAGGTTGCCAGGCCCAGTCACCCAGCTGAGCATTGATAACACATGGTGGGGGGCTCCAGCGGTTATTTTACTTGGGGCAGGGTGTGGGTCTTGGATTCTGGTTCTCACTGACATAAAGTAGCCAGAGCACACTCTGACCATGCCTCCATTTTACCATCTTATTCTGCACTCTGTGCTTTTGCCTAATTGAATTTCTCTTTATCACCATCTCCCTCTTCCCTCCTGCCTCCCTCCCATGCTTTTTGGGAGCCGTTTCCCTGGAAACAAGACCTGCTTAATTCTGTCATCTTTGACATTCCACTCCTCATTCTTCGGTGAGATCATCACCTGCCTCGGTTCCCCTCCTTCTGCAATCCTGCCTCTCAGACATTTGCCATCAGAGGGTCATTAGCCAATTGGAGCTAGTATAATATTTTCCCCCAACCCCACTCCCCTGATCCCAAAAGATTGCAATGCGATCCTGTTTATATCCATCAACCTCAGAGACATTGAACTCAGCACTATTTAGCAGACAAGCATAGGATTGCACTGTTAGGCAGATAGCCAGACAGGTAGTGGGATGGTGATGATGATGATTACAAATTTATTAATATCCTGCCTTTCCACATGACAGGGACACAAGCTGGTTTACAGATAAAATATGAACAACCTAAAACAGGGGGGGACCCATTAGAAACCATTAAGCATTAAGAGAATTAAAACATATCTATATCTATATCTATATGAGCTCTATTAGAATCATACAGATAATTACAATAAAAACAGCACGGCACCAGCCCTTTAATTAAAAGCAGTTGTTTCCCAAAACCCTGTTAAAACAAGTCTTCATCTAGACTGCTACTAGCCAAAAACTGGAAATTTGCTAGAGATACCAACAATAGAAGAATGGCCGAAGAAAAAGTTGGACTTTTTGGAGCTGGCTGACCTGACTAGAAGAATCTGCGACCAGAAAGAAGAGATACAAGAAGATTAGAAGAAATTTAAAGATTATTTGGCTAAGTATTGTGATATAAGATAATTAGAAAATTCTTGGAAGTAACGAATAGGCTTAGGGGTAGAATAAGAACATGTGTTAGTAAACAGCAAGGATTGGAATATTAATAAAGGAGAAGGGGTTAGTAAATGATAGGAGTTAATATTATTAGAAATATGAATTTGGAGAACTGATATACAGGTGATATAATGAAATTCACTTAGAGGGGTTTCTAGGAAGTCAGATATCAATGTTATGAGAATTAGATAGCTGAAGAAATAATTTTTCCTGTGTTTAGTTTTACAGTATTGTATTGTAATGTGTTTTTCTTTGTTGTGTGTTTTGTATGTCATTTTTGTTATAAATGGGAAAATCAATAAAAAAAATTGAAAAGAAAAAAAGAAACAAGTCTTTATCTGCCAGCAGAAGGATAGCAAACAGGGAGCCAGTCTAGCTTATCCAGAGAGGGAGTTCCAAAGTCTGGGAGCAGCCACTGAGAAGGCCCTGTTCCAGGTCCCCACTAAGCCTGTCTGTGGGGGTGTTGGGACCAAGAGAAGTGCCTCCCCAAAATATCTCAATGTCAGGCAGGTTCATATGAGGCAATGTGGTCCTTCAGATAGGCTGGACCTAAGCCATGTAGGGCTTTATAGGTCATTACCAGCACTTTGAATTGTGCCCAGAAGCAGATGGGTAGCCAGTGAAGCTGTTCTAGCAAAGGAGTTGTCTGCTTGTGGTCTTGGATGTGGGCTTTCCATTATGGGCACCTGGTTGGCCACTGGGAGAATAGGATGCTGTACTAGATGGGTCACTGGTCTCATCCTGCTTGGCTCTTCTTTTTATGAACAAATCCAACGAATAAATAAACTTTTACGCTTTACTCCTTAGCTAGTGATGTATGCTAATTTCAAACATTCTACTTTAAGTGGGACTAATATTGGATACAACCCATAATTGCTATTGTGATAAAAAAATTAGCCTTCATATTCGCAAAACAGTTCATAGTAAAGAGGGGGTTCTTCCCATGACTTCCAGTACTGTACTTGTCTGCCAATTAAACAATATTTAATTTAATGAATCGATTGTCTCCTTTTTCCACTGAATCATCTGCTGTTTAATCCATCGTGTTTACGTTTAATCAATATATTGCTAGACACTTACGGTACCTGTATTGGTGCCTTTGAAAATATTATTGATTGTAAAGGAGCCCTTCTGAGGTACTGAAGGAAGAGAAAAGTAACACAGTTTCATAAACAAAAGTTACCAATTTTAATTAGAAGGCAAATAGAATCTGCCTCTAATTTTTCTTTCACTTTTTCTCTATAAGGATTGACAAATCTTACCAGTTCAATTTGTCCCAGGGCCCCTTTGGACTAGTGTTATTTACTGTAGGCTACATTCTGCCACATTATGTAATAATAGTACAGTAGTGATGGATTTATCCTGGACCATCCACACATCATTCTGCTTTTTCTATGGCCACATCCGCATTCTACATTTAAAGCAGTATCATACTACTTTAAGCAGCCATGGCTTAAAGAATCGTGGGAATTGTAGTTTGTTAAGAGTACTGAGAGTTGCTAGGATACCCCCCACTCTACGGAGAGAGCTACGATTTTCAGAGTGATTTAACAGTCAAGCCTTCTTCCCAGGGAAACAGCATCCTTAAAAAAGTACAGCTCCCAGGATTCTTATGGGGGGAATCCATGACTTCCGAGTCAGACCATTGGTGTCTCTGAATCTACACAGATATAAAAAACGCTGTGAAAATGCTTTTTAGAAAAATACTGTAGTTTAAAAATATAGATGAAATTTGTCATTAGCTCATCAGTGCCACCTAGTGCCACATTTGTATAATGCTCTTAAAACACACTTCATACGCTATGTTTGCAGCTGTATAGCAGAGTCATAGCTTGGTATTATCTACACTGCAGCCCCATCAGCACTATCCATTTAAAGCACTATAATACCCAGTGCTGCTTTTATTTGGCAAAAGAGTGAGAGCTGGTATTCATATATCGATAAAAGTGTAATCGGTGGCAACACAAAATGGCTGCCATGAACAGCAAAAAAAAAAAGAAGTGCCAGTGCTCCATACTGGTGAGTAATGCCACATTCAAACATTCTCATTGTACCACTTTAAACAGTGATGTCTTCCCTCAAATAATTCTGAAAAGTGTAGTTTGTTGTATGCTGCTGAGTTGTTAGGAAGCCCCCTATTCCCCTCACAGAGCCACAATAGTTCCCAGAGTTCCCTGGGAAGAGGGATTGATTATTAAAGTAACTGGGAATTATGACTCCATGAGTGGAATATGGTGGTCTCCTAACAACTCTCGGCACCTTTAACAAACAACACTTCCCAAGATTCCTTGGGGAGAGCCATGACAGTGTTTTAAAAGTAAAGTGCAGATGTCGCCTCAGTTGTTCTGCAATGCATTATCGAGGCCTGGAAGGGGCTCTCTTGCACCATAGCTGTCAACTTTCAGATTTGAAAATAAAGGATCAGCAGCCTCGAAAATAAGGGATCAGTGGCCTCATCTGTCCCAGGGACAGTCTACGGGATATCTAACAATCCGGGATAGCAGCGGGAAAGGGCAGGAAACGGCACTGGAATAAGGGAATTTCCCACAAAAAAGGGAAGGTTGACAGCTATGTCTTGCACTATAGGCACAACAAAAACAGGATACACACACACACACATAGCTGTCAACTTACAGATTTGAAAATAAGGGACCAGCAGCCTCGAAAATAAGGGATCAGCAGCCAAAATAAGGGATTTTAGTCAACCAGCTGAAATACAAAGTTAAAAGGGACCAGATAATTTGGGAGAGCAGCGCCGGTTTTTAGCCCTTCGTTTCCAGAGGTTGCTGCTCAAGACACCAACTGATGAAACACTGCAATTAAATAACTACAAGCAGCAAACACTTTTCGTGCAAAAACCAAGTCCAAGCTACGAAGATGCTGCTGCAGTTCTGTGTTTTTTCTCTTGTGCTCCATCTGCAGCTCTCAGTTCCACCAGGCGGGGCAGGAGGAAGGGGGGGGGAATAGCGCCTGAAGTAAACCCGCAGATCAGACCATCTATGCTAGTCTACCACTACAAATCTATGAGAGAAGCGCTTGCGGTCCTTCCTCCGCTTTCCCCCTCTATGGTTAGCCCTTGGAACACCTGCCCGCACCTCCTCCTCCTCCTCTTCCTCTTCTCTTTGAACTGCTTTCTCTATGGTTGCCCTCGCTCTCGCTCCTCAGCAATTCACAGGCCACGCCAGGCTGCCCATCTCATCCGGGTCCTTCGGTGGCGCGGCTGCAGTACGGCCTAGTGGGAGTGGCGGGCAGAGGGGAGGCCCCAGGCAGAGACACTCAGTTTGGCGGCCGCGAGGAGGGTGGCGGCGGAAGGGCCTCAGGCTCCCAGGGGCTGAGGCTGGTGAGAGGAGGCCGGAGGGGGGCCAACACAGTTGGAGCCTGTCTCCTCCCTGATCTGCAGGCAGGGAGGGAGAAAGAGGAGCTGCTTCCTTTGAAACCTGGGAAATTTAAGGGACATCATCAATAAGGGACAGCAGCGGGACACGGCGCTGGGATAAGGGAGTTTCCCGCCAAATAAGGGACAGTTGATAGCTATAACACACACACACACAGGTCATTTCTGAGACTGGGTTTAAAATCAGCACCTTCTTTAGCTCTTGTAAAAATATATATTTGGGAACGAAAACCAGGATTTACTATATAAAGCCCTGTTGGTTTTTCCTCTTAAGGCTGCTGGGTTAGAAATCACTTACAGGTGATGCTCCCTGGCAGGGATTTATTTAGATACAGTACATAGTACAAAAAAGAGTTTGAAGCATTACTCTCTGAAATGTTGAGTAGCTGTGTTTTAGAAAGCTCAGGGAATAGGGTTGCCAGACCTCCAGGGATTTGCCCACTCCCTTCCAGGTGCAGGAAATGCTTTTAAATAAAAATAAAAGTAAACAACAACAGCAACGGCAACGATGGGTGTGGCTGAACGGAAACCAAAATGGCCACTTAGAACAGTTTCCTCCCCTGGGTGCCAGTTTTAACTAAAATCTGTTTGATTGCACAGGATTTATTAAAATAAAAATAAATCTTCTTCCCTCTGCCTAAGGGAATGTCCACAGCAGCATTTCACTCACCCCAAACCGGGAAGCTTAGCTCAATGCTTCATGTGAGGCCCCTATAAACAAGTGAAGAAGACAAAATGACTGCTGTGCCTCCTAAAATAGCAGAAAATACAGCTGTAAAACCAAAATACTTGGATGCCACATTCAGGGAATAGTTTGAAGCATAATGCATTTCCCTTAAAAGCCAAAATCATATAAGCCTAGAAGGAATTAATAGCTTCTCTGGAAGCAAAGGTAAATACAATAATGGAAAAGCTGGAGGGTACTGCTGAAACAGCTTCTGCAGCAGTGGATTTAAGTTTGAAGCAAAAATTAAGAGGCTGCTTAGGGAAAGTAAATGCATTAAGTGTAAGCTTGAAGAAGTGGGAAATAGTCACTAAAGGGTTAATATACACAGGATTTAAAAGGAGGCAGAAGGAAATAATATTACAGGATTGATAATCCAGTGGTTTAAAACTGTTAGACATTGCCTGGAATTGTCCCCAGAAAATATGAAGAAGAATGCATAGAGTACTGCCAGCCAGTCTGCAGGATACAGCACCCCAAGGGGTATTGTTATGAGCTTCCACTGTTTTAAAAAGAAAAATGAGATTTGAAATGCTTTGAGAAAGGTTGAAATAATAATTTGTGACAATAATCCAATCATGATATTTTTTGTTTTTTGGACACTGATAAAATGAAGGGAACATAATACTCAATCTGCAAGATGTAGGAATAAGATATTATTGGGCTTTCCCCTTTCGTTTAGTGACTGCTAAACAACACTCTCAGCCACCAACCTCAAGGAACCCACAAAACTATCAACACCACTAGAACTGGTCTGTCCGCCTAGGGTTATTGATTTTTTGGGATAGTGAATCCACTGGTGAAGTTAACCCAGCTCAGGAGCCCAGATGAGAGGGCTACAAAAGAGCCAAAAGACCATGTAAGAGAATAACAGGACAATGAAGAGGCAGCATTGCACATTTTTCAGAAAGGTTACTACACTCTTTAATAAGCAGGAACTAATGCAGAACTGAAGAATGCTGTTTAAAAAAAGAGAGAAAAGGCTCCTTTTCTATAGAAGTGAAAGCAATCAAACAAAGGAATGACCTGAAAATATAAATATCTTGAAAGTACCCAGAGGTTGGGACATGAGGTTTACAAGAAAATATCCACTTTAATGTACCTCATCATTTACATGTTTAAAATAAGTTTGATTTTTATGCTTATGATTTACTCTATACCCATAGTAGTACTGGAGTGCCCTCTACTGTTAAAAGAAGACACACACCAGGGTGTAAGTTCTCAAGGTTCTGGGTTAATTCAAAGGTTTATTTCAAAGATGTGATACAAGTAGATTTTTTACAGAAGTAGATTAATTTGTAGAACCAAAGCAAAAACATGGAAAGCTTAGATTGGCAAAGGACACTATTGCTTAATGGCCAAAATGAGTACAGGTATTAAAGTAATTTCTTTTAACTGTGAAGGGGTTGGGAGATCCAATAAAATACACCAGAATGGCAACTTATTTGTTCAAAAAGGATCCACATATAGCCTTTTTGCAAGAACCCTATAATGCAGATAGGAAAAAAACCCACACGTTGTTTATGCAGTCATGTGTGGGCCAAAAGTACCTCACGAAGACAAAACCATGCAGGAGAAGTGGGAGAAAACCACACTGAGCTTGCTGGAGAAAAAGTGGGATATAAATTCAATAGAAAAGCAATGTGTTATGCTTCCTGACGTCACTGGACACCCCTCCTGTGATAACCCCAGGTAGCTGCTCCTGGGTCCCAGGTTTGTGCCCTGGAATCTCAGGGTTTGGGATGCCCCATACCTGGTAACCCTATCAGGGATGGACAAATACAAGACAGTTTTATTATTGATTGCTATCATTTTATTCAATACATGGCTACAACTGGTGTTAACAAAGACAGCTCTGCAAAAACAGGGTCAGTGATGGCTGGATTGATCCTTCCTCTTTGCAATAAAATTTCTTTCTTTTGTGCCTTATCTTGTTTATGATGTAACACTTCCTGTAGTCATTTAATGTTCTGCATTGATTTTCTTTGGCAGTTTCGTGGTTTTGACTTACAATATCTGTTATATTACAATGATCTGACTTGCACTGACTGGAAACATTGGAGTCTTTCCGCCTCAAATCTTTTACAGGTACAAACAGTACTGAAAGTGGGATGGTGTCTAATCAACAGATAAGAGTGGGATGGGGTGGCCATCCATCAACAGATAGGGTGTCATCACCTACTGATGGCAACCTAAGCCAAAGCTCTGGACAAGCTGGGTGAGGGGGCGCATAAAGATATTAAAAAGCATTGGGGAGAGAATTGTGCCCTGCGGTACTCCACACACCAAGGAGTAGCACGACGGCAGCTCACCCCCCCAGCACCACCGTCTGTCCAGAAAGGAACGAGCGCAGCCACTGAAGGACTGTGCCCTGAATCCCCACATCGGCGAGGCAGCGGTCCAGAAGTTTGTGAGCAACCATGTTGAAGGCTGCTGACAGATCTAAGAGAATCAACAGCCCCGACCCGCCTCGGTCCAGCTGCCTACAGAGATCATCAGTTAGGGCAACCAGAACCATCTCGGTCCCATGACCAGAGCAAAAGCTGGACTGGAATGGATCTAAAGCCGATGTTTCATTCAGAAATCCAACAAGCTGTTCAGCAACCGCTCTCTCAATCACCTTGCCCAGGAACAGAAGATTCGAAACTGGGCGGGAATTGAATAGATTTAAAGGATCTAATGGCCACTGGTCCCATCACCTCCTGGCAAATAGAAGGGGAAGAAATAGAGGCAGTGAGAGATTTTACTTTCTTGGGCTCCATGATCACTGCAGATGGTGACAGCAGCCACGAAATTAAAAGATGCCTGCTTCTTGGCAGAAGGGCAATGACAGGCCTAGACAGCATCTTGAGAAGTAGAGACATCACCTTGCCAACAAAGGTTCGTATAGTTAAAGCTATGGTTTTCCCAGTAGTGATGTATGGAAGTGAGAGCTGGACCATAAAGAAGGCTGATCGCCGAAGAATTGATGCTTTTGAATTATGGTGCTGGAGGAGACTCTTGAGAGTCCCATGGACTGCAAGAAGATCAAACCTATCCATTCTGAAGGAAATCAGCCCTGAGTGCTCACTGGAAGGACAGATTGTGAAGCTGAGGCTCCAATACTTTGGCCACCTCATGAGAAGAGAAGACTCCCTGGAAAAGACCCTGATGTTAGGAAAGATGGAGGGCACAAGGAGAAGGGGGTGACAGAGGACGAGATAGTTGGATAGTGTTTTCGAGGTTACCAGCATGAGTTTGACCAAACTGCGGGAGGCAGTGGAGGACAGAGGTGCCTGGCGTTCTCTGGTCCATGGGGTCACGAAGAGTCAGACACGACTAAACGACTAAACAACAACAACAACAAAGGATCTAATGATGTTTTATTTAAGAGAGGTGCCAAGGGACAAATTGATGATGTCACCCAGGGGGGCCTGCAACTCGTCTGGACATGCTCAATTCAGCCAGGATGGGCACAAGTCAAGAGGACAAGTGGTGGGCTTTCTGGCATGGAGGAGTCTGTCCACATCGGCTGGCAGTATCCGGTCAAAGTTGTCCAGTACTGGACCTGAGGACAATCAAGGTGCCTCCAGTTCCATTATTGTATCCAAGTTGGCAGGGAGGTCATGGCAGAGCGACAGGACCTTCTCCGCAAAAAAGCTCCCAAATGCCTCACAGCTATGTGCCTGATTCATATTTAAATTTGGCTGTCCCTCTAGGGATGTTAGAGACCTAATTATACTAAAAAGTTGTGCGGGGCGAGAGCTAGCGGATGCAATGGAGGCTGAGAAGTAAGACTTGTTTGCAGTCTTCACTACTATCTCATAGGTTTTCATAAACGCCCTATAAGATGTTCTTGAGGCTCCATCACAAGTACTCTGCCATACTCGCTCTAGCTGTCTGACCTCCTCAGTAAACCAAGGGGCCCGGTTTCTGTGGGGTTGCAGAGGGTGCCTAGGTGTGATCTCATCTATGGCCGCCAAGCATCAGGTATTCCAACCCTCAACAAGCTCAGTCAATGAGTCGCCAGGGGGAGCAGGATCCCGCAGGCCTGATGGAATCCATCAGGGTCCATCAGCCTCCGCGCCGAGCCCAAATCGACTCACCACCTAAGCAAGGTGGGGGCAGGAAGTCAATCCTGGCTTTCAGAGCATAGTGATCAGACCATGGCACCTCCATAGAGGGGGACATGATCACATCTATGCCTGTGCCAAAGATCAAATCCAGCGTGTAGCCTGCTTGATGTGTGGGGCCCAAAACAAACTGGGAGAGCCCTAGTGTCACCATGGAAGACACCAGGTCCAGAGCCTGTGAGAAAGGGGTGGCACTCTCGGCAGGGGTTGGGGGACGTGTCTGATTTTGCCAACTCCGCAATGGATCTGCAGGTCCAAATAATTTGATCCCAAGGGCTCCCCTGCCCAGAAATACACAGTGAGGCCATGATGGACCCAACTAGGGTCAGTCCCTGATCTCCCTATAATTCTTGCTCAATGATGTGACCCGAATGAGTCTCAGCTCAGGTGGTTTTGACTTTGTCTCGTCCCAAAGGTACTCCGGAGAGAGGAGCTTTGAAGGCTTCTGTGAAAGGAAGTGCCTGTTCAGATGACTTTCCTCTTGCCAAGCTGCCATGATGCCGTTGGCCTTGTCTGCCAATATGGTCATGTGGCAAGCCCTGGTGAACTCGTAGACATTCTTGACCAGGCCTCCAAAGGCCGCCCCGCAATAGCAGAAGTCTCCTTCTTCCTTAGAGATGTAGGCCATGGAAGCAGGTCTCCTCTCATATGGGAATGCTGTCCGAGAGACCTTGTAGTAGCCTGGGTGGATCACGGCCACCATCTCCCCCAAGGTCTCTGGGCCCCACGGGTTATGAAACAACATGTCAATGTCCAGGCAGAAGAGATAGTCCACGTCTCTGTGGGCTGTATCTGAGATGTACCGGTTTATGACCTCCATCCTGCGCATGGAGATTTCTTGCCAGTGGGCATATTTCTTTACAGGGATGAGGTGGAGGGTTCTCCCAGGCTGCAGGCGGACAGCGGAGATGTCTTTGGGGTTGTCTGTGAAGATGTAGTAGTTCACATGGTATCCCACCATGAAGTACTGTTCAGCTGACTCCAAAAAATGGCTCACAAATCGTATGTATCTGAGTAAACGTTAAAGATATATATATTAAGAGCAATTGCTCAGAGCAGAGGTTTTAAGAAGCAGATTTTCAAGCTGTACTGCTGCTGGTCAGTGTATGCAGTATTGGGTGAGATGGATCAATGGTCTAATTTGGTATAAAGCTGCTTCCGGGGCTCCTAAGGCCCTATAAGGCGGGAGCAAAGTAGGCTAGAATCAGACCAGGAGTCAATGTGGCCTAGGGCTACCCATCCTGAAATGCAGCAGCTCCACAAAGCTATTAATCCTGGTTACAGGTAGGTAGCCATGTTGGTCTGCCGTAGTCGAAACAAAATAAAAAAAAAATCCTTCCAGTAGCACCTTAGAGACCAACTAAGTTTGTACAAACTTAGTTGGTCTCTAAGGTGCTACAGGAAGGATTTTTTAAAAATTTTGTTTCTATTAATCCTGATGGCTGTTCTCTCCCTCCACTGTTGGAGGCAGTAAATGTTTCTGAATATCACTTGGTGGAAACTGCAGGAGAGTTACCTTTTAGGCTTGATCCAAGAGGGCTCATCCTATGTCCTTAAGCCCAGGGGTCTGTGCCAGGCACAGAGTTGCTACAGCCCACATCATGTTTTAGATTTCGGCAAATGTGCAGACTTTCCCAACCCCTCCTGCCCTTTCTACTTACTTTCCAACGGCAAAGGCAGTCATTCCAATGGTAAGGTTCAAAGGCTTGTAGATGCTGTCCAAGATTTCAGGGTTGAATGTCCCCTCCCAGACAATGGGGGCCAGCCACGGAGTCACGGTGAGCACATCAGAGCGCCTGAGGAAACCAGGAAAATAAAGCAATGCAATGTCAAAAGTGTTGATTGAGCAAATAGGATGCTACTGGTGATCAGATCTATCAATTTCAGTTTCTTATTTTTCCCAAATATAAGTTCAGTTCTCCATGTTTCCATCTGTTGTTGTTTTTTAAAGTACAGTACTCCGGAAACTTCATTTTTCTGCAAGTTTCCCTGATACACACACATTTTTCATATGCAATTATGGCTAATATACATACACAGTTTTGCAAAGTCACTTTCCCTAAAATAATGAATTTCTGTATGTTCTATTCACTAAAATATACATTTTCAAATGCACACTTTGTCCTAGTACAAACATTTTTTCTTTAAGCATTACTCAGCTGGAGAACAGCACTGCAAAAATTCAGAGAAGTGTGAACATGCTTGCGAGTTCAGGAAAAGTCATCCTGGACTTCTATAAGAGGTCACCTCAAATGGTATTAATTAGACAGGCCTCTGAAGCCAGAAATTTATTTTAATTAACCAGTATTCATGAATTTATTTATCTACACAGCACCAAGTTAAACTGTGGAACTCACTTCCACAGGAGGCACTAACTTGGATTGGACAAATACATCAAGGGCAAGGCAATCAATGGCTATTAGCCACAACAATATCCCTGCTCTGCCTCCATGGTCAGAGGAAGAAAGGCTTCTGAATACGAGTTCTTGGAAACTGCAGGAGGTGAGATTGCTTGTGTGCTCAGATCCTGGTTGGGTTTTTTTGTTGGGTTCTGTGGTTGGCCACTATGAGAACAGGATGCTGGACTTAGATGGGCCATTGGCCTGATCCAGCAGGGCTTTTCTTACATTCTTATTTACATTTAAATTTTTATCTTATTTCAATTTTTATCACCGTTGAAACTTTTGTACAATGTCTACTGCTTTGTTGCATTAAAAAAAAACAACAAAGTAAATTTATTAAAAGTTTTAATAAATAGAATATATGAATCGGGCCAGTCCTTTCTGGCACTTACGTCTGTTGCACAGACTTTGGCTGTGGATAAAAGAATCTGAAAAAGATAATAAATAGTCATATATTAGAACAAATCTCCAGAAGAAAGAAGCAGCAATTTTAGGGAAGATGCAAGTGGAAGAGAACTAACTGTGGGAAAAGCTGGTGCGAATTCTCCTCTCTGTACTGTAGTTTCAAAGCACTGTCCAAAAAAAGAGAGAGAAAGGGAAATTCAACTTTTATTTATTCATTTGTTTGTGTGCATGTTTTTTTTAAAGGTGTATATTACTTAATTGGAAATAAAACCTCTATGCAATTTGCAAAAAGCAAACATTAAAATTATCAAGAAAAGGAAAGTTAAAAACAGGATTTTATTTTTTAAAAGATGCAAAGTGTTATGAAAACAGTTTGGCTAAAAACATACTTAAAACACAAGCCTACATGTTCTGTGAGGATAGATTTGTCTGAACAAAAACCTTTTCAGTAAAGAGGATAGTGAAGATGCCTACCTGACATAAATAGACTGGGAGTTGCAAAGTAGAGGTGTTGCCACACTAACATACTGATTTCTTATAAGCGCAGAGCAAGTATAATGCAGTGCCTGTGACAGTGGTATTTCCTCCTATTTTCAAAGCTCCTACAGGCTCAGTTTGTTTGACACCTCACTCTTGCAACCAAAAAACATAGAACTGAAGAGCTACAAGGTACTCCAAAGTTAATCTAGTCTAATCGCCTAGAGCAGTGGTTTTCAACCAGTGTGCTGTGGCACCCTGGGGTGCCTTGAATGATAGTCAGGGGTGCCACAGGCAACACTGGCCTCTGTCCCTCTTTCCTTCCCTCCCTCCCTCAATGCCCTCTCATCTCTGCCTTGCACAGCTGTTTGTTGCAGCTGCCCTGGCTACAAGCTCCCCAAGTCAATGGTGCCTCTGGGGCTGGCCAGGGGGTGCTGGTTGCCAGGAGCTGAAGTGGCCTCAGAGTAAGCAAGCAAATGGGCAAGGGACCACAGCCAGCCAGTAAACCAGCCCTTGCTGTTGGGAATGGGCAGACAAGTCCCAGGCCACTTTGGTGCAGTGTGAGAAGGCACCTCTTTTCAGAGGAAGCTCAGAGACCAGAGGCTGCAGAGACGGCTGCCAAGGAGAGGGGAGAGGAGAGGAGGCTGAAGGAACACTCCACAAGGGAGAGTGTTCGAAAAGGGGCGAGGGGCTGCCAGCTCTGCAGGCAGGGGGTGACATAACTGGGCTCCTGAGCCCCACAGGGGTGTCACAGAAAGAATGCAGTTGGTCAAGGAAGCCGTGGACTCAAAACGGTTGAAAACTTCTGCTCTAGAATGCAGGGACCATGGCTAATCACATAGCATTGGATGGAGTATTGAGGCTCTGCAGTTTAGCCCCCCAATCTCACTATGGTACTTACAAGAGATCTGGGCATGGAAGATAATATGGAAGGTAGTGGGTCGGTCCTTTCCCAATCAAAACCCTGGGGACGAAAAAAAAAACAGTTAAAAGAGGCATAAAGGTTGTGCAGGACTTGAGAAATGTTATCAGGATGGGGGCATCTGCAAGGAAATGAACAATAAAATGGTCTTGTTGGACTTGGCATGGTGGTGGTGGGAGGCTGTACTTTTCTCCAATCCTCATATTTACATGGTGGAAATGGATTAGGTACTGACTAGTATTACAAGTGAAAAATCCTGAATTTAATTCAGAATTATTTTTGCGTTCTGTGTTTACAAGACGCAAAAAGGATTTAGCATAGGAGGCGATTTTCCTCAAAGCATGGTAACCGGCCTCATAGAGGACCATTGTTCCAGCTAGCTCAGTGTTGTATACATTGGCTGGCAGCATTTATTCGGTGGCTTCCAGCAACTGGTACTCAGAAGCATGGAGGTAAAGCATAGGCATCATGGCTAGTAGCCACTGAGAGCTTTCTCCTCCATGAATTTGTCTAATCCTCTTTAAAGCCATCCAAGTTGGTGGCTGCTGTGAACAGGATATTCAGCGAAAGAGACTCACCCGATAAAAAATGAAATGGTGCTAAAGGTGAGTGCAAGGACAGATAAGATAAGTTTCTGAAGTTTCATGTTTCCTGGGCTCGAACAAAAGAAGAATTATGGATATCCAAAGTCCAGATCTTATGTAGGTTTCACCTAGGGAAGTAATGAAAGTAACATTAGAGGTGTGTTATAAGAATTCTAAGGTCTCAAATATAAAATAAATGTTCGTACGTGTATAAGGAAAACACATACATAACTATTTAAACCACGTGTCTAAAATAGGACAGGAGAGCAATCCTGCAGCCATTTTGACTCTTGCAGTGACCTCAAATATTCCTCTGCAGTAAGGAAGGAAAATGGGGAAAGCCTTTCCATTCTCTTTTTGCTTACAAAGCCTGTATTAAAGTAATAACAATAATAAAAATATAAAAATAAATAAATAAATAAATAAACCCTTTAAACCTTCCCGGTTTAAAAACTGGGCTCAGGGCAGCTAACAGCAAATATAAAACATTGATTAAAATGCGACTTAAAAATAGCATAAAATACAACATAAAATGCAGCATCAATATCAATAAAATTCAAAAATTCAGGGGTCATTTTGCGGGGGGAAACAAAAAACTAAAGTATTAACCATCACAAAAGAATGGCCAGACTGCTCTGGTAATAAAGTCAGTGACCATTATGAGGTATCCTGGCAAACAGGATTTTTGCTGTAGACCACCTCCTTCTGTGATGTATGTATGATGTTTTAGGGGGGTGGTCTTGGGCGACAGGGTGGGCAATTTAAAGAGTTTACATAAAGGCTTGCACACCATTGTTCTGGGTTCTCTCCTCCCTCCTGTGTGTGGTGAGTGGGGACCCTATTGCAATAGTACTTTTCTTTTGCAATAAAGATCAGGCTTACTAGCCGCTTTGCTTCACAATATACTCTGGTTGGCCTCTGTTATTTTCTCCTACTGATAGGGAACCCACTTAAGGACTCTTAATGCTCTTGGATACCCCGTAAGAGAAAAGGAGCAGTTTTTTCTTATAACAGTTGGGAAAGTCTCTCTCCCAGTTCCACTTCCAGATCAATATAAAAGGAATCCAAGGAATCATTCTTACTCACTGCTTGTTGGTTATCTAACTCACAGTGGTAGAGCATCTGCCTTGCAAGCAGAAGGCTTCAGGTTTGATCCCCAAAGGCATCTCCAGGCAGGGCTGGGAGAGAACCCAGCCAGAAATCCTGAAGAACTGCTGCCAGTCAGTGTAAGCAATATTGAGCTGCATGGGACAGCAATCTGGCTCTGTATAAAGCAGCTTCCTACGCTCTCCACATGCTTTCATCCACCTGAAGGATCCAGAGTGCCCCAGCCTACAACCCTGGAGAGGCAGCTATATTCATGCTAGGGAACGTAGAAAGTGTGTTGAGCGACAAAATTGCTGGAGGGCATTAGATGGAGGCCAAATCTTCAGTCAGGGCGGGTATCAGCTTTGAAATAAACACTGCACCTCAATGAACTGTGTGTGCAGATGTGATGCTTTGCTTCCTGTTCCACTCAGGAACTTGTGAGAAAATATGAAGCATGATTAGATTTCCTGACTCTTGTGTATATTTGGGTTGTCTGTGTGTGTTTGCATCTCTATAGATTTTACACACAGCAGCCCATAAAATCTTTTTTTACTGAGCTGCTCTCTGCTGGGAGGCATTTGCAGCAAGGAAAAGGGCATATTAGGGAGAGCACTGAGAAGCCTCTCTCTACCCCCATTTCCACTGTTTGGCTTAAAAGGCAGCCATGGGAGGAAGCTTTAAAAGGAAAAATATCCCACGTAAAAAGGTAAAGGCAAAGGACCACTGGACGGTTAAGTTCAGCAGGACTAAACTGCTTTGGGTGCAACAGGACACCGTGACAAGTGCAAGAGCGCACAGAAACACCATTTACCTTCTCACTGCAGCAGTACCTATTTGTCTACTTGCACTGGCATGCTTTCAAACTGATAGGCTGGCAGAAGCTGGGACAGAGCAAAGGGAGCTCACTCTGTCATCCGATCGGTAAGCCTAAGAGTCCTGGTGGTTTACTCCACAGTGCCTCCTGCATCCCCTCTTTTTACCTTTACCTCCCACCTTTTACCACTCGCTCTTCATAGCTCAGAGATTCAAGAGAGCTGAGAAGTAACTTCATCTCACCCCCTTCTAACAAAAACCCCCCATGGAATGATGAAACACCTCTCTAGAGTACTTCACCTAGTGCTTAAAATTGATTAGAAATAGTTGGAATATTTATTTTGTAGTTTAAACAGCAGCAACTACTTAACCATCCATTTTATTTTGTTGAACTCTTAATTTAAAATAGGCATTAATGAGGGAAAAGGCTGTCTGCTTTTCTGCCTCCTTGTTGGAGCCTTTCAACGTTTTTTTATATCCCTCGGTTTGGGTGTGTGTTATAGAAAGATTATTGCTGGCTGTTCATCCTGTTGGCTGGACACTGCAGCATTTTATCTTTCCTGCCTCAGACCCTAAAATTTCCGATACCAAGGCCTAACTCCAAAATCTAGGGAAAGATTTGCTTACCAGAAAGAAGGAAATCAGCGAAGAGACTGTGAACGCGGTGGCAGCTCCCTGGAGCAAGGCAGTCAAGATGACCTCAGCATTTAAGGTGTGTTTACAGCTGAAAATTCAGGCTTCTTTCTTCTGATCCCTGTGTCCAGATTTATGGCCAGAGGTGCCTCTCTGGTTCCTTGCTGGAAGCCGATATGGTACAGACGACATCCTTTTGTGTGGTGAACCAGCAGGAAAATTTCGAAATACAGTATCTCACATGGCTTGAGTTTTCCCCCCTCCCATTCCTTAGCCTTCCCCTTCATGCATTAGTCATTTCCCATAGATGATGTCTGCCGACCTACCCTGCGAAACATTCTACTTTTTTCATGCTGCAGCTAGGCTGTTATGAGTTCTGCTTTTTCCTGGCATGCCTTGTGAGAGACTAATGGACTAATTATTGACCAGGAATGTATTTTGCCCACACTTAGAGCTTTCTGTGAAAACAGCCACTTCCCTTGTGCTGTGACTTTTGCCTAGATTTCTGCTTTTGCTTTCGTTTCATTTCTCTCTACTGTATGTATATATTGTTGCATCTATATTTTCAGCCCAGCCCAAAAGGTTCAGTTCCGTAAAAAAAATTGACAATTGGCTGCCCACTTACCGCCAAGCCAGGTTTAAGGTTCCTCTGTTAATTTACAAAGCACTGAACCACTTAGGTCCATGGTACCTCAGAGACCACCTGAACCCTTAAATCCTAGCTCAGTCACTGAGATCACCTGCAGGAACACAGGTGGTTCCACGAATTAACTGGTGAGGCTCATTTGACAAGAAAACCAGCCTTAGATGTCAATGGCCCAGTCAAGAGATTTAGCAGGCACCTTCTGTGCCACCTTTTAAACGCCTGCTGATAACTCTGTTTCGCCAGGCCTACGCAGACAACTAAGAAAATATCCTTCCACAATACAGTGGTACCTCTGGTTACATACTTAATTAGTTCCAGAGGTCCGTTCTTAACCTGAAACTGTTCTTAACCTGAAGCACCTCTTTAGCTAATGGGGCCTCCTGCTGCCGCCGCCGTTGCAGCCGTGCGATTTCTGTTCTCATCCTGGAGCAAAGTTCTTAACCCGAGGTATTATTTCTGGGTTAGCGGAGTCTGTAACCTGAAGCGTATGTAACCCGAGGTACCACTATAGTTCACTGGCTTTTATTGTGTGGTTTTATGTTTTTATTGTTGTAAACTGTATTGATACATTTTAATGACATAACAGTACATGCATATTTATATAATTGATTGATTGATTGATTATATAAAATCCCCAGAGGGGAGGAGGGAGCAGCAAACCCCTTGAGTTGTTGATTTGCTGCAGGGACAATTTATAAGTTGGTGAGGGTTTCTTTGTGAAAGGCTGTTCTTATCAAGGGAGATGGGAATGAGATATGGAGTTGGACTTGCCAGGCAGGTTCAGCAGGAATTTCTTTTAGTCTTAATGAAACTATTTTTTATTCAACATTTCCTTATGCAATACCTTACTCTGGAAAAACAGGGTCATAGATATTCCAGAGCATGAGCTGTGGATGAGGAGGGAATCGGTTCTAGCTCTCATTTAAAGGGCAACCTATCTAATCTGCACTTTCTGAAACAACGTATAAACCAATACTGTACACAAAATTGTGCATACTAGGGAAAACTGCTGTGGAAAATTGTGCATACTGTATTGGGGAAAATTCCACAAAAAGAACATGTATATTAGGAAAAGAATTGCACTAGAATGCTTATGAACTTTCATGGGTTTAAAGTCATAATTACAAACTGACGTAGAAATATGGAGAACTGAATTTAAGATTAGAAAAATGAGAAACTGAGAGAAACTGATTGATTTGCCCATCCCTATGAAGGCTTTTTCTCTTCACTCTGTGTACTTTCATGGAGCAGGAAAGAGGTGATGAAACTGGAGAAACCCTCGACAGAAAAACACAAATCCTCTTCCACTTAATTCACATTTCCCAAAACAACTCACGAAATGAAACCTGACTCTCCTTCCAAATTCACTCTTTTCCAAATGCTGCAATGCAGTTCTCCAACCAAATAACATGTACTAAAATGTGTATTTCAGGGGAAAGTGTGCATAAGGACTTCATATTGTTGGGAAAAAAGATACCTGCATTGCAGGGGGGGTGGACAAGATGATCCTCGTGGTCCCAGCTCTGCAATTCTATGATACTGGTGAAAAGGACACAGAAAAATATATTCTAGTAATTATTCAGGCCCATTAATTTCGATGGGTCTACTATGAGTAAAACTTACTTGGACAGAATCCTGAGTATATTCGCCAAAATTGTGTTAACAAATGTATATATACGGAGAAACATGGACTAAAATGCTGACAAGTTTTCAGGAGGACTTTTTATTTTATCTTTTTTTTTTGGATGCAGAGAGAATTAGATTCTAAGCTTGCAAAAATGTGAAAATGACAGATTCGTCCATCCCTAGTAGACCCAGACATGCAGTCTGAGCTGATGTAAAGCAGCCTCTTTGTTCCTCTGGGAACCCTTCTGAGGTGTTGTCAAGAGTTTCAACTGATTGACATTTGATTCAAATTCCCATTTGCAAATCCTCACCAGTTAACCCAGGGTGATAGAAAACAAGGACGCCTTGATTGCTAAATAATATATTTATTCAAGTGTGGGGGGTGGGTGGGTATATTGCTTACACAGAGAGAAATGAGAACACGTGAAGGCAGAAGAGTGTGGCAGATTCATGCGTAGAGCTGCTTGATCTTCTGCACTGACTTCTTCCACCAGTCTGTCCAGTGCTGGGCCTTCATTAGAAGGGCTGTTTTCTCCTTTTTAATCCTGGCAAATTCCACCTCCAACAGTTCCTTGAATGCCTATGTGAGCAACACAACCCCAGAAAATGCAAAATAAGGACCAAAGAAATCCATATTTGCCTTTGGAAGCCTTGAAAGTCGCCACTGGAGAGGGAGTGGGGGAAACTGCATGGGAGGGGTGTTTCTAGGACAAAGGTGAAACAGTTGGGTTCCCTTGCCATTTTTACTACTGGATGCTGGGTGTTGTTTATGCAGTCTTGTTATATGTATAGTACTGAAATGTGTTTTTGGTATGTTGTCATGTTTGCTATTGTGGTGTTTTGTTATGCTATTCTGTAAGCTGTTTTAAGCATGCTTGAAGAGTGGCATGATGTCAAGGTCAGTAAGGCAAGACACTGGTGAGTATGCACTGGGGGTAGCGGGGCTGGGAATAGCTGCCCAGATGCTAGACTGGTGTGCGTAGGTCTCCAGAGCTGTAGAAGCAACTGTTACTGTTATCTATGACAATAAATAAAGAATTAACTCTTTGTCATGTGCATTCCTTTGGCTGGGAAATGTCCTTGCCACATGCAAATAAAAGGAAGGAAGGAAGGAATCTATCTTTCTGAACTTACACCTAGGATGACTGAAGGATGGAGTTTAAAAAAACACAATAACTCCCCCTAATTTCCATTAATGATTATGCGCTCAGATTCCAGAGATGGAGCCCACATAAATCCTACTCAAGAGTTGTTGGCATCTATCTTTCTCAAGAGACAACAGAGTGCACCTGCAGGGCTGAAGTTAAACCACTGAAGAATTTACAGCACCTGCTGTGGCCACAGAGACCAGTAACTCATAACTGCTGCCTCCTGCATTGTTTTTGCTGTGTTAGCAGCACCAAAATGACCTATCCTGAGCACAAGCCTAGGCAGTGTGTATGGAGGTCCTGAGCTGCCCGGATGACAAGACCCCCCTCTTGGCCTAGCTGATGTGGTCCAAAGGACAGCAGAGGAATATATTTGATACCAGCTTGGGTGCAGGAGTTTCCAGAAGGAGGTGTACAAGGTGCCATCTGACCGTCTTAGGGATTTCACTCTGGATTTGTGTAAGATTTTCTTCTCCTAAACATGTTCCGCAAGGCAATGGGTTAACATTCTTCCTTGGGATTTATTCCCAAAGCCTTTTTCACGAATGGGTACACGCAACTACCGATTTGCGCAGGGGTTACATTCCTGACCCCTGCCTGGTCTGTCTCATTCTGCCACTGCCCCATTCTTCCACCTTTTCTGACCACTTCCAGGTTGCTGTGCTGTGAGTGCGCAGTCGTGCGTCAATTAGACACACATAAATTGGTTGCTGTCTGTATAGTCGCAAGGCAGCAGATGTTTAGGATCAGACTTTCCCTTCTCCAAGATGAGCAACCTTCCCAGGTTGACAAGCCTCATCTGCCCCTCACCTTTCTCTACAGTACATGCAGAAACCGCCTTCTTGCCCATTGGACCCATTACTGGTCTTGTCCACTCAATCCACCAGCCTGCCTTCACATGCAGGGGAAGTTCCAAACTCCTAACTACTAACTCAGGGTCTGAGATCCATTGGCTACTCACACTTAGTTTAGCTAGCCAATCGGAGCTGTTTACTGGTGTGTAGCTGCTATCTTGTGGCTTTACTCTTTTGTGCAGCCATTAACTGAAATAAATGGATCTTGGTTATGCTCATTAACTTCAGTGCATCAGTTCTGATTAGGACTGAGTGGGGGACAACCCTAGGCATTATGTTTCTGGATTAATGCAGTGTATACACACATACACCTGAAGGTAGCCCTGTTTAGGGAAGTTTTTAATGTTTGAAGTTTTATTCTGTTTAATATTCTGTTGGGAACCGCCCAGAGTGGCTGAGGAAACCCAGCCAGATGGGCGGGGTATAAATAATAAATAATTATCGGCGGCGGCAGGAGGCCGCATTAGCTAAAGTGTTGCTTCAGGTTAAGAACAGTTTCAGGTTAAGAATGGACCTCCAGAACGAATTAAGTACATATATAATATAATATAATATAATATAATATAATATAATATAATATAATATAATATAATATAATATAATAATATAATACCACTGTATTATATTATACTCTGTGGATAGTCTCCAAAACTGGGAGAACTGGTCTTGGATGGAACACAAGGATAGAGTGGTGAAGTTATTCTTTAATTACACCAGAGAGAGACTTGGAAGGGGCAGGCAGTGCAAGCTTTTGAACACCAGAGTTATGTGCTGGCTAAAGGCTGTCCCAATCAACAGTCTCTAGTTGCAGCATTCTGCTGGAGCCTCTTAACCAGGCTGAAGGGTAGCACATTTACTTAACTGATGTTCCTTTAATATTTTTAAATTCCTTTTACATTTTGTATTCATGCTTTTATACTTGTAAGTCACTTTGAGACATTTTTTGCAGTAAGTAACAAACAAAAGTAATTAATAATTCCAACTTCGACCTTTCATGAAATGCTTTTGCGTGGAATCCTACCCCATGTTAGCAACTCTTTTTCCTATCAGCTGCTGAGGCCACAGCATTTCCCCCACAGTTCCTTACCACATAAACAGCATCCCTTTTTTCCACCGCTGCCATGTGACCCAGGGTGGTCTTGGATGTAGTCAGTGAGGTGGTTTCTCGACAGATGATCTGGTTTGGAAAACCCACCAGGGTAGTTCTTGGGATTCCAGGCCAGGTCCTAAACAATCAATCAATCAATCAATCAATCAAATAACACACACAGAACCCTCCCAAATTGAACAGGGATGGGAGGGTGTAATAACCTCCCTCAATAAAGATAGGAGATTAGTAATGTGACCAGATTTGGGGATGGTTTTTTATTTTTTATTTTATTTTATCACTTCTTGGGGCACTTCCACACTGAAACCCTCTGAAATATGATTGGGGCGGAGCCACCAAAGTAGTTCCTGTTTGATATCCTGAGGAACCCTGAGGAGAAAGGGTTTTTCTTCTGGAGAATATGATCCTGGAAGTGGAGGAGGAGTTGCTGGTGACCTGGAGTGAAACCTGACCCAGAGAACTAGGTTGAATGCTTACCGTGCCCTGAAAGCTCACAAGAACCACAGGGCAGATTTGTGGCAAGAGACCACCTGAGATAACAGGGAAGTGAGAAGCGGGATCTGTTTCTGAGTGAGGGCCTTCCTGAAAGACTGCATGTTGAGTATCACCCTGACTTGAGTGATGGAGGGAATCAAGCAGCTTTTCTCCTTGTTCACCACCAACCCAAGCTGATCCAGCCAGAAGAGAATAAGATCTGTGGCCTAATGACAAGAGATCCAGAGATATCACCAGAATATCATCCAGGTAAGGGTGGGTGCAGATTCCCTTTGTTCCTAAGAACGCCACAAGAGCCACCAATACCTTGGTAAACACCCAGAGACAGGAGGAGAGGCTGAAAGGGAGGGCCTGATACTGGAAATAGTGGTGAGCATATGTGATGGGGGTGGGTGTAAATGAAGAGAATGAATAAGTAGAAATGAAGAAGATGGGAGGCCGGGCAGCCAACAGGAAACAAAATGAAAACACCCATTCAGAATCATCTACCAAATGATCTAGCAAACATGACAAAGGAGAGAACTAGACAAAGGAAAAATCCACAAAAAACAAACACTCAAGCATTTCTCTCTATACACATGGAGAGACAAGAAGACCCAGCTATCCTTTGCAGCAGGCAGGATTGCTCTGGAGAGACAAGATGACTTCTCCCCTCTGGAGATGAAGTTGCAAGTTGAAGACCCTGCCTGTCTCCAGTAGGGGAAGTCATCCCTATCTGGGATGGCATCTCTTTCCATCTGGTAAATATCCACTCTCTCTTCTGTCTGGGCACACTTCACCCAGCACTGATTGGTTGCTGGGTCACCAGGAGGCTGATCCAGAGACTGCCCATGACAGAGAGAATAGATAACATCTTAGTTAGGGTTTCTAAACAAGGACAAGGAGGGCTAGCCATAAAATTTTGCAGCATTATCCTCACTGCCAATTACTCCTGTTCGGGGTTCATGCCAGTTTGCCTTATCCCCATCCAGGTTGCTATAAGTAGAGGATTCCTTCCTCACCCATCCTGCCCCCAGTTTTCCTTTCTTTTTTCCAGTTAACACTCAATAGTATGTGGCTGAGCGTGCTCAGTCCTTTTGGGGAAGGGGCCACAGCTAAGCAGCAGAGAATCTGCTTTGCACTCAGAAGGTCCTGGATCCAATCCCCAACAGTAGGACTGGGAAAGACTCCATGGAGAGCTGTTGCCAGTCAGTGTAGACAACAATGAGCTAGAGAGGGATCAATGGCCTAATTTAATATAAGGCTGTTTCCTATGTTTCCTATTCCTCAGCTTTGGTTCCCCCCCTCCCTTTTATTTTCTGCCAGTTCTGGGGTTCTCTTAAAGAGGTTGATAGCATCCCTGTTGCTTTCCAATGACCCTATTTTGGCTCCTTTCCTATGGGCACTTACCACCCGAGTTCACTATCAGAGGGACTGTGTTTAGGGACTGTCTCTTTCCCGCCCTCACAGCTGTCTCATAGAACCATAGAATTGTTGGAAGGCACCCTGAGGGTCATCTAGTTCAATCCTGATAACGTTAATATCCATTAACATTAAAAGAACATGGTAGGGATGTAGAGATTCAAAAACAGTTTGCCCAGGGGTGTACCTCGGATCCCTTGCACCCTTGACAAAGAGATGTATTGGTGCCCCTACCCCACCCCTTGCAGGGCAGTGGAGCTTGCAGAAGGGTGGGCAGGCTCCTAGCCACTCCTAGGCAGCCTGGAGAGGTGCAATTTTGTGCCCCCCTGGTCCTGCGCCCTTGGTGTGGGCCAACCTGGCCAACCCCTAGATACACCCCTGACTGTACCCCCACATAGTGTGAAAAATTAGTTGCATGTCTGCATTTAACTTACAGCTGAATTAGGGGCAGGCAGCCACTTTGTGGTGGGCCAGATCCAAAAGGGGCCACTCCTCCAGATTGTTGAAGCCAATTCTAGCAGGTGATTTAAAATACGGCAGCGGAGGTTGGATGGCCATCTGTCAGGGTTTCATTAGTTGAGAATCCTGCATTGCAGCGAGTTGGACTAGATGACTTTTGTGATTCTTTCCAACTGCACAGTTCTGGGATTCTATGTCTGAAGAATTATGACACACCTGTTGTGCGTCACCTGTTACTTTTCATTGCCTTGTGGTATAGTTGCAATTAATCTCTTCGCATCTACCTGGCAGCAGTAAATGCCAGCCAGTTTCCTGCTGGAAAATGCCAGCCAGTTTCCTGCTGGGAAAAAACTGGATGTGCCCTCCTGGTCATTCCTTTGCAGTTATGGCTTTATCTGCCCTATGCTTCACATATGACATCTTACCTGCCACACCCATGACAAAGTCATGGCCAGGCATGGGGAGAATGGTTTAGCAGGCCAAATCAGGAACACTGGCAGGCCTAATTTAGCCTGCGGTGCCTGAGGCTCTGCACACCTGTGCTAAGAGCTGCCATTCTGTAAGCACTCTTGAACTGCAGATGCTGGGGACTCAGTACGGGACTACAAAGCAAATTAACCCAAGATAAATTCTACTGCATGGATGGATTGCCTGCAAACTCCCCCATCAGATGGCTTCAAAATGTTACCTGCTTCCCCGCTCAGCCACCAGCTTGTATTCTTCTCTTTCTAAGGAAAGGCCGGCTTTCTTGCGACGGATCAAGGTACAGGTCTTTTCCCGGGAGACTTCCACCTCTGGCACAGGAGAAAGGCCACTGTTATTGAATATTTCTGATGGTACCAAGGTAGATATATATTGTTGAAAGAATTGGTCTTGTATATGATCTTGAATAATAATTGCAACTTAATGGAAAACAGTCCAATATCTTACACTGGAAACTTGGTACCTCTTGCTTTGGAATATAGCTGTAATGGAGAAAATCACAAAAAAGGACTAGAACCTGCAGACATTTTTAATTATATGTACTGGCATTCTTTCATTACATATACAGTGGTACCTCAAGTTAAGTACTTAATTCGTTCCGGAGGTCTGTTCTTAACCTGAAACTGTTCTTAACCTGAAGCACCACTTTAGCTATTGGGGCCTCCTGCTGCCGCTGCGCCGCCGGAGCACAATTTCTGTTCTCATCCTGAAGCAAAATTCTTAACCTGAGGTACTATTTCTGGGTTAGTAGATTCTGTAACCTGAAGCGTATGTAACCCGAGGTACTACTGTATAGCAGAACCATCACTGTCAAGATACCCCTTGTCACAAGCCTGACAGATATGGAACAATACTTGATAATCTAGTAACGCTAATATTCTTTACTTGGACTTTTGTTATTTTGTAAAACTGTACTCATTCAATGGGCCTATTTTAACAGTTTTGTTTTTCATCTGTTGTTATAACTGTTTTTACACATTATAAAATGAAATAAAAAGCTTTTACAAAAAACAAAAAACAAAATTAACACCAGCAAGATAGGAGTCAGCTTCTAATGTAAGAATGGGGGATAAAACTCAGCGCAGTCTGCATTTTAATGCAAACTCTGCCTGATCTGCGCCTCCCAAACAATATGCAAACTGAAACACAGCAATCTTTCCAAATTCACACTCTCTTTTGCTAAATTTTCCAATGCAATTCTCCACTCCCTCCACAAAATGTGTAGGCAAATTAGTTTAAATTTGGGGAAAGGATGTGCCTAAAAATACCTGTATGTATGAAGACATCATGCATAAGTGAATTTCCATAAGGGGAAAACTGCTTGTAAAAATGTGACTTAATAGGAAAAAAATGTACTAAAAGACAGATGAATTTACACAACTACTTTGTTTTTTTAAAGATTAGCTGCAAAGTTATGATGGGTGGTAAACTGAGCTTAAGGCTGGGGGAGAGAGTTGTCACTTTAGGGTTTCATTCTCCCACAGCAAGTCCTCTTCCTGTGTTTTGCTTCCTCACAAGTTCCCTCCTCTGTGGCCTTGAGAAGAACATGCAAAACACGCTGGCTGCGCTTACTTATTTGCCTACTGTATTGATACAATGCCCTCCTCCCAAGGCTGTTCAGAACAGCTAACAGTGTAAAATGCTAAAGTTAAAGGTTACTGCATAAAGAAAATGAGGGTGGCAGTCAGAGGGCTAACTTACAACCTCTCTCCCAACATGCTAGAATTGTGCTTGCGGTGAATTTTTGTTATGTTCATGTACATATATGAGAGAGCATTCAAATGTGATATCCCCACCATCTGTATGCAGTGTTATAGTCCACTTTGCCACCTCCCTCTGCTGCAGGGAGGTGGAGCTCTCCTTCTGTCAGGAAACCATGGCAGAATTCACATTCCCCTGGACGTACTTCCCTGCTGCACATCGTCAATGGTGAGGCTGGCATCCATCTCCGCAAGCATCTTTTCTGTGGTGGCGGCCAGGCTGGAGACAAATCTCTGGGCGCAGTTGATGACACAGTCCTGTTGGGGAACAACAAGTGGCATAGTGTATGTTGTGTGGAGGTAAAAATCTACAAGGGCTTCTCTTTCACCTGGGGTTCTGACTGCCTTCTAGACTCAGACTGGGTGTGGCTTCCTGGCCTGGATGCTGTCGCCAGGTCAGCTTCTCAATCTGATCTGGGGGTAGGGATGGGACAGGAGGAGAGTGTTTCAGGGACTACCCTTTATCAAGGGCAAGACTTCAGTTTGTCATCAGTTGTGACTTTAAGAACTGGAGCTTGAGCTTGTTTTCCCCTCCTCCCTCCTCTTCCTTTTCTCATGCATGCCATGCCTTTTTTACCCTGTGAACCAGAGGATTGTGAGCCACTGCCAAGCATTGTAGGCAGTACTCGGCTACATGGACCAATGGTCTGACACAACATACGGCAGCTTCCTATGTTCTTTAAAGTCTGGCGGATAAAAGAAAAAAAGAGGCCAACCCAAAGAAGCAGCCCGTCCCTTGAACCGCAGACTGTTCTGGTCCCAGTGGTTGATGACAGGAGTACTGGGCCCACAAGTGAAAATGTCTGGATAAGCGAAGCTCCATCTCTCCATACCTTAAATGATTTCATCTCTGCACTGAACTCTAAAGAGGTGGCAAATCTGAAAGAAAAAGGTACCTCTTGCTGCTTGGTGGATAGACGGATCCCTTTGGCCTGCTCCTTCTGCCTTTCCTCCTCCTCTTGGCACAGAGCCTCCAGCTGGGGCAGATTGTCAGGGTGGCCCAGACTCGGTCGCAGCTTGTGCTTGTTCTTCTCCTTTAATTGAACAGTCAAAGGGCGACATGTGCTCAGTTTTCATTAGAACAACAGTGCGAACTGAGCTAAGGTAAAGGTAAAGGGACCCCTGACCATTAGGTCAAGTCGTGGCCGACTCTGGGGTTGCGGTGCTCATCTCGTTTTATTGGCCAAGGGAGCTGGCGTACAGCTTCCGGGTCATGTGGCCGGCATGACTAAACTGCTTCTGGTGAACCAGAGCAGCACACAGAAACGCCGTTTACCTTCCCACCAGAGCGGTACCTATTTATCTACTTGCACTTGACATGCTTTCAAACTGCTAGGTTGGCAGGAGCAGGGACCGAACAATGGAAGCTCACCCCGTCGCGGGGATTTGAACCGCCGACCTTCTGATCAGCAAGTTCTAGGCTCTGTGGTTTAACCCACAGCGCCACACGCGTCCTCGGTGAACTGAGCTACGTGCATGCAAATTACATTGTGATTATGCTATTCTGCCCTGTTTATGTCAATGGAAAAGACATTGGTATTCTGAACCAATGGATTCAAAAGATTATGACTAAACTGTAGGAATAACTTTTTTATGGTGAGAGCTGTTTGACAGTGGAACAGAAGCCCTTGGAAGGTGGTGGGCTCTCCTTGGAAGTTTCTAAGCAGAGGCTGGATGGCCACCTGTCTTGGATCCTTTAGCTGAGATTCCTGCATTTCAGGGGGTTGGACTAGATGAAACTTGGAGGGGGGGTCCTTTCCAACTCTACAATTCTATGATTCTATGAAATGTAACACAAATGCGGATTGGGGGTGGGGGAAGAGCAAAATCAGTGACACCTTGTTTGTGGGATGAAAGTAACAGCAGCAAATACTAATCATATTCATTTATAATTTCATCTGTATTTCCACTTTTTTAAAAAAATGATGCTCAAACCATCTTACAACAGGAAGATATTTCAAATTCAAACGGTGCAAAAATAAATTTCATAATTAACAGACTAAAATGGCAACACAATAGGCCAGTGTAAAAGATACAGATTTAAGGGCACTCCTTGCAGTGAACATTTCTGTCCCTTTGAATATTAATGGACTGGCTGGATGCAGAGGCACGGTGGGAGGAACCAGCTGGGGAACCTCCAGGGGAAGAAGGCTCAGAGACAGGGGATTGGTGATGGGATGATGACGAGTGGTCAGAGGGAGAAGAGGAAGCAGATTGCTAGAAGGACATGTTGGAAGCAAAAGAGGTAACAGGGTTTAGTGAGCAGGAACAGTCTGTGGTAGAGAGCATTCCAGGCTCAGAGGCAGCAGCAGAGGGGGAGGTGTCAAGAGGCAGAGTGGAGGCAGACTGCTGAAGATGCCAGGGAAGCTCTGTCTCCTGCTGTGACCAGCTCCCCTCCCCACTGCTCTCCCAGAACACACAGAGAAATGAAGATGGTGGAGTGGAGCAAAGAGACAAGACAAAGGAGCCCCAGGCTGCTGGGGAAGGAACCAGTGGAAGAGCCTTAGAGAGTGGTAGCAAGCACCTTCAGTCCTCACATTTGCCTCACTGGGGCAAGACCTACTGGGAAGAGTTGCTTTGATCACTAGGCCTGTGCTGCTTCGGTTTCTCTGAATAAAGAGTTAAATACATTGACACCTGGGTGCTTTTTTATTGCTCACTTACTCCTGTCTCTGGCTACTGAAGGGGGGGGGGTTATTGAGTATTTGGCTCATGTGCTTATTTCCTATCATTCCTATAACAACCTTCAAATCATATTTGTGGCTTTTGTTCTCTCAAAATTCCTGGATACTGTGTGGCCTACCTTTTGACTGATCTGAACAAATTATGAACAGAGACTGTGTCTAGATTTCTCTTGTTGGCTACAAAAATGTGAAAGGAAATCTTTTCACAATTAAAGCCTATTCCGTCTGGGTGCTATTCTCACGTTACAGCAGTGGTTCCCAAAGAAAGTGGTACCGGCTCCCCCAAAGGGGGCGGGATTACCTAGGAGGGGCACTAAGCAGTAAGGGGGCAGCAGTACTGCCCACTTTGGGAACGACTAACATAAATATAATAGAATTGAACTAAAAATGTTACACATCTTGGCAAAGGCAAAAGGGAGCGTGACAGTTTCACCTTGGTGCCAGAATCACCTCTCCCATGATGTTGCTCACAGTTCCTCTCCTGCAGCAGCTTGCAAGGATGTGGGCCAGAGAAACCAGAGGTGCTAGTTTCTGTTCCCATTTTTGTTGGAATTCTCCTATGATGTGAGGTGCAAGGGCTGCTGAAGGTGTTTTCCTGCCTTAAGACTGAGGGCCCAGGAGGAGGAAGGAATAGGGTGGTGCCTTCCAGGATGCTCACACAACCTACTTTTGCAATGTCCCATTTCTGCATCTGTTCCTGCAAGTTGTGCCGTATCTGCTCCATGGAGTCCATGAAGAGCTGCTCATGATCTAGGTGGAGTTTGCCAATAACCATCCGAACAATGTGAGGGAGCTGTTCCTCAAAGCTCTTCAGCTGATCCCGGAACTCTGTAAGGTTTGGGGGAAAGGGAAAAGAATGCAGAGCTATTTCCCTGCAAGCTAAGGAATTAACTCTCTCATAAGGCAGTGGACTCTCCTTTGTTGGAGGTTATTAAACAGAGGTTGGATGGCCACCTGTCAGGAATTCTTTAGCTGTGATTCCTTCATTGCAGGTGGTTGGACGAGGTGACCCTTGTGGGGGTGCGCATGTTCCTTTCAACTCTAGAATTCTATAGGACTTCCCCACTGGAGAAATGGGTAAAAGATTGCAGCCCAAACTTACCAGAAATGCAGGCTACACGATACTCGTCTACCTGCAGTAAATACATCAGTAGCTTTTGCCCCAACACGTCAACACACAAGTCATAGGTTTCTTGCAAATATTCTGGCCGAGTGATCTGATGCTTTTCCTTTTTGTAGAATTCCTTTGGAACGTGGAACAGGATAGAAAAAAGAGCTGGATGAAGATTCTGAGCCCTGGGGCAACAGAAGAGGGCAACAGAGATGCAAGGACAGCCTTGTTGGGCCTATATTGGCCAGGCAAGGGGGTTGATATTGTCCGCCCATCCTGTCCAACCCCAGGCTGATGGGACTGTGCTGGCATGAAACTAGGGCAAAGAAGCTTCGGCGATACAGTGTGAAAAACTTAATCAGGAGCTAAGGGTATGATATATACCGTATTTTTCGCTCTATATGATGCACTTTTCCCCCTCCAAAACTGAAGGAGAAATGTGTGTGCGTCCTATGGAGCGAATGCAGGCTCCCTGGCTTCAGTGATAGCAACGGGAAGCCTCCGGAGCATCCAGCCTGTCCGCTGCTCCCAGAGCTGGAGGGGGGGAAATCAAATTTCCCCCCTTGATTTCCCCCTCTGAAAACCAAGTGCGCCCTATGGAAAGGTGCGCCCTATAGAGCGAAAAATACGGTAAATGGCATGGGCATGTACAGAATGCAACCCCTTGCCAATGAGGAACCTCAGCATTTAATTAATTTTTTGTGTTTTACCTAGTAATGGTGACTGATGATGAGTAAATCTTGATATGCTGTTATTTCATGCCTCTTAGTTAAATAAGAATTTGGGTTGAGGCTGACAATACCTTTATGAGCACATAAAGCTCATAAAACTTTAGGGGTGAACTAAGAAGTTTGGCAGCTCTGATCTGGACCAGCATCCAAGGTCACACTCTTAGCAGTGGAAGGCAGCTGACAACCACTGTCTTTGCTGCTGACAAGTGGATGTCGAGTCATTATGATGCACCGTGAAATGGGAAAGTGGCTTTTGCCGCAAGAACATGGGGATTGCCTTGGGGGCTACCAGGTGCTTGTGGTGGTGTCTATGGCCACTTCTCTCACCACAATCATCCATGTCTGTGTCCTGGAATGACTCAACATCCAGGGCATTTATTGAGAAAAAACTGGCAGCAATGAACTGCTTACTGCCCAAGGAAGCCTCTTAGGAGCCACAAGGGACCCATAAACATATTTGTGGGACTGGGGAGCAGGGTTTGGGGACTTTGCAAAAGGTCCCTTCAATCCTAGAAAGCGCCTGGCTGACAAACCTGATTTTTCCTGCATTTTTGTTTTTAAGGTCTATTTCAACACAGTTCAAACGTTGCAAAGGCTTAGGTTGGGAACCTCCTTCCTGACAAACCCAGCCTCTATGCACTCTCAAACATTGAGGAAGCCATCAGATGAAAAGGAAATAGAAGCCAGGGACCCTCTGTTGTGCTTGAGAGACCCCCCCCCCTCCAGCTAACAACTGCAGGCACTGGGGCCACCAGAAGGAAAGGAAGTAGCAGTCCTTCTGTTTGTGTTTAGATTCAGGCCCAATAGTTGTTGAATTACTACCTGCTGGATTCTGGAACTATGACATAGTGCCTGAGTTTGCTTTGCTCCTCCTCCCTCCCAATCCCCCCCTTTTTTATTGCTGTACTATTGTATTACTGGTCATTGTAAGCTGGCCTGGGGTCTTTTTCTTTTTTTTTTCAGCAGAAGAGCAGGGTGAATATGTTTTAAATAAGTACAGCTGACTCTCAGCTTACGCTGGGGTTACATTCTGGGGACAGCACATAATGTCAAAATCACATATAGTCAAAACACATTGGGTTCAATGGCAGGTGGGATCGCCAAATTCTTTGTTTCCTGGATGCCTGCCTACTTTCAATTTAAAAAGTAAAAAAATAAAAGGTCAAGCACGTAAAACTGAATGCGCACAAGTTAAACATGTGTAAGTTGTGAGTTACCTGCAATATTGATTCCCTTGCCCTACTAGCCCAGAAAGATTTGCCTCTTGGCCCTGCTCACAACTCCACATCATTTGTTAACAATGGTGGAGGCGGAACGTGATGGAACCAGGATGCAAAAGAAGTGTTGCTATATATTATTGCTAGAAGGGGGGAGGATTCTCCTAACCGCTGGTTCTGCTCTGAAGCTGCATTGCCAGGGTCATTAAAAAGGGGAAAAGGAAATGAATCCAGAACTAGACATAGCAGAAATATCCTTACCTCTGCAGAATTCATAATAATATCAAAGTTGTCCCACAGGATGCTGAAGATAATTCCTTTCAAATGTTCAGAACTAAAGGGAAAAAAGGGTTTAAGGGAGGTGCCTAGGAGTAGATTTAATAATATTTACAGTACTGCCAATATCAGTACATTGCATGTGGCTCAGTCAATTCCATTTGGACAGAATCATCTCCAGTGTTCTGGTCTGAGATGTGGCCTTAGTAAGGCAAGGCCTCATCTGCACCCTGGACATCTCCATGCAGGGCTCAGGCTGGTAACTCCATAAAAGAAGAGCTCAGATGTTGTTTCAGCACCCATCTTCCTCAGACTGAGCCTTAAATAGGAGCTGGAGCTGTCATAGCTGGTAGCGCTGGCTTTGGTGGGAGGAGCCTCTTCATTTAAAGGGACCCAGCCAGCTTTAGTAGTCATCAGCTCTGACAAAGCAGGGGAGGAGACTGTGGTTTCACTAGGGCTTCTGAGATGGATTCAGAGGAGGGCAATGCAGAGAGATACCCGGAAAATGGGCTGCTCTTGTGTCAATGCTTTGGTTCAGTATATACCGTATTTTTCACCCCATAGGGCGCACCTAGTTTTTTGGGGGGAAAATAAAGAAAAAAAATGATTTCCCCCCCAGGCGCGGGGCTGGGGTGGGGGATGCCCGAGCTTTCTCCAACCCCAGCCCCCAGAACAGGCTGCTATCCGCAAGCCGTGGGAGAGCTGCGCAAAGTCGCGCAGCCTGGGGGGTGCTGAGCTCAGCACGCCCCAGGCTTCTTGGTGCAGGCAGCTCTCTGCAAGCCGTGGCTTGCAGATAGCTTCCTGAAGCCTGCATTCACCCCATAGGACGCACACACATTTCCCCTTCATTTTTGGAGGGGGAAAAGTGTTTCCTATAGGGCGAAAAATACGGTACCTCTTGGGCTGGCACTGAGTGCAATTCAGCCTCCTAGTCTGAATCTATTGCTTCATTCCTTGAAGAAGGGAAGTCTACCCCTGAGGTCAGGACACTCTCCTTTGCCAACTCAGAGGAGGAGAAAAAGGGAAGCTGTGCTATTCCATTGGCCGTCCTAAGAGACCCATAACCCTCTGGCTCTTCCTCAACTTACCCACCAGGCAACCTGAATCTGTTACCATCCCATCTGGCTATTATAACTGCTGTAACTTTACTAACTGGTGTCTGAGTTCCTTTGCTTTCCTTTCTCCCTCCTTTTGCCCTTTTCCTTTAATGTGATTTCTTTTAATGTGTAAATATGGAGGCAGGGACTGCTTTGCTTTAGTGACCTTGTACAGTGGTACCTCGGGTTACAGACGCTTCAGGTTACAGACTCCGCTAACCCAGAAATAGTACCTCAGGTTAAGAACTTTGCTTCAGGATGAGAACCGAAATTGTGCGGCGGCAGCACAGTGGCAGTGGGAGGCCCCATTAGCTAAAGTGGTACCTCAGGTTAAGAATAGTTTCAGGTTAAGAACGAATTAAGTTCTTAACCTGAGGTACCACTATAAGTCACCTGAAGGAGCCTTTTCAGCTGAAGAACAGACTAACAAAGCTTATCAAAGCATAAATCTTAACCATGGGGCTTACTCATTGTCTTTCGGCTTGTCTCCAAAGATCTGCATCTTCTTCTCAGTCCGAGTGGTTTTTGTATATCTCTGTATGGAGCTGACACTGTTCTCGAAAAGAAAGGATTTAGAGCAGGGTGGTGGTAGTTGCTTCTCTGTTTCTCCCAGAAGTTGGTTATTCACCCCACCTCAATATCACAGACATATAATCATTGATAATTAAAATAAACATTGGCAAGCCACCATGAAGTCCTAGCTGGAGCCATGTGAACACAAACAGAGCTCTTACTGGATGAGACACAAGTCCATCTGGGCTAGCCTTTCCTAAGCTGGTGTGCTCCATATGCTTTGGAATTTAGCTCCCAATCCACTCTAGTCATTTCAGTTGCAGTCTTGGCTGACAACTCTTTTCAGCCACAGGTAAACACTTTGGGTGGTATCCAGTGCTAGCCCTGTTGTATCAGGCCCATCTAACCCAGCATCCTGTTCTCACAGTGGCCAACCAGATGGCTGTGGGAAACTGGTATTCAGAAGCACTGTTGCCTCTAACCATGAAGGTGGGGCATAGCCATTGTGGCCAATAGCCATTGATAGTCTTATCCTCTATGAATCTATTTAATCCTTTTTTTGAAGCCATTTAAGGTGGTGGCCACCACTGCCACTACTGGGAGTGAGTTCCATAGTTATATCTATGCCCTGCTATGTCCTGAATCTGCTGGCACTCAGCTTCGTTGGATGTCCATGAGTTCTGGTGTTATGAAAGAGAGACAATATTGTTTTCTCTATTCACTTTTATCATGCCATGGAGTAGATACATTCAAGTCTAACTTAGGTTCATTAATTTCAATGGGTCTATTCTATAAAACTGCTTACCTCCCCCCAGCTCCCCCACCTTCTCATTTGCATATCACAAAAATAGCATAATAAATTTGCAGCAATATCTACAACATATAATTCATCATTAGTGGTTAATGAATAAGTTCTTGGTTTGTGAATTGGTTTAAACAAAAACAAAGGAGAAACAGGATAGAACAGAGTTAACAAATAACATTCAACATTGTATAGCCAGGAGCTCTCGTGGCTGTGCTTAGATAAAGTATGAGTAATAGTCATTTTTCCTCTAATGTTACCAAGGAAGCAATATACAGTGCTCGTCTATTGATGAACATGGGAGATGGGTTCAAAGTAAATATAATAATTTAATCTGCATCTTTTGCAGGACTTTTGCCACTTTGGTATATGCTTAAGTGGGATCCAAGTGGGTTAGGGATTGGAATAGAAACAACTATTTTGGTAGAATCATCATTTTTACCGTTGCTAATTTGTCCAGGAGGGTAAAATGGGATTTGCTCTCTTTTTTTTTGTGAGATTCTGAAGAACTGTCTGCCATACAAGAGGATATTTTGTCAATACAGTCTGTTAAGGTTTCTTGTTACAATTATTCCTAAATAGCTAAGCTTTGTGTGACAGAGTCTAATGCCTGTGAGTTCTGTGAAAGTTTTTTGGATGTTGGGTGGTACATTGAAGCATAAAGCTTCAGATTTTGAAATTTTAACCTGACTGCGTTGCCAAATTGTGAAGCACTCAAAGTACTGCTGCTCCCATGTTCAACAGGTCAGGCGTCATTACCGCTAAATTGTCAGTGAATAATCCTATTTGAGGCTGATTTATTTGGGTGTGTTAAAAAGCAACACTGAAGTGTCTGTAAGTTCTTCTTGAAAAATGTCCTTTCCAAGTGTCTGTCAATGGGGATGGGGTATGGTTGGAAGGGGAGGGGGAGATGCCACTGAAACAGAAGGAGGGGGCAATTTTCTTGTTTTCCTCACCTTGCGGACATCCGCTTGCCAATGGAACTAGATTTCCGTGCAGACGTGAGAGACAAGTTGGTTTGAGCAACCTGGGTGCTTTCGCGATGGGAGGCTCCACCCGAGAATGCCGGAGAAAATGGTTTTGGCATAAGCTCTAAGAAAAGATGGAAGAGGGCATTAAGTGGCAGGTGGGGACAGCTCAGAATGTCAATGGCTTCCAGTGCTTGTTGGGGCCCCAAACATCAGGAAAGAGAGAGCTCCACCTTTCATATCAGGCCCACTACTCTCACTTTGCACAGATAATTTAGAGGCAATGTTTCCATGCAACATCACTTCTGAATTGAACGGGAGCAGCGGGCTGGGTCAACAGAGTTTGTCTTAGCCAAGATCCTCACCAAATCCTCAAGCCAGCCTCATTTGTTGGGATCACACCTCCTATGGTTGTCTCCAACTAAGCTTTAGTCAGAACAGACCTATTGAAATCAAGAAACCAAGTTCATGTTCATTTCAATGGGTTTACTCTGAGTAGAAACAGCTTTGAATACAGCACCTAAAATGCACTCTCTTCTCTTGGAGAGAAGCTGCCTTCTACTGAGTCAGACCCCTGAACTATCTAGCTCAGTACTGTCTACACTGGCAGAAACTCTCAAGATTTTCAGGCAGAGGACATTCCCAGCCCAACTTGGAGGTGCTGGGGATTGAACATGGAAGCTTCTGCATGCAAAGCAGATGCTCTACCACTGAGCCGCATCTCTTCCTTGTTGTGCTTGGGCTACAGAGTGTTACAGCCCATGTTGGCAGAACCTTGAGATTGTCAGAATGCTTTTAGTTTGTTTTTGTGAACCTAGGTTTGTTTCTAGACCTCATCGTTGCAGAGAAAGGCTTGAAAGTGAGCAAGGCATCATGGGAATAAAGGAAGCTGCTTTATACGTCCAGAAACTTGGTCCATCTAGCTCAGTACTCTCTGCACTGACTGCCAGCAGCTCTCTAGAGTTTCAGACAGGGTATCTTTCCCAGCCCTGCCTGGAGATGCCATTGGGGATTGAATCTTGGACAATAAATTAATAAGAAGCTTACACAAAGGAGGCAAAATACTATTACAATTGCAAAGTGTACATTTCAGCGAGGCTTTCAAAGAACTGTGTACCCCAAAAGTAATTACTGTTATACTGAAAAATGCTCTAAGCAGCTGACAAAAAGACAGGTTTCTGGATATGGTCCTGTTTTAAAGATCTTCCTCTGTTCCAAGGCTCTGATTGCAGTTTTCACAACTGGGAGGACTTCAAAAAAGTTACTCAATTCCAAGAGTGGGGAAAACCACTGCAATGGTCCAGAATGATAGGCAGGTAGAAATGAATACTTTGTTTGATATTTTGTCTACATTATTGTAAACTTCATTATTAATATATTGTGTTTACAGTCCTGTTGCCTTGGAGCACTATTTCTGAGGTGATTATGTGTGAAATGGGGCAAAGTCTCCAGCAGCTGATGCCAAACCCAATGCCAAACCCAATGCTAGCCAATGCAAGCGTTGCCAACACCATGCGCTCTGCCCAAGGACCTCTTCTGGTGCCTGAAAAAGGTCTCAGCAAATATCCATCCCCAAATCACCAAAGTGTGAGTGTGACTGCTTGCTCTTCCTACCTGGTTCCCATTTGCACAGACTCCACCTCTCCCTTGAGCATCTGCATGGTGGATATTTTGTGACCAGCAGCCACAGCGCTCTGTCAGAACTCCAATTGTGACCAGCGGGCCCAAAAAGTTTTGGCAACCCTGCGGTGGATAGCCATACTGACTGATAGGTAGCCTACATGTGAAGGTATGTAAAAACAGTGTGCGAAATAATATAGTTAGGAGAATCTGCTTCTGCAGACTGTACTGTATTAAGAATATGTTGAGAATGGTTTGTTTGTTTGTTTGTTTGTTGCGGGGTGGAGAATGTTTGTGCTGGAAAAATTCAGCCTTGGACCAGTTTGACAGAAACAGACAGTGAATTCTTCTTGCTGAATCAAGCACACTTTTCCTCAGAGAACGCATCTTGATTTCAAGGTGTGTGAGTAAGGCTAAGGCAAGGGAATGCTTCTATATAAGCCTGGGTAATTTATAGGCATGTGAACTCTGCTTTTGCAGGTTCCCAGTGGCTGCTGTTGTTCTGATCTAGTAAAGCTGTCTTAAGCATTGCAACTGGTATGGTTAATTGAAGGAAATCCGTTATAACCCCCTGAGCTAAGCTGTGTGGCTGCAACGATTGCCTGCATGGAAGGTCTCCTTGTGCCCACCTGGTGCTGTTTCTGTTGCAGCAGACTGCAATCGCTCTTTCTCCTGCTGCGCATCTGTCAGTCTTCTGATGCGATGGGATCTGAAACAAGCTCAACACAGGTTAAGACTCAGATCCTGGGAATTTGTAGCGGATGTCTTTTGACCCATAAAGCTTTCTTTCATTTTTTATATTATTTACAAAAACAGAGGTCCTTCAAGTCTTACATTCCCTTACTTGCATTCCAATATTTGACAAAGCAATTCCATCTTTCAGTGAAGTCAACACTCCATGACCTCCCTTCCCTCCTGTGGACTAGAGCTCAGTTAACTTGTCTTAGCCAATTCCGTGCACTTTATTTAAGCACTCTTTCTCTGTTGGAGTTTTGTGACACTTTCATTTTCTTGCCCACATTGTCTTAGCAGTAACTTTTACCATTGGGTAGCCAACATGAAGTCCTCTTTATGTTGTTGGGATTACAACTAACATCATCCCTGACCATTAGCCACACTGGCTGGGGCTGATGGGAGTTGGAGTCCAACAACATCTGGAAGGCTCCACATTGGCTACTCCTTGCCTCCATTAGGGTGAGTGGAGCACCACCCTACCAACTGCAATCTGCTCTCAGTCAGTCTCCACCTGCCTGTCTTCTTACAACCAGCTCAGGGAAACTGGTCACTGGCTGTCAGCTTCCTCCTCCTTAGTCAGTTTTGCTCTCTTAGAAGGGAGGAGGATGGGGATAAAACAAGAATTAACCAGCTGTCTGTGACTGGCTCTGGTTCTGCCTGCCTCTGGCTTTGGTGCCACCTCCTTTTGGATGTCCCTTCCTTCTGCCCTCCCAGTCCCAACAGTCAACAGCCACCACTGCTGGGTACCACTCTCTGCAGTGAGTTTAAAAACCAACTGGAGGCATTTGTTCATGAGCATCTTCCTTCTTGCTGATGGGCTTGGGGTTTACTGTGCTCTCAGTCTCCACCACTTTTGCAAGAACCAGGACCATCCCGCCCCTTCCCCTTCAATACCTACCCAATGAGGTGTTTGATCACACTAATCGCTGCATCGTCAAAGGCTGGCTTCCCCATCCGGCTTGGGTTCAACAGTGATGTGCATTCAACACCCATCACAAATGTCTTGCTTTCCTGCAGCATGCTGTCTGATTGGATGGAGGTTGTCACGGAGGTAGGGATTGTGGGGTCTTGTACATAAGAGAACACAGGGTCCTGTGTCGGAAAGGAGCAAAACAGATGAAGCATCCTATTGGACCAGACCAAAGGTCAATTTCCCCAGCTTCCTGCTTCCAACTGTGGATAGCTAAGTGCCTTGGGGGAAGCCACAAGAACAATATAGCAATCTGCCTTATACTAAGTCAGATGATTTATCCTTTTAGTTCAGCACTGCTTACACTGACTGGCAGTAGCTCTCCAGGGTTTCAGGCAGGGAGTCTTTTCCATGCTTACCTGGAGATCCTGGGAACTGAACCTGGGGCCTTCTCCATGTGAAGCAGATGCTCTACTATTGAGCTACAGCCCTTCTCCAAAGGGGGAGCTTTAAGCTTTACAGATCTGCAAATTTTCCCATCAACACCATGTGTCATTTTGCCCACTGATTGCCAGGGAACTGTGTTTTTGCTTATGTTATTCTTGTTTAGCAGTGCATTGTACACAAATGGCACTAGGGAGACAAATAATAATCATTACAATCATTCACCATGTGGATCTATTTACCAGTTCGAGCAGGCAATTGAGATACTTGCTTCTCTTTTTCAGTTCTTCCATCACAAACGTGGCAAACTCATAGAGTGCTTCTGAAGTTACAGACTGGGAGAAATAAACAAACCAGGCACTAAATATGATTTTGTTCAATATAAACATATACATACTCACACTCTCTCTCTCTCTCTCTCTCTCTCTCTCTCTCTCTCTCTCTCACACACACACACACACACACACACATATATATATACACTCACACACAGTGGAACCTCGGGTTACATATGCTTCAGGTTACATAAGCTTCAGGTTGCAGACTCTCCTAACCCAGAAATAGTACCTCAGGTTAAGAACTTTGCTTCAGGATGAGAACAGAAATCGCACGGTGTGGCAGCAGCGGGACGCCCCATTATCTAAAGTGGTGCTTCAGGTTAAGAACGGACCTCTGGAACGAATTAAGTATGTAACCAGAGGTACCACTGTATTAACATTGCTATTTTTCTAGAAAAAGAGGTGCTGGAACTCACCATGAACACCTCCCTTGTTCTCTTAGAATAGCAGTGGCACCCACCTGAGAGGTGCCGGAACTGAGTTCTGGCAAGTTCCAGCTGAGAGAATTCCATAGTTTACGTGCTGCATGAAGTCATTTCTTGTTGTTTGTCCCGAATCTTCCAATGCCCAGCTTCATTTAATGAATGATCCGCTTACTGAGGAATCCCTGACAAGCTTCCAGGTCTGCATTCCAGACTTCAAAAACCCACTGGATGTGACTTGAACCCCTTGCAGCACAAAGACAAATCATTTTTAATTGCATGCTCTTGGAACTTACTTCCTTATCTGCAGTGGGATGGGCACAAGCATCAATCCTTCTGGTGAGTTTCTCCATGTAAGAGTTTAACGTCTGGGTCTGCCAATTGGATTTTGCCACCTAAGAAGGAAAAGGGGGAATTTGAAGTCAAAAGCTTAACTGAGATTCGCAGAAGGTAAGTGGAGAAAGGTTTTCCTGGCTGACACTGATACAAGGGGATATGGGGCTTCCAGTGGCAGAACTATAATTGGGCAAATGCATTTCCCCAGATGTGTGTTTACCAGTTAAGGAGAAAGGCAAGGGTGGGGAAATCTGCAGAGGATAGTTTTGTGAGAATCCATCCCCCAGAGGTCTGAGAGCTTTATATTGGTGATCTGCAGGGCATCTCTGGCTATGCATGATATGTTGTTTCAGAATCCTTCTTGTCTCTTTTGCCATCTTCTACTCAGCCTTTGCTGTAGAGAGCCAGTGGTGTAGTGGTTAGAGTGTGAGACTAGGGCCTGGGAGATTAGGGTTCAAATGCCCCCCCCATCATGAAGCTCACTTTTGGGGCCAGTTGCTGCCTCTCAGCCTAACCTACCTCACAAGGTTGTTGTGAGGATTACATGAGGACTAGTACCAGTAAGAACCAGGTTCAGACTCCCACTCAGCCATGAAGCTCAGTGATCACTGCCTCTCAGCCTATAACCTACCTCACAGGCTTGTTGTGGGGGTTAAACGAGTGTGGGGAGAACTGCAAATGCCACCTTGAACTCCTTGGAGAAAAAGGTGGGATATAAATGCAACGAATAGATGAAATAATAAATAAAAAAGGCGGGTCTCACAGGCGTTCCCACCAGGACTCATTCAGTTCTGGGGGTCCTTCCTGTGCTTCATCCCTTTTGCTGTTTGTGTGCAAGTGCTAATGGGGAGGATAAGATGAGTAAGGGCTTGTCAAGCATTGAAGGAAGTAATCTGGAGCCCTTCAAAGCTTTAGGTAAAAAGTCATTGAGCTGGGGGTAAATGAGAAAGCTCCACACTTGCCTCTCCCCACTCTGGCAATAAAGTAAAATAAAATACTCTTCATTTAGCTGCACCTCTGTCTTGATTTTCACTTGAGTGTTCGTCAAGAACCGTTGGATTTTCTCTATGAAGAGCCGGTCAAGTGCCAGAAAACGAAACTTGCTTTCATATCTGTTGATGACCTCTGTAGCCTTGGGAGGCAGCGGGGGGAAATAAGAGTTTTTATTCTTCTCGCTGTTCTTGATGCAACCTCTATCTTGCTAGAACAGGGAGCCCGGCATCTCCTCACCTGCTCCAGGTAAGAAGACTCCATCTTCTCCAGGTCAATCATGATCAAGCCCTCGACAAACTCAATGCGCCCACTCTCCTTGTGCAGGCGCTTGATGAAGCCATCTAGTTCCTCAGGAGAAAAATTTCCGCCATCAGCAAATAATCTGGAAAAAACAATGAAAAATACCGGTTAAGGATGCTAAGACTCTGGATGGGCTGAGGTTGGAAAAGGCCCTGTTTATGATTCCACCTGTATAGCAGGATCTTATAAAGACTTAGTGGAAGCTGCCTCTTTAGGGGAAGGACACTACCTTGCCTACCCCAGTCTGCCTTCAGCCAGTGCCCCCCCCGCCTGCTTTCTCACTTACAAGGGGTGGTGGCACCAGCTGCCAGCTTCCTCCTCCTCCTCCTCAAGTCTCACTATTGTCCCTTGTAGAACTCAGCAGGGGGAGGAGGAGGGGGACAGGAACGTGGCTTAATTTCTACACTTGTGCAAAGCTAAGATAGGGAATTTATAGGCCTGGGGGTTCCACTTTTGTGGGTTTCCCAGTGGTGGCTACCATGACTAAGTAAAGTTGCCTTAAACACCACAGTGGTGTTGACATCGGAGCGGCGCATCAGTGCCAAAATCTTGCAAGATTTCTCGAACTATGAGAGATCTTGTGAGATCTCACGAAATAAGCACCAATGCTGGTACCCATTCTCCGCTGACAGTGGAAGTGGTGGGGCACCCACAGGGGCACTGCCTCGGGGGCTTCACCCTACCTCATGGAATCCACTACACCAGCCACTGCTGAACAGATCTTGGCATACCTGCACGCTTTAAGGAAGTCAGTGTTTGCATCTCGCAGCTTTCCTAGTGCTTCTTCCAAGTACTGCCTGTAGCTCCGAAGGGAGAGCTGCATCACCTCCACGTGGTCAATCAGCTCAGTGCGCATATTGTTGCTGAGACTCAACAGCCTGAGAAAGGAGATGGTGATATACCAACAAAGCTTTTTACATTTATATTAAACAGCTTGACTGTAAGAAACAAATAAATCCCCAATGTGGGTTACAAAAATGATAAAACAATAACATTGTGAATAAGAAGATTAATAACAATTTAAGACTTTCAAAAAGTTACAACAACGACTGACTGAAAACTGATGTAAAACTTGCATCAACTTTTTCAGCATCTGGACAGGGTTGCCTAAACAAAAGTGTTATAGCATGTGCTGAAAAGAATAGAGTGAAGGTGCCTTTCCTGATGCCTTTCCTGATGTCAACACACAGGGAGTTCCAAAGTGCAGAGGCCACCACACTAAAAGATCGAGTTCTTACAAATACAGAGCAGGTATTATATGGCATCAGGGCATTGTCCGTTCCACAGATTAAAGGGATTGAGTGGGTGTATTTGCTGCAACATTCAGCACTAACTGCAGCCTCCTGATCAAACTCAAGGGAAGCCCCACACAACCCAGTCTTGGAGTAACCAACACATAAACAACTGTGGCAAGGCTTCCCTGAACTAGTCACAGTTGGTAAAAGGCACTTCTAGCCACTGAGCCTCCAGTGAGAGACCTGGATCTAGAAGTACCACCAAAATCAAAAGCACTCAGGAAACCTGATGTTGTGATAAGGTAGCCCCTGTTCAACCAATTCCCTGGGACTGAAGAGGCATGGGGGAAAGCTGTGCTACCCCCTCCCCCCCCAACTGACTTTTCTGCCCTGGTATCCATCAGGAAGATGTTCTCCATGTCTTGGATCTTCCGCCGGAAAGTCTTGCTGACACGGTTCTGGTCTTCTCGGAGCTTGGAGAAGGCGGCTTTTTCTTTATTCAGGGCCTCCACCACACCACTGCAGTGTCGCACTAAGCGGTCGTTGTGAAATCGCAGCTCCGCTGAGAGGGGGGGAAGGAAAGGCGTGCAGGGGTGGGGTGGGAGAATGCTTTAGGTTCAAGCCAGTGGGAGTTGAAAGTAAGATAAATCTGGAAATCCTTGCAATCCATATTCCCCCCCCCCCAATGCCACGGGGTGCCATTGCTCATATATACATACATATTTATTTATTTGTGTGTGTATGTGTGTGTCCAGACACCACTGAACAAACTTCCAAAAACCCATCCTTGCCTTCGCTTTTTATAAATTCAGCTTCCACAAATTTGTCAACGTTTTGAATTGAATCCTCTGCCTACCAGTTGAGGCCAGGTTGACATTGGTCGGTGGAGGGCAGGGGGAATTTAACCTAACAGCTGGGCACAACCATATATAGCAAATCAGCCTATATTATTTGCAGAGACTCATTATTCCCCTCCTAGAACTACAGTTTATTTATTGCATTTCTATCCCATCCTCTTCTCCAAGGAGCTTGAGTCCGTGTCCATGGTTCTCCTCCTCCCCAGTTCATCCTTACAATAACCCTGTGAGGTAGATTAGGCTGGGAGGCAGTGATTGGCCCAAGGTCACATGACTGAGGGGAATCTGAGCCATGGTCTCCTGGGTCCTAGTCCTCTGTCTAGGGCAGGGGTAGGCAACCTAAGGCCCGGGGGACGGATGTGGCCCAATTGCCTTCTAAATCTGGCCTGTGGATGGTCCAGGAATCAGCATGTTTTTACATGAGTAGAATGTGTCCTTTTATTTAAAATGCATCTCTGGGTTATTTGTGGGGCATAGGAATTTGTTCATATTTTTTTTCCAAAATATAGTCCGGCCCACCACATGGTCTGAGGGATACTGGACCGGCCCACGGCTGAAAAAGGTTGCTGACCCCTGGTCTAGGAAATCCCCTCTTATGACTTTCAGCACCCTTAACAGCCCCCATAATTCTTCTGGGGAAGCCATGACTGTTTAAAGTGGTATTGTAGTGCTTCAAATGTATGGTGTGGATGTGGCCTTAGTGTTAGTGGGGAGTAGGTGGGCTAGCTGAAACAATTGTGTCACATTGGTAACAAGTAGCAGTGAAAACATTAATACCCATTCTGACATCGTAGATATCCTTCTCGATGCGCTCCCGCCTTGGCTCATGAAGGTGAGAGCGCAGCTGCAGTTCAGCGCTGATCTCTTCTTTCTTGGAGTCCACAATGACCCAGGCCTTGGACAACGTCTCAGAATACCAGTTCTCCAGGTGTTCAAAAAACTGCAGCCGGATTCTGTGATGGGGAAAGAGAAGGAAGGGAAAGGTTGGGGCATCCTTCTGCTTACAAGAACAAATCTCTCTCTCATAAGTTCTCATCTCTACTTCATCAGTGTTCACTGTGTTGCATCACGCAATGTGGGTGAACCCCGGAGCTTCACAGGCTTCTGGCAACTCTGGCTGTGCTTTGCTTCAGAAATTTAAAAAGTAGGAGACACACTTTGCTCCAGGTTTATGGGAAGAACTGTCCATCCTCAGATTAGCTAAGCACCCTCCCTCCACATTTTTATGTATGAGCTTCTGTGCTAAGCATTTCTCTTGCTCAGAAGTGGTGAGTCAGAGATGTGATGGGAAGCTTTCTTTGTGGGTGGGGCATTTGTTACTTATATGAAAGGCCAATCATGGGGGTGGCAAATCCCAATGAAATATGGCTTGTATTTGTAACCTTTGGTTTGTACTCTTTCTGTATCGGGTCAGTTTGTTTTTGTAACATCTAATTCAATGTGTAGTCTTGAGAATGTATTTTATATGGCTTTATGGGGGGGGAAATTTACTTTTAAATTTTTATTTCTTATTTCTTACCGGATTCTTATTTTAACTTCATAATAAAGTCTTGAAATATTTTTTTGGTTTGGGGGGGGGGAGAGAGAACAGCAACAATCCTTCCAAGACCACCATTGAAGGAGGTTGCAGGTTCAGAGGAATGAATACGTTGAAACTTCTATCATTCTTTTCTCCCAATTATGCTAAAGATCCTTAGGATCAGATGCAATGGCATGTTCAGAGGGTAGTCCACAGCCAGAAGCTCATCTTGTTTTGATTTTTATGCTGAAAGATGCCTTGAACAATCTTCTTCTTGTTCTTGTTCTTCTTGAAAAAGGCATTTACCTGGAAGGCTATGTGTCTCTGTATTAATACCGTAAGATTGCTTAGATCATCTGGAGAAATTCTACCTGTGACATGGCACCCTGCAAAATATTGTAGGGTGATGACTCAGAAAATTAACTTTTTCTGCTGTTGTTGCTATATGGGGAAAGGCTCTTCCCTCTGTCACACATGAAGCAGCAGCCAACAGTCACTTCAGATATCTTACAAAGACTTGTGTCTTTACCCAGGCATTCTCCCTGGCCTATAAATCAGACCCGGATTTATGTGTTTGAAATCTATGGGATGTCTGTTTTCTGCAGTTTTGTCCACACCAGTTTCTATATTGCTGTTTTTCAGGCTTTGGGCTGCATTTTTGTTTTTACTAACGTATTTTTGTTTTTAAAATGTACTTATGCCCCCGCTTCCCCAAAATGAGACTCAAGGCTGCTCACAAAAGCTAAAAAAGACACAGATAAAACACACAGGAAGCTAAAAATGATAGTCAAAAAAGTAATTAAACTATAACAGAATTAAAAATTATAACAGATACAAAAAAAATATTAAAATGCAGGTAGTAAAAACACTGTTGTGCTATTTAAAAGCCCTTTCCTTAAAAGCAGTAGGCTTCCAAAAGTCTGCTGGAACAAAACAGTCTTCACCCGTTGGCGGTAGGACAACAATGAGGGAGCCAGTTTGGCCTCCCTAAGAAGGTAGTTTTGAAGTCTGGGAGCCGACTTTTCAAAGACCATGTACCACTCAATAGATTTTTTTTTAGCGGCATGTAAATGTTTTTAATTAAAACATAAATAAATGCCATTAAACTATAGGTTGATTGCATCTCACACAGGCTTCACCTACATAAATACAACTTTATTTACTCAACAACAAAAATTAAATAAATAAAAAGTGGATAAGGCAGCCTTGTTTGCCGGGGGCCTTTCCCTTCATAGAAAGAGTTTCAAGCCCTCTGCCTTGCTTACTAGGCTCTTGGAGGACCATGCAAGGGCTCTAGAAGCCCTTGCAAGATCCTGCAGGGCAGTCTAAGATCTTAGATGGCCCCAACCTCATTTCAGGGGTCGGGGCGGTTTTCGCTTTGTGTAATTTTGCTTTTATGCACAAACCACTGGAACACAACCCACACAGATGATGTGATCAAGCTCTAAACTAAGAGAAGAGATTGAAGTCCTACTCACTGCCTTCTCACATCCGTAAAGAAACTCTCAGAGAGGTACACTTGCTCTAGGTAGGAGGGCAGCAAATTCGCCTTCAGTTTCCCCACATAATATTTCTCAGATTTCTTGATTTTAAGCTTTGGTGAGTTCAGAACTGCCTTGTAAGTGTTTCCACTGGATGTAGTGAAGAACTCAGTGGTCATTTCCATCAGGCGTGACGGTGTCTTAGAGAGCCTCACCTGCGGATGAGGCAAAGGGATAAACCATGACATTGGTTCCCAATTAAAAGCAACATTTAAGCCAGTGGATGGCATAAGGTAAGAATTGTTAGCAGGGAGGTTAGATGATGTTCCAGCAAATGAAGGGTTTCATCCCACACCTTTCCAGTGCAATTCCTCATTGCTTTTCTTATATCACAGTATGTCCAGTCTTGGGGGGGGGGGAACTGGGCCTGCTGCACGAGACCTCTTAGGCTTCCTAGGTTTAAAGAGTTTAACTTCCCCCAAAGAAATATTGCAATTTCCTGAGGATGATGGGAACTGCAGCTCTCTGGGGGCTAAACTACAGATCCCAGAATTCCTGGGACGCAAGAATCATGCACTTTAAATATATGAAGAAACATTGCAATGCATGTGATATTTTCATTTAGAGAAAAGGCAAGGAAAACACTACATGATGTTTAAAACTGTGCATGGCAGTGGAATCTGATGCCCAGTTAAAATGTTAAAATGTACAAGAGAGGGTCCAAACTGTGTTGGAAACATGAAGAGATTGAAGGATCTTTCATACATATGTGGTGGCAGTGTAAATAACCCCCAAAATACAGGGAGATGGTTTACAATGAGCTCATCTTCCCTCCCACCCCCATTTACATTTCCGAAGAAACCAGAAGCCTTTCTATTAGCAATAATTGATGTTGAGCTCCCAGCAAGGCTATATAATATTTTTTTTTAATGCTGCAGCACCAGCAAGAATAGTGTATGCTAATAGTTGGAAAGAAAAAGAAACACCAACAAAAGAATAATGACTGTATAAATTGGCAGAATATGCCAAACTTGCAAGCATGACAGCCAAAATAAGGAATCGGGATGGAAAACAAATAAAGGGTGAATGGGAAACTTTTGGGGAGTACTTTTAAAAAAATGATACTAAAATGAAATTACAAGTAGGGATGATTCTCTGAACAACAGTTAAATACAAAGAAGAATTAGAAAGGAAAAAGTAGGGTGGATTAATATATGGATAAACAGCAGTACCAGACATATTACAGACACCATGGAAGGCTAGGCTAGGAAGTCTATATGGAAAAAATATTTGATGATAACGTTTGATATGTAAATAGAAAAATGCAAAATGTTATGTGTGATGGGACGATGAGCTGCTTGTGCGTAAAATGCAAGTCCCTCAGAGTTTGATCAGGTTTTCAAACCTCTGCCTGTGACGGAGCCCCTCCAGCATGGCTGCGTCAATCACTAGTAGAATCCGAAAGTGGCTGCTTTCGGAAACGTTTCCAACATAAAAGCTCCTTAACGGAAACACGTCGTCTGGCCTCTCGGCGTGACAGTTTCCGTCGAGGTGTGGGTGTCCCTATAGGAGGTCCTGAGACCTCCCCACTGGTTTCGCTTGAAGCGTCTCTGAGCCATCCCTCCGACTCACTTTCCCTTGGAGTTCTTGCTCGCCCTCTACTGGTTCCCTCTTCCGCTGCTACTGCTCTCTCAACCTCAGGGAGCCTTTGCACCTGCGGCGCTTTAGATGTCAGTTCCCTGACATCCACCTCCCCTCCAGGGCCCCCTTCACCCCCTCCCGTCTCCTCTCCTACTGGCGGTGAGGAGGTAAAACCCCTGAAAGAACCTCCCTCATCTTCCGACGTCGCGAACACTTCCTTCCACTTGTTGCTGTTCCTACTCTCTAGGTACTCTTCGTCATCAGAGTCCACTCCATCTTCCAACTCCGACTCCGCGAACCCTTCCATTTCCTCTTCCTCATCGGTGGTGCCGAAATACTCCCTCCTAAACCTTGCTATAGGCTGAGGTTTCCTCGGGAACCTTTGGTGGAACGTTTCTGTTAAAACCTCGTCATTGACTTCCTCTGCACTTACCCAGGTGTTTTCTGACTCCGGTTCCCCTTCCCACGCCACCAAATACTCCACCTGATTACCCTTCCACCTGGAATCGAGGATTTCCGCTACATGGTTGCGGCGTTCCCTCTCTTCCAAGGCTGGTCCCCTGACGTGCTCCCCTTCACGTCCCCCCCTGTATGGTGACAGTAACGACCTGTGGAACACTGGGTGCAATTTCATGTGGTTGGGTAATCGGAGTTTGAAAGCTACCGGGTTGACCTGCTGAATCACCTCAAAGGGTCCCAATCTTCTGGGCCTCAGTTTCTTACAACCCCCTTTGAACGGCAACCCTTGGGTTGACAACCACACTTGATCCCCCACCCTTATGGTTTCACCTTCCCTTCTGTTCTTGTCTGCCTGCTTCTTATATTGTGCCTTGGCCCTTTCTAAGTTGAGCTGGAGCTGCTGATGGATGGCTTCCATCTCTTCTACAAAATGTTCAGCCGCTGGAACGCTCCATCTCTCCCCTCCTTCCCCTGGAAATGCCCTGGGATGACACCCGTAATTAGCCAAAAAGGGACTCATCCCTGTGGACACATTCTCCGCATTATTGTAGGCAAATTCTGCCAACGCCAACTTTTCGACCCAATCGTTCTCTCTGTCATTGACATAACACCTAAGATATTGTTGAAGAATGCCATTTGCCCTTTCCGCCTGCCCGTTGGTTTCAGGGTGCCGGGCAGTTGAAAAATTAACTTCCACGTGTAGCAAGCTCATGAGCTTCCTCCAGAACCTGGAAGTAAATTGTTTGCCTCGATCTGAGATCACCCTCGAGGGAGCCCCGTGCAACCTAAATATATGTTCCACAAACAACTTCGCCGTTTCTTCCGCTGTGACTGCATGTGAGCATGCTACAAAATGGCACATCTTAGTTAACAGGTCTACTACTACCATGATGGCTGTTTTCCCCTTGGACCTTGGCAGATCCGTCATAAAATCTATTGATATCGCTTCCCAAGGCCGTTCTGGTGTGGGTAAAGGTTCTAATAACCCTGCCGGCGCCCTTCTTTCCCCTTTGGCTCGCTGACATTGGTCACACCCTCTTACATACTCCCTTACATCTTCCCTCACCTTAGGCCACCAAAATTCCCTGGTAACCAACCACATGGTTTTGTGTTGCCCAAAATGTCCCGCCGTGGGGCTATCATGCAACTGCTTGAGTACTCTCCCCCTCAATTCACCTTCGGGTATATACAGTGCCCCTTTGTAATACAATGCCCCATTTCTTTCCTCAAAACCTCCGGGGCTCTCGCCCTCCCCCCTGAGACCTCTGAGCTTATCCTGGGCATATTCATCATTTTCCGTTTCCTCCACCAGTTCCCGTTGCCCCACCAGCGCCGCCCCACACACCCAGCGGTCCTCCGGGATGACATGTCTCTCTTCGATCACCTCCTCCCCTTCCCAATATTCTGGTTTGCGTGAGAGCGCATCCGCCCTGACGTTTTCTGGGCCTGGCACATAACAAATCTCAAAGTTAAATTTGGAGAATTCCTGTGCCCATCTCACTTGTCGTTGGTTGAGCACTCGAGCTGTTCTCCAATACTCTAAATTTTTGTGGTCGGTGCACACTTGCACCTTGTGTTGTGCCCCAATTAATAAATGTCTCCACCTCCGGAATGCTTCGTGAATGGCAAGTAGTTCCCTGTCATACACCGTGTAATTCCTCTCGGACTTATTCAGTTTCCGCGAGAAGAATGCACACGGTCTCCACTCCGACGCACTCCTCCCCGGTTGAAGAAGGACCGCCCCTATAGCCCGGTCGGATGCATCTGTTTCCACTCTCATGGGTTTTTGTAAATCCACATGCAGAAGTTGTTCTTCCGAGGCGAAAGCCCTTTTCAGTTCTTCAAAGGCTCGATCCGCCTCCACCGTCCAAACAAATTTCTTCTTGCTGCTGAGGCAGTCGGTGATGGGCGCCGTCAAGTGGGCAAAGTTCTTGATGAACTTCCGATAAAAGTTCCCAAACCCCAAGAATCTTTGCACGTCCTTCTTGGTCTTCGGTGTCTTCCATTCCAGTACCGCTTGAACCTTGCCTGGATCCATGGCCAATCCCTTGTCTGACAAGCGGTACCCCAGGAATTCCACCTCCTTGGTATGAAACTGGCACTTCTCCAGTTTCACCCACAGCTGGTTGGCTTGCAGCCTGCCCAACACTTCTCGAACGTCCCTCACATGCTGTTCCTCATCTTCCGAATACACCAACACGTCGTCTAAAAAGGCCACACAGTTCTTGTAGAGCAAAGGTCCCAGAACGTGGTTTATAAAAGCTTGAAAACAGGCGGAGCCCCCTTGTAGACCGAAGGGCATAACGAGGTATTCAAAGGCTCCCAAAGGGGTAAACATGGTGGTCTTCCATTCATCTCCCTTCCTTATGCGTATCAGATTGTACGCCCCCCGCAGGTCCAGTTTTGTAAAAATCTTTCCCTTCCTTACTCTGGTCAAAATGTCATCAATTCGGGGCATAGGGAAAGCCAGGGGCTCCGACACTGCATTGAGGGCCCTGAAATCACACACCAGTCTCGGTTTGTCTGTGTTCTTTTTGTCCACAAAGAACACTGGGCTGCCCCCCACCGCTCGGGACTCTCTGATGAAACCTCGCTTCAAGTTTTTGTCAATGAACTCCCTCAGCTCCTGCATCTCCCTGTCTGACATGGCGTACAGCTTGCCTACTGGGAGTTGGGCCCCTGGGAGTAGGTTGATTTGACAGTCAAAGGGTCTATGCGGTGGCAGTTTGTCTGCTTCCCTTTCGCTGAATACGTTGCTCAGATCTGCGTATTGCGGGGGCACCTTCCCTTTGCCCATCACTTCCATCCCCGCTAGGGTGACTCTGTCTCCTCCCAAGACCTTCCCCTCCTTGCAGTGTTCTAGGCAATGCGCTGACCCAAAGGAGACCACCCTCTGATGCCAGCCCACTAGCGGATCGTGTAGCGCCAGCCAGCTCATCCCCAAAATGATGGGCGCTCCTCCCAGGATGGCCACATTAAACGCTATCTGTTCGGTGTGCCTTGCCACTCTCATTATCATCGGGACAGTCTGTTGGCTAACTTCTCCCCCCAACAGCTCTCTGCCGTCAATCGTAGTCACCTGCAAGGGGTTACTTAAAGGGATGGTCTGTATCTGGTGCTCAGCTGCAAACTCCTTACTCATGAAATTACAGGAGCTGCCTGAATCCAAAAGCGCCTTGACCTTTAGTGGGTGTCCGTTTGGCAGTTCTAGTAACACCTCTATCACTAAAGCAGGTCTGGGAGGTTCTGGCATGGGCACTTTCATTGCTCTTTGGCCTGGCTGCTGTGCCCCGACGGTGGCAGCCAGGCGTTGGCTTTTACTTGCTCCTTGCTTTCCTCTTCCTTTCCCCCAACAGCTCCTGCCATCCCTTGCCATTCCTTTCTTTGTGGGCAGACTCTGGCAAAGTGCCCTGGCTGTTGGCAGAGATAACATCTCTTGGCGCTCTTTCCCTCCTTCTTCCGCCCTTCACTGGGATTTGAAACTGCGCGCGCCCGCGCTGTTCCAACTTCCATCGGCTCTGCCGGCGGGAAAGATGGCTCTGGAATGTCTGGAATGCGGAACTCCCTCCAACGGTCTCCTTTCCCTTCCCGCCTTTCCAAAGCCCTCGCCTCCTGGCGCGCTCCTATGGCCAGCGCAGATTTGGTTAATTGGTCCATAGACTCCGCCCTGGGCCCCCGGGAAAGCTCATCTTTGACGGTTGAAGAAAGCCCCTCTTCGAAAAGCATTTGGATGGGCTCCGCCGATAGGTCCCACCCCAATTTATGAATCAGCATAGTAAATTCAGTCCAGTACTCACGGACAGATCTGCTTCCTTGCTGGCAAGCCATTAACTGCCTTCGCACCACCCCCTGCTCAATATCGCTGGAAAACATCAGGTCCATGGCACGAAAAAACTTCCTCGTGTCCTTTAAGATCTCATTATTCGCTGCCATCAGGGGTCTAACCCAATCTTTCGCCCCGGATTCGAGATGGCCAATCACATACGCCACTCGCGATTCCTCGTCGGGGAAGTCATCAAACTGCAAGTTTAGAGCGTATTGCATCTCTGTTCTAAAGGCATGATAGTTCCTGGGATCCCCCCCGAATTTCTGCACCAATCCTGGTACCTTTCTGGCGAGCGGGGTGGTTTTCTCCTTTCCCTTTTCTGCATCCTGAGCCCTCCTCTCCTCAAGCCTCGCCGTTTGCAGCGCCAACTGGATCTCCAACGCTCTGTACCTTTCTTCCAGGCTTGGACCCCCTCCAGCTGCTCCTGCACCCCCGGTTCCGGCTGGGTTGCTCATGATGCTTCTCTCTGCACAAGCTGGCTTTCGGTGACTTTCGGATTGCTGTGATGGGACGATGAGCTGCTTGTGCGTAAAATGCAAGTCCCTCAGAGTTTGATCAGGTTTTCAAACCTCTGCCTGTGACGGAGCCCCTCCAGCATGGCTGCGTCAATCACTAGTAGAATCCGAAAGTGGCTGCTTTCGGAAACGTTTCCAACATAAAAGCTCCTTAACGGAAACACGTCGTCTGGCCTCTCGGCGTGACAGTTTCCGTCGAGGTGTGGGTGTCCCTATAGGAGGTCCTGAGACCTCCCCACTGGTTTCGCTTGAAGCGTCTCTGAGCCATCCCTCCGACTCACTTTCCCTTGGAGTTCTTGCTCGCCCTCTACTGGTTCCCTCTTCCGCTGCTACTGCTCTCTCAACCTCAGGGAGCCTTTGCACCTGCGGCGCTTTAGATGTCAGTTCCCTGACATTATGCTATGCGCATGCACACAAATAAATGTGCATGGCATGGAGAAAGTGAATAGAGAGATTTTTCTGCCTCTCTCATACCAATAGAGCACATGGCTATCCAACAAAGTTGAATGTTGGACTATTCAAGACAGATAAAAGGAAGTCCTTCTTCATGTAGCACATAGATAACCTATGGAACACACTTCCACAAGAGGTACTGATAGCCAATAACCTAGATAGCTTTAAAAGAAGACTGGACAAATTCATGGAGGCCTTTATCATGATGGCCATGCATGGCCTCTAGGGTTGGAGGCAGAAATGCTTCTGCATACCAGTTGTGGAAACCAAGGGAAGGGAGAGCACTCTTGTGCTCAGGTCTTACTCCTTCTATGTCTTTCTGTGTTTGCTAAAGTCATCCTGTTCCCCCACCCCAACCCGGTGGAAACTCACAAATGCTGGTGCTGTGGCATTTTCCACGTCACGGACCTCAACAGCCTCTTGCGTAGTAGAACTGCTCCCTTCATCGGATTTCTCCACATTGTCACTTTCCAGGATAAAACTGCCGTCTCTTGGGATGAGCGCCCCATCGCTTTCTGGAGCAGAGTTCTCTGGATCCCCTGCTATGGTAATTCTTGATTCCTCAGCTTCTGGGTTCACTTCCACCTGCTGTTCCTCTTTTTCTTCTTCTTCGCTTTTGTTCTCAGAGAAGCCCTCCTCAATTCTGTCCGATTCTTCAATGTCCTCCCCCATTTCTGCCCAAAGAGCATAAAATGAAATTATTGTGAACACAGGTGCCATCCAGTGCTCTGAAGAGGAAAAATTAAAGCAAGGGAGATGGCCTCAACCCCAGGGAGCTTACAGTTAAAATTTCACAGGTGGAGAGGGAGACAGCAGAGGGAGGGGGCAGAAGGAGAGAGAGCAATGAGCTAATTGTGAGTGAATAAACTTAACATGCATTTAGACTACACATGGAAGGCTGTAATTCCTTGCATTTTTAAGACTGTAAGCTTTGAGACAGAGGCCTTCCTTCCTTTTGTCCCTCTATGAATTGCTAGGCATATGAATACTAAAACAAGGAGAAGGAAGAGGAGGAGGAGGACGAGGAACAACCCCTTTTTAGCCAGAGGGCCACATTCCCTTCTAGGTAAATTTCTGAGGGCCTCATGGCAGTGGAGAGTGGGGCCAGAGGCAAAAGTGGGCAGAACACGACAAATCACCAATGTGCTGATTTCTACACACACTCACCCACCCTCCCACAGCTCTCCTGCCTCTGTCCAGGCAAGCAAGGAGCAAAACCAGAGTTCAAGGACTTAGCCCAACTAGGCAAAAATATGCAAGGAGGGGGCAAAGCAGAGCTAGTAGACAGTGTGGCCTAGGGAGCCATATTTGACTTCTGGACCTGAAGTTCCCCACCCTTGAGTTGAGAAAAAGGAAAAGGAAAAAAATAACACAAGGGTCACCTCCAGAGGGTTGGCAATGAGGGTGTTGGCAATATGCGTTCTTACTTTCCACACTCCCATCTCTTACAGGTTAAGTAGTCTCACTCAAGGGCAGCCTCCCCTTCCTGAACATCTTGGAGGGAGAGGGTGGGTTTTGAAGGAAGAGACCATAGGGGTTGTTTAAACAAACTGGGATGAATATTTGTGGAAAAAGCAAAGGCCTTTACCATGGGCTGAAAAATCAACAGACAAGGGGCCTGTTAGGTATGTGGTGGTGGGGAGTTCCAAAGGATAGGTACCGTAATACTGGAGGTTCAATGCCGACATCATGTGGAACAAAATGCCTGATTGGATGGTACTGATTCTCATGATTGTAAGAGGCAAAGTTGTGCTTTTAAAAATACTATATTACACTGTGGAGGATAGAAATTACCTTCCTCTTCACTCATATCCCCAGTTTGCTTGAATGGCTTCTGATTTTTTAAAAAAGAAAGTGGGAAAAGAAAAAATATCAAGAATTAAAAAGGATAATTCATTATTTTTCACAAATAATACTTAATGCATTAGCATCTACACAGTGCTCTTGGGTGCTCATTGCATGCCACTGATAGCATTTTATTTTGATCTCTACAAGAACCCTTACAGGTAGGTCAACACAGGTTTGGAAGGCTGAGTCTGAGAGAGAGAAAATGCATTCAGATGGCATGTTCCCAATCCCCCAAACCATGTTCAGGGGCTTTTAACACACTGGAATCCATGCTATGCTCTTCATCAGCTTTGTGTATGTCTGTGGGGTTGCTATTTCCTTGGGGATCAACTCCACTCCTTTTTCACACACTGTTACTCTACCTCTTCTGAGTCAGGTCACAAGTGGCTGCTCAAGAGGACTAGGAATGTCACAGATGCATCTGGGCCCTGAAGGGAACATGTTCACAGTCCATCAATTTAACTGAGTTCAAAGAAAGAAAAGACAATCCCTACTCCTTTAATGGGTATCTTCATGAAGCTCACTAGGTGACCTTGGGTCAGCCACTCGCTCCCAGCATAACCTACCTCACAGGGTCATTGGGAGGAGGAAATGGGAAGGAAAAAAATTATGTACTGCCACCTTGAGCTCCTTGGGAAGAAAGGTAATAAACAATGTAATAAATAAAACAAATGAAAACAGCAAACAAATAAATCACTAACTGTACCCTTTTATTCCCATTTTGTTTGCTAGATGAACTGAGCAAGAAGTCAATTTCAGTGTAGGGAACATGTGCAAGGATGCAGCACCTACTTAAGTTATAAAAGTGTCAAATTCAAAGTCTTGTTTTCTACATACCCCTTTGTAGACTTCCCACACATTAAAATACCGGCTGACAGAGGTGCTGTAAGAATTCAGGCTGCGTAAAATACAGTCTGGATAAGCGGATAATTTAGTCAAGAGATCTTGTTGGAAGGTTGCATATCTGTAAACAAACAAAGAAACCAAAACTTTTTAATTATTTTTACTTACTGCATTACTTGTCCACCTTTTTCTCTAAGGAGCTCAAGGTGACATACATGGTTCTCCCCCTTCCTCATTTTATCCCCACAACAACCCTGTGAGGTAGGTTAGGCTGGGAGACAGCAACTAGCCCAGGGTCACTCAGTCAGCTTCAGGGTTGAGTGCGGAATTTGAACCCTGGTGTCTCCCAGGACCTATTTAACAATTTTGCCACAGATATTATCTGATTGCGCAAGAATTCATCAAATATGTGCAATGTAGGATTAGAGGTTGACATCAGAGGCCGCTGCAGTAGAAGCCAACATTCGATAACAACAGACACCGTGTACAACTGCCAGAATCTGTCAGCATCCCAACTTGCAGCAATGAATATTCAAACATCTACGACAGATGACTTACAACTAAATTGAGTAAACATTGTGCGAACTTCATTCATTCAACCAGAACCATTGAATCAAGAATGTTGGTTTTGGATTTGGATTTTGAATTTTGAATTTTAATGGCAATTCTTGACATCAAAATCTTCTTTAACTGGAGAGAGTGGGGCTAGAACTAACGACTTGCTGTATACAAAGCATGTGTCCTGCTACCGCACCTCCTCAATGTGGGTGTAGACTTGGCATGTTTAACTGGCAAGCCAGCATGCCCAACTGTCAGGGATGATGGGGTTTATAGTCCCAAACATCTGGCCGGAGAAGGCTGCTCTAAAGCTTTGAAACATGCAGCCCATGGTAGCTCAACAGACTAGGCATCCACCCTGAAAAGTCCCAGCTCACATCCTAGAATTCCAGTGCAGACTCAGTCTCAGGCCATTCACTGTTTTGTGCATCAGAGAGCACATTGTTCTTACTGGTTGACAGGCATACCTAGGGCAGCATCTGCAGAGTTTTCTTTTAAAGCAAGTTTATAGACCCTATGGTTGTGGAGATGAGCTTCGAATCATGCAGTGAGAAGGGCACAGCAGCTTGTTTGTCATTTCACAGGATTTATAGACATACTGTACATCTATCTATCTCTAGCCCAAAGCATTTGTGCTTCCTCTGCCACCTGCACTGCTTGAAACATACCCAGCTCGAATGAAGTCCAAAACAGCATAAACCTTCTCCAGCTGGGCCTTCAGTTTTTCATCAGAACTTTGGGTCCTCAGTTTGTCCACGGTCACATCCAGATTAATTTCCCTTAGCTGGCTCCATATGGAAGGAAGCAGTCGGCATTAGAATGGTTAATGCTAGAAGGCTTAATTACTTGGGGCAGGGCAGATAAACCAGCTAAACCTTGAATTGATTCAGGCTGGAGTTTATTTCCACTGCTGCTCCAAGCTACTTTGGGACTGGTGTGTTCAGAGGGTATAAAAATTAAAACTGTTATAAGGCAGCCTTACAGTGAGCAGCATGTTGAGTTTTCTAAAATCGTAAGTTATTTCACACATCTTTCAATTTCTAAAAGAATCTACCTAAGCTGACTATCTGCCAATATACAGTTGTTGTTTTATAAGGTAACCAATCAAATGATTAAAAAGCATACTGATATTCAGGGAAACATTCAGTAATTGGTCAAGAGGCGCTAAAGATTTTTTTTTTAATATATTAAGTCAGCATTTTTGTGATACTGTTCCCAAAATTTGTGTTTGCTTTTGTTTATTCGTTGTCTGAAATTATTGGACTGTGATTTAAAAATGTATTTAGGATACTGACTGTAAGCTAGTTTGGGAAAACTTTTGTTCTGAAACATAAAGTAAATTAAAAAAAAAACAGAAGAGAATACAGTGCTACAAACAAGAACTATGTAGTTTAGTTAAGCTTATTTAAGAGAAAAGGGGGTCACTATGCAGTTTACTTTAGAGAAAAGCTGAAAAAGCAGAGACATGATAGAGGTGCACATAATTATGTATAGTTTGGAAAAAATAGATACAGAGAGGTCCTTTCTCCCTCTTTCATAATGCTAGAACCCAAGGCTGTCTGTCCAATGAGGGCAACTTTTGGAAGAGTCGTGGCAGGTAAAAGGAAGGACTTCTTCACACAGCACACAGTTAAACTATGGGATTCACTTCCACAGGAGGCAGTGAGGGCCACCAACTAGGATGGCTTCAAAAGATGACTGGACAAATTCAAGGAGGAGGTTAAGGATATCTGTGGCAACTAGTCATGATGGCTGTCAAAGGCAGTATGGCTCTTGAATACTACCAGCTGGGAATCACAGGTAGGGAGAGTGCTCTGCTCATGTCCTGAGTGCGGGCTTCCCATTGGGGCATCTGATTGGCTACTATGAGAAGAGGATGCTGGACTATGATGAGCCAGAAAGGCTCTTCTTATGCTCTTATGTTATCAGAGTCAATGTGGTGCCATAGATATAGAGTGCCAGGCTAGGACCGGGAGACCAGGGTTCAAATCCCCCCCTCAGTCCCAGAGCTCAGTGGGTGAGAACAGAATGCTGGACTAGGTGGACCTTTAGCCTGATCCAGCAGAGCTCTCTTGATGTTCTTGCTTTTTTCCACAGACTAAGCCAAAGCAAAATCATGTGAAAATAAAAATTGCAGATCAAATTGTGCAAATAAATTTTGCAAATGCACATGGCTGATTCAAGATGCAAGAGTTCATGCAGATTTGCCAACAACCTTTCTTCTGTCTGTCCCCACCAAGATCTCTGATATTGCCTACAACATTGTATTCTCTGTCCTCCCACCCCTCACTAAACCAGACCCCCTGCTCTGACCTTGTTTAGATTTTCATGCTTGTTTCGGCATTCGTTCATTTTACTGTGAAGCTCGTTTTCATAACGAACAAGGCTGCATTTGTGGGTATCAAAGAGAGTGAGAGCATCCTGGAAGTACTGGTAGACATTCCTGCAGTTGATTTCTGTGTGCTTAACCAACTGTTCTAGGTGGTCCTGGAGAGAAATCAAACAGAAAGAATTTGTGATTTAGGATTTTGGTTAGCAGATGCAATCAGCATTTAGCTGAGAATGGGTAGGGCCCAATTAAATCAGTGAGGACCAATCTTATTCACAACCTCCTCCTCAGGGCTGTCTTAAGCATATCCGGCGCTGTGGTGCAAAGATCCCTCTGGCATGCCCCCCCCCCCGTTTCCTAGAGTTGTTGACCTTTTTTGGGGGAGCTGGCACCACACTTACACATTATCTCTAACAAGCCCTTAGAACAAAATAAAATGAAAAGACAGAAGAAAATCTAATGAAGTCCTCAATTTCCAAAGCAACACTCATTCAAGACTCAGCAGTTCTTCTAATTCATCCTTTCTTTAAATAAACTACTAAAGACACAGACAATGAAGTTCCCAGCCAATTTGTGTTTAAGTACAAAGCTGACGCTTTCAAATATTGTGGGGGGTGGGGTGTAAAGCAGTGACATCCTGAACCTAAAAAGAACCCAAAACTTGGGTCACAAAGGCTGCAGCTCTAACTGCACTCACCTGAGAGTAAGCCCTGCTGAATCTAATAGGACCTTACTTCTGAGTAGACAGTAGGACTGCAGCAAGAAACACAGTTGGGAATTAGGGCTTTCTGTTTTAAGACTCAACCAGAGGAAAATGTAATATTGGAGATTAGGGAGAAAGGAATATGAATAGATTGTGGGGAGAGGGCTGACGAGAGACCAAAAACCACAGGTAGCAAGACAAGGCACACTTTCTGGGGAGCAAGTCTCACACACAGTTGCTTGGGGCGAGGACTGCAGAGGGACCATAGTTGGGTTGTGTGTGTCTGTGTGTATTTCAGAAAAACGTAGAATTGGAAGGGACCCTGCAGGTCATCTAGCCCAACCCCCTGCAATGCTTTTTAGCTTGCATTGATCTCAAAAACCTTCAGTGCCTTTTTTTTTTAGTTGGATAAGCAATTAACAGGCTTGTTTCATAAATAAGGGAGAAGGAAGGTTGCTGGCTTGGTTTGGTTTGCCTTTGTTCTAGTTTTTAGCATGTGCTTAGTACCGTAGTTTCAGGCTGTGAGCCGCCCTGATATCTATGGGTGGAGGGCAGTAGTAGTAGTAATAATAATAATAATAATAATAATAATAATAATGGTGATGATATTTTTTGCAGGGCTTGGAGTGGGTGGTGGCCAGATGCTGGAATGAATGGGGTCAGTGCTAAATGGTCTGGCTTGCTTTACAATCCCTAGGGACCTTGTTGGGGGGGGGACAGAGAAGGAGCCCACCCCCGAGGAGGAGGAAGAAGAAGAAGAAAAGCGAAGGGAGGAGGCTTCCTTTCCCCAGGATAGAGTTGCCCATAACATTAAACACAGGGCAGGATTCCAGGGAGAGAGAGAAACAAGGGCAGCAGCTGCTGCTACTCACAGCTCAGGCTAGATGTCGCTGAACAGGACGGGCAAGGGGACCCTGCAAACAGACGCCTCTGCTCCTCCTCCCAAGGAAACATCCAGTGACATTAATAAAATAGAGGAATGCATCTCAAAGGTGCCAGTTGAGGCATCTGGGTTGCATTACCTAGACAGCCTGATAGATAATGCTAGGGAGGAACTGGTGAAGAGTGTGGCTCAGGGAGAGAAGGGTGCCTGGGGAAAAGGTGTGATGTGGGAAGAGCCCTGAGCAGTGTTCGAAACTCCCATTGTCATAAGTGCATTTTGCAACAGGGAATGTCATTAGCGCAAGCAGTTTCTGAGCTAAGATTTCAGATTAAAATTGCAGAGTGCAAGAAAAGGACCTTTTCTGCCTCCCCACTGCCAGCTACTCTCTGAAGACTGGAGAAAAGACCCTCTTAAGAATATTTGGAGGGGTGGGCAGGGGAAGAACTAGACCATGTGAAAAATGAACATAATATTTTAACTGCAGTTCATTCATTTTCAGCTTTGTATTCTTGTTATAAAAAAACGCGCCTAAACATTCTGTAGTTGTGCCCATAACCTAGGTTTAAGGTGCCATTTAGCTCCTAGCTTTCATATTTCAGTTTCTGCCACTGGTCCTGAGTGCCAAATGCAGAGGCCTTGAGGGCCACATCTGACCTACAAGAAGAACTGCTACACAGACCATGGGTTCTCTCAATTTGAGTTGCAGCAGGTTCATTTCTGCTGCTCTGATCCTGCTAGGATGCGTTGCAGGAAACGTGTTAGGAAGAGACACTGGCAAACTTACGTCCATCATTTCTACTTCCTGCTCAAAGCGACTCTGTAACTTCCCAACTAACTGGTAGAAATTTGGATTCACAATCCTTTCAGCCTCTTTTTCCGTGCAGATTTTCTTATCTATCAGTTTGTTCTAAAATTTGAGAGGGAGAAAGCGTTATTAGTAGTGAAGTTCATAAATATGCAGCCTTGACTCCACTGATGTGTTTCAGTTATTATGAATTAATATTGCTTTTCATTCACAGCAGGGCTCATGGGCCACATGAGGTCTGGTAAGTGTTGCAATTTGGCCTATGATACCATTTCCCTGTAAACCACACCCACTTCCATCATAGATGACATCAGGTGTGGAGCAACTAAAAATATGGATGCAAAAGGATGATCAGGAGCTTAAGGTGCACTGCCACTTGTTCCTTGGCAAGCAGGGTTCACTAATTCACACTGGCTAGTCCCTTTTTATTTATTTATTTTACAAAATGTATACACTGCTTGATTGTAAAAAAAAAAACCAACCCCCTCAAAGCAGTTTACAAAAAAGATAAAACAACAAAATGATCAATAAGAAGATTTAACAATGATAACTTAAGATTTTCAAAGCATTCAGATAACAATAAACTAAGAACAGATTAAAACTCACACCAACTTTCTAAATACCTGGGTGGACTTGTCTAAACAAAACCATTTTTATCAGGTGCTGAAAAGGGTACAGCGAAGGTGTGTCAGCCTGTCATGGATGCACAGGACTGGTGGGAGGCACCAGCTGGGGATCCTTAAGGGACAAAGGTTCAGAACCTGAGGATTGGTGGTGGGACAATGATGAGTTGTCAGAGAGAGAAGAGAGAGCAGACTGGGAGAAGGAGGTGTCAGAAGCAGAAAAGGTAACAGGGTGTAGTGAGCAGGAAGAAGCTGGGGCAGAGGGCAATCCAGAACCAGAGGCAGAAGATGAGGCTGGAGAGGAGGGGGGCCAAGAGGCAGGACTGAGATGGGCTGCTGAAGAAGCCTGGGGTTCTCCCCCTTCTGCTGTGACCAGCTCCGCCACCCACCCCCCGGTCTCCCAGAACCAGAAGAGGGATGAAGACAGTGGAGAAAAGACAGACAAGGCACAGATCGCTTAAGAAGGACCATGGGGAGGAGGAAATTTAGGGAGCTGTGGGAAGACAGGGACCTTCAGTCCTCACAACTGCCTCATTGAGGAAAGATCTGCTGGGAAAAGTTGCTGTGCTTGCTAGGCCTGGCCTCATGAACTGTTTTGTTTCTTCGACTAAAGAGAGTTAACTTTCCTTACATCATGTGAGTTATTGCTTGCTCCTGACACCTGCCCTGACACTGCCTGATGTCAATAGCAACCCTCTCACCTGTCAAATCAGATATGGTTGGACTCCAACTCCCTCCATGCCTGACCACTGGCCATTATGGCTGGGGCTAACAGGAGTTAGCCTGACAACACTTGAAAGTACACTACAATGGCTACCCTGATCTAAGATCTGGCAGAGGGGAGTTTACATCTTACATCATCATCCCTTCCAGATCATTAGTCATTACAGTCTTCAAAAATATCTATATTGGCATCTATATTCTGAAGGCACACCTCTTTAAACTGGCTCCTGACACTTGAGATGTATATATTAGGGCCTATCTTATTACTGTGATGGTAAGTTTTTTTTAAAATGCTTTTAATGTTGTGTTTTGATTGTTTTAATTTGCCCTGGGACCTTAGAGTGAAGGGTGGGTAAATAACAACAACAGCAGATTTTCTCTTATTCACATCTGTAGTCAGGCTGAAAAACAGAAAAACAGTTTTCAACAAAACTGATTGGCCCACTAACCTTACACTCCTGCACCTTTGACAAACACTCCTGGCAAACTTTCTCGTACTGGAGGCGGATTTTCATTAAGTATTGGACATTGTGGGTATCTTGAGACAAAAATTAAAATTAACACAAGATTGGATATGGTGGTTACAAGATTGAATATGAAATATTCACATCTTTCTGTTTGTGAACATGTGGAGCACTGTTTGTTCCATCTGAACAGCTTTACATGTTTTCATCATTATAAAGATTTTATCTTATTTCTATAATGGTATATTATATTCTTGTAGCCTGCCCTGAGACCTAAAAGTGAAGGGTTATAGTTAGGAAATCTGGTAAATATAAAAATTGCTGCTCTAAATAACAATAGCAAAACTTTTGTTCCTTACCTATCCGCTTATTTAAAGCCACCAAAGATTCATACCACTCATTTAATTCAGCCTTGGATTGCATCAAAGGCAGCATATTGCTAAAAAGACAAGAGACAGAGAAACACTTAGCACATAAAGCTCTTGAGGTCTGCATGACAAATCTTAAATTTCATTTGGGTCCCAGTTTTCACTGGTCACATATTAGTTATATAGCTGAGCTGAAAGTTCCACAGAGAACTTTTCCAGGGAAAGCTGAAGGGGGGAGTGTATTGTTTGGGCATAGGAGAAAATCTGGAAATTTGTGGGCTGGGACTGGGGGCTCGGTGAGACAAGTGGAGGTAGCAGATTTCCCCTTCTTTTCATGGAGTTTGGCTGACAGCACTCCTACTGCTAAGCCTGGAGTTGGGTGATACAGGGAGCCAACTGGAAAAACTGAACAACAGGTTGTATCCCATGTTTGTCCTAGAATGCTGTGATTCCTGCATTGCAGGGGGTTAGACTAGATGACCCTTGAGGATGTTTTCAACTCTACAATTCTATGATTCTATACTTACCGAGTAGGCCCACAGAAACTAATGGGTTGCATAAGGAAATCGTCCTGTGCAAACTGCTGGCATGGGGGGTGGGGACAATATGGTTTGGGACCATAGGGGGAAGTAAAATGTTAAAGTCCCTGGCCTACATACACATCTGCCAACCACCCATAATTTGACACCATCAAAACATCACTACTACAAGCCAGGGTGGCTTTGTTCTGTCCACACTATGGGAGGTAATATGCCTCTGAATACCAGTTGCTGGTAATCATAAGGAGAGAGTTACTGTTATGCTCAGGTCCTGCTTGTGAGCTTCCCACGGTGCATCCGGTTGGCTGCTATTAGAACAGGATACTGGAATAAAAGCATCTTTAATATATGAAAATAACAAGATGAGATGTGGGAAACAGCAAGATAGGATTGGATAGAATTATGAACATTATTTGGACAGATTTGTGGACATTAAGGCAGCAGCAAGAAGATGATTGGACCCCCCTTTGGAACTTGAAATATGGGTACCCACAACAAAATTTTAAAAATTCGGCTTTGTAATTTGGAATTTATGTGATGTGATTTGATTTGATTTGATTTGTCGGTTAATAAAAAATAATTTTAAAAAAAAAGGAATAAAAGCATCTTTGGCCTGATCCAGCAGGGAAGCTATTCTTACGTTCTTAGGAATGAAGTTACATGTTATTCTCCTGTTCACCTACCCCAGTGAATATAAGAGTGCTGTTCTCTTCTCAGTGAGTGATTTTTGATCTTGTAGCATATTCTCCAGCTCCACATTCACAGCACTCGGGTGCCGTATTCTTTCACTTTCCATGAACTGTCTACAGGACATGACAAGAAACATTAAATGTGGGCTTTCTTTTTTGCGAGGGATACTGTGCGATTGAAAAGCCACACCCATCTTATACTGCCCAAATCTCCTGCTCCATCATGCCTTCTTTCCCCCAAACTGCCATCTGGGAGCAACCATTCAATCAGTCTGCCTCAGTGGGAGAGATGAGAAGCAGAGTTCACCAAAAGACCAGCTCTGTTAAACACCTTCTATCTGTGAACTATGATAGCTGGCCATTATAAAAACAACTGTTTAAGAACTGGTTCCTGAGCTTGATTTCCACCCTCTGCCCATCCTCTCCCTTTCTCCTTGTGTGTTGTGAAGCCTGAGGACAGGGACTGTCTTGTTTTAACCAATTGTATGCAAACCTGGGAACCACTTTTGCATAAAGAGCAAAGTACAAATACTCTAAATAAATAAATAAATGAAATTTCAGACCTGAAACTGTAAATTATTTTCTGCTTCCATTTGGCTCTCCAGGTCTTTATTCTCTCCTCCAGTTTGCGATGATAGAAGATGTCTCCTTTCAGGTCTGCCTCCATCAGGTTGACAAACAATTTGGCTATTGCTCTCCGATTGGCCAGCAGGGCTTGGTTGATCATCTGGAATTGGAAGATGTAGATGAGAGTAGCAAGGGAATCTCTCTTTTTCAGGGAGATGAAGACTTCAGATTAGTTGGTTCAACCCAGAGGACATGATGGATAATAAACCTTAGCTAGACACATCCCTTAATTGTTCTCTGGTGACATTACAATGGTGGCTGGTACCCCACTGGGACTTGATGGGGCAGAAAGCAGAAATGCCCAGAGTAGGTTCCTCCTCCCATCATGGTCAGTCTGCTTTCTTCGCTGCTTTCTCACTTCCAAAGAGGGGGAAAAGATAAAAAAAGAAGTGGAGAGAGAAAAGAGTGCAGAGGGTTTTGAGGTATCACAGGCACCTGTGCACCCTTGGTGCTGTGCTGAGGACACCAGGGCAAACCTGTCCTTGTCTTGTCTCTCTGCTCCTTTCACGTACAATGTCTCTCTTTCCCGGTTGCTGTGCTGATCTTGCACATATCCACTCTCTCCCCCCCCCACACCCCACAATTTTATTTTAAAATGCCAAATTAGGTTTGCAAATATGCCCACTTTCAATCATTTCCGAACTACAGGGGTGGGGATGGGATCAAGCAAACCCTGTGGTTATCTTACTGGATAATTTCAGGTATCAAGCAGAAAGGTTTTACCATGGCTTCCTTGTGAATGAACCTGTGGACATCAGAGGGTAGGAAATAGGAAATGTCATCCAGGATCTTATTATATTTGTTCAACAAAAGTTTGATCTGGAAACCAAAAAAGAGGGAGGGGGTAAGAAAAGTGTTCAGGATGGTGAGGACACCTCTCTGCTGAGATTGCTAGGGACATGCTGGGGGACCACCCCACTGGGCTACTCAGCCAGTGGTAACCAGTGGCCATGGGTGAGGTGGAATGCAGGGATGCAAGCTGTAGTGTAGGCAGAGCCATAGCCAATGATAAGTAGAACTAGAGTCAATGAACAGGCAGAGCCAACCAATTCTAGCTTTTATTCTCATCATTCTCCCCGATGATTTCCACAAGGGGCACTTTGAGTCTATGCAGGGGGAAGCTAACAGCTGGGGCAACCCCCTAGACTCACTGTAAGTAAGAGTGGTGAGGCAATGCCCCATTCACCTAAAGAGACAAACCTCCACCATCTCACTGAAGAGGCCAGTTCCTAAAAAGACACGTGCGCCAGCAAGAAACAACTATTTCTAACCATTTCAAGGAGCCATAGCAAGGGTGGGGAACTTTTTCCAGCTCCAAGGGCTGCATTTCCTTCTGGGCAACATGCTGATGGAAGGCATACAGCAGCAATTCCCACAATCATTCATGTACTCTCTGTTAGCATCTTCTTGTACTTACCCGTTCAGTTCGATCTACCTCTGCCTTGAGTAAGGCTTTGTCCAGCTCTCTAATCCACTGCCTTCTTTTTAAGGTCTCCTTGGAGACAAGGTTCCACATTCTCTCAAAGTCCTGCAAGGTAGAAATGGGATGTGAATTCCACACAGGGGAGCTGAGGTAGAACCCTATATTATTTAAAAGTTATCAAGGAAAATATGAAACCTGTTCTATGATCTTTGTTGGCATGCCAGATTCTTTCAACCCATCCCACTGTTCTGTTCACTGACATGGGCGTAGCCAGGATTTTTGTTGGGGAGGCAGGCATTTGTTGGGGGGGGGGAGAGAACCTCATATTTGTACTGATTTGTTTTGATTTAGGGGGCCAGCTGCCCCTCTGCCCCCCCCAGCTACATCCATGTGTCACAGCCTTTGGAGGGAAGGGCTGTAGCTTAGTAGAGCATCTGCTTTGCATGCAGGAGGTCCCAGGGTCAATTGCTGGCATCTCCAGGTAGGGCTGGTAATGCCCCTGCTTGAAACCTTGGAAAGATGCTGTCAGTCAGTGTAGACAATACTGAGCTAAATGGACCAATGGTCTGACTCTGTATAAGGCAGTTTTCTATGTTCCTGGAAAGGGCTGTAGCTGAGCGGCAGCCCATCTGTTTTGCATGAGGAAGTCCCTGGGTTCGATCCCTGGCATCTCCAGGTAAGGCTGGGAATATCCCTTGCCTGACTTTCTGGAGAGCTGCTGCCAGTCAGTGTAGACAATACTGAGGTAGAAAAATACATAGATTCAGTATAAGGAAGTTCTCCATGTTCCTAGGTTCAAGCCCTGGGATCTCCAAGGAGAGACTTCCAACTTGAAACAGTAGAAAGCTGCTGCCAGTCAGTGTAGACAATACTGAGCTAAATAAGTCAATGGGATGATGCAGTATGTCAGCTTCCTATGTTCCTATCTCCAGCATGCTTTATTCTGCTACCCACAGTGACTGCCAGGCCCTTCATCCCTGTTGCTAAGCAGTGAGGATCTAGGGTCACCAGAAGTATCAGCCAGAGGGGCAAGAAAAGGTGGCAGCCAGCCTTCAAGCCCTGTTTGAGTTTGAGTTGAGAGACACTCCCTCACCTCCATGGTGTAAGTCTCCAAGTGGAGGTTCTCAGAGGAAACTTGGAAAAGGGACTCAATGGTGCGATCAGATTCTGACAGCTTGGTCAGAAATACCTTCCCAGGCTCCAAGAAACACACCTCCATTTCCTGAAACAGAGAAGATGATCTGATGGGTAACACTTGCCAAGGCTTGGACGAAACAATGTGCATCAATATGCATGTATTAGAAAAATGTGTCACATAAATGAAAAATAAAATGAAAATGCACATAAGGGGGAATTTCTTGCATAAAACTATATAGTCAAAACTGAACACAAAACATTTGGAGAGATCCGTACTAAAGCAGTAGCATATTCTCATGAGGATTTAAAGCAAAGATTCACAAATTGTTGCAAAAAGTGGAAAATTGAATTTAAGATAGGAAGAAATGAGAAACAGAGAGAACTGAATTTTATTTCTTTATTACATTTATATCCCACCCTTCCCCCAAGAAGCTCAATGTGATGTACATGGTTCTCCTTCTCCCCATTTTATCTTCACAGCAACAACCCTGTGAGTTATGTTAGGCTTGGACGAAACAAGGCTTGGACGAAACAATGTGCATCAATATGTATGTATTAGAAAAATGTGTCACATAAGTGAGTGTCTAGCCCAAGGTCACTCAGAGATCTCCATGGCCAAGTGGATAAATTTGAACCCTAGTCTTCCAGGTCCAAGTCCAGCACTCAAGCCTCTACACCACATTGGCTTCACATTGCAAACTATTCCATCCCTAGTACTATCAATAGTGATGCACTAAAGTGGTGAAGGGGGCTGCCTACCTTCCCAACGCGTGCCAATTCCTGCCGTAGCGTCACCACCGTCTCTTCGTAACGGCACCTCCTGCTCTCTGAGATACGTTCCACAATGTCACTGTTTTTCTTCTCAGGAACTGGGAGGGAGGGAGGCAGGGAGATTAGACTGTATGCACAGCTGTAGAACTAGCCAGGCTAGCATAAAGAGAGAGTAATGTGCTTTGGAGTTTTTTTACAAAACCACTGGGTTAGCTGACATTTTCATGCTGCTAAAGAAGCCTGCCACATTTTAGTTCCATCTTCAGCTTTATGTACAAGTTCATAGTTACTCATTCTTTTATTTAACTAACTGTAATAAAACATATAAGTGGCTTACAGACAATAAAAAGGGAGGGCGTGACCACAATAGTTCAGGCATTGGTGACTTCAAGATTGGATTACTGCAGTCAACTCTGTGTGGGTTTGAAACTAAAGTTAGTGCAGAATGCTGCAGCATGGTTGTTGACAGGAGGCCCTGTCAGGAGACTTCTGCTCAGAGATCTGCACTTGTGGCCCATTTGGTAACAGCCTAAGTTCAAGGTGTTACAATCGGCAAAACAATTTTGGGTTTTAAAGACTATCACCATCAGGTTGAACTGAGTGTGAGAATGCAGTGGACAGATAACTGGCACGGTATTGGCCAAAAACTGAGCAGTGGTGTTCTGCACTGGCTGCGGTTACTGAGCTATCTTCAAAGGAAGCCCCAAGCAAAGTACTTTGCAGTAGTATAGCTGGTAGTCTGCATAAAGATACCACATTTGCTAAAAACACTGATTATGGTGCCAGAATTAAATTGGTAAACATTTACTTATGACTTCAGCAAGTCCTCGGACTTCCCGGGCAGCAATAACATTTTCACTTTCTTGAGTCTTTAAAAATGCCAGTGTTGCAGCCTCTCTGGAATAGAAACAGATTGGGAGAAACTTGAAGCAAGAGACATGATTAGAGTTCAAGAACACATTCCAGTCAGGTCAAAACACTTGGGATTTGAAGTAAGGGTGAGTGAGGGGTGTGGCCTGGAAAAAGTTCCAAGGGTCAAGTAGACAGCACAGAATAACATCATAACTCTGTTTCTTACTTGTAATGCACTGGATTTTCAGTGACGTCATCATTGGGCATTCCCTCAACCCACATCTGCTGACGATGTGATAAAAACCCATTGCCAGAGCAGGTTTCCACATCCCTCACCAGCGGAATCGTTCCTGGGATCTGCGGAAGCTTGTGCTGGGCTATCTTGCTTCTCGCTTCTCCCAGAGTGCGCACAAGGTTTATCTAGCCAAAATAAAAATAAAAATAATTAGACTTCTTCCTTTAAGGTGAAAGAGGGCATGCTTATACTCACCAGAAATAGAGGGCACTTGCCAAGCAAAGTTAAGTACTTATGAGTCCCACCCTGATTTAATTCTTCATAATATATTGTTGTCATTTTTTAATAGCTAGAATTAAAGCATCTTGTTCAAGGTTAATGAAGTGAAAGTTGGCAAGTGAATAAAGGAGAAAATTGTAAGGCAGGGTTTGAGATGCAAAAAAATAAGGGGAAAGATTTTGCCATACAACTCCCACATTACAATTTTCTCCCTTACAAACATGTATACTAAGATTTCAATTCACCTATGTGATGAAGTGAGCATGCGTCCTCAAAAGCTTGTGTTGGTGTTCATCTGTCTTAGGAGACAATAGAGGAGTGTGCCTTTGTGGGTGAAGAGAGGTTTTGTTGCAGCTGGGGCAGATGAAGGTGCCTGGTTGTGCCGCTGTAGAAGCACTATGGTGTTTCTTCCCTCTGCGCTCATTCCAGTGGTCATTCCTCCCATGACCAGATTGACTGTCTCCAGGCACTGCAGTCATCTGCAAGGAATTCCCACACAGGGTTGATGTTGCCAGCCTTCTTGTCACATTTGCAGACATCTTTGTAACACAGAGTTGGTCTGCCAACAAGCTTGGTTCATGAAACTAGCTACCCGCAGAGCACATCCTTGGGCAGGCATGTCGAAAGTCCATTTTGGGGGCCTAATCCGGCCTGCTCGTCAATTTACTCTGGCCCCTGTGGCAGTTTATTTCCTGGAGTCGGCCCTTCACTTCATCAAATCTGGTTTGGACACCACTGTCCTTGGGGATTCTTCCATCTTCCATTCTGTGGACATGACCAAGCCAGTGTAGATGTTGCTGAGACAGGAATATGAACATGCTGGGATTGCGGGCCTGGGAGAGCACATCTTTGTTTGAAACTCTGTCTTGCCATGTGATGCCCAAAATCTTCCTGATGCAGCACATGTGATGCAGCCCACAAGTCAACATACAGTGTGCAATAGCAGCGTGCTCAACAAGCAAACCTGGTAGACCTTCATCTTCGTATTAGATGTTAGCATCACATTCTCCCATACCCTTTGGAGAGGCAAGCCATTGCCAAAGCTGCCTTGCCAATATGCTTGTCCACCTCAGCATTAATGGAAAGGTTGCTGGTTATGGTAGAACCCAGGTAGACAAAATTGCCTACCACCTCAAGTGCGTGGTCACCAGTGCTGATGGTGGAGTGCTGGCGGCGTTCTTACCCAGGATGTTGGTCTTCATCAGAGTGGTGGTATGGCCAAATTTCATACAGGCTTGTGTATTTGTGAAGCTTCCTTGGAGTGCACTGTCAAGGCTGCGTCATCTGCAAACATCTCTCAGATAAGGACTCGCCACATTTTTGTCTTGGTACAGAGATGTGTCAGGTTGAACAAACCCTGTCGCTCCTCGAATGAAAGTATACACTGTCTTCAGGCAAGCTGAAGACATATGAGACCAGCAGGGAGAAGAATATGCCAAAGAGAGTTTGGGTGAGTTTCACACCCTAAAAGCTTAAATGTGTTAAGTTTTCCTCTTCTTTTAGAATATGTTTTATTGCTTTAACATGTAATTTAAAATACAATGAACTGCAACAATAGCAGATAGCCTGTCATTTCTTGGGAAAAGTCTAATAGCAACATGAAATTAGAACCATTACTTAGAACAAGTTTATGGAGTTGAAGTCTCTCCAGATGTTTTCACATGGATTTGAGGGTACTATCTGAAAATGGTTGATACAGACCATAATGAACAAGGTACTCTCCAAGTGATCCTGTGCAAGATATCCCACAAAAAATTAGGACACAAATCTCACACAGCCTTCACCATGTGTTGGCTAAGACTGATGAGAACTTTAGTCCAAAACACCTGGAGAACACTAGGTTTGCAAAGACTGCTCTAACCCAACTTTGCAACTGCCTCTGCCGGAGTTTAAGTCTAGTGGTGGGCAAACCGAAGGCTTGCAGGATCTACTCTCTCTCTCTCTGTGTGTGTGTTTCACTAGAACCTGCAGATCTACTAATCTGCAGATCTACTAACCAAAGCTGGACAGGGGTGTGGCCTTGGGAGAGGAGATGTAGCCCAGGGAGAGTTATGTGCCTGCAGTTCCCCATCCCTGCTTCAAGTGATGCTATTCCTCCCACCCCACCCGCCCAATCAGGTACTCTAGCTTCTGTCATTGCTGTACCTCATCATCAAATATCTGTCTGTAGACTTTCCCACTGGGGACGACACGGGACACCCCCACTAGGGTCATGTTGCAGACTTTTCCTAGGCGCTGGATTGGTTTGCAGCTGAACTTTTTCTTGGGTTAGCTGAGAAAAGGAAAATGCAAAGAAAGAGAAAGAAAGAAATAATTGAATGGTTTGGTGTCATTCCTTGAGTGATGTTGGGAATGGCGAGTGGGGGAGAAACTGCTGTGAACAAGACTTTTTTGTAATTACATGGCACCTCAAACTGGCTCATACATCAGCAGTAAATGCCAGTGTATTTCAGTGGGGTTTTATGATATTATAGCTGCAGTATTATTTACAACTGTGGACCCCCTCCCTCCCCATTATCTGCCATCTACCTATCTGGGTGCCAGTGCCCTGAGCAATTTTAAATAAAATTGTCATTTATGTATACAATTAATGATTGCATTTAATTGTGCAAATATATTTACAGCACTTATTTATGCAAATCATCAAATGCAATTAGGCAATAACCAAGACTGGGGTCCCCTCCCCCTCCCAAAGTCCTGTGCTGATAGTTGGGGAGAAGAGAAAAATGGCTTTTGTGGCTCGGATCAGGTCCCGCCATGAGGGATACATTTGAGATCCAAACTAAATGTGATGGGAGGGACGGACTCGTTCCATGTGCTGCTCTCCCAGAATTCTTAGCGGGGTGTGTGGCTATTTTCCCCCTTAGGGCAAAGGAAAGGAGCGCAACTCATTGTAACGTATGGGGGGGGCTCTCCTCTTCAACTCATCTTTTCCCGCCTTCCCGCAGTTGCCCCTCTCTCACCCGACAGTGAACCTTACCTGACGAACCCTTGGAAAGCCAGTCCTAAAAGCCGCCTCAAGGCAGCTAGGCCAAGAACGGCGTCTTTTGGTTGCCATGGTGACTATCAAGAGCTGGGAAGGGGAAGGAATGGAGAAAGTGCGTGTTATTCTCTCGCGGGACTCGACGGGATTCAACATGGCCGCTCCGATGACTAGTTGTTGCCATAGAGACGCGGAAAGCGGTTTAAAAAAAAATTACGAGCGGCAGGGGTTTGTTTTTGTCTTACGAGTTCGTCATTGTGTCCTAGTCACTTATACAGTAATCTTGTTAGAAACATCGATAACAGCGTTTTATAGAGTACTAGTTGTTATAGTTGTTTTCCTCCATAATTTCCCCCACCAGAATATTGCGTGGTAAATAAGAGTCCGAGCATGTACAGAACCTTTCCGACTTTGAATCCTTTTAAAAGTTAGAATAACGTCAAGATGCTTCTGCATTTTGAATCCTGCTTTTCAATGCAAGATGCCCTGCACTGAAGGTTACTACCATTCCATTTTTTTAGGGGGGGGCGAAATTGTAAAAACGTGGTTTTTAAAAAGTTGGGAAGTAGCAAAAACCACCACGCACCAGCCACGGAGCTGTCTGGCAGATTTCATTAGTATACACGTGTTTTTGTCAGGACACAGGTGTGCATCCACAGTTTATGGAGGGGATTTGCTTGGGTAACTGGGGAGAAATTGTTTTGCATTCCCTTATAAAATGAGATCACAGGCTCCACCTGGTGGCAAAATCAAAACTCCATTTTCAGAGGCAGTCTATCCACACCAAGGGCTAAGGACAAGCAACAAGAGATGGGTACTTCTTTAATGCCTTGATTGTGAACTTAACAGATGCAAATAATAAAAGCTTCTTGTCCAATCAAAGGGGATTTTTGATAAGAATGGAAGCCTTGCTGGATCAGACCAACTGGGGCCAAAAACTGGTGCCAGAACATAGCCATGGTGGCTAAGAGTCACTGATAGCCTTATCCTCCATGAATTTATCAGTCCTTTCAAAACCATCCAAGGTGGTGGTCCTCACCAGCCCTGAATTCTCCAGTGTTATAAGAATTCTAAGGTCCCAAATATAAAATAAACGTTCATAAATGTACAAGGGAAACTGTTATGAGAAAAAACTGCTCCTTTTCCCCTATGGGGTACCCAAGAGCCCATATAGAGTCCTTTTGTAGGTTCTCTGTCAGTAGGAGAAAATAACAGAGACCAACCAGAGAATATTGAGAAGCAAACCAGCTAGTAAGCCTGATCTTTATTAAAGCTGTTGCAACAGAGTGCTCCCCACCACCACAGGAGGAGGGAAGGGAACCCTAGCAATACACCCAAGCCATTATATAGACATTTTAAATTGCCCATCTTGGAGTCCAAGACCACCCCTGGAAACATACATACATCACAGAAGGGGTGTAGCCCAAGAACACCCCCTTAATACACCAGAGAAGGGGTGGAAATCTGGGTGTGTTGTTTCTTCCTGTCTGTCAGGTTACCCGACTGGATTACCTGGGCATCCTGGCCACTCTTTCGTTATGCTAACTACTGAATTCCTGAATACAGGTCACAGGCTTGCATCCTATTCATATTTTAAATGTGCACTTAGTTGAAGGATATCTTCAGATATCTGAAGAAGTGTGCATGCACACGAAAGCTTATATCCAGAACAAACTTGGTTGTCTCTAAGGTGCTACTGGACAATTCCGCCCCCCCCCCCCCGACTGCGTCAGACCAACACAGCTACCTACCTGAACCTGTTGCAACAGTTTAATAAAGATCAGGCTTACTAGATGCTTTGCTTCTCAATACTCTCTGGTTGGCCTGTTATTTTCTCCTACAGATAGGGAACCCACTTAAGGACTCTATATGGGCGCTTGGAGCAGTTTTTTCCTTTAACACCAGCATTCAGCTTCATGTCCATGACTTCTAGTCTTATGAGATTGAGAAATATTCTCTGCCCACTTTTTTTACCTCCATGCACAATTTTACGTACTTCAGCAACGTCTCCTCTTACTCGCTTTTTCTCTTGACTAAGAAGTCCCAAACGCTGCAACCTTTCCTCATAGGGGAACTGCTCTATCCCCTATAAAAGGGGGATTTTTATTTATAAAAGGGTTTACCCCAACCTTTAAGTAATAGACACTTAAATCAGTGTTTGTCAATTGAGAGTAAAAGACACTCATTCAGCTTTATGTTTTCCTTTCATAATTCCTTTCCACCTAATTTGGATTAAGGCAAATTTCAAATATATACCTATTTAAATAAAAAATAGTAATCTCCTACACTACATAGGCTAAATACTATAAACTCATCGGATATATGTTGGAGATACCACACCTCCCAAGTTGATCTTATGCCCACTTTTGGGGTCTGTTCTAATATAAGCCACTTTTGGAACAGTATTTGGGTTATTTAACAGATTAACATCTAACTACAGTGGTACCTCGCAAGACGAATGCCTCACAAGACCAAAAACGCGCAAGACGAAAGAGTTTTCCGTTTTTTGAGTCGTTCCGCAAGACGAATTTCCCTATGGGCTTGCTTCACAAGACGAAACGTCTTGCGAGTTTGTTTCCTTTTTCTTAAAGCGGCTAAGCCGTTAATAGCTGCTAAGCCGTTAATAGCCGTTAAGCCGCTAATAGCTGTGCTTCGCAAGACGAAAAAACCGCAAGACGAAGAGACTCGCGGAACGGATTAATTTCGTCTTGCGAGGCACCACTGTACAGATGAAAAAATAAATCTTATACATTATTGAAAAGTTGAAATGAAAATGAAATAAAAAACAGAGGACTTGCAAAGAGTATTAAACTTATTAACTGAAGTTATGTGTATTGCCTCATACCTGAAAACTCTGGAACCACCGCAAAAAGGACTGCACAAACTTATTTCACAAAAAGCTATTATAAATCTCAAACTGACTGATTTATGGAGAAGTGGTGCTGTTTATTAACTTCTAGAATTAGTATTTTCATGATAACATTCAACTTTTGTGCATCTCTGCAAACAGCTGTAAATAATTATTCTTTATCTTCTGGAAATTATATGTAAACTAATGCACAGTATTTTGCGCTAATATAAAGTAATTAAAAATAATCCCATCTTTTCTTTTAATTTATCCCATTATTGTTAAGATATTAAATTCATTTGCTTCCTTCCTGAGCTCCTGTTGATGAGATTTTGTGAAATTTCTTCACAAAAAAACCTTTGTTAGCCTTAGGGCTGTGTTCTCTTCTGGGAAATTTTCTAGGGGCTGCATGCCAGTTGATGGGCAGGGCAAAAGCAAAAATGGAGGGAGCAATGAATACACATTTTACCCAAGGGAAAAAAAGACATTATAGCACAGTCAAAGGTAGAAAATATTCAAGGAGGGTGTTAAGCTATGCCAGGGGGCCTGCAAGATAGGTTTTGAAGGCCAAATTTAGCACCCAGACTGAAGGTTCTCTTATCCTGACTCAGGGAGAGGAATGAAAAGATCACTTGATCAACTGGCATAGCTCAGGGTTGTATGACCACAGAAACAGTCTTGTGGAAATATATCTCTTTTTCATCTCAAGTGTAGAAGCTCCCTCTTCTTGGTCTAGCTGCACAGCCTGATGACTCCAAGTCATCTCACAAACAAGGAGATTTAGATATAATTTTTTTCAGATGTTCCACTACAAAATAGTTTTTATTAATGAGCCCTGTGAGCACCTGCCTTGGAGTGAGTTCCAATGGTCCACTAGCCTGATTCACTTAATTTTGGCTTTGCCCAGGTCCTCGGGCAGGATGCGACCCTTTTTGCGAGCCTTGGCTTTCTTCTTTTCCACCTTGGCCATCTTTTTCTTCTGGAGGTTCTTGCGGCGCTTGTCTTGCCGCTGCTGCATTTTGTTCACTACGTTTTCAGTACGCTTCTCCCACTGCCTCTGGCGCTGGGCCTTGCGCTTCTCCTTTCGCTTCAGGGCCGCCTTCAGCCGGTCCTCATCATCGCGGATTTTGACCCCTTCTGCCTTGTACAGGACATTTGTCCACTTCATCTTCACCTCCAGCTCCTTGGCTTTCCCCTCATCCTTGTCTTTCAGATCTTCCAGCTTACTCTTCCGAGATTCCAATCTGCTCAAGAGTTGCTTGTAATTCTTCCCTGTCAGTGGAGTAATGTTGCCTTTCAGCGCCTTCCTCTTTTCCGCTTTGCTAAGCCCTTCCTCATGGACTTCAACCTTATTGAATACGATCTCAACCTTGGTGTCATTCTTTGGGGCCTGGGGCTCTGAAATGGCTGCTGAAGCCTCCTCTGCCTCCTTCTTCTCCGTTTTTTCTTTCATCCTCAACTCTTTTCTACGGCGTTTCTTTCTCTCCTTTTCATATTTCCTTCGTTGCCTCTTCTCCAACACTGCTGGGGACAACTCTTTGCTGTTTCCCTGTTAAGAAACAGCAAGTTGAAAAGAAAGAGGAATCGTTCAAAAGAGGAAAGTGAACTTTTTAAGCTAAAAAGACAGTGCCTAGAAAAGAGCACTAACATATGTATCATTGTAAATCTGGTCACTGTATTATCTTTACCATTACATTTAAAAGCAGGAAAGCCGGCAAGGATTATTTCCTTCAAGAGAATTTCAGCTGGAAGACTAACAATGTAATTATACATTACTGGATGCCACAATCAGAATATTGGGTGGGGGGACAAAATACTTTTATGCATGATTTAGAAATCACTATTGACCCCCAAAATGTAAACTGCTTCAACCTGTCCAACTTATTCCTACAAAACAACCATAAAATCCATCTTAATAGCAGGAGGATGTACACTCAAGACCCTGATACCTTGTGGACTTAATCTGGAAAACAAAATTTATGTTACAGTTCTGAACCTACTTACCCAAGAGTAGGCCCCATTGAACTCAGTGGGACATACTTTGAAGACAGTATTATAGAACCGCTCTGCTAATTTCTCTGTAGCTAGTAATAATAATAATAGTAGTAATTTTAAAGGGATAATTTGTATATGTCACATCTCTTAAATTTTTTCCATCCTGAGTACTCTTAGAATTGTCACTATTTATTAACTAAACAGCGTTGGATCAATTTCAGTTTCATCTCTCACACACACAATCTATATATTACACGTTTACAGAAAAAACCTAAATACTGCAAATGTTATTGGAACTGTGGGATAACTAGCCTCATACAATCAATGTGCTTAGCTCACTTTGGGAGAGACTGGATAATCAAGGCTTTGTTCTCTCCCAGTTTACCTGAGCAGCTCAGGTGTAAGAGGATGTGATGGTTGCTCAGCTTTCATAAGTCACTCTTCAGTTCCTAAACCAATGATCTAGGAACTTGCACCACTGTAATTAAGCCACATTTTACTGTGCAGCTTTTTCTGAATGCTGTATGGAAAAGCACATGAATTTGACATTTGGAGAGCTTGTAAGTAAAACTTTTTTAATTTGCCAAATGTGTTCTTTTTCTAAGCTACTGAAAGGGGGAAACTTTGGAACTCACTTTAAGTGGCATATTTTAAAAGGCTAAAAACCCTTATTTCCATACTTTACTTTGTTGTGTATTTTGCTATTTCAAATCTCTGCTGGTGTTCTCTTGCTAAAGAGTACTTGCCCCAAACTTGGATCATGGTATCCAGGAATTCTCATTTTTATATACCTTTTTCTCTCTCTCCTTGAACCAACAGAAAGGTTATTCATTTGCATACTTAGGCTTATCCTTAGGATCACTGCCTATCTTTCTCATGGGGAGGGGTAAGGTGCATAGGACACTGGAAGCTTAGAATGCATTGCTATAAGCTTACATTTTCAGCCATGTGATCTACAAACTCGCTTTTTAGAGTCAAAACAGTAAAGCTAAGATTATTAAAAAGCTGATTTTTTTCACCCAAATATTTCTCACCTATGCTATGTTTGAACAGAATCACAAAGTACAAACAGGCCTGACTGAAGAGTATGTTATATTTATACACTCAACTGTAGCCCTTCAGATGTTTCTAACCCTGACCTCTGGCAATGCTGGCTTCGGCTGATGGGAGCTGGCTGTTCAACATCTGGAGAGCCATAGGTTCCCCACCCCTATTATACATCAACCACCCTCATCCATCCTCCAAAATCTGGCCTCCAAAGATGGGTGAACTGTTTTAGTTCAAATCAAGGTAGAGCAGAAGCCAGTATGATATCAATTGGAACCAGAATACTAAAGGCATAGGGATATTTCCATCACACACACATCTTACAGTGCAATTCTGTGGGTGTTTAATCAGGAGCAAGTTCCACTGCCCTAAACAAGGCTTGCTCCCAAATTAAGCTGGCATATGCCTACAGCCTAAAATTGGCTTTGGATTCTCCAGGCTTTCTCCACATCTTGACAACATTTTAAAGGAGGGTGCTGATCTTACCTGGCCAGAGATTTCTTGGATCTTCTCGTGCAGTCTCTGCCGCAAGAGATTCATGGCTGAAAATGAGCTGGCTGTGCTCTTGTCACCACCTGTAAGGGAAAATAGGAGAAAGCACGTGACCTGTGTCCCAACCCAAATTGCTGCTAAACTCAACTCAGCTAAACTCAGTGGCCTGGTTCACACATAATGCTAAAATATGGGTTACTAAACCATTGCTTAGAGTTATGTGAGAACCCAGCCCAGTAGCTTAGCTGACTGGCTGTAGAAACACTCTCACCTGCAACATCATTTTGGCTTCTGTCCCCTTTCCCCCCAGTAGTCTGAGATCCACTGGAACTGGGTGCAGCATGGATAACTGGGCCAGATTTCTTAATACTGGCATTTGTTGGCTTGGCTGGTGATGCTTGGCTGCCCCCAGGTGCTGTCTGCTTGCCCAGAGAGGTACCCACTATCTTGCCTTGCTTCTTCTGTTTCTTCTTCCTCTTCTTCTTTGGCTGGGTGCTATTGTCTCCCAGTCCAGTTCCTGGGAATGTTTGAAGGCAGAGACACAAGACTTCATTAAACAAAGAGAGGAAAATATTTTGCAATCTGGTTGATAAGATGCTGTGCAAACATTTCTGCAAGGAATACAGTCATACCTCGGGTTACAGCCGCTTCAGGTTGTGTTTTTTCAGGTTACGCACCGCCGAAATCCGGAAGAACCGGAACAGGTTACTTCCAGGTTTTGGCGGTCGCGCATGCGCAGAAGTGCCAAATCGCAACACGTGTGCACAGACTCGCCACTGCAGGTTGTGAACGTGCATCCCGCACAGATCACATTCGCAACCTGAGCACTGTAAATGCCTAAGAACATACATATTAGAAGCCCCTCCAGATGTTACTGGACTCCAACTCCCATCAACCTTAGCCAGTATGGCTGATCAGGAATGATGGGAGTTGTAGTCCAGAAACTTCTGGAGGTCTGCGGGAAGCACCAAGACAAGACAACTGAATTTTTCCAAGTTGCATTTTCAAAACATACTACTGTCATTCCATTGTGGCATCGGGACCCTTTCCTGAGCAGATTATAATCTAAAATGAGCTGTGGTTAAAATAAGGATAAACATTAAGTACTACCACTCTGAGGTACCACTTTTCATCACAAGCAGTATATAAATAAAAAGGTAAAGGGACCCCTGACCATTAGGTCCAGTCGTGGCCGACTCTGGGGTTGCGGCGCTCATCTCGTTTAATTGGCCGAGGGAGCCAGCGTCCAGCTTCCGGGTCATGTGGCCAGCAGGACTAAGCCGCTACTGGCGAACCAGAACAGTGCAAAGAAACGCCGTTTACCTTCCCGCCGGAGCGGGACCTATTTATCTACTTGCACTTTTGATGTGCTTTCAAACTGCTAGGCTGGCAGGAGCAGGGACCGAGCAATGGGAGCTCACCCCGTCATTGCGGGGATTTGAACCGCTGACCTTCTGATCGGCAAGCCCTAGGCTCTGTGGTTTAACCCACCGCGCCACCCGCGTCCCAGAGAGTATATAAATACTGTGAAATAAATAAATAAAAATAATTACAATAACCAAGGAGGCTGCACTACTACAAAAAACCCTGATCTAGAGAAGTAAATGACAGCATCAGATAATTGTACCAAATTTCCTTTTTCGTGGCTCGGGGGCTTCCTGGGTGCAAATTTTCTTGGCCAATTTCTGCAGGTATGAGTCTTTGTTGACTAAACTGGCCATTGTGGGATCAAAGTCTCCTGAAGGTAAAAGATAAAAGTAAATAAACCAAAAATTAAAATAAAATCGTAAGACGGTCTCGCAGGGGGAATGTTGCTTCTAAGTCAAAGATGTCTTGTTCATTCCGATCATCCTCCCTTCGAAACTTCTACCCAGAATGCTGTGTGAGGCTGCTTCTGCTACGTCGACCCAAAGTGGACAAAACTCATGGGGCCACGTTTGCATACTCGCTTTTAATCCTGCTTAACGACAGAGAGAAATTATTCAATGACATGAGTAAACTGAAGGAGACTCATGGATTGATATTTACAAGTCAAGAAAATAAAAATCCACAGAAAGCCATCTCAACACATGTACAGGCATTTGAGGGGGAAAGTGTACATCTGTTGGCTTGTAAAGCTATTGTTTACACAGTTACAGATGTACACTCCTTAATATCACATGTGAATGGTTGTTAAAGAGCAGACCTAATTTGTACATATGGGTACCCCAAATTGTACATCTGTTTAACAGAACGGGTGAACAGCCCCCACGTGTCATATCAGCCAGCTAAATTTTATTTTCCAGCAAACACGTGTGCAGGGTTACACAAAAGAGAGAGCTGTTTCTACGCACGCACAAGCGTTTGCGTGTAGACTGTACTGATCAACTACTGTGTACACAGTTTCCCAAACTGAAAATATGAATAGCTGTAGGAGCGTGCAGCTAAACAACTTATGTACAGAGGTTGTGCGCTCGTCTAACGCCACGTGCGAACCAACACATGCTGGCCGCTCACGGGAAGGAGAGATAATCTCATATGTAGGCGCAAGGCAAACCACTCCAGATCTCCCATCCTGTCTAGGGCTGGCCAGTGAGCAGTTGGCGGAGATTCACCCCCTTAAGGCTTTTTAGGGGTTGGCACGCGTTCCCCTAAACCGGGATCGCAGGGCGTGCAAAGAAGGCGCTGCAACCCGTGTGGTTCACCTCACCGCGTGCGTTTGTCTTGCAGGAATCGCAAAAGCGCACCACGCGTGGCTCGTGAGCTGGTCACTTACCTGGGCTGGAGAGGAAGGCGGAACTTGCCCACGACCCTTTGTGAACGGCTCGGCGCTCTATTGGTAGACCCTGTGAGGAGGAGGCGAAGGATTATGGGATGTTGGAGGAGCTTCGGAAGGAGGAGGAGGAGGAGGAGGAGGAAACGTTTTCCCCGCCCCATGGGCTGGACGTAGCCGGTGAAGGAGGATCCGTTCGCAAGAGAAAAGGGAAAAGATGGCCGCCTGTCTGCAAGAGGATTACTTGTATTGAGTAAGATACTGAGATACTAACATTTATTTGTTAGATAATCGATCTATTTATTCAGACTTCTTTTGTGACTGCAGAGCAGGAGAGCGATGCACCGGACTTCTCTCACTTTTTAAGTGCATGCTTGTGGTTTCAGTGACTGGTGTGTTTACTACTCCGGCGGGAGAAAGGCTGAAACTTTTCTGAATTAGCCCGCGGAGTAATGCAGCACGATTGCGGGTGGAAGGCTTTTTTAAACAGGGGGTAATACACCCCTTAGTCTCGTTTGTTGAGCGCTGGGCGAGTTCAGATCAGCCCTTCTCAGTCTTGTTGGCTTCTAAGGTTTTGGGATTTATGATTCCCATCATAGCAAGTCAGAAAGCTGGTCCATCTATTTTAGTGTGACCCGCACTGACTGGCAGTGGCTCTCCAGTGTTCCACTCTCCCAGCTCCCCACGAAATGATGAGGACCTTCTTCCGAAATAAGGTTCCAGATCTAAAAGGGATGGTTTGAGTAAGATGCTGCCATGTACTGAGTCGGACCATTGCTCCATCTAGCTCAGTGTTGTCTGCGCTGACTAACAACAGCTCTCCCAGGTTGGGTGAGTTTTAGTCCTTTCCTCGAAAAAATAACATAGCAGTCCAGTATTTGTGGCTCTAAATAAATAGGAAGCTGCCTTATGCTGAGGAAGTCTATCACAGAGTTGGGACTGGTGTGAGTTGTAGACCTAAACTTCTGGAGGGCACCAAGTTGGTTAAGGCTAATGAAGCAAAATAGGCTGGAATGTGACCAGTGGGTATGTATTTTGTAATGCATGCATTTTGAGGTGGGTCATGGAGATGTGCAGTTGATGGAGAAACTGTTGGGATCTGTTGCAAATTGAGGGTTTTTTTTCCAGAAGCATTGATATCCTTTTGGGCCATCTAGAGCAGGGGGCACTGTTATAAAGTGGTCCTGCTCCTTCCTCCTGGGCTGTGTCCAGAAAATGGTGTTGGGGTATGAATGTTCAGACCCCTGGGCTCTCACTTGTGGTGTACCTCAGGGCTCTGTCCTCTCCCCCTTCCTTTTCTACATCTATATGAGATAGCCGGGAGAGATCATCAGAAGGTTTTGGCTGGGTGTTCACCAGTGTGCAGATGATACCCACCTCTACCTCTCCTTTAAATCGGAACCAGTGAAGGCAGTGAGGGTCCTGTGTGAGTGTCTGGAGGTGGTTGGAGGGTAGATGGAGGTTAATGGATTACGGTTGAATCCTGACAAGACAGAAGTACTGTTCTGGGGAGGGGCAGGGAACACATAGGTGTAGGGGACCCCCTTGAATGGGGTAACTGTGCCCCTGAAGGACCAGGTGCGCAGCCTAGGAGTCATTTTGGAGTCACAGCTGTCTATGGAGGCACAGGTCAGGTCTGTGTCCAGGACAGCTGACTACCAACTCCATCTGGTATGCTGGCTGAGACCCTACCTGTTTGCAGATTGTCTCACTAGAGTGGTGCATGCTCTGGTTATCTCCCGCATGGACTACCGCAATGCGCTCTACATAGGACTACCTTTGAAGATGACTCAGAAACTACAACTAATCCAGAATGTGGCTGCTAGAAAGGTGACTGACTGGGAGCAGCTGCCGGGACCATATAACACTGGTCTTAAAGGATCTACATTGGTTCCCAGTACATTTCAAAGCACAATTTAAATTGTTGATGCTGACCTTTAAAGCCCTAAACAGCTTTGGCCCTGTATACCTGAAGGAGTGTCTGCACTACCATCTTTCAGCCTGGACACTGAGATCAAGCACTGAGGGCCTTTTGGTGGTTCCCTCACTGTGAGAAGTGAACCAAGCAGAGCGGTTACTTCAGAACAATCATTGCAGATTCACTAATTGCTTAGCGGCAGTTCGATACTCCGCAGGTGCTGTCTGGTTTTCCAAAATAATAATAATAATAATAGTGGTGCCCACCTTGTGGAATGCCCTCCCGTCAGATGTCGAGGAAATGAACAACTAACTGACTTTCAGAATACATCTATAGGCAGTCCTTTTTAGGGAAGTTTTTACTATTTGATGCTTTATAATTTTAATATTCTGTTGGGAGGCTCCTAGAGTGGTTGGGGCAACCCAGTCAGATGAGCGGCATCCAAATAAAAAATATATTATTATTATGTCAACCGTGGTTTATTTATTACTCTGTTAAGGAGGGCTGTTTCCCAGACTGTTTTGTACCAATTGTCTGCTGTGCTAGAAAGCTCTTTCCAGTGTCTGGTTATGTTGCAACTCACTGCTTATAATGAATGGCTTATTCATTCAAGACTGTTGTATTGAAATATATGTAATAAACCTTTGACTTTCAATTGTGTTTAGTTGTAACTCTTTCTGACCTTTCTTGGTGAGCAGCTAAGATTCTGTCCTTGCCACCACAATGCCACAGCAGCGCGTGCTCCCCCAGAGCAAGGAAACCCTCCTTCAGTCTTACAACAAGAGGCTGAAAGATGACATCAAGTCTATCATGGATAACTTCACAGAAATAGTCAAAACTGCAAAGGTATGAGAATTTTACTTGTGGGTGGGTGGCGGGACCTCATGTCAAGGGTATTCTTTCTTCCATCCAAACTCAAAGTTTTTGCTCCCCTAATTGGAACGTAAAAATATTACCTCATCATTGTTTTAAGTCAAAGCTGGGGGTAATCTGCAGCCACATTCTCACATTCAATTTAAAGCACTATGATATGACTTTTAAACAGTCATAACTTCCCCCAAAGAATTATGGGAGCTGTAGTTTAAGGGTGTCAAAAGTTGTTAGGAGATATTTAGTCCCCTCCTAGAGCTTACAGTTCCCAGAGCTCCCTGTAAAGAGGGGTTGATTGTTGAACCACTCTGAGAATTGTTGCGCAGTGAGGTGAATAGGGAGTCTCCTAAAAGCTGTCAGTGCCCTTAAGAAACTACAGTTCCCAAAATCCTTTGGGGGAAGCCATGACTGTAAAGTGGTATAATACTGCTTCAAATTTATAGAATAGAAGGGAGGCCTAAATGTTCCTATAAGAAGGATTGAATGAGAAGCCTCCATTTTACTAGTTGGGGGTGTTGCTTCTTCTATGGCGGAGTTGGGGAACCAGTGGCTCCTCCTGATGATTTTGGACTCCATCTCCCATCAGCCCCACACAGCATGGTCAGCAGTCAGGGATGATGGGAGCTGTAGTCCAGCAGCATCTAAAGGGTCACATGTTCCCCATGCCTGCTTTCGCCTGAAGTGTTTGGAACCTCTGGCAGAGGGAATGCAATAAAATCTCATGGAGGCTAGTGAGAGGGCTGTTTTTCTCTGCAGAACAGTGGAAAAAAGATGTTGAAGCCAGTGTAAAAGCTTTGTTTCTAACATTTGCTGTAGATTGAGGAAGAAACCCAAGTTTCTCGGGCAACCCAAGGTGAGCAGGACAACTATGAGATGCAAGTCAGAGCTGCAAATATTGTGAGTAGAAAACATCCAATGGGAGCATATGTTGGGTGGGTTCTAGGGTGCGTTCAGATACCTGAGAGGCTGCCTTCTTCCCTACAGACCCTCTCAGGTATTGAGATCAGCAGAGGGGCTTTTTTTGTTGTTCTGCCACCCTCAGAAGTTCTGGGTGCTGATAGCTTAGGACAGCTCATTCTCTGGGGCAGCTCTTCGATTGTGGAATTCCCTTCTCACAGAAGTGTGTCTTCTTGTTTTTGTTGAGATGTGTGTGTTTTAGGATCCACCCAATTCCTTTGAATGTGATTTGTTTTAACTGTTCAGTATATTTTAAAAAATGCTTTGGGACCTGCTGGTGAAGGGTGGGCAATAAATTGTTGTTGTTGTTGTTATACATTCAGGGTAATTTGGGGCTGTATGTCAAGATTGGATTACTGAAATGTGCTGTATATGGGCTTCCCTTGCGCTCATTCCAGAAGCTGCAGTTAGTGCAGAATGCTGCAGCACGATTGCTGACAGGAGCAAGACCTTGTCAGCATATAACACCTAAGCTAAGAGACCTGCAAGGGTTGCTCATTTGCTACTGGGCCATGTTCATGGTGTTATTATTAGTATATATAGCCTTTAACAGCTTGGGACCAGTTTACCTGCAAGATAGTCTTACCAAATATATGCCCAGTGGACTGTTTTGATCTGTCGAGCAGGCACTGTTACAAATGCTCCGTAATACTTGTTCTGGACTTGTAAGAAATTAATAATTTAGGGGGGCAGCACTGATGCTTTGGAACTCCCTGTCCATTGACATCAGGCAGGTGCCCTCCCTGTACTCCAAGGTATCTGCCAAAAACATTTTTGTTTAGGTAAGCCTGTCCAGACATGTAGAAGGCAGACGCATCTTAATTTGGTTTCCAGCTTGTCATTGACTTTAATTATTCATTGAATGTTTTAAATCAGGGGTCAGCAACCTTTTTCAGCCATGGGCCGGTCCACTGTCCCTCAGACCATGTGGTGGGTTGGACTATATTTGCTGGGGGGTGGTGAACGAATTCCTATGCCCCACAAATAACCCAGAGATGCATTTTAAATAAAAGCACACATTCTACTCATGTAAAAACATGCTGATTCCCGGACCGTCCGCTGGCCGTGTTTAGAAGGCGATTGGGCCGCAGCCGGCCCATGGACCTTAGGTTGCCTACCCCTGTTTTAAATAGTAGTGTGGTATTTTTCTTATGATTTCATTGTTTTATTCTTTTTGCAAACCGCTTTGACACTTTTTCTTTTTACGATCTATTGGTGTATAAATAATATAAAATAAATAATTTGAATTTATTTCTCTGCTAGGTTCGGGCTGGCGAGTCTCTTATGAAGCTTGTCTCTGACCTAAAACAGTTCCTGATCCTCAATGACTTCCCTTCTGTCAACGAGGCCATCAACCAGCGGAACCAGCAGTTGCGCAGCCTTCAGGAGGAATGCGACAAGAAGCTTATTGCCCTGCGTGATGAGATCTCGATAGACCTCTATGAGCTGGAGGAAGAATATTACTCTTCCAGGTACAAATGAAGCCATGGACGGTTGCCCTATAGTAACCACAACAATTTCCTGTTTCTGACATGGGGTGGGGGTGGGGTAGGGTGTGTGTGAAAATAACAACTGTCCTTGTTTTAAAAAGCATCCCTAAATTCCCAGCACCCAAAGAATCCAGGCCCCAATGCCGTTTTATTGAGTACTTCATGTTTGATGTGGGATGTGGCCATTTTGGAGGGCAAGCACACCATGTAACTAGGCCTTTCTCCACAGAGATGTGGAGGTGAGCTTCTCTCCTGCACCCTCATTGTGATCTTGTCACCTAAATGACTTGCAAACAGGAACAGGTATTGGATCTTGAACTGCCCAGAGTACCCTAATCACTAGTCAGTGTAAACTGCAATCCTAACCGTGTCTACTCAGAAGTAAGCCTTCTTGAATTCATTGGGGTTTCTTCCTATCTAAGTGGGATTAAACTGCTTTGAAGCTTTTTTTTACAATCAAGTGGTGTATAAATTTTATGAAATTAATAATAAATGAAGATGGCAGCTTTAGGCCACGTTCATACAATACATTTAAAGCACTATGATGCCATGCTAAACAGTTATGGATTCCGCCAAATAATTAGGGGAGCTGTAGTTTTCGAATGGTGCAGGGATTACAGGGTTACTATTAATTCCCAGAGTTCCCTGTGAAGAGGGATTGATTGTTAAGCCACTCTGGGAATTGTAGGTCTGTGAAGCGAACAAGGGGCTCCAAATAGTACTTACCGCCCTTAACTACAGCTCCCAAAATTCTTCAGGAGAAGCCATGATTGTTTAAAGTGGTATCTGATGCATGGTATGAGCATGGGGTAGTCAAACAACAACATCTGAAGGGCTGCAGTCAAGAAGATATGGAACTTTGGGGTTTAGGATGCAATCATACGCACCCTTAGCTGAAAGGGACCACAACTGAATAGAGTGGGGTTTGCTTCTGAGTAAAGATACATAGGATTGGACATAATAAGCATTTTTTCTTCTGTCTGTGATGACTGGACCATGAGTTTCCAGTTCCAGAATGTTAAGATGCATCAAAACAAAGCAATATTTTAAGGATTCTTTTGTTATGCCATTATATTATATTTTTATTATAATTATATTATTATTATACACACACATATATCCCATTAGAAATATTTGCTGCAAGCTTTATTGTAAATAAAACAGCAGTGTGTGTGGGAAAATATAATTGTCATTTCAGCTGATAACTACATTATTTTTTTAAGCGAGCCCACAGCTTGTTTTTGAAAACCTCCTTCCCCCTGCTTGTCTTATGCAAAGCTTGTTCCTCTCCTTCCAAAACTCTTCCACTGCTTTATTTTCTTTTGCACCTCTTGTTTGCTTCAGAGCAGGATTTCCACAAGCAAGAAGGACCAAGATAAATGGTTATACACCTGCAGCATCTTTTTTTAAAAGGGGGGGGGTATGGCTCAGTGGCGGAGCATCTTCTTTGCATGCAGAAGGCCGCAGGTTCAGTCCCCGACATCTCTAGGCAGGGCTATCAGAGACTCCCTATCTAAAATGCTGTACACAATACTGGGATCAATGAACCAGTGTTGTGACTCAGGATGAGGTAGCTTCCTGCGTTGCTGTTCAGTATCATGAGGACAGAAGTGTTGCTTTATTTTTAGGAGAAGAACAATAGCTCAGTGGCAGAGCACATCCTTTGTATGAGGATGGTTCTGGTCCCTGGTATTTCCAGTCAGGGCTGGGAAAGACTCCCTTTCCAAAACCTTGGAGGGGATGCGGTATAATCTGAATACTAGCTGTTGTTAACAGTAAGGAGAGTGCTGTTGCACTTGCTTTCTGCTTTTGGGCTTCCCATAACTAGCATCTGATTGGCCACTGTGAGAACTGGATGCTGGACTAAATGAGCCTTTGGCCTGATCTTGGAGGGCTCTTACGTTCTTAACCTTAGTTGTTGCTTCTTTTTCCCCCTTTTTTTTGCTATTTTCTTAACACTGTTGCCTCTGTCTTGCTTTTCTCCTTTTCTCTTCCTCCTGTATCTCTCTCTCTCTCTTTCCTTCTTGTGGCTTTTCACTGTCCTTTTCTCCTTAACGGGCATCTCATTCGGGGAAAGCTACAGTCTGTGTGACACCAACGACCTCCCGCTGTGTGAAGCTTATTGGAGACAGGAGCTGACCATGTCCTCCCCAGAAGGCCTAGCCATGCCTCTGGCGGCTGCCATGATGGAGGAGAACATTCCGGCCCCTCAGGGGTCCACTCCTTCTCACCCTCACATCAACGGGCATGGAGCAGGCCCGACGGAGCACGCCTGAAAAGGGAGCCTGCAATTCTCCCCAGCTTTGTTGCGTTTTGACAGTTGAACGTTCCGGTGGTTGCATCAAGACAACATTTTCCTGCCCTCCCCAGGCCCTCTTCTCTGGCTGCAGGCCTCAGCTGTATTTGCAAGAAGCCACATTTCTCTAGGCACAGCCTCACAGGATAGCGAACTGTGCTCTCTTAGATGGAATTTCTTGTGGGGAAAAGTTGCTTATAGTCTGACATTTTAGTATCTGAATGGGAATTTTAGAGCAGGAGCTGCCTTCAAGGCAGCCGAAGATGGCAGAAATTTAAGCCGTTGAAATTATTGCCACTGGGTACAAAATTATAAGAAGAGTGTCTTGTCTACATGGTCGGTTTCTCTTGAAGGTGCAGAAGCTGTAAACAAAATGAAAAAACTTGGTGGCCCTAGTACTAAATTAAGAACAACTATTAAAAAGTAATAATATTACGTTTACAGTACTGTATTCTTCCTCCGTATCAGTTGTGTAAGCTAAGGCTCACATTCCTGTCCTGCAAATACCTACTCTATTGAGTAGCTTCAGGGAGCAGTGTTCAAGGGTTGTTTTCGACTGAAGGAACAGGCCTTAGTCCTTTCCCCATACTCCTGTTGCTAGAGTATTTGGGTTTTTTCCTTCCGATCAGCTGTATAAGAAATTAAAGCCCTATCATGTAACTACTTACTGTATAAGCTGATGCCTCTTTCTACCACACCCTTCTCTGAAAACCATCTGCTCACATTTTGGTAAAAGTCTGGATGTGGATCTTAGCATACATGTATTTGAAAACAGGACTGAGCCATCTAAAACATTTCAAAACTATTGACAAAACTACTTCCAACCTTTCTTTAAAGAAACCAGAAAAACTGGCCATGTCTATGTGCAGCTCCATGTGGGCTGGTATCCTCTGTTTTACCTCCACCCAAATCAGGAGGACATATGTCAGTTTAAGGATGTGTGTTGGGTGGCTGTTTAAAGGTAGAAGAGAAGTGCCAGTTGAAAAAGAGACCTTAGTTGTATATTCAACATTAGTCTTCTGAGCCAGTTCACTTGAACACTTGATTGTAACATGTTTGTGGCTTTTTTAAAAGTAGGATTTTGTGGGGGGTGTTTAATTGAAAAAAATGTATATTTCTCTAATTGTTAACAAATTGTTTGAATAAAGTCAATTTTTATACAAAGGTTTGGAAAGAGATTAAGAAAGTTTTGGAGCTGGGGGGGGGGAATGAAGCTTTCCCTAATGGGTAGAATTTCAGCCATCAAAATGAATGTATTGCCTAAAATGTTTTTATTCCAATCTGTCCTGATTGTCAACAGTTTGTGCTACTTCAGAGATATTTCTAGATATATCTGGCGGGGGAAGAAACCAAGAATTTAGTATAAAACTCTGATAGTTAATAAAGAGGAGGCTTTACCCTTTACAGTTATACTATGAGGCAGCATGTACATGAAAATCGATTTCAGATTTGAAATTAGCATTGAAAGAACATATAAGAACAGTTGAAAAACTCATGCAAAAGAAAAAGGAAAAAAAATGTTCCGCAGTATACTGTGTATCCCAATGGAATACATTTTTTTGCATACCTCCAACTGTACATAGATATACACGTCATTTTAAATGTTATACATGTCATGTTCAACGTGATCTAAGTCGCTTACATTTATACTCGTACTACTTTGGCTATGTGTTTAATAAAATATTGAATTCTTGCATTGTGAAAAACAAAGATTACGGTTAAAAGTGAAAAACATGAATTGCAAAAAAACCTAGAGCGTACTGAACAAAACCAACTTCAGATACGAAATCAGCACATCAAAATTAGGTTAGAACAACTGCTGGTGTCAGTACAACAAAAATTTTGTTCCCCAGTGTTATCAATTAAATGAATGGTTCAAGATAGATTTAAAAAATGGTTTTGCGGACCAAAGCTCAGAATTTGAGAGAATCCTATTAGAAAAAAATGAAAAATTATTATCCAAAATGTATAAGTTGTTATTGGAGCGGGAAACAAAAGATGAGCTGGTAAAATAATCAATGATTCACTGGGCAAGAGATATAGGGCATAATATTGAATTTGACCATTGGGAGAAACTATGGAAGAAAGATTTGAAATTTACTGCGTGCTACACACTAAAAGAAAACCATGTGAAAATGATACATGGATGGTATATAGCTCCAAGCAGGTTAGCTAAGATGTATAAATATAAATCTGATATGTATTGGAAAGGCAGAGAAGTGGGAGGAACATTTTTACATATGTGGTGGGCATGCAGATTAGTTAAGGTATTGGGAAATTATATACAGTCGTATGTTTTGCAGCTGGGATCCGTTCCGGAGCCCTGGCCGCTAGCCGAAATGGATGCAGGGCAAAGCTTCGCATCTGCACGCGCGTGCGGAGCAGTTTGCACTTCTGTGCATGTGCAATTTAGCGCTTCTGTGCATGCGTGAGCTGCAAACCCGGAGGTAACCCGTTCCAGTACTTCCGGGTTTGCTGCGGACGTTCGCGGAGGTATTACCGCATAATGAGATGGAAAAAACATTTTAGTTAGAAAAACATTCACCCCGAAACCAGAAGCGTTTCTTTTGGGAATGGTGCAGACAGAGGTACCCAGGAGCCAGAAAAACGTATTTATGTATGCAATTACAGCAGCTCGGATTTTGATAGCCCAAAACTAGAAGGTGAGAGAAGTTCCTAAGAAAGAGCAATGGCAGCTCAAAATTATAGAATATGCAGAGTTAACAGGCCTACGAGAGCAAGAAGGTCAAGTATATAAAGAAGAGTGGAAAATTTAATGGAATATTTGGAAAATAACTCTAAGCAAGTGAAAACACTAGTGGGATTAAGGTAAATTCAACAATAGTGAGAGATAATTGGGGGGGACTAAATCAAATGGATATTTTTTTTCCTTTTAGAGTATGCAGATATTGGAAAATTTATAGAACCATGGAAGGGGAAGGAGGGAAGTCGATTAATGCAAGATTACAATGGTGGTTATTTATTGTAAACAAAAATCTTCCCTTTTTCCTTATGGGGTATCCAAGAGCCCATATAGTGTCCTTATTTAGGTTCCTAATTGGTAGGAGAAAATAGCATAGGCCAACCAAAGAATATTGAGAAGCAAAGCAGCTAGTAAGCCTGATCTTTATTGATCTGTTGCAACAGGGTTCTCACTCAGCACATGCAGGAGGAGGAAGAACCCAGAACAATGGCGCGCAAGGTCTTATATAGACATTTTAAATTACCCGCCCTGGAGCTCAAGACCACCCCTCCATACATCATACATACATCACAGAAGGGTTGTAATCCAAGACCACCACCCCAAGATACATCATACCTATATCACAGCAAGGGTGGTTTACAGCAGAAATCTGAGTGGTTTGTTTACCAGGTTACCTGTTTAATGTCTGCCAGGTTACCTGTTTAATAGTCACTTGATTGGATTGCCTGGGGAGCCTGGCCAGTCTTTTGTATTGTTAAATACTTAGTTCCTGTGCCAGGTCACAGCCTCACACCCTATTCATATCTTAAATGTGCCCTTAAGACAGGATTTGTGAAGGAAAAGACAATGGGGAGGCTTTTCCATTTTCCTTTGACCTTGCAGAGAAAACATTTGCTCAGTTTGGGAATCAAAATGGTTTTAGGTCGGTCTTCCTGTGCTGATCTAGGTACGTAGAATCATAGAATCATAGAGTTGGAAGAGACCACAAGGGCCATCGAGTCCAACCCCCTGCCAAGCAGGAAACACCATCAGAGCACTCCTGACATATGATTGTCAAGCCTCTGCTTAAAGACCTCCTAATCATTCCCCCGTGTCTCTTATTTAAGGATTTTTTCCACCCACCACTAGGTCTACATGCTGTTTGCTCCATTTGGTATATGACATTTGGATGATCATCTTCACCAATTGATAGACTCCTACCTTCAGGAGCACTGTCTCCCTCCCCCACATTACTCAGTTTAAAGCCCTCCTGATGAGGTTTCTGAGATTTTTGGCAAAAACATTCCTCCCAACCGTTGTGAGGTGCAGCCCATCGCTTGCCAGAAGTCCATCTTCAAGAAACTGCAGTCCGTGATCTAAGAATCCAAACCGTTCCTGTTTACACTGTTTGCGAAGCCAGCTGTTCACTTCCACTATTTTTCCCTCTCTTGGTTGGTACACTTATGAACATTTAACATATATATAAGACCTTAAAATTCCTATCACATATTTAATGATGAAAATGTATATTTGAAAATTTTCAATAAAAATAATTTTTAAAAAATGAATAAAGTCAATTTTGTGTTATTTTGCTGAAAATATGAGTGTGGCTTTCCCATTTTGTAGACAATAAAAATGAAACGGTTGTTGATTGGATGTAACACAGATACTAGAGGCATGTGAAAGAGCAGAGGAGTGATTCAATTTCTGATATACAGGCAAGAACCATATTAGGTGTGCGATTCAATTGATGTGTGATCAATGCATGGGCCCTTTTGAACCAGAAGAAGGCAGAACGGGCAGGTGCATATATAGAATAAATATTCATAAATGTTCATAAATGCACAAGATAAACATACATAGATAAGCATATAAACCACATGTCTAAAATAGTACAAGAGAGCAATCCTGAAACCATTTTGACTCTCCCCAAAGGACCTCAAATATTTCTCTGCGGCAGGAGGATGGGAGAAAACTTTAAAATTGTCTTTTCACTTGCAAATCCTCCCTTCAAATCCAGTCTGGCAAGTTTATGCTAAGCTGAGCAGACTATCAATAAGGTGTAAATTTGTAAAAAGGAGATTCCGGAACTAAAGTATTTACCATCTCAAAGGAATGGCTAGGCTACCCAGAAAATCAGTAAGGCGTTATCAGGTATTCTGGCAGACAGGAGAGAAGCAATGCACTCAAATTTCTGCTGGAGACCACCTTCTACAATGTATGTATGATGTTTCTGGGGTGGTCTTGGGCTACAGGGTGGGCAGTTTTCAAAGTCTTTATAGGGGCTTGTGCACCATTGTTCTAGGTCTCTCTTGCCTCCTTGCAAGGAGAGGAGGGAACTTGTTGCAACAGAAAAATAAAGATCTGCCTTGCTTTCAGTGCATCCTACCGCCATTCCTTTCTGACCAATCATGGACTTAGTGGACTCAGTCCCTTGGGGGCAGCAAAAGCCAACTTCCTTATTTTCTTTAACATTTACCGTATTTTTCGCCCTATAGGACGCACTTTTTCCCCTCCAAAAATGAAGGGGAAATGTGTGTGCGTCCTATGGGGTGAATGTAGGCTTCAGGAAGCTATCTGCAAGCCTGGGGAGCCCACGGGAGTTCCCGTCGGGCTCCCTAGGCTTGCAGACAGCAGCCTGCACCCCGAAGCCTGGGGCGCGCTGAGCTGGGCTTCGGGCAGATATCCACAAGCCTGGAGAGCCCGGCGGGAGTTCCTGCCGGGCTCCCAAGGCTTGTGGATAGCAGCCTGTTCTGGGGACGGGGGAAGCTTGGGCTTCCCCCGCCCCTGCGCCTGGGGGAAATTTTTTTTTTCTTTATCCCCCCCCCAAAAAAAACCTAGGAGCGCCCCATGGGCCAGTGCGCCCTATAGGGCGAAAAATACGGTAGTTCATCTAACTCAGTACAGACCCTCCAAGTGTCCCTATTTTCCAGGGTTGTCCTTGATTTAGAAAAGCCTGCCCAGTTTTTGATTTGACCTCAGAATGTCCCACTTTTCATTCGGTTGTCCCTATTTTCATTGGAGAAATGTAGGAGGGTGTGGAGTTATCTTACCCCTGAGTCATCTGGAGGCAGTTTTTCAATTTTTTTCTGTTTTTATAAATGTTGGAAGCTGCCCAGAGTGGCTGGGGCAACCCAGTAAGATGTATCGGGTATAAATAAAAAAATTATGAAATGGGATGTCCCTATTTTCATCAGAGAAATGTTGGAGTGTATGCTGTCAGTATTGTATATACTGACTGACACCAGCTCTCCATGAATGGAGACAGGGAATCTCCCAGCCCTACTTGGAAATGTTAGGGATTTAATCTGGGACCTTAAATCCCTTAGGAGGATTCCATTTATGGATTCCATTCCATAAATGTGGGAAGTGGAGTTTACAACAGAGAAGGGGGGGAGGCATAGCTGTCAACTTACAGATTTGAAAATAAGGGGCACAGCCAAAATAAGGGATTTTAGTCAACCAGTTAAAAGGGAACAGATAATTTTGGAGAACATCTCCAGTTTTTAGCCATTCGTTTTGTTGTAAATAAAAATATGCCCTTTTCCCTTATGGGGTATCCAAGAGCCCATATAGAGTCCTTACATAGGTTCCCTATTGGTAGGAGAAAATAACAGAGGCCAACCAGAGAATATTGAGAAGCAAAGCAGCTAGTAAGCTTGATCTTTATTGATCTGTTGCAACAGGGTGCTCTCCTCACGCAGGAGAGGAAGAGGACCCAGAACAATGCTGTGCAAGGGTTTATAAAGACTTTTGAAATTCCCATTCTGTAGATCAAGACCACCCCCAGAAACATTATGCATACATCACAGAAGGGGTGTAACCTAAGACCACCCCTCAGATACATCCCACCTACATCACAGAAATTTAAATGTTGTTTTTCTCTTGTCACAGTTTATCTCCTGTCGCTTTGTTTATTTCCTGTCTGGCAGGTTACTTGATTGGATTTCTTGGGGAGCCTGGGCAGTCTTGTAATGATAAGGCTCACACCCTTATTCAAACACAGATTAAGACAGGATTTGTGAAGGAAGAGACAATGGGGAAGCTTTTCCATTTTGACCATGCAGAGAAACATTTGCTCAGTTTAGGAATCAAAATGGTTCCAGGTTGGCTTTCCTGTGCTGATCTATGTACGTGTGGTTATGAACATTGCCATATATCTAAGACCATAAAATGCCTATCACAGTTTCCAGAGGTTGCTGCTCAAGACACCAGCCGATGAAACACTGCAATTAAATGACTACAAGCAGCAACCACTTTTCGCGCAAAACGAAGTCCAAGCTAGGAAGATGCTGCTGCAGTTCTGTATCTTTTCTCTCTTGCTCCATCTGCAGCTCTCAATTCCATCAGGTGGGGCGGGAGGGGGGGGGGAAATAGCGCCTGAAGTAAACCTGCAGATCAGACCATCTATGCTAGTCTACCACTACAAATCTATGGGAGAAGCTCTTGCAGTCCTTCCCTTGTAGCCCTTGGAACACCTGCCCGCGCCTCCGCCTCCTCTTCTTCCCCTCTCTGAACTTATTTCTCTATGGTTGCCCTCGTTCTCCTCTCAAGGCTCCTCATCAATTCATAGACCATGCCAGGCTGCCCATCTCATTTGGGTCCTTCAGCGGCACAGCTGCAGTAATGCCTAGTGGGAGCGGCGGTGACGGGCAGAGGGGAGGCCCCAGGCAGAAACGCCCAGTTCGGCGGCCGCGAGGAGGATGGTGGCGGAAGAGCCCAAGGCTCCCACCAGTCCCGGCGGGGAGGGGCTCCCGGGGGTCGAGGCTGGTGAGAGGAGACCAGAGGGGGGCGGGCTGGGCAGCCAAGCAACACAGTTGGAGCCTCCCTCCTCCCTGGCCGGCAGGGAGGGAGGGAGAGGAGCTGCTTCCTTTGAAACCTGGGAAATTTAAGGGACAGTAGCAGGACATAGCGCTGGGATAAGGGACTGTCCCTCCAAATAAGGGACGCTTAACAGCTATTGGGGGGGGGGGGTTTGGAGATTTCAGCCTCAGCAACTAGTCTCAAGTCTCAACTTTGCCTATGGTTCTTTTATAAACACAAGCCACCAGAGCTAGGGTTGCCACTATTCTAGCAAACTACAGGACAAGGCAGGGGTGTTTGGTGGGTGATTCCCCCCCCCCCCGGTGCTGAAGTGACTCCAAAGCAATCCATTACCACCCATTGCAGCCTAACCGGATGGCCCCACTGGAATTTGTAACACACACATACACACACGTGAATTTGTAAATTTGTCTGTGCTTTGCTACACAGAGCTTAAAAACATTACCTTTCACACCCCCTTTCGGATACATGCATTTGGAGAGGATCCTTGGCATCGAGAGGGGGCGGGACGGACCTGAAATACAGGACGAAACTGTTTCAATATAGGACGTTGCGTTTTACAGTACATTCAAATTTGGGACAATCCTGTATTATACAGGACAGGTGGCGACAAGCGCCTCAGGGAATTTTGGTCGTGGGCAGCCCAACAGCTTAGGAGAGAAGCTGTGCCATGTGTCCTTGGATACTTTGCTTCTTTGGGGGGTGGGTAGGGCTTCATTTTAACTCTGATTAGAAACTTATGGGAACACACACTGTACATGCTTAGGAGCTGTTGTACATCACTGCACAAATATATGTGTCTTATGTACAGGGGCAATAAGTGAGGAAATAACGTTGGGCAGACATGGTTAGTTGGGGAAAGAAGGATGTTGCTGAACTATTTATTATTAATTAAACATATAGCTCGTTTCACAACATAATCGGCATGGAGTACGCTAAGTGTCTCGTGAACCCAAGCTACGCTGACTGGGTCTGACAGTCCACGCGTTCCTCATGCCTGCTTTCGTGCGCAGGCGTGGTTTGCAGCCGCATGCTCGCTTTGATACTTTCACCGGCAATAAACCAGTTACGCTCTAGGCACGGACCAGGATTCTCTATGGATGAGGAGCGGCCTCATATAGGCTTGCATCACTACGGGGAAAAGCCACAACGACCATAGACGTAAAACTATAGAGTTTACTTCCGCTCCGCGGATTTCTAAGGCCCGCCCAGCGCTTCCTGCCCTTCCTTTTCGAAGCCGAAGCCAAGATGGTGAGTTGTGCCTGTTGTAGCGGCGGACTTTCAATCCGCCGCCATCGGTCCTCTAAACGGGCTAATGGTTGGGCTTCTTCTAGCAGGGGAGGCACAGGACACCCTGGCGCCTTGTATTTGGGAAAGCGGATGAAATGGGGAACGGGTTTGGGGGCCCGGGCCTGGTGCAGGCCTCCGATGTGTGTGCGGCTCGCCCGCTTTTGGTAGAGAATTCACCGAATCTTTCTTTCAACTTACGCAGCCCAAGGGGAAGAAGGCCAAGGGGAAGAAGGTGGCTCCGGCCCCTGCCGTGGTCAAGAAACAGGAGGCCAAGAAGGTTGTAAATCCTCTCTTTGAGAAAAGGCCCAAGAACTTCGGCATCGGTGAGTTGGAAAAGGAATTCCTGTTAATCCGTTATGGAGCCTAAACAGAATAGGAGTAAAGTTGCTTTCACGGGAAGTGGGAAATACACGCCTGTCTCTAAAATACCTGTGCATGAGGAATACTGCTGGTTTTGTTGCATTTTGACTAGTTGCTATCTATTTATTTATAACAAGTATTTGTGTGCTGCTGCATCCTAGAAATATATCGCTGAGGTTTTGCAACAGTATAAAACCATACAGTAAAAACATTTTTGAAGAAGTTTAAAAGCAAAATAATTTAAAACTCATTGAGGAGGGATCTAATCTTAAATGCATGTATAGGCCTTACGCAGTAGCAATTTTTAAATTGATATTTCATTGGAAGAATTACATTTTTTAAAAAAGTGATTAGAAAAGGAAAACGTGAACGAGAATTAAAAGAAAAGAAAAATACTCAATTAGGTTTCTGTACATATTAAGACTAATGTATAGCCTTACTATTCTGTTACAGATATGTTCATCAATAACTTGGTATTTTCTGTATAAACTTGTTCCAAATATAATTATCCAAAGAAAGTGCATTTATAAGTGGTTGTTCATATGTTGCTAACATTGCCATGTTATCAAGCTATTGATTAGGGAGAATTAAAACTCTTCTTCCAGTTCATCAGTCCCTTAGCCACCATTAGGGCATGCAGAATCTATTTTTGCTGTCCCGTTGTCACTTTCCATACAATAGGTACAGGGGTATATCGTTCAAAAGAATATGCCCATCTGATCATCTGAAATTCCCCAGTAACATATTTATATAATCCAACACAAAACTTAGAGTGAAACATTGTAAAAGTATGTGTATCAAAAAAGTATTATCCATATTATAACTGTAGCAAAAGATGGTAAAAATTGGTCTAATTTAAAGAAATTCTGATGCACTGGTGATAGGAAAGTGAATTCTCCCTTGGTAGTAGGGAGCATTAGTTTCCACAGATCTATTAAATTTAAATCTATCATATATTTCTTAATTGCTTGTCTCGCTAAATATGTTTTATTTATCAGTGTATTTCTATCTAAATTAGGATCTATGTAGTAGTAAACTTTCTGGCAGGCATTTAGAAGGGCCTAGTGTTTCCACTATGTTTTGGAAGACCAAGCTTCTCTGGGCTGTGAGCAAATGATGCAAAAGAATATTTGCTATCTGAGTGATGTTGCTGACAATCTTATCCACCAAGATCGCTGATGCTCCTGCCACCTTTGCTTTGGGCTGAAAACCAGGAATAAAAAAGGATAACCAGTTATTGCCAAGGAAGCCATTATTTTGAGTTGTTTTTCTGCCTTTCAGGGCAGGACATTCAGCCCAAACGGGACCTGACTCGCTTTGTGAAATGGCCTCGTTATATACGACTTCAGCGCCAAAGAGCCATCCTCTACAAAAGGCTGAAGGTGCCTCCAGCAGTTAACCAGTTCACTCAAGCACTGGACCGCCAGACAGGTGAAGGCCGGCTCCTTTCCTTGGTTCTAAGGTGGGGTTGCAGAAGAAAGTGGGGTAGCTGCTCAGACTCCTTGAATTGAATGTGCACCCCATGTTTTGGGAGCTTGCTGGAAAGAGGCAACTAGTTTTACACAGTGCTATAGTGAGAAAGGGTTTTCTTATGTGTGCAGATGATGCTAGCAAAATATTTGCTATCTGAGCTTCCTTGATGACTCCCAACCACCAAGATCGCTGATGCACAAAAGTCATGTCCTTTAGGGAAGGGGGATAATGGGAACATGGGGTTAGAGAGGCTTTCCTCTGAACGGTTCTAGTTGTCTTCCACAGCTACTCAGCTTCTGAAGTTGGCCCACAAATACAGGCCTGAGACGAAGCAAGAGAAGAAGCAGAGGCTGCTGGCCCGTGCAGAGCAAAAGGCTGCAGGGAAAGGCGATGTCCCTACCAAGAGGCCTCCTGTGCTCAGAGCAGGTAACCTTCCTAGCTTATATTTGTACATTTAAGCTGGTTGATTGAAAGCTTGGACAGCTGGCCATATTTATTTATTGTGTTGATATCCAAAAAGTTCAAAATGGCATAATTGGTTCTCCCCCTCCTCATTTTACCCTCGCAAACAAGCCTGTAGGGTAGGTTGGGTTGAAATACAGTGACTAGCCCAAGGTTGCCCAGTGAGCTCCATGGTTGAGTTGGGGTTTGGACCCTGGTTTCGCCCAGGTAACCACTGCGTCACTCTGGCTACCGCAATGATGTATGAATTTCTTCACCTGAACTGCAGACTGAAGAGCAAAACATACGAGCTTTTTAACCCTGAGCGGTAGCAGGCCTTTCCTCTGCTAGTCTTTGACATGGCTAGGAAAAGCTGGCAGCTTGGTGCTTTGTTAACACCACTTGAGCCACTGTGCTTTTCCACAGGCAGGGAGCCCTGGATTAATTTTTTTTACATGGGAAAACATAAACTTTTGTAGCACACTCAAGTAACTGGATTTTTCTGTAGGTGTCAACACCGTTACAACTCTGGTGGAGAACAAGAAGGCGCAGCTGGTGGTGATCGCACACGATGTAGACCCCGTTGAGGTAAGGAGGTGCAAGAGTCAGGGTCTTGTACCCGAAAGCTCAGATTTATGCTGCTAAGTAGTTTTTTAAAAAAAAAATAAATTGCAGCCACTGCATTCTTGTAGGCACGGGTGTTTTCTGCTGTTTCTTTCCTTAACTTGAACAAAATGGTCACCAATTCCTTCTCTAGATAATTCTTAATGTTGCCAGGCCACTATGGTGACTGTTGAAATGTGCTTGGCTGTACAACTTACTTTGGAAAACATCACTGAGTCCTGTTAACAAATCTTCAAACTTGACTCTTTATAGAGCAGGGTATGGCTTTTGCAATGATGTTTGAATTTCTTCACCTGACCCTTATCTGTGAAGAGCAAAATTATACGAGCTTTTTAACCCTGAGCAATTGCCAGAGCCCTTGTTGTAAAGCAGGGGTGGGGAAAGCACTGATGTTAGACTCCTGCTCCCATCATCCCTAACCACTGGGGCTGATGGGAGTCCAGTAAAGTCTGGAGAGCCACAGTTCCTCATTCCTATTGTATTATAAACTGAATCACTGCCAACTTTAAAGCATTTCTTCTCCCCTCTCTGATCCAGCTGGTAGTTTTCCTGCCTGCCTTGTGCAGAAAAATGGGAGTGCCCTATTGCATCATCAAAGGCAAGGCAAGGCTGGGCCGCCTTGTCCACCGAAAGACCTGTACCTGTGTTGCCTTCACTCAGGTTAATCCGTAAGTAGCCCTGAAAACATTTTTCGCCCATTTTCTAAATCAAATGAAGAAACTGAAGAGGCTGGTGTGGTTTGGGGCAGTTACACTTTTAACTGCAAGCTAAACAGCTGCTAAAGCTGCAGCCTTTCCTCCTTCCACATCTGGCCATGGTGAATAGAATGAACACAACTGCTGAAGCTCAATGAACTTTTGTGGGGCCCCTTAAGAGAACGTTGCCCTGAAAAGTGGCACTTAAAGCAGTATTTTAAATTGTAGTCTACTTGGATAACTCAGACTCAATTGCTGACTTGTTGAATCTGTTTTCTCCTTTGCAGCGAGGACAAGGGAGCTCTAGCTAAACTCGTGGAAGCTGTCAAGACCAACTACAATGAGAGATACGATGAGGTAAGATTGTGCTTATAGGGTCTGTGGGTATATTGACTAATTTGTCGGCTTTTGGAAAGTGCCCCCCTCGCAGTGGCATGACCACTGTCCAGCTTGCTGAAATCACAAATGGCTTGCTACCAGCCTTCAATATGAAAATTCATTTCAGCCCTGTGTAGAGAATTCCCTCATGGTGTAGCAGAAATAATGTGAGTGAACAGCAGGATCATGTTGACCCACTGAGCTGGTAGCATCTAAAAACATTTTGGGCAAGATAACAGGATTGAGAATCTATAAATGCCCACAGGAGAAAAGAAAAGGACTTGAGCCACCATTGGGTTACGTCCTGTTAGCAATATTCCAGAGTCTGTGTCTATAGTACTACAATGTTTGAAACTGTTACTACTTGTTAGAGCACAGCTGTAATGTAGGAAGTGGAGTAGATTTGGGTCTCTGTTCCAGTAGTAGTTTTTGCATCTAATTTGTACTTAAAAGCAGACACTCAGGTTATTGCTGTGAATCCTCAAATTGTACCATTTAATCTAAATTTTAATTGTAAGTTTTGTAAGTCCCTTTGACATGTGTGCAATCTTTTTTCCTTCCAGATTCGTCGTCACTGGGGCGGCAATCTTCTGGGGCCGAAGTCAGTGGCCCGCATTGCTAAGCTTGAAAAAGCCAAGGCTAAAGAACTGGCCACTAAACTTGGATAGATGTATCAGATTTGCCTCAAGAAGTTATTCCCATAAAAATAAAATACTGCAAAAAAAATTTAAATGTGCTCTAGTTTTCTGTAATTTTTTATTGGTGAGAGTGTGGTGCTCTGACAGTTATGTCTTCTGGTAGCCTTGTCTAGTAAAGGGGGATTCCACAGCACCCAAGAAGAAATAATTCCAGCGTTCCTTTCTCCATTTTCTGTCCCAAGGGGAGAGAATTTAAGATTTGCCCCAATAATGAGCACCTTGGAAGCATCTCTGCAGGTGTGAAAGCTCAAACAACTTCATGGAGTTTTGGCCAATGTTAGCTGCAAGTATATTGGGTTCTAGAACATTTCATAAGCTGCCTTGATAAGACAACAGAAATTGATCAGCTCACAGGGGAGACTGCAATTGAAATACCCTGCAACTAGGAACTTCAGAAATTTACAATACTTCTTTTTGATAGGGACTTGATGTCATTGTTGCCAAGAAGAAACAAAGCTGTATATGCGACATGATTTATTTACTACTTCATTACATGGAACTTTGCATCATATTATCAGCAACATGCTGATTATTTGCACAAACACTAATACTCTTGAATCCTGATTTCCTTCATGTCATTTCTGATTACATAGCATTAAGCAACCCAAGATAAGCACTACAATTTGAAAGGCTTTCACCCTCCCTGTTAAGGCCCCCATCATCCTAATTCCTCCCTTAACCATGCCTACCCAGAAATGAGTCCTACTGAATTCAGTGGGGCTTACTCCCAGGTCAGTCGGGCAAGACTGCAGCTCTAATATATTGCAGCCGACTTTCAGCAGAACAGAGTCTTCCTTGCTTGGGTCTGCTTGCTCTGGTCACTGAAGTGCTGCAATCAAGTCAGAAGGCCTGTTCCTCTGTATAGTGAGCTCAGAGACTGGCTGCAGCTCCTTTGAGCATTTTGAGGCCAAGCTTGCACCAAGGAGTTGTAAGTCTTAGAGGTGAACCTTCTGAATGAATTTCTTGTACCACATGTAGGAGGTGGCTGCACATAAACCATACCTGCAAAGAAGGGAGAAAGCTAGTGTTAAGACAAGGTTAACCTGCAAAGGGCACACAATTTTAGGGTCAGAATTGTATGCAAAGGGTTGCCATATAATGAGTACAAAGAGGACAGTGAGCTGGGGAAAGGGGCGTGCGGGGCCACGGCCACACAGTTCGGGCTGGCGGCAGCCAGGGAATTTAGAGTGCCTGTACGCCTCTCCTGGCTCAGGCAGGCAGCGGCCAGGGTGTGCAGAGCAGCCCGAGTCAGGCAAAATAAAACTGTCCCCCCAACCCAGACATTTCCTTTAAAATTCATAAGTACCCCTGAATGGGCCTGTTGGCCCCTAAAAGAACATGTCTGGGAACTCCCAGACATGGCAACCCTACCCAAGGGTCATCTAGTGTAACCCCTGCAATGCATCATTGCTTTTATTCGGCACATTGATTTGGCCATTTAATAAACAATCATTTCCCAAAAATTCAAGAGTGAGAACCAGAATCATGGAAACTGCAAAATATACATCCGTGCATTTTACTTATTTTGATGGTGGCCTTGATGAGAATCAGGTTTTTTGTTTTTTATTTAGATGTTCCGTCATACAATTTAATTAAAAAATATACATAATAATACATAACAGAAAAGAAACATTAAATCATTATACAATATATAAAATAAAATAAACCCACCACCCTGTTTAACTTCCCTCCACCGCTACTCATCTTTAGAATCAATTTTACCCTTATCATTGCATTCTGATTATTTTTATTTTCTCTAAATACATACAGTGGACGCTTGGTTTGCGAACGTGATCCGTGTGGAAAGCATGTTCGCAACCCGCAGCGCTGCGTCTGCGCACATGCAGGTTGCGTTTTGGTGTTTCTGTGCATGCACGAGCGCTGATACCTGGAGGGAACCTGTTCCGGTACTTCCAGGTTTTGGCACGTCCATAACCTGAAAACCCGTAACCTGATGTGTCTATAACCCGAGGTACCACTGTACATATGTCATTGATAATTTTTTGTTTTGATGCATTTACATTCTTAATCTAAGCATATTAGCATGTCTTTTTTAGAGGAATGTTTTGTCATATAACCATCAAAGCATTGCCATTCATTTTTTGGTTTTTTATTTGACTGCTGACATATGGATGCTGTTAATTTAGCCAATTTTAAATATTCATTTAATTTGAGAATCCATTCCTCCTCGGTAGGTAGTTTCTTTAGCTTTCCATTTAGATGCTATTACTATCCTGGCTGCAGTGGTCGTGCATAAGAAAATTCTTTTTTTCGATTTCAGTATTTTCTAAAAGGCCCAGTAGGTAAGCCTCTGGGATTTTAAGCATTTTTTTAAACTCATGTATTTTTCCCAGAAGTACTTACCGTAATTGGGGTGCAACTCCACCACATATTGTGGTTTAAGGGCCCTGAGAATTGTTACCCACCACATATGCATTGTTGTACCAGCTTCCTTGGTGCATTTCCAACAGAGATTGGATTTCAGTTTATAGATTTTTGCTAATTTGACTGGTGTTAAATATCACCTGTAGAACATTTTGATGAAATTTTCTTTTATTGTACTACAGGCGGTAAACCTTGTATCTTCCTGCCAAAGTTTCTCCTATTGCTCTAAATATATTGTGTGGCCAAAGTCTCGCACCCATTTAATCACTGTCTCTTTCACTTCTTCGTCAATCATGTCCAAATTTAGCAAAAGGTTATACTTTTTAGATAGTAATTTTTTTGTTGTTTTTAAATAATGTTTTGTGCATTATTGAATTCTCTTTAGCAAAGCCTCTCTTCAAGTCCAAGTTAAATACACTTCCAAGTTGTATATATTGCCATCTCCCGGAGACATAATGCCTTATTTCCTCATATGGTCTTATTCTAAGTTTACCTTGATCTTCCCTTATCAAATCTCTCTAAGTTGCCCATTCCTTATTCATGTTTAGTTTTTTCATGGCATGGGCTTGTAGAGATGAGAGCCACCATGGTGTCATTGGCTCCAGTCTCGTTTTGTACTTACTCCAGACTTTAAATAATGGATTTCTAATTAGGTGGCTATTAAAGCCTTTATGGATTTTGATCTTATCATATGCGAGGTAGGCGTGTTAAAGCCCTCCAGGTCTTAATAAATCTGCATTTTCTAAAGTGATCCATTCTTTCAGGCATCTAAGGCATTCTGCTTCACTGTATAATTTTAAATTTGGCAACGCCAGACCTCCCCTCTCTTTTTTGTCAGGAGCTTAAATTTTATGCGAGCTTTCTTATTTTGCCATATGAATTTTGTCATATCTTTCCTCCACTCCTCGAAACATGTTTCTCTAGATATTATGGGAATTGTTTGAAAGAGATGGAGCATTTTGGGAAGGACATTCATTTTTATTATGGAAACTCTTCCTCCTATTGATAACTTTAGATTTTATAAAGGCAGGACTATGTTATCTTCCAATTTTTTATAGTGGATCGACGTTAGTCCATCTCGGCCAGGAGTTTTACCAATTTTCAAACTAGAAATTGCTTGGTGTAATTCCATTACCGTAACTGGGGTATTTAACTGTTCCACTTTCTCTTTGCTTATTTTAGGTATTTTCCTCTTTGAGAAGTAATCTGCAATTTCTTGTTCTGTTTCTGACCCTCTTTTATATAGTTTTGTGAAGTATTTTACAAAACATTTATTGATTTCATCTTCCGTTTCATAAACCTTCCCTTCGTGCTCTACTTTATTTATCTGACTCTCTTTTCATTTTTTCTTTATTTGCCATGCGAGTAGTCGTCCTGGTCTATTCCCTGCTTCAAATAACCTTTGTTTCATCCATTTGATGTTGTTTTCAATCACATTATTTAGCAATGCTGAAAGCTGTATTTGCAATAATTTTATATTTTGACTCAATGTTTTATCTTTAGGGGATTTTGCTAGCAATTTTTCTTGATTTTCTATATTCTGCTTTATTTTATTTAATATGGTATTTAATATTGTCACTAGCTAAACATAACAATATACAGATATATCACTACATCTGAAATAAGGATGGAGCTGTAAAGAAGCATTAGCTGGCTTCACAACTTTTCCTGCATCATGATTTTCAAATATCGCCCAGCTCTAGATAAAAACTCCAACTGTTTTGTCACTTACCAGGTAATGATGTATTGCAGGTGCTCGTTGCGTAACGTCACCCTCGTCTGGCCTCCAATGGGCCCCCCTGGAACTGTGCTTTCTGTGGTTGCAAGAGAGAGACAGCAGTGAGTCAGAAATAGATGCAATATGACCCTTTAGAAAAGAAATTCAAACACCAGGGGCAGCTTACTTTTATGTAATAAGTGAAAACCTATGTAGTCTGCTCTCAACTCCCACTCCCATCTCACTCTCCTTGCCAATGATACAGCTCTCCCATGCTCAGATTTTCTGTGTAACTCCCTGTCCGACTTCACCCCCTGTATAGCATAGCAAACCAACCAAATGGCTGCTCTACCCAATCCACACCTGGCTCTGACATAAGGTAAAGGGACCCCTGACCATTAGGTCCAGTCATGGACGACTCATGGGTTGTGGCGCTCATCTAGCTTTATTGGCCAAGGGAGCCGGCGTACAGCTTCCGGGACATGTGGCCAGCATGACTAAGCCGCTTCTGGCAAACCAGAGCAGCGATCAGAAGGTCGGTGGTTTGAATCCCCATGATGGGGTGAGCTCCCGTTGCTCAGTCCCTGCTCCTGCCAACCTAGCAGTTCAAAAGCACATCAAAGTGCAAGTAGATAAATAGGTACTGCTCCGGTGGGAAGGTAAACGGCGTTTAGAGCACAGCGCCACCCGCGCTCTCACATAAGTGGCATTACACTACGTGGGACTCCATTCATCCGGATCCTGCTCCCTCCAGAGTAGGAGAAAACATGCTGCTTCCATCTTCCATGTGACACCCCATTAGATATTTGAAGGTGGCTACCCTATCTCCTCTCAGTCTTCTCTTCCAGGCTAAACATACCCAGCTCCCTCAACTGTTCCTCATAAGGCTAGGTTTCCAGATCCTTGATCATCTTGGTTGCCCTCCTTTCCACATGTTCCAGCTTGTTAATATCCTTAAATTGTGGCACCCAGAACTAAACACAGTACTCCAGGTGTGGTCTGACAAAGGCAGAATAGAGCGGGACTATGACACCATATTTCTGTTGAGGCAGCCTAGAATAGCTTTAGCTTTAGCTTTTTTGCTGCTGCAGTTGACTCATGTTGAGGTTGTGGTCTAATAAGACCCCTAGATCCTTTTCACATATACTGCTGCAAGCCAGGTGTACCCCATCTTTTATTTGTGCAGTTGGCTTTTCCTGCCTAAGTGTAGAACCTCACATTTGTCCCCACTGAAATTCATTCTTGCGTTTACGTAGCTCTGCATGTGTGTAGCTCTACTCAATACTACTCTATAATTTAATGTAGATATGTCTTATATATTTTAAATGTGTAAACAAACCCCTACAGTTAAAAATATTCTTAATATTGAACCAAACCAATAAAAAAGATATGTCAAAATATGAGTTACTTACTAAATCTGTATAGTGTTCATCCTCCAAAAAAACTCAGAATAATGTGCATGGATTCCACCCCACTGCCTCTCATATTATTTTATTTATTTATTATGTAATATATTTATATCCTGCCAAGTTGGAATTCAAGGCGGCTTACAACATTTGAAAACATCAGTCATATAATAAAGAATAATAAAAACAAACGGGTTAAAAACAATACTTAAAATACATCACAATATATCTAAAACCAGCGATTAAAATTTGAACTGGCAGCAGCCCAGTCATCAGCATTGTCTGCACCTTAGTTTCCAAATGCATAAAGCCCTTTGCTGCAAAAGTAAATTGATGCCTCCTTGCCTGAATACAAGGAGGAGCCAAGTCACAAAGAAGAAACTTTGTTTGCTGATTAGAATCTCCTAATCATGGCACTGATGAGGAATGAAAATTCCAATTAGCAAACATATTTTCTTTTTCTCCCGATAAGATCCATGGGGCTTTAAGGCACACACCATGCCTCTTGTTAGGCAGAGTAGAGACCCCAAAACCCTGCTTAGCTTGATACCGTTCTGGGTTTCTATTCTGCCTAGCAAGATGCACACAAGTGGATCTTATGGGGGGAAACAGATTGGGCAGGCAGGAAATGGCCATTTACTTTGCAGTAAACTTGGCTTTACCTTGCAATAAAGTGCTGCTTTCTGCCTGCTGGGTCTGCAAGCCCAGCTGGGCAGTGCATTCTCAATATATTACAGGGTGAAAAAATATGAAACCTTGATCGTGGTCTGGAGTTCATACGGGTAAGGAACAAAGTATCAATATATCACCCATCCCAATTTACCTTCACAGAGCTATGATTCAGAATTCCATGGGAAGAGGGATTGACTATTAAACCACTAGTAACTGTAGCTCTGGGAGAGGAATTGGGGTGTGTGTGTGTGTGCTCCTAACAACTCTCAGCACTGTTAACAAACCACAGTTCCCAGAATTCATTGAGGGAAGCCATGGCCGTGTCAAGTGCTATGATACTGTTTTAAATGCTGATGGGTCCCAAAGTCAGGAGCCTGTTGCAGTCCACTCCTATTAAAAGCCAAGACTACACAGCCAAGTCCTTGGGGAACTCACTGAAGTCTGCATCAAGGAAGATGGGCTCAGCTCCTGTCACTCTCGCCATGGCATCCAGGTCCCGGTAATGCCAACGATTCCTTTCAATGTCGTTCTTTGGAACAAATGGCTTGCGGGTTTCCGACAGCCTCACCACCCCTGTGAGCTCAATTTCCTCTTGGATCTACAAGGAAGAGTCAAATAGCAGTTTCTGTCCTTTAAAAAAAGAACACAATGTCTTATGATATATAATGTGGTAGTTTCCATCCCTTGCTACCTACCTGTCCTCGCAACCTGGTCTCTGGCTTAAGTTTCTTTCTGGAGACAAACCCTCTGTTGACAAGGATTGTGATCCTGCAGGGTCAGGGGGAAAGGAAGAGAGAGAGAAGACAATAAACTGTAAGCATGGAAGTATCCCAGCCCCCTAAAGCACGACAATGTTTGGCATGTCAGATCTTGGCTGAACTACAACTCCAGGTACCCCTGGCTGTTGGGTATGTTGGCTGGAGCCAATGGCAGTTGTAGTTCAGCAACATCTGGAGGGTCCACTTCTGCTGTAAGGCACCTAACATTGTAATTCTATACTCAGAAGCAAGCATCATTTATTCAATTTGGCTTGTAAGTCCATTTATATCAAACTTATTTTTGCTAGCCAGCTGTGAAGAGTTAAGAACACAGCCATCAACATTGTGGCAATTTGATTGGACTCTGTTTGGATTCTATTATGAGTGCCCTACATAGTACTGTTAACATAACATAACAGTTCTCTTTCGTGTAACTTGGCTTTTGACTCCACAGCAATGGTTTTTCTCTCTCCTCTCTGTGCTCAGAGTAGATCCACTCACTTAGCTAACCAGCCCATGCACCCTAGAGTAGGTTCTAGGGCAGAAGATATCTGTTGGCCTTGAAGATGCAGAATTCTTTCTTGTTGTTTTCTGCAACAGACTAACATGGTCAGGTGCCTGGAAAATTGACATTTTACGTTATGACGGTTCAGACATTGTTATCAACGTGAAAGAAACCTATGCTAGGCAAAATTCAGACATATTAGTGAAATTACATACATTTAATAATAGGAGATATGCCTATCTCCTATAATTAAATTAATGTAATTTCACTTATACTTTTGGAAAAGTTAAAAAACAAAAACAAATCATCACAGTTTTAAGTACATTCTGAAACAAGCTCTGACTCCTTTTACAGAATCCAGAGAATGACTTAAATAAAAACAGTGCAGAACATTTCAGGTCCTCATGGTTTTGAGGCAGAATCTGAATATATACCGACTGCATTTATTGAAGGGCCATGATCCTCTCTAATGTCACGATCCTATGCATGTCTGTTCAGCCAAGTGTCCCAGATTTCAACAGAGATTGTTTGCCAGTAAATGAGTACAGGGCAGCAGCCCAAATTGTCTGTCAGTTAATATACTTACCCAAGGTCTATGCAGTAAAAGGGTGTGATGACATTGGCACCACTCTCAGGATTGGACATCAGCTGGCCAGCATCCCTGGCTTCTTTCTCTGAATCAACCAACGAACGTGGAAGGATGTACAGCTCCTTGTCATGAATGAAATACCCTCGGACCTTGACAGGTCTGTATTCCAACTCCTTTATCTCTGAGAAGCTGTCAAAGGACAGAAAGCAGCAGGTTTGAAAGAGAGGCTGAGCTGCAGCCCAAGGCAAGGAACAGCTTCACCTACTTAAATTCTGCAGAATATAAAAAGGGCTACTTTGTTTAAAGTGGCACAGGCACTTTGAAAAGCAGCACACACCCTCCACACGTTTAACTGATTCCAGGCCAGTTCACATACTTACTCTGCTGGGAGTGGGATCGGTTCTGCTGCCACCTTGGCTTCCAGATCAGAGATCAACTTCAACTTCCATTTCCGCCGTTGAATCTGACATGGGCATAAGGGCTCTTAGGGGCCTTGAGGGCAACACCAGACGTACATTTGCCCTCCCCAGCACAAAATTTCCCTCCCACCAAGGCAGGATAGCTGATCTACTAGAGAAGTATTTGCATTACGAAAAATTGAAGTTTTTGTTTCTACCTTTAAAGCAAAACAAAATGCACATTTGAAGGAAAATGTGGGTTCTTCCTCTCAAATTCCCTAAATGCTTATTTGTTGTTGTTGTTGTTGTTTAGTTGTTTAGTACTCTTCGTGACCCCATGGACCAGAGCACGCCAGGCACTCCAAATGCTTATTAGTTCTATTCAAATAAAAACTACTCCATGTCATCAGCCAATAGAAAAGGCTATAGACTGAATTCCATTAAGTTAAACTGGGCAAACACAATGAAACTAATGTATCTATGATAGAAATGCCTGTTAATATCAATCTTTGTTAATGACTAATTTTGGAAACAACTCACAGTAGAGGTTCTTGCACTGGCTACGAGCTGTAACTGAAGACATCTCTGAACACTGGCCGTGAATCAAGAGGACTCACAAAGCAATCCTCAGATTCAGCGTTTGCATTTACCTGCCACGTTCCAAGGCAAAATGTCGCTATGGGGATTAGGAGGAGGCCCCACCTGAGCACAACATCCTCTCCAGATTTGGCAGAAGCAGCTGTGGAAATCCTGGACAAGGCAGGCCTCTGGGGAATCTCTGAGGAAAACGACAGGGGGGGGGGAGTGTTTGTGTCATCTGTGGAAGATTCTGTAGAAGTTCTGTGCAGTATCTGGCTCATCACTACCATCAGATTCATTAATATCCAGCAATAACCTACATTTGTATTAATGATTCTGGAACATAGGTGTCTGCCTTATACTGAGTCAGGCCTTGGTCCATTTAGCTCAGTACTGTCTACCCTGGCAGGCAGCAGCTCACCAGGGTTTCAGGCAATGGGTCTCTCTCAGCCCTACCTGGAGGTGCTGGGGCTTTTAGCACGCAAGGCAGATGCTATGCAGCTGATCCACAGAACTTGCTATGGTTCTGACAAAACAAACATGAGGAAAGTACAGTGATGCCCTCGCTGCCTCATTTCAGTAATCAGCAGGATATTTTCCTCAATTGCCTAGAGCCTGAGAAGACATCTGGAATATAAAAACCCCCACTTTGCTGGTCCAAGGAAGGAAGCGAGAACGTACCTAGATGCTCTCTTACCTACCTGGGTTTTAAAAATGGTAAATGGCAGTAACCACCAATCTCCAACACTTCCAACCTTTACAGCCAGTAGACAGACGCATTAGGGCAAATGGGTCATTGCCCAACCAGCCTCAGATGCATCTAATGGCTCAGGATTGCAATACCTCAAGGACCGCCTCTCCCCATATGAACTGACCAGTACCCTGCAATCATCATCTGAGGTCATTCTTTGTGTGCCCCTGGAGATGTCAACACAAGAACAGGCATTTTCTGCGGTGACTCCCCATTTGTGGAATGCTCTCCCCAGGGAGGCATGCCTGGCACCTTCATTACATATTGGAGTGGATTATCAGAATAATGTTTATATACAGCGGACAGAATGGAAAGTTCCTTTATTTCCTTTTTCTCTCTCTTTCTTTCTCTCTTCCTTTTTCTTTATCTCCTCTCTTTCTCTTGCCTTCTCCCCTCTATCTTTTCTCTATTCCTCTTTTCTTTTTCTTTTTGGTCTGCATTTTTATTTAGGCTAACATTTTAGTTTTGATAAAAATATAATAGATAATATTCTTTGTATCCCTTTTTCCAAACTTTAATAAAAATGATTTTTTTAAAAAACAAAAACTTATTTTTAGGTGCAAGGCAAAAACATTTCTCTATAACCAGGCCTTCGTCTGATTAACATTCTATGGCCTTTTAAATGTGTGTTGGGAGGGGGGTTATTGAGGTTTTTTTGGCCTTGTTATGTTTTTTGTTCTCATTTGTATTTTTATGCTGTCAACTGCCCTGTAATATTTGCCTGAAGGAAGGCATACAAAATAAATAAATAAATAGCCACCTGGTGACGGCAAAGATGACTTGAAAATAACAACAACTAAAATGAACATGTCAATTCAAAAGTCACAATAATAAATGAATAAACAGATACAATTAAAATATCTACTCAGAAGCCAGTCCCACTGAATTCCAGAAAACTTACTGCCAGGTAACTACATACAGGAGTGCAACCTGAATATAGAATACAGTAAGCAAACATGACCAGCTAAAGTAGAAGCTGATCTTCTTTGGCCCATCTGGATAGCCTCCTCTGTGCAAATAAAATTAAGAAAACAGAAACCAGGCTTCAGCACATAAGCTTCTCCTAAATCAACATATTATAAAGTATTAAGGGTTTTATTCACCTTTATATGGTCGTAGCAGGCCAGAAGGTGCTTTAAAATGGGTGCATCCAAAGAACGTCCTTCCACCCACATAGTAAGGGAGCTGAAAGCAAAACAAAAGGTGCTGATTGAATTTCCCCCTTACATTATAGAAACTTATAAGAAGCTGAATTTCAGATGTCATTTCTGGAAAAGAGGAAATTGCAAAAGATGGACAATGATACCAGTGTTAAAAACCAGGCAAGAAACAGAGAGAAAAGGGAAGAAAAAGAGGTAACTCTCTCTCTCTCATCCTCATCCATAGAAAGGTGGATGGCCTACCTGGCTGTTGTGTAGGAAAATACACCCTAGTGCCTCAAAAGCACTTTGTATGTTAAAAGAACTTCACAGCATTATTGCTAATTAGACTTGTCCGGCGCTACTCAAAGCAACTTACAACACATCTAAAGTGTAAGAAATGGAATATAATAACCCTCATAACAGCCACAGGAAGAGTTGATACCAGACCAATGACAACTTAGCAATATCACGCAAAACCCTTAGGAGAGGCTTTTGTCAAGGAATGGACACGTCTACCCAAATTAATAAACGAAGTTGACCTGTATCATCTTTGTGGTTTTTAAAAGCAAACTTAGCAGGAGATGCTTCCACCCGCATGGCTGGGGACAAAGAACCGTGCCCGACCTGTTGAATTGCCACCTGTCAGGCTGCTGTGAGAGGCCCCGAAGGTAAACGGCAGCGCAGCCTTATGCGGGAGCTGTCTTTGGAAAAGATTGTCCCGACAGGCATTTTAACTGATTTCTGGTTTTTATGAATTTTAACTCATTTTCTATTTGCGGTTGCATCGAGGTTTTTTTATATAGACAGTCGTGATTTAGCAGCATGAAAACGGCCAGAATAATAAAAATTGAAATCGAAATAATAAAATAAAACGGCTCCCACCTGGCCCGCCTTCGCCCGCAAAGGCCCCCTCAGCGCAAAGTCGCCTAGCAACCGCAAAAACACAGACATTTCCCACCCCCCACTCCTTTCACAGGCCTTTCCTCTTCTGGGACACGCGACTTCCGCTCTCCCAAAGCTCCTTAGAGGCGAGTCTTACGAGGCGTTTCCGCTATAGAACACACAGGGAGCTCCTTCGCAGCCTAACACTCTCTCTCTCTCTCTCTCTCTCTCTCTCTCTCTCTCTCTCTCTCTCTCTCTCTCTCTCTCTCTCTCTCTCTCACACACACACACACACACACACACACACACAGCCTTACATCATCATTATCGTCACCAATATTTTAAAAAGAGCATCTCCTCACGGACATAGAAATGTCTCAGGAGGGAAGGACGCCGCATAAGTAACACTCTCTTTTTACCCCGCATATGGCGGCAATGAAGGCAGGAAACCCGAAGTTTTAATAGTTGTCAGGCCTGCGTTTTCCCCGTTGGGAGCTGAGTGCTCTGTGTGTCCTGCCCCCTGGGGATAACGTGGAGCGGGCACGTGCACTCTTCCTGTGTTATGAGAACACGTGTACTGTATACGGATGACAGTTGTGCAGGTTATCATTTGAAAACTCAATGGAATGATTCCAACTGTCAATAAAGTAATCTACTGCTCTTGTGCTGCTCAGTGCTTGTACTCTCTTGTCAATTTTTTCCAGTAAGGCAATTGTCCATACACTCGTTTCCAGCGAGAAGCATATAAATGTTCCAGTCTCTTCCAATTCTGTGTCACCGATAGGCGTGGTGATCAGTTATCTGTAGTAAAGGTTAAGTTGTTTTTCCCTGAAAGTGGTTAACAGTCCTAAACTTGGTGTGCACTGTACTTCTGTGGTGTGTCTTATTTATATGAACACCTTTTGCCAAAAAGGCTGTACGTATTCTCTTGTCCACCCTATGTAGAAAATTGTACCAATTGTATCACAACCTTGCCAATCCCAAGGTGATATTGATTTATTAATACAGGTGCATTTCAGTGGGGGTCAGATGCCATATATATATGTAATAGCTTAAATGTATTCTCTCATATGAGTTGAGAGTGATTCACCTTTTTTTTTCTTTTTTCTTTTTTGCCTGCAGATTATTCCAATCCATCTCTTCAATTTCAATGCCTAAATCAGATTCCTACAACTGTTTTACAGGATCATATTGCCCAATGTTAATTTGTTGAGCATTTTGTAGGGTATAGATAAAAAAGGTTTGTTTTATTGGGTTCAGAATTAATTTTCAAATGGTGTCAAGTATCCGGTGGCATATGTTGAGAGGTTAAGTCTGACCATTGTATTCTATACCCTTTATTTTGTGGCTACTTGGAGTAGTTTTTGTTAACTGTATACCCTGAGCAGGGAGCAATTTCACATGGCAACCTGTTGTTCTTTAGTTGCTGTCTGCACCTGACCCACACACTGAAAATCTCATTCCTCCTCCTTTCTCTTGCTTCTTTCCCACATTGGCAGACAGCTGAGGATTACGGCTATGGGCAGTCTCTGATGGAGCGGCTGTGCAGACGGCTGGATGGGCAGCTCCAGGAGAAACTCATTGACAGGCTTCCAGTCCTGCTCTTGACCACTCAGTACAGGATGCACCCTGAGATCTGCCTCTTCCCTTCTAACTACGTCTACAACAGTGCCTTGAAAACTGACATGTGCGTAGTCATCTTTTTGTTATTGATTATCTCACCTCAAGTCAACAGACATTGAAGGAGAAGAAGTAGGCAAATGAATGTGGATGAATGAACCTGAATGTGGACAAAGGTTCTACTTTATCCTGGATTTTTCAGAACCCCCAAGTCCAGTGGTGGGTCGGCTATGCTCTCCAGATGTTGCTGGAGTCCAGCAGCCCCAGCCAGGAGGTCCAGTGGTCAGGGATGGGGGGACTTGTAGTCTGGCAACACCTGGACATCATATCCGGGGTGTGTGCGTGTGTGTTTTAGGGGGGGGGGAATACACTTGCTCAGGCACTATAGGTGAGTACTCAGGTGAGTGAAAATTCTGCACATGATCATAGACATCCATCCTGACTCATTCTGGAAACCTGATTTGCTACTTAAGCAATAATAATCTTTCTTTCTAACCATTTCTGAAATGATACTGTTGAATTATGTGCTCTTTGATGCTGGTCTGGATTTGTATAGTGGCAAGTAGCTATATTTATGCCAAGCTGCTGCTGCTGAGCTCTTTTTTTTTTAAGTGAAATTCTTAGATCAGAGCTGGGAAACATGTGTCCCTCTCGATGCTGCTGGACTCCCAATAGCCACAGTCAGGATGGCCTGTTGTGTGTGTGGATACTGTCTAGCACCACCTGGAGGGCCAGGGTTTCCCCATCCCTGTGGAGTACAAAAGTGCAATAGGTAGCCTGGTCTGTCCATAATCTCCCTGCTGGATGAAGCCAAGGGTCCAGTTTATTTATTCATCGTGTTTATATCCCACCTTTTCCTCCAAGGAGCTCAAGGTGCCGTACATGGTTGTCCCTCTCCTCATTTAATTCCCACAACCGCCCTGTGAGGTAGGCTGGGCTGAGAGGCAGCGACTGGCCCACGGCCGCCCACTTTCATGGCTGAGCAGGGATCTGAAGCCTGGTCTCCCAGCTCCTAGTCCAGCACTCCAGCCACTACACCTCACTGCCTCCAGATGCTTCTAGGAAACCCACAAGCTGGGCACCTTGTCTTCAGAGGTGGACTGCCTCTGCATGTGGAGATTGCGCACTCCTTGCAGCCGCAGACAAGCCTCTCCTCCACTCACCATCTCCCCTGCTCTCTGGAACACCTGACCAGTGACCTTCACTCCTTCATCTCTACCACCCTCAGTGGCCGGAAGGCCTCCTGTTCCTTTGAACGACTCCCCTGATACTTCCTTGCTTGATCCTTTGTGTCTGGAACTCCCTCTCCAAGAACACTTGCAGTGCGCCATAACCCTCCCTATCTTCCTTCAAAAGTGATGTCGCTGGTGAGGCCTTTCATTTGAGGCCTTCCCTGCGGCTGAAGAACACTTGGGCAGCCATCCCTTGCTGGACTTGCCTGCACTTATTTCATAAAATAAAAACTTCTCCCTCTGTTGTTTCCCTGTTGTTAAAATGTACAGTGTAGGCTCCCTGGGGCAGGGACCTCTCTTCTTGGATGATGATAGTAAAGTGTATGCAAATTGATATCTCAGTACAAAAATACCCCCCAATCATTTCTTTATGCAACAGCAGTGTGTGAAATACAGGATATATTCCCATTTTAAAGAAGGGCCAAGTGAGGTTCAACAGCCCACTCAGTGACTCTGGTAACCTCTCTAGTCTACATCTGCTGTTGTCTTGTGATGTTTCAACTGGAGTGCCTCTGCTGGCAATTCTAGGACTCGGGTGCAATCCTTGGGGTGGTCAAGTGTGTGGGCCATTGTCTACAAGTCACAGTTGTCTGTTAGAGCCCCCTTTTGGTCTCTGGCCGCATTCTTGCAGCCACCTGCGATGCCCATAAGGGAATTCAGGAGAGGAGAGGTTTGTGGTCCCACAATAGTCTTTGCAGGGGGTGAGGGCAGGCCTAGGCCATGTGAGCTTCATCACTGCAGCTCTCTTACTCCAATGAACTTCCCATTCCTGACGCTGGCAAAATGGCTTCTCTGAGGGAGCTTCTGCTGTGTCTCACTGGGGGAGAGGAGAAATGGAGCCCCAAACCCCTCTCCTCCCTGGCAGGCAATGGGTTTGGTGCTCTCAGATGTGACCTGGCAGAATTGTTGGCCCCACGGAGGGCTGATGGGGTGAAATCAGGCAAACAGGGCTGCATTTCTTTTGGTTTTCCTTTATAGGTTTGGGTTTTTCCTGTTTTTTTGAGAAGGAGAAAAAGGTCACAGCTGCGCTAATGGTGCCTTTCTGTTTTGCAAGTCACCTTTGGAATGAATAAAATATTCAGGCACAGTTTTGAAATATTAACGAGAGAGTTTTCACATGAATCACAACAAATAATATTAATCCGCCAATGGTTTGTGCTGCAGGGATGTGTGTGTGTGGCTAAGGTCTAAAGCTGGTTCCCACCACCAGCCCACTTCCTTTCCACCCGGGGGGGTGGGGGGTGGAAGGGCACTCTGTGCTTGGAAGCCACATGGTGGGGGGGGGCGTGTAGCTGAAATTGCAAAAGCAGATCATGGACTGACGTCTAAGATTTATGCCCCAAGCTTCTCACTTTGCTCTCAAATGATGTCCAATAAAGGAGGCACCCAAGGAACAACTGAATTAAATGATAATTAAAGCTATCGATAAACAACCATTTTGAGTATTTTAAATTATAATCTTAAAAGGTATTTCATAAAGAACCTATGGGGGAGGCAGAGAGAAGCTAAAATATTGCAAAGCAAGGGGGAAAAACCAAGTATAAATGAGCATCACTAATAAATATTCACCACTAACGAAATTGATGAAAATCAGGGCTCCAATAAAAAATGTAAAGCAGAAACATGGCAGCAGGGGGTTGTCCCAATGAGGAGGCCCATTGAAATTATACATAGACATGGAAACCTTGGTAGGAATGCCTGCAACCTTTGAGTAGTGCACTTACAAATGCATTTCTAATGCCCTTGAAACTTCAACAGGGATTTAGTGGTCAGCTAGGAGGACACGGGGGGGGGGCACTGCCCAGCTTCACCTGTGGCTTGTTTTGCCCTCTCCAGGTTCCTGAAGAGTCTGCAGCGTCTGAATGTCACCCTCACCCGAGCCAAGTACAGCCTCTTCATCCTGGGACACCTGAAGACGCTCATGGTACGTGGAAGAAGGCATGAAGTCTCTCTCTGGATATATACGTCAGCCCTCCTTGTAGAGAAAAGCGGGACTTGGAGGGCCAGTGGTGGTGCCCTGGCAGTGTGGGGGGATTGGCCCAAGGCCCGCCCCCTCTCCTCCAAGGGTCCCTGGGTCCCCCCACTCTCCCATCGCCTCCCAAAGCCATAAAGCAAGCCTACTTCATAGGGTTCTTTGGAGGAGCAGGGTGCCAACAGGCCCAGTACTCTGTGTCTGTAGGTGGTGCCCTCCGCCTGCCCTTGAAAAGGGGGCACAGATTTGCTGCTCTGGCTGTGACAGGTGAGGATTGCAGTTCAAAACTTTGGGAGGGATCCAGGCTGGCCAGAGGTGTTGTAGACAATTCAATCTTTTGGATCTGTGGGGTTGGGGAAAATGTTGGGCCACATTTATTCATTCATTTATTGAATTTAGGTCCAGCCCTCAAGAGCCCAGGGCGGTAAACATATCAGACACTAAAGAATGGTTTAAAGAGCCTTCCAAGAAGAGCTACAGCTCTAAACCTCTTTGGAAAAGGCATTCTCTCATCCCGTATCCAGTGTCCTTCAGCCACCAAAGGCACCTGTGCAAACAAACAGGTTTTCAAACTCCTCCTGAAAGGCAACAATGAGGGAGACAGGCGCAGCTCCCCAGGGAGGGGGCCACCACAAAGAGGGAGCTACCACTGAGAAGGCCCTGTTGGGGGGGGCGGCCAGTGCCATCTCAATGTTGCCCCTGCTTGTGGGCGCCCAGAGGAACCTGAAACTCGGGTTTCATAGATGGTAAAACTCCCATATGTTACTTTAGCTCTTTCACCAGTTGATCTTAGACTGGCAGTATGGTATTCCAGAGCTAAGGAAGCTGTGGGGTGGGCTGCTGGACTACAACTCCCATCACTCCTGACCATTGAACACTGTGGTTTTTCATGCAAGGCCAAGCATGGCATTTCTGGGAGGTGTTTGTGAGATGCTGTAAGGGCCGGGGATCCTGCAGCCCTGCAGATGTGCGATGCCCAGCAGCCCACCCAGGGGTGGTGAGAGATGGAGTTCAGCAACTTCTGCAGGGCCACAAAAGTTCCCCACTCCTTCCTCTGAGCTAGAGTGCCAGCTGTGTGCAGGGGAGCCTTGATTTCAAGCAGAGAAAGCGATGCCGTCCTCTGCCATGCTGGTCGCCTCTGTCCCATCAGACTCCTGTCCTGCCAGTTTTCTCCCAGGGAGGTGCCCAGTCGGGGGATAAAGCAGCTGGCATGGGGGACTCCCCTCTTTCCATCCTGGCACTTTCCTGCATGAGGTCCCAATTACTCCCATATTGGGCGCAGTCTTCATATGGTCCTTTTCCCCAGCCTTGTACCATAACGACTTTGCCACTAGAGGGCCTCCAATCCAGGTTTGTCCATTGGAAAGCCTGGCATTGATGGTTTGCTCCTGTAAAGCTCAGAGTTGTGAATGGATTCCTGTTAAACACTCATTTCCCTGCTGCTGCTGCTTGTTTTGTAACTGCAGTGAGGAGGGAAGGATCCTTATAGCCCGAGTACGGGCATACTGGAGGGATCCTCTGTTGTGTGTTCACAAACCACTGTTTACCAGTGGGTGCAATCCAGAGGAAGTTTGCCCTCCTTTCTCCTGACACCCATTATTAGTGGTCTCTAGTGTTTTAGATTAGGGATGCGGGTGGCGCTGTGGGTTAAACCACAGAGCCTAGGACTTGCCGATCAGAAGGTTGGTGGTTCGTATCCCCGCAACACGGTGTGCTCCCATTGCTCTGTCCCAGCTCCTGCCAACCTAGCAATTCGAAAGCACGTCAAAGTGCAAGTAGATAAATAGGTACTGCTCCGGTGGGAAGGTAAACAGCGTTTCTGTGTGCTGCTCTGGTTCGCCAGAAGCGGCTTAGCCATGCTGGCCACATGAGCTGGAAGCTGTATGCTGGCTCCCTTGGCCAATAAGCTGAGATGAGCGCCGCAACCCCAGAGTTGGTCATGACTGGACCTAATGGTCAGGGGTCCCTTTACCTTTAGTGTTTTAGATTAATTCAGCCAGCCTTAGAGGAAGGGTGAAGAACACTTTTCAGGCTAAGGCCTCCATTTCCCTCAGCTAAAAGCTGTTGAGAGGTGCACTCCAAAAGCAAGGGAAGCCCAAGACCCACAAAGTCAGATTCCCACTTTCCTGCAGCGCAGCAGAGAATAAATAAATTGATACCAACCCTTCCTAGTCTCCTGTCCTAATAATTCATTGGTTGTTGTTCCTGTTGTTTAATCCCTTTGTAGTAAAATTAAAATTGGAATGCATTGATTCAGGATGCTCAGAAAAGAGGTTCCTTTATCAAGACCTCAAATGCCATGTCAACAGTATTCCTTGCTTTGCATGTAGTGCTAAGAAGATCCTGAAGTCTCTGCCAGTACAGCAGAGACTGGAGAAAGCCATGTGAGGACCGGTGAGTGTGGAGACTGAGTCACATGAAGCTCCTGGGCAACATTCTCTCAAGTGATGGAGGACAACACAGTAATAAAAGCACGCTAACAATTTTTTTGGGGGGGAATAGAACCCCCAAGCCACGAAATAAACATTATTTTCACAGTATGTTTTGCTCTTTCTGAATGTTTTTCTTATAACAGTGTGTTTGCTGGCAGGGTGGTGTTGAGCTCTTAGGTGATTCTTAATAGACAGCAGTTTGCTTCAGCAGCTGTTTCCCTCATACACTCTTGTGTCCACCTTGTGTAGCATGGCTGATGGATGTGGCGTCACTGGCTCCTGCACAGCATTCTTGCATTTGAGGCCACTTCCAAGTAATCTCGCCCCTTTCCTCTTTAACAATGCACACAATTCAGAGTGGCCTCTCAATCCTGGGCTGAGATTTTTATTCATCTGTAGGGCAGTTGAATATGATTTAAATTCCATTTGAATTCCACCAGCCAATACTTTTAAAAGTGCTGGACGATTTAGAGCTACAGTTCTTGAAATTTGCTCGCAGACCATAATCTTGATTATTTATTTTTAAAGGGTCCCTATTTTCCCCTTTGCCTGTGCGCTTTGAGTTTCTCTCAACTTTCCACCATCGCATTAAAGTGCATTTTGGTCCAAGGTAAGCTGCCTATACTTTATTTACACATATATGTAGATATGCCTGGTTTCTCTTAGCTCCGAATACTCAATTCTTAACTTGCAGCTAAATATGGGGACTGATTCTATTGAAAAAGATCATCTGGTTGTATCCATGTAAGTTATACTTGGGTAAACCTATTGAAAATAATGGATCTAATAATGGTCATTGTTTTCAATGGGTCTACTCTGAGTAGGGCTAGGATTGGAGACATCTCATTATGTCTGTGATGTGGTGAAGGCTTCTCCTGTGGTATTTTGATCTGTGATGACCTATTCACACACGACTTCTGGGTGATATGGAAGTTCAAGAGATGTGTGTTTTTGTGTAAACCAGCCCTCAGCTATCTTGTTCCATGGTAGTTGAATGGCTTTCACAAGGACTCCTCTTGGAATAAGTTGTCTGGGGAATTTGACTTAAAACTCATCTCAAGCTAGGAAGGGGATGGGGGGAAGAGGAAAAAATGAATCCTGGAATTTTATCCAGAATTTTATTGGGCAGCAGCTTTCTCCCAGAGTCTGAGGAATTGCTTGGTGCTTGAGTGTCCCCCCCCCCCATTCCTGCAACTATTGCAAAGATATTTTGAGAATGGTCCTTGCAGATCTTGAAGCAGATGATGGGCAGAACCTTCTTCCTTCCATACCCCTTTGTTACTGCTAATGCAAACGTTGGTGTGAGAGAAAGAAAGTGTGTGATACGAACCTTCAGTTTGCTAAGTTCAGGTGTACCTTCCAGCTGCCCATGGCATGAATTGTCCTTTCCTGTGAGCTGTGGCTCTTGTGCTCTGAAGGCCTTGGGCAAGGAGTCGCCAAAGTGCATTTTCATCCTAATGTTTAAAACGTGATTTGACAAAGCCTCAGCAGCTGCTTGAAAAGGCACCTTTTTCTTACTTGCCTTTTAAGGCTGCTTTCAGGGGGTTGTGGCATCAAACCACAGTTCCTAGCCCTGTCTGAACCAGAGGTTATTGCGCATAGGTCTAGCATAGCATTGACCCACTTTGCACATAAGGCTAAGCTTCACCATGGACTCCCAGAGAGGAGATTGCAGCCACTTTGCTTGTTATGTGCTGCTGCTGCAAGCTAAGCCATGGTTCCCCCCACCCTCCAGACAAGCCATGAGGTCTAACAAAGCTTTGTCCCTGAGGTTCACAGGCATAGACCCTCCTGGTATGCCCCACAGAGGAACTTACGGTCTTCAAACAAAAACATCTTGGAGATCCCAGGCCACAGAGAGGTTAGGCTGGTCTCAACCAGAGCCAGGGCTTTTTCGGCTGTGGCTCTGACCTGGTGGAACACTGTCACAAGAGACTAGGGCCCTGCGGGACTTGACATCTTTCTGCAGGACCTGCAAGACAGAGCTGTTCCACCAGGCCTTTGGGCAGGGCACAGCCTGACCCCCTCCTCTGGCAATCTTCACAGAACTCTAGCCTAATGGTTGCCATCAATTTGATTTGAATTAATTTTATATTGAAATGATTTTAGAATGTGGTATTATTTTATTGTTGTTAGCCACCCTGAGCCCCGCTTCAGCTGGGGAGGGTGGGATATAAATAAACATTTATTATTATTATTTATTATTATTATAGCCCCCACCAAAAAAAACACTTCCAAAAATTTTAAGGGGTCAAGTCTCCTGACATGAACTGAGACGCAATGCGGAATCAGTTGGAAAGGGAGAATAAAATCCAGAATGGTGGGTTAACTGGTGTGCTTGATCCCATACATAGAAAGTAGCCAATATGGTGCCGGACTACAATGCCATTGGGTGTAGCCCACAGCGCTGGAGGCCACTCTTAAGCAAGAACACTCTTCCCAGTGTTTTGTTGCTCATCCTCCCCTCCCCTACCATAGGAATGCAAGTAGGACCAGATTTGTTTTTGATGCTGTGTGTATTAGCAGTCCTTGGGCTACCAGCGTAAAAATAATTAGGGGGAAATTGCAGAAATGCATTCTGCTATATGAGTCTTGAAAAGAAACCTCTGTGTTCATTCCCAACAGCCCGCCAGCAGTTGTGCGTAAGTCTTTGGTGTCATGAAAATGCAACGAGACTTTTATCTGCTTCTGCTTTTTTGCCTTTTTTGGTAAGGCTCTTATCAGTAAATTAACAGAGTGTGTGGGAAGGTGGGAAAAAACTGAGACCGGGCAGCAGTTATTAGGTTGCTTTACTGTAGTAGGATTATTACACCATAACACTTATGGTAAGATGTGTCTCTAGAGGCTGTGGTGGTTCATCTTTTTCTTTTTCTTCTTCTTCTCTCTCTCTTTAGAACATTTATAATCCAAACAAAAATAATTCTCTACCAAAATAAAAAGTATTTGAGAACCGTAAACTATACGGTGAAGCCTGGATAACACACATTACACTTTTTGTCGCGATACAGAGGCCTTGTTCAGTTCTGTTCTTGAGTGCGAGAAAAGGGGGAGGGGGGAATCGAAGACTCACAACCAACGGAATAAAAACTGAAAAAAGTACAAAAACTTAATAAATTCAGCAACTTGATTTGTAGGCAACAATATAATTCTAGGCCTGGGCTGGAGCAGGCTGATGATGCAAAGTGGGTATAATCTTGCAGGTTCCCTGCCCCGCAGCCTGGACTTTCTATAGCTGCCAGTCTCTTGTTAGGAGGGCTACTTCCAAAACAATTAAGAGTAAGGAGGAAAGGAAAAGGGACAAAGGAGAAATAGCCAAGCAACTAAGCGCCAGAGGTTTGTGGCATGGTTTCGTTTTCGTTTGGCAGATTCCTCCTGTGCAAAGTGGAACGGGGGTCGCAAGGTCACCCTTGAACAGAAAGAGGAAGCGAGGCAAGCCTTTTGCCAGCGCCACTGCCACCACCCCAAAGTCGTGGCACCTTGTATCTTCCCAATGATAAGAGTCAGTTCTGCCTCTGAAAAGTTGCAGCTGCCTCCAGCCGGGGTCCTCAGCTACTTGGGCAGAAGGGGGAGAGTACAGTCCCTTGAATACCTTCTGCTTCTCTCCCCACTTCCCTGTTGGATGGAGGAAAGAGAGGCTGGTGGTGGGGAGAGAGAGAGAGAGAGACAACCCCCTGCTCCCTTAACTTGTGAGACCCTCCCTCCTTCCCCCTCTTGTCCTTCCATGAGGCATTTCCCCCCCTCCCCCTGGTTTCTGGGCTTCAAAGGTCCAAAAGGTGTTGCAGCTGCAGGCCCAGCACGCTGATGAGGAAGGCCGAGAGGTTGAGGTACGTGCTTGAGGCAGAGTCACATTCCTTGTTTTCTCCCTCACATTTGGATTGCTCACAGAGGACACCCCTGAAGTTGGGTGGGCAGAGACAGCGCTGGTTGTCATAACAAGTGCCCCCATTCTGGCAAATCAACAGCTCCTCGTCGCACACATTAGCTGTGGAAAGAGAGGCAGGGAGAGCGGCTGAACTCTGTTTGCGTGGGGGAACCCCCTTGGCTCCTCCCCACTTTCTTGAAGCCCTACACAAACCGCAACTCTGGATGAAGTTGGTTATCTTGGTCAGGGATGGTTGACTTGTTATGCAACTCTTAATGCCTGCTAGCTCCTTCCTGGGACTGGGGCAGGGGTCTCACTGTCATGATCACCACCACCACTGTTAATACATTCATATTCCCCCTCTCCTCCAAGGTTCTTAAGGTGCTGTACATGGTTCTTCTCCTGCTGTATTCTATCCTCATCACAACACTGAGAGAGGAAGGTTAGGCAGAGAGACAGTGGGTCATTTTGAGCTTCATAGTTGAGTAGGGATTTGTGCCCTGGCCTCCAAAGTCCTAGTCTGACACTCTCACCCATCATTCCTGGTCTAGTGCCTTTTCCAGTCTGATTTGGAGGCAAGAGAATGGTGGCGCCAGGGCAAAACTTTGGGGGCGAAAGGCCAGGGCCTCACCTAGCAGAAGGAACAGGAAGGTCCCCAGAAATTTAAAGTGAAATGCAGGACCCCCTGGAAGGCTCTCCCTGTTCCCTGACTATACTGCTGGGGCTCGTGAGTTTTCTTCTGCCTGTTCCACGTGCAAAGCACACGCTCTATCTCTGAGCTATGATTCACTCTCATAGCTGTAATTGGACTCCAACTTTCATCACCCTCAGCACTGGTTGTGCTAGCAGGGGCAGATAGGAGTTGGAAGCCACCCTTGCTGTAGCTCCTGCCTGTCTTGCCTGTTCTGCTACCTTGTGTGTCTGTTAACTGGACCATCTCTCCTACTGTGGCAGCAGCTCCCCAATGTCTCACATCCTTCCCACATCTGCTACCCAGAATTATTAATTGGAGCTGCTAGGAATTGATGGTGGGAACTTCTGCACATCCACTTGGCATGTGGAAGATCCCAGCATCTCCAGGTAGGGCTAGAAGAGAAACTCGTGTCTGAAACCCCGGGGAGCTGCAGCCAGGCAATGTAGAGGATACTGGGCTATTTGGAACAGTGGCCTGACACAGTATAAGGCAGCTTCTTATCATTCTATTCCTTAAGGGTCAGAGCTCAGTGCACCTATGTTGCATGTGGATGGGTCAAGTTACAATCCCTGACACGTCCAGGGGATGGAGTGGAAACCTGGAGACTTACTGTCAGTCCGTGTAGACCAGAGGTTTTCAACCTGTGTGCCTTGGCGCTCTTGAGTGACTTGATGTTTGGTCAGGGGTGCCGCAGGAGGGCCCTCCTCCTCTCTCTCGCTCTCTCTCTCTCCCTTTCACATCAGCCGTCCTTCCTGCATATCTGCAATCTCTCTCTCTCAATCTATCTCTCTGTCTCTCTCCCCAGCCCGGCCTGACTCTTGCTCCTGCTCCAGCCAGGAGGAATCCAGTTATGGAGCAGCCTATGCAAAGTGGGAAGTTTGCCTTATTTACTGCTCTGGTGCTTGCCTTCTACTTACAAGTAAATACCAACAGTGCATGCAGGCACCTAGATGGCTAAAGTCGTGTGTGTGTGTATGTGTGTATGTGTGTGTTTTGGAGGTGGACGAGAGAAGGGTGCCATTTGTGGAAAGGGTTCTTTATTCCTTGCTCTGGAGAAATTGTAGTTTTCATCCCTACTACTTGCAAGTAAGTCCCAACAGTGTGTGTGTGTGTTAGCACAATGATATCCGTGTTTTACAGGGAGCTCAAGGTAGTGTACGTGGTTCTTTCCCCCCACCTTCCCCTTCTAGCTGCAGAACCCTGCAAGGTAGGCCAGGCTGAAAAGCAGTGAGTGGCCCCCAAGGTCACACCCGGTGAGATTCATACCCAACATGGAGGATTTGAAACCCTGAAGTTGCCCCAGCCACTCTGGTAGGTTTGATCATTATTACTTTCCTTCAGTTTTCGTGGCTCTTCAAAATGGGGCAACCACAGCTCTTTGCTTGATTGCAAAGCCACATATTTAGACAGAGATGGAGGCATCTGTAACACATTTAATTTACTCCAGAGCCTTTACTTGGGTAATATTAGCAGCAACCCAAAAGCCACAAAGTTTGGTCCTCTCCAGGGTTGTCTCAGGACAAATAAAAGTCTCCCCAACCTGGCTCCAATTTATTTGAGGCCATTACTTGCACGCTGCCCAACAAAAGATTTTGCAATAAATGAAAAAAAAGGATTAAAAATAAGGAAAAAACTGTGAAATCAAAGCAGGTGTCAACACTGATGGCATTCTCCTAATGACTGCCAGTAATTATGGCCAAGTGATGTCTGTTTTGGCCTAATGTTGCCTGCTATTTTATTCTTTCTGCTTTCAGTTTTTCTTACACCTAGGTCCCATGCTTAAATTTGCAATGCAGCAATATGGAAACAAGAGAAACCAGAACGGACTTCCAGGGCAGCTAGCAGGCGAGCAAGCCAAATCTTCCGCCGGGGGGATGGGGGACGGGACTGTGAGGGATTTTAAAATGGCAGTGACCACACCACATCCTTGTTCCCTCCAGGAGTTACCAGGGGGTGTAGGGTGCCCACAGCACGCAAAGAGGATCTCCCCATTGTGAGCGATGCTGGAGGACGCTGTCTGAGATGGGTACAAGGGGTCATTCAGGTACTCCATTGATGATTCCTCAGGAATAGCCGTGCCAGGCTGTTCATGAAGTGGCTCTTTTCTCTTCTATCCTAATTAATTTGGACTGTAAAACTACAAAGATGAGCTGAAGGCACCAGCCCATTGAAAATGGTGAACAACAAGCTGCAAAACAAATCTGTGTGCTGGGTCTAAAGAACTTTAAGTAAAGTAACATCTTGTTGCGGTGAGTAACGGGGGGTGGCAAATGATGCAGGGAGATTTTCTCTACGAACATTTGGTAAGACCTTCTTTACCCCAATTTCCTCACAATTATACTGAAAGGAGCTTGATTATTAAAACAGAATGTATGCTGATTTAAGATGAATTACAGTAACACTGGGTTGCTGAAGAAAGGAGTGGTTAGAAGGACATAAACTAATAATTATATAAAGAACTGTTTCTACTATGATGCTTTTCAATTAATAATTGTAGTGAAGGACTCTGTTGGTTACAATACAATTACTTGAGTTTGGTGCAATGAGTCCACAGAGATCCTTTGTTGTGTTCCAAAGATTTGGGGATTGGGATCATGGGAAAAGAGCACTGTGGAATGTAAACAGACATATATTCTTGGAAAATATATGTAATACTACCGTCTTGTGGCGAAATAAGGTCATGCATGACAAGAGAAGATCAGTGTGGAAAGCAATAAATATTTTTTGAGGGTATACTACCATCTGGTGGTAAAACAGGGATATGATAGATTCAAGGTTGAAAATGGTGAAGGCCAATGACAGAAAAGGCAATTCCAGTGAGATTTTGATGGGAGTTAATTTACCTCTAGAACAAAATACTTTAGCATTGACTGAGTTATCGAAGAGCATTAAAGATTGTGCCAGTGACATCAAGAGACTTGGCTAAAAGGACAACATCGTTGGAGGGGTCAGTTAAAAAAACTTTCTGAAGAGAGCCAAGATACAAAAAGATGCAGAGGAGAAGTTCAAAGTCAGGTGTCAGCTCTCCAGGCTGAGAAAGAAACCTTAGAGGACAAGATTGCAATCTTGGAGAAGTATCAACAAGAATCTCTTTTTTTTTTAAGATTTAGAGGTTTCCTGGAACTTCGGGAAGAAGATTTTAAGGAAAGGAAAGGAATTTTCGTCTTTTTTTTACAACTACCACCAGAGATGATGGAGAATTTGATAGACAGAGATTATAGAATTAAATAATCATATGTGAGAGCTAAGAAATTCCCACGGGACTGTTTGGTGTAATTTACTTCCAGAGCACTGAGATATAAAATTCTACAAACTCATTTTCAAAACCATCTAAAAATAGGTGTTCAGAGGATTAGAATTCTTAAGGAAATCCCATCAAGGATCCTAAACAAAAGAAAGGAACACAGATTTTTGGTTGAGGCATTGAAGAAACAGAAGGTACCGTTTAGATAGGAATACCCAGAGGGACTGAGTTTTACTTACAAAGCTAAGAAAGAAAGATGTGCGGATTTGCAAAAACCGCAAGATTCCTGGAAGAAACAGTTGGAAACAGAACAACTGGAGAAGTTGGAGGAAGAACAGCAAGATACAAAGGAACCACACAATTCTGTGAGAAAAGGACTTTAAAATTTCAAAAATAATGGCTTATAAATTAGTATCATGGAATGTAAATGGACTCAATATTAAAAGACATGATTGCTCATGTATTTTTAAAACAAAAAATGAACATAATTTGTCTCCAAGAGAACATATCAAAAGGACTCCTAGAAAAAAAAAAAGGTCAAGAATCTATTACATTGAGATGAAAGATATAAAATTATTATTATTATTATTATTATTATTATTATTATTATTATTATTATTATACCCCGTCCATCTGGCTGGGTTTCCCCAGCCACTCTGGGCGGCTTCCAACAGGATATTAAACAGAATAAAACTTCAAGCATTAAAAACTTCCCTAAACAGGGCTTCCTTGTAACCACAGAAAGGAGGGGAGGAAGCTGTAGGAAATGTAGATTCTTTTTGTATACATCTGTATTTTTTTCGTTAAAATGTATGTAAAATGAGAAAATTATATATGTGTGTGTGAGAGAGAGAAAGAGAGAGAGAGAGAATTTATTGCATCAGATAAAGCAAAAAAGATAAGTGTTATATGTGAATATGTGAATCCAAAATTGGAACCAAAACAAGTTTTTAAAGATGAAGAAGGGAGAATAATAGTTGTGGAAATTACAATAGTGGGACGTAAATCCTGTTGGTGGAACTTTATGCACCAAATGAGAAAAAAGAATTTTGTAAAAATACGATGGAAATGTCATATGGTTTCAGGGGATATGGACAGAGCAACTACACCCAATGTAGTTTCAGAGGGTAAGTTACCAAAGGTGTTTTTTGAGATGGCCCAAAATATGGATCTGCAATATGTATGGAGATTTAAATTCCCATTGGTTAAAGACTTCACACATCATTCAGGCAGCAAATAGAGCCTCCAAAAATAGATATGCTATGGGCATCAAAACCCATTGTATCTGGTTTTAAGAAAACTGAAATACAACCAAGACCATAATTTGATATTTGCTATTATCAAAGGCCAACGAAATACTGCTTTTAGATGGGTGACAGCTTGTTAAGAAAGACTGAGATAAAGCAAAAGGGATTTACATGTATGACTGACTTCTTTGAGTTAAATTTTGGGAAAAGTACAGATTTAAATATAGTATGGGATGTTGGGAATGTGGTCGTCAGAGGCTTCTTTATATAGCAAAGTACTTATCTAAAAAGGTACAAGATCAAAATACGTAAGACATTTTCTTTTAGGAATTCTAGGTGCGGAGATTCAGAAGGACCAGAAGAAATTGTTCATGTATGAGACCACAGCTGCCGGAATTTTGTTAGCCCAGAGATGGAAAGAAGATACAGTTCCAACCAAAGAAGAGTGGCAGATAAAATCAATGAACTATGCTGAATTGGTAAAACTTACAAGAAGTGTGCTGCTCTGGTTCACCAGAAGTGGCTTAGTCCTGCTGGCCACATGACCCGGAAGCTGTACGCCGGCTCCCTCAGCCAGTAAAGCGAGATGAGTGCCACAACCCCAGAGTCGGCCACGACTGGACCTAATGGTCAGGGGTCCCTTTACCCTTACCTTTACAAGAAGAATCAGGAGCCCGGAAGAATAAAAATTTAACAAGAATGGGGAAAGTTTATAATGTATTTGAAAAACTACTGTAAACAATTACATTCATTAGTAGGTTTGCCAGAAAACTCGTAGTAAAAAATTGAATCATGGATGGACCAAGGACTTACAATAATTGAAGTTAGTAGGAGATGCAGAATGAAAATTATAACATAAGTATCCACAAAAAAGGGGGGAGGGAAGTCAAAGGGAATATGATGCTTGTATTTTGCTTTTTTGTGTTCTTGTTTGTAAAATTGAAAATGCAAAAATAAAAAAGATGTAAGGCATATTACAAGAAATAGCAAATTGTGAAAAGTATTTAGTTGATAAACCTAGTGATAACAAACTGGTACAAATGATAAGACTGTTATAAACCCAGCTATCAGTGCTAGTAAACCAAGAGATGAAACAAAAGCTGAAATGTTTGAAGCAGACGCAGTTTGAATTTGCTAACAAGCCAGGAAGGCTGCTGGCCTGGCATTTGAAAAAAAGAGAGGAAATTGAATGTGATAAACTGTCTATAGATGGAGGAATAACATATAATGAAAAACTAATAAAGATGGTTTTAAAATATCACTCAATGTTATATCAAGGTGGTAAAGAGGACCTAGATGCAATGGGCAGGATATTTGAAAGAAAGGAAGTTGCCAGCCTTGACAAAAGAACAAAGGGATGTACTGAATCTACCTATTTCAGCAATGGAAGTGAAGCAAGCAATAAATGATCCAAAGACTAATAGAGTGCCACAGCCAGACATCCTAACTGCTTGTTATTATAAAGGTTTTGAGGCTGTTTAGCCCAACCTTTACAAATGGTTATGAACAATATTACGATGCAAGGGAAAATGCCTGACTCCTGAAAACACGCTAATATTACGTTGCTAGCAAAGCAAGATGAAGATCCAACCCAGAACTATAGACCTATTTCCTTTCTCAATTGTGATTATGAATTGTTTGCAGTAATATCAGCTAGAAGACTTAAATTAGTTTTAAAGGACTGGATTCATGAAGATCAAGCTGGATTTCTCTTGACAAGACAAATAAAAGACAATGTTAGAATTGTATTAAATGCTATAGAATATTTTGAAAAGAGAAGAGATAAGCAATTAGCAATGATTTTCTAGATGCAGAGAAGGTGTTTGATAAAGTTTCTTGGAGTTTCATGGGGAAAATATTGGATATTATGGGTTGGGGGAGAAAATTGTGAGAGGAATAAAAGCAGCAATATAAACAGAACAATTTTCAAGTATAATAGTAAATGGAGTGCTAACAGAAAAGTGCACTATAACAAAGGGCACTAGACAAAGCTGCCTACTATCACATCGAAAATATTGTGTTTGAAGGAAGAGAAGAACTGATCTCAAAAATGTATAAACTATTATTAGAATGGGAGATGAAAGAGGAAATGGTGAAAGTGGTAATGATAAAATGGGCTAAAGATTTGGGACATAATATAGAAAGCGAAAAGTTGTGGAAAGTAGACATGAAATTCACCACTTGCTATGCTTTAAAAGAGAATTATATCAAAATGATAGATGGTATTTAACACCTGATAAATTATCTAAAATGTATAAGAAGAATAACTGCTGGAGGTATAAACAAGCAGACAGTCCTTTCTTTCATATGTGGTGGACGTGAAAAAGCTGGGGTATTTGTGGAAATATATGATGAGAAAAGATGGAGGGCACAAGGAGAAAGGGACGACAGAGGACGAGATGGCTGGATAGTGTTCTCGAAGCTACCAGCATGAGTTTGACCAAACTGCGGGAGGCAGTGGAAGACAGGAGTGCCTGGTGTGTTCTGGTCCATGGGGTCATGAAGAGTCGGGCACGACTAAACGACTAAACAAAAACATGATGAGATAAAAAAGATTGTTTAAAGTGAGTATACCACAATCACCTGAATCTTTTCTGCCAGGAATTATAGGGACAGAAATTTGAAAAAGGATGGTTAAGTTGTTTATGTACAGCAGGTAGGATACTGTATGCCAGGCATGTCCAAAGTCTGTTTCAGGGGTCTAATCCGGTCAGTTTATCTCCTAGGGTAAAATCCAAAAAAACAAAAACAAAAAAAAACTCAACAACTTCAATCCTAAAAAAACGATAAAGACTTTGGTCGGCCCTCACAGCCCTTCAATTCATCATATCTGGCCCTCTTTGGAAAAAGTTTGGACACCACTGCCTATGCTCAGAAGTGGAAAGAGACGTTCCCACTAAAGAAGAATGAATAAGTAAAGTAATGGACTTTACTTGAATCAGCAAAGCTAACAGCTAAAATAAGATAATTTAATGATGACTGGTTGTTGTGTTTTAAAAGAATGGAAGTCCTTTTCAGATTATTTGAAGAAATATTAAAATATGAAGAACCTGCAACCATGTTTCGAACAATGAGCAATGGAAAAAACACTATTGTGTTATGATTATGATAAAAAAGAGTAAAGATAGGGTGCAGCAAAGTGGGGGGGGGTGAGAATAACATCATGGAAAAAGGGGTTGGGAAATAGAATTTTTTTAAAAAAAATAATATGTATTGGAATTTTATGTGTAATATTTGGAAAACTTACTGAAAGTGGTGGAGTGTCTTCTGTGTGTCTCTCTCCTTCCACCCCCAACATCTCCCCTTCTTCTCTACCTCCCCCCCTCCCAGCAACCCTTCTTTTGTTTAACCGTCACCCAGCTTTGTAGGGCAAGGAGAATGTTGCAGGAAAGGACCATGTCTGCATGTGTGTCTTGCGCTGTGTGTTTCTCCCTTCCCTTCCCTGCAATAACAAAAGATTTCTGCTTCTGATCTGTATCTTGTTTTGCCCTCCGCACCCCCATGCAAACACTAATTTGGTGAAAGGCTTGGCCCCCCCTACAGAGCAGTGGCAATGCTTGTGTTCCTGTCAGCACGTGCACTTCCACTTACCTGTATGCCAAAAACTGCACCGGAACAGGGTAGGGTGGGTGCGGAACGGGGGAACTCCCCACTTACACACATCCTGTAATGGAACCCCAGGCGAGCCACAGAAAGAATGTGGTTACTCAAGGGCACCTACTCAAAAAGGTTGAAAACCACTGGTGTAGACAATACTGAGCTAATGGACGAATGGTCTGACTCAGTAGAAGGCAGCTTCATATGTTCATCAGGAGCAGCTATAGCTCATCAGTAGAACCGATGACCTGCATGCAGAATGCCCCAGGTACAATCTCCAGCATTTCTAGGGAGCATTGAGAGAGGCACCTACATGAGAACCTGGGGACTTGCTGCCAGTCTGTGTAGACCAGGTACAGGAACCCTTTGGCACTCCAGATGTTGCTGAATTGCAACTCCCACCATCATCATCTGTGGACATTGGCCATGGTTGCTGGGGCTGATGGGAGTTGTAATTCATCCACACCTGGAGGGCTGAAAGTTCCTCACACCTAGTGCGGACAATAATGAGATAGAGGGGGCATTGGCTTAACTTGCTGCAAGGCAGCTTCCTTTGTTCCCAGCCATCTCCTGCTGTCATTGAGCTGTGTCCCCTTTTGCTCTTTGCCCAAGTGGGAAGAGCTTTCCCCTGTGCTACAGGTGAACAGTGATGCTTACGAAAGCAGCCTTGTCTCCAGTAGTAGCCGGGCAGACAGTCATCACACTTCGGCCCAGTGACACCTTCTTTGCAGTCACAGTAGCCGGTCTCGTTGCAGCGGTTGGCCACTGAGCCTATACGGTTGCAGTTACAATCTGTCAAAGACAAAACAGTGCAGAAGAAACAAAACAGGACCAAAAAAAAAAGCTGTGTCAGTGTAGATCGGGGTTGTTCAGGCACCACATGAAATTCCTGCTTAATGTCTGATTCCCTTTCCAAATACCATGTTTTATTTTTCGCTCAATAAGATGCACCTGAGCATAAGACACACCTAGTTTTCAGAGGAGGAAAGGGGGAAAGCCCTGTTTTTGGGGGGATCACTCACAGTTGTGCAGCTTCTTTTGCAAAGGGGAAAAGCCCTCTTTTTTTTGAGGATCAGCTCAAAGTTGTTGAGCTTACTTTGCAAAGGAGGGAAAAATCCTGTTTTTATGGGGTTCAACTCACAGTTCTGCAGCTTCTTTAGTAAAGGAAAGGGAGCCATTTCTAGTTTCCAGACAGATAATCTAATCAGCCAGTCACATGTCACCGGGGAAACAAATAGCCTCGGTCTGCAGAACATTCAACAATGGAGGCCTGGGCAAGGGGCCGGGGCTGGAAAGGGAGCCAACTATCGACCACATTCGCTCCATAAGACGCACAGACATTTCCCCTTACATTTTAGGAGGAAAAAAGTGCATCTTATGGAGTGAAAAATATGGTAATTATAATAATAATGTTATTATTTGTACCCCATCTATCTGACTGGGTTGCCCCAAACACTCTGGGTGGCTTCCAATAGATATGTGAACATAATAAAACATCAAATATTAAAAACTTCACTATACAGGGCTGCCTTCAGATGTTTTCTAAAACTTGTAGAGTTATTTATCTCCTTGACATTTGACATGAGGGCATTCCACAGGGTGCGCACAACTCCTGAGAAGGTCCTCTTCCTCGTTCCCTGTAGCTTTGCTTCTTGCAGTGAGGGAACTGCCAGAAGGCCTTCGGAGTTGGACCTCAGTGGCTGAACGATGGGGGTGGAGACGCTCCTTCAGGTATACTGGGCCGAAGCCATGTAGGGCTTTAAAGATCAGCACCAATACTTGGAATTGTGCTCAGAAACGTACTGGAAGCCAGTGTAGATCCTTTAGGACCGGTGTTATATGGTCCTGGCAGTCACTTCCAGTCACCAGTCTAGCTATTGCATACTGGATTTGTTGTAGTTTCCGAGTTACCTTCAAAGGTAGCCCCACGTGGAGCGCATTGCAGTCACTGACCCTCAACATAAAGGGGGGATATCAGCAGTGCGGCTGGCAGGGTAGGGCTTTGCCCCAAAGGTCCACATGCTGCAGAATGAGCAGGGGAAACCTCAAATTCAACAAGGATAGCTTATCACATTCTGAAGTAAGTTAAGTATTATGTATTACCAGTTAAAGAAAGTCAGTCCTCCAGCTATGGGCAAAGAAAATGGGATAAGAAGTGACCCTATGCTGGATTCATTTTGTAAACCACTGAGATATGGAAGAAGAAGAAGAAGTGTATATGGTTTATTAAATAAAAATGATTAAAAATAATAATTCCTGATTCCCAGGACAATGGGGAGGAATGAGCAGTCAAAAAGACTAGGTTTTTGTGAAGTCACAGTTATGATGATGATTTTTAGTAGTATTAATAATTACTATTATTTACTGAAATTGTATTTCAGCCTTTCTCCCAAAGTAGCCCAGGGCAACAAACACATAAACGATGGAACAATTAAAACACCTGAAAACAACTCCAATGAGGAGGCATTTCTTATTGAGATGTCAACATTTAGGCAAAAGCTTGGGATTTTGAGCTTGACCATTGCCAAAGATTGGCTGGTTTTCATCTGCAGCTGTCATGAAGCTGTTTCATTTTTATAGCAGGAGTTGTTCTCGAAGTATCAATGTTTGATTTGTTTTTAATCATGGAAGCCACTTAACAAGATCCATGGGCAGAAAAGGGTAATAACAATAGTAAGTTGAGGGGGAGGCAGCACACATGCATAAACTCACTCAATTGGTGAGGCAGTCCATCACTGCTTAAAGCCAGGATGAGGAACCTATGGGTCTATGGATGTTGCTGGGCAACAATTCCCATCATTTCTGACCAGAGCCTAAGGTGGCTGAGGTTGATGAGAATTGGAGTCCTGAAATACCTAGAGGGCAACAGGTGATCTACTCCTGCTTTAGGGCAATTACAATCATAGAACAATGGGACGTGGGTGGCGCTGTGGGTTAAAGCCTCAGCGCCTAGGATTTGCCGATCAAAAGGTTGGCGGTTCGAATCCCCGCAGCGGGGTGCGCTCCCGTCGCTCGGTCCCAGCGCCTGCCAACCTAGCAGTTTGAAAGCACCCCCGGGTGCAAGTATATAAATAGGGACCGCTTACTAGCGGGAAGGTAAACGGCGTTCCGTGTGCTGTGCTGGCTCGCCAGATGCAGCTTGTCACACTGGCCATGTGACCCGGAAGTGTCTGCGGACAGCGCTGGCTCCCAGCCTCTAGAGTGAGATGAGCGCACAACCCTAGAGTCTGTCAAGACTGGCCTGTACGGGCAGGGGTACCTTTACCTTTTAATCATAGAACTGTAGAGTGAGAAGGAACCATGGGGCTCACCTAGTCCAACCCCCTGCAATGCAAGAATCTTTTGCCCAACATGGGGCTCAAACCCACGACCCTGAGATTGAGTCTCATGCTTTATGGACTGAACTATCCCAGCTAGCTTTAAACTAGGAATGGGAAACCCCAGACCTTCCAAATGTTTGGCTAGACTACCCAACCATCACCCCTGTTTTCCATGCTGGCTGATGACAGTTGGGAGTCCACCAACATCTGGAGGACCCTGCCAGGGATGGGACCTTGTATTTAAGCAACATTTAGAAGGCCACAGGTCCCCTCATCTTTGGATAGCCACTGAGATAAACAATAGGAAGGGTCTCTACCTGTAACACCAACAAGGAGGCTTCATGGCTTTTGAGCAAAACTGAGCACTACTCACCCACACATACATTCTCATCATCCAGCTCTGCGGAGCTATTGCGATAGTAGCCCAGCCGGCAGTGCTGGCAGTGCTGCCCTCTAGTGTTGTGTTTGCAGCTGATGCAGGTCACTAGGTTCAGGAAGTCAATGAAGCTGCAGCGATTAGAGTGACCGTAACATTCACAATCTGTGGAAGGAAAAGGAGCAGGAAAATAGGTGGGTGGGAAATCAAGCTTCTCTCAGGGCTTGCATTTCCACCTATCGCTGGCATAGTATACAATGTCAGGGGCTGTTGCAATAAAAGGCACTTTGCAGGGAGAGGAACTGCATGCAAAGAGTGCTTTAGCCGCATGAAAAGGGGAATGCAACCAGCTGGGTTGATTGCTCAGCCGCCACTGTTTAGGGGTCCTTTCTGGGGTCTAGTTCTTCACTCTTTGGGGCTATTCCTAGGATGATAGAATGTCCTTGTTTGGTATCCTAGATCAGGGATGGGTGTGTGTTGGACTCCAATTGTCCCTGACTACTGGTTATGCTGGCTGAGGTTGGTAGGAGTTGGGAGTCCAACAACATCTGGAGGGCACCAGATTTGTCATCTAGGAGAACTAGAAGGCCTTCATAGCTAGAATATTTCAGTCTTTAAGTCTCTGGATCTGTTCACAGCATATTTTGCAAATTATCTCCTAGGAAGAAAACAGTCCCCCTTACTAATAGCAGTAGTTATACCAGAGCAAATGTAAGTTTCTGCAGGGCCCCCGGAATCTATCTGGAGGCAAATCTCATCGCAGAAGCTCTTGGCTCCACACTGGGCTACTATGATCTTTTGCATCAGGAATGGGGAACATCTGTGGATCTCCAAATCTCACTAGCCTCCCATGAGCATCAGTTCTAGCCAGTATGGCCAATGGCTAAGGATGATGGGAGTTGGGAGTCCAGCAATATCTTGAGGGCCTGACATCTTGACCTTGCTTATTTTAAGATTGTAAGGTAAGCAGGGCAGGGCTGGAAGGATCATGCCCAGGCAAAGTAGCTGGGGTCACATTTCCCTCTCACAGTTTAGCAAGGATAGCTCATTCTGTGCACGTCCATCCCTTCAGAGGGAGAGCAGATGATGACATTCTAGACACACAAGGCAGGCATGCATCCTTCGGTTGAGACTTTTGGCTGGAGTCATTAGTTCAAGATTAAGGCTGCAATGAATGGAGTGAAAGAAGCCGGAGAACGACAAAGGCACACAGACATGAAGAGGAAGCAGACAAGTGATGGACAGGCAAAGCACCAATGAGTTTCAAGAGGCAGAGCTTTCCCCCCTCCACACTATACAGCAAAGGAAGGAAAATAGAGCCTGAAGAAACCAGGCTGTTTCTCCCAGAGATGCCCCCACGGATATCACCAAGACCATGCCGGAACAAGTGGCACACCTGAAGGCAGCAGGCTAGTTGAGGGGAGTTGCATGACAAGTTTGTGGGGCACACACATCTCTGGTCAGGGGCTCATGGGAAACAGCTGCCATTTGCCTAACAGTAGGACCGGTCATCACTATGTAATTCCAACTTACTTGCACCTTTTCAGAGTCATCCTGGGCTGCATCCGATGCTTGTCCTACTCAGAGTAGACCCAATGAGATCAACAAACAGGATGAACTTGGATCCATTAATTTCAGACAACACTCAATGCCAACCATCGAATAGTTCCCAGTTTCTCAACTTACCTTTAAACGTTTCAACGGGTGCCAATGGGATGGAGCCAGATTTGAGCCGGATCAGTTTGGAAACCTTGGGAGATTCTTGGGAAGATGAAAAGACACCACTTTTTTTTTGCCTCCCCCTATTTGACCCATACAGGTGACACCTTCTATGCTACAGAGAAGCAGGTTTAGCAGGACACAGACCAACTTACAACAATCACACCACCATACCACCACAATCCTGTCTCAGCACAGTAACAGGCAGATTTCAACCCCTGCCACACTGTGACTATTTTTGCCATCCTCTTCTCCTGAACTCTGACTTTTGAAAGTGCCATCACCTTACAGACCTCCTTCATGGGGCTCATCCATACATGCACAGTGGTCAGGCCCAAAGCCAGGCTGATTTCCCCACCTCCTTTTGTACAAGTGGAAAACAGCTTCCTTATGAACTACAGTGGAGCTTCTTTACAATCCTCACACCCTTAACACTTCCAAAGATCCTTCGTGGGAAGTCAAAACTGTTTAAAGTGGTACAATACTCCTTTAATTGTAGAGTGCAGATGGGGTCCTATAGGCTGAAGATCATAAAGACATAGAGCACCAGTAGATCAGAATAAGGTCTCTCTAATCCAGGCTTCCTCAAACTCGACTCCAGATGTTTTTGGCCTACAACTCCCACGATCCCTAGCTAGCAGGACCAGTGGTCAGGGATGATGGGAACTGTAGTCTCAAAACATCTGGAGGGCCGAGGTTGAGGAAGCCTGCTCTAATCCAACACTCTGCTTCCCCTGAGTGGCTAATCAAATGCTTCTGGGTAACCCACAAGCAGGGCATGGAGGCAACAGCCGTCGCATGCAGTCTGCTCCAGAATTTGGTGCTAAGAGGGGGGTGGGTATACTGCCATGGAACATAGAGGCTCCATTTAGCTACGCTGCCTAAAACCCTTGATAGCTCTGTCTCCTCCATGAATTTATCCTTTTAAAAAGGTGGCTTGATAGGCTGCATTAGACTTGCAGTCATTCCTTTGCAACCCTAACTCTCCTTTCATTACCCTCCTGTTGCTTCCATGGTCCTCACTGAACAGCAAGCATTAAATTATATCCTCTGTGGGTGGCCTAAATCAAAACAGGTGGCTTTTAAAAATCCTATTAAAGGTGTAAGTTAATGTAGCAATGCCAGGTTGTTTGGGTTCACAGCATAACTGTTTCATGAAAAGCTCCTGTGCTTATTTTACATAGACCTAAGAGTCAAGGTGGTTGTCAGGGACTGGTTGTTGTTGTTGTTTTGCAATTCATTTTCCTATGACTTCACTGGTTTTCGTCACACCCACCCATGTGTGGAATGCTCCAGTCATCTGATACAGCAAACTCTCAAACAAAGTGGAAAATCTGTGGACTTCTAAATGTTGCTGGACTCCTCCTCCCACCATCTCTGATTACTGACCATGCTGACTGCAGGGACTGATGGGAGCTGAATTGGAACATCTGGAGAGCCACAGCTTCTTGATATTCACTCTAGAGCCGTGGTTCACAAACTTTCCTCTCCCTCCCTTGGACCACTTTTGAAAATTGCTGAAGTTCTTGGCAGATCAAGGTTTGTCTGCCACTTGTAACAACGGTAAGGTGCTGTGCTAGATGCTGTAAGATTTTTAATTGTATTTTTTACAGGCACACAGCAACTGAATGAGACTAGTGGACCACTGCTGTAGAGTCTAGTCTAGGAAAAATTACACCGTAATAAAGTTGTTAAGTCTGAAAGGTGGCACAAGCATCTTTTGCTGTTCTTGCTGCAACCACCCAAGAGGGTGAAAACTGTCAACATGTTTACTTTAAACTCCTTTAAAAGTAGACCCCCCTCACTGATGGTGCTGTGTGAATGTTTGCCACACAAACTAAAATACATCTACCTACTCCTGCTGGAAAAGACTTTGTGCTGCTTTGAACCTTTCTAGACTCAGACTATGTAAGAATGAAAAGCATCATTAGCAACACCAGGATTGTTGTTATTGTTATTATTCAGGACTGCAGCCCATGGGGGGTTTTCTTTCCTTTGTGGCAGCTAGACTGGTGACTGGGAGCGGCTGCCGAGACCACATAACACCGGTCTTGAAAGACCTACATTGGCTCCCAGTACGTTTCTGAGCACAATTCAAAGTATTGCTGCTGACCTTTAAAGCCCTAAACGGCCTCGGTCCTGTATACCTGAAGGAGCGTCTCCACCCCCATTGTTGTGCCCAGATGCTGAGGTCCAGCACTGAGGGCCTTTTGGTAGTTCCCTCACAGTGAGAAGCCAAGTTACAAGGAACCAGGCAGAGGGCCTTCTCGGTAGTGGCACCCACCCTGTGGAATGTCCTCCCACCAGATGTCAAAGAAAAAAACACCAGACTTTTAGAAGACATCTGAAGGCAGCCCTGTTTAGGGAAGCTTTTAATGTTTGATGGGCTATTGTATTTTAATATTTTGTTGGAAGCCGCCTAGAGTGGCTGGGGAAACCCAGCCAGATGCCGGCGTATAAATAATATACAGTGGTACCCCGCAAGACGAACGCCTCGCGAGACGAAAAACTCGCAAAACGAAAGGTTTTTTCGTTTTCGAGTTGCCTCGCAAGACGAATTTCCCTATGGGCTTGCTTCGCAAAACGAAGCTTGCCCCGGGGACAGCGGGTCTTCTCTTTTGAAGCAAGCGGCTGCGGGGAGATCGCTTCTCTCCGCAGCCGCTTGCTTCAAAAGAGATCCCGGACCTCTTTTGAAGCAAGCGGCTGCGGGGAGATCGTGTCTCTCCGCAGCCGCTTGCTTCAAAAGAGATCCCGGACCTCTTTTGAAGCAAGCGGCTGCGGGGAGATCGCGTCTCTCCGCAGCCGCTTGCTTCAAAAGAGATCCCGGACCTCTTTTGAAGCAAGCGGCTGCGGGGAGATCGCGTCTCTCCGCAGCCGCTTGCTTCAAAAGAGATCCCGGACCTCTTTTGAAGCAAGCGGCTGCGGGGAGATCGCGTCTCTCCGCAGCCGCTTGCTTCAAAAGAGATCCCGGACACCTGCCCCAGCCGCTGGGCTTCGTAGCGCTGCTGCGAAGCCGGGCGGGGGGCGGGAACACCTGCCCCAGCCACCCCGCTTCGGAACGCTGCTCCGAAGCGGGGTGGGGGGGCGGGAACACCTGCCCCAGCCGCCGGGCTTCGTAGCGCTGCTGCGAAGCCGGGCGGGGGGGCGGGAACACCTGCCCCAGCCACCCCGCTTCGGAACGCTGCTCCGAAGCGGGGTGGGGGGGCGGGAACACCTGCCCCAGCCGCCGGGCTTCGTAGCGCTGCTGCGAAGCCGGGCGGGGGGCGGGAACACCTGCCCCAGCCACCCCGCTTCGGAACGCTGCTCCGAAGCAGGGGGGGGGGAACACCTGCCCCAGCCGCCGGGCTTCGTAGCGCTGCTGCGAAGCCGGGCGGGGGGCGGGAACACCTTCTGAAGGCGGGCGGGGGGCGAAAGTCTTTGTCCCCCCTGCCTGCCTTCCCAGGGGCTTTTAAATCGCCCCGGACAGCGGAGAAGTCCTCCGCTGTCCCAGGTTTTTTAAAATGCTGGGGGTGGGAAGAAAAGCCCTTGTCCCAGCCTTCAGAAGAGGTCCGGGGACAGACTGTCCCCGGACCTGGTCTGAAGGCGGTTTCCCTAGGAACGCATTAATTGATTTTCAATGCATTCCTATGGGAAACCGTGCATCGCAAGACGAAAAAACCGCAAGACGAAGAGACTTGCGGAACGAATTAATTTCGTCTTGCGAGGCACCACTGTATTATTATTATTAATTATTATTGTTATTGTTATTTCCACTCCAGCTATGATCCTATGATGGAAACCGCTATGCACATCAATGAGATTCTTCCCCCACCTTCTCCCAAGGCTTAGTGTAGCAGTGGGTGGCTGTGGGAAGAGATTTCCATCAGGACACAGCTGAGGAGGAAAGGATTAAACCTGAGTAAAGTTGTCACTCACAGGGTGTAGCAGTAAATTTAAAGTCTCCCTAAGAAATGGGAATTTCTGTTTAGTTTCTCTCTCAATTATTTCAAGGGAAGCACATGCTTAGGCCTATTTTTCAACGCATGGGAGGGAGCACGCTCATTAGCTCTAGATTTATAGGCCACAAAACAAAACAAAGCAAAACAAAACCTACTAGCGGACGAGCTAGACACTAAGGTGAATACTTTCAACCAAGCACACTAGCCAATTCTCAGCGCGCCATCAGAAAATTACCTGATTTCTTGCCGTGCTTTTTGGCAGCGCCATGACCCATTTTGCTCTTGGGAGGGGCTGCGTTTGGGATGAAAGACAAATACACAAACAATGGATAAATAGGGAGGGGTGGGGTGGATTCTCAGCTTCTGGTCCAACAGGGCTAGAAGGAAGATTAGTAGGAAGAGCCTGGCTGCTAGATCAGATCAAAGGCTTATCTAGACCAGCATCCTCTTTCTTAGAGCAGCCAATCAGATGCATGTGGGACGCTGACAAGCAGAGCAGGAGTGCAACACACTCTCTCCCAGTTGTGATCCTCAGCAACTGCTGTTCTGAGGCATATAGTCCCTGATAAATCGAACTGGTACATAGGCACTGGTAGTTTTGCCCTCCCTGAATTTCTCTCCCCCTCTTTTTAAGCCATTAAAACATGGTGGCTATTGCCATCTCTTGTGTTGGTGAATTCTGCCATTTGGCTATGCATAGAAGTGACTGGAACCACAATCAAAGCCTCTCTCAAAATGGTTCTGATTTAACAGCTAGAGCAAGAGCGAGGAACTTGTAGCCTTCCAGATGTTGTTGGACTAACTCCCATCCTCCCTAACTGTTGCCTATGCTGGCTGGGGCTGATGGAAGTTGGAGTCTGACAACATCTCAAGAGCCACAGGCTCCTGATTCCTGTCCAGATTCCAAACAGGAGAAGAACAAAGGGTCTTTCAAAGTTGAGAAGAGAAAATTTGTATGGCCTGTTGGTCAGAAATGGGAGAAATTACATTTGGGAAATTTCCCTGTTCTCTACACAACTCTGAAAGGCATGGGGATTTTCAGAGGCTGGGCCTATCAGACTTGTGTTGCAAGGAATCCCACCAGGCCACAATTCATGCTGTAAAAGTGGACCCAAGAGCAGCCATGAAATGGACAGCCAAGGGTTGGACTTACTACTTATTGTTCCTTAGAGAAGGTTCTTGACCAGCCTTGCCTAGCCTGGTGCCCTCCAGATGTTTTGAACAGCAACTTTCAACCAGCCTCAGCCAGCATAGCCAAAACACCTGAAAACTGAAAACAGCTGGAAGGCAACAGTTTGGGGAAAGTTGGTCAAGGATCGAGTTTACTATTCTTTATCATTAGCAGGTTTGTACCTGGGGCTGCTTAGGAATTCTAAGGAACCAAAAGCCACCAGTACAGTTTTGAAAAGTTCACTCTGCCATCTCGATTCAAAACGGTGCCCAAGGTTATCCAAGCATAGATGAAAACCATCCTGCAAAATTTGGTTATGTTATCTTAAGAGGTGTCTAAATGCACAGTGAAGAAACAAACTTCCAAAACAGATTTACACCTGCATTTTTCAGATGGGAGGGACTTTTGACGGTGGGCAACAGAAAAGTATGTCCTGTGCAGGGCAGTTGGGGGGGGGCACACAACCCTTATGGGTTACAGACCTATATAAAACAGCGAGGTCCCAGAGGCCCAGTGTGGACTGTAACTAGGATAACCATAGACAGCGGAGGCCAGGAATCATATTTGCACAGAAGAGGGAAAGATGCTTTTCAGCAGTGGAGGTGAAACACCCTGCTGTTGCCCGCAAGATGGGGGGGGGGAAATACTCTGTAAGTCTTCCGTGCCAAGCAGGGAGGGAAATCCTTTCTGAATGCCCTCCTCCTGCTCAGGGGCTGGCTTCTCCCTTAAGTGCAAAGCCCGGTCACACTGCCAGGCAGATGGGGGAGATCTCCCCCTCCTGTCTGGTGACAAAGCTGGGTATTGGAATGCCTCCCCTCTCACTAATTCAGCAGGAGGGGAGATGTTCTGTTGAGCTTTCTTGCTGGTCCCTCCCTGCCCCCTGAGGCTGGGGAGAAGGCAGCAAAGCTGGGCAGCGGAACAGGGGTGCCACGCTTTGAGGCTCTGCACAGATGGCTGTGCATTGGGGTGGGGGTGGGGGAGGACTGCACCATATGAAATCCACAAGGCCTGGCTGTCCTCCCTTTACCTCAAGTCGCCTTATCCAAACACACCTCCCCTAAACACTCTTTTCAATTACTGCGGCAATCACATTAAGAGTCCTCTAAAAAAAAAAAATTAAGCCCAGAGGGTGCCAGTATCTCTGCGGGGCTACGGTGATGGCAGAGCTGCTGGGCAGAGGAAACTGCCAAAGAGTTCTGCGTGCCCCACGGAGCGAGGTTTGTGCCAATGCAGAATTGCATCGCAATACTCAGGCTGCTGCAGCTGTTTGTGTTACAAAGCTGTTGAAGGCGAACATGCTCAGAGCAGAGGAGGCGGCCCTGGTGGGACGCAAATCATTTTCCCAAGGAGAGAGCGAGAGAGAGAGCGCATATAGATGTTTCACTCCAGGCTGCTGCTTTCATCAGTCTCGCCTCCCCCCCACCTTGCCCAACTACCAGCATTATTTACTACCCAGATCTCAAGCTCTTGGAAAAGTGATGCCTGTCCCAACTCTGTTCACTGGCAGCCGTCCAGCTTGCTAAGGATATTCAGGGTTGGCAAATTGCATGAGAAAGTCTGCTGACTTCAGGAAATTTGCTGCTCAAGGGTACCCCTTGTCCCCCCACATTCATATGACTTGCCATACACCAGCCCTCTCCAACCTGGGGTCCTCTAGATGTTTTGGAAGTACAACTCCCATCAGCACCAGCTCACATTGGGAGGGTGGCAAATATACTGGATTGCATCAACAGTCCATCTAGCCTACGTCACACCTTACATTTAAAGCACATTTAGCACACTTAAAGCACATGGGCTCACAGCCCAAGTTCATTTGCCCATAGTCTTTTGTCCAGAATTGGTGCAAACCACAGATTCATTCTCCTGCACAAGCTCCCACTACTCCATCATTTCCATGGTTCTTGCAGAGGAAAACTTCCCAATGAGTAGGGCATAAAAAGGGTTGGCTTCCTTGATAAGGGGGCAACTAGCAGAAGATTCCCAGGTTCTTTGGCAATAGGTAGAATAGGCTTTTCCACTGCCACAACTGCCTGCTGCTTGCCCTCTGCAACCCACTGCATCATTTTCCAGTAAGAGGGATCAAAGTGAGTGGGAGGCTGCTGTTATTTTTCTCACGTATACAAGTTGTACAAGTGACAATAAAGTATTTCAATTTTCCCTGCTTGAAGGGGCAAATAGGCAGAGATGTAGTGTCTTTGTATGGTTTAGCCACTAGGTGGCACTGCACTTAATGGTTAAATACAGGTTCCACTATCAAAATGCTTATTATACAACAGCAAAAAAACACTTATCCAAACACAAGGAATTGGTACCCAAACCTTCCTATACACACTGCAGATTCAGATATCCAAACAGTCAGACTTGCATGTAGTGCTGTAAACATTTAAGCAGCCTTAAAGAAGTTTTACTTTTTTGTGTTTGGTTGGTCCAAGGCAGCTGTTTTGCCAGAAACCATACTGGGAGGGACAGGGAGAGATCAGACAAGTAAGAGAGCATTTTGTCCTTCCTTGTTTGCCTTTTGCAAGGTTTCAGCAGATTTTCCTGAGGTATTTTGATGTTTAGGGGTTGGGAATGCATTAGAAATCTCCCCATAGGAATCAGTGGAAATCGTTATCTCATTATGTGAACGCTCACCTAATAAATGATTTCCTGAAAACACAATGTGTGCAGATAGTGAAACCTGCAAGTTTGTGAGTGGTGTCAATTATTCCCTGTATTTATTCTCCCTGAGCAGAAGTAAAGTTATTGTCTTAGCCTCCTCATCAGCATGTTCTCTAAGCCAGAGGTGAGGAATCTGTCATCCTTCAATTGTTGCTGGACTGCTGCTCCCATAATCCTTGACTGCTGGTGTTGTTGGCTGGTGTTGATGGGAGCTGGGACTCCATTATCTGGAGTGGCCACCGGTTCCTCAGTGACAGTAAGGAGCCCGGGCCTCTGGAGACACTTGCTAGGATGACATGTGGGCCTTAGCAGCTGCTCAATCACACTGACCCCTGATATGGGGTATTGGGTTTGAATCACCCCTCATTTAATCAGAGATAAGGCCCAGGTGGCGCTGTGGTCTAAACCACTGAGCCTCTTGGGCTTGTCGATTGGAAGGTCACGGTTCGAATCCCCATGACGGGGTGAGCTCCTGTTGCTCGGTCCCTTATCCTGCCAACCTAGCATTTCGAAAGCATGCTGGTGCAAGTAGATAAATAGGTACCTCTCCGGTGAGAAGGTAAACAGCGTTTCCATGCACTGCTCTGGTTCGCCAGAAGCGGCTCAGTCATGCTGGCCACATGACCTGGAAGCTGTATGCCGGCTCCCTCGGCCAGTAAAGCGAGATGAGCGCCGCAACCCCAGAGTTGGCCAAGACTGGACCTAACGGTCAGGGGTCTTTTTACTTTTACCTTTAAGGTCCATTCTGTATACATAGTATGCAGCAGTTCCATAAGATGCTCCAAGTCATTACAGCCACCTTTAAGAGGTGTCCCTTCACACTAGTCCTCCCTAGCCACTTTGATAAGCAACACAAAGAATACCTTTGTCTCTAATGCTACAAAGTGCTGTGCTGGCTCCGACCAAGTTCCATTTGTCTTAGTCTTCTGTTTCCAACAGAGGACAGTTGGGTGCCTCTGTCTGGTACTTCCAAGCACAGCATGACTCACCCATCACAGGCAGAGGTTTTATTTGGTTGTCCTAACAGCTGTTGTTGGCCACTCAACTTCCATCAATTTGTCGAATCCATTTTTTAAAGCTGATAGCCACCCATTGCAGCAAATGCTAATGAAGTAAAGAACTACCCTCCATACTCCAACTGACAGTCCTTAGAAATGTGGACAGAGTAAATCTGAATGATTAGAATGTCTGAACTGGAAGACATGGAAGATACTGTCCAAAGTGAATATGCACATGGACTGCAGTTGGTCACCTTTGCCATCTAGAAGTGTCACATCTTTGAGCTCATATTCTGTTTTACACTGCCACTAACAAATGGCAAGTTGGATGTTTCTCAGAGTGCAAATGGAGGATTGGCTGGCTGAGACATCACTCTGAGACTTGCTCATCGACATAGCCTGCTGATTGGCTTCCTGTGTCCAATATGAGGCACTCTTTTTTAACCACAGAAGCCCTTTGACAAGCTGGGCCCCAAAGAACACTTCTTTCTAAACATTCCTCCCTTCCCACCCACTGGTGAACACCTATTTGGATCCTGCATTTCCAGGAATTTAAGTCAATGAGAGCCCAGAGTAGGGCCTTATTGGTGATGGCACCAGTGTGGAGGAACTCCCTTGCCCACACAGGACCTCTTGGCGACCTAGGGATCCTGGAAGAGTGAGGGAAGAAGGGGCCAAGCCCCCAAAGTTTGCGGGAGGGTGGGGCCAAGCCCCCCCAGAAATGATCAGGTAAAGAAGACTGCTGTTGGGAAGGTTTAATTGATAGAAGAAGAGGAAGAAGCGCAGCCACCTTTCCTAGAACTGAGAAACTGACTGCATCATCTTCCTTGCCCTGTTTTGGAAACAGAGCTTTTCTGTGGAGGGATGAGCTGAGCTGACTGCTAATATGCAAAGGCTGAGAGAGTGAGTGAGTTGAGGTTGAGAGAGAAGAGGCTGAGCCCTGAACAGTGTGCACGCAGAGCTTCCTTCTACAGTTCTATGACATTCTTTGTCTCTTTTCAGCATGCTTATAGTTCCTTTTGAATTTTTTAACATAATAATATTGGATTACTTTGAGTCCCTCCCATGCACACCTTAGAAACATTTTTGAGAGCCTAATGTCCACACACACCCTGGGGAAGAAATTCAATTCAGTTCACATTTAAAGGCACTTTGCAAAATAATATCAGAATGGAAACATGGCCATCCTTTGAAATTCATGCTCTCCAAACTTCATGATGAAATTCTCCAACCAACCAATGTTTACAAAAATGCATCTTATATTATGGGGAAATGTGCATAAAAATTAATATAGCATTGAAAATGGCATACCGAAATGTATTATACTAGGGGAAATTACTTGCAAAAATGTACAAACGAGTCAAAATTGCATGCAAAAAATGTGTTTATTAGGAGAAATTTGCCCTAAGATGCTGATGAATTTTCATTATTTTTTAAAATCATGAGCATTTTTCTTTAATTTTTTTAAAAAGTGATTTGCTGTGCAAGAATGTGGAGAACCAAATTAAGACTGGAAAAACTGGAAACTGAGGGAACTGAAATAGACAAATCCATCTTATGTGCCTTTTACATCTGTATTGGGCTGAAGCATACGTTTCATGGGAACTCTAATTGTGAATTGCTTGCCCTGCATTTTTAATGTTTGGTGTTTTACTTTTTTGTTTCTGCTGCTCTTTTTTATGCAAGGCCAGGCATAGGCAAACTCCGGCCCTCCAGATGTTTGGGACTACAATTCCCATCATCCCTGACCACTGGTCCTGTTAGCTAGGGATGATGGGAATTGTAGTCCCAAACATCTGGAGGGCTGGAGTCTGCATATGCCTCTGCAAGGCATTTCATCCTGATCCTCTGGAACAAAAGCTATGACTGTATGATATTCCTTAGTAGGTTGCTTTCAGCGCCATGTTGTTGAAAAACATCATTGCCATCAAGAGCAAGGATAAACAATGTATACCTTCTTTTATGGGACGCAGGTGGCGCTGTGGGTTAAACCACAGAACCTAGGGCTTGCCGATCAGAAGGTTGGTGGTTCAAATCCCCATGACAGGGTGAGCTCCCGTTGCTCGGTCCCTGCTCCTGCAAACCTAGCAGTTCAAAAGCACAAAGTGCAAGTAGATAAATAGGTACCGCTCTGGCGGGAAGGTAAACGGCGCTTCCGTGCGCTGCTCTGGTTCGCCAGAAGCAGCTTAGTCATGCTGGCCACGTGACCCGGAAGCTGTACGCTGGCTCCCTTGGCCAGTATAGTGAGATGAGCGCTGCAACCCCAGAGTCGGTCATGACTGGATCTAATGGTCAGGAGTCCCTTTACCTTTACCTTTACCTTATACCTTCTCTTAGCATAGATCCTTACGTAGCACTAGAGGGTGATATCAGCACACTTTGTGAGATCTGCTAGGTATGCAGCAGTACAAAAAGTATTTAAGGTGGGAACCCTAAACGAGGGAGGGGGCAGGTAGTCCAACATAAACTACCAAGGAATGAATATGCTCAGTTGATATGGAATGATAGTTGACTGTTGGAGAATGTTTGGGTGGGTGGACTTAAGATGAAGGGCTGTATACAAATTAAATAAACAACAACTGGGATGGGGGTGGAATGGAGTATCCTGGAAAAGGAGCGCTCAACACTGCAAGGTTCTGTTGCAGGTCCCGCTTGTAATCACCACCATCACTGCCACTGCAGAGACATGCAGCGCTCCAAAACGGACCCTTTCTAGATTCAGTAGCTTAGCCGTTTACTTGTCACTCTATCAAACACCCTGCTTTGCATCTGGCAGTTCTTGGGGAAAGCTTTTGAGCTCGGCCTTCCCTTGTGGCACCAATTTTTCTCCCCCTCCCTTTTCTTCTTAGGACGGACCTGTCAATCAGTCAAGAAGATCTAGGGCAAGACTCACTGCGAGGCATAGTTTCAATTCTGCTTGGGGAAAATATATAGATACATATACAGACTCCCAAATCCAAGTGAGTTGGTTTCCCATGGGAACAAGGAGGTATGGCAGTTTTTCATTTCCCCCCATCTTAAGTTCAGTGTTCCACATTTGCACATCAGTTTGCCATTTATTTCTATTTATTCTTTCTTTCTTAAGTTTCTCATTAAAATTCATCAGAATTTTTGTGTGAATTTATCCTAATACAGACACTATTGTATACAATTTTTTGCCTGACAAATATATGGTTGCAAAGCATATTTCCCCCTAGTTTGATGTATTTTTGAATGTTATTTTTACACATTTTATTGCACATTTTACCCCGGTATGCACATTACTTGGCTGGAGAATTGCACTACAAAATGCAGAGAACTGCGGGTTTTGTTCTGCGTATTGTTTCAAAAACTGAATTTGATAAAATTGTCTTGAAATAGGAACTGAATCAAATTTCTCCCTCCTCATGGGTACCAAAGTCTTAGTTCAGTACCAAGTTGTTACTCACCCACTGAATACAAATGGTTTTGAAATCCATAAAATTGCACTTTGGAAGGATGGGGGAAGCCAACCCTTTTAGCCTCCCCCTTTCACAGCTGCTTAAGATACTATGAAGGGGCAATTAAACTCCGCTAAGCGATCTTGTGAACACTTTGCCCCCTATGCATGTGCAGGGACTCTGGACTGAATGAGATTCAAAGCTTCAGCTCTTTTGGCGTGCAAAGCAGCTGGCAGGACGGCTCGAGGGAACACCACTTTGCAACCCAAAAAGAGCCCAGCAGAGCTGCACACCTGCTCCACCCCAGCGCCTGTCAGCTAAAAGGATCACTGTGTTTTCCTTTAGCTCTGCCAGCCTCCTCTCTGGAGAAGTGTAGCTTGACAGCTGATCTGGGCTCCTGCCAAAATATTAGGGGTGAAGGTTTTCCCCTCCATCGCATTTCCTTGTTAACTGTTGCAAGCCGTGCAGAGAGAGCCTGATCTTTTGGGTAGTCTTGGGCTGGTTTTCTTTTAAGGAGAAGCTGGCAGCATTTTGTCTTCCAGTTGCTAGTTGCTAAAATAATAATAATAATAATAATAATAATAATAATGAAGATGGCCATATTCACATACCCCAGAAACTTGCTTGTTATTCAGTTCAGTATGAAAGAATTGGCAGAGCTGTGTGTGTGTGCTAGCTGGGGTTTTTTTTTTTGTCCCAGGTGAAGCATCCAGAGGGGCACCATTGAGGCTGCCCGCCTGTATGTGTTTTTATGCAAACATGTATGGGGTGTGTGTGTAAGAAACTGGATCTTTGACCTGGGTGAAATAAAACCTAGTTTTGCCCCTGGGATGGCTGAGAAAGAATGAGGGGTGGGCTAGGAAGAATCAAGGCAGGCCATATGGATGGAGGCAAAGGGGAAGCAAGCATAGCTGTTTGCACACAACTGTGCAAGAGTTGTTGTTTTAAAGGGGCTCAGTCCAGTGGGGACTAGGCTTTCTGGAGAGATGGAATGGGAACAGACAAATCTGTTAGTTTTGATTTCTCTGAGATTATAATTCTTCCAATCTTATATTCAGTTCCCTGCATTCCCACATCAGTTTGCAGGTTGTTGCTTTTTTTTTTTTAAGTCCTCTTCAAAATACACCAGCATTTTAGTGCTAATTTTTAGTGCAGTTTTGCCTAATATGTATGTTTTGCAACACAACTTCCTCCAACACAATGCATTTTGTATATTATATTTCCACTGCATCTAATTGCACACTTTACTGTGGTAAATGCATTTTTGTACACATTACTCGGCTGGAGCACTGTGCCGCACAATTTCTATGGCTGTTTCAGTCTGTGACTTGTTTCAGGACATGCAAATTAGGCACATTCGCCATTGACTGAGCCAAATTTCCCCCCTATCCATGGGTGGCAGAGAACATATGGGGAATATTGGGCAACGGAGCTGATAGCTCTGGTTTCTGGGAACAATCATGTACTCATGGTATTGTAAAGTTGGAAGGGACAACAAGGGTCATCTAGTCCAACCACCTGCAATGCAGGAATCTGATGTGGGGCTTGACCATGACCCTGAGATTAAGAGTCTCATGCTCTATCAACTGAGCCATCTCATGCAGGCCCAACCTCTCTGGAGTTCATCTCTTCTTAGTTTTCTTTTTTATTGTTGTAGGTCAGTGATAGGCATCTATCCTACATGCAGAAGGTCCCAGGTTCAACAGTGGTACCTCTGGTTACAAACTTAATTTGTTCTGGAGGTCCGTTCTTAACCTGAAACTATTCTTAACCTGAGGTACCACTTTAGCTAATGGGGCCTCCCGCTGCTGCTGAGCCACTGCTGCCTGATTTCTGTTCTCATCCTGAAGCAAAGTTCTTAACCCAAGGTACTATATCTGGGTTAGCGGAGTCTGTAAACTGAAGTGTCTGTAACATGAAGCATCTGTAATCTGAGGTACCACTATATATCCAGTTAGGGCTTGGAATATCCTCTGTCTGAAAACCTGGAGAGCTGATTCCCCTCACCATAGATGATGCTGAGCTGGACTGTCCAGTGGCCTCACTTACGATAAGGCAGCTTGCTATGTTCCCATGTAAGACTCCCAAAATGACTGCAGGGCAAAATAATAACTGGCATCTGCAGGGATTGCAAAGCCACCAGCAGTTACGGTTTCTGTCTTCCAAGTATGCCAGCTTCTGTGTTTGGCCATTGGATGCCATGCCTTTGTGCCCGGAGCCCTTGTCCTCATTTCACACAGCCTCCGAGATCAGAGGAAATTAAAGCAGCACGAAGCCATGAACCAGACTTGATATCCCTCTGACCCCTGACAGCTCTGAAACAGGTGGACCATGGGACACCTTCTGAGCCAGGTGGCTCCAATCCACGGGAGGGCAAAGAAAGCCTTACTACCTGGACGTTGCCATAGCAACTGTCCTGCCAATCCTTGTCTCTGTGTTGTATTTGATCATCCAGTGATCAGAGCCTGGCAGTTCTTTTGCTCTGAATCCTGCTGTTGGGCGCTTGTGGGCTAAAAAGCTGGGATGTTACAGCACATAAAACTCCAGACTCCCCAGCTGGGGTGCTGAAATAAACATCTGTCTGCCTAGCCCAACAAAAAGAGACAAAATTGTGCCAATGGGGAATTTCTCTGCCATTCAAGTAATACCCTGTCTGATCCCTCAAGTTTTGGCAGGGGGGTGGAAGAATTTTGGGTGAGGGCATAGAGCCTCTTATTTTATTTCCTCTTAATTATTAATTAAACCATTCTATATCACCTCTTGGTTCTAAGAAGTGCCTGCGGGACAATAAAACTGCACTTCAAATTTACAATAATAATAAATAAGTAAAAGTAAATAAGTAAAAATAGCAATTTCAGCCACCATAAAACATGAGTTGGGGGGGCACAAGAACATAAGCAGATAAGCACATATTAAAAACCTGGCAGAATGGAAATGCCTGGCCTGCCTGCCTAAAAGGACATTAGTGATCTCACATGGGAGGGAGTTCCACAACTGTTGGGCCTCCACCAAAAAGACCCTGTCACACATCCCTGTTAATTATATCAGCCTTAGTGGGGGAAAGGTACACGGGTGGTGCTGTGGTCTAAACCACTGAGCCTCTTGGGCTTGCTGATCAGAAGGTTGGCGGTTCGATTCCCCAAAATGGGGTGAGCTCCCGTTGCTCGGTCCCAGCTCCTGCCAACCTAGCAATTCGAAAGCACGCCAAAAAAGTGCAAGTAGATAAATAGGTACTGCTCTGGCGGGAAGGTAAACGGCAGTTCCGTGTGCTGCTCTGGTTTGCTGGAAGTGGCTTAGTCATGACCCGGAAAAACTGTCACATGACCCAGAAAAACTGTCTGTGGACAAACGCCCGCTCCCTTGGCCTGTAAAGCAAGATGAGCGCTGCAACCCCAGAGTCATCCGTGACTGGATGTAACTGTCAGGGGTCCTTTACCTTTTTAGTGGGGGAACCTGGAGCAAGGCTCAAGGAATTGTGCACTCAGATGCAGGACTCAGAAGTAGAGCATCTGCTCATTGGTAGAGCATTTATTTTGCATCGAGGCGGTTCCAGGTTCAATCCTTAGCATCTCCTGCCTGTTGATGTTAGCCAGACAACTTTGCTGCATTGTTTTCAATGCTTGCTAATTAAAACCATCTTTGTTTGTTTTGGCAAGGTGGGTTTTAATATGTAATTTTACTATGTGTCATTCTTTTAAAATTGCTTATTTATATTTTGATTTTTAAAAAATTATGTCAATTTGTTTTAAATGTTTACCTTCGTTAGTATTTTTAATGCATATTTTAGATTGCTCTTTGTAACTCACCTAGAGGCTTTCTTTCGAGCAAGCAAGCAGGATATATATATATATATATATATATATATATATATATATATATATATGAGTTAATGAATGTATGAGAATCATGGCAAGAGAAATGTCTGCTAACGTCACATTTCTACCTGTGTTTATTCCCTCACCTGCTCTGCACAGGTGCACTGAGCCAATTTTCTTTCCTTTACATCTTATTTTTAAAAGCTATTCTTTCTCCACCCTTTTCACTTTTGCAACTTGACATCCAGGTTTGAACCAACCGGGAGAGGAAAGCTTTCTGGAGCCTTGAGCTGGCTTAGCCCTTAAGGCTTAAGGGAATGTGGGAGAAGAAGGGTTAAGAATCACAGGATCAACTAATTAGGTTTAACTGTGTCAAACCAGGATGGCATATTAGCCTAATTACTCTCGCCCTCTGATTGGCTTGTGGGAGGGGCGGTGTTCCTGGATGCCCTGGGTAAAGGAGCTTCTAATTAAAGCATTTTCATCCCATGTTTCAGCAACTGGCTGTGCCACAACTATGCCACCTTTTTGCACTCAGTGCTGTTTGTTCTCCCTCGCAGATGGTCTGAGGAAAGGGGCTTAGGAAGAGGGGTCCATAGCATGATGGCAAAGCATGCACTTTGCATGCTGAAGGCCCCAGATATAATCCCTCTAGGTCTGTTGTAAAAAGATCAGCTACCAGATGTCTGAGACTCCGGAGAGCCGCTGCTGGTCAGAGTAGACCAAGCTTCACCAACTTGGTTCTCCCCCCGCCCCCCAGGATGTTGCTGCAATCCACTAACCACCATCCTGGCTGTTGGGCATGCTGGCTGAGGCTGATGGGAGTTGGACTCCAACCACATCTGAAGAGCACCACTTGGAAAAAGTTGGAGTAGATTATACTGGGGTAACCAGACTTAGTATAAGGCAGATTCCCATGTTTGTTATGTTCTGTTTTGAGATTGAGAGGGGTAGGCTTAATGAAACCAGAAATGGACTTAATAGTCACGAAAAAGCTGTCAAGCAGTCAGCTTGAGAAGCACCCCCTCCCTTTCTTTCTACGTTTTAGAGTATAACATTTAGTAAGTTTGTTTTTCTAAATACGGCAGTTCAAGTTCACCTATAAGAACTCCATGCGCTACCATGTTCCTCCATGATTTTTCTACCCTGCCTTTAAAGACAATGAGGTTGTTTGCCACCACTACACCTTAGAGCAAACTCCATTATTTAGCTATGCTCTAAGCAAAGGTAAGGGACGCAAGTGGCGCTGTGGGTTAAACCACAGAGCCTAGGACTTGCCGATCAGAAGGTCTGTGGTTCGAATCCCCACAACGGGGTGAGTTCCCATTGCTCGGTCCCTGCTCCTGCCAACCTAGCAGTTCGAAAGCATATCAAAGTGCAAGTAGATAAATAGGTACCGCTCTGGCGGGAAGGTAAACGGCGTTTCCGTGTGCTGCTCTGGTTTGCCAGAAGAGGCTTAGTCATGATGGCCACATGACCCGGAAGCTGTACACCGGCTCCCTTGGCCAATAAAGCAAGATGAGCGCCACAACCCCAAAGTCGGTCACGACTGGACCTAATGGTCAGGGGTCCCTTTACCTTTTCTTTCCTTTCCCCCAGCATTAAGCCTCACTGGATAATAACCCTGTAGTATCTAACATTATGCAAGAGGGAAAGAACATCTTCATGTCCACTTTCTGTATGCCTCCAATATGCTCCACCTATTTTGCCTTTCCCTCCTGAGCTAAAAAGCTTCAAATGTTGCAACCTTTCCTTGTCAGGCAGCTTGCTCCATCCCCTTCATCATTTTTGGTTGTTGCCCTTTTCTGTACATTTTCCAGCTCTACAATACCCTTTCAAAATCATGACACCCAGAACGATACACAGCATTCCAATCCAAGCACATAAGAAGAGCCTGGCTGCTAGATCAGGCCAAAAGACCCCTATAGTCCAGCATTCTAGTCTCTCAGTGGTCAACCAGATACCCCCAGTGGGAAGACAACAAGCAGAACCTGAATACAACACCAACACTTTCCTCACTTGCAATTCCCAGAAACAGGTATTCAGAGCCACACTGGCTGCAAGAGTGGAGGTCAATGTCGATTTGTATATAGGTATTTGTGAAAGGCTACCTATTATGACAGGCTTCACACTCCAGTTGAAATTGTTTGGAACAAGCCGAGAATAAAACTCCTGCCTGCCTGATGCCCACCAGCCCTCTTGACGTTGGCTATGAATGTCAGACCTTACCTTGGATGTTTTCGGGAGGCTCCCTTGGCGCAGGCTTGGGTTTCATGACTGGTCTCGCTGAGCTCCTAACAGCTTGGTGTTTCAGCAGTTGGAAAGAATATTTCATTTTAAGGCAGTACTGTGGCTTATTGTAAAAGACTCCCAAAGACTACTTAGAAGCAGAATTCACGTATAGCTGGGATGGGTAAAGAGAGAGGTAGAGATGGAGTTTGAGAGATAATGACCTAGTCTGCATAAACACCATACATTTAAAGCACATGTGCACCAAGAACCCTGGGAAGTGTAGCTTGTTAAGGCTGCTGGGAATTGTGAGAGGTAAACTAGAGTTCCCAGGATTCTTTGGGGGGAAATTATGTGCTTTAAATAAATGGTGTGTATATGGCCTGAGACTGAGTCACATCCACGCCGTACAACTAAAGCACATGGCTTTTCCCAAAGAAGCCTGGGAACCGTAGTTTACCCACACAGAACTACAATTCCCAGCACCATAACAAACCACAGTTCCTAGGATTTGGGGAGGGGGAGAGTCATGTGCTTTAAATGCATGCTATGGATGTGACCATATGCTGGTAATTTTTTATGCGTTTGCAAAAAAATTCTTTAAAGCCTAAGATGGGCAGGGGGGAGCCCTGGCATTTTGCTACCTGAGGTGCAGAAACAAGATGGTGCCCACTCACCTGTTTCTTCCTTGAACTGACCAAAATGTCAGTTGTATCTTACTGCAAGATTAGCAGCAATAGGACAGAGTCTGCCACTACTGCCTCCAAGGTGAGTATATCAGGTGAGTTGAGGACATATAGAGAAGGCAGTGTGGAACACACAGCAGTGGCCTCAAAACACCTTATTATTGACTCCTCCCTGATCCACAACCTATGCCGCCTGAGGCAGCTGCCTCACTTTGCCTACTGGGAGGGCCAGCCCTGTTCCCTCTCCACCGGATTGGATTCCTGTCCTTCCTTTCTTACAAGACAGTGCTCAATATAGATGATGCAACTGTTTCCTTGTACACTCATGTCTACCTACACCAGGGGACAGTAAGCTTTTCTGCCTTCTTCTCTCTTTTTTTTGACATGCAGAAGGTCCCAGGTTCAACCCTCAGCAGAGGCCACAGCCTCAAACCCTGGAGAGTTGCTGCTAGGCTGTGTAGACAATACTGAGCTTGGTTGACCAATGGTCTGGCTCACTACAAAGCAGCTCCTTGTGTTCTTATTTGGAAAGGGGCCACGTAGCTCAGTGGCAGAGCATATGCTTTGCACACAGAAGGTCCCAGTTTCAATCCCTGACATATATCCAGGTAGGACTGGAAGTGTTTCCTGCCTCAAACCCTGGAGAGCTGCTGCTAGGCTGTGTAGACAATACTGAGCTAGATGGGTCCAATGGTCTGACTTGGTGTAAGGAAGCTTCTCATGTTCTTGTCCTAGAACAGAAAGCGCCATAGCACAAACTTGGAAGGGCAAGGGGCGGGTATCATTGCTGATACTTTAATAAATAAATAAACAACCCCAACGGTGATTTTTAGGTCTCTGTGAACCAATGTCAGTCATGCACATTTCAGGCAAGCAGGAAACATACAACAGACTGGGTGTTGGGAATTGCCCTATGCTCTAAACAACTTCTAATCTACATACCACACTGGTTTCTCTTTGCACAAGCAACTATATACAAACTATATACAACTGCCTGGTTTCCATGGCCTTCTCATATCACCACAGTAGTGAGCTGAGAACAGTCACTTCTGCTATTAATCACCACTCTCCTTAGATGCATCTGTCAAAACCCTGAGGTTCAATCCCATCTCACTAGCTGTATGTGCAGGGCACAGTTGAAACCACACGAAAGAATCAAGCCCTGCACCTTTTTTTTTGGGGGGGGGGTGTCTGTGGAAAGCAAGAGTTAACACATGGAAAGCAAAGTAGGTGTCCTAACAGTTATCAGGTGTGGCCAAATATGTCAACTTCAGCTTCTCAGTTTTCCTATCTGAATTTCAGTTCTTTACATTTCTATCTCAGTTTGTGAATTCCCCACCCCCTAATGAAAATGCATCAGCATTTTAGTGCAAATTTCTCCTAATATCCGATGCAATTTCACCCAATATGCACTTTTTTAGCAATGCAATTTCTCCTAAAGCAATGCATTTCCGTATATTGTTTTCACAAATATATGCATTTATACGCATACTTTACCTCTGGTATATGCATTTTTTGTTACATTACTTGGCCGGAAAGCCATCTTGCAAAATTTGGAGAAGTGAGAATTCCGAAGGATGGCTACCCTTTGGGTTTGTGTGTCGTTTCAGAAAGTGTTAATTGTGAGTTCGGGTTCTAGCCAACTCCAAGCAGACCCACTGAAATGAATGGACAGAAGTTAAGCATGTCCATTATTTTCAATAGGTATACTCTGAGTAGGATTAGCACTGGCAACAACCCTTCACCTTTAAATGCAAACTGAATCAAAATTCTCCTCCATTTCTACTATATGCTGAAGCAGCTCCTAAGCATCACCCCGAGACAGTGGGGCGCTAGCTATGACAGCTTGTCTCAGCAGAGTATTTCCTACCTTCAGTTCCTGCATCAGTCTTGGCCGGGGAGGAGCTGGCTTGCAAGGGGGCCACGCCAGAAGAGCTGGTTGTTTCTTGCAAAAGCAATATAGGAGAGCTGTATTATGCTAGGGATTTAAAGCATTGCTACTTGGGTCTTATGGATGGCTCAAGAAATATTACACCAGGTGCTTTAGGTGATGAAAATCCACTCTGACTTCCCTATAGCAAAGTCTTTCCCTTTGTAGTGAGGCCATCTGGACCTGCACAAACTCTGCTCATACCCTAAAGCTGCCTGTAGATGGAAGTAGATGAGACCACAAGCTTCTGAATTCCACTAGACACCCAGAAATGGGAATCCAGAATCTGATTCCAGAGAGGCCCAGCTCAGCCACAGAAACTAAGCAGAATCCAGCAAAGGCTTTGTTGATCCATGGAGTCTTTGTTGGCTCGCTTTTACAGAACAGGGGAAATGTGCACTCCCAGAAGCCTCCTGAGCTGATGTGGTGGACAGTGCACCCTACAATGATGATTAAGTCACTGGAACCACGGTGGAACCCACTGGATTCCAGTTTTTCCCAGAAACGTGGTGGCACCCTCCCCAAAGAACTACATGTTTCATATGCCACAGCAGCGGCCATGTATCTCAAGGAGGGGCAGTGGCTCAGCCACAATTCCCTGCCAAATGTACCCATGCCATATCCCATGATGCACAAGGATGCATCTCTTCTTCTTGCACACTCCAGCAACACCAACACCAGGGAAGAGCTGGGTTGCTGGGCAAAATATGAATTGCCTACACCTGCTCCCAGAATGTAATCAAGTGCTATTAATGCTCAATCCACAAGTAGCATGTGGGAAGACCTTTCGATCCTGTCACCTCTGACTAGGGATGCAAGGATCTGGTCATCTCTGACAACCAATGAAATAATCAATTTCTTATTTTTCCCAATCTTAAATTTGGCTCTCCAACGTTTCTGCAGCAATTTGCAATTTTTCTTTTTAAAACCCCTTATGGAATTTCCACCAGCATTTTAGTGTGAATTTCCCTTAGAACAGATTTTTATATGTAGTTTTGACTAACACAGGCATTTCTGCAAGCAATTTCTCACAATATGATGCGTTTTTATATGTTTATCTCATTAATATATTTATTTTTAGGCACACTTTGCCCTAACATATGCATTTGTGTAAATATTTGGTTGTAGAACTGCCTGGCAATTTTTTTATATATAATTATGAATTTTGAAGGATGCCTGTGTTTTGGTTATTGTATTGTTTCAGAAATTGAAAATTTGATAAATTTGGCTTTAAATGAGAACCTAATCAAATTTCTCCCCTATCTCTAACGCTGACAAAAGAATTTACTCGGCAGCCAGTACTTTCCCCACATCAATTTTATGGGCTATCAGTCTCTGCTCAAAAATATAAAAAGGAGTGGCAGAAAAGGGATTAATTTGAAAAACAAAACAAAAAACAAAAAACAAAACTCAATTTAAGTAACCTAAGTAGGAATGTGGAAGGAGACGGGGTCAAGAAGTGTGTTCAGCTGAAAAATCTGAAACGACAGAAACGTAATTTTCTTGCCAGTATGGCTGGATCATAAACAATTTAGAGGGATATACTTTTTCATTTTTTTAAAAAAACTTTTTTCATTTTTTTAAAGCCACACTTTAAAGGTGGATAACAGATCGTGTCCTGTTGAAATGGGAGACAGAAGCCAATTGATATTAATAAGGGCGTTAAATCAGAGTAGCATGACAGCCCCCGTCAAATTGGCAAGGGCTTAATTAGAGTCACAATAAAAAGTCACCCCGGAGGCATTTTGCTTTTTAGTCATTCACACACACCTCCACTGGCTCAGCTTTTACAGAACAGGGGGAATTATTAATTCACTTTATCCTGAGATGTTTAGCCTTGTGTCTCGGTGACATTCATGGATGGTTTTACATTGCAATCAGGCAAGCATGAGCGAATGGCAGAGATGCAGATGGGAGCAGCTGGGGCCAGGGTCGGTACCAGTGCCTGGCTCCCCCAAGCAGGTGCTAGTGCCTAAGCAACCTAGCAGGGCTATCAGCGATGAAGGCTGGTCCATGAGGGTGAGTGAGGCACTGTCTCAGAAACCTCAGCCTGCCCTCATGTGCCTTCTTACCACCACAACTCCTCTGGTTCAGTAGTGGCTGATGCCCACTGAGACTAGTTAGAGTGGAAGGCAGGCAAAGCCAACTAGTATTGTCTCCATCCTCCTCCCTGCTGAGTTCTGCAAGGGCAAAACTGTGAGTAAGGAGGAGGAAATTGGCAGACAATTCTGCTACCCCCTGGACTGGTTATAAATAAGAAAACGGGCAGGTGTAGGGTGGCTGAGGTTGGAGGAGTAGTGTCCCATATTCTGTAAGGGATCAACCTTTATATGACTCTATGAGTCCTTGGCCCCATACCCACCTCTGCCAATAGATAGCTCTTTTTCCTTGAAAGGCAAAAAGCAGGGATAGGGGAAGATAAAGGTTTAAGCACCTCCTCCTTACCACCATTGGTCTAATGAAATAGCTTCCGAAGCTGCATTTGCTTTTTTTAAACAACAACATAACCCAGAAAATGGCTGGCGATGGGAAGGTCTCTCTGTTTCCCATACTATGCAGTCTGGGGCTGCCTTGGTTGGTTTATTGTTGCTTTTGGGTGTACTGCAGAAAAGCAAGCACTAGCTAAGGAACTAGGAGCATCAAGCTACCTGTAAAATATACCTGTTTTTATCTCTGCCTCTTGCACAGGCACAGAAGGAGGGAGATCAGCTGGTTGCTTAACAGTGGCTGCTCAGAGGGTACAAAAGAATCATACACATACACACACACACACACACACACACATTAAAAGAGAAAGTACAGAGAAAGATTCTCAGCAGTGTTTGAAACTCTTCCCTAGGAAAAGACTAGCATGAAAAATTCTGGAGAAACTTAACCATCTGTATAACGTCTCATAGATAATTCCTGAGTTAGCAGGGCTATAAAATTAACCACTTCAACTTGTAGATTAATCAGCTCAGGTTTCAGTTGACTAACTGGCGAGGGCAAATTTTAATCAATGATGTTCACATGTCAATAGTACAACTCAGAGTTACTGCTACAGAACCCCTGGGCATTTCAAAGGATCGTGGGATATTACTTTATATTTTATATTTATATCTTGAGTGTTCTCCAAGAAGATCTAGGAGGTGTCACTGTGAAGTGGGTAAGGCTGAGAGGGAATGACTGGCCACCTAATGAACTTCACGGTCGAAATGGGTACTTGAACCAGAGGCACTGTTTCAGACTGGTGGCTAGATACATTAAATTGTGGTGGCTAACCTGTGGCCCTGCACCTCATCAGAGCATCTGTTATTTCGTTCACCTTATCAGAACATCTGCCCTTTTGCCACATCACCAGAGCACCCACCCCTTCACCCATCTCATCATAGCACCCATTCTTTAAGGTGTTACTGCAGCTGCATCCCTAAAGGAAAAGAAGCTGCACATTATTAATGTGTGCTGTCCTGCCAATGTCCTTCTCTGTATTAATTAGGTCTGAAAACAAACAAGCACTTTTGCTGACAAATGGAAAGAACTGAGCAGAAGCACAATGTAATTCCCCCCCCCCCCACGTACCCCAATCCACACCTACAAGGCAAGTGAAGAGGCAAGCTAGTGAGGCTAGAGTCATCCTTCTATGGCATTATTTGTTGCTACTTAACATAGTGAAGCAGCATACAAAGCTGTTGCAGAAGGGAGGGGGCGACGGAAGACTGAACAGCAGAATCAGCTCTAGTAGATCTACATGAGCAAGTAAGGGGATGAGGAGCTTGTGCCTAGCAAACTACAGCTTGGCACCCACCTGGCTGCTGACTTGTAACAAGTGTGGTGGTAGTAGGAGGAGCAGTTGTGGTAGTGGTAGTAGTAGGAGCAGCAGTGGTAGTGGTAGTAGTAGGAGGAGCAGCAGTGGTGGTGGTAGTAGTGGTAGTAGTAGTGGTGGTGGTGGTGGTAGTAGTAGTAGTGGTGGTGGAAGTGGTTTTGGGAGTTGTAGTGGTAGTAGCTTTTGTGGTAGTAACTCGCTTTGATCGTTCATTTGCTAACAAAACAAAAATAAGGATTGGGATGGGGAGAGGAGAGGAGAAAGAAACCATAGGATAGTTTTCTCAGGACTTTTTCTCAAGTTATATTTAAAGTACCAAGCCTTTCCAGCAGTATCTTGGGCCATATTAACAATATACAATTATGGTACAATCCAATGCATGCCTACTCAGAAGTAAGTATTATTGAGCTCATTTGTGAGCATGGGATTGATTGCTATCCACTTATTTGAACCCAATGGATTGTGTCCAATGCAACTGGCATTCAGAGGCATACTGACTCTGCCAGGGGAGGTAGTAGCCATCAGCAGCTTAATTCTCCATAAAATTGCCTTAATTCTCTTTTAAAGCCATCCAAGTCGGTGACTATTACTATATCTTGTGAGTGTGAATTCCATAGTTTAACTATATGTTGTGTGGGAAAAGTAGGTACATATACTCAGCTGAAATGTCCCGATATATCTTCCTCTTAATACACAAACACACACACACACACACACACACATCACGGCACACCTTAGTCTAATGAAAGTGAAAGAGACCAGATTCTGTAGCTGAAAAATCTTAACACAATTTTCTCCTAGTAGCAGCTTAATGTCCTGCCTGTGATACTTGAGGGGAAAAGTTCACGGCATCCACTGGTGATTTTGGTAACACGCACACACTTTTATTTCCTTCCCTTCTGCTGTTCTAATAAACCTCATGGGGAGGGGAAAACATGCCAGAGCAGCAGAGACAATGAGGTTACTGAAGTCAAAGGAGGTTCTTTTGACAGGATGGGAAATGAGGCACAATTAGAGGAGCAGACATATTGCCCGGAAGGTGCTAATGGACAGTGAAAACAGCCGCTCTTTCTCCCCATCAAGGAACGTGCACAGGGACCATGCACCAAACACGTCAAATCCCAGAGTTTCAAGTTTCATTTTCTACTTACTGCCAAAGTTTGGAGCTGCACCTGGAAGAAAAGAAGAAGGGCAAGGGAGGAAAAGAGGGTCAGCAAATACAAAGGAAGGCATAGTGCTAATTAACAGGAAGCTTGCTCATAAGCACACGGATGTTAAGGCAGCTGGCACAGGGCAAAACACAGAGGTGGGGTTTGCACCCAGGTAACCTGCAGTGACCTGTGGGGATCAGCCGACTGATAACCTAACTTATTAGCGCTCTTTTACTTTGCCCTGTGTCCGGGTAGGGTCATATATACTTCTCTGTTTTGGCATAACAGCTTATTACTAATAAGTCACATTTCAAGTGCATGAAGTTTAGTACAGTGGTACCTTGTCTTACGGACGGGATCTGTTCTGGAGGCCCGTCCGTAACGTGAAATGCCCGCAACTCAAAGCACTGTGTCTGCGCAGGTGCGCGGCACGATTTGGCGCTTCTGCGCATGCATGAGCGGCAAAACCCGGAAGTAACCCATTCCGTTACTTCTGGGTTGCTGCAGGACATAACGCGAAAAGTCGCAACATGAAGTGGACGCAACATGAAGTATGACTGTACAATTCTTACTAGCGCTCAGCTAAAATGTGGGGTATGGGTGGGTGGGGTAGAGAAGGGACAGGCAGTTTTGCAGAATGCTTCATTAGAATTGCAGTGCTCATGTAAATAATATAAAAATTATTTCCTTTATACCAGTAAGTTATTTTGCTCTTCATGAATAGCACCTAGCTAAACGGAGTTGCCTAGATATAATTGTGAAGTCATCAAAGCCAGTATGTGATCCCTGGTTGGTTGGTTGGTTGGTTGGTTGGTTGGGTTATGTGAAGGAAGCAATTGTGGGGGAATAGTAAAACAGCAGCAGAAGTGAAAAACCATGGGGATATGGCAACTGTAAATAGCTGAGAAGTGTTACAAAGCATATTGGATTAAAGACCTAGGGGAGGGTTTGACACCTGCCAAACCACAGTAACTGAGGAGACAATCAGACACAGAGAGCATTAATCTCAGTACTCACTCTTACCACCTTTGTCTTCACAACAGGCTGTTGTTCCCATGTTACAGATGGTGACTGAGGCTAAGAAACTACCTTGTGAATGGCTGAGATGTCACCCAGTGACATCAAGACCAAGAACTTGAACAAAAGTTTTGTTTTGTGGGTTGAGCTGCACGGTTTGACTGTAATGACTCTCTTGACCATGGGTAGGCAAACTAAGGCCCGGGGGCCGGATCTGGCCCAATCACCTTCTCAATCCAGCCCATGGATGGTCCAAGAATCAGCGTGTTTTTACATGAGTAGAGTGTGTGCTTTTATTTAAAATGCATGTCTGGGTTATTTGGGGGGCCTGTCTGATATTTTTACATGAGTATAGTGTGTGCTTTTATTTAAAATGCATCTCTGGGTTATTTGTGGGGGATAGGAATTTGTTCACCCCCCAAAAAAAAATATAGTCCGGCCCACCACAAGTTCTGAGGGACAGTGGACTGGCCCCCTGCTGAAAAAGTTTGCTGAACCCTGCAGTCTTGGACCTTCAAAGAAGCAGCAGTCTCAGTTTTACGCACCTCCTGAAAATGTACTTTGGCCCAGGCTTTTGCAAACTCCTAAGCTTGGATTTTTGCTCTACATGACAGGGTTAATATAGACAGGTCTGCCACAATTATATGTGCGAAGCAACTATTAGAGGACCAGGAGTCCCGTCTTAATTTCCTTTGGTTTATCTAACACAGGGAAACTGAGCTATGGCCATTCACAGGTGAAGAGAAAGGTAGGAAAGTCCTCCCCGCCCCCCCCATGAAACATAACCTGCAGATTCCCAATTTTCATTAATAATAATAATAATAATAATAATAATAATAATAATGAGCTCTTTGCATTTGTTGAGCCTGAGTTATGAGGCAAAATGCATGGGCACCATTCTTCTCAAATTTTGTGTGAGACTAGCCTGTTCCACCTGTTTCAGTGTTTTGGCTTTGCACACACCCTAGAAAAATCCCTGTAGACACCCATGCCCTGAGCTTGCAGACTCTGGCTCTACGCAGGACACCTGGGCTCTGTGTTCTGAGTGTGAGAAGCAAACATAATGGAATAATGGGAAGCCAGCAGCTCCTGGTGCCTGTCAGCACCAAAAAAAATTCTCTGACGCTCCTTTGAAAGACCGTAGGCACTCAGCAGCAGCTGACAAGTTTGTTCCCTTTCAAAGGGCCCACGTCTTCCAAGTTCCTGGCAAAAACAAAGCGTTCCTGTCATGGCCTTTTGAGACTGGATTTCTGCTTTGATCACCCTAAAGCTGATACATTTTCACTCAAAGGTGGGAAGGAAGGACGGAACAAAATGTGGCATCTTTGGGAAATGCTTTAGGATGCTTAAAAAGCCAGTGGTGTGGCAGTTGCTCTTCCACCATGACAAAGGCAGGAGGAGAGGTGTGCAGAACTGTGAGCAGAAGGGAGTCCTATTTACCATCCTTTGGACCCCCTGGAAAATTCACCAAACCAAATCTGCTGTCACCTGGAACTGGATTTGTGCAGTACCACTGATTTGAGTGCTGAATGGGACCTAGTGGTGGCCAACCTGAGGACGCTCCATCAGACCTGGGTACCTGCTCATAAACCTTAGTGGGAGAGGCTAGGGTCACATTCACACCATGCGTTTTAATCCCTATGATACTGCTTCAAGCAGTCATAGTTTCCCCCAAAGAATCCTGGCAGCTGTAGTTTGTTATGGGTGCTGAGTTGTTAGGAGACTCTTCTCTTCCCCCACAGAGCTACAGTTCTCTGGGAAGAGGGATTGACTGTTAAACTACTGTAGAAACTGTAGCTCTGTGGGGGGAGAGAAGAGTATCCAGCACCCTTAACAAACTACAACTCCCAGAATTATTTGGAGGAAGCTGTGAGTATTTAAGATAGGGCTTTAAATGTTTGGGGTGAATGTGGTGCAGGGTGATGATAGCAGGTTCTAGGAACCCTCCTTGTGGTGGGATTCTGAGGGGTGATATCTGTGAGTTTGTTGGGGCCCTGGGTGAGGACCAGAGCCTTGGAGGTGTTGCGTAGCGAAGTGTGTCAGAAGGAGAACTATCTATCTATCATCTATCTATCTATCTATCTATCATCTATCTATCTATCTATCTATCATCTATCTATCATCTATCTATCATCTATCTATATCTATCTATCTATCTATCTATCTATCTATCTATCTATCTATCATCTATCTATCTATCATCTATCTATCTATCTATCTATCTATCTATCTATCTATCTATCTATCTATCTATCTATCATCTATCTATCTATCTATCTATCTATCTATCATCTATCATCTATCTATCATCTATCTATCATCTATCATCTATCTATCTATCTATCTATCTATCTATCTATCTATCTAATCTAATCTATCTAATCTATCTATCTATCTAATCTATCCACATGCACACACACACACACAAATATAAGATCATACAAACGTAGGAAAAGCCTGCTGGAACAAGGCAGTGGTCCATCTAGTCCAACATCCTGAGATGCCCATGGGAAGCCCACAAGCAGGATTTGGGCACCAGAGCACTCCCTCCATCTGTGGTTTCCAGAGCTAGTAATTATCAATAATCACTGCCTAGCAATTTGTATTTGTTATTTTATTTTTTTGTACCATTTGTTGTTGTTTTCATTTTCCGTGGAAGACTTAGATATATTTTTATACCTGATTCTAGCCTGGGCAGCTATCCATGGTCCTGGTCCGTGGCCAAGCATTGCTGATACTCCCTGCAGACCCTGTTCCGAACAGGACTGGTGCTCAGCAGTACCACCAATGCAGAAATACCACTTGAGGGAGAGGAGGGGGCAGGATAAAATCAGCACAATTTTGCACAGCTACTTACAGACATTAGCAGAGCCATTGGGGCGGGGCAGGTAGGATCCTGCCCGCCAAGACTTGCTGCGGAAGTTCTTCTTGCATCGCCCACAGTCCTGACCGGTTGTGTTGTGCTCACACTCACACTGGAGGCTTCCCTCTTTGAAGGTGCACAGATTGGCATGGAGGTTGCATTTACACCTACAAGAGGAACAGAGGAGACAGACTGGCTGCGATTGGCTCTTATTTTATTCATCCATTGAAGTCTTTAAAAATGTATAAATGCTCTTTTTCAATTTCAGCTGACAAAAAGCCATGGACACATCACAGAAACATTACAATATAAAAGCATTAGAAATTCATCAAAACGCCACAATTTCTGAACTGTGACGAAAACAGGTGATGGATTAAAGACAGTGCTGTGCTGCATTTTTCTGTTTTTCAGTTGTTTTCTTTATTTTACTGTTCCCTGTTAACCAATGAGAAAAGAAATTCAACTTGAAAATGGTCAAAGCAGGAGTGAAAATTTCAGTGTGATTCTTACAAGTGCAGTGGGGGGCAGTTATGTGCTTATCTTGCTTTTGAAGTGATCAAGGGGTTCTGCAGGTGTCCTTTCTTTCTTCTACAAATAATCACATCAGCTGCATGTAACCTGCACCCTCCCCAGGTGTCCATGTTTCAATCAAAGCCCGAGGAGAAAACCATGAGGTAACTCCTCTGATGGGCTTTTTTCATAGCAGGAATCATAGGCAGCTAGGGAGGCTGCAGGTGCTAGATAAATGTTTAGAGGGAGAAAACAGGTACACCCAGCTTTTTGCGTGCTTGCATGTGTCTTTTTGCACCAGGTGAAAACCTTGATATTTTATGGGCCTTCATGTGAAGATCAGCACCAAAGTCCCATTTGCAGAAGACGTGATAGTGTATAACAAGTTCTAAAGCGCAATTTCTTTTTTCATTAATGGATGGCAAATGGTAAAAAAGGACAGAGAAATTTTTTTTGGCACAGTACTAACACAGACACAAAGAACAAGTCGTGCAGCCTTCTGCCTTCCCTCCCTGGACTCGATTTTTGTTCCATTCACTTGTTCCATCCATGTCAACTTTTAAGTCCTTCCATTACCTTCTCATGTTTGACACATGAGCTTCTTTAGAGTCAAAGCCTTTTACACAGATAATTGATGTTCCAAATCAAATAATCAATGCATATGCAAGTAACGATCAGAGAATGCCTCTCATTACAACTCAGGGCCCATTTACAATTGCTTCTCCATTTCCAAGGCTGGCTGGAGTTGTTAATAGTCAATCATGTTCAGTTCAAAATAGATCCACACACACAGCACTTTGGCTTCTTAAAGGTTCCTGAAAGTGGGATATAACCTAATGCTCCAGTGTTCATGGCTGGTTTAATGGTAAGAGACAGGCAGGAGTAAATAAAGAGAGAAAGAAGTGAAAACATGAAAGAAGCAAGGATAATTTATTGTAAACCACCCATATAACTTCAGTATAGAAGTGTAATAAATAAAAACCATTCCCTCTATTATTCAGACACTGAGTGTCAGTCCTTACATAGCTAAAACAGCACTACCCATACACAACAAGCAGGTGTCAATTGGGCTCAAGGTGTGCACAAATACAAGCACACATTTAAGCAAGGGGCAAGGAGAAGAAGTGAAATCCTGAAATACTCTTCAGGCAGAAGTTAAAAACAGTAGGTGAAGTTGGCGCAGCTACACCCAAAGTGCTCTCCCAGTTGACCATGGTGGGGTTTAACTAAATCCTTGTTTAAATTTCAATTAGGAATGCTATTGTAAGCTGCAGGCATTCCACCAAGGCTTCCATGGGAATTTCATAACAAGCTTATAAATCATGTACACATCTTTCCCAAGAAAGAAGAGTTTAGTTTCTAGCACTCAAGGTCCTTCTGGGGTGCTGGTTCCTGGGGGTAGAAGCACCTTAGCCTGTTCCGAAGCTAAGGAGGCGTCTGATCCCTCTCTATATCCAGTGCCGACGTTGCGCATGGGATGTCATGATGCTGTGCGACATCACACACAGGGAGTCATGATGTTGCATAACATCGCGCATGCAATGTCACGGTGTCACATGACATTGGCACCCTCCATTGTAGGTGCAAGCTGGCATCAATGAAACCACTCTTGCCAAAAATACACTGGTGTTTTATGGGATAAACTGGTATTGGGGTGTGTATGGAAGAAGCAGAGACTGGAGGAACCAGAGCAAAGACTATCTTGTAAGCCAGGGTTGCCAACCTTTTTGGACATAGTGGGCAAATTTTTGAGAGAGTGGTGGGGGCAAAAGCTACAAAATGGCTGCCATGGGGGAGACGTGGCATATCACAAAAAAGTAGAGAGACAACTACATCTGACAACCTTATGGGAAACCAGCTATGTCCTGCAGGTCCTGATTATGGAACGCTATACAACACATTCTCTCTCTCTCTCTCTCTCTCTCTCTCTCTCTCTCTCTCTCACACACACACACACACACATATATGCTGTTGCTGTCTAATAACAAGAGGGAATATTCCTCAGTTTCCAGGATTAATATACAAGGCAGTCACACCACTCTCATGTCACAAAAATCACTTAGAAGGTACAGTGGTACCTCTGGTTACAAACTTAATTTGTTCTGGAGGTCCGTTCTTAACCTGAAACTGTTCTTAACCTGAGGTACCACTTTAGCTAATGGGGCCTCCCGCTGCCGCCGCACCACCAAAGCACAGTTTCTGTTCTCATCCTGAAGCAAAGTTCTTAATCCGAGGTACTATTTCTGGGCTAGTGGAGTCTGTAACCTGAAGCGTCTGTAACCAGAGGTACCACTGTACAATTTTTTGCCCCACAATGTTCTTTCTAGGAGGGCTAAAAACTTTGTTTAAAATGAAATGAAAGCTCACAATCTGGGGCTCCTGCCCAGGGGCACCACTACAGTTTGCATAAGTACAATAAATCTTTAGAAAAAGTACTAGGGAGAAGTCTAACAAACTCAATGCAGACCAAGTGTTCATTGTGGCCGATAAATGCTGGCTGAGGGTCAGAGAAGCAGGTGGAGCAGAAATGGAAAACTGGGTGGGAGTGAACATGACTTGGAGTAACCTAAAGAAGGATGCTGCAGAGAACTGCATGCTGCAATATTTTGTTGTTGGTCCCAATTGTACAGTATATCTCCAGCTTACGTAAGAAACAAAATTACCAACTGGTGATTTTTTTTCTTTTGTTTTCCTTTGTCTGTTTCCACTAAGAAGACTCATTTCAAAATTTAACAAGATTTGGGAGTTTAGCTGTCTTCCCACAACACCTGAGCATCACTCACTCTGCTACCATTGAGCAGTTACTTTTCTGTGAGAGAAGGTTGGCTATGGAACGCTTTCTCCCCCTAGAAATCTGACTGGCACCTACACAGCAATTAGGGATAGGCAGATCTGCCAATTCTGGTTTCTCAGTTTTTAATGCTTCTAATATTAAATTTGGTTATTACATTTCCATGTCAGTTTGCCATTCATTTATTTTTCTTTAAAACGGGTCTCATTTATCAGGATTTTAGTGTGAATTACTCCTAGTATTCACATGTTTGTATGCAGTTTGGCCTAATATACACATTTTTGCACTAATACATTTGTCTGTGTGTTGTTTTTACTAAAATAAGCGTATTTATGTACATTTTTTTCCAAGTATATGCATTTTTGTACACATTACTTGTCTGGGGAACTGCCCTGCAAAATTTGGAGATGTGTGAATTTTTAAGGATTGCATACATTTTACTTCCCATATTGTTTCTGAAAGTACAAATTACATAGGCTTGTCTTTAAACATGAATGGATTTTTATTTTATTTTTTCCAAATTACAAGGTTCCCATCTGAAATTCCGCAGAGTTGCTTCTGGTCGTTTTAGATAATACTCTGCAAGATGGATCCACAGCCTGATTTGGTATCATCTAGTAGTGAAGCTCATGCTTATCTGAAAGGATTTCATTAGTATATTCTCAACAACGTCCATCAGAAGGGTCAAATGCACAGACTGAGAACTAGAGATTATTTGTTTCCAGAAAAAGTTCTGGGTATCTTAAACAGCAGCTACCCTGTTTCATAGCTTGTGTTACTTACTATGTTTTTACCCCAACTCCTTTGCCAAAATCACTTAAGACCAAAATCAGCATTGAACACCATGAATATTCACTGAGTGGACCTTTCTTCTGACACACTCTCTAAGGTTTTGGATGCAGCAAAGCCTGCCCACACCTCAATGCCATTTGTGTGTTGCTGGTAGATTTCAAATTATTATTATTGTTGTTGTTGTTGTTGTTGTTGTTGTTGTAAAGGGACCCCTGACCATTAGGTCCAGTCGTGGCCGACTCTGGGGTTGTGGCACTTATCTCGCTTTCTTGGCCAAGGGAGCTTCCGGGTCATGTGGCCAGCATGACTAAGCCGCTTCTGGCGAACCAGAGCAGCACACAGAAACGCCATTTACCTTCCCGCTGGAGCTGTACCTATTTATCTACTTGCACTTTGTGCTTTCGAACTGCTAAGTGGGCAGGAGCAGGGACCGAGCAACGGAAGCTCACCCCATCACGGGGATTCGAACCACCGACCTTCTGATCGGCAAGTCCTAGGCTCTGTGGTTTAACCCACAGCACCACATGTGTTCCTCATTATTATTATTACTTTTTAATTAAAACCAGAACCCTGCCAGAGCTATTTTTACCCTTGCTCTTGTTTTCCAACCAACTGTTTACTCGTAGGCCAGGAAGAAGCTGGGTGAGCAGCCCCCGCTCCTGCTTCTCACTCACCAGATGACACTTTGTTCTGCTCCACTCCAAAACCAACACAGGGAAGCAGAGGCGGGAGCGGGGGACTTGTTCTCCAAGGGGTGCAAGTGGAACAGATTTGATATCTGGAGCAAAGAGCTGGCAAATGTGGCCAACAAACAAGATATCTAGCAAAAGCCAGTTGCAGAAAGGGCTTCTAAGGACAGAGTGGAAATAACTTAAACCTATCACACTTAAATACTTGGGGAGTGGGTTACAGCAAATGGCAGTCTGGGATGATAGTGGTGTGTGTGTGTGTGTGTGTGTGTGAAGTTCTCTCTTTCTCTCACTCCCTCTGCCAGATTATACCTATCAAGGTAGCCCTGTGTCTGGGTTCTGACGGCTTTCTCCTTATGCCCCCACAGATCAGAGTTTTCTGCACGACTGTCCTCACCCTTTTGAATAGGCAATGACCAGAGCTCAGGTGCCACAGAGCCTGACTCTCTGAATTATTGAACGCCCACGGAACATTGCCTTCGTCTCTTACTGCAATTTCCTTAAATAAAAAAAAAGGAAGGGGAAAAAACCCATACACATAGAGGGAAAGCAAACTAGCATGGGTCACTGCAGGTCATCATCTCTTCACTGTGGTACAGGACCTAGGGATATAGAGGGGGGAAAGTCCTACTTACAGAAGCAAGCACAGATCAAACCAAGGTGCAGTATGAACATAGGAAGCTGCCTTCTACAGAGTTAGCCTACCAGTCCACCTTAGCTCAATAAGGTCTATTTCAGCCTCTTCCAGTTTGCTCAGGACTTACACCCTACATATATTTGAAATCCTGCTATATATTGGGTATCATCAGTATTACAAACTGACAGCGCAATCCTATGCATGTCTACTCAGAAATAAGTCCCATTGAGATCAGTGGTGTTGCATCCTTTGCTGGCGCCCGGTGCACACTCATGTGCACACCAAGCAGGACCAGGGGCTGTGCATGGAGGGTGAACAAAACCTGCCATGACACCCCAACTCCAGCCGCCGCTCCAGCCATGATAACCAGAATTCCTTTTTGTGAGAATGTTCAAGGAGGCAGGAGAGGATGTAATTATAATAATATAATATAATATAATATAATATAATATAATATAATATAATATAATAATATAACCTCTGGTCACATGTAGAGGAAGTTTGTCCCAGCCCAGGAGGAAACAGGAAGTTTATCTACTGCTGGACAAACAATCCCTCTCTAGAAATTTGACTGCTCCCACACTTTTGACTGGTATTGTCAAAGACTGAACCTGGGACTTTCCGTATGCAAAGCTGTGCCCTGTAGCTGAGCTATCAAGTTGCTTCTGAAAAAGGTTTGTTTGTTTTTGAGAATCAGAGGGGCGGCAAAGTTGAATAGTGATGAGGCTGAGGATTTGCCAGGGTCTCAAGACCAGAAATTGCCCAGCACCCTTAAACCACATGCCATTCTCTCTTTGAACAGAGGACCCAAGAAAGTCAAAGGCAGGGCTAGAGAACCCTGGTTTGAACTCACACCCACACTTCTTCCAGATGACTAGGGTAGGGAGAGGTACCTTAAAATTAGGGTATGGAGGTGTATCCTCACTGCTGAGGATACCATGGTGGATAGGATACTCCAATCCACCCCCAATCCCAGTTTTCCTTTTTTTCTTCTTCATATAACGATCACCATTCTGATCATCAGAATGCTCAGTCCTCATTCAGGTGTTTGGGAGGGGGAGGGGGGAGAGATGGGTTATCCCCTATTTCTTTGTGAAAGTCTTGACTATTTATTTTTTATTATATTTATTTCCCACACTTCATTAAACATCCCAACCAAGGCAAGTGATTTTGCAATTTTTATTTTATTGTGACAACATTCCTGAATAGATTTCAAAAGGATGGGGGACATTAATTTTTAAAAATGCTTTTTGATAAAGCAGCAGGTTCATTTTTTTGCTATCTCCTCTATATCAATTCCTAGCTTAGCTGAGTTGCAGCTGAAGTTCTACAAAGCTTAACTTGTTCCAGCAACTAAGGTCTTGCAATGAACACTGTTTGACCTAGCATCCCAAAGACAGACATGAGTTTACAGCATCTGTAAGATGCATTAGGAATATCCAGGTAATCTTCCTGCTCCATCCCTTGCAGTTTCAGGCCCCATCTGCAGGGTGGTTGGGAAGTATCCTCATCCAAAGGATCAATCTTGTCAGAGAATCGCTTTTTGAATTTGACCTTTGAGAATCATCAATCTAATCAGAAAACGATAACCTGTGCAACCTGACCCCACAACACAGCAGTTTTCAGACCAATCAATCAGGATGCATTATTTAATAAGGAACAGCAGAACAGCTCCAAAAGGCCAAGACTGACAACCCCTGATGGGGATGTCCCTTTGAGGAAATGTTTCTACCTCCCTAGCTTCCTTCGTACAATCCTTGTCTAAACCACCCATTTGCTAGAGCACCAATCTTAGGCTCTGCTTTAACTTGGGTTTATTTGGCCTGACTAGCCAGAGTAGAAGGGACATGGGTGGCACTGTGGTCTAAACCACAGAGCCTAAAGCTTGCCAATGGGAAGGTTGGTGGTTTGAATCCCCACGATGGGGTGAGCTCCCGTTGCTTGGTCCCTGCTCCTGCCCACCTAGCAGTTTGAAAGTACGCCAAAAAAGTGCAAGTAGATAAATAGGTACCTCTCCGGCGGGAAGGTAAAGAGTGTTTCAGTGTGCTGCTCTGGTTTGCCAGAAGTGGCTCAGTCATGCTGGCCACATGACCCGGAAGCTGTACGCTGGCTCCCTTGGCCAATAAAGTGAGATGAGTGCCGCAACCCCAAAGTTGTCTGCGGCTGGACCTAACGGCCAGGGGTCCCTTTACCTTACCAGCCAAGGTACACATATGTGGCCTTGGAAGCAGGAAAAGCAGAATCATTTCTATAGGCTAAAAATGCAAATTAAGCATCCCTGCTCTTATTTAAGAACTCATAGAAAGCTGCCTTATGCTGAATCAGACCATTGGTCTATCTCAGAGGTTTTCAACCTTTTTGAGTCCATGGTTCCCTTAACCAACTACATTCTTTCTGAGGCACCCCTGTGGAACTCAGGAGCCCAGTTATGTCACCCCTTGACTGCAGAGCTGGCAGCCCTTCACCCTTTCCCAAACACCGTTCCTTGTGGAGTGTTCCCTCAGCCTCCTCCCCTCCCCTCTTCCCTCTCCTTGGGAGTCCTCCAGGCAACTGCTGCTGCCATCCTTGGTCTCTGAGCTCCCCCCACCCCTGCCCCAAAGAGAGGTGCCTCCCAGAGGCACCATTTGCCTGTGGAGCTTATAGCCAGGGCTGCTGCAATAAACAGCTGTGCAAGCCTTTGGAAGACAGAGATGCAAAAGGGCATCAGAAGAAGGAGGGAAAGAAAGAGGGACAGAGGCCAGTGTTGCCCGAGGCACCCCTGACCATCATTCCAGGCACCCCAGGGTGCCATGGCACACTGGTTGAAAACCACTACTCAGTTTACCCTGGCTGGCAGCAGCTCTCCAGGTTTTCAGGCAGGAGACATACTCAGCACTACCTGGAGTTGTCAAGGATTGAACCCAGGACCTTCAACAATCCACAATCAAGTTGAATTATCCAGCATTTTATCATAACAGAGTTAGGATAAAACGGACTTATTGTAGAGATAGCAGAAGGCTGAGAGTGGGTTGCTTGTTTATGTATATTTAGTACAATCCCTTTCCCCCTTCCCTCTAGAAATGATGAGGCAAGGTCTGAAAGCTGCCAGTTGGACACATGTGCAGGCTCTCTTGGACAGGTAAGGCATGCTGGCAGCAGGGCACCAAGGAAAGGTCGCAGGGACAAGGGCATCCTTCTCTCACAGTCATCTGCAACATCTGTTGCTACGAGTCAGCACTTTGGGGGTTGGACAGATACAAGAGAGGAGTGTCAGTGCCAGGGATGTGCAAGGTAAGAGGTGAGGAAGCAGAGCTGTGGTTCCCAGTGGAAGCGAGAAAGCAAGAAGGGAAAGCCTCCAGGATGGGTGATGCTACAATGACCCACTCTGGGACCTCTGGCATTATTATTGAATCATCCAAATACCAGGGAAGGGGAACATCTCCAGAAGCTTGTTGGACTACAGCTCCCATCATCACTGTAGCTGGGACTGAAGGGAGTTGCAAATCCAACAAGATCTGGAAGGACATGGGTTCCCATCCCTGGTAAACACTAAAAGAAAACTTGTTATTTGCATGCAGGCTAATATGTAGCCAAAACAGTACAATCCATGCGCAGGATTGAGCAGGTTTAGTTGAATCCCAAAGTTTGAGTAAACACATTGTCGCTCAGAAGTAGATGGTTGTTCACTAGGGTTGAGGGAGAAATTTGGTTTGGTTTGCATTCCAATGTGAACCTACAAAATTCACAAATTTTGAAAACGTATGTGGACTAAAACACAGCTATCCTTCAAAATTCACATGTCTCCAAATTTTATGATGGCTATGTTCATGTATTGTTTTGAAAACTGAGTTAGGTAGGTTCACTTTTAAATGTGAACTTTAATAAATTTCTCCCCCATCCTTATAAAATCTGTCTTACATATCTGATCCAGGTAAGTCTGCTATTTACATCTGAAGGAAATGCTTGTATGAACATAGATGGGCGCTTTCCACCAGAAAGGGAGCTTTACCCTGGAGCTTTTGTAGTTTATTAACTTGCATTTGTAATAATGGGAGGAAAACTGTTGCCAAGGAGGACCTCTCACCCCCTAAAAAGTCTGAGGACCACAAGAGCACTCCTCTGACCTATAACAGAGCTTTGCAGGGCCTTGATGAAGTGGTTGAGCCGCCTCTCACCCCACCCCCACCCCTCAAGGCCATCAATGTCTGGCCTTTGGTTTGTGGAAATAGCTTTGGACTGGATTTCATGGACAGAAGGATCCACAGCATGGCATAGGAGGAAAATGCAGGTTCTTAGCATGTTTTAGAAAGAGACTGCTTGGCTGTTAACACAATGTGTTGTGGGCCATCAGAAGATACTGCACCACATGAAGCAGAAAACCAAAAATAATTTATTGAATAATTTATTCTAATTAATTAATCCGTGCTTTGATAAATGCTAGAGCTGCCAGGGCTTCATTGCTGTGGTTATTGCTGTTGTTGTTATTATATATTATTATTCCCTGTGGTTGCAGCTGCTAAGCATTTTGTAGCATTAACAAACAGCACTGAGCTTTCTTTCCCATGGGATTAGTTAATTGTGGAGGATTTTTTTAAAAGACATTTAGAATAAAATTAAAGAGCTGGTAGGGATGCACGGAACAGGCTTAGTAAAGGCAAAGAGAGAAGCCTTCATCATGAGTCAGTAATTGATTTGCGCTTCTCAAAACGGTTTCCTCATAACTGAAGCCATGTGTCCAGAACGCACCCCATTAACTTCAATTAACATCCTGACTGCTCATGCAACTTGAATATCCACCTGATATTAAATAGGGGAGAAAATTATGCCGGCAAGGGAACACATGAATACAAGGAAAGGGAGAGAGAGAGGTAGAGAGAAAGAGTGTGTGTGAGAGAGAGGTAGAGAGAACGAACATTGGCCTTTTCCATCTCACCTGCTGATTGATCCCCGTTCAATGCCAAAGGAAGGAGATACTGGGAGCCTTCTTTTCTCTGTATCTCAGAAGGTTAAGAGAACACAACCCTGGAGAAATCTGCAGGGAAAGAAAAGGTCTTTCCACTTCCCTCTCCTCAATTTACTCCTCTCTGGTCTGACGCACTTGAGCCTGCTAGCCAAGTAAGGGCTTTCTCATTTCTATTCCTGTCCCAGGTTCTGTGCCTCTCTGGTTACCCATTGGATCAATAGGAACAGGATGGAAGAAAAAGAATATAAGAAAGAAAAGAGGGGAGAGGGGAGGATGCATAAAAATAACGTGTCCTCCAGAACTAGAGGCCACTCCCCTCCCCCAATGCAGCATTTTTGGCTATGCTTCTAACTTTTCTCATCTCAAGGACACAGGCCAAAAGCTAGGTTTGGCTGGCTTAGGGTACTGACACACTAACACTATTTTGCGGGGTGGGAATCAATCGCTCTGGCTGCACAGAGAAAGCTGACCTGGAGCCCTTGCAACACAAACCCTCTTCCCCAAAAGTTCAGACTTTTTTTTGAGGAAAGTGGTAGGAATTTGCTTTAGGAAATATAGGACAATGGTGACACTCGGTTTCCAGTTGGTATTCCACAACACCATCTATTTCTCCCACAACTGAATCAGGATGAATGCTCATTAAACAGCCAGTGTCATCTAATTGCTCCACAAATAAATCAGGCTGAATGTACATCAAACTGCTCATCTGGAAGTTACCTTAGTGTATTTTCATGCCAAGCAGTGATTACATATTAGAAGACCCTGATTTTAAAATTGCCCCTCAGTAGACTAGGGAATGAATATTGTTAAGGTCATTCTGGAACAGCAGAGGAACCCATTTCAATCCTTGGCTCATCCACAGAGACCAAAACCAGAAAAGTTGGTATTCTTCAAGCTGATCAACATTACAGAGGCTGAGGTGACCCATAAGGTTGGTTTGGAAATTGCAGCTGCTGTAGGATGCTACAGGCTACCTTTTGGCCATAGCAGATCTGCACTAGCTGCTTGTAGTTTACTAAGCTAAGTTCAAGGAAATATTGTTAGTATAAACAACCCAGGACCAGGCTACCTAGAGAACAGCCTTGTGCTTTATACAGCAGTCAAATCACTGCGTCAGAAGAAGCCCTCCTGACTTCCCCACAGGTATCTCATATTTGGTTTTTATGTGAACTGCAGCTTTTCCCATTGTGTGATCAGCATTTTACAACACTGTTCCCATTTAATCAGACAGGCACCTCCAGTTTTGATATCGCCCCACTCAATGAAAGCATTTTTGCATCATTAAGTGTTTTCAGAGAGTTAATTTGATTCAGTGTTGACCATTTGTTCTGCATTTTGTGATTTTAGCAATTTAAGATGTTTCAATGATTTTATAGTATTTTCATCATGGGTAGCTGCTTTATAAATTCTAAATAAATGGCGCTGAGGAGAACAAAGGAAGGAGAGAAGCTGTGAAACATCAAACAGCAATTCCTTACTGCAAATCCAATCAGGTTAACCTTATGAACAAAACCACAAAATGTGACGTTTTTGTTTGTCACTTGTTTCCTTTATTACTCTAGAGGCAAGCATTCAGCAATGGGTGAGAGATTCTTGCTATGAAAAGAACATAGGAAGGTCCCTCACACCAAATCTGACAATTGGTTCATCTAGTTCAACACTGACTGACAGTGGCTTTCCAGAGTTTCAAGCTAGGGACATTCCCAGCTCTGCCTGGTGATGCCAGAAATTGAGCTTATGACCTTCTGCATGCAAAGCAGATGCTCTACCACTGAGCTACACGCCTTGTTCAATAACTTCATTGAGGAGCTTCAGGTAGGTAGCCATGTTTGTCGGACGCAGTCGAAATAAATAAAATAAATTTAAAATTGTCCAGTAGTACATTAGAGACCAACTAAGTTTGTTCTGGATATCAGAACAAACTTAGTTGGTCTCTAACGTGCTACTGGACAATTTTTTATTTTTTATTTTTTAAAAAATATTTCATTGAGGAGGTTATCACATGCTACGTGCTGAGAGAAACCAGCAAGTATATTTGCCAGGTCCAAAGCTAAATTTGGCAAGCATCGCAGAATTTGTCCTGCCAATGTAACATCATTGACCTGAGCTGACCATTGTTGATTGAGCACAAGCTCTCCAACGTACCTCAGAATATGGGCTAGGCAAGCCTGCAGTGAAACACAGAACAGGAGAGTTGGAAGGGACATTGAGGGTCATGTAGTCCAACCCCCCACAGTGCAGGAATCTCAATTAAAGCATCCCTGACAGATGACAATCCAACCTCTGCTTAAAAACCTCCAAGGAAGGAGAGCCTACAACCTCCTGAGGGAGTCTGTTCCACTGTTGAAGGGCTCATACTGTCAGAAAGTTTCCTGATGTTTATTCAGAATCTCTTTTCTTGTAACACCAATCCATTGCTTCAGGTCCTAGCCTCCAGAGCAGGAGAAAACAAGCTTGCTCTATCATCTGTGAGACAGCCTTTTATATATTTGAAGTTGGCTAACTTCGGTCTCCTCTTCTCCAGGCTAAACATATCCAACTCCCTCAACTATTCCTTGGTTTCCAGACTCTTGGTCATCTTGGTCACCCTCCTCTGCACACGTTCCAGCTTGTCAATATCCTTCTTAAATTGTGATTTCCAGAACTGGACACAGTACTCCAGGTGGTCTGACAAAGGCAGAATAGAGTGCTACAATTATTTCACCCTGTTGACTCGTGTTGAGCTTGCGGTCTAATAAGACCCCTAGATCCTTTTCACTTGTACTACTGGCAAACCACGTATCCCCCATCTTATATTGTTGCAGTTGGTTTTTCCTACCTAAGTGTAGTACCTGAAATTTGTCCCTACTGGAATTTATTTTGTTAGTTTGGGCCCAGTTCTCCAGTCATCTTGAATTCTGATTCCGTCCTGTAGCTTTGGCTACGCTTCCCAGTTTGGTGTCATCTGCAAATTTGATGAGCATCCCCTCAATACCTTAATCCAAGTTGCTTATAAAAACATTTAACAACAATGGGCCCAGGACAGAACCCTGAGATACCCAACATCACTTTTTTCCAGGATGACATGAAACCATTAGTTAGCCCTCTTTGGATTCAGTCAGTCAACTAGCTACAAATCCACCTAACAGTTACTTCACCCAGCCTACATTTTACCAGTTTCTCCACAAGAATATCATGGGGGACTTAGTCAAAAGCCTTACTGAAATCACTATGCACTACACCCACAGCATTCCCCTGATCCACCAAGCTTGTAACTCTATAAAAAGAAAAGAAATGAGATTTGTCTGACATAGCTTGTTTTGAGAAGCTCATGCTGAGTCTTAGTAATTATCCTTTTCTAAGTGCTCACAGACCAATCATTTGATTATCTGTGCTAGGACTATTCCTGGTATTGATGTCAAACCAGTCGGTAGCTACCTGGGTCTTCTCCCCCACTGCCGTTAAGATTTTTATTAAAATTTATTCATGATACAAGAAGATACAGAAAACTTATGTAAATAAAATGAAAAAAGCTACAAAAAAGTTAAAAAAGAGTATGGAGTCCTCTATTAAAGGTAGTTTTTAACCCTTAACATGCACAGAAGGTAGTAGCACATTCCAGCTGTCACCTGGGATCTTTGTTTCTCCTTTCCTTTCCATGTCTCCCCCTAGAGTCCCCCCATCAAACATCTACTACCCCAATGCATTTACAATCTCTGGACCATAATAAAGGCCCCAAGCAAAGAAGAAATGAAGGGAAAAGAACAAGAGAAACAAGGATAAGAAAAGGAAAAAGAAAGAAGAAAGGAAAAAGAGAGGGGGAAAATTAAAAGAAACAAAGAAAAATTCCGATTTTCACCTTCTAGTTACATTTTTTTTAAAATACATTCACTCAATGATAACATCCATCTTCTCCACTTTCTGTTAAACAAAATTTCTTTTAAATCCAAGATTCTTAGAATAATTCATAACTTTTCCACAAAAATTCCCAAGAGCGGATCCTAAATTATTATTATTAGTTGTAAATGTCTACTGTGTTTTTACTTTAATATCAACTTTGCCTCCAGTAATTCCCACAACCATGTCTCCATCTTGAGTAATAGTAAATTCTTCCATCTGTGCCCATGTTAAAATTGCATACTGAAATAATATAATTCTTTTCTTGTTATATATCCTTTTATTCACACCCAGTTCAGTATATTCCGTTTCCATTTCCTGTTGTATTTCCATTTCCTGTTGTGTATAGTATTCCAATATCCTCTATGACTGAACCTTCCACTTCTTCCAATCTTTTTCCAGGGAGCATACCATAAATTTAGTGACATCATTCTCCAAATTCACTTCAGATCATATGCACAGTGCTTTCTCTCTGCTAGAACTGAAGAAGAGCCAGGAAGGATTTTTTTCCAAAGCATTTCTCTCTCTCAGCTCTATCAATGCCAAATCCAGGTGACTCTTCATGTCTCCATTTATGGTTTTATCTTGCCCTTCTTCTCCAAACCCTTGTATGAAAGGCATTTCCATTTTACCATCTGCTTTCTCCAATTTTGCTGTTTCATCATCCAGTCCTGCCAGCTTTTCATCAATTTTGCCTGAAGTTTCAATGTCATCTACAGTTCCGTTTTTCAGTTCAAATCTCTCTGATTTATTTTCTTTCCCCCTTCATCAAACGTTGATCTGGTCATTCTTAATTGTTCAGTCATCAACAGCCAAGCAATACCAGCAGTCACTGGGAGCTCCAAAGATACCTTTGCCATACTGGATGTTTATATGTCTCAACTCTACCTTAAGATTTTCACCTTAAGATCACAGTCAAAACAAGATTCTTTCCCACAGAGGAAGTAATGGCCAAATTACTTTTAGTTTCTCAGAAATATTTTTGTTTTCAAAAGAGGAAAAAGAAACAAATATGTTTCACACAGGGAATTCCCTCGTTCATTTAATCTTTATGGTCAATCATAAATCAGGACTTTTGCTTTGCTTTAGACACTCTCTTCTTAAAGACAGAAAGCAGCCTTACAAGTTTTCCAACTGTGAGTTTTCATCAGTAGGCAGAGAAATTACAGGAAATTAGAGAGAAGTTACAGCTTATGCTGTCTAAAAAATGTTTAAGAAAGGGGTGCAAACTTTATACCTATGAAGGGTTCTTATGTGGTCTTTGAATGCAAGCCAGCTTGTTTTAGTCCCCATCTAAGCCCCCAGGCACAGACAGCAGAAAACAGTTTTGATCAGAGCATTTGAGATTACTCCCTCAAATACTCTTTTTCCTCAGAGGGTTTTGATAGCCAGACCTTCTTCTGACTACCATCAATCACCACGTCATTATCTTCTGCCAGTGGAGAGCCAACAGAAAGACAGTCATCCCACCATTTCCTTCCCAGAAGTCTCCCCGCACCTATTGAAGATGGGGACAACATTTGCCCGCCTCCAGTATGCAGGGACCTCACCCATTCTCCAAGAATTCTAAAAGATTATAGAGGCTGTGAGATTATATCTGCCAGATCCTTTAGTACTCTTGAGGGCAGCTCATTGGACCCTGGAGATTTGAATTCATTTAAAGTAGCTCAGTGTTCCCTTACAAACCTCTTTTTCTATCTTGGGTGGCAGTTCCCTCCTTGCATCATTTATTCTGTCATCACAGGTTGGACACTGCTTTCCTTTTGGGTGAAGGCAAAGGCAAAGTAGGTACTGAGCAGTTCTGCCTTCTCTCCATCTTATCTACACAGAGGACCTACTACTTGCTTGGTATTACTCTGGTTTCCAACATAGCTAAACATCTTTCATGAATAGACCTCCCTTACTTCCCAAAAGGACTTGGGTGGAGGTTGGGACAGGACAGGTTGCAATCCATCAGGTAGAGTAAGAGCAGGTGGTAACCCAAAAGACAGCTACATCAGATTGCATTGGCTCTCAGACCTCCTAAATTAATGGACACAGTTTGCCCAGAATGTGTGGTAATACAGGGGAAACTATCGGACTCAGATAGATCACCCTTGAAGTCAGATAAGGTGGAGGGGGACTTGTCTGAGGAGAAAAGTCATTACTGTGAAGCCTCAACCTAGACTATTTACTATGTCTGTTTTTATGGCCTTGTTTGCTAAGGCCAGACACATGTTACAAATTAAATGAGGAAAAGCCAGTGAACTCCACTGAACACTCAGCCCTTGGGGGCACTGGAGCTTCTGAGGCTTTTCCCTCTGCTAATCACAAACTCATTACCATTCCGTTCTCAAAAGCCTTTGATGAGATTTGGGGTGCATAATGGAATATCCCTAGTAAGGCTAAGCTGTCTTCTAAGGGAGTTAAGAAACACTACCTCTTTGCAGATAGGATTATGAACCGTCTAAAGTATCCAGTGGTGGATCTCCAATAGCTGCCCTAGCATCTTCTTCCATTATTCTATCGGATGTAGGTTGCCATATTTCAAAATGTGAAAATCCAGACACAAAAGTTATTTTGGCAAAGTTGCTGAGCTTTCTTTTATGGCTTATGCATCTGAACTTGCAGATATGCAATATGGACCTCATTCCCTAGTTTTCTTCATGGTAGCTGGCAGGAAAGTTTCATTACGCCAGTGGGCAGTGGCTGCTGCTACTCAATCTCATCTCATGACCTTGCCTTTCTTTGGTGCTAAACTGTTAGGGGAGTCTTTGGAACCCAACTGGTGGAAACCAAGGACAAGAAAAAGTATTTTTTGAGGAAAGAAGAAGAAGAAGAAGAGGAGTTTGGATATGATATCCCGCTTTATCACTACCTGAAGGAGTCTCAAAGCGGCTAACATTCTCCTTTTCCCTTCCTCCCCCACAACAAACACTCTGTGAGGTGAGTGGGGCTGAGAGACTTCAAAGAAGTGTGACTTGCCCAGCAGCTGCATGTGGAGGAGTGGGGAAGCGAACCCGGTTCACTAGATTACAAGTCCACTGCTCTTAACCACTACACCACACTGGCTCTCTTGGAAACCATCAGTTTACCAAGAATAGGGGATTTTCAGCCTTCAAAAACTGTTGGGGTAGGCAGGATAAGGGAGGTTGGCATTTGTCTTTCTTTAAGCCTGGAAATTCGTCATCTGCTTTTCAAAAAAATCAGAGGGAAGGAAACAAAGGTGTTTCTTCCTGACTTAAGACCCTAGTGCTGCTTCTCTTCCAGTGGGAGTGAGTCTACTGGCTTTTGAACACCATTGGGAGAGGGTAACTTTGGATCAGTGGGTTCTGGAAACAGTTGCTCAAGGCTATGCTCTAGAGTTTGTTTCCCGTCTTCAAAACTTCTTTGTTGGAATGCCTCACTCTCCAGAGAAACACTTGGAAGTTTAGGGCAGAGATAGGAGCCATCAAACCTGTCAATCCTTCAGAGAGGAAGTCAGGGGTTTAATAAATGTATTTCTTAGGGCCAAAGAAAAATCGTGATACCAGGACCATTTTGGACCTCAAATGGTTAAACAAATACATCCTAAAGAAACATTTCAAGATGGAGACTCGTGACAGCACTAGGAAAGGGAAATCACATGATCTCTCTTGACCTTTCTGATATCTATCTTCAACACTTGTACCAGCACTGTTGAGTGGATTGAATTTGATTAGTGACTTGTTCCTACCAGCACAGCATTTCATACGATAGATTAAAACACCTAGGCGTTATGTGGCAGGCAATCACAGTATGACACTTGTAACCACATGGTGAAATGGATATGTACTGATCTCCAACCACATGGCCTTCCCCTCCACAACCATTTTGGGATTTGGGGGAAGCAGAGGACAGAGGAGTGGTAACACTGAGCACAGAAAACAGTGAAATTGAAACAAGTTTAGAGAAAGGGGGTGAAGCTGGTCATGAGTACGGAAAGCAAGTCAGATGAGGGAAGCTTGAAGAAACTAGTTGCAGATTGAGGCCCCAGTCAACAGAGCAAGGCTCAACTGCAAACAGGAAGTCATCTTATACTCCTCTCTGTCCTGGGTGAGTCAGTGGCCAGTCTGGATGGATGGAGTCAGTGCAGGGCCTGAAGGTACTCCATGGAGAAGGTACCACCTATAGTTCAGGGGCTTGCCACATGAGGGAACTTCCTATAGATCACAGTAGCTCCTGAGATCCATAGATCCCTTCCTCCCACTTCCCGTTGCAAATGTCCTCCTGCCCTGAATTCCCATTATGGAATCCCTCCTCATCCTCTGTCACTTATCTGCAAACAGGATTAGGGATACCCACTCATCAAAGTAACCTGCAGATTCACCTTTTAGTTCCAAAACATCTTGAAATGAACTGGATTTTCCTCTTATCGTGTGGTGACCAAAAAGTTCTTAGCTAACACAGGTAGGTAAAAACCCCTTCCTTTCCTCTCCAAATGTCAAAATTTCCCCGGTACCTTCCTACTTAAAAGTCTAGCACGCGTAAACAGGATGGGAAACCAGCCATCTCTGCAGTTTTTTCCCCCTTTCCACCTTACTTTGCTTCTTTTTGGCTTGAGGTCGAAACACAACATATGGTATGGAACAGAGAGGCGGAAAAATAAAAACAAGAATTTGGTAGAAAAGCGAAAAGCTACACAAGGGAATTAAACTTCACAAATAACCTCATTGAAAGAGAATTTTCAAGTTGGAAGGAATCTGGGAGGTCATCAAGTTCTGGCGTTGCCAACCTCGCAACATGCCCCCTCCAACGCCCTCCCATGGTAACCACTAAGGCTCTCTCAATTTTTTAAAAAGAGGTTTTTTTGTGGTTGGTGCTTCTTCTTTTGGTTGGTAGGTTGGGAGGGGTTGCTTTCTTTGAAGGGAGGCTCTTTGTTTTGTTTGGGTTTTGGTGTGTAGATGTTTTGCCTATTAGGGAGTTAGGAGCACTGTTAGTTTTTCTCTTCACTGTCCATGAGAGTTTCTGAGATTCCTCCCCAGCAGGAACTGCTTTGCAGGAAGCAGCTGAAAAATCCCTGGCAGGTGCTTAAATCCTTCCACTCAAGGGCGGCCCAACACATCCTGAAGCAATTTTGTCCCACTGTCAAACACCTCATCCTTAGGACATTTATTCTAACATTTAGCCTCAATCTGCTATCCTCCAGGTTCTACCAATTGGTTCTAGTCCTGCCCTCTGGAGCAATGAAGAACAATCTGCCTGGATGTTCAGCATGACCAAGTGATAAAGAATTGTCTTTTCTGTTGTAGTACCCAGCTAATGGAAGCATCTCCTCTCTAAAAAATGCAGTGCTCTAAGGCTTATTAGGCAGCTACACGGAAGCACTAAGGGTGATTAGTCAATTAATCACTATTGCAAAGCAAATAGAAGGAAGGAATGTGAGCCATTTTCTGTATCTTTGCAGCTGAAGAGATAAGCTGTCTTCCAACAGAAGCAACTTGCAGGCTGAGTTGCTGGCAAAAATTGAACTGGGTAAGCCTTTTCCAGTATGGAAATGCAATTATGGGGAAAGTTTCACCGTTGATCTGTCAGACATCTTATTACTTGTGTGTGGTTCCTGATTTACTTTTGGACACTGTATTTCAGCACCGCAGTTTGCAACATTATGAATGTTGATTTTTACTTATTAATTCTTTTGCCAAGGATGAACCTTTTACGAACGAGAAAATAGTTTGATGAACTTGGACTGAACTAATTTGTTTTGTAAAAGTTCAAACTTTAATTGGAACTAGTTCCTTTTTTAAAAACTGGACTTTCAAAGTAGTATATTGTATTTTACATGGTCCCTTGAGCCTCTGTTTCCAAAAGATGAAGAAAAGCAGACCAAAACCCTGCATGCTGGAGAGGCAAGAAGACCTTTGGAGGCCATGCTAGTCTATCAAGTAGCATCAGTTCCCCACAGAAGCAAACAACATGCCCATTGAGCATTCTCAATACTCCTTTACTCCAGCTAGGTGCAGAGCTCAAGACTTCCATCTCCTTTGCTGGCTACACTGCACCTGCCAAACTGTTTTTCTTCAAGTAGGTCAGGTGCAACCATTAAAATAGCTACCAATCAACAAGAGTCATCAATGCTTGTTTAAGCAAGCATCTTCTAGCCATTGATGCTCATATACTTATTTAAGCAAGCAACCTCTGGTCACTGGTGCCCATTAAAGAAATATGTTTCGCTACTAACTCTTCAAAAGAAAAGATGAAAGGCCACTGACTCACTCAATATCTCTCACAGCAGCGATGGGGGGACCCGTGGTCCTCCAGATGATGTTAGACTCCAACACTTATCAGCTCCCAGTCAGCATAGCCAACACTCAGGGTTGATGGGAGCTGCAGAACAACAACTAAAGCAGTGCTTCTCAAATTATATAGTGGACCAGCAATTTTATTCCACAATGTGTTAGGGTCTGTCACCATATTTGATCTCTTAAGTATCCCACCCAACCTAGGCAGTGGTTGAGTTGCCACAGATTGGCAGCCAATGGCTTGCAGACCATCAGAGGTCCATGGACCAGCACTTTGAGTAGCATGAACTAGAGGGCTGCAGGTTGCTTGGCCCAAGGTACACAGTGAGGTCACATATTGCTTGTCTCAACCATCTCCCTACAAACTGAATCACATATAAATGCTTTAATGGTCAAAAATCAGAGCTGATTCAGAAGCGTCACACCTCAATCTCTTCACAGCACAGATGGGGTCTTCACCTTCCCTGCCTCCTATGTAAATGAAGGTGGCTAAGTAGCTCAGTGACAGAGCATCTATCTTGCATGCAGAAGGCACTAGGTTCAATTCCTGACATTTCCTGGTAGGTCTAGGAAAGACCCCCTGCCTGGAATCCTGGAAAACCGCTGCCCATCAATGTAGACAATACTGAGCTAGAAGGACAAGTGGTCTGACTCATTATTATAAGGCAGCTTCTTATGCTCCTACAAAACATGGGAAGTGCATTCATGTTAGAATATGTTGAGAAGGTTGCACATGTCTGATGTTCTATACTTGTAGGAAGAAGTCTGCAGTAGCTGGGGTTGGGTGGGTTTGATGTCAGGAAAGGAAAAGCCCCTTTAGGTTGGCTCCTACAAATTACATTTTATATACATTTACCCAATGGAATAAATATGATGATGATGCCATAACTTGACTTTCATGGGGAGATTCTGACTGCATCCCAATCTAGAGCACAAAAAACACAGAGTTCCAAATGCAACCATCTCTCCTGGGGCAGTAATTTGATTCTGTAATTGTCTCCTGTCAGAGCAGCCTCCAGCTGCATGCCTAAAGAATGGCTGTGTAGGGCTTGATGGGGTGTGTCTGCTCTGCCACACTAGCGGAGAGGAGAGGAGGAAGAGGAAGAGGAAGAGGAGAGGAGGAAGAGGATGAGGAAGAGGAAGAGGAAGAGGAAAGGCTCTGGAAAAGGAACATACAGTAAGGGCTTAACTGGATGATGATATTTCTAAACCACCCTTCATAAACAATAAACACAGATTTCACTTGTCTCAAGTGTAGGGAAGGAAAGTCTTGTGGTATCAATCAGCCAAGGGGAACCTGTGACCCTACAGATGTTGTCAGAGTAATAATTTAATAGTTCTTATAATAATATAAGATGGATCAGTAGTCCATCTAGCTCTGAAGACTTAACTTGGAAGACTTAACTTGAATGTAAAACAGGGGTTCTAACAGTGAGCTACAACCCTTCCCCAAAGTTAAGAAACTAAGAAGCTATTTTATACTGAGTCAGACCCATTGGTCCATCCAGCTCAATACTGTCCACAATGACTGGCAGCACTTCTCCAGGGTTTCAAGCAGGGATATCCCAGTCCTATATGGAGATGCTGGGGGTTGAATCTGGGGGCTCCTGTCTCCAAAGCATATGCTCTACCATTGAGCTACCTGCTGGAACCGATGAGCTCCTTTGCCAAACCATCTAGGTGGTGTAGACTCTCTCTCTCTCTCTCTCTCTCTCTCTCTCTCTCTCTCCCTCTCTCTCTTTCTCTCTCTCTCACACACACTTCCAACTGTGAGTTTCTCTGTTGAAGATGTCATCATCCTTAGTAGGGGTAGGGAAGAAATTCCATACAGTTGGCATTTTAATGTAAACCTATCTAATTCACACTTCCTAAAACAATCCACAAGCCCAAACACAGCTCGCCTTTGACAATTACACTGCTCTGAATTCTATGATGCAGCTCCCCAAATAAATAATGCGTTTAAAAAAATGTGTGCATAAAAAGTGGGAAATGTGTGATATTAGGGGGAATTAGTATTAATTTACATTAGGAAAAACCGCATTCACAAAGGTATATATTAGGCGAAATGTGCTCTAAAATGTTGACAAATTTTCATGAGGAATTTGCGGGGTGGGGGGTAGCAAACAGATGCAGAAATGTGGAAAGCTGAACTTAAAATTGGAATAAACGAGAAACTGAGAGAAATTAAAGCAAACAGAATCTGTCCATTGTTACTATGCTTATTTTTGCAGCATCACTCTCACAGACCAGTTTCTTGCATTTTGTTTCAATCTACCCCCATGTGCATATATTTCTGCTGACTTAGGATACCACTCTGCGGATCTGTAGACAGTAGCTTACAGAAGCTTATGCCATAATTAATTGTTTAATTAATGAAACTAAATTGCATTTGCCACCTAACACTCATTCTGCACCTGTAAGCAATCGATCTCTTAGTGTGGCAGCACCTACACTTTGGAACTCCCTGCCTGCTGATGCCTTCTTCTTTTTAGCACCCGCTTAAAACATTGTTGTTAAGTGACAATATTGCTTAGTGAAGGATGTCATCCTAAGAGTGAATACTTTGAATAATTTTGGGGGGGATGTAACTGACAGACAGAAAATCATGTCCTATTTATTTATTTATTTATTGTTTCTGTTTTTCTTTTATTCTTCTGTTATTTTCCTTTTCCTTCTTTCCTGTCTGTCTGTCTGTCTGTGTCCTCTGCTTTGGACCACTATTGTGATTGTGCATACATGAAGGTGACAGATGGTTGGGGCCTTGTGTGAGAGGCAGGGAAGGGAAGATCTCCCAGGGTGGAAAACTGGAAGAGGAAAGGTAAGCTAGTCCAACCTTTCTGTGTGAGACAAGGGTTAAGATCTGAGATATATTTTATCTCTTCTTAGTTACTGTTGATTTTAGTTATCTTTTGAATGTTTCTAAATGCCTGGTTTTTTTAACGAGAATATTAATGTTTTCTTTTTGTCTAATAAAATTGTAAGGCTGTTGTCATGCTAAAGTTCGATAGGTGGCCATGATGGGAGACCAGCAGGCAGGTGAGCAAGCAGCATGGGAAGCAAGTGCCTAGGCAAGCTGTTTAACAGAGTGGGGAGGCACGTCAGATAGTGGTTTGGAAAACTGCTCTTTGAAGCACACTAGAGCACTGCATTTTGTTAAATAAATAAATAAATAAATACAGTGGTTCCTCAGGTTACAAACACCTCGGGTTACAAACACTTTGGGTTACAGACTCCGCTAACCCGGAAGTAGTACCTCGAGTTAAGAACTTTACCTCAGGATGAGAACAGAAATCGCATGCTGGCGGCCTGGCAGCAGCGGGAGGCCCCATTAGCTAAAGTGGTACCTCAGGTTAAGAACGGTTTCAGGTTAAACGGACCTCCAGAATGAATTAAGTTCGTAACCAGAGGTACCACTGTAAATAAATTCTTCAGTAGCAACTATTCCTCTTCAAGAAAAGGTATGGAAAGGAAGGAAGGAAGGAAGGAAGGAAGGAAGGAAGGAAGGAAGGAAGGAAGGAAGGAAGGAAATAGATCTCCTGTTACCTGCCCGTGACTTCAATGTTGGAGACAGCATAGAAGTACTTGAACAAGTTCTCCCGCTGCACGTAGGTGCCCCCTAGCGCTGGCCTCAGCAGCCGCAGCCGCAAGTCCGTCATGGTGAAGAAGTCCTTCAGCCCTTTGGCACTCTCTAGCCTGGTGTAAAGGTTGTCCATATTCTTGAGTTCCGGCCCAGCAAAAATGGCAAAGCGGTCCCTCACTTCAAAGCGTACATTCTTCTCTTTCTTGGAGCCCGGCCAGCGGGAATACTCATCTGTGCAGATGACCCTGTTGGCGCTGGTGGTGGAGAGGTTCCTGACCCTCCGCGCTTGCATGCCGAAGGTTTCGTTGCAATCATCTGCATAGTATTGATATGGGTGCCAAGTCCTCCCATTGTCCAAGGACTTTTCCAGGATCATCATTGTGGGACGCCCATACTCAAAAGTCACTATGATGTCATCAGTCAGCTCAATGCTCTTGTTCCAAGAAAGTGTGATGTTGGCCAGCAAAGGCTCCGGGTAACGGCTCCATGTCACACTCTGCCAGTATGTCGCCAGGCCTTCGTCTTCTTTGTCAAACATCAGCTTGGGTGGATGGGCCAGGTCAGGGTTGGATGCATCACACTCATCACACATATATGGGTTTTCCTGAAAGGACAAGAAGAGTAACAAGAGAAGAAAGGGATGGCAAAGAGCAAGAACTAACAGGGGATTCATTTGGGATGGAGCCATGCCTCAGTGATAGAGCATCTGCTTTGCATGCAGAAGGTCCCAGATTCAATCCTCTCAGCAGCCCTTGATAGGGCTGGAAGAGACTCCCTGCCTCAAACTCTGAAGAAGTGATGCCAGTCAGTGTTGTGCTAGATGTATCAGTGGTCTGACTCAGTGTAAGGCAGGTTCCTATGTTCCTATGCAGCTGCAGAGATGCAGGATGGCAGCCATTAAAAACAAAATCATTAGATACAAAAGGGCTTTTTACTGGAACATTGTCACCTTGATAGTTTTGGAAGGGATACTGCTGATCACGACTATTCTAAACTGAATAGGAACTTAGGAAGCTACATTAAAGAAAGCAAAAACATTGGTCCAATTTGCTCAATGTCATCATTGTCATTGTTTTCATTTTTTTTTTCAGACAAGCTCTAACTGGGGACACCAGGGATTGAACTTTGGGCCTCTGGCATGCAAACATGCAGAAGGGCTGTAGCTCAGTAGCAGAACACCTACTTAGCAAGCAGGTGGTCCCAGGTTCAATCCCAGCATCGCCAGGTAGGCTGGGAATGTCTCCTGCCTGGAACCTAGGAGAAGTACTGCCAGACTGAGCAATAGTCTGAGCTAGATGGACAAATGGTCTGACTCAGTGTAATGGAGCTTCCTATGCTCCTAATGCTCTGTGATGAGTTACGAGCTCTTCCATAATGCTGTAAAAGGACAAGAAGCAAATACTTTTTAATAATCACATCGTCATCATCCTCACATCATCTTTCTAAGGAAGCAACACTGTGCCAAAACTTGAAAGAAAGGTAAGAGTTTTACAAATGATGTGAGTCATGCATGCCTCCATACATCATGAAATGTCACCTCAATACAGTATATCCCTTCCTACATCATGGAACGAGTCAGAACTATTTCATTTCTTCTCCAGCTTTCTCCTGCATTAGAATTTTTATGTACTTCTGGAGATGTTATTCCTTTCCTCTAATAACCCTTCTGTGACCTTTGAAATGGAAGTTGACCTAAGTGTAAGGGACAACCCAAGAGTAGTAGCAATCCACCAAAATCAATGGACCCCATTCTGTATGGACTTACCATAAGCATGATTTAATTGGAAATCACCCAACAGGAGGATATGTCAGAATTTGCAGAAGAACATCCTCTGGACATGTGGGGTAAATCACCCATAATATCTATGAATGAATTCTATGGGAGTTTCTGGGAAGAAAAGGCTGCTTGGATCTGGTGGGTGTCCCTCTCCGTGGATATAGAGGGTCTACCTGCAGAGGCCTCCTTATTGTAGTGCAAGCACCAAGTACAAGTCACTTTAGTTGGGCTGCTACTGTTCTGGCTCCCACTGAATGAACAGCTTGAACTTGGGTTACAGTTTCTGCTCAAAGCTTTAATGCTCAAATCATTATAGTACATAAGCAAGACAAGGGTCAAAGGTACAGTAGGTGCAATGCATGGCTAAGTGAGTTAAGTCATTGATCCAACAGTTGACATGCCCCTTGGGTTGCCCCGATGTAGGAGTTGGACGGGTATGGATTTAGCATAGTAAGTAGGATGGGCAACCAAATGGGAACTCCTTTTGATAGGCTGGGTCTGATGCCCCTCTGTACATGGAGGCTTGTCAGCTAGAGTTGATGGAAGGGGAGCGTCCAGCAGCATAGGTGGAACAGGAACTTTGGGCTGGATTGGCAAGGATTGATCCAGTGATAGCCCACTGAGTCCCTCCCTATAATCAAACTCTTTGCTTGTCACGCTCCTCACCCGCCATACACTTCTGATGTCTGATGGGGTTCAGACACAGTTCCTTCCCAGGATCACCAGCCTCCAGCTCTTTGCAATTTTCCCATCGCTTATCCTCATCTGACTGGTCCCTCCAAGATTTATCCTCAAAACTAATGAAAGTTACTTGGGCATAAGAGGAGATCTGCTAGAATAGATCAGAAGTTCTAGTCTAGTATCTTGTTTCTACAGTGGCCAACTAGGACACTCTATCCTCCCTACTGCATTCCACTAAGGGAATACAGTGGTACCTCTGGTTGCGAACAGGATCCGTTCTGGAGGCCTGTTCTCAACCTGAAAAGCCCGCAAACTGCAGTGCGCGGCACAATTTGGCGCTTATGTGCATGTGTGAAGCGTGATTTAGCGCTTCTGTGCATGCGTGAGCAGCGAAACCCGGAAGTAACCCTTTCCAGTACTTCCAGGTCGCCATGGGATGCAACCTGAAAAAACATAACATGAAGCAAACGTAATATGCGGTATGACTGTAATGAGATCTAGGAGGAGGTTGACAGACACTACCACCTCCTGCACTGGTTGCAAGGAGGCAGGCAGGTGGAGATTGGCTGAGGCAGACTGGACTTGATGGGGCAGTGCCCCACTTGCCATCATGGATTAACCTCCACTGAATCAGGGCATAAAAGAAGAGCTTTCCCCTGTCTCATCTCCTTGCCCCCACTCAAATTCAGAATCTGTTTTTCAGTGACATAATGTTCTTATATATAGGAGATCCATTATCCATCATGGTTAACAGCTAGGAACCTCAACTTCTTCCATTCATAGAATCATAGAATTGTAGAGTTGGAAGGGACCCCAAGGGCCATCTAGTCCAACCCCCTGCAATGCAGGAATCTCAACTAAAACATCCATGACAGGTGGCCATCCAACATTTGCTTAAAAACCTCCAAGGAAGCAGAGTCCACCACCTCTTCTGGGAGTCTGTTCTACATCCTGTTTCCATTCTGTGCCAGATATGCATGCATACAACCAAAATTGTTTAGAAGCTTATTTTGGCATTAAGTGGTATATTAATTAATTAATTAATCAGTCCATTTTGACCTCATTTTCTGCACTTTTTTTTTTTTGGTAGCAATAACATTAAAAAAATCCACATTTAATTTGTGGATTACCCCTTAATATTTCCATTTTAGGAACACTTCCCACTTGAATAACATTTTGTAAGCATCCCCCCCTAACTTTTCTTTGGGGGCTGTGCTGTTTTATATATTTTCCCTAAATTAACATTTTTGTGCACAACTTTCCTGCAAAAGGCACTTATTTATCTATATTTTTAAAGAAAAAGAACAACCCAAAAGTGCCTCAGAAAATCCAGAGAAGTGTGTGATCCAATGAATTAATGCATTCCAATCCTTGTTTAAGTCCAGGAACTGTGACTTAAGTTGGCCTGCTTTAAAATGCAGACCAAAATAAATTATCTTATATCCCTAACAACTGCAGTGGGGATGTGAAAACAACAAGGATGAAGCTAAACAAAGTTATCCCTTTATGAAACTCACTCTGCTGCCAAAACCTGTTTTTGCAACCCTCAAATTCAACCAAAGTTTTACCTTCCACTTAGACCACTAGGATTGGGCTGTTGATGGAAAAGGCAAATTCCTTCCCCCACCCCACTGATCAAAACATTTGTAGTTTTTTGTAGCTCAACCTCCCTCCCCCCCATATAATATATTTTAAGTGAAATTATGCTATTAGTGGCTAAGCTGTTGAGTATTTTAAATAAAGCAGACATCTGCTGCAAACAGTAAAAGCTGCAGAGATAGCTTTTAAGAAATGCCCACCCAAACGCTCAGTTTATTATCACTGTCAGAATGAAATGATAAACAATCCCAATCCCATTTAAACACACACACACACACACAGAGAGAGAGAGAGAGAGAGAGAGAGAGAGAGAGAGAGAGAGAGAGAGAGAGAGAGAGATGTATGTATGCCAGGGCCTCCTAATGGGGGTAAGACGAGAGATTAGTATTTATAAGGGTGGCTGCCTGAGATGGGAGACAAACAGATGGGCTTCAAAGTGGGTCAGATTGTGTCTTTTCCTAGGGACACTTATCTATAGCACTGTACACATTTCAATTGTTTCTGTTTACTTCTATTTTATGGTCCCTGTGTTCCTGTTTTGCCTTGGGGGGGGGGGAGATGTTGTCAATACAGTGGTACCTTGGGTTACAGGCACTTCAGGTTACAGACGCTTCAGGTTACAGACTCCGCTAACCCAGAAATAGTACCTTGAGTTAAGAACTTTACCTCAGGATGAGAACAGAAATCGTGCACCAGCGGCGCGGCGGCAGTGGGAGGCCCCATCAGCTAAAGTGGTACCTCTGGTTAAGAACAGTTTCAGGTTAAGAACGGACCTCCGGAACGAATTAAGTTCTTAACCTGAGGTTTCACTGTACTGTCATTTAAATCACTAAACAAAAAGTAGTGTGCCTGAATGTGTAGTGGAGTTATTCAGGAGAAGGTGATATAGAGTACCAGCTCTGTATGCAGGATATCCAAAGTTCACTTCCCGGCATTGCTAGGAGGGGCTAGGAAAGACCTCAGACAGAAACCCTGGAAAGCTGCTGCCAGCCAGTGTAAGTTGATCTTAGGACACAGACACAGGGTGTTGTGTCCACTGCTAGTTCTATTCAGAGTAAACCTATTGAAACTGAAGGACAAGACTAACTTAGGTTTATTCATTTCAATGGGCCTACTCTTGCTTAGAGTTCAGCTCAATAAAGCCTAAATGTATCCATTTTCTTCTCATTTAGATGACTCTTCTGAATCCCAGCTCCCTTTCCAAACCACCTTTGTTCATTGTATAATATGTAGCAAAAAAATTCCCATAGCTGGGTAGTGCTCAACTTGGGCATGACCAAGGCTCAAGCTAGGCCCATTCCTGACACCTGCAACAATTGCCAAGGGCCAGCACTCCAAGCAGAATATGGTCTCTGCACCCTTCCTGAACTAAGTTCAGTAGCTACCATTAATATTTTCCATACTGCCCAGAATATATGCTTTGCTGGGTGCATTTGGGGGAAATTAAAATGGCAGCCGTTTTCCCTTTCTCCTTGCCAGAAAGAACGTTCAGTTCAGACTGCCAGTTGCCCTGTGACTGTAGAGTTCAAGGGCAGCATACTGAGGTCTCAGCCACTGGCCATAGGACCAAGGGTCATGGGAAGGCAGCACCCCCTAGCTCTCCAGAGGAGAATTGCAGCAAGGGGGACATCAGTCTGGCCCTCTTCCATTGACCAGAGAAAGAGCAGCTGCAGTTGAAAGGCCGGGGCATAAATCTTCACCATAAGTAATAAACAAAAACAAACAGGCTGCATTCAGACTGTATCCTTATCCATGACAGATTTAGCTCTGGAGAACTCAATCAGAAGAGGGGAGGGGAATTTAGGAAGAGCAGAGACTATTGCAGGGGTGTTCGAACTGCAGCAACTGTTTTGGACGGTGCCATCTGTTCTGATCCTGTTAGAGTCAGGCTTGCTGTTTGGATTGGCAGTGAAGGGCACAGGGATGGCGTATGGCTTGCAGGTGCTCCTGCCCACTGAGTCAGCAGCCCTGCCACTTGAAATCCTGTGCCGCGTCATCTGGAAGCTACTCTAGAGTCAGTACTAACTGCCAGCCCCCATGTGTTGTACATAGAATAAGATGTCATGCGGAAGAGTTTGCTTGCCCTGCTTTTAAAACAGGGTTTAGACAAAAAATCATGGATAAGGCTATAAGTGGCTGCTACTAGCTATGCAGGCTATGTTACACCTTCAGTGTTGGAGGCACTAAGCCTCTGAATACAGTTGCTGGAAATCACAAGGGTGTTGTGCTCTAGTCCTGTTTGCAGGCTTCCCACTGGGGCATCTAGTTGACTAGTATGAGAACTGAAAGTTGGATCAGATGAGCCCCCTTTGACCTGATTCAGTAGGGCTCTTCTGATGTGAGTCTGAAAATCCACATGAAATAATGTTTCTACATACACACTAGAACACTCACACACATAGGAATACATTATTATTATTATTATTAGTAGTAGTAGTAGTAGTAGTATTAACTACGTTTCTATACAACCTTTCCTCCAAGGAGGAGGAGGAGAAGAAGAAGAAGAAGAGGAGGAGGAGGAGAAGGAGTTTGGATTTGATATCCCACTTTATCACTACCCAAAGGAGTCTCAAAGGGCTAACATTCTCCTTTCCCTTCCTCCTCCACAACAAACACTCTGTGAGGTGAGTGAGGCTGAGAGACTTCAAAGAAGTGTGACTGGCCCAAGGTCATCCAGCAGCTGCATGTGGAGGAGCAGGGAAGCAAACCCGGTTCACCACATTACGAGTCCACCACTCTTAACCACTACACCACACTTGCTCAAGTTGACATGCATGTTTCTCCTGTTTGTCCCCATTTTATCCTCACAACAACCCTGTGAGATGGGTTAGGTATGGAGGCAGTGACAGGCCCAAGTTCACCCTGTGAGGTTCATGACTGAGTGGGGATTTGAACTCTGGTCTTGACTGTTACATCACTCTGAAAATTGTAGCTCTGGGAGAACAGGGGGCCTTTTAAAAACTCATAGCATCTTTAACAAACTCCAGCTCCAAGAATAGTGCTTTAAATGTATGGTGTGAATGTGGCCTAAACCTACTGAAATACAATGCTTATGTTTTCATTATTTTCCAAATTCCTTAATAATATAGGAACTCTAATCATACTCAGTAGAATCTGGGTGAGCTTTTCGTAGGCAAAAACAGATTCAAAACCAGTGGTGCTTGCCTGAGAAGCTTAAAGTGGTTTAGCTAGCAGAACTACCCTTACTAAGAATAGTCATCCAAACCAAAACACTGCTACCCTCCTTCAAAACTAACCTGTCCCCAAATTTTCAAATGCACTTTTCCAACCACCCCCCCAAAGTACGTAAATACAAAACTCTGTATTATTAGGGGGAAGTGTGCATAAAATGCATCTATCAGTGACAATAGCATACAAAAATGCATTCTGGTAGGAGAAATGGCTTGCAAAAATAAAAGGTGTACATTAGGCAAAATTGCAAATGAAAATGTTTATATTAAGGGAAATGTGCATTAAAAAGCTGATGCGTTTTTTGTGAAGATAGCTATACCTATGCGGAAATGTAGCGTACTGAAGACTAGAAACATGAGAAACCAAAATGGATAAATTCATCCATCCCTAATATGGGGATGTGAACAAATCTCAGTGACCAAACCTTATGTGGCAGTTTGCTGATCACTGAGTGAGTTTCTGTAAGCCAACAATGAACAAAGTCTCCCTGTCTAGTCTCTACAACAGTATTTGCCATACAGGGGCAATATTTGGCAGATTATATTGGGAATTTTGACCTGCGGTTCTTTGCCACTCTAAACCTTTGCATCTCCCCAAGACATGCTCTTTACTGTGCATTTGTGATCATTCATGCCCATTATGGTATTGGGTTGGTCAGGCATTATTCCATTTTCAAATCTGTTTGTATCTACTGAAGATTCAGGGTGGACATACTAATTCATTTTCTACCAAAGGAGGTTCTGGGATTTTTTGTATGTGTCCTGCTTTTGTTATGCTTCAGTGCAAGAGTCCCCCCCCCCCCAGCATCACATAGGGGGTAAGCATCGCAGAACAACTAATGAAGCAGAATTATGTGTGGATGGTCCCATAGAAATCCACCATTAATGCACTATTATTGCGCCAATGTCATATTGCACACCCCACCTGCAAAAAGCCTCTTGCCTATAGGATCACTTTACTTAGGAGCAGGGGTGATAAGCAGGCAGCTCCTGAAACAGGAACTTCTTTCTCAAAGGGACACCTGCTGCAGAGCTCTGGCTGCTTCTTTGGTGTTGATCCTGCTAAGTCTGTGCCAATGGGTGATGACAGGAACGAGGATATCTCTCTGATTCTCTGCACAGTTTGTGGACCACTCACACTCCTAATTCAGAGGCCAATCCACCTGCAGGCTATGGGAGCCTGGCAGTGTCCTTATGAGCCCCTGGCTTTGAACTGATCCCCTGTCTCAGATGGGAGTCTTTATCAGCGCCCCCCCTCTCCCTTGGACATTGGGAGTCTTAAGGACCTTGTCACACCCTTGAGAGCTCCTTATGTACCAGCTTGGGTGTCCTAAGACACTGCTGCTGGCCTCTGGCTTAAAGATTACCCGATTAGTTTACAAAGTTCCCATTTTGCTGAGGACAGCAGCAAAGCGCTTAAGTTAGGATAGAATTTCCTCCAGATCCTGCAAGATGTCACAGGAAGGAACCATGTCAACAATAATTTGCTTGTGTCTGAAACAATGGTACTTTATGAGACGAGGGGGAGGGAGACAGGAAAGTGAGGAGAAGCAGCAGAATGCATACGCCACTTGATGCCTCGCACACTCTGGTGAAAACGATGGGTCCTCTGCAGCTTCTTTATTCCCACCCCCCACCCCAAGCATCAAATAAATCTGTCCGTCATGGCAGAGTCCGACACCCAACAGACGTGGGAGATGTGTAAATCTCTAACCTTGCTGCCACAGACCGCCCCCTACCCCCTCCTTCTGACCCAACTTGTGGAGTCAAAAGCTCAGCCCCAGCTCTGAGGAGCAGATGGTCAGGAGCACTAATGAATCAGCCTGTGTATTTACCGCGCCTGCTCCTGCTGGGGAAAGGTTTTAATAAACAGCAGCCAGAATAAATAAGCCCTACAACCAATCCAAGCACTCTGCATTCCTCGTCTCTCCTGCATGCATCAACTCCTGTGCACAGCAAGAGCCTGAAATTCTATTTGTAAGGAATGCTGCTTACCAGAGTTTAATTTTTGTGAGGATTTGCTTTTTTTACTTTTAAGCAGCTGGGTGTTGGGTGTTGCTTTAAGCAAGGCTGGCTCACTTTTTTTTTCCAGCCTGAAGCCCACATCCACCTTTGGACAAGCTTCGAAGGGACTGCAGGCATGCATAAACACACCACACCCAGGACACAGGTGAAAGACATACAGAGAGGCATTAAAATATCCATTGCAGCTCTCAGCTGATTGCAGAATGGGGCAGGGACCTTTTCTATTTATTAACCTTTTTTTGGCCTGCTCTTCATCTGGTTCCATCCCCACTTTGACTGGTGGGTGGCACAATCCACCTGCCAATCACTTGGTGTCATTATGACATCACATAACTACCAAGTAGGGGTTTTTTTTGCCCAGCTGTCATAATCCCTTGTGCAGGGTTCCCAATACCTGGCTGTCAGGCACTTAGAAACTGCCCTGCATAGGACATTGCCAGCCCTATGCTCCAAGCACCAAGCATAGGACCAGCAAAGTGCCTCTCTGTCCTGCCCATCAACTGATGGGGCAGCGGGGGGGGGGGGGGAGAAACTTGCAATTTGCAATGGAGAATTCCCTTGTGAAGCTGATGCTACAAAAGATGGGCATCTTTCTCCCCCATCTCTCCCACGATCAGCTGATGGGAAGAGGAAAGAAACCTGCTTTTTGCAAGCATCTGTTTTGCTCAGCCTAGTGCTGTGATGGAGATTCAAGTCAATATGTTGAATGGCGGTTGCTGATTTGAATCCCCATCATGGCACTGGGCTGGGTGTAGAGATTTAAACTTCTATACTATCTGGTGTTGCAGATAGTATTTTTCTATTTTTTTCTGCCTATCAAAATTGCTGAGGGTCTTAGTGGACCACAAGGAAGGCCTTAGCTGAGGAGTTCTCCACCCTGGTTTTAATGCATAGACATGCATACACAGAGAGGGCTAGAATTATCATTCCTCTGCACTGAGCTTTCCTATTTCTGTTCTTTACATTTAGCCAAATTCTCCAGACTAATCCTAGGATTCTGCTTACTAGGATCTGGCAGTGGGTTTTATTGTATATGTCGCTTTGTGGACCAATGAAGAATAATGTCAATTGTCCTCAGGCACTTATACATCAGTTGCATCCAGTCTAGGCAACTGCAGTGCCTTTAAATACGGTCTGGAAATTTAAGCTACTGTAAAATTTAGTCCTTTTGAGGGCTGTAGAGTTTGAACCTATTATATTAATTTTGAATCAACTGAGTTCAGAGGTGCCAGCTCACAAGGGAGATTTAGGGGGTGTCAATGTTGGAAGTGTGATGTCCCAGTGTCCCGACATCACATGCATGATCTCCTAACACCCCAATGTTATGCGCGTGACATCAGCACCTTGGGAGGAGCTGCCTGGGGGCAGAGCCAAACGTGGCAGCTGCGCATCTTCAATGAGCTGTGGCTCCTCCTTCACCTGGGAGTGCCACCAGCAGGAGGCTGTTTCAACCCTACTTCCTGTCTGGGGCAGGAGGAGGAGAAGGAGCCAGCCACTGGAGCTGCACTGCAGTTGGCCAAATGGACTCAGTCCCCTGGAGCTGGGGCGGTGGCCAAATGGGCTCAGTCCCTTGGAGCTGGCATCCGTGTTTGAGTTGGTTACCCAACTGTTTAAAAGGGCTCAATAGAATAGAATAGAATAGAATAGAATTTATTATTTATACCACGCCCATCTGGCTGGGTTTCCCCAGCCACTCTAGGCGGCTTCTAAACATTAAAAGCTTCCCTAAACAGGGCTGCCTTCAGATGTCTTCTAAAAGTTTGGTAGTTGTTCTTCTCTTTGACATCTGGTGGGAGGGCGTTCCACAGGGCGGGTGTCACTACTGAGAAGGCCCTCTGCCTGGTTCCCTGTAACTTGGCCTCTGGCAGTGAAGGAACTGCCAGAAGGCCCTCGGAGAATGATCTCAGTGTCCAGGCAGAACGATGGGGTGGAGATGCTCTTTCAGGTATACTGGACCGAGACCGATTTAATGGCAAAGAAAATAAAGTAACAGATGTTTGAGATGTAAGGAAAAAGAAGGAACATTTTATGATATGTGCATTAAAAAATATTGGGAAATGATATATGATGAATTGGGGAAAAAATGTTTAAAATGAATTTTGTCAAACACCCTGAAGCCTTTTTGTTAGGTATCTCAAATCAAGAGCTACGAAAAGGAAAATGGACATTATTTATGTATGCTACAACAGCGGCAAGAATCTTGATTGAACAATATTGGAAGACAGAAGAAATACCATCAAAGGAACAATGCCAAGAAAAGCTGATGAACTATGCAGAATTGGCTAAGCTAACAGACAAACTATGAGAGAAGGACAAAAAGGACTCCAAAAGAGTCTGGGAACCATTTACAGTTTATTTGCAGAAACAACAGAATGGACTGGATGCACTATAAATAAACTTTCACAACTTCATTTGAGTAACAGATAGTTTAGAGAAATGATAAGGGATTTTATTTTTGTGTAGGAAAAGCAGGATACGATGAATAAAACTAAATAACTCAGCAGAGGGGGTGTTGAGGGAAGTCCAGAGGAGGGGAGGGAGAATAATTGTAAATAACATGATGAATGAGATTTGTATCATTAATTGTTATAAAATTCAAAAAATATTCAAAAAAAGGGCTCGATTTAAAAGTGCTAATACTAACTTTTGAAGCACTGGATGGTCTAGTACCAAATTGTTTCAAGAACTGTTGACTCTATGCCAGCATCTCTGAGCCCCATGATTGGTCCAGGGCCCCTTTCTGGCCTGCCTAAAACATTGATCAGGCTGGTGAGTACCACAGACAGGATCTTTAAAGTGATGACTCCACACTTGTGGAATTCCGCCCCCTGATAATTCCACCTGGCCTTTTCTGGTAGCCTTTAAGCATACCCCCCCACATGTTTGTGTGTGTGTGTGTTTTAATGCACACATAATTTATTGCTGTTGTAATACAGCTTTTGAGGTTCTCTCGAAACCTCCTGCTTCCATTGCAAGCCTTTCTCACACAGGGAATACCCTACCCAGGCCCATGAGATGCTACAACATTTCTTCGTGTTCTATCCAGGCAAGCAAGATGCATTATCACAGTTCAAGGACACATTCCATCCAGGGGGACAATACACCCATGGGGCAAACCACAATACAGCTGGTTAAGGATATGACCTGCACTGAGGAGTGTCTGGAGATCCAGACATAGAGGCATGGAGGAGGGCTGCATTTGGTCCTCTGGTCCTGAGGTTCTCTATCACTGCTTTATAGGGCATGCTTGAGGTGGAATGTTTCATCCAACCACAAAATAGAATGTTCTTCAAATAAAAAAATAAAATAAAATATCACAGTGCTTTTTTGCTTTCTGAGACAAACTATGTTGTTGAGTTTGAGAAAGGGCAAGATGATTTCAGGAACCAAAAATAACATCTGTAGGTAATTAAATTTCATGCTCCAGGGCACAAATTGATAACCTGAAAGAGATCAGGATGGAATTCCCATTGAACTGGAGATATTCGCTGGCAATTAATTTTCGCTCCACTCACAGATTTAGGGAAAGGAAGCAGCCATAATTAATTTAGAGTGATTACTGCTAATAGCTGGTTAAGTGGTAAAACATGAGCACAGAGACTATCAAACAGCAGGGCTGAAACACACACATTCCAGTATAAATGAACATCGGCTTTCCTACCACTAAAAATGAGGGCTCTGTACAATTCTTCCCACAAATCATGGCCAAATTCATTACCTATTTTCAGTGTGAGTACGTTTATAAATTTCCCCTGAAACTCTGCAATTGGCTTCTGTTGGAAGTGGAAAACTAAAGACAAATAAGTGGTCCTATCCAGAAGCTATGTGCAAATGGCCGCACAAAATTCTCCAGCCTATTTGTGGACAGATTTTTCTTTAGGAGGGGGGGGACATTACACTGCATTTCTGCAAGGGGAAGAGAAATTATCCAACAGTTTCTCAGGTGGTGGCACTGTCATTGCTGTTGCTCTGTGAAATTTCTTAAGCAAAAACAGTGGCCACCAAACAAGTAAAAATACAAAATGGTGGGGGATAATAAGAGAATATTCTGCAAAGTGGCCTTTTCTGGAAAGGGGTGGTACGGGAGAAAAATTTAAATCTACCCTATTAAATTCTAAGGAATTTCAGCTCAGCTCTAATCCTATCTAGAAGTGCAGCTTACAAGGTACAGCTAAGGCACACTGGCCTTAGTTCATGGGTAGAACATTGGCTTGGCATTTAGAAGGCCCAGGTTCAATCCCCAACAGTATTCCCAGGTAGAAATTGTCCCCTTTCTGAAACCCTGAAGAACCACTATCAAGCACTGTTTCAGTATCTTCACTACCTCCACAGAATCTGTTGGAGAGACAGAATTGGGTGCTATTGGCCCACTAAAAATCTCTAGATAACCTTTCCCGGCATTGTTGAGTAAATGTTTAAAAAAGTAGGGGGCAAGATAGAATGGGACCTCATAGGTAAAAAGCCCTGGGGCCAAATGATCATTCTCCAGTGTTACCTAGTAAGTCTCTAGGACAGGAGCTGGCATAAGAAAGTGTTGCCCACGCCAACCCAGTTAAGTGGTCCAAAAGGCTGCTTGACAGTATCAAAAGCCACTTTAATACCTAGCCCATGCAGTACATTGCATAAATAATTTGAGAAATCAGCAGCAGGTAAACTTCATTCCTCAGGGTCAAATGTAACCCTCGAGGCCGTTGGAACTTTCCCAGGGCTACACACCCTTCACTAGCACTGCATCACACAATCTTCAAACATGTTTGCTTAGCTGGAATGTGTATTTAAACCATGCCAATCGTTCCTGCTCAGGTCCTGCTTGTAGGGTATCTGGTTGGCCACTAGGACACTAGACTAGACTAAACTTTTTGGTCTGATTTGGCAGCTAGGTCTGGGAAGGTGGGGTCCTGGCTGACTCCTCCTGTGAGTCTGATTGCTCAGGATGCCTAGAGAAAAACAGAAATCGGTACCATGAATTTCTGTTCCCAGGGTTATTGGCTCTCACATGAAACTGTAGGGCATCCTGTGCCACATCTGCCTGAAAGGTGGCAGCTATGGAGAGTTTGAGACTGCCTTTGATGTTTTGTGGGACATCCTCCATTGCTGCTAGTTTGTTAGCCCAGAGCGTACTTACTCTAGCCATGATGGATGTAGCTACTGAAGCTCTGAAAGACGATGTTTCTGCCTCAGAATCGCTATGGGGGCCGCCTCATGCTGTTTGTCACATACATTCATTGGTTCTCATTCTTCTTTGGTAGGAATAACCACTGAAGAAGACAATGCTGCAACTGGAGAATCCATGATTGTTGTGACCAGTGAGAAAAAGATGTTTGTTGGCCAGCATATAGAAGGCCTTCTGGCGTCCTGGAGTCACCCATTCAATGGTACATATTTCTTGGAATGCATCCAGAAATGGAAGAGTGATCATGTGTGGTTGTCCTTCCAAAGAAACGCTCTTGGCCCCTTTGGTGGAAGTTGTTGTTGACTCTGCTTCTGTAGGAAGCTCTTGGGGCAGTTTGAAGACTCTCCTAGCCTTTACCATGATGGCTGAGAAGAATTCAGATTAGAAGAGCCTAACCGTCAGGTGCTGGTGTGGTTGCTCAAGAGCAAACAGGCAAGACTCCAACTTGTCTTTTCCAGGCTTTATTATCTGTACAAACTATTTACAGTGCAGAGCGTTGCAAGTCCATGTCCGCTCAGTCGTTAGCAGAATCTGGGAGTGATACCTTCCCCAGCATAACCGTTGTGTGACCCCCATCCTTCTCCTCCCCTCTCTGCGCCCAAACCTACTGTGCAGAGTGGGTGCTGGCAAAGGGGGACTTCCCTTCCCTCTGCTTTGCTCAGGCTCGGTGTCGAGGCTCTCCCTAGCATTTCCTTGTCCCTGCACCCGCTCCCCACTGGAGTGGGGCTTTCTTCCTCACCAGAGGAGGAACTGCTTCGCAAGATCTTCAGAGGCTCCCTGTAACACAACTGCCCTTCCATCTCTCGCCTCTGAGCTGATGGCAGTTCCCCGACACTATCGTTTAGGGGTGGTGGCTCCAATTCTTCTTCAGAAAGTTCCCCTTCCTCCTTGTCCCCTGATGCATTGGTCTGATCAGCCTGAGTCTGAGAAGATGCTGAGGCCAGTTGCCACCTGTTTGCTGTGAGACCTTTTGCCCCCTTTTCCTCTAACCCTAGAGGCTTTGCACTTGTGTTTATGTCCGTTATGACTTCCACTGTGGGGGTGGTCAGACACCAGAGCAGGGGAGTGGGATGTGGAAGGAGAGGTACAGGAGGAGTGGGATAATGAGGAGGAACAAGCAGAAGAGGGGGAGGGTGACCTGGTTCTCCTCTTCTTCCCTTTTTATGTTTGGCAGATCTTCTCTTCACAGAAGCCTTGGCTTCTGGTAGGGAATGCAGTAGAGGTGGAACAGCTGAGGAAGGACAGACTCTACTAACCCTAGCCGTCTGTGCCACTATGCCCTTGATCCGGTTAATAAACACCAGGAAATGCCCCTCCCTAGAAAAAGTCACCTTGGGGATTTCTGGGAGAGTAGAACTTCTCTAACTCAGTGGTTCTTAACCTTGGGTCCCCAGATATTTTTGGCCTACAACTCCCATGATCCCTAGCTCACAGGACCAGTGGTCAGGGATGATGGGAGTTGTAGGCCAAAAACATCTGGGGACCCAAGGTTGAGAAAGGCTGGTCTAACTGGTTGTGCACTGCTTGGTTCCCCATTTGTCTTTGCTGTGAAGGCGAATGGGGGTCCCTCTGATAGGATGCCTTCAGTTCCACTGCTAGGCATTTTGTGGGCTCTGATAGGAAACTCTCCCCAAGCAGCCCTGAGAGACTGGGAGGGAAGGAAAGTGGCGGAGTAAGGACCACAGGGCTGAATTCTGCAGCTTCTCTGCTTGCCACACCTCCTCTTCCTCCTGCTGAGGTCTGTAGTCTTTCTGGGTGCCTTTCTGAGGCGCTACAAGTTCCAGAACATCCCCCTGTTCTCCAAAGGAGATCAGGTGGGAGAAAGTTGGGGGAAGGGGCTTGAGGATAGCACAGGCAGAGGAAATTGATGACAAAACTGAGTAGGGGAGGAGGACTGAGCTCCTATGGAGCTCTACAGGATCCGATCATTCCAAGTGCAAGGCAGGGTCGGTCTGGGATGGACCCTCCCACAGGGAGGATATTTGAAGTGAACCCTGTCTGTCCAGACTCAGGACTGCCTTCCAAGATCCCTGGAGAATATCATGGTGGGGTATTGTCTGGGAGTTTTTTTAAAAATCAGGTTCAAGATTTAATCCTGGAGATGCTTATTTTTATTGCTGTTATTGGTATTAATGTTTTTGAATCTTTATTCTTAGATCTTGTTAGGACTCGTGTGGGGATTGTTTAATCTTATTGTATGTTTAGTAAACTGTTTTCATTTATTGTTTATTACTACTTAAATTGTGTAATAGGTAAATATTTTGATGTGGTAAGCCGCTTCGAGCATGGTTCAACTATGGAAAGATAGCAGTCAAATGAATGATAATGATGAACAAACATCCTGCTGAAAACGCTGGAAGCGGTCTGCCTGGGCCACCCTCCGTTTAGGGTGATGGTATTGGCCAATTGACATTTACAGAGAAGGGAGAATGAGTGCTTCTGTCAGGATTTTGGCCAGTGCCCACTGAGATTATTTTGGTCTCCCTCCTCCTCTCTGCTGAGTTCTCAAGGTCAACACTGAGCTTAAGTAGGAGAGCGCTGACAGCCAGTGCTGCTAAACCCACACCCTGGACTGGGTGTAAGAAAGAAGGCAGGCAGCTGGGGGCCCTGTTTGTCCTAATGGACCAGCCTCCACTGATAGGGCAGAGAGATCAGGAAGATCAAAAGCAGGTGTAGCCAGAGCCAAAGACAGGTGGAGTAATACCATGGTAATACATGGCAAGCATGTAGGGACTGGCTGATGACAGAATGACACTGGTGCGGCGGGGCAAAACTAAGCTTTATTTCACCGGGATCAAAGACCCAGTTTAGCACGTACACACCTATGTGCATTTGTGTGTGCGCGCACACACACACACACAGGCTAGGAGTATCAATGGTACCCTCTGAAGCTTCACCAGGGGCAAAAAAACCCACAACCCTGGCTAGCCCCCCCAAGCTACGGCTCTGGGTGGGGTAGCATCCTATTCACCCTAATGGACTAGCTTTCACAGATTTCTGCATTCAATATTTCGTTCCTGCTCCTCCTGTTTGTTTGCACCAGTTAGAGAGAAAGCAATGTTCCCACCTGGAAAGGCATTTCCTGTTTATTGGTAAGACTGGTCAGGCCTGCGCTGAATTATTCAGACGGCGGAAACAGGGTGCCTGAATGCTGGCTCACCCAGGTGTCATTCCGTTCCTCTCCCCACATTGTGGTTTTGGGGCTATTGATTGTTCTCTATTTACCTTCTCCCTCCCCTTTAAGCTCCCTGGCCAAAAGGTTCTTTGAGTCCAAGGTCACATTACAGAAACTTTGGGGTGGGGGGCAGGCCGAAGCGAGGGAGTTTTCAGGGATGCTCCTTTCCAGTTGCCATGAATCAGCAGAAAGAGACACCCAGTTCAAATGGAATAAGCCTTAGTAATCATATGAGCTGGGATATGTTTGGCAAGATCGCCCCCCCCCCCAATCTCTCTTTCTCTCTCTTTTCCTTTAGCCCAAACCAAAGCAGATTTACTTTTATGAACATCATGTAGCTCATGCATTCTCCTGGGACTCGCTTAGTGCATGGACAGAAATAGAGAAACAAGCAGTGTCTTGCTCCTTTCTATCGTTTTTTTTTAAAAAATGTGTGCACGCAGAATTCTAGGAGGATTTAATATATATATAAACAGTCTTGGCCATTTGTATTGGCAGTATTGAGTAACCCCAGTGCTATGCAAATCAACTTGGGATTTCAGGAGCCTTAAAGGAGTATACTTCTTTACAAATTTTGTACTGAAGTAAGCTTCACTTTAATAAACATACCCTCAGAACTGGTAATTTGCTGGTCATTTTACAGACAGGGTAGCTAAATATATATATGTCCCCTCCCCAAAGGACTGCTGTTTTATCTTTCTCCTAGGCCTCGTTTGAAACCATGCATTTGAAATGCTATGATACCATTTTATACAGCCACTTGCTTCCTGCAAAGAAATCTGGGCACTGTAGATTGTTAACAGTGCTGAGAATTGTTAGGAGACCCCTTTCCCCCTCACAGCTACAATCTCTCAACCTGCGGGTCCCCAGATGTTGTTGGACTACAATTCCCATCACCCCTAGTTAGCAATGCCAGAGCTCAGGGATGATGGGAGTTGTAGTCCAACAACATCTGGGGACCCACAGGTTGAGAACTGCTGCCTTAAGTGGTTTAACAAGCAACCACTCTTCCCAGGAACTCTGGGGATTGCAGCTCTGTCTACTGGTCCATCCAGCTCAGTATTGTTCACACTGACTGGCAGTGGCTCTCTGGCTTTTGGATAGGAGTCTCTCCCAGCCCTACCTGGAGATGATGGGGATCAAATTGGGGACCCTTTTGCATGCAAAGCAGATGTTCCACCCACTGAGTTATGACCCTTCCCCTAAAAACCAAGTCTGACTCCAGTCCTCATGGTTCTGAATAAAGGACTGGTTTAAATGGGGAAACCTAGGAAGCTGCCTTCTACTGAGTCAGACAATCAGCCTATCCAGCTCAGCATTATCTACTACACTGACAGACAGAAGTTCCCCAAGATTTCAGACAGGGTTCTCTCCCAGCCCTATCTGGAGGTAATTGGGGTTGCATGCAAAGCAAGTGCTCTACCACTGAGCTACGCTCCTTCCTCTAAAGCTATTACCATTACAGTCGTACCTCGGGTTATAGGCGCTTCAGGTTGCGCTTCTTCAGGTTGTGGACTGCCGAAACCTGGAAGTACGGGAACGGGTTACTTCCAGGTTTCGGCGGTTGAACATACGCAGAAGTGCTAAATCACGCATGCGCATGTGCAGAAGCACCAAATCGCAACCCGTGCATGTGCAGACGCGGGTTGCGAACGTTGCGGGTTGCGAACGTGCATCCCGCATGGATCACATTTGCAACCCAAGTGTCCACTGTATCATTCTAGTTGTATAGAATGGCAGGGTTGGTGTCAGGCAAGCGGTGCCAGAGCACTTGCCTCCTTCTTCCCGTTGCATGATGGACTTAGAACACCTGAACAGGACATACCTAGCTTCAGTAATGGTAATACAGTGGTACCTCAGGTTACAGATGCTTAAGGTTACAGACTCCACTAACCCAGAAATAGTGCTTCAGGTTAAGAACTTTGCTTCAGGATGAGAACAGATATTGTGCTCCAGCAGCACGGCAGCAGCAGGAGGCCCCATTAGCTAAAGCGGTCCTTCAGGTTAAGAACAGTTTCAGGTTAAGTACGGACCTCTGGAACGAATTAAGTACTTAACCCGAGGTACCACTGTAAATGGGACTGGGTAGTTGTAAAGTAAGTGCAGTTACAGCTAAAGTCACTAATTGGCACTAATGATAATAGGGCAATATAACATTGTTACGGAAATGACAATGGGGGCACATCTTTAAGATTGGGTTTCCGCCTCCCCCCTTTACTCTTAAGCCCCGGGATGATGACCCGAAGCCCTTCTCCCCATCGGTCGCACAAGCACAACACACACATCTTTTGATTGCCTAAATGTATGACATTCCTGAATGTATTCTTTCAACTTGACGGCTCAGGGAAGATACCTGGCTTTATAAATTTGTAGAAAATCCATACTTTAACTGATTCTCCTCATTCCAACACCATTTTAACCCTTAAAGAAAGGTGAGTTTGGGCTCCATCTCCCTCCATGAACCAAGAAGCAGGAAGTCATGTAGGCAGCAGGAACAGGGCATCCCGCCATAATTCCCCAAGCGTGAGAGCACATACACCCCACCCCACCAAGGGAGTGACCAAGGGGGCAATAATAGATATCTGCAGAGGCAGTTTAGAAAGTCAGGTGTTCTGAAAGCCCATCTCCAGAGTTCTGAGGGCAAGGATGTGTAAAGAGTTTTATTGTTCTTTCGGTGATGGTACTTAAGAGGTGTTGAGAACGGTGTCTGATAAAGTGACCTAATATTGAACTTGTGTAACCCTAGTATAAAGTTAAAGGGACCCCTGACCATTAGGTTCAGTCGTGGCCAACTCTGGGGTTGCGGCGCTCATCTCGCTTTATTGGCTGAGGGAGCCGGCGTACAGCTTCCAGGTCATGTGGCCAGCATGACTAAGCTGCTTCTGGTGAACCAGAGCAGCGCACGGAAACGCCGTTTACCTTCCCGCCGGAGCAGTACCTATTTATCTACTTGCACTTTGTGCTTTCGAACTGCTAGGTTGGCAGGAGCAGGGACCAAGCAACGGGAGCTCACCCTGTCACGGGGATTCGAACCACTGACCTTCTGATCGGCAAGTCCTAGGCTCAGTGGTTTAACCCACAGCGCCACCCACATCCCTTGTAAACCCCTTCATTGATGTATCAATGATGCTGCTTGAAGTGTACTCTGGGGGAAAGAGGGAAGATTTAAAAGAGGATGTCACCCCATGCTTGGGGTTCTTACTCCTGTGGGGACCTGTTGCACAACAATAAAGGTTGTGGTCTACTGACCAATGTTTTGCTCCAAATTACTTGGCTGGATCTTCATTCTTTTACTGACCGCATGTACCTGTGGGGGGACTTTCACCCCAATGAGCTGGGCTGTTGAGTAGTCTCTCACCCCGGATTTTTTCCTTAACAACATGAACCACATAAGGGTCAGATTTAAGGTGCTGGTTTTTGACCTTTAAAACCCTTCACGGCCTAGGACCCTCGTACCTACAGGACCGCTTCTCCTGGTATGCCCCACGGAGAGCCTCAAGGTCCATAAATAGCAACACCCTAGTGGTCCCAGGCCCTAAGGAAGTTAGATTGGCTTCAACCAGAGCCAGGGCCTTTTCAACACTGGCTCCGGCCTGGTGGAGCGCTCTGCCTCATGAGACCAGGGCCCTGCAGGATCTGATTTCTTTCCGCAGGGCCTGTAAGACAGAGTTGTTCTGCCTGGCCTTTGGCTTGGAGCCAGTTTGATTCCCTCCCCCTCATTCTTTTTTCTTTTTCCTTTCTCCTCCTGTGATGAGGCTGCATTTTAATATTTTAATGTTGTATTTTAATCATGTTTTGTATTCATTCAACTTGTTTTTATTATTGCTTGTTAGCCGCCCTGAGCCTGTCCTTGGTTGGGGAGGGGAGGGTATAAATAAAAATTATTATTATTATTATTATTATTATTATTATTATTATGTGTTATTTGTTCCTCAGCAATCACAAGAGTACATGTCTGCTTCTTCATTCACAACATCCATACTGGAGAATTACCTGAACTTGAATTTACCTCTTTCCCTCCCAATTCACCCTACCCCAATATGTGAGGTTGTGAACAGGGACTGATATTATCTTTTAATCTCTGTGCAGCACTTAGAAAATCATGGTGCTTTATTACACAATTTTAATCTTTTTTAAATACTAATATTTTGACCCCTGTTTCAAACTCCAACAGAGAAGCTCAGGACTCCTAACAATATGCAACATGACATCAGAAGGGGGGAAAATAGCAGTAATCTCAATAGATTCAAATAAACAAAGACAGACAGATAGGCCCAACAATTCCTTTCACCTATTCTATTTCATCTCCTTCATTCTCAGCCCAGTAATGATATTAGGTCTGCATGTATTAGGAGATTATAGTATTAAAAGAAAATGAATGAGAGGCAGGGGAAAAAATGTGTCTGAATACACAAGAGAAGTAGAAAATTGGAAACGTCTAGGTCAAAAGCAAAGCAACTAGTGGATCATCTGCCACCCCGGCAGCTCCAGTTGTCAGTTCCAGGAGTGATGGTGGGATTCCCTTGTAACAACGGAACCTCTGGTAGAAGCAATATTAGACACTGCCCCCTCCCCTCTATTTAGGGGTACTGTCTATTTCTTAAGGTCAGATCTGCATCATACACACCAATGCACATCCGAAGCACATGACTTCCCCCAAAGAATCTTGGGGACTGTAGTTTCTCCTTCACAGAGTTACAATTCTGAGCATCCTTAAAAACTAGTTTATTTGTGGACTAACAAAAACCTATGACAGTAAGTACCACTCCTTTTTGCTTGCCTTATTTCCATTCCAGACCTCCAGATGAGCATGCAGATTATGGAAATTTCTCTTCCCGTTATTGTTGCTGATTGATATCTCTGAAGTCCTTACTCTGCCCCAGCAATAGCACAGGCACCCTAATGCAGTGTAAGATGGCACTGCCCAACTGGACCAACTTCAAGGGATGCTCCACATCAAAATGTATTGAGTAGTCTATGCAGGAGGCTATCAGAGCATAGATTGTTGAGGCCAAGCCAGGGGTTGGCAACCTAAGGCCCATGGGCCACAAGCAGCCTTTAACTGGCCCCAGAGTCGCCCCCCAAACCGAGCCACCCGCTCAGCGAGTCCCTGTGCACTGCGCTAAACTGGTGCAACACAGCACAGGAACTTGCTTCTGCGGCGCCGGAAATTGCGTCTGTGCAGGCGCATACGCTGGAAATCGCAGGTGCGCGCGCGATCCAGCCCACAGAAGGGATCTCCGCTGGAGTGAACCAGCCCAGGTGAGGTAAACCTTGCTGACCCCTGGGCCAAGCTATCCCAGCCCCCAAATGGCTTTCTGCTATTTATGAGGAGGGTTCTTTGTGTGTGCGTAGTGAACACAAGTTGGTTGTTCTTTTGCTCTTTCATGTGCTGCACGAAAATAACACACAATAACAAAGTGTCAGCTAGCCAGGGTTATAGTGATTATATTAACATGCCATTTCCCACTGATTGCTCCACCTCCCCAATTTTTCAGCTGCATGACACTTTGCATATTAAAGCAAATGGTTTCGTTTTTTTAAAAAAAAAAACTTACAAGGGAATTTCCTGTTAAAACAACAAATCAAAGCTATCCTTCCTCCCACTCCCTGGCTCCCAAGTACCGTGGTACCTCAGGTTACATACACTTCAGGTTACAGACGCTTCAGGTTACAGACTCTGCTAACCCAGAAATAGTACCTCGGGTTAAGAACTTTGCTCCAGGATGAGAACAGAAATTGCACAGCGAGAGGCCCCATTAGCTAAAGTGGTACCTCAGGTTAAGAATAGTTTCAGGTTAAGAACGGACCTCCAGAACGAATGAAGTTCGTAACAAGAGGTACCACTGCAATGAAACAATGCTAACCAGGACTCTGTGCTTGGTGTCACTTGAACATAAAAGGTGCTGTGATTTACATGAGAGTGGGGTGAAATGTCATTGTGATAAATGCTCTATCTTACTGGGCAATTTGCATTTTAAATTTTTATCTTTGCAGTGAAAAAAACGGCTGGAATTTCACTCAAGCATCTGAACTCCCAGCAGAGAGAAATAGATTATATGGCAGAGGGGGAAGGGGTTAATGACATTCTGGGCTGAAATTTGTGTCCCTAAGAAGATTATCTCTTCTGTCAACTGGGCTGGGCGTGTCCAGGCACACAACAACACCCTGAGTTCCAGCTTCCAGGGAGTGATTTTTAAGAGCCTCCTTCATACTAAAGGGGTAATCGCATCACCATCTGATGTGGCTTCAGCTGCGCAAGTGCACACACATACTCCCCCCCCCCAGCCCCCATGACAGCCTCACTTCACCCTATAGCCCACCTAGAAATTTCTGATCCTCTTAGGGTGAGCGAGAATTCCAAATAAAGGACAGACACGAAGCTGCAGCCACTTGTTTGCGATTTTGATCACGACTGGCAGCAGAGTGACGCGCCACCCGATCCTACGCATGTTTACTCAAAAGCAAGTCATGCTGAATTCTACAAGGCTCACTTCCAAGGAAATGTGCACAGTATAGCAGCAGTCCCAGGCATTTTTAATGTGTGGGGAATTTATAAGTACTGAGAAGCTTTCAGCTGTGTGAGCCCTCACTTGGCAATCTGAAGTGACACAATTCAGACGCAGGGGGGATGTTGTAGCTCAGTGATAGAGCATCTGCTTTGCTTGCAAAAGGTCGCAGGTTCAATCCCAGGCTTCTCAAAGTAGGGATGGGAAAGACTCTGCCTGAAACCCTGGCTGGTAGTATGGAGGACACTGAGCTCATAGTCTGACTCAGTACAACGCAGCTTCCTATGCTATCTCCACAAGTAGGCCTCAGCTACAAGGTCATTTGTTGGCCTTAGGAAATCCACAGTGCTGTTCTCCCTAATGTCTTGGTATATGGGAATAATAATAATAATAATCCCCTTTCTCACTGGATTTAAAAACGCCATGAGTAATGCATGTGAAGTTCCTTAGAGTTTTATTTTCCCAAAATATTTTTTGACCCCTGAGTCCACTGGCGCCTTCCTTTTGTGTGGGTGGTGCCATTTCGGCTATATAAGAATGGTCATTCAACCCTGAATGTTGCTAATAGAGGGGATGCTTGTTATTACATTGACTTGGGTGTGGAAAACGGGAGGAAGAACCTGAGTACTGCAGAAGTAGGTGTGGCAGCTCAATACAGTATAGCCAGCCCTGAGGAGGCAAAGGAATAGTAGAGGATTTGTGGAGAATATTAGGGGGGGAAATGGAAATTCTATCATCAGAGGTATACCCATGGTTTGGCCACTGTGAGCAAGAAACAGGCTCAGGTTCAGGAGGTTCAGGTGGTGCTTCCTTCACATTTCTCCTTTATGTGCTCCCATACCCTCTCTTGATTCCTGATTTGAGCAAACCATTGCTTGCAAAGCTGTATGAATCAGGCAAACTATGGTATGCATCAACCATGGTATGCATCAACCATGGTTTCCTTCCAAACCAGAGTTGGGAGCTACAGTTTAAAATCTGGTTAGGAAGTAGCATTCGAAAGACAGAGAAGTGGGAGAGTTTTTCTCTGAACCGGGCCTTGTAGCTCAGGTTTGCTGCCCTAGAACGTAACTGTCTCCTCTTTCAAGCCAGCTCCAGTGGTATTGCATCTGCCTTTTTAGGCCAAGCAGCCACTACTTCACAGCCACACTCAGGCACTGCTACAAGTTAAAAAGTAACGGCACTAGAACCCAAAGGAATCCTGATAAATCTCATCAGAAACTGCAGTCACCTGTTTCCAGGGATGGAAGGATCTGACAATTTTGGTTCTCTTGGTTTCTCATTTTTATGTAAGAACCACCCTGCTGGATCAAGCCAATGGCCCATCTAGCCTGGCATCTTCTCACAGTGCCCAACCAGATGCCAATCCCCCCCTCTTAATATTTAAAGCAAATTTGCATTTTTTAAAACCTCATGATTTTTTTCTCCTAATAAACACATTTCTTATGCAGTTTAGACTAATGCACACATTCTTACAAGCAATTTCTCCTAATAAAACACACCTTTCTATGTTATTTAAACTAAATATATTCATTTTTATGTACACTTTCCGCCAAGTATATGCATTTCTGTGAACACTGGTTGGAGCACTGTCTTGCAAAATGCAGAAACATGTGAATTTCAGGGGAGAGCTGTGTTTTGGTTTCCATATTGTTTAAGAACATCCAAATTTGCCTTTCAATGTGAACTGAATTGAATTTCTGCCCTCCCCTATCCTAACTTGTACCAAAAGTTGCATTACTTGATTTTTATTTATTATTACATTTGTATACCACCCTCCCTCCCAAAGGAATCTAGAGGAACAAACAAGCTACAAAACAATATTTTTAAAAAATGATGCGAAGGCAAAAAGTACCCTGTGCTCTGGGAGACACCTAGAGTTGCCAGACCTCCAGGTCTGTACAGAAGTCTCCATGTTTGCCTGGCCCCCTCCAGATGGCAGCAGGTGGAGGGCCTAAATCTACAGGTGGACAAGAGTGTATTTAATTAATAGATATGTTAATAAGAATGTGCATGCAGAGTGTAAGCTTCAGTCTGGGAGGAGCTGGCTGCAAATTATAGCAAGACACTCGGTGGGATCTGCCCTCCACACTCTCAACCTGTTTCCAGGGACCGGTCCCATGACATCACCAGAGGCCACCCCCTAAGTATCAGGTTTGGGCCCTGAATTCTTAGTGTCTGGGATGCTCCTGGTCTAGCAACCCTAGAGACAACAGTTCCTTACAGAGGCATAGATCAGTTTCCTCTTTTTTTGCAGGTGAAAACACACACACACACACACACACACACACTCTTACACTTCTCTGTATCACTTCCTATCACCTAGCTGCAACTAAGGGCATCCAGGAGTTAAGCTTCTTGGCTCCCACGCTCAGCAGTTTCCTTATAGGCTTTGGAAGGGCTTGGCTCTCACTAAGGAAAGGAATAACACACATTCCCATGCATACTTACACATAAGCAGGTGGATCATATGAAAAAAGGAGCACAACTGCAGCAGGCAAGCCAGTCGCTGTATAGAGCAAAGTGCATTATTGATTCAGAGAATCAGAAAATGCTTAGGACGTTGGGAAATTGTCCTGCTCTTTAAAAGCCTGTGTGCTTCCCGAGCTTGAGAGTTGCAGGCCTTGCAGAGCAGACTCACGATGCTGACATAAATATTTTATTATGTTAAAAAAAAACACCACCAAAAAAAAACCAGGGGCCTGGATAATTTTGAGCATGGGAAGGACAAGGAGAGAAAAGGGGAAAGTGGAATGGCAGGGTACAGGAGAGCGAAGCAAAGAACAGCCAGATATGCTTCTGAAAAGGTGGTCAGGGAATCCATCCAAGAAAAAATATACTGTAATAATGATGATGGTTACACAGGGAATTTTGATTCCTGGCCTTTCGAAAACATGCATGTCCCACTGCTCTCATCCCTAAACCTGACCAAAAGCCCTAAGGACAGGCTGCAGGTCATAGGACTGATCTAGCAGGCTGTCATGTTATTGTGACGGCCCCAAGTCAGGTCTCCACAACAAGCTGCCCTGACTGGAAATATGAAGAGATCATATCTGCATCCAGTTGGGAGTATGTGGACAGACTGATTTTGACTCAGCAGATTTATCTTTCTATCCCTCAGCTGCAGTTCATGACTGGCCCTGAATTAACATTAGGCTGTTTATCCAACTAGCTGTTCCGGTGGCACGAGAAGAAAGGGGAGGTATCGATGCTTCTTCCCTAGCATGAGAGCTTGAGACCACAGCCCTGACAGCTGCTAAGGATTCCTGACTTTCATCACAGGGATCATTGTTAGGGAATACAGTGCAAGAAAGAAAATGACATTTGAAAAGCTGCTTTTATCTCTCATATGCACCAGATTGCACGGGCACACACACACCCTTCAACTGTATTTGCTTTTGTAATATGGGCGAGTCCCTGCAAAGTTCCATCGGCAGATGATTTTTGGAAAGTTCCTCTCTTATAAAAATATTGAAGTGGGGCTTGAAATTTGACAGGGTGATTTGTGACTTGGAAATGTGCCAGGGAGTTTGGTTCAAGGCACCACAGTTTGCTGTATAGGAAGGACACTGGTTTCATCTTGTTCATATTATCAATACTGCTGCTGCTGCTGCTGTTAAATTTATTACCCACCATTCACCCAGGCAGGTCCCAGGGCAGATTACAACAATTGACATCTGTGCTTTGCATCTGTACGCCTGTGATTTGTTATTGTTGTTGTTGTTACTGTTATGACTTTGGGGGGTCTGTATGATACCCTGGTTCCCTTACAATCCTTTGGGAGTGTTAATGCTGCAAGTTCCTCCATCCTATGCTCAGCCTGCATATCTTTGCGAATAAAACCAGATATACTAAGGACACCATTGTCTCTGCTTACTTTCATTTTGAAAAAAAAATGAATGCTTGGGAAATTGGTTGGAACACCTAAAGTCTCTCACTGCTCTGAGATTGGGTTGGCATGTAACAAAACTACTACTACTACCACCACTACTACTAATTCTACTTTACCAATGGAAAAACAAGGCTGTGTTTGTTTGAATAGCATCTGCCTAATCTGCATGTCCTCAAATAATATACAAACAGAAATGTAGCTATCCTTCGATTTTCACACTTCTCCGAGTTTTGTGATGCAGTTCTCCAATCATGTGATGTGTACAAAAATGTGTGTACTGAGGCACAGTGTGCCAAAAATGCATATACTACTATTTTAAAAAGCATGCATAGATTCATGATACTAGGGAAACTGCTTGCAAAAATGTGCATGTTATAGCTATTATTGTTATTACCACTGATTTATTAATCACCTTCTAAACCACCATATTAGAACTGTACTAAAAGGCTGGTGAGTTTTTGTGTGAAGACTGCTTTTTTTTAAAAAAAAAATGCTCAGATTGATGCTAAAAACGAGAAATTGAGAGAAAACAAGATCAAAATATTTGTCCATCACTAGTTTGATTTCAGGCTTCCCAAGTCCATCCAAAGGACCCTGAAGGCTCTTCATATTTGGAGAAGTGGACAGTAAACCAATTACCGTACTGAAATCTCCCCTCTCTGTACCTTCTCTTTAAAGGCTGCAAATCACCAAACTTCTTATTTCCAATCCACTACAGAGGTGGGGAGATAAGTGTAGATTTAGGCCGATACAGGCGTGGCCTCAGGATCTGTCAAGCTAACAAATTTTTCCTGGATGCACAACTCACTCATGCATGCTCAACAACATCTTAGCAGTGCTTTGGCTGTGCAGAGAACCCAAGTGCCTCAGACTTCTTATTAAGCATAGGGGAGGAAGGGAACAGCAGTGGTGCACTTAGGATCCTTTTGACTCTGGGCACAATCTTATTGCAGGAGAGGGCAGGGAGTCTCTTTAGATGGCAATGTATATTCCACCACTGAGTTCAAAAACTGGCAAGCCATCCCCAGGCTCTGTTTGGGGCCATAGGCATGGCTGGGGTGGGTGGGGGAAATCAATTAAAAAATACTTAACTGAGGTTCTGCCCCCCCCAACAAAGGCCTGCCCCCACTAACAAAAATCCTGGCAAGGCCCATATTTGGGGCCCTCCTGCTCATTATGCTGAATGGGCTTCTGCCCCCAAATCAGTGGAGGCTGATCCATTAGGGAGAATGGGGCACTGCCCCCACCAACCTCCGTCTGCCCTCAGACAGCCCCCACCTCCCTCCCTCCTTGTTGCTACCTGTCCAGGGGTTGGTGGTGACTGTCCGCTTCCTTCTCCTTAGTCTTAGGGTTACCCTTGTAGAACTCAGCAGGGAGGAAGATGGGGACAAAACATAGTTTATCTAGTTTTGGTTCCACCTGTCATTGGCCCTGGCTCCACCTCCTGTTGGGCTCCCTGCCTCCCCTAACCTCCCTGTTCCATTGGGCACCAGCCACCACAACCCAATGTTCAACTTTGTCAGCACTACTGTGACGCACTCATAGAATCCTAGAGATGGAGGAGGGCTGGTAAGACCAGCTAGTTGTATTGCCTCCTTGATGCAGGGAATCTAGAGTTACTGCAGTCCCGACAGATGTCTCCATAGCCTCTCCTTGAAGACCTACAGCAATTGAAAGCCTACTGCCTCTCCCAGGTGATTCATTCTACTGCCCAGCTCCTGTGAGATGCAAGAGATTTCTCTTAATGTTGAACTGAAATCTAGCCTCCCATAACTTAAACCCATTAGATCCTTTCAAAACAAAGTATTTCTCTTAAAACATTCCTTCCTCCCACCCTTCTGTTGGCATGCAGGTCAAATTCATCCACAGAGATATGCCTTGTTTGCAGTCAAGCCCTTTTCTGTGGGTGGTGGGGAATTAGAACACTTACTCTTCCAACTCATCCTTCCTCTTCCATTCATTCCTTCCCCGCTAATCTAGATACTGCCTCCTGGTAACTTCAATAATATGAGTAAATAGCAAAAAAAAGAGGAAGGGGTCCCCAATTAGAAATAACAAAATGACATTCTAAGGAAACTACCATTCAGCTGATCCTCGGAGCTTGTCAAAGTATCCTGTAGGAAAAGGCAACCAGCGACTACTAGCTATGTTTGTCCTCCACTGTTGAAGGCACAATGCCTCTGAATGCCACCTTCTGGAATCACAGGTCAGGAGAGTGTGTTGTACTCAGGTCCTTCTTGTGGACTTCCCATTAGGGCATCTGGTTGGTTACTGTGAGAACGGGAAGCTAGGTTAGATGGACCACTGGTCTGACCCCCAGCAGCACACTTCTTATATTCTTAAGCACAGCAATTATGCAAACCTCAATGACCAGCTGACAGCAGCGCTTGTAAGTGCTGTGCACAGGGCTCTGCAGACGCTGCCCGTCAGCCAGTCATCAGTGTCTGCAAGCCCCCATTTGACCCAGTTAGGTCTTCACCCACCCCATACCTGGCATCACTTATGATATGAGGTATAGGGCAGGTGGGTGTGACTTGGCCGAAATGGTCTGGTGGACCAAATGTGGAGGCATAATCAGGCTTTTGGAATGGATACTCCCTACTGCTGGTTTAAATAAACTGAAAAGTCCTTTTTCTGAATTAACACTCTTGTGTTGGTTAACACAGGACCGGAGAACATGCCCCTGAGCTTCTGTGCAAAGAGCAAAATTTTCTGTAGCAACAGAGCTGTACCAGTGCAAAGGCTGCCATGAGACCTGGAACCCTGTGCAATCAGAGTTCTGGGTGATGTAGAACCCTTAAAAGTGTATGAAGCTCAATTGCTACAGAGAGTTGCATACTTTGTGTGAAAGCTGGCAGCTGGGCTACTTGTCACATCCCAATGGTGTGCTGAGTGATATGGTAGCATTAACACTCAAGGATGACTTCACAGCAGGATTAAGAATCTTGACCAGGGTTACAGAGCTAAGAAGTCACAGAACAGGCCTAGGGACAAAGTATTATTTGCGCAGTTAAAAACTGACTTAGGTTGTATTTTTATTTATTTTTTGTAGACCAGGGTACTAACATTTATTACTTCAGCCTATTAATATATTCCAAGAATTCTAATAAAAAAGCCTCTGTAATTTACCTAGTTCTCTAACAGTTTCATGTCTCTGGAGCCCTTTGTTTGTTCCTCCTTACAGTAAATGCTGTATCACTGGCATAAAATGAGATGCCAAGTTATTCCATTCTTTCAGCGTACTAATCTCAAATTCAGACATTTCTCCATTAATATAAACACCATCAACCTCAATATGTTCCTTACAGGCAAAGGGTGAATTTGCAAAGGGCAAAAATGCCAGGTTATGTTTTGTGGTGCTAAAATGAAACTTATATCACCAGGGAGTGAAGGAAGTGCTGTTTCTGCCTTTGGGGGGGGGGGGAATGCACACCATGGGAGCCAAATCCTAGGGGCCAAAGTGTCTTTGCCCCTCCCCACAATAAAATATTTGAGGGATTGCCATTTTGGGGCACTGTCATTAAAATGGTATGTGCATGCTGTGTCATGTGATCAGTTATGTGGGGGTGGGGATTACCTGCCTTTGCCCCCCAATACAGTGGTACCTTGGGTTACAGACACTTCAGGTTACAGATGCTTCACGTTACAGACTCCGCTAATCCAGAAATAGTACCTCGGGTTGAGAACTTTACCTCAGGATGAGAACAGAAATCGTGCTCTGGCAGCGCAGCGGCAGCGGGAGGCCCCATTAGCTAAAGTGGTGCTTCAGGTTAAGAACGGACCTCCAGGTACCACTGTATTTTATTCAAGTTGGCACCCCGATACACACCAGCAGGAGCATTGTGAATATTCTCCCTTAAGATTCTCTTCCATGGAGCCCCACATCTTGTTCAGGACAGAACAACAGAGCCATACTGTTGGTCCATTTAGTTCAGAATTGTCTGCACCACTTTCCAAAGCTGCTGCCCCCCAAATCATTTTGGTCTACAGCTCCCATCAGTTCACAGCCAGCATGGCTGGGCCTGAAGGGAATTGGAGTCAAAAACATATGAAAGGCGCTGGAGGGTTGGGGAAGGCTGGTTTACACTGCCTAATGGATGCTCCCCAGACCAAAGTCTCCCCAAGTCCTACTGGATTCTTTTGAATGCAAAGCAAATGCACTACAACAGACATGGGGAAATGCACTCCCTTTTGGGCAACTTTCCTGGGGAAACAACCAGTGGTTGGCAGGACCAGAGGCAAAAGTGGGTGGGGCAACAGGTGTGAATTTTACCTTTGTATAGGAGGCTAGTTTTAGGGAAGTTCCAGCCAGGCAAAAATCAAGTGGATCTGGTAAATGGTGACCCCTGGGGAGAGGGGGGTGGCTTTGGGGGAAGTCCCTGCACTGCAACTGTGGGGAGGTCCAATGGGGCCTGCTGCAGCTGTGATAAGGTCTCTTATTGAAATTTTTTTGGGGACCCTTGGTCCCTCCTAGATGACACCCCTGCACTAGGAGGGATTGTGGTTCTCCATTCATGCTGTGCATCTTTCCTACAAAGGGCTAATGTTCAAAGCCCTCAGACTGGGGTGGTCCAGCCTCTCAGACCAAGTGGGCCACAACAGTACTTGAATTATCTGTTCTAGGACCTTCCCTGGGATTGATGTCAAGCTTGCGGGTCGGTAGTTACCTGGGTCTTCCTTTCAACCCCTTTTTGAAGATGGGGACATTTGCCCACCTCCAGTCTGTAGGGACCTCACCTGTTCTCCAAGAATTCTCAAAGATCAGAGACAAAGGCTCTGAAATTACATCCACGAGCTCCTTTAGTATCCTTGGATGCAGCTCATCGGCCCTGGAGATTTGAATTCATTTAAATTAGCTAGGTGTTCCCTTACTACCTCTTTTACTATCTTGGGCTGCAGCTCCTTCCTTATCACCTTCTTGGGCATCACTTTCCTTTTGGGTGAAGACAGAGACAAAGTAGATGTTGAGTTGTTCTGCCTTTTCTCTGTCACCCACCAACATTTCTCCGTCTTCTCCATGAAGAGGACCTACCACTTGCTTGTTCTTCCTCTAACTTCGGACATAGCTGAAGAAACCGTTTTTAAAAATTATTTTTATCCTCTATTGCAAGCCTGAGCTCATTCTGAGCTTTAGCCTGCCTGACTCCCCCCCTGCAACTGTTGGCTACTAGTGCATACTGCTCCTTTGTGATTTCCCCTTTCTTCCATTTCTTACATATGCCCTTCTTAAGCTCATCTGTAAGGTCCAAGCCCCCAGGTGGAAAGGAAGGAAAACAAGGCAATGCAGGGCAAAGAGGCCATGGTGGAGGAGCTGCCCAGCCTCAGCCCTGCCCTGCAGGTGCCCTAGAGCCATTCAGCCACAGCCATCAGACATTTGCCTCCTCTCCTCCAGACCCAGCCATAGGAAGAACAGAGAGACGGCTGTAGCAGCAGGAGCCCCAGCCGGTGGGGATAGCTAAAGATACCTTGTGGCACACCATAGCTCAGAGGTCAGCAAACCTCTTCAGCAGGGGGCCAGTCCACTGTCCCTCAGACCTTGTTGGGGGCCGGACTATATAAAAGGACACATTCTACTCATGTGAAAACACGCTGATTCCCGGACTGTCCGCAGGCCGGATTTAGAAGGCGATTGGCCCCCAGGGCCTTAGTTTGCCTACCCATGCCATAGCTGATTAGGCAGAACCCCTGCTACCAAAAGTCTGCCACATCCAATCACCTTGCACACCCACAGCTGGGAAAGTGGGAAGGCAGGACTTTGACACCATAGATTCATTGTTGCTGCCAACGATTCTGACACCAACGATTCATTGCTGCTGCCTGTTGTTAATGGGAGGAGGGGAGGTACCCCAGGCAGGCCCAGACCGGGGGGTGGGGGGGCATATGGGCCACTTGGCCCGGGCCTCCGATTCCAAAGGGGGCCTCGGTCAGCATATTTCCCATTTTGTCTTTATATGCAGATATGGTTCAAGCCTTGAAATAAAATTATTTGTCAGCATAACCTTTGTGAAAATTATTTATATACTTACTTATTTATAAGACTTCAGTTATCCCCAGGGTAAAAAAAAAAGGGGAGGGGACATTATCTACCTGGCCTGGGCCTCTGCCTGGCTCTGCAAGGTCCTGACCCCAGGTGTTTGGAATCCCATTGCTGCTGGTGATGCTTCTTTGGTACTTAGCAAGAGCTGCCAAAAAAAGGGTCTTGAGAGCCACATGTTGCCCATGGGTCATGTGCTGGACCACGCTGCCTCGGACACATGAAGTACTATTAAAGAGCAGAGTGGTCTTAAATTTGTGCATCACACTTTTCTCACTTAACCACATTCAACAGCTATGATTTAAATGCATTTCTGTCTTCTCCATGCAGAAGACAGAGGACTACTTGCTTATTCTTGCTTCAAACATAACTGAAGAAACCTTTTTCATTATATTTAACTATTACAAGTCTGAGCTCATTCTGAGCTTTAGCCTACCTGACATTCGCCCTGCAACTGCTGGCTACTTGTGTATACTCCTCCTTTGTGATCTGCCCTTTCTTCCATTTCTTATACATGCCCTTATTAAAAGCTAAACTTTGGGGAAAGAATACCATGTGGTGTTTAAAGGGGTTTTAAATGGCTTTGCTGCCTCAGTGTCTTCAAATAAGAGCAGACTGTGTTTTTTCTGTCTCTTTTCTGAGCAGGCTCTGCTGTTCAGAGGGATCCAATTTTCCTGTTAGACCGAGTCCAGCTTTAGGCAGTATAAAATAGATCATTGAACTGTTTTAACTAAGGCTTGTGTGGGGGAAACTCAATATACACAGCATGTTCTAATTTAAGACCTAGAGTGGCACTTCCTTTTGGATCCTTTTGTATGTTCTCCGACTCAAATTCCAGAGTGGCCAGAATCAACCTTTGGGGTAGAAGAGAAAACCTTCTCCTGCCAGCAATAGATAAAGGAAACAAAACAAAAAAACACAGAACTTCAAGAGGCAACAGTCAGAAAGGTGTCCTCAACACAAATGTCAAATTCAGCAGCAGTGAATTACATGGCCATATTAGGAGGCAATTTGGTACAAGGAACTCATAATTGTGACTAGAGACGGGGAGAAATTTGATTTTGTTTGTTCAGTGGTACCTCGGTCTACGAACAGCCTAGTTCATGAACTATTTGAAGAAGACGAAGAAGAAGAAGAAGAAGAAGAAGAAGAGTAGTAGTAATAGTAGTAGTTTGGATTTGATATCCTGCTTTATCACTACCCGAAGGGTAGTGGGGCTGAGAGACTTCAGAGAAGTGTGACTAGCCCAAGGTCACCCAGCAGCTGCATGTGGAGGAGCGGAGACTCGAACCCAATTCCCCAGATTACAAGACTACCACTCTTAACCACTACACCATACTGGAACATGAACACAGGGCTGTCTTAAGCATATGCGGTGCCGGGGTGCAAAGATCTGCCCAGCACCCCCCCAGTTGCCCAGTCCCTGGAGGGTGGAGCCAGCTGGCTGTCTCAGCGTCTCACTGGCTTGGTCGCCCCCGAACTCGCAGTGCAGAGCCGCCCACAGCAGAAGAGCCCACCGTGGCACTCCAATTTACAGGCGGGCTCTTCCCAGGACTCAACTCTCAGGCCCCGGACTCTTGGCCTGGTGCCCTGAGAGCCCTGCACCCCTAGCACCTATGGGTAAGACGGGCCTGCACAAACACTTCAAAACTGGAAGAAGGTGTTCCAGCTAGGGAACTTTTTTAAAAATCTGAACGTATTCTGTTTGGGGGTGCACTTCCGTTTTGAGTGCCACACTTCTGTTGTTCGGCAGCTGAGAAAGGGGTCATCATGGCATTTCCCGCAGCCGCAAGGGAGGGAAGTTGTGAGCCCGCCAACTAGCTGGTTTGCAGGTACGCAACTCCCCCCGTGCCACGGCGGCAGGAGAGCGTTTCCTGCAGCTGCAAGGGAGGGAAGCTGCACACCCACCCACCCGCTGGTTTGCGGGAGTGCAACCCCCCCAATGCTGCTGCGGGAGGTGCACGATCTAGGGAGCATTTCCCACAGCAGCGTGGGGGGGGGGCAATCTGTGTGGATCCCAGTTCAGCTACTGATTGATTGATTGATTGACTGACTGACTGACTGACTGACTGCAGAAATGAATAAAAGCCCCCCTATCCAAACAATGACTATAATCAGTGCAGGTAAGAAATTTTTTAATTTTCATTTTTATCATCTACAATACTGTTTTATTGTACAGTACATTGTACAATATTCAATACAGTACATTGATTATTGCTTTAATTTTGTGGATTAATGGTCTTGCTAGATAGTAGAATTCATGTTAAATTGCTGATTTAGGGGGGTTTTTAAAAGTCTGGAACGGATTAATCCATTTTGCATTACTTTCTATGGGAAAGCACACCTTGGTTTAAGAACACTTTGGTTTAAGAACAGACTTCCGGAACAGATTAAGTTTGTAAACCAAAGTACCACTGTATTTTAATAAGAAACCACCTAATTTTATGTCTTGAACAAATGAAACACAGCTTCCCCTTCGAAAGTACATTAGACAAAACTGCACACAATTTAATGTGCTTATTAGGAGATCATCCCTAAAATGTTGGTTTCCATGATGATTCTTTTTAAAACAAAATTCACACATTGCCGCAGAAAGGTGGAGAACTGAATCTTTGATTGGAAAACGGAGAAACCAACAGAGACGAAATTGATAGATTCACCCATCCCTAATAGTGACACACAGTCACTTTACCCTCTTCAGCTTTTAAAGCCAAAGTGATTGATGGAAATCAATCCATTTGAAACTGTTCTTTCCAGCTCACACCTGCCTCTTGATTTACAGCAGGGGTTGGGAACCTTTTTCAGTCTGATTTGGTGGAAGGCAGCCAGATGTGTACAAAGGCCTAGAAAGGTTGGCATTGCCCGCTCTAGCAGATCCCAAACCTTCATACCACAACATCCCAAATCCTGTGATATCCAAACGCTTTCATGCTTGACAATTCTAAGACAGTTTCATCACAGAGCCAGTGCAGTGTATTGGTTAGAAACCAGACTAAGTTTGAAAAGACTTCAAACAGTGATAATGACATTTTTAACAGTAGCCATTCACATAAAACAGTAATTGATAGCACAGACATTGGCACAACTGGGGGGTTCATGGCTTGAAAACATTAGACACAATTCTGCTTCTGAAATGCTATGCAATTCTGGCCTTGAGTACTCCCTGGAAAGCTGAGAGACTAGCTGGGAAGCGTTCAGCTATTGCTGCAGGCTCCTTGGAGGACAAGCAGGGCACAGACACAACAAATAAGTAATTCTAACATCTTCAAGAGCTGTTCAGGTTTTGGAGAGTTTAGAAACTGCCATGGCAGAGAAACACAAGCAGTGGGGCTATGTGGATGTTGCAAACCTGTTGGAATTCACACATTCAAATATTGGTGTAGAATTCAGCTTCAAAAAGATCTCTGTTTTTACCATTTTTGTGCTAAAGCAGGGATTACGATCCCCCCCCCATGAGACAGATTTCCTTCTAGGCAACATACATGGGGCTGCACGCCAGTGCTGGGTAGGGTCAGAGGTAGCTATGGTCAAAGGTAAAACATTGGTGACATCACCTTGCCAACAAAGGTTCGTATAGTTAAAACTATGGTTTTCCCAGTAGTGATGTATGGAAGTGAGAGCTGGACCATAAAGAAGGCTGATCGCCGAAGAATTGATGCTTTTGAATTATGGTGCTGGAGGAGACTCCTGAGAGTCCCATGGACTGCAAGAAGATCAAACCGATCCATTCTGAAGGAAATCAGTCCTGAGTGCTCACTGGAAGGACAGATCCTGAAGCTGAGGCTCCAATACTTTGGCCACCTCAGGAGAAGAGAAGACTCCCTGGAAAAGACCCTGATGTTGGGAAAGATGGAGGGCACAAGGAGAAAGGGACGACAGAGGACAAGATGGTGGGACAGTGTTCTCGAAGCTACCAGCATGAGTTTGACTAAACTGCGGGAGGCAGTGGAAGACAGTAGTGCCTGGCGTGCTCTGGTCCATGGGGTCACAAAGAGTCGGACACGACTGAATGACTAAACAACAACAAAACATTGGCAAGCCTGAAGCAAAAGTGGTGGAGCAACATATATGGTTCTTACTTTTGCACACTAGAAACATTCCTACTGCCATGAGCCCCACAGTGATATCAGGATAAGGCATGGGGTTGGCAAGTCACAATGCAGGAGGAGGGTATGGGGAAGGGCTGATTGGTAGGAACCAGCGTTGAAGGAGGGGGCTCACTTTGGTGTGCCTCAACTCTAGTCACTTTGGAAAGAAGAGCAGGGATGCTGGCTCTTCTCTCTGGCCTTCTGGCAATCTTAATGGAAATTGTGGAGAGCTGTGGGATGTGGGTGGCGCTGTGGATTAAACCACAGAGCCTAGGACTTGCCGATCAGAACGTTGGCGGTTCGAATCCCCGCGACGGGGTGAGCTCCCATTGCTCGGTCCCTCTCCTGCCAACCTAGCAGTTTGAAAGCACGCCAAAGTGCAAGTAGATAAATAAGTACTGCTCTGCCAGGAAGGTAAACAGCGTTTCCGTGCGCTGCTCTGGTTCACCAGAAGCTTCTTAGTCATGTGGCCACATGACCCGGAAGCTGTACACCGGCTCCCTTGGCCCATAAAGCTAAATGAGTGCTGCAACCCTAGAGTCGTCCTCAACTGGACCCAACGGCCAGGGGCCCCTTTATCGTTATGGGTAACCAAGGGGAGAGGCAACTCAGGAGGTGGGAGTCAGAACAGGAGGGTGAAGCTTCTTCACTTAGACTCAGGCACTATCTCTGCAGATGAGAACTGACCTATCCACACCAAAGGGCAATATGCTGCAAACATTCTTGCAAAGTGAGCATGTGTTGTGAGTGAACATATCATGCCTTTTCTTTAAAAGCTTGGTGGGTGGAGCAATGCATGGAAGCTGTTGGGACACCTTACTTGCTGCTGTCCAGTTCTGAATGCTTTGCCTTGAATCAAACCTCTTAAACTCTTGTGTCCACTATTAAGCCTGTACAGTTACTTGCTTGAATAGTGATGTCTTTCTAACTTACACATAAGAGCCTCTGTCTATATGTGTTGGGTTTGAGGCAGGTCACCTGCCACCCAAAAGTCACATGCATGCAAGACATGTAAACATCTCTCTATTGCCTTCCAGGCAAGCAAGAAACATTATCTCAGTTCAACAGCACATGTCGGGGCACTTGAGGAGGATGCAGAGCATAGTTCTTGAGGGGCGGCAGTGGCCTGAGAAGTGGGTGTGGCCTGAGCAGTATCCCAAGGGCCAGATAAGAGTTGCCTGGAGGATCACATTTGATCCATGGGCCCTTCGCCAGCCCTATGCTAAAACATAGGTTTTTTTAAAACTTTGTTTCTTTTTAGAGTGGAGCACATACTGGGGCTGTGCACTGGTCTGATTTGAGTCAACATGGGATTTGTCTGCATCAGCAGCCCTGGGTCACTCTGGGTTGGAACAGACTGCATGGAGTGATCCAGGGCTGTCAAAAGATGGGTGGTCTAGTGGTGAGGAGAAGAATGAGAAGGACACCAAGGTAACCTGTGTACACCTTCTCCCACTCCCAACTACATGTTTAATTAGGGTTTTCAACCCTGATTAAATATACTGGGGGAGGTTGGAGGAAGAGGCACGTCTCCTTCCCTGCCATCTTCCATCCGTATGAATGTGCAAGGCCCCTGAATCAGATCCAGGATGGATCAGGCCCTGAATCAGACTGGGAGCTCACATGCATAGCTCAAGTACACACATATAGTACTGATTGAGAACTCCAATTCCCTTGCACATTACATCTGTGTTTCTACAAGCGGAGAGAAATCCCAACACCTCCAGAAACATGTAAAATGAAAACAAGAAATGGTATTAATATGAAAGCACTGTAGAGTTGTTTGGCAAAATTAGGAAAGGTTTTTCAAAAAGTGGAACAAAATTTAGGTGAATGCATCACTAATAGGTAAACAAGCAAATACTCCCCCTCTCCCACTGCCACCCACTCTGCTTCCCACTCATTTCCCTCAGCATCTTCCACACACTGGGGCCAAAATTAACAGCCTCCATTTACTGGTAAAATAAAGCTTGCTGACACCACCAAAAGACTCCTCTGCTCCTCCTTCCCATCAATAATGCTAAGAGCTCCATTCCTGTATCAAAGAAGCACCATCTGCACAAGGGACGAGAGATTCATTCACAGACATGCTAATACAAACAGGCCTGCAATAGAAATATGGTCGGTGGGCTCGGGGCCAGAAGCCACCACCACCATCCCAGCTACATTAAATAAACACATTAAAATTCTGTGCCAAGAAAAGTGAAAATCTGCAGTGGGTCCAAAATTATGCAACTTGGGCAAGTCTGCATATAAAAGTTCTTTTCTTTTAGCCATACCATAAATGTGCTACATCTGCACAGGTATTTTTGGTGGACAGTTTCTCATTCATTTTCAATCACGGACACATTCGATTTGTTGTCTGGCATACGTACTCTCTCTCTCTCCCTTCTTCCTTCCCTCCTTCTCATCTTATGTGAAATTTACAATTCATTTTTAAGGTGTCCCTGCCTGAAGGGCATTGACAGGAACAAGAAGAAGTTCAAGAACTGTGAAAACAAAACCCTTGGCGTTAATAAGCAGCAAGGATGCGCTGTGGAGTGGAAAGAGCAGCCAGATGTGAATAGAATGGGCTCCAGAACTTGGAAGGTCGCTTCACAGAGGAATTTTCTCCCTCTCTAAGTCCTCAGCAATTGCTATGGCCTACCCCACTCCATCTCCTGCCACCCTAGCAGTTTGAAAGCACAAAGTGCAAGTAGATAAATAGGTACCGCTCTGGCGGGAAGGTAAACGCCGTTTCCGTGTGCTGCTCTGGTTTGCCAGAAGCGGCTTAGTCATGCTGGCCACATGACCCGGAAGCTGTACGCCGGTTCCCTCGGCCAGTAAAGCGAGATGAGTGCTGCAACCCCAGAGTCGGCCACGACTAGACCTAATGGTCAGGGGTCCCTTTACCTTTTTACCCCACTCCATTTTTCAAATCCCACCCAGAAAAGTTTGCATTTGGCGGGGAGGTGGGTCCTGATTCTCTAGGGCCTTGAAAGTTCTGTTGGAGCACTGAAAGTCCCATCGCACACAAGAGTAACCTTGAATACTAGGCACCCCGCAATGATCCAAAATAGGACAACAGAGGGGAAAAAGAGAGACATGGATATGTTTGCATGCTCGGGGGGAACGCTCACATTTGCAGAAGTGCAAATAATAACAATAACACTAAAAAGGGACATCTCTCTCCAATGTTGCCCAAGGAGGGCTGAGGAGGCTTGCTGGCTTCTACGAGCCACAGAAGTTTGAGTTTCTGCTGAAACAGAAATGAAGAGTGAAATGTCTTTGTTGAGGTTTTATAAGCTCGTAGGCTGGACTGGAATCCTGGAGGGCAGAATTTGGCCCCCAGGCCCTGAGGTTCCCCATCCATGGACTATGCTAATGTAGCAAGTAACTGTCCACTTATTGGTAGAGACCACTGAGTTCTATGGTACAAAGGAAATTAACTATAATTTTGGGACATGAGAGGGGGGAGCAGAACCTGCCACAGTGATATAAACCCTGCTATCAAAGGCTCTTTGTCAATCTTCAAATGCAGGTATTGAGGTGGGGAGGGGAGAGATCCTTTCAGGTGAAGTTTGCTGCTCTGTGAGCCTGTGTGTGTGGCTCACCTCAGTTGTAAGACTGTGTAGCCGCAAAAGAACTCTGAGGCTATTCTTTTTTGCTGTTTCTTTTTTGACCCTTTAAACAAAGCCAGGCTTGTGAATGGTAAATCAAATGCCTCTCCTGCCGAGCTCTGAGCCAGGTGGAATAAAAGGCAACAATTAATATTTAAGGGGGAAATATGTTAAAGGGTGTGTGTGTGTGTGTGTGTGAAGGCAGATTGATTCCTGCCCTTTATGTCTTTCATGCCAGGGTTGGATGAGAGCGAAAGAACAGAAGAAGAGGAGGGGAAAAACCCTTCATACGTTCAAAGCCTGCCTACAATGGGATATTTTGAAATGCAAGGCTGTGTTTCCAGTCCATGCAGCCTGCAGCACACTTGCCCTGACTTTATTTATGACCCTTTACACACCCTCCATCAGCAAATGCAGCCCCAAAGTTGTCATTCTTATTCATTGGAAATATTTACATTTGTTTGTTTCACTGCAAGGTCCCAGATTGGGGGGTGTGTGTGTGTGTGTGTGTGTGTTCATTCAATTAAAGCTACTAAAGAACATTAAGACATCACTTAAAACCATAATTGAAAACAAAAATTCTTATTGCGCAGAAGTGTGGGTGAAGGGGTAGGGAAACACATGGTCAAAGGTGACTCAACTGACCCCTTCCACCATAAGATCTAAGCTGGTCAGATGAAGATCAGGAAAGGAGATATGGCAACTAATCCGCACCAAGGCGCAAGATGACGATTTATTCAATTCTTACCTGCCTCTCACCATGACATACCAGGGCAGGTTGCAATATTTTAAGAATACAATATTAAAATCAGTTGAGACTAATTACAGTCAGGAGAATAGGATGAATAATAGAAAGATATATCTTGGGTGTCAAAGGGCAGGAGAAAAAGGTGTGTCTTCAGCATACAAAGGAAACTACATAATTAAGGTGCCAGGCACACCTCTGCAGAAAAGAGAATTCTATGGTTTAGAAGCTGCCCCAGATAATGCCCTCTCCTAGGTCTCTTCTTAGCTCCATGAGGGTAGAAGAATTACCTTAACAACTAAACAGTCTGTACGAAAGAAGGTGCTGTTTCAGATAATTGGGGCCTGGCTCATTTACGGCTTTAAACATTCATGCGAACACATTGAATAGGGCCCAGAAGCAAACTGGCAAGCAATTCATCTGAAATAGAAGCCCTGACAGCCGCTGCATTTTGGATCAGTCAAAGTTCCCAAGTCATCTTCAAAGGCAGCCAGATGTAGAGCACATTGCAATCTGAAAGTTACCAGAGCATGGAGGACATGTCACCAGGACCCGCCTTACCAATAAGAAGAATGAGGCAACTGCCTCAGGTGGCAGATCGTGAGGGGTAGAATTGGAGGAGAGAGCTGAGTGTCGGTGGCGGAGCATATGCCCACACTGCCCAAAGCAGGTGCGTTCCCAAGGGGCGAAGAGGTGCCTTCCCAGGTGCAGGATAGTGGCCCACTGATCCTGCTTCCTTCCTCTCCCCTTCCTGCTCGCGTGCCTCCTTCCCGTCCTCTCCCCTGCCTGCCTGTCTCCTCCAGCTCGGAGCACAGGGCAACAGCACACTGCCCGCCCGCGACTCCCACGCCTACCGCCAGCCGTCAGGGGAAGGGGGGAACTGCTGCGCCACGCTCCCAGCTGGAGGAGGCAGGCAGGCAGAGGAGAGAATGGGAAATGGGAGACGATATATAATGAACTGAAAAAGGTTTTTAAATATACCCTCTTGAAGAAACCAGAGGCCTTTCTTCTGGGCATAGTTGACCAATCGGTGTTAAAGAATGATAGAACTTTCTTTATGTATGCCACAACAGCAGCAAGAATACTTATCGCAAAATATTGGAAGACACAAGATCTACCCACTTTGGAAGAATGGCAGATGAAGGTGATGGACTACATGGAATTGGCGGAAATGACCGGCAGGATCCGAGATCAGGGAGAAGAGTCAGTGGAAGAAGACTGGAAGAAATTTAAAGACTATTTCAGAGACATTGCAAAATTAATGAATTTTAGAATAATGTTGGATTGGAATTACTGTAAGTGGTTTCTAGCTGTGATGGGTTAAAAGAATACGAAAAAAATGGGTTTATATAAGTAAAAATTCAAGATTGTAATAATCTAAGAATAAAGATTTGGGTAGCATAAAGAGGGAAAGAAATTGCTGAACTAATAATTTGAATTGGAATACAAAAAAGGGAGGTATGAGGAGGTCCGAGAAAGAAGTAAATGAAAAATAATGTGATGGAAAGATTGATTGTTTTTAACAATTTTTATTTTGTATTTTTTCTTTTTCTTTATTTTTTGTAATGCAAAAACCTTAATAATATATATATATATATATATATATATATATATATATGTATGTATATGTATGTATATGTATGTATATATATATATATATATATAAAAAGAGGATGGGAAGGAGGCAGGCGAGCAGGAAGGGGAGAGGAAGGAACCGGCAAAGCAGAGCAGCAGCTCTCCCCACCCCTTCCCCCAATGGCTCACGGGAGGCATGGGAGTCCAAGTCGCAGGCAGGCGGAGCACCAAATGTCACCCCTGCTTAGGGATGACACCTGGAGCGGTGTGCCCCCCCCCCGTACCCACCTTCCTCTGCCAGTGCTGAGTGTGCCATGTGGTCTGCTCTTGAAGCTAGTCTGCTGCCTCAAATCCAACAGAAGATACTGCCTCATTTACAGTGTCAACCTAAGATTCAATGGCCAGTACAGTGGTACCTTGGGTTACATACGCTTCAGGTTACAGATGCTTCAGGTTACATACACTTCAGGTTACAGGTGCTTCAGGTTACAGACTCCGCTAACCCAGAAATAGTACCTCGGGTTAAGAACTTTGCTTCAGGATGAGAACAGAAATCGTGCTCCAGTGTCAAGGCAGCAGCAGGAGGCCACATTAGCTAAAGGGGTGCTTCAGGTTAAGAAAAGTTCCAGGTTAAGAACGGACCTCCGGAACGAATTAAGTTCTTAACCCGAGGTACCACTGTACAGCCATTTTGTATGGGAGTGGAGAATGGCACCATTTTATCCCTTGCTCCAGGAAGCAAGATGTTTTGAGATGTCTGGATCTCACTTATGCCACAATCACACCTTGTATTTAAAGTACGTTGGTACCTCAGGTTAAGAACTTAATTCATTCTGGAGGTCTGTTCTTAGCCTAAACTGTTCTTAACCTGAAGCACCACTTTAGCTAATGGGGCCTCCCACTGCTGCCATGCCACCACCACACAATTTCTGTTCTCATCCTGAAGCAAAGTTCTTAACCCGAGGTACTACTTCCGGGTTAGCGGAGTCTGTAACCTGAACCATCTGTAACCTAAAGTGTCTGTAACCCGAGGTACCACTGTGCATGGCTTTCCCCCAATAATTCTGGGAACTGCAGTTTACCCTTCAAAGAGCTACAGTTCTCAGCACCTTTAGCAAACTACCAGTTGCCAGGATTATTTGAGGGAAGTAATGTGCATTAAGGGACGTGGGTGGTGCTGTGGGTTAAACCACAGAGCCTAGGGCTTGCCGATCAGAAGGTCGGCGGTTCGAATCCCCATGACGGAGTGAGCTCCCATTGCTCGGTCCCTGCTCCTGCCAACCTAGCAGTTTGAAAGCATGTCAAAGTGCAAGTAGATAAATAGGTACCGCTCTGGCGGGAAGGTAAACGGCATTTCCATGCGCTGCTCTGGTTCGCCAGAAGCGGCTTAGTCACGCTGGCCACATGTCCCGGAAGCTGTACACCGGCTCCCTCGGCCAATAAATTGAGATGAGCACCGCAACCCCAGAGTCGGCCACGACTGGACCCAATGGTCAGGGGTCCCTTTACCTTTACTTTAATGTGCTTTAAATGTATAGTGTGGATGTGACCATAAGCTGTTATCGGCTCTGGGCTCCTAGAGACTGGTATTCTATGATGAATGTATTCTGCAGCATGTTCTTCAACCATAATAAACCAGAAACATTTGTGAAATAAAAAGTGATAGGATTTTTTCAGCAGGAAGTTACAGAATAAGCATTGACTAGAAATGACTGCCTCAAAACTTTTGCAGGCGCAAACAGTATTGAAAGTATAATCACATGTGATCACCCCAGCAGCATCAAAGTACAAATCATTATGAATATTCAATAAATAGGATGTTTGGAGACCTGTTACTTCTGCTCCTTGATACGTGCTCATGAAGTTTCTCCTGCACCAGCCAGTTCAGTTGGCTTAAGAACTTAAGAAGAGTCTGCTGGATCAGGCTAGTCGCCCATCTTAGTCCAGCATCCCATTCTCACAGAGGCCAACCAGATGCCTGGGCTTGCCCTCTCTAAGGCCTCATTTCCTAGATAAATCTATCAGGGTCCAGCCACGCCCAGCAAAATTCCCCAAACATGGAATGGAAACTGCAGCTTTGGAGAGGCCTCTTCCACTCACGTCCTGCTTACAGGTTTCCTCCTGGGGCATTTGATGGCCACTGTGAGGACAGAAGGCTGGACTAGATGGGTCTTTGGTCTGATCCAGCAGAGCTCTTCTGATCTTCCTGCAGAGATAATTACACTCTGCATGTGCTTGGGAGCTCTTTCCGCAGTTACAACTTCACCTCCTCAAAGTTCAGCCACAGTACTGAAAACAGATTAAGAGACCAAAACCCAGCAAGCCAAATTAAATCATTGTCTTCTTCTTTTTCCTCCCCCAGCCTGTAATTACAGCCAATAAATGTCAAGCATTTCGAACACTGGTTCTTAATGCTTGGCAACAAAGACACAGGCCTGGTGTTCAATAAATTCTCTTTTTTTAAAAAAGGAAGGGGAAAAAATCTGCCCTTAATGCTCCTCTCCATCCATTATTCAGCAGCCCCTAGCTGATAATGAGATCTAAAACCGACCTTTAGGTTTTTCTGAGTTCTACCTTTGATCCTTGGGTGATCATTATCTTTGTGCCTTAAGTTATGCAAGGCAGCACTCTCGCCCTCAGTACCATTTTGCTGAGGCTGTACCATTTATGTGTTACAGGAAGACAAGCAGAGTCAAAGCTGACCCAGGACATCCTGGTGCCCAGAGCTAGGAAATCTGAATAGTTTCGTTCCTCACTTCACGCAAATTAACATGGGATGAAATCCATGGGGAAGTTCTCTTGCAACACACACACACACAATTGAAATGAACAGGAGCTGCACAAGAGCACTCACATTTTTTTTAAATCCCTCACAGATTGTGTTCCCTTGATCAGGATCAGTCCCTCTGCCATTCAGGCATCTTAAATAGGACCCCAAATTTTTGTCAACTTGCCTTCATGCAGCCGAGTTTCTGGCAGATTGATGAATGGTGTGAAAAACAAATGAACGGCTGGGCATGTCCCGTGGCAAGCTTGTCAGAAGCCGTGTGCCCGCTGCCCTGTGGCAAGTAAGGTTTGCCTCCAGTTGGAGAAAGTTTTTTGTGAACTGGATGGCTTTTCCCCTTTTTATTTCAGGCAATTCAGTACCTCTGAAAGAACTAGCTTAAGCACATGTGTAGACAGGCAGGTTAGTAATTCTTTTTCCATGGGCTCATAGCTTTTATAGATTGATTTGCAAGACTGTTGCATTACTTAATGAGGTATTAATAGCGCTCCTTGAAAGTAGTGCATAAAACAGGCATAGGCAAACTCGGCCCTCCAGATATTTTTGGGACTACAATTCCCATCACCCCTGACTACTGGTCCTGTTAGCTAGGGATCATGGGAGTTGTAGGCCAAAAACATCTGGAGGGCCAAGTTTGCCTATGCCTGGTATAAAGCAGTAACTTCATAAACATGCCTCTATTTACCAGCTCCATCAAGGAAAATAGTTCATTATTATTAGCCTTCTAATTTCACAACAGGAAAAGTGAAGCAAAGCAAAGAATGTCACACACACACACACACACACACACACACACACACACACGTATCAGTTTCATAGATGTATGAATACTCCTTTGTCACTCATAATAAAGTTGTCCTGCAGACACAACATCTGAACTCAGGAACACAGGAAGCTGCTTATAATGAGACAGACCCTGGTCCATCTAGCTCAGTATTGACTACACGGACTGGCAGCAGCAGCCCAGGGTTTCAGACAGGGGGTATTCCCAGCCCTAGCTGCTTTATCCCTGAGCTGCAGCAATTCCCCTCAATGGCTTTATTGAACTAGCAAAGGGCTTGACAGTAGGATGGACTAAATTTCTTCCATAAAAATGGAATTGTTTATGGTGACCTCAGTGCTTTAAGTATTTATTTATGTGGAATGATATGGCCAGACCTAAGACAGGAACACAAGAAGCTGTCTTCTACTATGACTGACAGAGGTTCTCCAGGATTTGAGGCAGCTCTACTTGGACACGATTCCAGGGATTCAGCCTGGAGCCTTCTGCTTGGAAAGCAGATGCTCTGCCATGGAGCTACAGCCCTTTCCCACATCCAGCATGGGCTGAAGTGCCCACAAAGAGCTGGAAATACAAATAAGCAGATAGAAAACCAAAACTGGGCTGGTTTCACACAACTATATTCTACACTGTAAGGTTAACATGAATTGGCTTTCCCATGAGCTTTGAAGCATTGATTTAATTATATAAAGCACCACTGGTGTATGGTACTTTACAGAGTACAAAAGGATAAGACCCTGCCCCAAGGAGCTTTCAAGCTAAAATCTGATACATAGGGAAACTGGAAAAGGGAAGCAGGAGTGAACAGAGAAGCCATCTGCTGTTGTTTCAGGCACAGGTGCTTAGGCTTGGCCAAGGGCTGATCTTGCAAAATCAGTCAGTGTGTCCAAACTCAACAAAACCTAGTTCCATTTTATTCATTCATCTCACTTTTCTTTACAGTAGCTCTGCATGAGTACCTGAGGCAGATCTCCCATCAAAGCACTAACATAGACTTCCTTTGCCTCAGCAAAATGACTGCACCAGGTACACCCCTGTGCTGCTGCTGTTTTCTTTTTTAAATATAAGTTTGACCAGGGCAGGACAAGTTCTGTATCTGTGCTTGAACTGAAGTATTAAGATGATTGGTTAAGCATGTCCAAAATATATTGGGAAAAGATCACTGTGTCTGTTATATACCCTGCTTCCCTCCCAAGCATAGTCCTCCCTTTCATTTTACCTTGTCAGCAACACTATGAGGTAGGTTAGGCTGAGAGATAGCGACTGGCTGAAGGTACCCAGTGAGTGGGGATTTGAACCTGGTTCTTCCCAGTCCTAGCTGCACACCAACCATACTTTGAAAACTCATGGCAAGAATCCCGGGAAGTATAAATTTGTTAAGGGTGCCGGGAATTGTAAATCTGTAAGGGGTAAACTACAGATCCTGATATGCTTTGGGGGAAATCTGCTTGAAATTTATGGTGTGTACATCGCTTTTCAGTGAGTGAGAGGCGGGTAAGATAATGTCCGTATGCCCTGGGCTTTATGTTAGCATGCACAAAACCTAATGCTTTTGCAAAATGTCTTAGACCTCAGCCAGGCAGGATGGTTAAATGACACTAGTGGGAAAAGCACCTACCTAGCTTACCTCCCAGTACCACTCAATGCATGTTCCCATAAAGGAGACAATACAGTTAGCCGAAAGGGCTAGCAACGCTTTATCTTTAATGAAGGCCCTGATGACTTTGGTCAAGGTCAGACAGAGTTAAAATCAGGAGCACAACACAAACTATTAGGTACATCAGTAATAACAGTAGGGGAAGCGATCTTATGCCCAGACTACCTCCCTGCCAAGGGGAGCAGGTGAAGCTGCCTTATACTGAGCCAGGCCATCTAACTCAAAGTTTCCTACAATGATTTACAGTGCAAAAAAAGGTTTTCCTCATAACGTGCTACTTGGAGATCTCAAGAGTCTGAACCCAGGACTTCAGGAACCAAAACACATGCTCTACCACTGAACTATGGCCCTCCCCCTTCTGTCCGTATATCATTTGTTTGAAAGGTTTGTGAAATACAAATACAAATTCCACCCCTGCCCCCGTTTTAAACCAATCATTTACCCTCCACTTATTTTAATAGACAGTGTTGTGCCTTTTGAACATAAGAAGATGCCTTTTACTTAGTCAGACCATTGGCCTATCTGGCCTAATATTGCTTACACTGACTGGCAGCTGCTCTCCTGGATTTCAGATAGGAATCTTTCCCAGCTGCACCTGAAGATACCATTATGGGGGCAAAAGGGTCATACGTTGGTGGAAGAGTGTCTGCTTTACATGCAAAACAGTTCCAGGTGGAATCCCTTGCAACTCCAGGTACAGATGAAATACCCCCAGTCTGAAACCATGGAGAGCCACTGTCCATGGTGACAATATTGAGCTAGATGAGCCAATAGCCTGACTCAGTACAGAACAGTTTCCTTCTGAACCTGGGACTTTGAGCAGGCAAAGCAAGTGATGTATCACTCACTCATGGTCCCTTCTGAAAGAATGGGCTGTATCTGACTACTGAAAATAGACCCACTGAAATTGATAAACTTAAGTTAGTCATGTCTTTTCATTTAAATGGGCCTGCTCTAACCAATGTTGTACACAACCCATTCATTTCAATTACTTTTTTAAATACAACCCAATATCTTGACTTACCCTACCCTCTTCACACAACTTTGTGTCTGATCTTGAGGATCCTTAAGACACATTAGTTTCACTTTGACAGCTCTTGCTATGAGAAAATATAAATACTTCTACTCACATGAGTGCAAAATTTCTGGGGCGGGTTCCCGCAGGTGATTCCTGATGGCTCCACTCGTACTGTTGCGTATTCCTTCATGGGCACGGCCCTGGGTTGGCAAGCGTAAAATTCCCACATTGGCCCATTGTCTGTGGTCACCCAGGATTTGCAGATGTCATACTGTCCCATGACCAGTGGGAGGCAGTGCAATAAGAAAGCAGCGTGGTGCAGCATGGCAGCTGTGACTAAGCGCAAGGATCCTGGGCAAAGGAGATGCCTAAAGTTTTGAGCAAGGCAGATCCTGGCAAGGGGAGGCTTTCGGGATCAGCATGGAAACTCCACATCTAATACAAACAGCAAACACTTAGGAGGTCCAGGTGATGATGCTTGAAATGCGTGTTTAGGCAAGAAGAAAGTCTCTGTTACAGCCAATACATTTCTAGATGAACTTGTTCAGAGAATTTGGGCAAACCTTTCCAGGCCTGCTGATCAGTCATCAAAAGTCTTCCTTAACTTCATTGTGTGTGTGTGTGTGTGTGTGTGTGTGTGCGTGCATAAATGATCATCCAAATCAGTGTGAAAATATCTAGAGGTGACTCTCCTCAATCAATCGATAGAACTATCGAGTTCTGATTCTATGACGAAATTTGATCAGTGGAGGGGGGGGAGTAGAAGGAGGCAATGCGGTTGGGGCTAGATCAAGTTTTCTTCAATCTTATTTCCCCATCTGCTACAACGTGGAGCTTTCTAAAGTGCTTTGAAGCTGCAATATGCTTTGTTTTATTTTAAGGAAAAAATATTTTATGTAAAAAAATAATGTAGCATGATATGGAACTTGGAAAGGACATTAATCAAATCTTTGGGAGTACAATTTCCTTGAAAGTAAGTGTGTGGCTCAAGAGAAATTTGACTTGGCAAATTTGTCCACTGTTGACGGAGCTGTGGCCTATTTTTAAAAACAAAAAACAAAAATTGGATATATCTGTGGGTGTTTTCTGGTGTGCTTTTGTCTTCTTTCGAGAGAAGGGAGGCACTCATAGAAAACTACTGCCGGCTTCCACCAACTTTATCGCAAAGTATCCAAAGCTTCCAGCTACAGACTGAGGATCCTCCTGAGTTTTTCTTGCTTCTCCTTGACGACATAAGGAGAAAGCAGCTAACTCCTTCGCGAAAACTGCCTGAAACCACAACAAAAATTGAAAAAGTCAAAGCTGCAAAAGAGAGTTCCCCACAGAGTGTTTTAAGGGAGAGCGTAACTCTCAAGGTTGTTAATGTTATATGTGGGTTATGCAAAGGCTTTTCTCAGAATTGTCACATCTCTGTTACCATAAACAGACAGATGGAAAAATTACAGCCCCTAAAGTAAAAAGAAGAATGGACCATGAACAGGCAAGACAAGGCATGGAGGCCAGATAGGAAAATGGGTAAGTCTTAAAGAGCCAAGCTAAATAAATAACATAACCAGACAAACAGAGGCACAGTCCAGCCTCCATGCAGAGGATTTATTTGAACAATGAAATTTAATAAAAAAACAATTTGAAGGACTAATCATATTTAAGGCTCTCCTAATACACAAAGAGCAGTGACCTCTCCCGTTGTTCACTGGACTTTAATTCAACATCTCTGCAGTCTTGCCCACTCCCATTCCAATAGAGCCATTATAAAAATATGAAAAATAACAACCCAAAAACCCTCAATCATAAATCAAAATGACTAAGAACAAAACACACATATGAACACTCACATTGCAAAGCCAAAACTGCTCCCACACAAACACACACACAGAGACACAAAATCCCATTGCAGATTCTACAAAGTACGGTGGCATTTGAAGAAAACCTTGATTGCAGACTAAATTTCCCACCCCTTCTACAACTTCTCAACCCTATGAAAAGACCACTTGAATAAGATATGCAGAGTATTTATTTATTGGTTAGTCTACATTTTTCTATGCAAAATCTTCAGTTGCATCTCCATGCACATCAAGGGAGGAGGGAAGGGGGGGGGAGAAAGAGAGGGGGAAAGGCACACCTATTCAGTAAGCATGCTTTTTCTCCTCTTTAAAAAATAATAATAAAAGGCTGAAAGCTAACCTGATCAAGATAGTCAGATAAAAAAGCAAGACCCGTCTTCTCTGCTTTGCCCTCTAGCTGTTTAGAGGCACCTTTCTGAACTGCGTTGGCCCAGAATAAACTCCCAAAGAAAGATAGTCTGGTTGCTATTTTTAAAGTCATGAGTAAATTGGGGGTGGGGAGGAAATAATGAAGCAAAGTGAGACAGAAATTGCTCTACAAGCTTTGCTGACATCACGTCTGCCTTTTCAGTGATTTTTTTAAAAATGCAACAATTTCCTTATCACATCAGATTTGTCATGAGCTCTTGTAATAACATAAGAGGCGTAATAGTTTTGTCATCCCAAACCCACATTTGGTTTTGGATTGGGCCTGGGGATGGTGGCGGAGAGTTGAAAATGGGGGAAACATGCTGACAAACTGACAAATCTATTTTCAGAAATGTAGAAATATCAAAATTTTACACTGGAGCAGGTTGACAGGAAAGGAAAGGAAAGCAGGAAAGGCATCTATAATATCAGTTGCTATGTTGCTACATTTGTTAAATGCTACACATTCCCGGCAGACAATAAAAAACTGATTTGGTGTGTATTCGTGGAAAGCCAAAGAGGCAAGCTGTCTCATTATTAAATTTCGCATTTCAATATCACAGGTGTTTTGTGGAAAGAGCTTGCCAGCATTGCCTTCAAAGAATAGGGTGTAAGTATTGGGTCATTTTTTCTTTAAAAAAAAAAGGTCTGGAACTAATAGCTTGGCTAAGGTTGGGTTTCAGTTCCTACTGCAAAAATATAAATCTTCACCTGATATTTATTAAGAAACTGCACTTCCCAGGAAGAGCAGAATCAATGCCTTTATTTTCTTTTAAGAGTACAAGGCAGTCACAGGGGACTGATAGCCAGCCCCACAAAATTAGATTTTATCTGGGTATCTGGACTTCCTTCTTTTTTCTTTTATTGGATTAACATGCTTCTGAAATAAAGAGGCAACCCAGAGTTACAATGCCCTGCTGGGGAATTAAGTGCAGAAAGTAAACTTGATTGTTCCACCAGGCAATTAAATGTAGTCTTTCCCAGAAGTGGTACTTTTAAAAGAAAGGGGGAAAGCCTGAGTATGAAACAGATTGTAGAAGAATCTGTTTGGGGGAGAGGTTTGGCAGGAGTTGGATACTTATTTTGGGACGTACCCCTATCCTCTTCAAACAGATTGTGTTGTTTTAATCGTCTTTAAAAAAAGTTAGGAAATAAGTCTGAAATGTGCTACACAGAAGAGATATAGACACAGTAATAAAATGTTTAACAGCTCAGAGAAGGAATTATGTTCCCAGGAGAAGCAGCAAAACTTTCATTCATAAGTAGCTGCCATCCTCAATATATTTCTAGTCCCAGAGTGTTCCATGTTCCCTTCCTTAAATCCAGTTCCCTTTCCAAACTGATGTTTTACATGCAGATATTTCAAGGACTCAGGTTAGAAAACAGGAAATAAGATGTCATACAATTGCCCCTTGCTTTGCACGAACTTATTTGGGGGGTCTTAAAATCAATTGGGGATGACATCACTCTCTGGCAGAAGATGGAGAGGTCTGCAAGTAACTTCACCTGTGTATGAGAAGGCTCCGACAAGGAGCCTGAAAAAAGTTAGGCATTGTGGGAGGGAGCATATTGTGGAGAGACAAATTAAGTTCTTTGCAAATTAAAAGCCAAGTGGCAAAACACTTTACAGACCATGTCTTTAAAACTTGCACCAGGAGGTGAAGCAGCAGACACAGCAAACTGTAGGGAGTGGATGGATTTCAGAAAGTTATGCCCAATCAATCAATATTAATATGAGGGTTTTTTTTAAAGTCCATGCGTATCTCGTTCCCTGTCCTTATAATTTTGTAGATAATTTTAGCATATGCATGGAGCAAAGCACACTTTAGTCACAGAGAAAGATTGGGCAGGGGGAGTTGGAAAGAGGGGGGGGGACGTGCTGGATGTTATCAGGAGGGTGAATCCTAATCTATTTACTGTTAGGAGAAGGAGAAGGGGAAGAAGTTGAATCCAGTGAAGTTCTACCCATAATAGAGCCACTGAAATTTATGAAAACCTTAGTAAATTGTGCCCATCAATTTCAGTGGGTTTCTGCTGAGTAGGATTAACACTGGATACGACCTAATAATAACAATAGATTAAATGTGAACCTCTGGGTAGTCTAGTCAAAATGCAGCAGATGAAAAGGCCGGCTGAGAAGAGAAAGTCAGAAGGTGGGGAGGGGGAGAGACCTGTAACTAAACACCACACAGATTGCTTTGACTCCTGAGTGCCTTTTGCTCAGAGGCAAAAGAAAAGTAGCCCTAGACGAAGAAGTCAGCCGCGAGAACCGGGAAGGGCTAATAATAAGAGGGTGCTTTCAGAAGAAAAGAGTGAGAGCCATAAAAGCAAATAAATAAATAAATAAAATACAATACAAAGCCTGCCGCATCTCCACCCGGAGGAGCCGCTTGTTAGGTAACTTTTCATCCCTCTGCTAAACAGCGGCGGCGGCGCTTGGGAATTTCCCTGCTCGCCTGCCCGGGAGTGCTAAAGAACAGCTCCTTTGCTGGCGGCGGCGGCGGCGGCGCCTCCCGTCCCACCCCAAGTCCCCTCACGCCCTGCTAGGGCTGGGGATCTGCTTGGCTTACCGGCATCCGCAGCTCCTGTAATCCGGCGCAGTGACGGAGCAGAGAGAAAGGAGAGAGAGAGAGAGAGAGAGCCCCAGATCTAGGCGGCGCGCAGGGCGGAGGGATGGATGGCTTCCCTGAACGCAAGGCGAGCCCTAGCCTCGCTCGCTGCCTCCGGGGTGCCCTCGGGAGCCCAGTGCGTCCCGCCCGCGATCTGGACGCCGTTGGGGGATCCTCGCCCCCCTGCAATACACAAAGTTGTGTACGAAGCGAACTGCACGGCCGAGGGGGGTCGGGGTGGGAAGGAGGCGAGAGAAGTCCCTTTTCTCCCTTTCCTCTCTCCTCCTCTCTCTTCTTCTCCTTCCTCTCGCTTTTTAAAATCTCCGCTTCCTTCCTTTGGGCTTCCAAAGCGAGGTCTGGGTACGATGGCAGCGCCCGGGAGGGTGGATGGAGAGAGGAGCCAAGTTCAACTTTTTCCTTTCGGAAAGAAAACGCCCCACCAGAGGATCCCGCTCTCCTTCATCCCCTTCGCTCCCCACCCGAAGCTCCCCCTCCCTCCCCTCCCGGGTCGGTCTGGGGAGGGTTTTACACACACACACACAGCGCAGATAAGAAGCCTTGGCTCTCCTTTGCTCAGCCTCTCTGCGGGCAGGACGGCTCCGATCCCCCTCGCTGGCACTCAAGGGCGGGTAGATGATGGATGCAAAGAGAGGGATGGATAGATAGCTGGCATCTCTCTCTCTCTCTCTCTCTCTCTCTCTCTCTCTCTCTCTCTCTCTCTCTCCAAGTTCAGGCACGGAGCCTCAAATCCTTTTGGCCATCACTTTCAATCACCAGCAGAGCTTTTATCCCCGCGCCTGATTCAGGCTGCGTAACTTCCTCTGTGTTGCCTTCACACACCACGCACCATCCCACCCGGCCGGGCGCTCTTAAAGGTGCAGCCGGGAAGGAAACGCAGCCATGGCAGGGCAAAGGGGGGGGGGGAGGGGCCACGGTGCGAGAGAGGGAGAGAGAGCGCTTGTAAGAAAGAACCAAAAAGGAAAAAGGAAAACAGAAGTAAATCCCAAAGGGGGAGAAAAAACGTAAAAGCAGGACAAGCCGCGTCTGGGTTTTTCCTTGTTGAAGAAGCTCTTCAGCCCATGCACCTTCATTTGGCCAGAAGAGTCCATTCCCCGCACAGGACCCCCGCCTGCTGCCGCAGGTTAGAGAGCTGTAGGTCCCTTTGAGGACATCAAGAGGATGCTCTCCTGTGGCCCCTCCAGATTTTGTTGGACTCTAACACTCCCATTAGCCTGGGCCAGTAAGACCAATAGTTAGGGATTGTGGGCACCAGGTTGGGAGTCTGCCCCAGAAGGAATCTTGCCAGTAAGTGGCACCCCTGTTACAGAACAGTCTCCCCAGAGAATCTCACCTGGTACCATCTTTGTGTGCCACCTACAACTTTAAGTTCTCCCAAGTCATTAAAAAAAATAAAACCTCAAGTCTGATTCTCTCCATTTTAAAATATTTGTTTTAACTTTGGATTAGGGTGAGTTTTCTTTTCTTGTTGTACCTGTGTTGCTTTGATTTCATAGTTTCATGTTTTATTTTGTATTTAAATTCATTTAAATGCAAATTGTTCTTATTGTTATTTTTTTTTTAAAAATTATTTTTAAAAAAAGTAAATTGTTTGCATAGTCATTTACTGCAAATGTTATCGGGTAGGATACAAATAGTATTAATGAAATAAACAAGCCAAGTAATTAATTAATTAATTAATGCATAAGATCCAGGTGCTAGCATCACAAGGGGACAGACCAAATGTCCATTTGCTGGACCCCATTCTAGTCCAACACCCTGTCCTCTTATAATATCACTTATATCCCCCCTTTCCTCCAAACAGCTCACAGAATTATATACAGCTTGTCGCTTCTTCCACTTTATTTTCACCTGGAACAATTTTCTGGAAACAACTACACTAAAATTCTATCTATCTATCTTACCATCCACCCATCTTTAAAATTTATATTCTGCTTTCTCCACATAAGAAAACAAAGAGACTTAAAAATCAACTATTAAAGCAATGGTCATCAAATTATCAAATCAATAAGAAAAAACAAGGCAGGAAGTAATGGAAACAACCAGAAAGCAGGACATAGGGTGCCTCCAGGCTGGCAGTATTTTGCAGGAGGGATTCAAGCACATACTGCAAATTTAAAGGTAACGGTAAAGAGACCCCTGACCGTTAGGTCCAGTCGTGACCGACTCTGGGGTTGCGGCGCTCATCTCGCTTTAGTGGCCGAGGGAGCCGGCGTACAGCTTCTGGGTCATGTGGCCAACATGACTAAGTCACTTCTGGCGAACCAGAGCAGCGCACAGAAATGCCGTTTACCTTCCTGCTGGAGCGGTACCTATTTATCTACTTGCACTTTGACATGCTTTCAAACTGCTAGGTTGGTAGGAGCAGGGACCGAGCAATGGGAGCTCACCCCATCGCGGGGATTTGAACCGCTGACCTTCTGATCAGCAAGCCCTAGGCTCTGTGGTTTAACCCACAGTGCCATCTGTGTCCCTACTGTAAATTTAAATTTGCACAATTAAAGTGGATTAAACCATTCTCGTGCTCTGGCATAACAAATGCATTTTTTTAAAAAAACCTACAGATTTTTTTTGCAGTTTGGAAAGTGACAGGGAAATGCATGAGGTGTGGTGAATGAATGATGAATGGGAGGATGTTTAAGAAGCCCATAAGGAAATCAGGATGAATGCAGAACAAATGTTCCTTATCATCTTAAGTTCCCCACTAACAAATCACAATGAATGCTGAATAAAGACTAGACATAGTCTAATGTCCACATAAACTGGAAGCAAACCAGGATGAATGCTGAATAAAGAGGACATCTGAAGGAGGCTACAACCCATCAAAGCAACACAAAAGAGGGCAAAGAGCCCATTCATAGTTGTAATAGGGATAGACAAGCACCAATGTTCTATGCATGTGTTTCTACACATGTGTAACTGAAATAACGTCATAATGCTTCCTCCACTTCCATCCCTTTCCTCTGGTCTTTCTCTGTCCTGGGCTAGTTCAGTGTTAATAAAGTACATTAAGTGTAGGCAAGGCCAGAGAAGCGCTTCACCAAAGGCACGGGGAAAATGTATTCCATTTGCCTCCACTGCTGGAGTCTCATATATCACATTGCAGGGATAGCCAAGCCAAGGCAACTCAGGAAATGCTTTAAGATCCATTTGATGTTCAAGGAAAGAGAAAGAAAATTCCTGATCTTTATCAGCTCTGGGGAAGGAGGCAAGCACAAAAACAGGAGGGGGAGAGCTTTTAGAGTCAGAGTCTATAATTAGCAACCCATCAGATGTGAAATTTGTCTTTCTACTCATTAAAATGAAGACATTTGTTTTGAGATGGATGTTTTGTTGCTGCTTTGCTCCAGTGGCATATCCACATCCAGTCTTGAGGACTGTAATATTCTCACAACTTTTCTGTCCAACAAACATTTTAAACAACTTCTCCAAATGGAGTTGCTCCAAGGCATTTTGGTGGGAAACATCTAAATGGTACTCCTTTCCTAGGGACAGATGAAACTGTCATTTTTCGTTTCTCTTGTTTTCCCAGTCTTAAAGTTTGCCACATTTCCAAATCAGTTTGCAGCAAAAAAAAAAAAGTCCTCATAAATATTTGCCAGACTTTTTAGTGTGCTGCATTTCTCCTAATATACACAATTTAGATGCAATTTTGCCTGATACACACATTTTTGAAAGCAATGTTCCTAATAAATAATTTTTTATGATATAATCAGCAATAGATGCATATTTATTGCTTACTTTCCCCTAATATATGAATTTTGTACATTTCTGTGGTTGGAGAACCACATCATAAAATTTAGAAAGGTGTAAATTTGGAAACATATTTGCATTTTGCTTCACATATAGTTTTAAAAAGTGCAAATGTGGGAGGTTTGTATTAAAAATGGAACCAAATCCCACCCCCGCCCCAATCCCTCCTCTCCCCTCCTTCTAATTCACATGTGGCCTAATCTATATGTTTTCCAGCTAAAGTCCCAATTGAAATGAAAGGGGGCTTTCACTTATTTCAGTGGTGTCAATAGATTGTGCCCTGTGTGTCTGATTAGAATGCTGCCTTTAAGGGTACCCACAAGGGACAAGCTGTGTCACTTTGCCTTGCAGCAGAATTGCCCATTCCTCTCTGCTGTTACTCCTCTAGCATTCTTTTGCTTTACACCACCCAGAGGGATCTTTAGACATGGATTCCACTGGTAACAGGTTTCACTAGTAATAGGAATGAAATTGACTTAACACGGAGAGACATCTATCCATTCAGCAACAATACTGTCATGAACCTTAAGGCATGACTGTTAAGATTTCTGTTGATAAGAAGCAGCCTTCCTTATGAAGGGAAATAAGATGCAGTTCCCTCCGAGTCCATATGTTCTGACTCCTTTAGGGATGGCTGACACAATGGGGTGGCCCGTTGCAGGAATCAGCCTAATACCAGGGTCAGACTCTTTGTTCACATAGTTCAGAATTGTCTACTCTGATTATGGCTAGCTATTCTCTGGAGTATCAGACAGTCTCCCATCACCTCCAATATAATCCTTATAAATTGGAGATACTAGGAACAGAACCTGAGACCTAGCTCAGTGGCAGAGCATTGGTTTGCATGCAGAAGGCCTCAGCTTCAATATCCTGGAAGGGCTAGTCCTATGAACTTCTACATGCAGAGCAATTGCTTTAACACTGAGCTATGTCCCTTCCCAGCGTGAAATAAATCCTGGTTTTGCAATCTGTTGGAAACTGCAAAAATATCAGTGTGTGTGGTTGTCACATAATGGGACATGGCCAATGAGTTGAATTTGTCTAGGCCTGCCGTAAGGTGTACTTGATTGTTATTAAAGGATAGATCCTTCTATCTTCTCAGGATCAGGCTTCACCTTAGTTGGAAGGGCCATCAGCTGGTGTTGAACATTTGAAGAGCCTGCTAGGGTAGTATTCTATTCTCACAATAGCCCATCAATTGCCTGTGAGAAACAGAGAAGCAGGATTCGCACACAGGTACACTTCCCCCTCCTGTGGTTTCGAACAACTGGTACCAGGGATTCTTGGAAAAGAAGAAACCTGAATTGCACACTCAAATCAGTGGGGGGGTGTTCCCCTCACATCAATTCTTGCTCAAAACCACAGCTTTTTGAGCCAGGTGCACATCCATTTTAATGGAGATGATAGGAATGGGAAAGATTTCTAGGTTAGTAGCTGAAAAACATGTTCATAATGAGTGAAGTAATTGAATAAATGCTGACAATTTGATGTGGAAAATGCATAATCAGCTAGCTCTACAAGACGGTTGAGTTATACTTTTCCTGCTTCCTTCCTGCTTTCCTTCCACTTTCTCTCTCTCTCTCTCTGCACTGGGATGAACATTTATTCTCTACTGAGCAGGTGATCTGCTCAGCTAAAAAGCAGCCAGGGGCGGGGAGGGAGGAGAAACCTGGATATTTATACAGACACACAGACACACACACTTCCCTCCAGTGTTCATGCGCCAGTTCCCAAATAATTGACCCAGTTATGAATATATTCTGTGCACATCATGGGAGTGTGTGTGTGTGTGTACACACACACACACAAATACAACAAACCCCCCCCCCAGCTCAACATCCTCCCTAGTTTTTAGGTGAAATCCAGTGGAATGCCTTGTCCACAAACTGGCAGATTGGGTGGCGGAAGGTGGGGAGAAGCCATTCAAACTCTTTTCACACAGTACTAATATTTCAGATCCCATACTTTTGAAACCAGAAGCAATCACTCAGGCAATCAATGGTTAACAGCACCTATGGGGATGCTTATTCACCCAGTGATCCTGAAGCTGTGTACCACAGAGAACCTGGATGCTCTACATGCGTGAAAAAGCACATGTTTTGCATGAAGAGGGACCCAAGTTCAATCCTTGGCATCTCCAGTTTGGGAATATGCCTCTCTGGAACCCTGGAAGACCCTGGTCAGTGTAGGCCATGCTGAGATAGATAGATGGGCCTGTGGTCTGGCTCAGTATAAGGAAGCTTCTCATGTTCCTAAATGATTTACTAACATCTGAATTAAGGCTGGTCTGTTTGTGTGTTTCATTCCCATATTTTTGTCCTAATCTTCATCCATGGAGCTAGGGTAGCATACATGATATTGTTATAAGTTTGTGGGTGCCAGAGTTCCTCGGTTTAGTAAATGTTATAAATTAATCAACGCTTGAATTAGAATATATGCAATATAAATTGTAATGTAAGAGTCAAAGTAGGGGTGAGCACTGTTGGAGAGAAGACACACTAGGTGGGTAAGGTGGGTATAATCTTTTTTCTAATTTTTGATTGTAAGTTTGTGTAGTGGCCCTATCTTCCTTCCTTTCTTTCTGTATATGTATATGAATGTTGGAATTTCCTTGTTTGTAAATAAAAACTAAAAACTAAATACAGTGGTACCTCGGGTTACATACGCTTCAGGTTCCATATGCTTCAGGCTACATACGCTTCAGGTTACAGACTCCACTAACCCAGAAATAGTACCTCGGGTTAAGAACTTTGCTTCAGGATGAGAACAGAAATCGTGCTCCAGTGGCGCAGCGGCAGCAGGAGGCCCCATTAGCTAAAGTGGTGCTTCAGGTTAAGAACAGTTTCAGGTTAAGAACAGACCTCCGGAATGAATTAAGTACTTAACCCGAGGTACCACTGTAAATCAATGCTTGGAGAGTTAAACTGGAAGTCAGTCTCTTAATAGCTAGACTCAGTTTCCTGTGTTCAGTAGAACATTTGAGAGATGGGCCATTAACAGAAAACAAAGGCAGGGAGATGGGGCCATCAGCAAAGCAAAGACACAAAGCTGGAGAGAGGTTGAGCAATTGCTGATCCCAGGCTGAATCCCAGGCTGCAATGATGGGAGAAGTAATAATAATAATAATAATAATAATAATATTTTTTTTATTTATACCCCGCCCTTCCCGGTTCAGAAAACCGGGCTCAGGGTGGCTAGTAAGACCCTCTTGGGATGTTAATGCTGTGAACCCCTCCATCATAGGTTCAGGTTGTATATATATGTAAATAAACCAGATAGGATAAAGATACCACAATCTCTATTGTGCTTCATTTCCAAAGGAAATATGAACCCTGGGTGAACGCCTGGACCACTGGGATCTCATACTGTTCAGAGACTGGGTTGCTGTGCAAAACTATGTAAGGCCTCACAAAAGTTTTATTTTCACAACAGTCCTTGGATTAGGCTGAGAGATAATTAGAGGCCTGAAGTTACCAACAAAGCTTCTAAGCCACATAAGGGTTTGTTCTATTTGGGGGGGGGGGGGGAGATTTACCATGAAATGGGTGGGTTGCAGCACTCTGTGCTGTTGGCGAGGTAGCAAGGTTTCCTCACTTCCCTTTTAATTCACTTTAAAATCAAGTTAAAGAAAAGCTGTCAATGCCACAGCAGGATCGAAGCCCTGTCTGCTGCCGTCACCCTTTCTCCCTAGAAATGATGCTACAAGGAGAAAAGAGTGCTGGCGGGGCTGTGGGGCAGATCCGCCATCGTGATTGTATGGAAAGAAGGAGGGAGAGGTGGGGAAGTTTCACTGCTGCTACAGTAAGTCATGCTCCCAAAACATTTCAGGACTGGAATCACAGCTCACTAAAGAAGAGATGAATGGAATGGTCTATTTCTAGTCTACCTTAGTTTCACATGAATTAATTCATTAAGTTCATCTAATCATGATTCTGCATCAAACTACCAATTTAAAAAACCCAACCTGCATGCAAATTTGCATTTTGCATTTTTTTAAAAAATGACGTGCACACTTTTCTATGCCTTACCAACAGATATGCATTTGCAGTTTTTTGGGGGGAGGCATCATAAAGTACAAATTTTTGTTTGCATTTTACTGTAAAATACAGAGTTTTGTTTGCATTTCTGTACTTTTTCCAACCAGAAATGTGCAGAAACTTAAGGATAGCTACATTCCTATCCATGTATTACAGTGGAAAGTGAAAATCAGGCTAGTTCAATTTCTTTAAATGCTGAGCGGAAGAAAACTTTTGAGGGTTCCTACCTGAAACTAGGCACTGAGACAGCCATAAATAGGGTGGTGAATGCAGGCAGCTCTTTTGACTCATGTCTACAACTGCTAGCTTTAGGCTCCATGTGTGCTATATATTTTTAACAGTGTCATACCACTTTAAATAGGCATGGCTCCCACAGAATCCTGCAAACAGTAGTTTAAGGATACTGAGAACTCTTCTTGTTGTTGTTTAGTTGTTTAGTCGTGTCCGACTCTTCGTGACCCCATGGACCCGAGCACGCCAGGCACTCCTGTCTTTCACTGCCTCCCGCAGTTTAGTCAAACTCATGCTGGTAGCTTCGAGAACACTGTCCAACCATCTCGTCCTCTGTCGGTCCCTTCTTCTTGAGCCCTCCATCTTTTCCAACATCAGGGTCTTTTCCAGGGAGTCTTCTCTTCTCATGAGGTGGCCCAAGTATTGGAGCCTCAGCTTCATGATCTGTCCTTCCAGTGAGCACTCAAGGCTGATTTCCTTCAGAATGGATATGTTTGATCTCCTTGCAGTCCACGGGACTCTCAAGAGTCTCCTCCAGCACCATAATTCAAAAGCATCCATTCTTCGGCAATCAGCCTTCCTTATGGTCCAGCTCTCACTTCCATACATCACTACTGGGAAAACCATAGCTTTTACTATACGGAACTCTTAGGAGATCTCTAATCCATTCACATGTTCAAGTGGTTGAACAGTCAATCCATCTTCCCAGGGAATTTGGGATGGTCAACCCAATTTGGAAATGCTGGGAAGTGAACCTGGGAACTTCTACATGCAAAGCAGATGCTCTACCACTGAGCTATGTCTCCTTCTGGGAACATGGGAAGCTGCCTTATACTGAGTTAGACCTCCATGTAGCTCAGTATTGTCTACAGTGATTGACAGTGCTTCCCAGGGTGGCTGTTGTTATGATTATATGTATCTATACTCTGCTTTTCCCCCCAACAGGGACTCAAGATGACTTACAGATAAAATAAGAACAGCTAAAAACATAGAGGGAAAACAATAATTTAAAAAATATTAAACATTAATATAATTAAAACTATATATAAAAATCTATTAAGAACACACAGAGAATCACAACAGAAACAGCATGGCATCAGCCCACTCATTAAAAGCAGTTCCTAAAAACCTGTTGGAACAAAAGAGTCTTAAGTTGCTGATGGAAGGACAAGGAGGGAGCCAGTCTAACTGCTCTAGGGAGGGAATTCCAAAGTCTGGGAGCAGCCTGGAGATGCCAGGGAGTGAACATGGGCTGTTTTGCATGCAAAGCAGATGCCCCACACTACTGAGGTACCATTTTTCTCCAAATACTAGTGATGTAGGAAGGAAGGTGGAAAAATGGGGAAGAGAGAATATATTGCTCAGGACTGGCTCAAGGTATTTTGCTGCTTGAAGTGAAAGACAAAACATCACTCCCTTGCCATGTTCCAGATACAGAAGCCAAGCCGTGGTTGAACAATCTTACTTCAACATGATGGAATCGTGTCTTCCACCACATCTGATGTGGCATGAGAAACTAATCCAAAGTTTATAGGCTACCGTTTAGAACAAACAAACTCTGCATGCCTCAGTAGTATATGTTGGCAGATAGCATACGTTTCCTAAGAAACGTTCCCAAGAACCAGATGCAGAAAACTGTGGACAACAAATGCTTTGTTTCGCATCCCTGTGGATCTGCAAATCAAATAGGAACATTGAGAATACTGAGGCAGACCAGGCAGATTTCTGCTTTATAAAGCAAGGGTAGGAGAACTTTTACAGATTGAGCACCACATTCCCTTCTGGTCAACTTTCCATGGGCCATATGCTAGTGGTTTGTGGGGCAACAAATGTAATGTTTTTGTTTGCACAGTGTGCTTGTTTCTACGCACAACACATACACTCTTCTCTATCCTCGATCCAGACAAACATGAAGTATTCTCAGAGTTCAAGGACACATTCTACCCAGTCCACAATACTCAGGGTGTGAAGCAGGGCCATGAGAAAAGTGTGTCTAGGGAGAGTTCTAAGGACCAGATTGAGAGCTCTGGAGGACTGCATTCAGCAGCCAGGCCTGAGTTTTCCCATGTCTGCTCCAAGACAACCTGCAAAACCCAGGCCATCAATTCAGTGAAGTGGGCATGCCTCAATATTTGGGTTGGGGACGACGACATGAAAATGTATTTGTCTGAGAATGACAATCGGTCAGGATTTAGAGTGTGTGGGCTTTTCCTCAAACAAATTCTGTTCTTTGGTGATGACTGAAGCATTAATTTCCAGATCGGCTATAGGGTAGTGGTGGAGGAGGGGAATGATGAATGTAAAACACAAATAAAAAGAGTTATTTTTCCTTGTCTTGTAACTTGCCTGTCGCTCTGTGTATGAGAGTGTATTGCATGGCAACTGCATTCACACTTCTCTATAATAAAAGATTATAGCAGATGGGCCCACTATTAAAGTCTATCCCCGTATTTGCATATTTATTATTCATGCCAAGATGGTACTAAGTGCACACCGGGAAGAAACACAGCCGATGCAAACACAGTCGTTGAGATTAATGAAGAGAGGGAAAGGGGTGTAAAACTAGAGTTCCCAAACGATTAGGTTAACAGTCTTTTAAATCAGCATCAAGGCATCAAGGTAATTCCATGTCACACACTGTACAAGGTCAGAAACTGGCAGAGGGAAGAAGAGAAGACTTCTTTAAGTGACGAGTGGGAATCTCTTCTGGTTGCTGGACCTCACAACATTTTTGTAGTGCTGGAAAAGGAAAAGAGCAATCAAAGATGATCAAGGGACTGGACCAAGTTCACAATGGCGAAAGGCTCAATACTTAGAGCATTTTTTTTTTCTTTAACAGGGGGAAGGTGAGAAAGTGGGGATACGAAAGATGTGTATAAAATTATGCATGGTGTGGGTAAAGTGGATAGAGACCAGTTTATTTCCCTTTCTCATAATACTAGAACCGCAGCGGGGTCATCTAATGAAGATTAATATTGGAAGGTTTAGGACAGACAAAAGGAACACTACTTCAGACAGCACCTAATTAAACTGTGTAATTCTCTATCAGTGATGGTTGCCAGCTTGGATGCCTTTAAAAGGAGATTAGATAAATTTATGTAGGATAAAGCCGTCAATGGCTGCTGGTCATTATGGCTAAATGTTATCTCCAGTATCAAAGGTGATAGGCCTCAGGAAAACAGTTGCAGGGGAACAAAAGTAAAAGGGATCAATTGAATCTTGTTTATGGGTTTTCCATAAACATCTGTGTGGTCACTGTGACTTTGACTTGATTTCAGTAAAGCTTTTCAGTAAAGTTCTGCATAGTATTATTGCAGAGAAACTGGTAAAGTGTGGGGTGGATGAGGTTACTGCTAGGTGGATTTGTAGCTGGTTGACTAAGCGAACCCAAAGACTACTCACTAATAGTTCCTTGTCACTCTGGAAAAAAAGTGACAAATGGGGTTCCACATGGTTCAATCCTTTATAAACTGCTTGGGTGAAGGAATTGAGGGGATGTTCAGCAGATGACACCAAACTGGTAGCTAATGCCACAGAAGACAGACTCAGGATTCAAGATGACCTTAACAGATTGAAGAACTGGGCCCAAACTAACAAAATGAATTTTAATAGGAAAAAATGTAAGCTTCTACAAAGAACCAGCCACACAAATATAAGATGGGGCTTGCCAGTAGTGAAAAGGATTTAGGGGTCTTAGTAGACCACAAGCTTAACAGAATGATGCAGCAACAAAAAAGCAAATGCTATTCTAGCCTGCATCAGCAGAAGTCTAGTGTTCAGATCAAGGGAAGTCCTAGTATCACTCTTTTCTGCCTTGGTCAGACCACACCTGGCATACTGTGTCCAGTTCTAGGTATCACAGTTTAAGAAGGCTATTGACAAGCTGGAACATGTGCAGAGGTTGGTGACCAAGAGGATCATGGGTCTGGAAGCCCAAGCCTTATGAGGAATAGTTGAGGGAGTTGGGCATGTTTAGAATGGAAAAGAGAAGCTATGACAGCTATCTTCAAGTATCTAAAGGGCTGTCACATGGGAGATGGAGCAAACTTGAAGGTAAGATTCGAACCAATGGATTGAATTACAGATAGGTAGCCGTGTTGGTCTGCCATAGTCAAAACAAAACAAAATCCTTCCAGTAGCACCTTAAAGACCAACTAAGTTAGTTCTTGGTATGAGCTTTTGTGTGCATGCACACTTCTTCAGATAGTGTGGTATCTGAAGAAGTGTGCATGCACACGAAAGCTCATACCAAGAACTAACTTAGTTGGTCTTTAAGGTGCTACTGGAAGCAATGGATTGAAGTTACGATAAAAGAGATTCTGACTAAACATCAGGAAGAACTTTCTGATGGTAAGAGCTGCTCAACAGAGGAATGGACTCCCTTGGGAGGTAGTGGACTCTCCTTTGGTGGTTTTTAAGCAGAGGTTGGTTGGCTATCTATCATGGATGCTTTTATTGAGATGTCAGCAGGAAGTTGACTAGATTACCCTCAGGGTTCCTTCCAACTCTGCAGTTCTATGATGCTATGAATTCCAAAATTTAAGGTAGACAGGAACCTGGCTAAAAGTTGAATCCAGTAGAAATGTGAGCCACTAGCACTAGCGCTTGGTCACTTCTCAACCCCTCCTCTAGATCAGTCCCCCTGCCCTGTGAGAGACAGAAATAGTACAGAAACACACACTTTACTTTTCCAGGTGATCTATGTAAAAGTTGGATCTGGCTGAAATAATCTCAGCCTTAAAAAGCACATAGAGATAGAAGAGGAAATGGGAAAGAGTGTCAGTCTTCCAACTTCCTCCTTCAGCTCTGTTACATGCTTACCACACTCAAGTTTAATGAAGGGCAAGACATCAGACTTTTTCTCTACAGCTCTCATATGGCTATAGAGGCAGGAGGGGGGAGGCCCAGAGATTTCATGAGTGCCAAGGAAAACCTCAAGGGTGCCACTGAGCCCATGAGACCACATTGACGACCTCTGCAAGGCCCCTCATCTGGCAAATCTCCAGTATGGGCTTATGCCCTAAGGCACTTAACTTTGTCTGGGTTGTAATCAAAATAAACCAGAAAATCTTAATACTGTACCTCATCTCAAATGTTCTGCTTGTTTTCTACCACTTGCTCTGCAAAATTATTTTGTTCTTAGGAATTATTCTAACATTCTCATTTGAGAATTCTGCTTCTCGAATTCTCCCCCAAGGATTTTCAATACCAGCAGATCATTTCCCACCAGTTATTTATTCAAAACCACCTCCATGAAGCACTTCTTCACATCAGAATCAGTTCTTCCATCTCCCCTTGACTGGTGAGATTGAAGGAAATGTTTGAGTAAATACATTTATAGCTGCAAAAATTAAACTAAGGCAATGTCAAGTACATAACAATCTTTAAAAAGAAAATGTCCTCATTTCCTTCCATGCCTTGCTTGCAGATATATATACACATATATATATGAGAGAACCAAGGGTGTCTTCTTAAACTTTGGTAATTTTCACTTTCTCTGGAATCCTGGTCATGGTTTGCATTGCACTAGTTTCAACTTGCAATCACATTTGTTCTATTACATCAAACCTATTAAGGCACCAGCTCCTTTCTGATAAAATAAACACTCCAGTATATTTTACTGGCTAGGAGGTAAGGTGGGGGGAACGTCTCTGTTTAAATATTACTATGGTTAGAAGAGGACAAGTACAGGAGCAATCAGTGGCCCACATTAAAAGAATAACTTATTAGCGACTGCGTCCAAAGCTAGGCTGGGTGTCAGTTCTTGGAGTCGGGTAAAGCAAACTGTGGTCCAAGGGCCACAGGGAAATTTCATGCAGGTGACAAGGAGACGATATATGCAGGAGAGGGAAATGTCAGAAATAGGGAAGGGAAATAATTAGCAGTTGAAAATAAAACCTGAAAGTATGTTGTTGTTGCTTAGCTGCTTTCCTCAAAGAGAGACATACAAGCACAATGTAAACACTACAAACAATTTACAACAAACTCACCAATTGCTAAAACTGCCAATTTTGGCTTGCCATTATACAAATCTATGGTGCGACTATACTTGAAATACTGGACACTGTTTTAGTCACCTCATCTCACTTCAATTAAAAAAAAAGGATATTGTGGACCTGGGAAAGATTCAGAAAAGGTTCGAGGGGATGGAACTCCCCAAGAAGGGAAGGTTACAACATTTGGGGCTCGTTGTTGTTGTTGTTTTTTAAAAAAGGTGTGTAAAAAAAATAGAGGTGTTTAAATGATGCCTGGCAGAGCAGTAGCTACGGGGGTGGGGAAGGCTTTCTAGATGTGGGGGGGGGGGGATTTGTTTGTAGGGTGTGTGTGCCAAACTGAGTCTTTGACCTAGTTGAAATTAATCATCATCATCATCATTTTTATTTATACCCCGCCCTCGCCGGCCAAAACCAGGCTCAGAGCGGCTAACATCAAATGTGTAACACATTAACATAAAATCAGGCAATCAATTAAAATACATCCTAAAATCAGATCTGGATCAGAAAAAAATCCGCAGTAAAGCCTATTTTTGCCCTGATGCATGATATGGATGAAGTTGGATAGAGAGAAGCTTTTCCTCACCGCCCTTCTCTCATAATACTGGAACTTTAAACTGAGTGTTGGAAGATTCAGAAACTCGTATAACAGCTGGATATGCTATACAGTGATACCTCAGGTTAAGAACTTAATCTGTTCCGGAGGTCCATTCTTAACCTGAAACTGTTCTTAACCTGAAGCACCCCTTTAGCTAATGGGGCATCCCGCTGCCACCACGTGATTTCTGTTCTCATCCCGAAGCAAAGTTCTTAACCCGAGGTACTATTTCTGGGTTAGTGGAGTCTGTAACCTGAAGCGTCTGTAACCCGAGGTACCACTCTACCAGCTTTAACCTGTAAAATGCACTCCTAGTAGTCATTGAGGCTACCTGAACTTTAAGTGATAGAGATGGACCCGCAAGCAGCCTCAAACTATAAACTAGTTCTAGGCATAAGAGGCAGCAAGGAAGAAAGGTTGAGTTGTCCAAGGTGGGTGAACAGGAGAATGTCAGGCATCTGGTGGTAGTGGAGCTAGACAAGCAAAGGTCCCAGCCATGGAAGTGTTGGGATAACAAAGCAGAGAGATAAAGGAAGAGAAGGCATGGGGCAGGTGGGGGCTGCATGTAGGAATGAGAAGTTGCCATGGTCAGAGCCAGTATTTTTGTTAGGGGGGCACAGGCCTTTTGTTAGGTGGGGGCAGAACCTCAGTTAGCTATCTATTTTTATTGATTTTCATTGATTTAGAGGGGGCAGCTACCCCTCTCTGCCCTCCCCCTTGGCTAAGCCCATGGATGTTGCTGTATCTGAGAGCAGACAGGAAGCAGATTTAAGAAGGGGGTATTCCATGCTAAGATGCACCAAGAGAGTGGATAATTTTTGCACCAGAGTTCTCAATGGGTGTGGGTTCTAAAACGTAGAACTGAGTGTGAAAGACTTTTGGATAATTCACTACATCATAAGGGTTGCCTCCAACTTAAACTCTACTCAGAATAGATCCACATTAATTTCAACAGTTCTGAGTTCTAACATAGGATGCAACCTTTAATAACTATGTTATTAGAGCAATTTAGCTCTTTAATGAATAGGGAAGGCTTGCTTTGCTAATGTTTTCCAAACGAAGCATAGTTATTTCTCCCAGCTGTTGCTGAGTTTGGATTATCACTTGACATTAATTATGAAAAATTATAAAGACATGCAGTGGTGACAAATACTCAAATGGTCACGTGGCCTTCCATGGTTTTATGCTTTTGTGGCCTTTTCTTAATTTGTGCTTTTCCCTTAGCCACATGCTGATGGTACACAGCATAATCTGCTAGTAACAGCATCAAATTATTTAGCATGCCTAGCCAATGTCTGAAAAAAATTCAATTCAGCTGACGGCTTTGGATACAAGTCTTCTCTGGGGTGGATCTAAACTTGCTGAGGTCAATAGAATAACTTTGCTAGCTTGGTGGAAAATTGTGGGAGGAATTGTAATCGCAACAATGAAAAAATAACACAAAAGTCTATCATGATTGTGCATGGTAGAGAAGAATCTGTTGCTGCTTTTGTTTTCCCATTTTAGAAGAAAAATAGGTAAACTTTGTGTGTGTGAAAAAGATAAACAATATTCCTTTCCAGCCTGATCCTACATATGTAACTAGCCGTCCTGAGTGTAATAGGAATGGCACTATTTAGGTTCATAATAAGCTGCCTTCTATCAGGTCAGACTATGTGTTCATCTAGTTTTAAAAGATCAGATAGTCGGTGACAGGGAATAGCCCTTGTGTGGAACCATAAAAAAGCTGCCATCACTCAGAGTAGACACCGGGGAAAAGAATACACACCTAGGAATAAATCTCACTGAACTCAATACATATTTAAAATGTGATTTGTCATGCATCTTTTTCAAGACCTAGAGATTAACATAGTAACTGACTCGCCCATGCCTACCCATGGGTGCATTTGAATATAACGATAAAATATGGCTATTATTATGTGAGTGAACCTAGGTGAGTTTTGGGCTCGTGCATTTCCCTTCCTTGGCCCCCAATCAATCATGGCTGTGAAGAGGAGGGGAAGGTTTTCCTTCAGTTTGCAATAAACAGTGATTGAACTGTGATGGGCTAAGATCAGTCTTAACTGCGGCCTAGCCATCTCCAAAATGTGGATTATGAAGTGGCTTATTGCAATAAATGGTAGTTAAAATTAATCACAGTTTAGGATTTGGACATAACACTAGACTTTAGTTAACTGAAGAAGAAAAGCTTCCTACTCACCTTCTCACAGGCAGGCAGAGGAAGAGGGCAGAATCTAAAACATAGTTTAGTGTTACATCTGAACTCTGCCAATGGCAATCCCCATAAATTTGTCCCATTTAACTCTCAGCAGACCATGGAGCAAGATGAAAGAGAAGCTAAGGTGGCTCTAATCAGTGACAAGTCTAACTGGAAGATTTTATAGGTGTAAAATACAACACTCACACCACTCTGGCCTGCCAGTTAAGAATCTCATCTGCTGTTCTAGCTAGTTTCCCTCTAATTCCAACCTGAGGTTAAGTTCTGCATCCCTGCCTGATATCCCTCAGGTTCAAAACATAACAGCAGTTTAAGAAGAAGGTATTATTATGTACCACTATTATGTACCACTATTTCTGTATGTTGTAGAAAGTAGTTAGTGTACCCTTTCCTCCTTAACCTCATAGCCTCTGGCTCCAAAGCACTTGGTGTCACTGTGATATGAGGTAGGAGATTCCAAAAGTGCCAGGCTGTACAGCTACAGTGCCTCCTCCCTGCATTCTCAGCTGTGCAAAGTGTTTTCACAGTTGTAAATGTGTTAGAACAGCTGTGAAAAGTAGATGCACTTACTGTTAGGTGTAGAGACCATTATGCAGGCTGTATGTATTCCATCTGATGCCCATAAATATTCAGAGATAGTCTAGCCATGGTTATCCATGCCCCAACTGCCTGGTTGGATTACTGCAAGGCTATATGGAGCTTCCTTTGAAGACTGTTCAGAAGCTCCAGTTAGCACAGAATGTTGCAAACAGAATTTTAATAGGTAAAACTCGTTTGGTCACATCTCACTCCATCTAGAAGAGCTTCACTGGTTCCTGTTTGCTTAAGAACACAATTCAAAGTGCCCAGTTGAAACTCTAAATGGCTTTGGATCTCAGTACATGAATTAGTAGGGACGCGGGTGGCGCTGTGGGTTAAACCACACAGCCTAGGACTTGCCGATCAGAAGGTCAGTGGTTCGAATCCCCGCGACGGGGTGAGCTCCCGTTGCTCAGTCCCTGATCCTGCCAACCTAGCAGTTCGAAAGCATGTCGTAGTACAAGTAGATAAATAGGTACCATTCTGGCGGGAAGGTAAATGGTGTTTCTGTGCGCTGCTCTGGTTTGCCAGAAATGGCTTAGTCATGCTGGCCACATGACCCGGAAGCTGTCTGCAGACAAACGCCAGCTCCCTCGGCCTGTAGAGCGAGATGAGCGCACAATCCCAGAGTCGGTCACGACTGGACCTAATGGTCAGGGGTCCCTTTACCTTTACATTTACATGAATTAGTGCCAACTTCCATATCAGCCTGCCCAAACCTTTAGGCCATTTGCCAATGCTCTTCTTCAAGCACCTTCACCAGTAGAGGTGAGGCCAGGTTAGGTAGGCTGGACCCACCTTTAGGCAGAGCAAAGCAACTGATTCAAGCAGCAAATATTGGAGGTGAGGAGTGGAGGACAGAGCTGCATTTGTTAGGTTGTCTGCCCTTGTCTGCCCAGCATCTCCAAAGTTAGGATGCTGCCCTTAGATACAGTGGAGAGCTTCATCTTGTTGCCAGTGTTGATGAAGTACCGTACTTTTCCATGTATAAGACTAGGTTCCTCCCCTTAAAAATCATGCTAAAAAGTAAGGGTCGTCTTATACATGGGTAGTGCATAGGGTGGACGTTTGATTGGTTGCTGTCATGGCTGTCAGTGGATATTGTGCATGTTATTGGTTGCTGCGTCAATGTTGTTGATTGCCCAATGCTGCAGCAATTGGGCAGGTGATCTGGTGCTTCTGCTGGCGAGGCAACAAGCGAGAGGTGGATTTAGCGACACATGAGGGTGAGCCATTTTTGGCATTCCCCCTTAAAAAAAGCTTAACAATTCTGGGCAATCCTCCCCCCAAAAAGCTCAACAACTTTGTGCCATCTCTCCCCATTTTCTTAAATGGGAATCCCCCCAAATAGGGGACGTCTTATACATGGGGGCATGTTATACATGGAAAAGTACGGTATTATTGGCCTGAATAGAGATATCTTTCTTACTTGCAAGTAAGATGCTAGTGTGTTTTTGGGGCAGGAGCCAGGACACCATCAGGCACTATTTCTATTGCCTTTTCAGCACCTATTGAAGACCTTCCTCTTTCAACAATCATTTTAAGTTATTTTTAAATCCCAGTCTGTAGCTGTATTTGATTTTAAATTGTTTTTATATATTGAATTGTTTTAAGACTTTTTTACATATGGAATTGTTTTATATATGTTTTAGTACAGAATATTGAAGAAAGGAAGTGTATGACCTGACCGTGCTATAAGGCGGATAGGGAAGGGAGGGGATCCCATTAAGGGGACGAAAACTAAATCAATAGTAATAGCAAATAGTAGGAGTTTAAAAGCCTTTCAATGAAGTCAGGCAGAATCCGACTAGTCAAGTCAATGCCTACAATAGAAGTGGGAATGAGGGGTTCATCTTAGAGAGGCTCACAACTGTCAGTTTCCTTGATATAGCATAACATCTCCTGGTACATAAGTTGAAAAGCTCACTTGGTTTGATGAGACAGAAGAAACAGCACAGCCAAATGGGCCATGGTAATACTGATGAGCACAGTGGGAAAGGGGCCAGTTGTGTGACCTTGCCATTTCTTTCTTTTCTTCTTTATAATCCTTTGATGTACAGTAGCAGTCTAAAAATCATGCTTTATTACACTTTTCAATAAAAACGATATGGCTTGAGCTGGTTTGGACATAACATCAAGCCATAGTTTAGCACTGCATGCATGAACCTGCTCCCCTTTCACCTCTCCTCCTCCATTGTGGACACAAGGATAATACTGGAAGGATTTGCTTCCACTCTCAACTAATTTTGTTATTATGTCTGAACAGGGAATGGTAAATTTGTTTTAACTATGGTTTATCCCACAGGTGAAGAACCTGTGGCCTTCCACCAACTCCTATCATCCCTAACCATTGGCCATGGTGGCTGGGGCTGTTAGGAGCTGGTGTCCGACAACATTTGAGGGGCAACAGGTTTCCCAAGCCAGGATTATAAACTGTGGTTTGAAATTAGCATGATCAGACACACTATAGGTAAAACAAACCACAGTTTATCTCAGTTCAGACATAACACGATGCTAGCTGAAAGTGAAAACACATGCTTCCAATCGCCTCCTTGTAGCCACATGCAAAGAGAGGAGGGGGAATTCATGAACCCCAAGCTTAGTGTGTTATGTCCAAATGCAGCTAGTGTTTCAACACATAGCCTGTCCAGAGGTTGTGGGGTTGCTGAGCATTCTTGTCTTTTGGCCTGCGCTTGCATCTCTCATAAATTATGTTACGTCAACTTGACTTCTTTTTACCTTTCCTCATTGCCAATAATCAAGATTCTACCGACAGAATGAGGCTGACAATCTTGCTGAAGGATGGAACTGAAGGGAATTCAGCTCGACATCCCATATATGAACCAACTCTGTGTGTGATGAAGAATAAGTCAATTGTATGTCAGGGAGAAAAAGAGTAAAGAGACTTGATTCTGACATCTATGAATCAGGAGCTCATAAGAGACCCTTGTATGTAGTCTCATCTATAAAATAAATGGATCAACTTCAAAATCTATAAAATATTGTTTGGCAGGTTTTTTTGGTTAGTTGTGCACTCATTTCTCTAATTTAGCAATCAAGCCAGGATATTAATGAACTGCAGCACCCATCATTCCCAACCACTGGTCATGCTGGTAGGAGTTGGAGTCTAACAACACCTGGAGGGCCAGGGGTTCCCCACCTCTGTTTTAAAGAGAGCCAGTGTGGTGTAGTGGTTAAGAGCAGTAGACTCATAATCTGGTGAACCGGGTTCAATTCCCCGCTCCTCCACATGCAGCTGCTGGGTGACCTTGGGCCAGTCACACTTCTCTGAAGTCTCTCAGCCTCACTCACCTCACAGAGTGGGGGAGGAAGGGAAAGGAGAATGTTAGCCGCTTTGAGACTCCTTAGGGTAGTGATAAAGCAGGATATCAAATCCAAACTCTTCTTCTCTTCTAAATGCCAGATTAAGAAGCTAAAGTTACACATCTGAATCCTACATATGTTTACTTGGAAGTATATTCCACTGTCTTCAATAACACTTAACTCCCCAAAATGGGGGATGTAACCATAACAAGAATGCCTTATACTAAGCCTAACCCATCTTGGTATTTCCTGCAGCAGAGGTAGCCAATGTGGTGCTCTCCAGAGGTTGCAAACTATGACTCTCATAATCCTTGACCATTTGCTATGCTGCATAGGACTAATGGGAGTTGTGGTCCACAACATCTGGAGAATACCACATTGGTGACTCTTGGCTTACACTGACTGGTGGTGGCCCTCCAGAGATATGGGAGGGGACATTCCCAGGCCTACCTGGAGATGCTCCAGATTGAACCTTGGACCCTTTGTATCCAAGCATGTTCTCTATTATTAAGCTATGATCCCACTAGAAGGAAGATGCCTTCACATAGTGTATAACTAAACTATGGAACTCGCTTCAACAGGAGGCAGCAATAGCCACTAACTTAGATGGCTTCAAAGGAGGATTAGACAAATTCATGGAGGAGGCAGCTATCAATGATGGCTACCCATGATGGCTATGCTCTGCCTCCACAACTGGAGGCAGTAATGCTTCAAAATACCAGTTGCTAGAAACCACAGGAGAGGAGAATGCTCTTGTGTTCAAATCTTGATTGCAAGTTTCCCATAGGTATCAGTTTGGACAGTGTGAGAACAGGATGCTTGGCTAGATGAGCCAATTGCCTAATCCAGCTGATTCTTTTAACATTGTTATGCCTTATATCAAGTCAGATCATTGGTCCATCTAGCTATACCAGCAGTTAGTAACTCTCTTGGGTTTCAGCCAGGAGGCTTCCTCAGCCATTCCTAGAGATGCCATGGGTAGAACCTGAGACAATTTCCATGCAAAGTGTATGCTCTGCCAATGAGCTTTGGCCATTGTCCAGTTTTTGGCAAAGTAGCACAAACCTAGTCATGCTTAAGAACACTTTTGGAGGCTTAAAAAACAACAACTCTGTTCCTTTATAATGAGAATGAGAAAACAGAAATTACTTATTAAAATAGTTCTTCCTTTTAACAAGGCATAGTAATTGTGGTATAACTTAAAATTGTGCTTAGGCTTCTTTAAGTAACTCAAAAAGCAAATATATTGAGGTACTATGAAAATTTATTTATATTTAATGAATTAGTTATGAGGCAGATGATCAACTCAACTAAAAATTATTTAATGAAACCATGACAATGGGAAACATTTATTGTATATGTACAAAAATATTGTAAACAAATAGAAACGTTGGCGGGCTTTGATGAAACATTTGCAAGTGTTAAATAATGAGATAAAGTGTAACATAGGCAATTTGAAATATTAAGGTATGATGCTAATTACTTAAATATTGATAATATAAGGAAAATAAGAAAAAGAGGTTTTATAATTATGCAGAAAACGTACTTATTTAATGAACCAGAAAAGGAAATGGAGGGAAGACAGGAGGTTAAAGCGAACCTCCAAAATATGTTTATATATACTGAAAATGTGTCATGATTAAGGTTTATTTATATTCTCATTTTTATTTTTTTCCAGAATTGCATTATCTCTATGGAGAATATTTGGTGAAGTTAAAATTGTAAAATCAATAAAAATTATTAAATAAAAATAAATAAATTTAAAAGTGGGGACAAAAAATTATTGAATCAAGTGAGAACTGTACTGAGTCATTAAGAAAAGTTACACCAACTATCCAAAGAACCATGGTGGAGATAGTGTGTTGCACTCTGACATTGCATTTTTATAGGCTTGGTATTCAGTGTCATGCAGCAACTACGTTCAAGTGGCTCACATGCTGGATCATCACCTTGTTGTGGTGAGTGGGTTTGCACCTTCCTATGACCCTTGTGCAGGACGCGGGTGGCGCTGTGGGTTAAACCACAGAGCCTAGGACTTGCTGATCAGAAGGTCAGCGGTTCGAACCCCCGCGACGGGGTGAGCTCCCGTTGCTCAGTTCCAGCTCCTGCCAACCTAGCAGTTTGAAAGCACATCAAAGTGCAAGTAGATCAATAGGTACCGCTCCGGTGGGAAGATAAACGGCCTTTCTGTGCGCTGCTCTGGTTTGCCAGAAGTGGCTTAGTCATGCTGGCCACATGACCCGGAAACTGTACGCCGGCTCCCTCAGCCAAAAAAGCGAGATGAGAGCCGCAACCCCAGAGTCGGTCATGACTGGACCTAAGACCTAATGGTCAGGGGTCCCTTTACCTTTACCTTATGACCCTTGTGAGTGAAGCTGTCGGGAATATTGTACTCCCAGCAGGGTCAGCGAAGGTAGTAAGGTCAATGGTAAGAAGCTAGACAAACTATGATCCAATTGTACTACCAACCTTACTGTATGCTTGTGAAACATGGACCACTTATAAACACCATCTCCAACTCCTTGAAAGATTCCATCAACACTGTATCCGAAAAATTTTACACATCACTTGGGAAGACAGGCAAACTAATACCAATGTACTGGAAGAAGCAAAGATCATCAGTGTTGAAGCAATGATTCTTCAACATCAACTTCGTTGGACTGCTCATGTTGTACAGATGCCTGATGATAATCTTCCAAAGCAACTACTCTATTCCGAACTTAAAAATGGAAAGTATAATGCTGGTGGTCAACTAAAGAGCTTTAAAGACTGTCTCAAGGCAAATCTAAATAAATGTAGTATAAACACCAACAATTGGGAAACACTTGCCTGTGAGTGCTCCAATTGGAGAACAGTCTTTACCAAAGGTGTCATGGGCTTTGAAGACACTTGAACTCAGGACACGAGGGAGAAACGTGCCAAGAGGAAGGCACACCTGGCAAATCGACACCGTGATCAACTCCCTCCTGGAAACCAATGTCCCCACTGTGGAAGGACGTGTGGATCCAGAATTGGCCTCCACAGTCACTTACGGACTCATTGTTAAAACCGTGTTTATGGAAGACAATCTTACTTGGCTACGAGTGATTGCCAAAAAAGAGAAAGAAGAAGCAGAAGAATGTTCAAGTGGGAAAAGTAAGCGCCAATCAAACTGGGATGGACCATGATCAGTGCCAAACAGTGCCAGTGCCAACACAGATTGGAAGCAGCACTGTTATGTCACCAAATTATGTCACAGATAGTGATGGTCTTATCTGGTACTTTTTGTTCTTCCACCTTCTAATTTTTCCAATCTTAGATTAAGTTCTAAACATTTCTGCAGTAATGTGAAATTTAAGGAAAAAATTATCATGAAAAATCACCAGTATTTTAGTGCTAATTTCCCCCGATAAACATAAATGTTGCATGCAGTTTTGACTAATGAACACATTTGTTCAAACAATTTCCTCCTAAAGTAATGCATTCGTCTATGTTGTTTTCCCAAGTATCTTCATTTGTATGCAGTTTTCCCTAATGTATGCATTTTAGTAAAACATTGATTGGCTGGAGAACTGCATCTCAGAATTCAAAGAAGTGAGAATTCCAAAGGACAGCAGTGTATTGGTTTGCGTATTAGTTTGAGAAGCGTGGGTTAGGTAGCTTCTCATTAAAATGAAAACAAAATTGAATTTCTCCCCAACCCTAGACACATTATGAGTGCAAATTACACAGTTTCTCATTGAAGTTAATATTTTCCAACAAAACACAATTTCTCCCCCATCACCAGTTAAACCACACAATTCATCTTTCTCTCCCACCCCACATACTCATACAGAGTCATGCTTTCCCCCCAACACACTTCACTTACTTCCCTTCCATGACTCACCTAAGTGCAAAAGGTTTGCCCAGCTCCCTGACTCAGTCCTTGGTTTCCTTCTGCTGAGCACCTGCTACTTTCCAACAAAATAAGGCACTGTGTGTAACAGGGAAAGAAAGCAATACTTTTAGACAGTAGCACTGGGATCTTTGCAGGCTTGTTAATATTCAGCAGACATATCGCCAAAACGTCAGGCCAGAGTTTAAAATATAGCACTGCAAACGGGCAATTCTTCAGATTCTGCTGCTAATTGTGATGCCCCCCCCCCCACTTTCTCTTTCTTTAAGGGCAAAGAGCAACCTTTATGTTCTGGACTAATGTAGCCAAGTTTCCTCTTATATAAAAAAAGAAACACAGTTTTCTGATGAGAATGCATTGCTGATGGCTGCTGCTTTAGGCTACATTTGCAAGCATGTGAATGTTTGGTATCCTATAAAACAGTCCATTTCTGTGTCCACCTCCCTCCAGATCTATCTAGCATGCCATTTAGTGCATATTATTTATTATATTTATACCCTGGCCTAGAAGTTTAAAGCGGCATACATATTTCTTACTCTCCCAATTTTATCCTCACAACAAACCTGCGAGGTAGGTTAGGCTGAGAGACAGTATCTGCCCCAAAGTTACCCAGTGAGCTTCACAAGATCTTGAGCTTCACAAGATCGACTCAGGATAACACTTCATGGATCTGATGTAGTGGAAGGAACATAGCTCAATGAACAGCTTTGCATGCAAAAAGATCCCAGCTTCATTCCCTCCTATGATCTCCAGGTAGGGCTGGGAATGTCCCCTGCCTGAAACTCTGGAGAACTAATGCCAGTGTGTGTAGATAATATTAAGCTAGGTGGACCAACAGTCTCCTATACCCCCCCTTTGCTACTGTTTTGAAAAATGGCTGTAACTTCATGATAAAGCATATGTGTTACAATCAAAAGATCCCAGAGTCAATCTCCAGAAGTGCTGTACAGAGGGCTGTAAAAGATTCTGTCCTGTCTCCTGCCCAATACATGCAGACAGAGGCTCTTATGTGGAAGAAAGATATTTATTCAAGCAAGTAAAGGTAAAAGGTAAGGGACCCCTGGACTGTTAAGTCCAGTCAAAGGCGACTCTGGGGTTGTGGCGCTCATCTCGCTTTCAGGCCGAGGGAGCTGGTGTTTGTCCACAGACAGCTTTCCAGGTCATGTGGCCAGCAGGACTAAACCGCTTCTGGCACAACAAGAAACCGTGACGAGTGCCAGAGCGCAAGAAAATGCTGTTTACTTTCCTGCTGCAGCGGTACCTATTTTTCTACTTACACCGGCATGCTTTCGAACTGCTAGGTAGGCAGGAGCTGGGACAGAGCAACGGGAGCTCACCCTGTCACGGGGATTCGAACCGTCACAATTCAGGAGCAGGGCCACAAGTTGAGAACTGGACAGAAGCAGGAAAGATGTTCCAACAAATTTCCTGGATGAGGCATGGCACACCCACTTGCAAAACTCTCTCTCCTTGTGGGCATGTTGGGATTGCAAGTGAACACTCTATTGGGGTGGGTGAGTCTGCTCCCACCTGCGAAAGTGGAGCCTGGCTCTAGGTGACATTGTGCCCTCCTGCTCAGTCTTCTGCTCAGTCATTGCTGCTGCCTCTTGCTCAGCCTCCTCCTCTCAGCTTAGCAAAACTCTCACAGACGCCACTGAGGCTTTTCACTCTGCAGAAAGGTCAGAGGGGAGAGATGACATCCCTGCTACCAAAGTGACTGAAATTGGGGTGGAAAGGGGATATCCCCTCCTCCAAAACAGGTTCCCCCCGTTTCCTGTGTGAAACCCTCTGCAAGACCCCTGTTAGTGCTGTAGGGAGGATTGACTGGGTTGCTATAAGGGGAAGGGGCATAGTTCTGTGGTAGAGAACATGCTCTGCATTCAAAATGTTCCATGTCCAATCCCCAGCATCTCCAGGTAGGACTGGGAAAGACTCCTGCCTGAAACCCCCGGAGAGTCACTGCCTGTCAAAAGAATACCGAGCTAGAAAGACCAATAGTATGAGACAGCTTTGTATAGTTATGTCACATACTTTCTGACAGATGCTGCAAACTGGATCTTTAGGTTCTTCTGTTGCATAAGCCCAAAACTTGCACTTTTTGGTTGGGGGTTTGAGTTTCCCTCCTCAACACTCTGTCTTCTGCTAGTAAATGACCTTTGTGGGTGGCACTGCAAAATTCCAGATCAAAATGAGGGCAGATCTTTCACAGAGCACAGCTCCCTCTGCAAATTGCTGCACTCTTCGTGTCACTTCCTCTTTTTAAAAAATCCAACTGCAAAGCACAGGGGTACACTATCTGCCACTTTTAAAGTGTTAAATGGACTTTCTTGTAGCATTTTAGTGTCTCACAGTTTGCAACCACTGCATTTTTTTTAAAATAAAAAAGCTACAACAAACATCCATACATAGAACAATGAGAAGAATCATAGCTCTTTAAAGATGATCTCTTTGGGATGATAGGAGGGATGGAGAGCCCCAGGCCCCACTAACTGGTCCTTGGAGTGAGCCCACCCTAGGTCACAGGATGACCTAGACCTCTTCTCCCTAGACCACAGCCTTCACCAGCCCTGCTTTGCATCCTCCTTTTGTCCAGCTGGAATATGTCTTTGAACTGTGATGATGCCCGTTGCTTACCTGTGTAGAGAGTTGTGTCTGTGTGACTCTCAGTGTATATAAACCTCAGGCTTTTGTGTGACTGAACTATCTCATAAAACATAGGTGCTAGATTTCCCCCTCTAAATTATTGGGTCCTGGGGCTTAGCCACAGCTTTTATAATTAATGTGAACTGACAGGCTGAGCTTGTTTTAAAGCCTGACAGAGGGACAGAGGGAGATGATGGCCCTGCCATTAACCCATTGCAAAAACCATCTAGATAAAAGAGCCTACCTAACAGGGAGGTTGGGACGCGGGTGGTGCTGTGGGTTAAACCACAGAGCCTAGGACTTGGCGATCAGAAGGTCGGTGGTTCGAATACCCATGATGGGGTGAGCTCCTGTTGCTCAGTCCCAGGTCCTGCCCACCTAGCAGTTCGAAAGCACAAAGTGCAAGTAGATAAATACCGGTAGGTACCGCTCCAGCGGGAAGGTAAACAGCGTTTCCATGTGCTGCTCTGGTTCACCAGAAGCGGCTTAGTCATGCTGGCCACATGACTCCCTCGGCCAGTAAAGTGGGATGAGTGCTGCAACCCCAGAGTCATCCGCAACTGGACCTAACAGTCAGGGGTCCCTTTACCTTTAACAGGGAGGTTGCCAGGGCAATGTGGGTGTCACACAGAAACATATTTGTCCTTTTACACAGAGGTTTTTGGCAAGGTGAGAGCAAGGAGGAAAAAACTGGGCAGAATTCCATGGCCAGAGGAGGCTGCAACGAGAGATGAGGGCCATGACTCGCCGAGAGGAACAATACAAAAACTTGGGGTGTAATGTTCTACACCCCCTCCACTGAAGGTGTAAATATGTATGCATAAACCATATTTCTAATACACGACAGACTTCGCTGTGTCTTGATTTTGCAACAGAAACACAAGCCTGGGTGGATACCTGGACCCCCCTGAAATTATGCTACCTCTCGGTAGAGATTGGGGATGGCGTGAAACAGTATTATCCCAAGGATGTTATCATGCTGCATTTTGCATGTCCACCAACAAGTGGTGCTGTGAATGACAGCATGGTGGCAAACTAGGCTTTCAGAGCTGTTGGGCCATCACAGCAGGACCAGAGGGAGAGGGTGAGAAGGTGGGAACTGCAGGGAGCTCTTCTGCATAGCCAAACCAAGAAGGATTGAACCCACTGCTCATCAGCTGATAGGAGGGTGTTTCAACCCTGCTTTCTTTGGGGATCCACTTCCCTCTTCCATCAGCTCATGTCAGCCACTCATGGGGTGTGTCACCTGATTGACAGGCAGACATGGTTTCAGAAATAATTGCCTCCTGGGCCAACCCGACCCCCCTCAAGGCTAATATTGGCATGTGTGTCAGATATTCCTCATTCCTGTGCAACCCAATGACCAGAAACAAATATTAGCAAGAACACATTTTACAGTCACACATTCCCTGGTTCTTTGGTAGTTTTCAATGGACAGAACAAACTTCCAGGGTTGTGACTTTTGCAACCTTGTGTTAGCTGCAATGGAATAAGGGTGCAAAATTTCAAATCATATACTGGAGTGACTTCTGTTTTCTGTAGTGTAGTGTTTTCTGTAGTAATCATTTTTGGCAGGGGTGGCGACAGAATATTCTTGCCAAACAAACAAATCTGCAACAAAGAGCAAGGGGACACCAGCCTCTTCTCTCCCTCCTGTACAGTTAATGGCTAATTAAATCTGCTGTGGGGATAATGCAGGGAAGAATATGATGTGGAACCTTCTTATGGGGAGTGGGATATTGATTGCAAAGAATCGATGTCATTATTAGAGCGCAACTTAAGCATCAGTCTTTGAAGAACTCTACAAGTTTCTTATCTTTTACCCTCTTTTCCACTGCCAGGGCTTTAATAGCTTTAGCCTTGTAAACTAGCAAGTTCAGATATTTACCTATTCTTAATACAGATTTTGTTTTTAATGACTGTGTTAAGTAAAGATAGGCTGTCACTTGCAGCTAGGAAAAAACATGTCTTCCAAATTGCATCCGTTTTTTTTGGGGGGGGTGTCATAGTTTAATGAGATGGGTTCCTCTTTTGGTGCTTTGCAGTAAATAATGGATTGCTAATGGGCTTAGAAAGTCTTTGTAGTCCTGTACAGGGTGAAGGCAAAAGCTTTGCAATTTTCTAGTTACTCTGGGATGGGGAAACTAAGGCCAAGCGTCTCTGAAACACTTTGTAAAACTACTTTTATGTAATCAATAGAGTATTTTGAACATGTCCTTGTGCATAAATGTTTACACATGTTGTCTTTCTTGGTGTTGGTTATTTCTCCCGTCTCCCCACCTTTAGGTTAACACAGGGGTCAGCAAACTTTTTCAGCAGGGGGCCGGTCCACTGTCCCTCAGACCTTGTGGGGGGCCGGACTATATTTTGGGAGGGAAATGGACGAACTCCTATGCCCCACAAAAAACCCAGAGATGCATTTTAAATAAAAGCACACATTCTACTCATGTCAAAACACGCTGATTCCTGGACTGTCCGTGGGCTGGATTGAGAAGGCAATTTGGGCCAAATCCGGTCCCAGGTCTTAGTTTGCCTGCCCATGGGTTAACAGCATAAGAACACCAGGGGGCTATAAGAACACAGAAGAGTCCTGTTGCATCCGGAAGCAGGACATGTGTGCAAGGAACAGCACTCCCCACTCCTGTGTTTGCTAGAAACAGTTATTCAAAGGCGAGCTACCTCCAGTTGTGGAGACAGTCGGATACCCATCATGACTAATAGTTACTGGTAACCTGGTTCTCCATGAATTTGTTTAATTCTGTTTTGCAGCCATCTGCATCGGTCACCATCACTATCTCTTGTGGGAGCAATTCCATGCAATTCCATGCACTATTTGAATAAGTACTTTCTTTAGTCTGTCCCGAACTGTCCAGCATTCAGTTTTATTGGATGGTCCCACTGGGTTCTAGTATTCCAAGGAGGAATAAATGTTCTCTCTCTCCTTTTTCTATGCCATGCATTAATTTTATACACATATATCATGTTACCACTTACTCACCTTATCTCTAAACTAAAAAGGCACAAATGCTGTAACCTTATCTCTTAAGGGAGTTGTTTAATCCCCTGGGTCATTTTGGTTCCCTTTTTTCCCTGAACCCTCCTGAACAACTTAGCTGGATATGGTATCTAGATTTTTAATTTAAATATAATTCTGTTTAGTACAGCAAGAGAGCACCAGAAAGTTGACAAGCCAAAGCCTGCATACCTTCACACCTATGATTTGCTTTTAACGTGAACCCACCTAATTCATACTTCCCAGAATTATACAAAAACCAAAACACAACCATCCTTCAAAATTTGCACTTCGACTAATCCTCTTGCAATGCCACTTTCCAACAGGAATATGTGTACAAAACTATATATGTCAGGAAAGCTTGCATAAAAATGTATTACATATTAGTGGAAATAAAAATGCATTTGCAAAAACTGTTTGCAAAAATGTGTTTATTAGGCACAACTGAAAGCAAACCTGTATGCATTAGGAGAAATAGATACTAAAATGCTGACAAATTCTTAAGAGGACTTTAAAAAACAGAATAGCAAACTGATGCAGAAATGTAGCAGTCTGAACTGAAGATAGGAAAATTAAGAACTAAGAGAAACCAATATTGACAGATACCCCCATCTCTATCTCTGACATCATTAGGCATCATAGCAGTGCTAATTCAAACTAGTGTTGTTCAGACCCTTCAAGTGTCCCTATTTTCCAAGGACGTCCCTGCTTTAGAGTCCTGATTTCTGATTTAATCCCGGAATGTCCCACTTTTCCTTAGGATGTCCCTATTTCCACTGGAGAAATGTTGGAGGTGATGGAGTTATCTGAAGGCAATCCTGTATAGGGAAGGGTTTTTTAAAAAAAACATTTAATGTTTTATTATGTTTTTATATGTGTTGGAAGCTGCCCAGAGTGACTGGGGCAACCCAGTAAGATGTGTGGGGTATAAACAGCAAAATTATAGAATGGGACGTCCTGATTTTCACTGGATAAATGTGGGAAGGTATGGTTGTTTGGTGTGGTACTGCCCTTGGTCCATCCCTGTCTGGCACTTCCTTTTCCCACTTGAACATGGCTGCTGCATGACAATAAATAGGAAGACCATAGAAATGCAAGGTCAGAGTGACTCCCACTCTCTTCACCATGGTGCTTTCCTGTATTTGCCACCACAAAGTTGGTGGTGCTGCAGGCCTCACCAAGGTCACTTTGCCCAGAATGCCATGCTCTGAGGTAGGACCCCATGTTCCTCATAATGAGACAGACGAGAGAGAGCAGAAAGCAGCAGCAGCAACAGTGGCAGGCAATGAAGGATTTCTACTTCACCTCATGTGAAAAATGGCTTGTACAGTGGTACCTCAGGTTAAGAACTTAATTTGTTCTGGAGGTCCTTTCTAACCTGAAACTGTTCTTAACCTGAGGTACCACTTTAGCTAATGGGGCCTTCCGCTGCCACCGCGGAATTTCTGTTCTCATCCCGAGGTAAAGTTCTCAACCTGAGGTACTATTTCTGGGTTAGCGGAGTCTGTAACCTGAAGGGTCTGTAACCCGAGGTACCACTGTACTGGTCCTCAGGACCATCCTGTCATGCACTCCACATAACACCTCAGGTCCCACTTTATGCCCTTCTAGTGCTGAACCTTGACAAGTGGCCAAAAAAGGCAGCACCTTTTCTGTTGTGGTGCCAGTGTTCTAGAATGCCCTCGACAGAAAGGCCTACTTGGCCTCATTACAATAAATGTTTCCACCACTTGCTGACAAAGTGCCTATTTCAGAAGCTTATTGATAGTGAGCCTTCCTATGTTTCTAATTTATTTGTACTTTGTAAGGTTTGCATGGTTTGCTGGTTGTTTAAATTTGAGCGATTATTGTTTGTTTCAGAGTTTTATTGGAGTTTGTTTTTAAGATTGATTTTAATTTTTTTTGTTTGTTTCTGAACTGGGCTTCATTTGGGTTTTTTCTTTTTTAGAAAGCAGAGTTGTATTTTTAGAAACTAACATTATTTCAGTAATCCTCACAAGGATACACTAATAATTTATTATCTCCAAGTTGCAAATGGGGACCTGAAGTTATGATTTCTTCAAGGCCACCTGGAACATAGGGACCTGCCTTATACCATGTCAGACTGACTGTCCATCTAATGTAATATTGTCTCTTCTAATGACTTCACATTTTTTTCCTGCATCGTGATTTTTGCTGGCGCCTGCTCTTGCTATTTGCTGCCTCTTGCAGGAGAGAGGGGAGAGCAGAGCCAGCAGAGTTAGCAGAGGCTGCAGGAATCAAGAGAAGCATTGATTGACTGATTGAGAAACATTGGGATGCACATCATGATTCATTATACAGTACAGTGGACACTTGGGTTGTGAATGTGATCCATGCAGGATGCACGTTCGCAACCCGCAGCATTCGCAACCCATGTCTGCGCACCCGCGGGTTGCGATTTGGTGCTTCTGTGCATGCGCAAAGCGTGATTTAGCACTTCTGCGCATGCGCATGCGCTACCGCTGAAACCCAGAAGTAACCCGTTCCGGTACTTCCGTGTTTCGGCAGTCCACACACACAAAAAAACCCGCAACCTGAAGCATCTGTAACCCGAGGTATAACTGTATATTGCCAGGCCACAAAATATGAAACCAATATCATGAGATGGACTTCAAACTGGTTTGGGATGATAGGTCGATATATTGCCCAGTTCCCAGTTCTAGCCACTGAGCTGTATCAGCCTCCCAAAATCTGTTGAGTTTTTGTGTGAGTTGCCATTCAGATGAAGGACATCCCAGTTTACCACCATTGCTGCATCACCCCTTCCTTTGCTATAGTAAAACCTTGGCTTCCAGTTTTAAATAAGGAATGAAAATTTGTTAATCTCTTGTAATTTCCTCCCCTTTATGTGTGTGTGTTTGTGCGTTTCACACCATCTGATCACTCTCTCTTCTAAGTGCCATCTGTGGGAGGCTCCGTTGTTCTTTTATTGTTTTCAGCTGTTGCCATTTTCAGATTCTTGTCCAGTTGGTGCTCCCCCCACCCCGATATATATATATGATGACATAAAGTTATGGACATTATTATAAAATGGAATTTTGAAATGTGAGGTGTTGCAAGGTTCATGTATGATTATTATAGGTTTTATTTTCATCCAAATTAAAATGAAGCTCGGTTTCCAAGAGATAGATAAAATCTGGATCTTGCAAGGGGAGCAGTTGCTAGTTTATTAAATTTGGATCTCATCATCTGTTTAGGGCAGCCTTCCAAGAAAAATAAGTAGGAATTGATCAGTGCAGGTTATATCTACATATATTTTTAATTTTGCTCTTATTTTAAAAGGCAATACCTACTTCTTAGAGTGTAATACTGTATTTGAGGAAAATACTGAGTTGTGGGCATGAGAGTGAAAATTACTTCCTCTCAATTTAAGGAAAGCAAAGTTTTCAGTATTTTAAAAGATAGAAGAAAAGGGTTGAGCATAGATTAGATACTGAGATCTGGAAAGTATATTGTAACATAGAAAATTAAAAGATTTTATTGGACATTTGTGAAAAGGTATGGTGGTGAAGAAGAGTGAGGGGGAAAGGAAGTTTATATAATATATAGATCAAATGTTTCCTCTAGAAGTTCATCATTGGTTCTTCAACAAAAGACAGGGCTTGTCCCCACTTCCACTTGTCCCATGTCTAGATAGCATGTGTCCAAGCAGTTTTCCACTTGACCAACACTTTCTACACATGTTCAAGTGGTTTTCCCCTTGCCCTGCTTTCCCAGGGAAAACCTGCTCTTTGGTGCTAAATCAGAGGAAATGGCAATCCAGAGAAAACCAGAATTGCCATTAGCTCCGATTGAGTGCTAAAGAGCAGTTTTTCCTGGGTGAATGCAGCAGGACAAGAGGAAGTGTGAATAAGCCTGTAAAAAATTGCCTTATGCCCAGGCAAGACTATTTTTCCAACTAGACTGGTTCCCACACATTTGTAGGCTATGGCTTGTCTTGCCAAAGTGTGGCTCATGTGAACATCTGAACCCAGCCCAGCATACTAATCATGGTTTGCTTTCTGGCAAAAAAACACAAAGTCAAGCAATGGTTTGTTGTTAGCTTACTAATCAAGTTTTTTTTAAAAAAAAAAACTATGCTTTGGCAATATGTCCAAACCCAACAGCCATGATTAAATATGTTTTGCTTGGCCACCTCATCCGAGATATTCATGAAGCTACAGAGGCACAATTTAAGAGTGGCTGAAAGATGAAACCACTATCATTTCCTGTTAGCAATTGCAACTGCAGAGCTTGGGACACTTTGGATTAAATCATACAAAGCAAGACCCAGCGATCTTGTTTGTATGGGACTCAGTAGCAATGTAAGTCCAAGAGCTTATTACATAACAAGTTGAATGACTACAAGTTATGCAGTGTGTGTAGCTGTTGCTTATAGACACACACACACACCCTTCACCCAAGTAATTTCATAAAATAAACATAAGTCATTGAAGCCATTCCCACTCCCATTCATTGGCTGCTGTTTGCGGGGATGGGAGGAAATACAATGACATCACATCACATTTCTTTTAAGAAAATACTACCTGGCAGCATGTGGAGGATGGATATCTTGACTGCAGCCTTCCACCAAGCCCCAGTAACATGCTGTCTGTCCCTTTGAACCTATTTAAGGAGAGTTGCTTCACACCTGAGAACTAGTGGGTTATATTCAAGTTCTACTCATAGCTGACCCGCTGAAATTAAGAAATCTAAGTTAGCCATAACCAGTAATGTCAATGGGTCTATTCTGACTAGAACCAGCACTGGTTATCACCCATAGGAATAATTTCCACCACTCCTTCTAATAGTGAACTTGGATGGCAAATGCCAACAGCAATACTGCTTAAGTTCAGCTACTGAGAAACAGTGTTTGCAGAAGTACAAAAATATATATAAGCAAACAAAGTTCAGGAGCAACCTCTCCCAACCAACACTCCCAAAACAGCCCAATGAAGACTAAACCTTTTCAGTAGCCAAGGAATGTAGTACAGCAGCTGGAAAAGAAAAACAGAACATTAGCTCATCAGAACACATTCTCACTGGTTTCTCCAAAGCAGGGTGAAGTAATGTGTATTTTTAAACACCCGTTTCCTAAGTAACTCTTTAATAAGGCACACACAATTACCATTCTTTAAATAATATTAGTGATTGTTATCCTAATATAAAATGGGCGGGGGAGGGGGGAGAATAGAATGCCCTGCTTGGCAGAATGGTTGACTGGGGGAGGGCTTTGAAAACAAACACATTTGTTAGAAGGATACACTACAACATTTAGTTGCAAGTACCATTTTGTCATGTTCTGGGCAAGTACCACTTGAAACTTGCTCCAGCAAAGGCTGGAAGCAGACTGAGGCTTTTTAAGCCTGTCTCCAGATGACTTCCACTGGGCTCCATCCCCTTGCAGAGTCTTCATGGGTCAACCTTCAGGCCTGAAGATAAGCCTCCTCTGATCCATAGCCTCCCTTCCTGGAGAACTTCAGGACCAGTCATGTCAGTGAGAGTCATCTGGCTCCTTAGGCTCAGGCACAAAGTGACTGCAAGGGTCTGGGTTCTGGCCCTATAGGACTTGGTGATCTGGGATGTTCCTCTGAAGGATCCTGTCCAACAGCCTTAAGTGCAGTGGTCTCTTTATCTCCAGCAGTCAGCTCAGTCCTGAACCAGAGCCAGATCCTGATCTGTTGCCTCTGCAGCTTCTGGTTCCGAGTCTGGAACCCTGCTGGATTCAAGAGTCATGGCACATTTTTAGTATTTTCCTTTTAATTAAAAAAGAAAAATCTCTGTTAAAACTTAAAGGACAACACTATAAAGTTAGTAGGGTTTCAAAGCCAAATCAGTTTCTAGTTAGTTTTATGATCTCAAATATTATTTAAAGGTTGCTAATGTGACTGGCTCACTAGTTACTTAGGAAACAGACATTTTTGAAAAATACAGAACACTTCAGGTTGCTGTGGGGTAGCCAGTAAAAATGTGTTCTGATGAGCTAATGCTCCTAACTTATACAAGACTGGATGAACACTTTGCTACTTTGCTACTTGGTGCCTTGCTAGAGAGGAGGCGGAGGGTGAGTAGTTTTCTGGGCAAGCTCCAAGAAGATATTCAGCTACAGGCTGAAATTAAGCTCAACATTTGATATGCTAAGATAAACAGTATTTAACACTCCAGGTCAGATGTGGTGTTAGGGAGAAGTGCTAAAGGGAGTGGGGTGGGGGAGACTGTAGGGGAGAGACTGCATGCTTCTAGTTTTGCTACCCATGCGGTCTGTGAAGCATACTGATGTCTCAGGATCGGTTACTTTAGACACTCCAACAATGCCCACTTTTAGGAATGGAGGGCCTTAGCTTAGTAGTAGAGCGCATGCTCTATATGCAGAAGCCAGTCAAGTTTTGTTTACCCAGATATGTAGAATGCTGGCGGGTATTTTTATCTGCTTTTAGTTTATCACTGATTTTTTAAAAACTGTTTTAACAGTTGCTTTTAATAGTTTTTACCAGTCTTTTTATTGTTCTAATCTTTTTGTAAACCACTTTGAGTTTTTAAACAATCAAGCAACATATACATTTTATGAAATAAGTAAATTTGTGTCTGAGTGAAGAATGCATTGAGATACACTGAACCCATAACTCACAAAGATAGGTTAGCCTCAATGCTATGGTAACTTCAGGATAAACTACTGTAATGTGTTCTACATGGGGCTGTCTTTGAAAATGGAATGGAAGCCATAGTTGATTCAGAATAAGACGGGTAGGTGAATAACTGTGGCCAGAAGTTGTGGTGATATTACACTGCTCTTAAATAAATACGCAACACCCCTCCCTCTACAAACATCCTGCCTGGTAATTTTCTAGTCCCTAGTAAACATTATTTTCCCCATCAGGCAATTGCAGCACCTGAAAGCAGTAGGCCATGAGGCTTGCTTGTATCTTGTATTTCAGAGTGCATGTACCAAGAGGTGTAAGCACAGATGCTCTCTATAGTTCGGTGACCAGTTACTCTGTGTGCATCCTGCATTATGAGGATCCACACACAGGAATGTTTGCTTAGGCCTCCAAGAATTATAAGCATCCATCTTGTAGCTTCTGACCCACTCTGCTTTGAGATATGACAATCAAAACAAGCCATACAAATGCATTGAGATGTTGCTTGAGTCTCAGGTGGCTTCCGTAGTGAGGAATGCCTTCCATCAGCTTTGGCGGGTGGTATAGCTATACCTCTATCTGGACAGGGATAGCCTAACCTTTGTTGTCTATGGTATGATAACATCTAAGATAGATTACTGCAACACATTATACACGGGGCTGCCTCTGAAAATGATTCAGAAATGTCAGCTGGTGCAGAATTTGGCCAGGTTGCTCAATGTGGCACGGCGGTTTAAGCATATTGCATCAGTCCTGGTCCAACTGCACTGTCTGCCAATTAGCTTCTGAGCCCAATTCAAAGAGCTGGTTTTGACCTATAAAGTTTTAAATGGCTCAGTGTCACAATACCTCTCCCCATGTAAACCGATCTGGACTCTGCAATCATTCTCTGAGGTCTTTCTTTGTGTGCCTCCTCCAGGACTGTGGAGAGAGTCTGGAGTCTCCAGGAGTCTGGAGGGTGGCAACACAAGAGCAGGCCTATTTGGCAGTGGCTCCCCATTAGTAGAATGCTCTCTCCTGGGAGGTTCATCTGGTGCCTTCATTATACAATTTTAGGCGTCAGATGAAAAGAGCTCCTCTTCAACCAGGTCTTTGGTTGATTAACATTCTACAGCCTTTTGCTTGTGGGAAGGGGGTATTTATTTTGTGCTTTTACTCTGCATTTTTATCTTGTGAACCGCCCTGAAATCTCCGGATGAAGGGTGATATATAAATTTAATTAATAATAAGAAGAATACCAGGCTGTTGGGCCTCATCATCCACTCATGCACAAGAAGAACACTGGTCTTTTCAGCTGTGAAATTTTGGGTATGCTAATGAGCCGTGTGGTGTATTAGAATACAAAGAGGTTAGCACCATCCCCATTCCGTTTTTTATACACTACCTACTGGTTCCAGTTTTGTAGTAGCTGAATTTCTGCAAACAGTGTAGGCTAGACACACAATCGATATGAGAAAAGATAAATCGCTACAACTGGCTGCGAATTCTACTGTCACTAACAGGACAATGAAAAATGCTTGCTACTTGAATACACTACATCGTGATCCTTAAATCTTTCGACAGACGAGACATCAATATCAAATGCTAAATAATCTCTAGATAGTAAAAAATAATTCCCCACACCCCACCACCACCCGTGGAAGATGGATGCAGCCTTTCTATTTCTTTAATCATTCCATACTGAAGAGGGGAATTAGCTCTAAGAATCCAAGTTCAAGGTGATCAGATGCCAACATACTTTTTCTCTATGGTTAAAACTACTGCATATATATTTCAACCAATTAAAGGGAGTAAACAGTGCAGCCCAAATTCTGCTTTTCAGGTGTATCATCAGCATCACAGCTATTCTAGTAAACTGAGAGATGTTTGTGATACAGCAACAGTGAAGTAAACAAAAACTTGGTTCTTACTTTCCCTCTGGGGGTCAATGCATCTTCCTGAATGGGACACAAATGCCAAAGATAGGCAGTCTCAGCTTGTGAAATAGTTTTGACATTTTCCAAGAATTCCTAACTAGGCAGAGTAACACCCAACATGTCCCAATTGTCAGGACCCCTTTTATTAACTGCAAGACACAGGGGTGAGGAACCTGCAGCTCTCTAAACATTGTTGGACTGCAACTGCCATCATCCTTGACCACTGACCATGCTGGCAGGAATTATGGGAGTTGGAGAACAACATCTGGAGGTCAACATGTTTCCCATTTCTGTTTGACAGCACTGCTATCCAGTTAGCCAGCTGGGACCATAAGTGGTTTGTGGCCTAGCCTAAGCTAAGTTGAAGCAAAACAATTTTTTGTTTGTTTCTATAAAGTAGGGAGATGACGTGGGGGAGAAGGACATAATATACTTCCTACCAGTAGTGTGTGGTCAGTGGACTAGGAAAATTAGAGTATTAAAGCTTGGCACCTCCTTCCCAAAGTCCAGGAAGCTTCTGCCCAGCTTAGGGAGGAAGTTGCGATGCTCCAACAGGGTCCAAGAGCTCTCCCGTCACCTTTCCAAAGTTCACTCACTTGGCTTTGGGAAGGAGGCAGCAAGAATGCAGATTCCTATCAGAGGCCTGGGGCCTCCTTCCCAAAGTCTGGGAAGCTTCTGCCAGGCTTAGGGAGGGAAGCGTGATGTCCACGCCCACAATGGCAGGACATCACAATGTGTCCCCCCCCCTCACCCTCACAAGCTGGAACATCTGGTCCTAACTGTTCTGCTATGAAAAGTTTCACTGCACACCACTGCTTTCTATACTTTATCATGTCTTCTCCCAAGGTGGACAGAATTGGGTGGAGAGCCACAGTCAGCTCTTCTCTGATCCACATAGATGAAGGTTCAGTGAGGGACTAAGCTCCCCAGATGGAAATGAATAGGAGAAGAGAGGAAGGGAAAGCTTGAGGTTACCTTATCATCTCTCTCCTAACTGGGGATAGGGAAGAAATGTGATTCAATCTGCATTTAAAGGTGAACCTGTCAAATTTGCACTTTTCAGAGCAATAAGTCCTGCCATCTCTCCCCTTCTCCTTAGACTCAGGATTGCCCTTGTAGAACACAGCAGGGAGAAGGATCGGGGCAAAACTACCTCTTTCGTTGACTACCTCTTTCATTGACTCTACCCCTGCCTGGCTATAGCTCAGTCTGAGGTTATTCTCCCTGCCTTCCACCCTGCCAGGCCCAATAGATACCAGTCACCAGTGACCCTGCCCCAGCCCTGTTTAGGTAAGCTGTATCAATGCTGGTCTTGGGAGGAGCATTCTGCAAATCTCCATGGCATCCTCTGGATAACTGGCAAGGAGTGCGTTCCCCAACACTTTTGACTGACTTGCAAGCTATGCCTTTTCCTGGAAACAAAGGACTTGGCCACTGTTAAGTGCTAACTGATTGATGTAAAATAATATGCATGGGCTACTTCTTAAAACAACTGGCAACATCAATTGGATCAAATTGTAGGAAAACAATTAAACAACTTTTAGCCAGAGCTGGCCACGTGGTTCACTGTTCCTTTTTTTAAAAAAAGGCTATCCACATGCTTCCCAGAAGGCTACCAGGAAGGCAGGAAGACAAGAACCCTCCTCTTTCTTTTGTCTCCAGCACCAGGTGTTCTGAGGGGGCATAGCTGTCATGGCTAACAGGCACTGTCCCACCAGCCTCAGTCAGTCAGCCAGACTCCAACTGCCTGCCTGCTTACAGTGGTACCTTGGGTTAAGAACTTAAGTCGTTCTGGAGGTCTGTTCTTAACCTGAAACTGTTCTTAACCTGAAGCACCACTTTAGCTAATGGGGCCTCCTGCTGCTGCTGTGCCGCCGGAGCATGATTTCTGCTCTTATCCTGAAGCAAAGTTTCTTAACCCAAGGTAATATTTCTGGGTTAGCGGAGTCTGTAACCTGAAGCGTATGTAACCTGAAGCGTATGTACCCTGAGGTACCACTGTACTAACAATGAGTCCATGAAGTGGCACTGCCTGTTATTTGCTCTGGCTCCACCTACTATAGGTCTTCCTGCTTTCTACCCCACCAGTCCCAGGTAGACCAGCCACCACTGCCTTCCATGTACGTTGCTGTTAATGTTTTGCTCTTGCTCTATCTTTCTTTCTACAGCTGAATCTAACCTACTTGTGTGACAGCTGCTTTTGAAAATATGCAGAAAAGAGAGTGATAGAACCTTCCCCCCCCCAATTTTACAAAATGTAAATACGTATTTTTATATATTTTAAAAATAAAATGCATTGGCGCAGATTTGCAAATCAATTGCTATGTGAATGCAGAGAGAGAACATGATTCAGAGGCTCAGTTCAGTTTAAAGAAAGAAGCACATATGTCTTGGAGCAGGCAACAACATTTGGGCTGAAGGGAGAGAGAGAAAAGCAGAAGCATTAAAAAAAGATGTTGAGTGGACTGACTGCAGTTTGGATTTATATCCAAACCATCTGTGAATTTGGTTTCTCTCTCTCTCTCTCTCTCTCTCTCTCTCTCTCTCTCTCTCTCTCTCTCTCTTCTTCAAATGTCTTCACAACTCAGTTTTCAAGCAATTATTCAGACTCTAAAATAACAATATATTCCTCTCATTTGGATCTACACCAGATTCTTCACTTGATCCCAAAGTCTTAAGAATTTTTTTTTTTTAAAAAAACACCTCATGGTGCAGCTGATCATATTGCTTTTCAAAATGAATATGAAATAGAGCCAGCAGCCAATTATTTCTGCTGATAAAAAATGGACAAATATTTGGGGACAGAGTGTTACGTACATAAAAAAACAAAACAAGTATTTCTTGGAAATGTTTTTTTTCCTCTCTCTCCCCTTTGTATTTTAACTCACACATTTTTCATGTAATTTAGTACTGTATGAGTGTTAAGGTGCTAGGCTGACAGCAATGCAGAATGAAGTCTTTTATTATGATGTTGAGCAAGCCCAGCTGCAGAAGCTATGGTCTTTCCTACATTAACGTAAACATGACCTAAAAAAGGATGATGGGGTTCAGGTTCATAGTGCTGAAATATGGGCCTCTTAATCTAAACATCATCAAATTCACTCATTTGTAAATATTTGTGTCATTTATTTAACCTCTCTCTCCCCTACATCTGAGTAGCTTTCACATTTTTAAACACAATGTGTGAAAGAGCAAGAATAAAAGCTCACAGAAAGCATACAGTGAGGGCAAAGTAAGATGTGACCATTAAATGTGTCTTTGCATTTGACCTGCACTTTAAAAAAATGCAAATAGCAAATAGTGAAGGGGAAGCAGGGGTAATGATTATCAGGTTTGCACCCTTTCTTTTGAAATTGCTTATGAGGGATGCTCTTCCAATGCAAACAGTAGCTTCCCAAAAGTGATATCCCCCTTCCTTGCCTGCTGTGATACTGATACTTATCAACACCCACTCAAGAGGCTGCAGTTGATTTTTTTTTTAAGCACTGTACACATTAACTGTGCTATTTAACAGCACATATTCTCTATGGAGAATTGGCAGGGGCTATTTAACTCTCCCCCCTCCTGCTATTTTTCAAGCACTCCCCAAGTGGATTTTCCATTTACTCAGGGGTAGGCAACCTAAGGCCCAGGGGCCGGATCTGGACCAATTGCCTTATTAAGTCTTTATTATGTAGTTTTTCTTCCCAGCCCTTCCTCCAAGCACCGGGTGACTCACAATATAGATTCTACAACAGAATGAGATATAAAAATATACAAGAGGATAAACAAAAATATTAAACACAAATCAGCAATAGTATATAACCAGCATCATCTTCTCCAGAGTTAGCATCAACTTAAGAACCCAAAGGATAAATAGATATGTTTTTAACTTAGGCCGGAGTTAATGTGGAAGTCAGCTGAATGTTACTCAAGAGGACGTTTCACAAATGAGGTGCTGCCACTAAGGGTAGCTTGTCCTGTGCCATAAGCCTGCCAGCAACACTGGCTGGTGGAACCCCAAGCAGGGTCCCTTCCAACTGACCATAGAACTCTCTCCATAGGATTCAGTATTGGGGAAGGGACTTCTACTAAGCCATTTAGAGCTTTATGCATTAAAATCAGCATATTAAAGTGGGTTTGCTAGCTCACTAGCAGCCAGTGCAAATGCTTTCAGAAGTTCAGCATAATTGGAAGAAGCAATAGAGGCACTTCAGCCATACAATTCTTTAAGGAAATGGTGCTATATAAAGTTTCTTATTCCTGGATGCAGCAGACAGTGCTACAGAACCAAAAAAAACATAACTGCTTAATACATCTAAAGAATCAAAGGGAATTTTCATTTCCCCCCCTTTGCTGAAAATAACAAATATCAATTTAAGGTTGCTGTTAGTTTTTTTAAAAAATGATTTCCCTATAGCAACTTCACAAACACTTAAATGTGTTAGCCTTCTTCTCCAAAACAGATAGTACAAAGTTTAAATGCTCTTTTGACAGCTTTGACAATCCCAGAAGGTATTGTTATCATTTGCCATTGTGACTAAACGCTAACGTTCTGGCGGGATCATAACATAAATTAATTGAATGAATAACACACATTTTTAAATGGGGGGGGGGAGCTATCCTAACTGCATTGTTCAATTTTATACTTAATATAAGAAAATAACCTTTTATTTATTAAATTTACCTGAAGGCTGCTCCAGAATTTTCAGACTGCCAGAATATACGACAAATCAGTGCTAGTGCGTGAGGGGAAATTATGGGCCTTGCAGTGGAAATACAGGTTCAGCTTACTGCAGGATCTCCCTGTGCCTTGAATACAAAAAGGTTAAGTTAAGCAGTTACACATGTTAAGTGGTGTCCTGAAAATATGCATGAGCTTAGACTATTGTGACATAGGTCTTGGCAGATGCGAAGCAGATTTAGAGAGTCAGCAAATACTGAATGCCTCTGCAATAATGTTCAAGAGATATTCAACTTATAATGAGCCCAGTAGAGCTAACGTCCCAATTTGGAGCCCTGAAGAGGGTATGCAGCACCTGCCACTGCCTCACCATGTTTCATTAGCATTTTGGAGACCAATCTCTTGCCTAGAAAGATCCCTGTGCTTTTAATGGTGGCAGAAGCAGCAGAAATTCAACAGGAGCAGGTTTTTCCTAGCATGCTGAATCTGATGTATTATGCAGATTTCAAAGATGGAAAAACCAGGGGGATGGGGGGCAGAAAGTTGCCAACTAGATTAGTAATAAGTGCAGTGCCTCCCTTCTGATCAAAATCAACATTCAATCAGTACCAAAGCAATGCTTCTATCATAACATAAGTGCCTTGTTCCAGTATCATTTCCAGCTATAGCACTTCCAATCTCTGCCCCAACTTTTTGCTTTACAAAACAGAAGCTCTATTTTGAGTTGGGTTTTGTAGTATTTTAAACTCTGGGCCACAACTTCCTCCATTAAAAGTGTTCCCCCCTCCCTTTGGGATCATCTGAACTAATGTGAACATGGAACTAATGCCTTATATTCAGAATCAAAACATTAGTACAGTATACTTTATTGTTGAATGGGGGGAATGCACATTTTAAAATTGTGGCCCTCCAGTTTTTGCTAGACTGTAGGTCCAGTAGTCCCTGATCACTGGCCATGCTGGCTGGGAGCTGGGAATCTATCTGGAGGACCACATATTCCCCACCATTGTAATCTAGATCTAGACCAATACTCTGATCACTACAGTACACTACACTGGCTCTCTCCATGCATAATGGATCCTCTGCGATATAAAGAATATGTAATTAAGAATAAAAGCATCTGCATTCTGAACTTCCATTTTTATATTCTCCAGCTGTTAATACTGGGAGTTCTAAGCAGTAGGGTGCCTTCTACTTGAATTCTCCAAGATTGGGTAATAGCTGTACTGTACTTTAAATTTGTTACTGCCTAAATGTTAAGTGTTTGGCAATGTAAATATAAGAGGGGAAATATAAGCACATAAAAGCCCCAAATTTACACACTCTTAATGAAAAACAAAAACTCACTGCTTCCTTTTCTTGCAAGTTGAAGTGTGAGCAAACTTTATTAAACACATGTTTACAGCTATAGAGCATTTGAGGCGTTATAAGCCACCAGTTACCGGAGGCTTCAACCAGGACAGAAACAGTCCCCGGTCCCTTCTGGCTGGCATTGAGCCTGCTGTCCTCTGTGGCCACGATCCCTGGGCCCATAACCATTTTCAGGAGGTCCTACACATGAGTAGGAATCCAGTAGTGACACATGCCTGACTGGCATGTTCTCTCCCTCCTGGTCAGTCCTTCGGGAGATTGAAAAGCTTTCTTCAGCCTGAACATCACAGCGACTAATGCCAAGAGGCATCAGCACACTTCAGGATCAGCAAAGTATAGGCTGTCAGTGTTCAGACTCAGTAGTGCAGCTTTTTGGCTAAACTATGTTTATTTACATATACAAACTCAGAGCATCTTAGCTCAGCTCCTTCCTCTTCAGCATCAGACAGCAAAGAGAAAGAACAAAAGGACAAATGTCCTACATCACGGAAGCACAGTAATATAAACATCCTGTCTCCATCACGTCCCACAATGTGGAATGAAAGCATACACCGTCGTGTGATATAAACAATCCCATGACTGCAACATGGGGAATTAATCCTAACATCCCTGTCCTAGATTACTATGTAAGAAAACACATAGAAGTACCATAAAGAAGTATGAAATTGTGCACCAATTAAAGCCACAAAGTAGAACATTGTTGTTGTCGTTGTTCCAAAGGCGGTTCCCCTGACAAAATACAATAAAATACTGTATGCTTAACTGCAGCTTTGTAGCTCTTATTGGTCGCATTCAGTTTTATTTAACCATGGCTTACTGTTTTGTCAGTTAAACAAATCAGCTTCATTAACTCAATGTTTGACTTTGGCTTGTTTTGAAAATGAGCATAGCAAGTGTTAAACCAGTGGTTCTCAAACTTTTTCCTCTGGGCCACACTTTCAGAATAATAATTTGCTTGTGCCACACAATTTTTTTTATTGATAACAAATATATTGGAAAACAAAAAGAAACAACTCCTAGCAGTAGAACACAACTACTTTATAGTATGGTCATGGGGCATCCAGAAAGAATAAAACAATGCAGCTACATAAAAACATGAATCATGTGCAAAATATAATTATAAACGAGCCTCTTATATATGTGACCTTAAGAATGTATACAAACACAATGAGAGGTGTGAGTTTGCTTTTGCTGGGTAATCTCATTTATATTAGGTCTAATTTGAGACGAACTCTCATCTCCTCATCAATACAAAGAAGCAGGGGCGGAACTGGAATTTATTTTACTGGGGATCCAGTTTGACATAGGGTTACCAGTCGTCCCCGGATTTGCAAATCTGTCCCCGGACAAATTCCATCCCCGGAATGTCCCCAGAAAACGTGGCAGTGGCAGCCTCAGCAGCCCGGAGCCAGCCTGGCAGCGCAGTTGGCTCTGGCTGGCTTCAGGAACTGCTCACTGCCGTGATGCCCGGCATTTTTCTTCGCTGGAAGTCACCATATGATGTGTATTGTGCGAAATACATCATATGGGGACTTCTGGAGAGGAAAAATAGTGGGTGCCATGGCAGCGGGCAACGAGCAGCTCCTGAAGCCAGCCAGAGCCAAATGTGCTACCAGGCTGGCTCTGAGCTGCTGAGGCTGTCGCCACCACTGCTGAAGGGGAACCAGGGACATCTGGCAGTACAGATCTCGTGCCCCCTGCCCCCTTTGTTCTGACTGATCGGGGGAGGGTCGGGAGTTGCGGTTGGCCGTTGCCCAGTTTTTTTAAAAAAACTCTGTGCCTTTATGTTTCACAGGGTGCAAAAGAACGGCTTTGCACCTTGCCTGGCAGGGAAACCATGCGCCTTGCATCCCTCCTGGGCAACAGCCGCCTGCCCATAACTCCCGAGCCTCCCCCAAACAAAGGGGGAAGGGCTCAGGAGATCGGGGAAGGCTTGGGAGTCACAGGCGGGCAGCACACCATTGCCCAGTGTCTTTTTTTAAACTCTGCGCACTTATGTTTCACAGGGTGCAAAAGAAGGGCTTTGCACCTTTAAACAATATGCATATGTGCTTGGGCCCAGGGTCTTTTGCCTCACCATCCCCACTACTGACTCCCTGTTGCTACTCAGCTTCAAAAAAAAAGTATCCCCGGATTCATTGAAGAAAATCTGGTAACCATAGTTTGGCATCCCCATGTACATTTGCATACACACGTAGATTGGGAACCTCTATGGCACCCCTCTGGAGGCTTCACTCAAGGCAAAAAAGCTCGGCTAGCCCCCACCCCACCCCTAGCTATGGCACTGCAAAGAAGCCTTTCTCTTTTCTGATCTTTCATATTTGTCACTTTGAAATCTTTGTTCACAACAATATGTCATGGAGAACTGTAGAATAGACAATACTGTTCAAACTGTGATTCTGGATTTCAACTAGGATTGTCCTCAGTATCATTTGATGCTCTCGCTCTCATTTTGAAAAGATATCTATCTATATTCTCCAAATCATTTTTTAAAAATATACCATACTATTCTACACTGAAATGTTTAAATGGACTTGAATCTTCACTCACTTGCCATCCCCTCCTGTCCTGGCACACCAATGCCACACCCTTTGAGAACCACTATGTTAAACCATGATCCCTAGTTTCTGCAAAACAGGTAACAATGGTTATGTATTAAAAAAAGGTTAAAGTCCTCCTCCCAGCCACACAGGAGAGGGAAGTGTGCAACCAGAAGGCTCACTGCAGCTCTTGCATAAACCATGGTTTATCATGAGGTGCAAATGTCTGCCATTCTGCAAAGTGATTCATGTTGAACTCTCCAAAGAAAGAAACCAGCAGTGTCTCTACCAACTCACCAAGTTTATCAGTACAGAACCTGCAGGTCTGGTGCTGGTTAAACCTGTGCAAGCTCTACAATGGACCTTAGACAACACATAGACAAAGTTACAACACATAGACAAACCCTGAGTATCTATGAATTCTAAATGTGGGAAGCCTTACATCACAAGACAACAGATGGAGTAAAGACAGCCTGGTTCCCCAGGGCATTATGTAAAACAGACGATGAGTGTCAGCACTTTATTCCCACACAATGTTTTAAGTATTATGTGTAGAGCATAGAAGAAAAGGGAATAAAGCCATTCTCCAGGAAAATGGTCTAAAAATAAATACAGTGCAAAGAAGTTATGTGGACAAAATTAGCACATCCTAAGGATAGCTTTGTGTTTCTGCAGAATTTATAAGTGGAAAAACATGAGGAAAAATTGCTGGAGCACTCGTATCTTCTCATTCTCTTGTTGAGAACATGAGGCTGTGTGTGTTATGGCTGACTGAGAGAGCTGGAAAAGTTATTATAATGTATGGTGGTGGGAGTGAACAATCATTACCTGAACTCCTATCTGCTCAAAGGGATGTATTGAGGAAGTCATGAGTAGGATAGTGCTGTAAACCTACCAATGGAGCGGGGTCAGTGATTAGTGCAGAGCTCACAAGAAATATGGTTAAAAGATGGTTAAAAGATTTCCAAGGTCTCAAAAATAAATAAATGTTCATAAGTGCACAAGGTAAACACACATACGTAAATATATAAACTACATGTCTGAAAAAGTACATGTGAGCAATCCTGAAGCCATCTTGGCTCTCCTAAAGACTCTATGTTTCCTCTGCAGAAGGAAATATCTCGGAGAAATCTTTCCCAGTAGTTCTATGCAAATGCAAATGCTGCAAATGCTACAAATCCTGTTGTTAACGGAGAAATCTGAGGGCTCCCTTGGACAAAAAACAAGGATACCAGCCAGGAATATCAGAGCAAAACATCAGCCAGTAGCAAAACATCAGCCAGTCTTTATTGAAGACTGTTGCTACAGGGCTCCCACCTGCCACAAGGTGGAAAAAGATGGAGGCCCCGAACAAAAGAGAACCCAAACTTTTATTAGTTGCTAATCCCTATGTTACACCCCCCCCCCAAACTACAGCACTAATATATCATGGTTACATCATGAAAGGGGAGGTCTGGTGGCAGTAATCTGAGCATCCTGGACCCTGCCCCATGGTTCTCCTTGCCCTCCACCAAACACCCAACAAGTTTAACAAAATAGATGTTTACATTTCCTTGTTTCCCAGCCACCTTACTGTAATCACACCCTTTTGTCTTCATCTGGGTTATTTCTGGAATGGCTACCTGTCTGGCACTCAGGTATCAGGATGCCAGTAATTATCACTCAGGCAGAGGGGCTGCTGAGTAGCTGAGCTCACATGTTTATATTAATTTCTGAAGTTTTCCTAGTGAACCAGTACATAGATACATTTATCAGTGAATTGTTACATTTGGTATTGTGTAGCAAAGGCGCTTTGAATAGATAGGAAGAAACTGTGATGAAGTGTTTTGTGGGGACAAATAACAAAAGTCACAAAAGTGATTGTGCTGATTTTGGTAGTGGGCTGCATGTGCATGATATCTGCTGGAGGGGCAACCCCCCCCAACCAAACATAAATTCCTGCAACAGTTTCTTAATGGTGTATTTTGTATATGAATAGGGTGTGCCTGTGACTTGGATTCAAGCACTAAAGTACCCGTATTTTTTTCTCTATAACATGCACCCGACCATAACACGCACGTAGTTTTTAGAGGAGGAAAATCCGTAGGCATGCCACCCATAGGCATTCCCTCCATAACATGCACAGACATTTCCCCTTACTTTCTAGGCGGAAAAAAGTGAGTGTTATGGTGCAAAAAATACGGTATTTACCATCTCAAAAGACTGGCTCAGACTAACCTGGTAATGCAATCAGTAATGCAAGAGAGACAAGCCACACTATCAAATTTCTGTTGTAGATCGCCTTTTTCTGTGATGTATGTATAATGCATTTTGGATGGTCTTTGGCTAAGGGGCTGGGCTAATACTTTCTAAAGTCTTCAAAAGTTCTTGCACACCTTTGTTCTGGGTCCTTGAAAGGTGTGTGTGTGTGTGTGTGTGTGTGTGTGTGTGTGTGTATGTGTGTGTGAACTCTGTTGCAGCAGAAAAATAAAGATCTTCTTTGCTTTCACTGGATCCTGACTCCACTCAATTTTCCCTGACTGACACTGAATCCCTTGATGGAGAGCTGGGCTGTAAACACCAATCCTATTTTTTTCTATAACAGTGGTAGAATAAGTAGGGGCAGATGATTGCCTCTCACCCTATGCTACAGGGGAAAACTGCTGTCCTCCACATGTTGGACTCCAACTCCCATCAACTCTTGCCAGTCAGTGGTCAAGGACAATGGGAGCAGGAGTCAAAGAGCACCTGGAGGACCAGATTCCCCAGTACTCCTTTGGACAGCAGAGTCTTTCAATGGCTGTGCAAGACAGTGTTCTCTTTCCATCATCCAAAGTGCATGCTGTTCATCTTTAATTTCATTTCTGGGATGGGGTTGGAGGAATGATGTGGTGACTGATATTGAATTGAGGGGGGGAATCAATAGACTGAAGGGAATTTTATTTTGGAGGTTGGGTGCAAAACAAATTGGGGCAAATTTATAGTAGTACTGATTTGGATGATCCAAGCTTGGACTTAACTGAATGATTTATTTGAGGTTATTTATTCTTAAGGAAATCAGCCCACTGGAGTGCTCACTGGAAGCACAGATCCTGAAGCTGAGACTCCAATACTTTAGCCACCTCATGAGAAGAGAAGACTCCCTGGAAAAGACCCTGATGTTGGGAAAGATGGAGGGCACAAGGATAAGGGGACGGCAGAGGATGAGATGGTTGGACAGTGTTCTTGAAGCTACCAGCATGAGTTTGACCAAACTGTGGGAGGCAGTGGAAGACAGCAGTGCCTGGTGTGCTCTGGTCCATGGGGTCACAAAGAGTCGGACATGACTAAACAACAACCACAACAACAACATGGGAAATTAATTGCCTTGATTTTTAAACATGCAAATATCTGTCTAAATGTCTATAAAGAGATTATATGCTGTTGTAAATAAAAATATGCCCTTTTCCCTTATGGGGTATCCAAGAGCCCATATAGAGTCCTTACATAGGTTCCCTATTGGTAGGAGAAAATAACAGAGGCCAACCAGAGAATATTGAGAAGCAAAGCAGCTAGTAAGCTTGATCTTTATTGATCTGTTGCAACAGGGTGCTCCCCTCACACGCAGGAGAGGAAGAGGACCCCCAAAAATGCTATGCAAGGGCTTTAAAGACTTTTGAAATTCCCATCCTCTAGATCAAGACCACCCCCAGAAACATTATGCATTCATCACAGAAGGGGTGTAACCTAAGACCACCCCTCAGATAAGGCGGTCTAAAACAGAACATTTGCATGTTGTTTTCTCCTGTCACTTTGTTTATTTCCTGTCTGGCAGGTTACTTGATTGGATTTCTTGGGGAGCCTGGGCAGTCTTTTGTAATGATAAGGCTCACACCCTTATTCAAACACAGATTAAGACAGGATTTGTGAAGGAAGAGACAATGGGGAGGGTTTTCTATTTTGACCATGCAGAGAAACATTTGCTCAGTTTAGGAATCAAAATGGTTCCAGGTTGGCTTTCCTGTGCTGATCTATGTACGTGTGGTTATGAACGTTGCCATATATCTAAGACCATAAAATTCCTATCACAATGCAAATTTGTACCTCCTGTTGGGACCAGAACCTAGGCGAAAATGGTTCAAATCTCCACTCAGACATGAAGCCCACTGGATTACTTTGGGCCAGCCACTATCTATCAGGGCTTACTTACTTCACAAGGTTGTTGCGAGTACAAAATGGAGAAGATGAGAAGCATTTATGTTACCTTAAGCTCCTTAAGAGGAAAGAAGGGGGGGGTGTATATCCTCTTTTTGGGCAATGAGTTAAGTGACTATCTTGCCTCATTGGTGATTTCAAGGAAGGAAAATGTTCTCTCTCTCTAATCTGCCATCTCTAGTGCCCAGATGTGGATGATGCATAAGATAAAACAATGGAAGCATTATTCATTGTGACTGGTGTGATAGGAATTTTGAGGTCTTAGATATATGTTAAATGTTCATAAGTGTACCAACCAAGCACTGTACATAGATCAGCACAGGAAGACCGACCTGAAACCATTTTGATTCCCAAACTAAGCAAATGTTTTCTCTGCAAGGAAAATGGGAAAGCCTCCCCATTGTCTTTTCCTTCACAAATACTGTCTTAAGGGCACATTTAAGATATGAATAGGGTGTGAGGCTGTGACCTGGCTCAGGAACTAAGTATTTAACATTACAAAAGACTGGCCAGGCTCCCCAGGCAATCCAATCAAGTGACCATTAGACAGGTAACCTGGCAGACAGGAGGTAAACAAAGCACTCAGATTTCAATCCCACGCCTCTACATCTCCTGAAAAACTTCTCTGTCCCGCGGACTACATCTCCCAGCCTGCTTTGTGGCTGAAGCGTCTTCTTGCCCTTTAGGATTCATTCTCCGCGCTTTTTTGGGGAGGGAGGGGGGGTATGTCTCCCAGGCTGCTTTGCGACAGCAGCGTCCCTCAGTCTCTTTTGCCCAAGTTCCGTGCACTACATCTCCCAGCCTGCTTTGCGGCGGCGGCGGGGTCCTCCTCCCCGCGCTCCTCTCAGTAAATCCTCGCGCTCCGGCTTTCCGACAGGAGGTTGCTGGCCAAAGATGGCGGATGGGGTGTTAAGCGCCGGGGTCAACCTGGAGGCTTTTGCCCAAGCTATCTCGGCCATCCAAGCGCTGCGCTCCAGCGTCACGCGCGTCTTCGATTGCCTCAAGGACGGCAGGCGCAACAAGGAGGCTTTGGAGGGCCGAGAGAAGAGCTTCGTCTCCAGCTTCCAAGAGAGCCTCCACTCCGTCAGCCGAGACTTGGGGTGAGGAGGAAGGGAAAGAGGAAAAAGATCTGCCGAGGAGGAGGTTGCCCTGGGCGACACTCCCCCCTCCCTTCCTCCCGTTTCTGGGATAGGGAGCTGGTTCCCACAAGGCTAGAAATGCTTGAGAAAAAGGCGACCCCCCCAATTAGATATGGAATTCAATAGTGCAGTGAAATGCTAATTCGCTGTGACAACTGAACAGTGGAACTTCCACGTTCAGGAACAGTCTGTTTTATGAAGGCTATGTGGGTTTGGGCAAGCCTTAAGGGAGGGTTGCTGCTGCTGTTCGTTGAAGAGTTATGCCGTGAAAATCACCACGGGCAGGTTAATGCTGCTTCGTTCATAGCAAGCCACAAGGGAGAGTAGCTGCTGTTAATTAATTGGAGATGCCATGCTGTCTACAGTTTTGCAGTGCAACGTCCATGTGCAGAGACAATACTTTCTTCTGAATACAACTTGGTTTGAGGCAAGCCACAAAGGGTAGTGGTTGATATTTGGAGATGCTCTCCACACCTGTGCAGTGGAACTTCCACAGCAGGGATGATCTACCTTCTGAAAGCTTTGTTGTTGGAGATGCCATGCTTGCCACAGCTGCACACTGTTCTGGAACCATACAGGTTCTGGGACAATCTCCCTTCTGAATTCTGTGCTGTTTGGACAAGCCACAGCAATGCTGTTGTTAACTGGAGATTCCATGCTCTGCACAGCACAACAGTGAAACCTCTAGGTCCAGAGGCAGTCTATCTTCTGGATGCTATATGGTTTGGGGCAAGCTAGAAGGGAGCATGGTTGTTAATTGTTGGATGTGTTGTGTTAAGAGGTTGGGGTGTTGCTGTGACTGTCAGGTGCTGGGGAATGACCAGCAGACCCAGCCCAGGGGCAAAAACTGAAAAAAGATAGGTTAATGGGAAAGAAAGAGGATGCTAACCAGAAGTGTAATGAAATGCCACATTCCCTGCTAGGCAGCCTTCTGAGGGCCACATGTCTGTGGTGGGTGGGTGGCTAGAGGCAAAAGTGGGTGGAGCAACAGGTATAAATGCTACTGAGTAGTTTGAGACTACTTTCTCAAACCATCTCTCTATCCTCCATCCATAAAAGCAGGAGGCATAAACTTAGTTCAGGAACACGTTTCTCTCTTTTTGTAAATGATTTTTTATTTTATTTTCTTCTTTCCACAATGCATTCCAACCAGGTGAAAACACTTGAGGGTATGAAGTATAAAGAGAGCTGGAGAATGCATCTACCTTGCTCCCCTGTCTGTACTGAAAGTCTTCAAACTTTTTAGACGCAGGGTCCAAACGCACATTTGGGGATCCTATATTTGTCTCCTATTAATCTGACAGTTTTGAGATAGCTTGGGTGAGGGCATGTGACCTGTACACCAGTTGCAAAAGAGTGGTTCTCCAGGGTCTCTGACTCAGAGTCTTTCCCAGCACCTATAACTTCCCAGTTTGTTTCTTTTTACTGGTGATGCCTTATGACACTGATTCTCAAACTTTTTTCACTGGGACAAACTTTCATTAAAAAAAATTGCTTGTTGCACACCAATTTTTTTATTAATGAGAAATACATTGGAAAACAAAAAGAAACAATTCCTAGAAGTGCTTGATTTAGAACACAGAACACAACTACTTTATAATATGAGCATGGGACATCCAGAAAGTATAAAACAGTGCAGCTACATAAGAACATGAATCATTCCCAAAATATAATTATAAACAAGCATATCCGATGCTCCCACCACTGCACCTACAATGAGCTTCCCAGTGCCTTCCCCTTGCCCCTCGTACTCTTGGTAACTAGCAGTGATGTGCAATGTTGAGAAGCCCAGTGAATGAACCTGCCCTGCTTGTGCTAGTACTGTGTAGTAAAATATGACAAAACCACATAAGAGTTAACAAAATATGCTGTGTTAAATACCATAATTTAATGGCTTTTCATTTTATTTTAGTGAACTGGAACGTCTAAGTAATCTTGTAGGCAAGCCATCGGAGAACCATCCTCTCCACAATAGTGGATTGTTGAGTTTAGATCCTGTTCAGGACAAAACACCCCTCTACAGCCAGCTGCTTCAGGCTTATAAATGGTCAAATAAGGTAAGAAATAAAAGAAGTGTATTAATGTTAATTGCTAGTCAAAGTTATGTTATATAGAGGGGTTTGAAATTCTTGGCTATTGCAGCTTTGCTATCTCAGCTGCCTCTTGCTTTGATGCAGAGAGAAGCAGCTCACTGTGCTATAGTGCAAGAGAAATGATACTATGGCAGCTATATCTATACCCTGTCCTTGTTTTAAGAGGCTGCTAATAGAAGCTGATGATGGGGATGGGTTAAGCAAAATTGTATCCTCCATCCTCAACAAATTTGTGTGCTCCTCTTCTACTCGTAAGTGTTTAAAAAGCTCATCCAAAAGCATAAGGAGGTGCGTTTTCAGTCCTTGACATCTTCTAAGAATTGATTGGAGTTATCTCTCTGGTGACATTCATGTTTTAAACTGTGTACATGTTTAAATAAAAAGCATGACTGATTTGCATAATACAAAACTTTGCTTGTTCTAATGAGTTCAACTCAAGCAGCTTTGTCCACTGTCACACACCTCCGCCTTTTCCCTTTAAAGAAGGAGATTCCCTCCAGAAACTCCCACCTATAAACAATGGAGTTTGCCTTCAATGCTTCAGCCAGAAATGTATAGTTGTCTCTCTCTTTCAACAGGTGTGAAGGAATCTCCATTAGGATAATAATGTCTTTCTCCCCAATTCTGAGTCTTCTTTTGTTACTGGTTTGCAAAATTATCTCTAATTTGACTTGAATTGAAAGGCCATTTGTTTGCTTTAGCGACATCTGATTTCACTCTGAATATTTTCTCTGTGCCTTTAATTATTTCGTCTTCTTGAAGCTCTAACCATTTGGCTAACTCCTTAATGATTCTTTCATCAATAAGCTCCTCTGCCTCTTTGGGAATGCCTCTAAACCTCAAGGTCCTCTCTCACCCTTGCATCTGCACGCGGAAGTATAGTTTTATTTTAATTTAGTGCTCTATAATTGCCTTCAGAATGTGGTTTAAGCACTTCTTTATGCCTTTTTATGTTTTTGTAATAAACTGGTTTCAAAGCACTTAAATTCTCACTCAGCAGTTGCCCTTTAATCACCACTTCGTTTTGAATTCAGTAATTTGTTCTCAACTCCATTGTTTACATCAGCTGGTATTGATGCTTCAGTTGTCTGTTCTAACAAGAGGGCTTGTCACCTGTAACTCTTTGTTCCTTCAGAATAATTTCTCTGGCCATCTCTTTCACTTCCTGCTTGTTTTATGATGCAGTAACATGAGACAACGTTTTACTCTTGCATGTATGCAAAACTGATTTAGTTGGATTGGTTTTGCCCACTCTCAGCAGCTGTTTTTAAATAAGAACATATGGAGTCACTGGAGTGGGTTTTTGGTCTGACTCTTTGCTGTCATTTGGAAGGGGAGAGCATTTAGTTGCTGTGATGCATGGAAGTACTTTTTGCCTCTCTGCATTTAATTTTTAATTTTTGACCCCTTTGTGGCTGGTGTGTTGTATATTTGATGAGCTGAGAGCCCAGGACAGCTCCCTTTCCTTCTCTGCCCAGATTGCTCATGCGTTAACAATTGTACACATAAAACACATCGCTGAGCTAGGATAAAATGTGGACTTAAGGGGAGGAGTAAAAAAAGGGGTAAAAGAACGTGGATATTTCAGCATTTTTCAACTCATGAATTTACTCCCTATTAATAGAGTCCTGTACACTCATCTGCTCAAAAATATGTCCCATTAAAGATTGGATTGGATTTTTGTTGGCTGCTGTGTGCTTGGATATTACACATCATTGGCCCAATGCACCCTCCTATCCCATTGCAAAGTTGATGATCAAAGGTTTGATGTGTAGCGGTGGTTGAGAAATGAGGCAACAGAATGGGACGGTTAGGGGGCTGGAGTCAGAATACGCATTCCTTGGGGACTGGAATCCATTGTTAGTGTTTGTATCTCATCAGAGGAGAGGAATAAATGCCTCCTGCTCATAAACAAACTTTTGGACAGACCTCTAATAGATTTTTGGACAACTACATCTGAAATGTAGCTATGTACTGTAGGTGTGAATTGGTGTTTTCTCTTCACAGAAAATGTGTGTAACATACTTGTGGCTTCAGTTTCATTCTACATTGTTGTTTGTTTATCTATGTTCCTAACAAAAAAAGTAATAAAAACAGGCTAAAAAAGAATAAGGGCTGTTAAATTCAATGTGACTTACCTTACATTCAAGTAAGTAGATAGAGAACTGCAGACGAAACCAAATTATTAGAAGGGCCTTCCTTGTTGAGCTTGTGATATATAAATAGTCTGATTATGATTATTTATTATATTTGTATACTGTCCTTCATCTGAAGTTCACAGGGTGGTTCACAACATTAAAAAAGCAAAATGAGAACACAAAAGTACATAATAAAACATAAACCAACCAATAACTCCCGCCCCCCTTTCTCACAAACATTTTTTAAAGACCATAGAAGGTTAATCAGAGGCTTGGTTATAGAGAAAGGTTTTCATAAACAGTAATTCTGTTTACTGTTTATAGAAACCAGTATTTCTTTCTCTTTTTTCTTTCTTTTCTTTTCTTTCCCCCCCTTCTCTTATTTTCTATCTTCTTTCATAGTTTATGTTTGACATATATGTAAACAATTGTGTTTTTTGCAGATATATCTGGAAATTTGATTGTATTATTCAATAAAGTTATATTTAAAAAGAGAAATGTTTTCACCTGTGCCTAAAGATATGTAATGAAGGCACAAGGTGAGCCTCCCTGGGAAGAGCACTCCACAAATGGGGAGCCACCACAGAAAATGCACATTCTCTTGTTGCCACTCTCTGCACTTCTCATGGAGGAGGCACATGAAGAAGGACCTCAGAGGATGATCGCTGGGTCCCTGTTGGTTCATATGGGGAGCAGTTGTCATTGAGGTATTTGCGCTTAACTTGAGGGTAAAACCCATTGAATCTAGTGGGGAAGGGGCACAGCTCAGTACTACAGCACCTAGTTTGCTTGCACAGGGCGGTCCAATCTGTAGCATCTCCCAGTAGGGCTGGGAAAGATTCCTGCTCGGTACCTTGGAGAGCTGGTTCCAGCCACTGCAAGCCAATACTGAGCTTGATGGTCTAATGGGCTGAATGACAGATGAAGAGAAAGTGGCTGGGAGAGGAGAGGAGAAAATTGATTGAAATAGAGTGGGAAACTGAAAAGTGCAGCAGGTGGACCAATAGACTTGATTCAGTTGGCATATGATAAAGCTATTTCTTCTGTTGTGGCATGCAACTTTTGACTATGTTGGTTGCAAGGGAACCCCTAGCCCAGCTTTATGTCACTTGCAAACAGATGGACAACAGAAATAGAGGGTGTCTGTGTGTATGAGCAAATGTTAAATGAAAAGGGATGGGGAAAGGGGTGTAACCATACGGTGTTTGCTTTGTTAGTTAAACACTTAAGTGGGCTAATTGCCTGTCAAAAAGCATATGGAAACATGAATTACATCTTTAAATCTATTTGTGTGTGTGTGTGTGTGTGTGTTTAAAAAGAGAAGCCAAGTTAAGATGCCACACGATCTCTAATCTGTGTATTTTAGTATATTCAAGAGCTAAAGTTCTTATAAAGATAACAGATAAAGAGGCAGTGGTCTGATTTGGACATGTTGTATGAATGAGCCTAAGTGAACATACTACCCATTATCCAGTTAAAGGTGGAGAGTTCCCTATAACATGTGAACTTGAAAACACTGGTTTGTTCAATTTTAAACTTTGCTTGGTTGAACAAGTCAAGATTGTTAAGCTGTAGTTTGATACAGGCTTGTTTAGATTAAGCATAATTTGTTTTTGTTTTTCCTGTTGCTTTTCTATACCACCCAATAACCCAAGTCCTCTGGGTGGTTTTTCTGAAGTATGGATGTAACGGGAAAACTACTCAGTTTAATGGTGAATGCTTTCAATCTCTACTGTACGAACTGTGCCAAGGAGCAGAGGGGAGTGTGCCAGCCTGAGGTGTGTGTCAGCTTGTAAATGTAAGACTCAACCAGGGGTAGGAATTTTTGGCTCCTACTAGTAGGCCAGATCCTAATCTCTCTTAACCCCCATGGGCCATTTTCATTGTAGAGCAGGACTGATCACGTGCCGTCCATTTGACATCACCAAAATTTTAGGTGCAGTGTTTTCACTTGCCTTTGTGGTTTGAAATAAAAATGTGTATTCTGTTTCTAAAAACATTTAGTAGGGTCTTCAAGCAATCATTTGTAGTGTGCTTTTAATAAAAACTTCTAAATTGTAGGTGGCATCAAAGAATACACTTTGTTATGTATACATGGAACTAATATTATTTAAATGCATGTGAGGATTCACTGTAGGATAACACTGGTGTCAAAAGCTTATGCTCTGTGATGTTGAAATGGGTGAAAAAATCTGTCTGAGCTAACGCATTTGCAGCTGAATTCTCGAGTCACAGCATTTTATTAATTCAGGCTGAATTAGTAGGGGTGGCTGTTTGAGGGCTTAAATAGTTGAACTTTTTTATTCTAGTGCAGTTCACTAAAATAGATTGTCCAATGGTGAACTTTTTGGCATGTAAGCAGCTGAAATTCAGATTAGACTCCACCCCCAGTTCTGCATGGCAAACTTCACTGCTTTCTCAGCATCCAGATGGCAGTTTAGAGACATTTTTAGTGAATAGAGATGATTCTATGATGGCTTTGTTGTGCTCTGTTGTAGGGTGAACTTTGTAGTTCTTGAAATATGGTGTGTCTACATGAGACATATTTTCTTGTCCAAATACAGTAAATTAAGTCCTGAAGTATTAGGGAATGCCACCTTAGCAACACATTATTTCTATGTACAGTACCTTGAGGTTAGATTAAACACTGTTCTCACTTGCTGCTTTCCTTTATTGTTACTTGTATATTCATGCACACTTTGCCCTTGACGTGTCACTTGTATGCCCTAGCCCCAGTGCATGCCTGAGGCTGTGCCTGCTAAGATGTTCCCATGGATTCTGCAGTAGCAAAGCTTTGTGAGAACTCTTTTAGTAGGACACCTATCTTAAATAGGTAGTTTGATAATCTTTACTCTAAAATGGCACATCTTTTTGACACCTTTTCTGTTAATCTTTGCAGGGGCTGTTGACCCTGCCATCTGCTAATGCAGATGTGTCATCCCATTGGTCTTAGTAAAGGAATTTCCCATCCTTCCAGACTGCTCTTACAGCTAGAGCTGAGACAAAATTATTCCCTGTTTTGCTGCAATATTTGCATGCTGCAAACTGCTTCTTGTTTGATTTTTTGGGGGAAGGGGAAACAATCTTCTGATCACTCTTCAAAAATGCATTTTAGAGAACCATTGAAGGTGTGGTACATAAGGTTCTTGGCCAAAGATTTTTAGGCAGTTGAATTATGTGAACTAAATAGGGGAGGGATGAATAGTACAAGGGTAATACAAGGAATTGAGCTAAAAAGACAAAAAAACCAAACTTAAATAAAACATTTTCTCAGTGTATGCAAATAAGTTCATTAGCTGGATTAATGTAAAACAAGCAGTTAAACAGATTATTATGAGAAACTAAAGAATAATTAAAGATGGAGTAATGTAGAAAATTCAGTATGAAAATTTAAATTCAGAAGAAACCACAAAAGGGAGGAGGATGTCTATTAGAAATGTATATGATTGTGTTTTTGAATGTTTAAGTTTCTTTTGAAAAACCAAAAAATGCAATTTAAATTGAAAAAAAATCTCAATACCAATTTAAAATATATGGATAAAAGTAAACCTCCAGCAGACTGCATACTTTCTTTTGCCTGTTGAGGTTATCATAGCTAATTGGGCTGTGCTGTTCACACATTTTGGAATAGGGCTTTGTTATGTTGCTGATTTATGGGGTCTTGTTCCTGGTGTTGTGCTGGGCTTTGCAGGTGCCCTAAAGCAACTGGCCACTCAGGGAGGGGTAGACTGCCTCTTTCAAAGTGATGCCAGGGTATCATAGGGTGTAAAAACATAACATAAGAAGAGCTGTGCTGGGCCAACCAGTGGCCCATCTGATCCAGCTTTTTGTTCTCATAGTGGGCAACCAGATGGCCCAATGGGAAGTCTGCAAGCAGGACCTGAACACAACAACACTCTCCCCATGTGTTTTCTAGCAACTGCTCTTTGGAAGCATACTAGTCCTAATATTGGGCTGTATCCAAGGTTAGTCCTATTCAGATTACATCTTTTAAAACAATGGACACAATTGACTTAATTGTGTCAACTCTGAGATAAACCTATTTGGATGCAACCCACTGAAGTTTGCCAGTCATGACTGGTAGCCATTGATAGCCTTGTCCTCTAGGAATTTGTCTAATTCTCTTTTAAAATCATCCAATTAGTGGCCATGACTACATCTTTTGGTTGTGAGCTCCATAGGTTTAACAATTTGCTGTGTGCGAAAGTACTTCCTTATGTGTCTTCTCATTCTTTAAACATTCAGCTTTATTTGATGGGCCTGGGTTCTGGTATTGAGAGAGGGAGAAAAACTTCTCTGACCGCTTTCTCCACACAATGCAGAGTTTTAATCATCTCTTACATATCTTCTCTTATGTGCCTTTTCTCTGAATGAGAAAGCCCCCAAAACTGTACCCTTTTTTCATTGGGGAGCAATTCCAGTCTTATCAGTTTGACTGCTCTTTTCTGAACATTTTGTAGCCCTACGGTATCCTTTCAAGATGTGGGAAACAGAACTATTGTGCAGTCACACCTTTGTATATAGAACCCCCTCCTTAAAAGAGTGCTAACTACCAATAATGAGTTATGATTTTCTGACATTGAAGCCAAGGGAAATAACATTGTACTTTCTCTAGTTTATTAAATTATCTGTTTCATTCTCAGTTATTTGTGTAGGTCATTTTGTTGCATGCCTTAAAAAAAATCAATAGGTACTTGTAGGGGAGTTTCAGACTTGTTAGACTGCTTTGGTAGCTTGGTATTGATCAGACACAGATATTGAGTTTAACAGCAATAAAGTGTCATTAATTGTTAACCGTAGGAGTCCAAGAACAGTGTTGAGGTGAACTTTTTTTTGTCTTGTAATAAGCCATAATTCCATGTGAATTTAATAGATAATTTCTAATTGTATTCAAACATTTCTAATTTGCTTTGGTATGACAAGTGAAATTGAAATATGTTAACGGTCTCAGAGAACTGCATTTTACCCAGGCCACAAGATTTACTCTACAAAATTTCTCTATAACACTTCTTATATTGTTACTTCAGGTATCCAGTTTTCTCCAGAGAGATTTCATTCATACAATTAAGGAAAGCATTTTTTATTTACTTCATTAGAGCAATGATGCATGTGTTGAAGAATCTTGACAAGTATTTGGTCATTATGATCCCTCTTGGGAATGAGATATCATTGCTTTTGAAATAGATGTTGCTACTCTGAATTTCATTTTTGATTAGGATCAGAGTGAGAAAGCTATCAGGATTTATAATCTAGGATCTTGACATACCTAAACTGGCTTCAGTAAGTAAACGAAGCATCATATTCAGTTGTTGCTTTGCACAGAAGACTATTACCCTGTTTTCTAGACTTGAGTCAAAGGAACGGACGTAGAGGTCCTCACACTTCATTGAAAATGCAAAGATTCCAAGAGAACTAGTTATGAAGGGGCCCTGCTGTAAGAACTTTGCCTCTCTTTGAGATCCTTATAACTTTCCCTTATTTTTATTTATTTTATATAATTTATGTGTTGCCTCATTTTTTTAAAAAAGAAAATATCTAAGCAGTTTGCAACATCCTAAAAATATCTGTTCCCAAATAGCCCCAGTTGGCTCAAGTCATCTTCTCCAGGAGAGTCTAAGCTCATTGCTGCCCAACCAGAGGGCTACTGGAAAATTGGGTAATCAGATGGAATGAAGAAATCTTTCCTCCAGCCCTAAGAATGTTTCTTTCTTTTGGCAAATAAATACATTCAGTGTTTTCCCCGGGGAATTTTTCTCTTGCAGGTTACAGGCAAACAGTTTTTTTATTGATCAGTATTAAGCAATAAGGGACGCGGGTGGCGCTGTAGGTTAAACCACAGAGCCTAGGACTTGCCGATCACTAGGTTGGCAGTTTGAATCCCCGTGACGGGGTGAGCTCCCGTCGCTAGGTCCCTGCTCCTGCCAACCTAGCAGTTCGAAAGCACATCAAAGTAGATGAATAGGTACCGCTCTGGCGGGAAGGTAAATGGCGTTTCCGTGCGCTGCTCTGGTTCGCCAATAAAGCGAGATGAGCGCTGCAACCCCAGAGTTGGCCACGACTGGACCTAATGGTCAGGGGTCCCTTTACCTTTATTAAGCAATAAACAAATTAACAAGCTGATATGCCATTAGTTCAGTATATTGAAACTTATTTTGCTTGTCTGCCTGTTTCAAAAAGCGCAAGCTTTAGCTTGTATGGTGTGTCTAGAATCTATATTTAAATAATCATATGTTTTATTTGTATAATTCAGTGGTGTGCGATCAGTGGACTAAGGGGACTAGGCTAGTCCCCTAAATGTTTCCCTGGCTCTCCTTAAAGCCCACAAAGCTTCTGCCTGGCTTAGGGAGGGAGGGAGGCGCAATGCTCTTATGGGTCCAAGAGCCCTCCCATCACCTTCCCAAAGCCCGCCCAGATTTGCAAACAAGGCAGGAGGGCTCCAGCATCCATCAGAATCCTGGCGCCTCTTTCAGGATGTGTGTGATGTCAGGATGTCACAGCGTCAGGATGTGCATCCCCCCCCCCCCCGGTCCTGATCCTAACTGTTCTCCTACAAAAAAACCCCACCGTGTGTCACTGGAACAATTTTCCTATAAGTTGGCATATGGTGATTAAAATCCACATAAACAGTGAGAGGGAGAGCAGTTGTAACAACTGCACATGTATAAACAGTCGCATTTGAGAGTTTTGATTTGACAACATTAATCTTCGATCTACTGTCAGAGAATAATGGAAACAGGATTTGGGTGTGTGTTTTATTTGGGTAGGTTCCGTGACTAGTATTCCCGTAGTTTTCTGTGGTTTAGGAAAACCTTCAATTATTCTGTAAATGTAATCAGAACATTAGGTAAAGTTGCTGTGGTTGACAGGAACCAAGCTTGTTAGAACCAAGCACCTATACACTATTAATAGCACTGATTGGAAACTGCTCATTTGTAGTGCTGAATAGAAGCCCCTCAATTAGGTGTAGATCTTTCAGTGGTGTGAAGATGCTTAATCAGATGAGCCCATTTTAGAACTGGCATTCACGGCTTCACATGTGCCCTTGTAGAAGTAGTTGAAATCCACAATCCCTTTCACACCTGTTTCATTTGCATTGTAGCTGGCAATTTTAGGATTATTTTTTTTTAAAGATGTTCCATGCCAGTCAACTAAACAATGCAAAATATTCCTTGCCTAAACAATGTAAAACAAAAGAGTGAGATTAGACAAATGGGGAAAAATCTCTGTACTTGAAAGGGTTGAGATGCACAGTAGGTATTGTAGGAAATTGAAAAGAGCTAATTCCTGTAGGGTTCTGCTCAGCAGGGTGGCACATTTATAATAAGAAATTTCCAGCAGGAGACTACCTATGACAATGAAAAAACCCCTTAACTGAGGTTCTTGTCTCTGGGCTTTGCAGAACAAAGAGGGCTTTGACATTGGCTGATAACTATTGAAAGCATGCATTTAATTGGGACATGTAGATTGCTCTATAAACATCTGTGGCTGTGCTTATACCAAGGAAAAAGAAAATGAAAAACTTGGTTATTTATTGTTAAACATGTATTCTGGGATCTGACTGAGTGAGCCACCTGTGTTGCACTGTTCAGGTACAAAGGAGGTGAGTTAATGGCAGTCCTTACACACAACAAATACCTTGTCTACCTTGGGGCCAATTTTGCCATTAATGGTTTCATACCATCTTTGAGTGTGTGTGTTAATATAGTATGGATTATAGGGGCCATTGTTGTAGCACAGTAGATGCTTTTGTGTCCCTGCAGATGGGATACTTTTGTGGAACCAAATTATCCTGGTGCTTTCCTTAGGTATGCAGGATCCTGCTGGCTTTGTCAGTTCTGCCTTGTAAGATTCAGCCTCCTAAGTGATGGCGGGGAGGCCTCTGTGACAGTGTTTTTGCTGTGGCTCCTGCTGCTTGGCAGCACAGCCTTTACTTCAATATTAGCATTTCCTAAGTTGAATGCCCGAAGAATTTCAGCCTGAGGATAATTGGTGTGTGTGTGTGTGGGGGGGGGTACCTTAAAAAACACAATATTCTCTCTTTCTCTCATTCACAGTCCTGAACAAAAGCTATGTTGCTCTTAGAAAATGTTCTGCAGTGTGTGAGGGAGAACGTTAGGGCAACAGTGTAGGGTAGAGATGCCTACAGCTGCCCTGCCTCCTGACCCCACTTCTGATTTAGGGATTCTTTTCTCACAGGGCGATCCAACCTGTCAGACCAAGTGGGCCACAAGAGTTTTTGCCACAGAACCATGGACTGCACATTGAATTAAATTTCCATATTGTAAATTAAACTGTTTGTAATATATTTAACATTATATTACACAGTTAATATATTTGATTGAATATATAAATTAAATACAGAAATATATTTTATTTATTTATTTTAAAAAATTAAATCACAGACAGATGTTGAGACCAAGGTATAATAGAATGAAAGTTTAAATAAAGTTGAACAGAAGCCTTCTGTTAACAAATAGGATCTGGTTCCTTATGGGAGACAAACAAGGTGCCCGCTGGAAAATAAAGGTGCCTTAACACTTTCAATCTCACCAAGAACTGACAAGGTGTTAGTGATTTATAGCACTTTGGGGATATATTAGAATCCAATTTTGCCTAATTAAGGGAAGTGAGAACTGACATTGCTCAGGTTGCAGCATTGCCAAATATTGGTACACTTCAGAAAGTGACAACCTCAAATCATTTTAATGTTTGAAAGTAGCCCTGTGCTGAGTCAGGCAGTTGGTCCATTTAGCTCAGTATTGCCTATACTGACTGCCAGAGATTCTCCAGGGTTTTAGGCAGGGATTTTTTCCCAGCCCCAAGGGAGATGCCAGTGATAGGTCATGGGACCTTCTGCATCCAAAGCAGATGCTTTGCTATTGAGGCATGGCCCTTCTTCTAGCCCCGAGGCAGTTTCATGTTGTACTTGAAACAGTGGAACATTATGGATGCAATGCTCCAGTGTCTCTTAACTGTGTTAAGATTGGGAAGAAACCACAGAACTGTATTCTTTATTTTCCCTAGCCCCTCTCTTGTACAAATTCCCCTGCTGCCAGTAGTTCTGCGAGGAAGCATATGCACTGAATGCAAAATCTCTTATTCAAGTTGCTGCATCTCAAAGAGCTTCAGTGGAAAATTCTCCATGATAAAAGGCAGAAAAATTTTCATTTTATAAAAGTATTAAAACAGTGAACAGATATAATACCAGCAAAATTGGACAGTTTCAGAATTGTTATTCTGCTCCCTTTCCCATGTGAATTCTCCTTGAGAAGCATGTGTATTTTTGTAATTAAAAAAAACAAACACATCTTCAGTTTGCTAAAATTAGTCTACTTTGTTTTCAGCACCTTAAATTTTTAACAGTGTAAGAGAAGTGTTTATGCTACTGAGTTGCCATGCCTTAAAATATTTTAATAAAAATAATTTACAAAAAGAGTTTACCATTTGTTTGAATAGGATTTAAAACAATCTCCTTCCCAACTCCCAAATATTTCATTTCTGACAACTTTTGGGAATTGGTAAAAAACCTTCTTTTTTTATATCTTGGATAAACTATAAAATTAACATGGCAAAAATCAAACATACTGAATTGGATACCAATTAATGTAGGGTGGTTCAAAAAGCTTCTGGAAAACCGTAATACTGGGGCAGATCTGGGAAAGACCTTGCCTGAGACCTTGGAGAGCAGCTTCCAGTATCACAAGAAAGATCAAGGCTAGATGGACCAAGCAGTTGTAACACCTTATCTTCTTAATAAGAATATAATAAGAAACAAAAGTCCATCTAGACCAGGTATGGGGAACCTTAGGCCCTCCAAATATTGCTGAACTACAGTTCCCATCAGCTCTAGAAAATGTGGCCAGGGATGATGAGGTTCAGCATTACCAGGTCTCGGAAAACTTACAGCTGGAAGTTAGATGGAGTCCAATTAGAACAGGTTTTCAAATTTAAATACCTGGGAGTCTTTTTTCACTACAACCTAAGCTGGAAGCCACAGATACAGTATTTACTAAACAAAGGGAAAACAATACTTTATACTCTACTCCAATTTTTTGTAGCCGACGGAGCCTCCCACATCCCTTCTGCATTGAAGGTGTACCACGCAAAAGTGGTTTCCACCCTCTGTTATGCTGCCCCGCTCTGGGCCCCAGGGTCCAATTTAATATCGCTGGGGACATTGCAGAATCAGTTTCTCCGTTGCCTCCTGAAACTCCCCATGTGTGTGAGCAACGCAGCCATACGTCTGGAGTTAAGGATTGCATCATTGGAGACTGTCATCTGGAAGCGAGTCTTTGGCTATTGGCTGTCCAGCTGGCATAGGCTTCCCGACCATTACCTCTTTCAGTGCCTCTGGCGTGATGACTTTGTTAATCCGTGGGTAGGAAAAATCCATGCCAAACTTCTGAGCATCGGAATTTCCGCAGCGGACTCCTTAAAGATGAACCTACGCTCAGCCAAAAGCCTTATCGAGCAAAGATTAGCAGACATTGAAAATCAACACAACCTCTCCAGGGGTGGGGGTGTCTGCTCCCCCAGGTATCACGGAATAACCCCACCACTTGGCCTTCCATCATACATGTCATCTCTTTCATCTGTACCACACCAACTTGCATTTATTCGTGCAAGGTTCAATGTTTTTCCATCGAACCTGCTGAGCCACAGATTTTCCAAGGGTTTGGTGTCTCCGCTATGCGAGTGTGATGGGAAAACAGTTGAATCTCTTCCACATATAATGTTCAACTGCCCCCTACATAGCATAGCCAGGACTAAATTCCTGGGTCCTGCTTTACTGCGCTTGGTTGGCAGGCCTGTTGAGTCACATGCCGCACTGCTTTTGCAGGATACAGATCCTTCTGTAACTCTGCAGGTGGCGAGATTCCTGAATGCGGTTATCTCACACACAAAAACCACCAAAAAACAACAACAACACCAAAACTAATCGGACAGTTATGATGAGAGTGCATGACGGATCTCGTCTCCAGTTTTCCTTTTTCTGTGAACCGTCCCTTGGATCTTTCCGGGCCCCAAGCTGTATTTGTCACTGCTCAATGACCCACCCCTGCATCGTGGTGTTCACCTTCTGTTAGATATATTGGTTTTTATGCTTCTGTGCTTTTATGTTTGTACATACTTTATGGGGTAATAGCCGTATAAATAAAGAATTGAAAAAATTGAGGTTCAGCAACATCTGGAGAGCTAAATGTTTCCCAGATTTCATCTAGATTGAGGAGTACCGGCACTTTGGAGGAAGTTTTATGTGGCCTTACTCTTTAGCTGTTGGCTAAGAGGAAGTGTAGGGACGTGGGTGGCACTGTGGGTTAAACCACAGCGCCTAGGACTTGCAGATCAGAAGGTTGGCAGTTCAAATCCCCGTGACAGGGTGAGCTCCCGTTGCTTGGTTCCAGATCCTGCCCACCTAGCAGTTCGAAAGCACGTCAAAGTGCAAGTAGATAGATAGGTACCGCTTCAGCGGGAAGGTAAATGGCGTTTCCGTGTGCTGCTCTGGTTTGCCAGAAGCGGCTTAGTCATGCTGGCCAAATGACCCGGAAGCTGAACGCCGGCTCTCTCGGCCAATAAAGCGAGATGAGCGCTGCAACCCCAGAGTCGGCCACGACTGGACCTAATGGTCAGGGGTCCCTTTACCTTTACCTTTAAGAGGAAATGTGGATTAATGTTAGCCAAGGAATTAGCGATTGTTGGCAGTGATTCTGATGTAATCATTGACTTGTGCATTTGAGAAATCTGGAGCATGCTGTAGTGGTTGGCAGTGATTCTGATGTAATCATTGACTTGTGCATTTGAGAAATCTGGAGCATGCTGTAGTGTAGTGTAGTGCTGTTTCATGAGCTCCTGCCTCAAACAGCAGTTCTGGTTAGCCTTGACTGCAATTAACATTGGTACTGATTCGTTGCTTAAGTGTAGTGGAAGGCAGTGAAAACTTGTACCTGGAGGAGTGGGTTGGTAGAAAGGTGTGTGGGATCCTACAGCTAAGAGTTTTGAAGAGTTGTGTCACCTATATGTATTGTTATTCTGTTTTTTAAATAGTACCACCTATATAAAAAAACGAGTGAATAGCATGCACAGTTTGGTTTTTGAAAAGGTTTATTTCCATGAAGGTGAGAAAGTACTACTATGTTTCTTTTCACTAATTTATTAAGGAGCAGAGCTGTGTTCCTGCTGAGTACCATGTAAAAGCTCAGATCATAGCATGCATGTTTATATAGACAGTTGGGGTTTATAGAACTCCTGCTTAATACCTGTCTGAAGACTGGGCTTCAGCTGAAGGATTTCTACTAATGAACATATATACTCACAGTACATCACTAGTCAATCCTACTCCCTGAAGTAGGTCTTTCCAGCATGTATCCTAAACTGTCACTCTGAGGCTAGGTGTGTGGGAGGTAATTGCCAATAAGAGGCTCTTTGTTTTAGGTTAACACAGATAAAATAAAACAAAACTCAGCCTTAAAACTGAAACCAATAAATCTGTAAAATCCTGTAAAATACAGAAGACTGTGGTGCTGTCAGTGTCTAAAATATTAATGTGGTTGCTTTGTTTATTTTTGGCCAACCACTATGGTTTCCCCCCAAAAAATGTATATTTATTTTATGTGTATAATGTATTTGACAGCTTCTTTTCACTCAGAGCCTAATTCAGTTTGAAATGACTGCTATTTATCTATTAAAGCTTCCCCCGCCAATCATGACATTAACCGGGATTTGTTTTGCTATACTAACTTTTTACTGTATGAAATATATGGAAGCTGTCAGCTTTCCAACTCCAGAGTGAGTGTGGAGGAAGCTGTTGTGTCTGAGATGAACTTCAATAGAAGAACGATGTGGTAGAATGATTCCATATCTCTTCTGTAGACCATCTTAGTCTCTTTCCTCCTATCTGTATGTCTGTCTACCCATCATCTATCTATCTAGAATAAGAGGGAATATTGCTTCAAAACTAGCTACATATTATACTAATATCCATTTGCCCTATCCATATGCTTTCTGTTGGATTCTGTTTAGGAGTTTCAATGCTGTTGTCATGTTGAGATTGTAATTTTGGCCTGCCTTACGGCTCCGTGTTTTATTTTCTCTCTCTCTCTCTCTCTCTCTCTCTCTCTCTCTCTCCCTCTCTCTCTGTGTGTGTGTGTGTGTGTGAGCGCCATTTTTCACTCCCTAGTGGAAGGTTGCATTTCTAGAATTTCAGAGAAATTATATAAACTTTTCTTTTTGCTGTTTTGGGATTAGTTGGCAGATTGCGTAGTGTGATTTTTTTTTTTTAAAGGCTAATCTGTCATTTTGAGCAAATCACTTTGTAGGATCTCTCAAGGCTTAGGGCCAAATTGTGACAGTTTCATGTGCTTTAAACATGAAACTTTTCTGTGTAGAGATTTTACACCTAGTGCTTCCTGACACCATCTATTATCACTGGGCTCCCCATGGCAGTGTCACTAGAATACCAGGGTGAAACTTAGCCATGATTTCTTCCCAGCATCTCTGAGCATATTCGGTAGGCTCATGGATCAGGCCATTGACCCATCTAGTCCAGCATCCTGTTCTCCATTGCTGCTTTGCTCGCCTGTTGCTGAGAGATAGTAAGAAGGATGTGCTTTTGTTTATTTATTTACATAAGAGGAAAATGTGCTTTATTGGCCAGAGTAAGTAGGAGCCCAGTTTTTTAGACACAGTTCTATCCAGTACCACTTAATGTTACATTCCCTGCGTGGGAAGGGATATTTCCCCAGACTCACTGTGAGCTTCATAAGGACAGCAGCAGGAGGACATGATGTTTGCACATTATTATTTAGCTATTGTTTAGCACAGCCAACCTGGCACCCTCTGTGTGTTTTGTACTATAGCTATCAGAAGTTGTAGCTCAAAACATCTGGAGGGCACCAGGTTGGTGAAGACTAGTTTAGCACAAAATGAATGAACCTCCACAGGCCTCTGAGCAGAGTGTGGTGCTCAGAGACTCCCCCCTTACCTTTTCCTGCTTCTGCCCAGCCCAGGAAGAGCACTTATGGAGAAAGTAGTTTGGCTTTCACTGAATCTTGGTGATCAGTGTGTGTGAACCAGGAATCCTGGTTCGCAAACAAACAAACAAACAAAACCCTGGTCAGTTGCATAGGTTACAAAGCTGGTATATTTAACTAAGCATTGCTTATGGATTGGATTCTTGGACAGTGTATGATGGTAAGCTAAGTTTTGGTGAAATTAAAGCAGATCTTTGTAGAAATCTTCCAGACTTCACAGGAGAAGGGACTTGCGACCCTCAAGCTTGTTGTTGTAGGCATCCCTCTGTCTTGGGAAACAATGGAGTGTGCTTCCGGGGGTGATATCAAACCACTGGAGAGTTGAGCTTATTTAAATAACATATGAATGGGACCAATGAATATACATTGCTCTAGTATCATTTGATCCATTGGAAGATGCTTTGGATATCATTTGCTCAAAAGGTTGGGTATAAATCTTCAAAATAAATGGAAATAAAGGAAGGGAGTTGGATTTTTCAAAGCAAAAGGGACATGCATGTGCCAAATTATAGGAAGCATCTTTGTACTGAATCATTGGTCCATCTATCTCATTATCATTGACAGTCTGGTAAGAGTTCAGGGTTTCAGACAAAGATATCTACCAGCCCTACCTGGAGACACATGGAAATGTTCTTGGACCTTTCTGCATGCAAAGCAGATGTCTTACCACTGATCTACAGCTGACTCAGAGCCCTCTGGACCTTATCTCCCTGCACATGCTCTCTCCCAGCAGTTTTCCTTATGATAATATGGCCAGGGAAAACATGCTTAGGAGGATGAAGTATAGTGGTAAACTGCAGATATTATTTTGCTTTTAAAATCTAATTTCCCCACTCCACCCCACAGCTGCTGCTATCATATCAAATTTCACATTATACAGTATTATCCAAAGTCACCTTTTCTGCTAGTATATCCTGGCAAAGTGTCGAGATACATTGTAATCTCCCCCACCCGCCAATGCACTTGCAAGGTAGAAGAAGCAGGAAGAAGCAGTCTTGACAGCTTTTTGAAAAGATGCTCCTGCTAGTTCCAGCAGAAGAGCTTTTAGACTATTGACAGTTTTCTATTTCCCAAGTCCCTATATCTTCTAAGGAACCATTTCCATATAAGTACTTGCTGAGAAGCTTCTGCCTGCTGTAGAGGATCCTGAGTCTTAGGGCAATATGTTGCAGCAGCACTTGATTCTCGTAGAGTGCTGGCTTTAATTTGTGTTAATGTTGCATTTTAAATTGTTTAATGTTGCATTTCAAATTATTGTGACCCACACTGGGATCTTATGGTGAAGAGCAGGTAATAAATCAATTTAATAATAAGGCTAATTGGATGCTTCTTTGGAGAGCTTGCCCTAGAACACATGTTCTGTGTGGTTGCGTGTTGCAGGAAAACAGAGGTAATGATGTTCAAATAGTATTTAAGGAAGCTTCTGCATCATAGCTGTGGAACTTCAGAATTTACAAGCACACTGTAGGCAAAACCACTCAGAAGACAACTCCAGTGTAATTTGACTTCCCTGGCACGTGATCCAACTACAGCGAGCACCTTCACATCCTTTCGGGTTTCCTTTTCTGTTTCTTTTTTGAGATGGTTGCAGTGAGCTAAGCATATTCTTAGATTTCGCCTATTGAAATGGGTGGGACTTAAGTGTTCCAAGCTTGTCTCACTTTTGCCCAAACACATAGACATAAGTGGCTATTAGAATCAGTCTTAAAAGTATCACTAGCATTTGGCATTTCTATCTGGCAAAAATGGTTCAAACACTCTTAACAGGGCTAGGATTTTCCCACAAAGTCTAGATTTGTTCTTATTTAATTAGATGTTACCCTTTTCTATCTTACCCTATTCTAAGGGTTTGGTAGTTGAATTTGCCAAGCTGGAAACTAAGCTGCAGAAAGTAGGTAAATTGACAAGAGTTCATATTGGGATGTTCACAGAAATGAATAAAGTAGTTGTCCATGGCAGTCCTTTTGTTCCACCTCCTTTATTTATGATACCAACCACTTGTTGTCTAAGGAGTCATAATATGACATTTGCTATTGACTGGTAATGCCTTCTGTAAATGAATGACTACGCACAGTACCCTTCTAGTTTATGGGTAACTAGAAGTTAGATAATAAAAACAAGAATTATGGTGGAATGTGTAAATAGAAGACACTGTATAATGTGATGTTGCAGATCTTACTTATTTTTATTTAAAACATTGACTTACTGCCCCTCATTAAGAATTCCAGGGTGGTTCACTACAGTAAAAAGGTAAAGGTACCCCTGCCGGTACGGGCCAGTCTTGACAGACTCTAGGGTTGTGCACTCATCTCACTCTAGAGGCCGGGAGCCAGCGCTGTCCGCAGACACTTCCGGGTCACATGGCCAGCATGACAAGCTGCATCTGGCGAGCCAGCGCAGCACACAGAAACGCCGTTTACCTTCCCGCTAGTAAGTGATCCCTATTTATCTACTTGCACCCGGGGGTGCTTTCGAACTGCTAGGTTGGCAGGAGCGCACCCCGCCATGGGGATTTGAACCGCCGACCTTTCGATCGGCAAGTCCTAGGCGCTGAGGCTTTTACCCACAGCGCCACCCGCGTCCCTGCCGGTTCACTACAGTACAAATGCATAAAAATGCAATTAATACCTTGGCATCAACGGTAAACCAGATTGGCAAAATATCTCTCTAATACTGTTGGGGAAGGAAGCTCTTGATTTATCAAGGTCATTTTATGGCATACTGACACAAAATAAACTGGTTTAGATAATTTCCTTTCCCAGGAAAACATAGGAATTGTAGTGGTGGTGAAGGGAATAATTTATAAGAACTCTCATCACCTCTGTCAACTATAATCCCCCAACATCCTTTGTGGGAATCCATAACACTGAATGTGATATAAAACAGATTTGCATGTTTAGTGTAACAATGTTCCAAGCAGTGTTTGAAATTAGCCAGGTGCCAGGTGCATTTTGGCACCTGACATTCCCATCATTTGGCTGACTGGCACACAGTAGCATTTTCTTTTTTCTGCTATGCTGTAGCGTGAGTCAGATTTTAGCTGGAGCTGACAATATACACAAATAATTTTCAGCTTTGTTATCTAGTAAAAAACAAAAAAGCACCTAAATATTTCGCTAGTGCACCTGTAACCTAGGTTTAAGGGGCCATGATGAGGAATAGCTTTTATATCTCAGTTTCTAACACTGGTTCAGAGGTGGCCATTGGTAGCTAATATCAGCCTTGCAAATAAATCCACAAAAGGTACTAGCTCACAGAGCCTTTTCTTAGTCTCCTTCCTACCCTTTCTTATTTATAGGGGACTTGGTGGAATAGGAGAGGAGGCGGAATAGTTCACAAATATTCCTTGTTGCTTTGGAGGCAATTCTGCTTGCCAGGCAATGGTCTACTTTCAAATTTATTAATATGTCCTTCTCATAGCTGTTAATGCCAGGATATTGTTGTCCAGTATTCTTCCCATTAAAATACCCAAGAATATTTTAAGGGCTCCCCCCCTCCCACTTTGCTTTTTCCCACATTCTAAAGAGCCTGACAGTGCTGCTCTAGGATTAAGTGAGATTACAGGCATCTTCTCTCCATCCCTCTCGTGTACCTTGTATGAAAACATCCTAATAAGTATTGATACAGCATTCATCCTGCAAGAAGCTGACCTTTTAGTATCTGCTGATGCTGCAGTTTTGAGGTGGTGGTTTTCTTGCAAGTTAAATCAATGGAGACAAATCTTGGTAACTTCTTCAGCAAAATAAAGTGGTTTAAGCTTGGCAGCCATTTAAAGTTTATCCTTCTGCAGGGAAGTCTTCTACATTGCATGCACACTGTTTATTTTCTGCAGCCGAATTGATTGGTTGGTCCACTGAGTTTAAAGGGCAAACTTGCATTTCAGGACGATTGAAGAATATGTAATGGCACTCTTGGCTATATACCTTCTTTTATTGATGACTGCTTTCCACAATGTACCATTTTTAATTTACATGCTGTTTTGCCTTTTTAAAGGGGAGAAACTTTCTCCCCGTTTTACAAATGTAGGAATTAGCTAGCAGCTTAGAAGTAACATGCCTACTTGTCTAAAGGATAATGCAAAGTATAGAGGGTTTTTTTTGGGGGGGGGGGCTTTTTGTACAAGGTAGTAATTCCCTTTTTTAAAAAAAGGAAAGCTGAAGTAATTGTGTGTAAAGTATTCTCATGAAATCATCCATGCAGTTCTGGAGTTGGTAGCTCAGCACTCAAGAAGTGAGAGGTGTGGATTTGAATTGAATAGCATCTTCTGGAAATTGTATAAATGTACTGTATAAATAGTAGCAAACAGCATTAGCAGTACTCAGAAGATAAAGCAATACTCCCACCCACTAATTAGCAGATAAATAAAACCTTAACCCCCTCCCTAATGACACTTGGTTGGCTAACCCCAAAGTCAATTCAGAAGTAGAGGTTATTTATTTATACATTGATATCCAACATTTCCTCCAAGAAGCTCAGGGTGATAGAGATGATTCTCTCCCTCCCCATTTTATTCTCACAACCCTGTGAGGTAAGTAGGCTGGGAGATGATGGTGACTGGTCCAAGGTCACCCAGTGAGCTTTGTGGTAGAGGGGGAGATTTGAAGCTCACTCTCCCAGGTTCTTGTCCGGTACTCTAGCCACTACACCACACTGGCTCTTGGTGTGAACTGCTTCATAGGTTGTTGCTGCATGTGAGCTGCTTCATAGGTGGTATTAAAGACCCTTCAAAGTCTTTCAGTTCCAGACGGACCTACATACAATTTGGGCCTTTTGTCCGCTCAGTGTTTTCCAGCATAGCACAACCTGCATTACCTTCTAGCTGTTTGCCTCATCAGCTATCTTTACAATTTATACACACACAACGGATGTCCACTCATGACTTGTTTTGCAAACACAATGGATGTTCTCAGGATATTCTAAAAATGTCAAGATGTTCTCAGCCCACCATCAGCATCTCAGAATCAGTGTTTCTCCATTATTTGCCTCATGAAGCACATTAGGTAATTACCATATCATGCATATCTGGAACCCACCATTCAATCTAATAAAAGGAGGGGGCTTTATGTGGCACTTTGACCAAGCTGAATTCCTCCCTCTTGAACTTGGGTATCCAAATTGTAGCACATTAGTTCAAGGAAGCCTCTTGCTAAATACTTGAATTGGTCGGGCAATATCCAACAACTTCATTGCTAGGAAGTAGAGTTTAAGGGCAGCAATTTCCAAGTGATGCTAACAGGCGTAATGAACCTTTCCATATCATGTAGCCCTTTGCCTGGGCTTGTGTTTGCTTAGGCTGTGTGAGTGATGCCACAGGCATTTTAGCTCTGACAGAGACAGAATTTACTTCCCTCAACCCACATAATTAGGGGTTCTCTTGGCTTATAAATTGAAGGTATAATATTGAAGTACACATTTTGTTGTGACTTTTTCATAAGCAGCAGTGACCTTTCAAAGACCAATGCAGGCGCACATTCCACAGTTGAAGGGTGTGCTTGAGTAAGTGGATGGAAAGGATGCTTCATCTTTCAAATGGAGTCTTCCTTTGCTTGGATGGCCTTCCATATGTCTGTGTGCGCACGTTGCTGTGTCAGAGCTGGAAAATGAATGTCTGCTTTGCAGTGGATATAGAAAGACTTAATAAAATTCCTTCCAGTAGCACCTTAGAGACCAACTTAGTTAGTTATTGGTATGAGCTTTCTTGTGCATGCACAAAAAAGCTCATACCAATAACTAACTAAGTTGGTCTCTAAGGTGCTACTGGAAGGAATTTTTTTTATTTTGTTTCGACTACAGCAGACCAACATGGCTACCTGCCTGTTAATAAAATGCCTTTTCTTTTCTCTCTTCTTTTTTGCAAAGGTTTCTGTGGCCTGATAAGGATGTCAGATCTCAATTCAATTAGTACCTTTAAACACTCATTTCTTTTTATCTGCCCCCATGTTAACACAATGGCTTGTTAACCATGACATCTCTTCCCATAAAAGCTCTTATTTGAGGGAGAGCTGCTCTTTAATGGAATTAGATGATAATATTGGAAAGTGAATGGAACAGAGCATTAATGCTGCCAAAAGGTCATAGATGTTTAGAATTACTAAGAAGGAAATAATGAAATATATATCAGTGGGCTTCCTAATAACTTACTCTTTCAAGTACTATATCCTTGTTTTTAGATTCCAGTCTTGCTTGTGGTCCATTGGTTTATTTATTTAATATGCTTTGGAGGGGGGATGGTAACATCGTCATTGAAGGTGGTGAAATAATCTGCTAGCTCCAGCCCCCCACCTCCACCTATCAGCTATTATAAGCTAAAAAAACCCTAAAAGGTAACCCAGGAAAGAAGTGGATCCTAAAAGGTTGTGCCCACGTCAACCCCAAATATCTAAAGAAAAATTGCTCAGAAGCAATTTTGACTCTAAAATTAGCAGCGGAAAATCAGATATGGGTCAGGAAGAAACAAAATCAGCTATAACCCCGAAAGCTGTGTGTCTTACTAAAGAAGACTTTGAACCCTTCCAGGATCTTCTAAAATAGTTTTAAAAATATTTAGCAATGGAATGGAATGCAGCCTTCAAAGACTTTAAAGTCAAAATTAAAACAAAATTTAAAGACTTATCTACAAAATTTACTGAACTGTCTGCTTCAACTAATGAAGCTTTGGAACTAGGAATATGCAACAAATCCACCATTAAAATACTCACTTAACCAGTGTCAGGCCTACAACTTCATATGGATTCCTGGGAGGATATGAGTAGACAGGATAATTTACGACTAAAAGGAGCTCCAGAGGGCTTTGAGAAAACAGATATGAAAGCCTTTTTTTTGGTAATTAGCTAAATCAACAATTTCCAACTTCAAATGTGAATTTAAATGACACACAGAGAGTGTATAGGTAGGGTTGCCATATTTTGAAGAGCAAAAAAGAGGACAAATTTGCTGACTTCTGTTTTTAACTACCGATCAGACTTTTAACTTGACATATGGCAACCCTAGTATGTGTCTGTATTTGTGTGTATGCACTCATGTAAGGGGGTGTGTGGGTGTAGAGGAAAGACTAGAATATGAGAGAGGATAGATGAAGATTAAAATGAAAAGGGAAAGGAAGGGAAGGGGAAAAGGGGGAAGGGGAGGATTAAATGATTGAATGAGGGTAAAGAGTGCAACAGTGAGAGTAGGAGTAGGGGTTTGGAGGTAAAAGTCAGAGTTCAAGACAGAGAATCAAGTTAAAAATGGAAGGTAGTTTAAAAAATCAAAATGTAAATATTTCTCCCCTCTTTCTTTGGGGTTAAAAATGAAAAACCAAATTGGAGATTCAAAGTAAGGTTTGAAGGAATAAACCGAAAGTTAAAAGGTTAAAATTTTGGGAGGTAGAGTTTGAGCAGCTGGCATGAGGTTCTCCCTAGCTCTGAGTCCTGGTATGCAGCTCTCTCCTGCCTCCTCGAATTGGCAGGGAGGGTGGGAGGGAGTTGGGGCGAGAATTTAGAAAAAATAAAATGATAACAAAACAAAAATAAAAGGGGGGTATGTCAGGACTGGTCATTGTCCTCTTCAGATCACCACACAAACGCTTCTTCTCCTCTTATAACTTTTTATTGCGTATTACGAATCTTATAAACAGTTCTTATCTTTAACTATTATTCCTCAGAATCACTTATTTCAGATACCTTCTGAGCTCTGCTTCTCCGTGACCAGCAACTCTCCCAAAATGAGGAATGTGCTTTTTTTTCTAACTTTGCTTTCCCGCTCTTTTTTCTAACCTCCTCCGAATCTGAGCTATAACTTAACCCTTGCCTTTCCTGTGAACATCCTGTCCCTCCCTGTTGTTGCTCTCTTCTATTAGATTCACTGCTCTCCTCCCCGCCTTGTGGAAAGCTTTCTCCCTCTGGGAAACTGGAAACTTCTAACTCTTCCCTGACATCACCCCCTCCCCTAAGCCCCCCTTCCTCCTCGCTCTCCTCTTTTTCTGAAGGACTGAACCCTATGAACTCCTCTTCCTCTCTATCTGTCTCTTCAAAAATTTCTTGAAGATGCCAGTTATGGGGTTTTAGCTTGTGGGGATATTTTCTATGAAATTCTTCTCAATTCTGGAACGTTTATTTTTTCTGTTGGTTCCCATGAGTTCTCAGATTCATCTAACCCTTTCCATTCAACCAAATCTTCCTATATCAATGGCTAGTGATGGTCTTGCTTTGGCCTTCGAGCATGCTGTCTGCTTCTCCTTCTGGGGTATAGCTGCTCTATGTTGCGCTCCCGGAATGGCAGTTTGGAATGCATGCTCCCTTGAGGCTGGGCTTAAGGCAGGCTTGTCCAAAGTCCGTATTGGGGGCCTAATCCGGCCCACCGATCAATTTAATCCGGCCCCTGTGGCAGTTTATTTCCTGGGGTACATCCTAAAAAAAGCTTAACAGCTTTGGGGTAGAACCATAAAAAAGCTCAACAACTTCAATCCTAAAAATTTCACTTCATCAAATCTGGCCCTCTGACACCACTGGCTTAAGGTACCAAACAAACAAAAAACCTGGCACATTCTTCCTTAAAAGAACCAATTATGAAAGCAGCAAGGGAATCAACAGAATTGAATATGGAAGGGAAGAAAGTCCAAATTTATAATGCTTTATGTGTAGAGGCACTACAAAAAAGAAGAAACCTTAAAAAAATATAATATTGCTATGAGCTGCTGGAGTGAGATACATATGGAACTTCCTGTTTAAACTTATTATATTTGCAGACAACAAAACCCTGATAGTCTCCACTCCAACTGAAGCCAAATTACCACTGAAACAATTGAAATTCATTCGGGAAGAGGCAGAAGAAGGAGAGGAGTAGAGCCAATATGGGTGGCATTGCAAGTCACAGAGAAATAAGAATCCTAGGAGTTCATAAAGAAATCAGTAACAACATTCTTCTGCAAACTGACTTGTTTAATTTTTAATTTTCATAACTATATACTATATATTATGCCCAGTGCTAGAATATTAGAGTGTAACTGTTGAAGAAAATGGTGAAGGGAGAAAGTAAAGGAAAGCTGAAACAAGTATTTCCTTTTTCTTAGCAAGTACAATAAAATATTAACTGTTTGAAGTTTGGGGGGGGGGGGAGAGAAAAGAATGTGAACTCACTGTTTATACTTCCTACCTGTGGACTCCTAAATGAAATCCACATTGAATCTCTGCAAAGGGATTCTATGGAGTGCAGTATTTTAGACTTTGCTTTATTTTTGCATTACACTGCAATGCTAGGAGGGAAGGGGACCGGAAGGGAGACTAAACAAGTCCAGAAGAGTTAATAACTTTTTGAAGCTACTAATACTTAAACTTGACACTAGCTATAGTGAATCGGGCTGTTGGGTGTAAGGCCTAAATAACATTTGCAGTCAGAATTTTTCCCCCATGAGGATAAATGTTAACATGAGCATTAAAATCTGCTCATGGCCTAGGAAACCCTATTAAAAGGAGAAGGGTTTGGAATGAATTGAAATGGAAATCCAGATTTTATTTTCCTACAAGAAACCCATCTTTAAAAAACAATTAGAATTAAATCCATTAATAAATCAATCCAAGGCAATGTGGTACTCTGCTGCTTGATTTTTTTTTAAAGAGCAAGTATTTGGATTTCCCCACATAAAGGCACATTCTCTATTTGCCCATGAGTGTGCCTGTGAACCCAGAAAAGGGGAGCACTCTGGAGAATCCTCATGGCTCACAAGGAGACCCACCCCAGAGCCCGAAGAGGGTGTTCTCATGAGCTGGAGGTCCATGGCGCTTGTTCAGGCCTCCCCGCCTAACAGCTGATGTTCAGGGTAGTGCAGGATTAGCTGCTGCTACCCTCTGTGTCAGCTGTGCAAGCCTCGTTGCCACTCCAGGGTACTCCCAGTTACACAATTTCGGTTACACATGGGGAGGCCTGGAATGTAACCCCTGTTACGTTTAAAGAAGTAGGGATTTTAAAAGACATAAGATGACGTTTTATTTTCCTGAAAGGCACCTTAAATGGTGAAAACTTAACTTTGGGTTCAATTTATAGTACAAATTGGGGGGGGGGCGGCAAAAAGAAATCTTTGAAGTGATATTAAATAAATTAAAGGATTTTCTGGAAGGCAGACTACTTTTAGGAGGTGATCTAAATTGGGCATTAGACCCAAAGAGAGATCAAAGGGGGAAACTAAGGCATTCTCCTACACATAGCTGTCAACTTTTCCCTTTTCTTGCGAGGAATCCTATTTGGAATAAGAGAATTTCCCTTAAAAAAAGGGAAACGTTGACAGCTATGCTTCTACACATCCAGGCAACCTAAAAGATCTCCTTTGTCAATAAGCATTCATAGATCTAAGGAGGGCACTAAACTCATTGGAGGGTGATTTTTTATTTTTCCAAAACTCTAATAACTCATCAGTAAAACAAAATCAGAACTACTATGTCTGAATGTCCCATCAGAAGTACAAAAGTACAAGTTAAAGCGAGTTTTAAACTATGTCCAAAATATATTAAATATTTGGGAATCAACATGACAAAATCATGGAAACAATTATTTAAAGCTAACTTTTCACCAGTGGGGAAAAGTGTTACAAAGAATCTTGAAAGATCGTTAAAGACATCTATTTCCAGGATGGGTAGGGTAGCATCAGTTAAAATGATGATACAACAAAAAAACCATATTTGTTTCAAACCTACACTGGTACCTTGGTTGTCGAATGGCTTGGCTCCCAAACAAATTGGCTCCTGAATGTCGCAAACCAGAAGTAAGTGTTCTGGTTTGCAAACATTTTTGGAAGCTGAACGCGGCTTCCGCGGCTTCCAGTTGAATGTAGGAAGCTCCTGCAGCCAATCAGAAGCTGTGCCTTGGTTTTCGAATGGTTCCAGGAGTCAAATGGACTCCCGGAATGGATTAAGTTTGACAACCAAGGTTCCACTGTATATGTATTTGAGCAAATACCATAAAGAAATGGCAAAAAAGATTGTAGGCTTTATTCATCAGGGCAAGAGACTTAGATTTTATCAGTATTCCTGGAGATGGGGGTATGGGTCTACCATATTTGCAATGATACCATGGTGCAACCCACATACATAATGTAATTAGTATGATAAATAATGTAAAAGAGAAGCTTTGGATCTAATTGGAATTTGATAAACATGTGCAACACAGAATATCAGGTATTTCATTTTTTTTATTACAAAACTCTTAGAAATGATAACAAACCCAATCCTGGAAACAAAATTAACGCCAACTAAATCACCATTGATTCCCTTCGCATTCCACACCTCCTTTTACACACAATAGAGAATTGATTGAAATGAAATGGAAAGAAAAAGGCTTGTACAGATTGATTCACTTTTATGAAAGTTATATCTCTCTACAGCAAGGCAAATAATGGAAAGAATGGAAGGATGTGATCTATCAGGTGATGCATTTTATCTCAAATTCAGCCATTAAATCTCAAGCAATTAGACAAATGACACCATTTGAAAAACTAATTCTGAATATGACTGAATACTCCCCTCCCCAGAATGTACAATTTTATACAAAATATTCACTGACCTAGTCATTGGGCAGTGCTCAGCTATTAAAACAAAACTGGTAAAAGGACCTAGGTGTAGAAACTGAAGAAGCAAATTGGAATGACAAACTCCCCCCTTTAACATCACCCCACATTAGAGAAAACTCTTTTAACTTAATATATGGATGGCATCTAACACCTGTAAGACAAAGCATCCTTTGCAGCAGGCTGGAGGGGATGGATGCAAGGTAATTGACACAATTTTCCAAATGTGGTGGACATGTGAATTAGTGCAACCATTTTAGGAAAGGGTATTTGCAGAAATGAGCAAAATTAGGAACCAAATGTACAGTGCCAAGCCATGTCTAGGTTTATTAACATTTTTTAAAGATACTCAAATTATTCCACAGGGAACTTGATAATAATAATTTATTATTTGTACCCCGCCTATCTGACAGGGTTGCCACAGCCACTCTGGGCGGTCTTTCTCTTGTTAGCAGCACAATTACTTATAGCAAAAAAATTGAAAGGACTTGATCACCATCTACACATCACACAATGGGAGCAGAACATATAGACAATTACTGTATCTGAGAAACTGAGAGACTACAAATCCTGAATGATGCATCCAACAGCATTCAAAACTCACATTGTTCTAGGCGCGTTTTGCAACAGGGAATTTTATTAATGTGAGCAATTTCTGACTTTCTGAATTCTGGACTCAGTACTATGCCTAAGATTTCAGATTAAAACTGCCATTTCTGGAATGAAAGGGGACCTTTTTCTGCCTCCTCACTTCCAGCCACCCTCTGAGGACTGGAGAAGGGATCCTCATAAGAATATTAGTGGGGTGGGCAGGGGAAGTATGGCTTTGTTTTTTGCAGTCTTCAGATAAGGACTAGACCACATGAAAAATGAATAATAAGACGTTAGCAGCAGTTCATTCATTTTCAGCTTTGTATTGTTATAAAAAGCATGCCTAGACATTCAGTTGCAGTGCCCATAACCTAGGTCTCGGGTGCCATTTAGCTACTAGCTCTCGTATTTCAGTTTCTAACATTGGCATCCAGTGTGTAAAATTTTCTTGAAATATGGCACCCCTTTATAAAACGTTCAAATGAACACCCTCATGACTGGCACCCCCACATACAAACAGATTTTTTGGGGGAAATTGAAGCATTTCTCTTCTGTGGGATGTTTTGAAAATTTTATGTTTATGCTTATATTCTTTTTCTTGAAAATTCATAAAATATTTTTAAAATAATACTTTTTTTGGAGTATGCATAGCTTGTAAAGTACATTTAAAAAGGTATTAACTTTCTGCTGAATTTAAAAAAGTGACAGATGAAAAAGGGCACAGTGCAATATGCTCTGTAGCTTGGGTTTTGTTCAGTTTTCCATCCTGTCTCTCTCCCCCCCCCCCCCAATTCCTTGAGACTGGAGCTTGACTCCGTTCTTGAACTTGGGAATCCGAACAACAGATGGTGCTGTTTCAAATTAAAAAAATTTAAACTAAGATCCATCAGCTGCCAACATGAAACACTCTTCTTTTTTCTGAAGGGAAGGAGCTCATTATCAAGAGTATTTAAGCAAAGTAGGTATTTAATCTTCCTTAATCATTTGCATTCTTGAGAAGAAGGATACCAGTGGCAGCTGTCATGCCAGGCCAAGCCCTGTGAATATGCTTGCTTGTAATTACTTCACAAAATCTATTTTAATTCTGTTCACGCTGAGTACAGTCAAAACTGAAGCCCAAAAGTGAGAAATGTTTTCACAAGCACCTCATTTATAATTAAATTGATTTCTTTTCTATCTTATTCTCTAGTCGTTCAGGAAGGGCCTAATACTTCTTAGGAACTTGCAATAGAAGCTTAAAAAGTTTGTTGTTGTTTTAAGGCTGTTTTTCCTTTTTCAATAATGTAAGTTCAAGTTTAGGACTCCATATCTTTGGCAAACTGTATGCTACCATGGATCCTGTTGCTCAGTTCCCATGTTACCCATTAATATTATTTCAGTTTATTAGTCACTTGCCACATAGAAGTCTCCAAGTGACTTACAACATTTTAAGAGCACGAAGCATAATATAAAAACACTAAAAAGAACAAGACTTGATGATAAGTCATACAATAACCAGTAAAACAGACCCAATAATTCAGCAGCAAAAGCATGCCATCCCTAGACAGCAGAATCATTTTACACCTTCAGTAAAGTCCAAAAGGATTGTAAAATCCAAAATCCAAATGTCATGTAAAAGTCAGGGTGTGTTCAGTCACAAGTGCCACCCTCCCTGTGCTTAATGTTTGTTTCCCAGTAAATTTGCCCATGCTTTTCACCAGAGTAATTTCCCTATCACTGGGGTTCTGAAATCTTTCATGGAATATGTTGGAGTTTTTCCTCTTGATTAAAGAGCTGGTCAGTAAGGGAGCCTTTCAGTGACTTCATAAAACATGGAGGCAGTTTATCTAATGAAACTGTGTTTCCACCAAGTGGAGAGCACGAAGAATATATGAAATACTGTATTTTTTGCTCTATAAGACTCACTTTTCCCCTCCTAAAAAGTAAGGGGAAATGTGTGTGCGTCTTATGGAGTGAATGCAGGCTGCGCAGCTATCCCAGAAGCCAGAACAGCAAGAGGGATTGCTGTTTTCGCTGTGCAGCGATCCCTCTTGCTGTTCTGGCTTCTGAGATTCAGAATATTTTTTTTCTTGTTTTCCTCCTCCAAAAACTAGGTGCGTCTTGTGGTCTGGTGCGTCTTATGGAGCGAAAAATACGGGTACTCTTGTGGAATGTATTTAAATGCCTTTATTCCACAGAAGGCAGAGGACAGGGGAACTTGTATCTACAGCTGCAACTTTATCAGAGTCCCTTGAGTGGAACGTTCTTTTTCCTAGTGCACTGTTTCCTGATTTTGTCCTCTTCAGTATGTTCTTGGAAGCTTTGCATGTTCTGTATAGTGCATAAGCACTTCTCATTGTTGAAATTACTTGACTGGACCCACACATATAGGTTTGTGGACAAAATAGCTAGGTGTTTTGTTTTTGGTCACTCCTGCTCCCTTCCTTTCAGGAGCTGCTAAAACTAGGAACACTTTTATCTCTGTTGTGCTGGCCCATGTGGTCAGAAGATTCCTTGAAATGCGGGGTGTTCTTGAGTGCTAAAGTGATTCTTTCTCACCCAGGAAGCCTATGAGCTCCTTCAGTGTGGAGAAGTTATAAAGTGCACTGGTGCTGAGACGGGATCTTTTCTCTCAGTTTGCTTTGGGGCAAGCAAGAAGCAGTAAGAATGATTTCATTTCCAAAGCTCAGTGCAAAGCGATGAACACCCCCCCCGCCCCCGTTCTCATCTGAACTCTCTGAGTATGCCAAAGGACTTGGAAGGAGTCAGAGCTGGAGTCTTGCACTTGACGCATAAAAGAGCACTCATCCTCTTGAGTGTTGTGCAAAGTGCAGAGAAGTAATGGCAGCATAGATGTAGTGGGCTGGCTGGTATACAAATTGAAAATGAAATGAAATGAAATGAAATGAAAGGGTCAGAGACCTGTTACTAGTTCTGCAGCAGGCTCCCTGTCACCAGTGTCCTAGAGTCACCCAGTTAGTGTAGGAAAAACACTGGGGCCTAATTTGATCAGTAGAATATTTGGTATCTGGGTAGGTAAATGGACCTCTGACCATTAGGTCCAGTCGTGACCGACTCTAGGGTTGCGGCGCTCAAGTCGCTTCTGGTGAACCAGAGCAGCGCACGGAAATGCTGTTTACCTTCCCGCCAGAGCAGTACCTATTGTATCTACTTGCACTTTGACGTGCTTTCGAACTGCTAGGTTGGCAGGAGCAGGGACCGAGCAACGGGAGCTCACCCCGTCATGGGGATTTGAAGCACTGACCTTCTGATCGGCAAATCCTAGGCTCTGTGGTTTAACCCACAGCGCCACCCACGTCCCTTGGTATCTGGTGGGCTGGGCTTATATGTCATGCTCCAGAATCAGCCCCTCCCTTCAGCGTGTTCCATTAAGTTTCAGTTGAGAGGGACTAACTGCCTCTTTGTGTTTCTTGCCTCAGACTTGCCTCGTGTCCTTAGTTTCCCTCATTATGTTAATTTGTTACAGTTTTCTTTATTATTAAAGCTTAGTTTACATTTACGTGAGCCACATATTTTTCTCAAAGAAAAAGAAACTCTGCTGTGGAAAGGTGTGGAATGTCCAAAACTCTGTGTTTGAGGGGATATTCCCAGTTTACCAGGTGGATTTATTTTGTTAATTATCCCCCCCCCCCACCTTCACAACAGTTAGCACAAAAGAGGAGCTTTTTAGCCACTGAGAAGTCTTCTCATCCTTTGTGCTGACTGTAGTCAAAGTGAAATGAAGTGACTCAGCCACTGAGAATTGGTCCCTAGGGTCACTCTAGAGAAGACCTGCTTCAAAACTAAGCATTTAGGAGCACCAACAACACACGGTTCAAGGAGAATGGTGTGTAAGTTCTGTTACTTGCAATAAAACTTCAAGGAAAACATGAATTACGTTACTCAGAAAAAAGGATATTGAAGTACTCCAAATGATTTTCCCATACCAAGAAAATAGTCGATCTAGCTGAGAGGCTGCATGTGGAGATCTACATTGTTCGTTGCCATGAATTCCTATTTATCATTACTGTATAAGATTATTGTATAATCTTAGAAGGGAGCATGGCCATGACTATCAAGAAAGGACTCTGAACTTGCCACTGCTGTACTTCATGCTTTGTGCTGGATGACCTGGAAAGAGCAGGGAGTAGATTTATCACTTGGGCATTACCAACTTATATCGAACATTACTTGTGCCCAATCTTCTGAAGAACATTGAGGGGCTGCATGTGGTGTCGTGCAATGTCTTGTTGTCACTCTGTGTCTAGCTCCGTGTTCAGCTTTAACAAGGCATTGGGGAGGGGTGGGGGCTTAAAAAAAAAAGTTTAAGGATGCCTCAGCCCCCTGGAGCCGCTGCCTATGTTTGTGTTGTTCCTGGTTCATTCAAAAGTCTGTTCTGGCTTTGTGTAGAAGCAGAAGGGAGCCTCTGACTTGTTCCTACATACTGCTGTGTGTGAATTGGCCCTTTGTCTCTCATTTTGGAGTGTCTGTGGCTCTCAATCTTGTATTAAACGTTCTATTTCAGCGATTGAACACCCCACCCTCTAAAGAGTGCAATTGCCATTTCATTATTATTATTTTTAAGCATTGTTTTCATTCTCTGTGTTTATTTTGCCTGGAACATCATTGAATAACAAAATTAGCCAGATCTAAATGATTTGCTGACTGTTTGCTTGTATGTGTATTTAAACGTGTCACTGAGAGGCCTGTTGTACCTAATTAAGTACTTGAGCTGTGAAACATTATTTTCAGTTGAAACAAGCCTGCTACATTTTGGCTTTAGGATGCAGTTGGAAACTTTTCTTAGCTAATTGTGTTTATGTTGCCTCCAATTAAATAAGTCTGCCTGCATTAAAAAAAACCCGAAATAGTTTCGAACCTACACCCTTGTGCAAATTAATTGAAACAAGCAATATAGTTTATTGTACAAAACTCATATATACATGTACAAAACTCACATATAGATACATTAGTAATGGATATGACCTCCGCTATTTTTAAGCAGCATTTGAACATGGTTTGGCATGGAGTCTACTACTTTCGAACAGTCACTGTTGATTTTTGGATCCCTGGACCACACTTGAATCAGCGCCTGAATGAGCTTCTCTATAGTCATACAGTCTACAGCAGGGAGGTGACTTTTGCATATAGCCCACAAATTCTCAATGGGATTTACGTCTGGGGACTTCCCCAGTACCTGTATTTGCTACTGTGTCATGAATTTCTTCACCACTTTTGATGTGTGACAGGAGGCTAGGTTCTGCTGCAATATCCCAGTACCGTCAGGATGCCTCTTTTCCAGCTCTGGAATAACTCTCTTTTGTAGAACCTTCAACATATTGTGGCGAGCGCATCATTCCTTCTATTGGTTTCAGGTTCACCATAATGATCGATTGACTTTTCGTGTTTGTACAGGATTATGAGTAAGATAGAAAACATTCTTTGTTTCGTTTAATTTGCACAAGGTGTATATGTTGCAAGAGCTCTGTGGATTTCTCTTTCAGAATTTAGTTAATAGTTTGATGATTTTTAGGATTGATCCAGAACTTCTATCTCTTTTCCCCATTTAATGTTAGTTTACTCCTGATCTTGCAAACCAGCCTTTCAATTTGGGGTGCTATTCACTTAGGGTGAATAGCAATTATTACAAGTGTCCCAACTCTATGATTCTATTACTTTATTGTTCAAAATTATACAGCACTCTTCCTTGAAAAAGCCTTTTATTAAGGGAAAGTGGAAAGACCGTTGTTAGTATGGCTGCTGTCACCTGGAAGAATCTATTGGGGATGGGGATGACTTGGTACTTGCATCATCCTCTAAAACAAACCTGTAACAGTATGTTCACATGGAAATAAGATTACCAAGAGGAAAACAAAATATGAGCACCAACTTTGCCATCTTGTTCCTAACATTTGAAATATCGGAAGTAATGTAATGTAATGTAATGAGTAGTACCCTCTTGCATTTAATTTATTTGTCTCTCCAAGCGCTGAAATAAGTGTACAGTGGTACCTCTGGATGCAAACGGGATCCGTTCCGGAGCCCCATTCGCATCCTGAGCAGAACGCAACCTGCGCACGCGCAGTTCACAATTCGCTGCTTCGCATGGGTGTGACATCATTTAGAGCGTCTGCGCGAGTGGCGAAACCCGGAAGTAACCCATCCCGTTACTTCAGGGTTGCTGTGGAACGCAACCTGAAAACGCTCAACCTGAAGCTACTTTAACCCCGAGGTATGACTTTACATGAAATTATAATGTACTGTACATACATACAAGAGAGGCTACTTCTAAGCTCACTAGTCAGGTGGCACCATTTATTGTCAGTAGTTTTTTTGGGTTGAGCTTGGAAAATAGAGCTTAAGCTGTCTATCTGTTGAGTTCAAAGTGGTGTGCAGTTTTCATTGTTGGTAGTGTATCTGGAAGATTGACTGCCCTTCAAAATGCAGAAAATACACTTTCATTTTATTTTTAGCTAGAACATTTCAGAACACCTTGTTCCTGTTTTTATATTGAATCCTATACCCTAGATTCGGACACGACTGGCCCATACGGGCAGGGGTACCTTTACCTTTACCTTTTAATACCACCCCAAAGACTTTGGGTGAAGGTAATGCATTAAAAAAAGCCAGTGGAACAAACTACTTTAAATGCTGTCCCAAGATAATTTCCACATATCTACTTTAGCTGTGAGCATTAAAACTTCCTCAGACATGGATCCCTGTAACAACTCAATGCTCGGACGATTCTGGAGGTGGGACTGCTGCAATTTCAAGAATTCCTCATCAGTGTGCAGTTGACACTCTGACTTGGCACATCACTGACACAAGAGTGCTCTCAGATTATCTTGGATTGTGATGCGAGATCAGTATATAGGAAATGGCCCTTTCTAAGTCAGACCAATGGTGTTTCTAGCTCAGTACTGTCTGTACTGAGTGGTGGCAGCTCTCCAGGTTCTTTCCCAGACATGCTTGGAGATACCACTTATTGAACCTGGGGCCTTTTGCATTATGTGCTCTATCACTAAACTTTGTCCCTTTCCTAAATGTTAAATGTGTATGTAGCTTCTATTGTTCGTCTATATCCGGGGAAGCTATTGTATATTCTCAAGGTTCTTGTAGTTTGAAAAAGAAGGTGGTGGCAGACCTCCCTCCAGTTGCTTCACACATGCCATGCTTTCTTGCCATGTTGCTTTTACATCTGCTCATGGACCTGTATAAGTTAGTGCTACTTTGGCTCAAGGTCCATTGGATCTCAGCTAGAATATGTATATCATCCCAACTACTTACAGCACCATGTAATGATGCCTCTCTGAGTGGCTGGCATAATTGTGTTAATATTAGTGATTTTCCTTGGTCTGAGGAACGTGCCAAAAGAAGCCATTGTGGGTAGCCACATCAATTTAATTTTCTATCTTGCATTAGTCACTGCAGATACCTGCAACAAAGATGAATGTTCATTACTCTTTAGTTCATGAATAATGAAGTATAGAAGGGAACTAGAACAATCTTTGCTTGCTCAGTATCTTAGACTGACATACTGATGAATCTATGCTTTTCCCCTTACATGTGACTGACTTTGAATTTACTAGCTGCATAATGTGGGAAAGGCAAGGCTCGCTTACATTTTCATTGAGCTGAAGTATGTCTGATGAAAGACTCCTGAGTGTAATTAGGTTACTGCAAAGTGCCTGGATGTTCCTGGATATGACCAGTCAGCTGATGTAGGAGAAATTAAGGATATACTGGTAACATTTAAATTCTCAGTTAAAAAAAACACTGGACAGCTAACTGCTTTTGCAGTCTCATTCCGCTGTAACTTGAAGACCTAGGGAGCGGGTGGCGCTGTGTTCTAAACCACTGAGCCTCTTGGGTTTGCCAATCGGAAGCTTGGCAGTTCAAGTTCGTGTGAAGAGATGAACCCCTGTTGCTCTGTCCCAGCTCCTGCCAACCTAGCAGTTCAAAAGCATATCGTCGTGAGTAGATAAATAGGTACTGCTGTGGCAGGAAGGTAAACAGTGTTTCTGTGTGCTCTGGCACTTGTCACGGCGTCCTGTTGTGCCAGAAGCGATTTAGTCATGCTGGCCACATGACTCGGAAAGCTGTCTGTGGACAAACACTGGCTCCCTTGGCTTGAAGTGAGATGAGTGCCGCATTTCATTGTCAAGTTTGACTGGACTTAACCATCCAAGGGTCCTTTACCCTTTACCTAATTTGAAGACATATATGCAAAAGCAGTGGGACTGTTATCAGTCTTAGAGCTGAAGTGATGTGTGAATCCTGAAATAGAGTTCAAGTAATCTTTTCAGTGAGTTTCTGCTAGTGAAACTGTTGTCATCTGTTGTACAACATTAAATGTCACCTGTTTTCTATCTAGCACAAGAGTTCTTGTACCAGCAGACAGAAAATGTTGGATACAGCCCTGTTAAATGTTTATTTTGAAATGTTGGGGGGGGGGGTCTGGGGTCACAAAAGACTTATTTTATAATGACCGAGTGGGGAACCCAAAGTTCGTGTTCTCTATATACATAGAGAGAGGGTGGGGCCATCTTTGTGATCCTGGGGGTGGGGAAACACAGAAAACACCTTGGTGAATGGAATATTTCCCTGTATCAGGAAGTTTTTAATGTTTAATATTTTACTATGTTTTATATATAATACTTTGGCCACCTCATGAGAAGAGAAGGCTCCCCGGAAAAGACCCTGATGTTGGGAAAGATTGAGGGCACAAGGAGAAGGGGCCGACAGAGGACAAGATGGCTGGACAATGTTCTCGAGGCTACCAGCATGAGTTTGACCAAACTGCAGGAGGCAGTGGAAGACAGGAGTGCCTGGCGTGCTCTGGTCCATAGGGTCACAAAGAGTCGGACACGACTAAATGACTAAACAACAACAGCAACAAGTTTTATATTGCCGCCCAGAGTGTCTGGGGAAACCCAGCCAGATGGGTGGGGTATAAATAATAAAATAATTATTACCATTGCTACCCCTGCTGTAAATGGGTTTCTGGGGGGTGTTTTGTTGCACAGTCTGCTATTCTGCTCTTCAGCAGGAGATTCTCCAAGAGCCCTGGTCTCCTGTTGTCACATTCTTTGGTGGGTCTGTGAGATAGAAACACACAGGAGGATATTGACTCCTTTGCCTCCACCCCATATGACAGATTCTTCTCTGTCAGTAGAGCAGTAGGACTGGCATTCAGAGTCTATCCAGCTGTGGTCGTTTCCTTACATGGGGCTGCACACACTCACTTGAAAAGCAGCAGTTGCAGGTAACCAACTCTCTGTTGCATTGCAAACTATCATATTTTTCTAAAGATACCATGAAAACAATTGTATGGTGGCAATTGCTTTAGCACAAAGAGGTTTTTTTATTGATAGGTGTACATTTTCTATAAACCTGAATGTGCTTCTTTTTGTAAGCCTTCATTCTTTTTTCCTGTCCCCTCAAGCGTCCTCTTGAATCAAATAAATGGCAAACTCTTGGGATCCTTTATCAGAAAAGATGGTGTTATGTTTTTAAATATATATTTTTGGGTTTTTTACTGCTAGTAGGGGGGTGACAAGGTTGCATGCCTACAGGCAAAAAATGGAGATTTAAATTGGTCATAGATGGTAAGACCTTTTCTCTTCCTTCCCGCTTGTTAAAAGCTTTGGTAATATACACGTTTCCATTTCCATTCATGTAAGCCTGCCTGTGTTAATGTTACATTGCTGCTTCTGAGATTGGTAGTATTTTATTATTAATATAACTGGCCAAGCTGAGCCTGTGTCCTTGCAATTTAGTACAGAAGATAAGAAGGTTCAGTTGCATAAAAATCTCAAATGGAAACTGAATAGGGCATAAAACTTTAACAGCTTATATGCAGATAGAACATTTTGACATCTGAAAATAGTTTTGCCTATATTACTTGTATATAGACTATTTAAAAGAGTAAGACTATTTTAACGTGCTAGGCATTTCAGTTTGTTTTCAGTTTGGTTACCTGATTGAGAAGTGTGTAAACAATAATGATCTCCCACTTACTCTGTCACTCACATGCCCAGTCTGCTGCACATTGCCAAACCATAAATGAACAAGCCCGTGTGGATGAGTGCATGGAATGAAAATCACAGCCAATTTACTCCTCCCAGTTCTTCCTGCTGCCACACTACTCAAAGCTAATCCATGTTTTGGTTTAATGTTATGTCCAAACTTAGCTTAATGATTTATCTCACTCCAGACAGACTATGAACAGTAAGCCAATATTTTTGGGGGGAGGTTAAGCAGAAGAAAAATGATAACACCAAATAAAAGATCAAGCACTTGAATAAAAACAGTGTTGAAAGTGATTAATGGTAATCTCAGGCATTTTGGGATTTTGGATGCATAATTACATCCTACTTATTAAAGTGAGGGGAATCTAAACTAAATTAGATTTTGGGCCAGGAGTATGCATAGAAAGAAAATTCAGGTAGTGACACTTTCAGCTTTCCTCCATTCTGTTCAGACGGTCAGTGAGGTTGATGATCGCTCTGGGCACTGTGTGAACTTACTGCGTGAAGTGGCACTTCAGTTTGGGTTAGGCATTATGAAGGCAATGAGTATATTCAGATAATCGGTATCTCTGTGGGAGCCAATATGGTATACTGCTTAGAGTGCTGGACTACGGCTATAATGACACTGTTTCAAATCCTTACTCAGCCATGAATCTCACTGGGTAACCTTGAACCAATCTCTCAGCCTAACCTACATTAGGAGACTGGTTTTGAGGATAAAATGGGCTTATGAAGAAGTTGTATGTTAAATATATGGGGACATGGGATAGGGCCTTCTGACTCAGAGAGAGTGAGTAAAGGAAATAGAAGTAATTTCACTTCCTCACAAATAAGAGGGGTGTGAGCTACCCATGTCTAGGAATGCAGCTCTGTTTTCTTAATCCCTTTATGCACTAACTAGCACTCATGCATGGTTATGTTTGGCTGCAATTTCCCATAAACCACTTCTCAAGCAAATATAATAATTAAATGTACAATTTAATAAACCACCCAGAGTCCCATCTTGACTTGAAGATTATCAAAACTGTCTCTTAGTAGGGACTTGGTGAGAATGTCAGCAGTCATCTCTTTGGTTTGGCAAAACACCAATTCAGCAAGTCCATTTTGTATCATATCACACATGTAGTGGCATTTCATCCCAATGTGCTTGGTTCTTGTGTGAAATATTTTGCTCTGAAATAGTTTCAGACAGCTCTGGTTGTCTTCTATCAGTCAAACTAGTTTTTTCTGAAACAACCCAAATTCCATAGTCATTTGCTCAATCTAGACCAGTTTTCTGCATATCTAAGTTGCAGCTACGTGCTCTGATTCTGTGGAAGACAAAGCTACACATCCTTGTTTATAAGTGGCGCAGGAAATAGGACCATTTCCAAACATAAAGAGGAATCCAAATGTTGACTTGTACAATCTCTATTTTTTCGGCATCTTTTTTCACAGGTTGCATGGATGCTGTCCAGATTTTGCATTTCGTGCCATATAATACAATGTGTGTTATACTGCTGTTGATTTTTTGTTTGAATTGTGTGTGTGTGTGTGTGTGTGAGAGAGAGAGAGAGAGAGAGAGAGAGAGAGAGAGGGAGAGAGAGATCCTCATTATAAACCACTATAGGACCACTTCTGTGGACAACAACATGAACGAAAACCTACCACACACGGTTCTTGTAAGGTTAAAGTAGTGGTGGTGAAGGGCTGTGTACATTGCCTTGAGCTCCTTTGAGGAAAGGCAAGACACAAATGTATTAACAAAATGTATTCCCCCACTCCGGGCTGTAAATCTTGCCAGTGCCCTTGTTTGTAGCATCACATGTATAGTTTCTCTACAAGAACTGAAAAGCTATTGCATATCTAGTTCTTTAACCAGCCATGGCCTTGTATATATGCCATCAGTGTTGTAAACATAATCCTCTTTCTCTTCAAGTTGTTCTGGGGAATTTTGGAGTTCCTTGGAAGTTTATCAGGAGCTCCTTGGTGAAATTAGCAATGGCGAGCAATTCCCCAAAAGACCTCTTTGTCTGCAGTGGACATATGGGAAGGCAGAGTTGGCTGTGTTCCACCTGTATTCTCAAGTCATGCGTCTCAGTGGTGAGACCCAGTAGAAGTGGCTAGAATGGGTTCCTTGATGCAGGCAACTTTAATGCTATGTGATGGACCAGAACCCCTAACCTGGGATCACCTCTGAGGTATTCCTGAAATGTTTTGGGATGCTGGCCTAGGCTTCCAAGTCAGCAGTCAGATGGATGTTCCTTTGTAGAGCTCCTTCTGCTAAATTGCTGGCTCAGGCTTCCACTGTGGTTGCCAGCTGACTTTGTGCTCTGTAAGCTAGAAACACCTGTGATCATGATGCTGACTATTCTGTATTTGCCCTGCAGGGGATATGGTAGAGTGCCCTGTCCTTCAAAATTGGGGTGGGGGTGGAATCTTACATGTTTGCAAGAAAGACAGTGTGTGCAAGAGAGAGAGAATTGCAAGTACTTCATTGCTAAGTATTAGAATTAAATGTATCTTTTTCAAAAATGTGTTAAATAATACTTAATCAACTGTGCATTAAGTAGATGCAGAATGTTGACTTGCCACTTTTTAAAGCCTAAATTCAATCAATCTCTTCAAATAGTGCTATATTATAAATAAATAGTAATAATATATGCCTTCGTCACATGGGACTTTTGATATTCATACTCCACAGTGTGTGTACCTCCAATATATATAATATTGTCAATGAACAGAGGAGCCACAGTGCCACCTCCTGCTTCCTGGGTTCCCCCCAGGTAGAAACAGTTTCAAGGAGTTGATGTGTGAGGGCAAGAGAAAGGAATCAATAATTTCCAACATGAAAGGACCCAAGCAATTGCTTAGGGCATATGGGGTGAAAATGGCACTTTGGAAGTTTATAGGATACCTGCAGAGATATTGGAGTGCCACTGTGCTTAGCCTAGATAAGGGAAGATAATTCTTGTACACCAGCTCCCAAATAGACTTGAGCTGAGTACCGGTTTGGAGAGAAAAAAGGGGGGAAAGTTCAGTATCCTGGAGAAGAGAGTCACCTTCTCAAAGTGGGCCCACTTCTTAAGGGGACTAAAATCTTCCTTTGGCGTTGAATTCACCCACTTGGAGGACCCCAGAGTCTCCTCTTCATACAAGACATCCTCTCTCTCGCTATCTCTCTGTGTGCATGCTGCATTGATGCAAACATAGAATTATGCATTTTGGTGTACTATTAGGGTTAGCTTTTAGTATTGACCACACACCTTTTAGACAGTCACCAGCATTCTTGGCCAAGTCAAGTACCACTATCATAGTGTATCTGAAGAAGTGTGCATGCACACGAAAGCTCATACCAATAACTGACTTAGTTGGTCTTTAAGGTGCTACTGGAAGGAATTTTTTTTGTTTTGACTATGGCAGACCAACACGGCTACCTATCTGTAACTGGCACTATCATAGTGTTAGTAATCTTGCAACCTTCCAGAACAGATGGGGGTATGTGTGTGCCTGCGGAGAGGGAGAAGTTCTGCTGTACAATCTGAAATTCTTGTGCTAGTGGATTTAGTTGGATAGCACCCTTTGATTATGAAATATATTCCCTGCTGTGGCCAGACAACACACAGCCACAGGTTCCAGGATAACTTTGCAGCGAACATTTAGGCAAATACCTTCTGTGCAAGAAGGCTTTGCTAGGTTGTGGGTGAAGAGGGTAAATGAAGTAATTGGTGTGTGTTGTTAGCTGTTGACCAGGTTGTGTGTGGCAGAACTTTCCTTTGGTGTGGATTTTAGCACTTCGCCTACAGCCTCCACCTCCTGATAGCAGAGCTTGGCAGTAGCAATGCATTCAGCACTTCATTATTTCTATAACCTGAGTGCATTTGCAAATTAATTGACGTGTGGGAGGGAAGGCATCTGCTATTGTAAAAACATTTTAATTATTGCAGCAAAACTAGAAATAAAATTCGGTTGTCGCAATCTGACAACAGGTACAGGTGAAAAAAGAATGCCCTCACCCCCCAACACCATTTCTTTGGTCCCCTTATTCATATGGGTGCTATTCCCCTCCTCCTTTTCTTTCCACCTTTAATGCTGTAAGGTTTGTTTAATGCATGCATTTCTTTTTAAACGCTCACTTTGGAAACAAAGTCTGAACAAGAAAAATATCATTTTTATGTGTATATAGGCTTTTATGTCTGCTTACTCAACTGTAAGATGGTAACCCATTTTGCTCTTCAGCATGCCAAAGCCCCACCCTGCTTAAGTCCAGCAGAAGGTTCTAGACTTCTCTGGTTAAAAACAGCTTTTAAATTGTGGTCAAATGTGACACTTTTAAAAGAGGTATGAGGCAGCTGTGGTCTTCCAGGTGTTCTTGGACTCCAGTACCCCAGTCAGCAGTACCCCAGTCAGCAGGATTGGGGTGATGAGAGTTGCAGCCCAGCAGTATCTGAACCAGGTTCCCCAATTCTGCTACAGCTGTGTTAGCCTATGAGAAGAAAATCCAAAATCCATATTGGGGACCAGAAGAAACTTCCATTGGATAAATCCTCAACAAGTATGTGAGTCAGCATATAACACAAAGTTTCATGCATAGTAACTAAAATTTATTAGTGTGCCCATAGTATTAGTGTGCCCATAGTTTCAGTACCTTTGCTTTCCTGTGAACAATACAAATTATCTTTAAAGTTTTACAAGTATTTCAATAAAAATGTCTACATAATATAAGATGTAAACCACATTAACTGTACTTCAGTTTTGCAACTCAAATATTTCAGGTCAAATATTTCAGGTTAAAAATTAACATGGGGTACCTTAGAAAGATTTGCTTGCTAAAGATAAGTACAGTAAACATGACAATTTAGATCACTTTCTAGGGCAACTTAAGTTTTTCTTATGCAAATTACCCTATGCAGATTAGTAGTTTTTAGAGGAAGGTTTTCTGGAAAATTTGGAACAGCAAAATTCACATCACTAGTACTGCTATCATCCAACTTCCCTGCAGGTTAAAGGGAACAGGAGAAATTTGGTAATCTATGCTCTCTTGGTTATAAAATCATAGTTATAAAATACCGGAATAAGAAAACCTTGGTTAATAGTTGTGCCCCCCCCATATATTTCTTCCAAATAAATTATATGGAATTTCCACGATAAATTTGTTGTAGATTTAGTGCATTCCAAGTAGTTCTCTTTGTAAGAGCTTGAGCCCAGCCTCTCCCAGGAGTTTTGTTTGAATTATGTGGAGGACCTTCCTATGATCCACAGCAAGTAGAGTGGACCTGTGGCTTAACGGAGCATTTTGGGCCACTCTGACTGCTTGTGTGTGGTACATTTCCCTTTCTCCATGAAGATGCATGCATTTACACTGCATGGCCAATAGGCAAAACTGGAGTAGATTCTTCCTTCAGATTAAGTTCTGCAGCTTCTGGTGCCATAAAAGATAAGATGTTACCATATGTGTTCTAGGCCTCAGAATTGTCTTTATTTCTTCTTCACCGCATGTACCTTACTTTTTCTAGTGAGTAGTTTGTATGGATTATACTTGTCTCAATCCAGTGGAGCAATAGCGTGTTGAGTTATGGTTTCTTTATCCTTACTTGGTGTTCCCTAATTCCTTTCCCCACGGGAGGTTGCAGACATACCAGTATTTCTGGGAAGGCTTGTAAGAATCCTTGGAAATGTTACTATTTCTCCCCAAATCTGTGGTAAAGGGATGTCTGTGCTGGATCAAGTATAGTATGTGATTTGAGACACTTTAGTTTAGACTACTGTACTTTTCTGGAGTTGGTTGCAAATCATATTGATGCTTTTGGATCTTTCTCTGTGTCCAAACAACTTCAGAGGATGGGAAACTGAAGTCTCTGTCATTTCTTCCCTAGGGGGAGAGGATTCAAGTTAACTGCTATTAGGAAAAGCATGTCAGAATAAATAGCACATCAGTTTAAACTTTTTAGTACTCGGACCTATTACAGCAAAGCAGTTGAGCCTTGAATTCCTTCCACAGTGATGATATTATTCATACTCTTTCCAAAAGTATCATTTTGAGCTAATAGTCACTTGTTTAAAAATGAAGGTAAAATACGGTTTCAGCAGGCAGGTGGTTGTTTTTGTCCTGAAAGTAGACTGTATTGTGTGTTTGGAACCACAACTGCTAGAATCATTCTTATTAAACATCTTCATGCATTTGGTGAAGAGCTGTTTCCAAACTTAATTAACCTCATTTGGATGTTTGAGTTGCCCTTTTCATTTACTCATCTTTCCCAGCCACGTTTTTGTTTCATGTTGAGAATATTATGGAGTCTGTAAATAGTTTTGAAATGCCAGTTTGTGATATATGGGCCTCTTTAACACTACTTTGATTTATGTGCGCTACAGTGAAAAAAAGCAAAGGAAGCAAATTATAGTGGGGGGAAATGTTGCCAATCTACACTTTTTCAGCCTTAGTTAAAAAACTGTACTTTTATCAATCAAATCTGATGGATTTTGTTTGCATTAAAAAAGCCATTCATAGTTTAACTCTTTGAGGAACGTATGGACAATTTTAAACCACTTAGCTGGTTGCCATAGGCGACATGGAACTATATGTCCTTAAGTGTGAACTCCAAACTGTTGCACCCTCCAAGAGCTCATCTTACACACCTGCTTCTTATTAAGAGTCTTGTCTTCTGCTGCCAACCCCATGTAATGAGTAAGAGGGCAAGCCAGTTATATTTTTGCAGGTAATGGAGAGGCTTTTTTGTTAGGATTTTTTACAAGATTGTGTCAGATTCTTGCCTGCCAAATTTGACACTTTCATAAGATTTATTTATTTATTTATTTATTTTCTATACCGCCCTGAACCCGAAGGTCTCAGGGCTGTTCACATAAAGGAATCACACATTATGCTGGTTACTAGATGTTGTTGGAGCATTAAAAGTGTGACATAACCCATTATGTGCCATTGAGATGAAAAGTACCTAAAACCTTTAAAATTGATGAAAATGTGTTAAGGAGATTGCTTTATATATACAGTCATACCTCGGGTTACAGACACTTCAGGTTGTGTTTTTTCTGGTTACAGACCACTGAAATCCGGAAGTACCAGAATGGGTTACTTCCGGGTTTCAGCGGTCGACATGCGCAGTAGCACTAAATCACGCTTTGCACATGCACAGAAGTGCTGAATCGCAGCATGCGCAGACGTGCCACTGCAGGTTGCGAATGCTGCGGGTTGCGAACGTGCATCCCACACGGATCATGTTCGCAGCCCAAGCGTCCACTGTAGACTAAAAAGGATATTTTCATATCATGTATCCAGTTAGTAGCATTGCCTTATAACTGGGTCAAAGTTGTATTTATACCACAAAGTGGTTTAAAAGCAAAAAGATCCCACTAATTAAATGACCTTTTGCCTTTTTGCTTCTTGTATTTATTGAAAATACTGAACCTTGATGTCTTTCCTTCTACCTGGTGCTCCATGTATCTGGTATTATTTTTCTTTTGTCAGAAACACTAGGAAGTTGCTTTAAAAGCAGAAAGTTCAAATTCTCAGGTGATTTAAATTTGTAACTTTAACCATGTTTCCAGATCTGATGATAATAATAATAATAATAATAATAATAATAATAATAATAATATGCCCATCTGACTGGGTTGCCCCAGCCACTCTGGGTGGCTCCCAACAAAAAATAGAAGAAACACAATACAACATCACAGACTAAAAACTTCCTTGAACAGGGCTGCCTTCAAATGTCTTTTAAAAATCACATTGCTGTTTATCTGTTTGACATCTGCTGGGACGGCATTCCACAGGGTCGGCACCACTACTGAAAAGGTCCTCTGCCTGGTTCCCTGTAACCTCACCTCTTGCAATGAGAGAAGCACCAGAAGGCTCTCAAAGCTGGATCTCAGTGTCCAGGCTGAGCGTTGGAGGTGGAGACACTTCTGCAGGTATACAGGGCCAAAGCTAGGGCTTTAAATGTCAGCACCAACACTTTAAATTGTATTCAGAAATGTACTAGGAGCCAATGTAATTCTAATAGAATAATAATAAAATCGCTGTGTTAAAAATATATGATCAGAACCATTATTAAGGCAGCAGTTAAAACAGTTTCAGAACTTCATATGTAGTTCAAAGCAGCATATATCCCCCTTTTGTTGTTGCAGTAGTGCTGTGAGGCTGGTTAGGCTGAAAAATAGTAACTGGCTCAAAGGTACATGTTAAACTTTCTGGCCAAGTAGTCCTTTGAATCTGGGTCTTGAACCTAGTCCCACACTCTTAATCACTACAACACACTAGTTCTTACCCTGCACAGACATCTAGAGGAAAACCTCTGAAGATTACGTTAGTGCCTTGGCATATCTCTTCTGCAGTAGTATTATGGAACTGAAGCCCTAACCCCTTTTTTGTGTCTTGTGGGAATGTTACTAGAATACTTTATATTGAAGATTTTAAAAAGTTATCATAATAGCCTTTCTTTTATTTCCCAGGGAATATATAGTTTGTTAGATGTTACACTATAAAGGCCATGTTGTACCGCTGGCCTTGTTAGCTCTATGTTGACATTTGAGTAGTGCAGTGCAAGCAGCATCGTACTCTGTTGGCCACACCCACTCCTAGCATCACCCTCTTCTCACCTAGTAAATGACAGAAAGTTTGCTGCTGCACAGTGAGTGTGGCTCTCTGATGTGTGCTCTCACCTGAGAGATGACTCTTCCAGTGCATGCCTTTGCTCATTAGAGCTGGGGGCAGGGACTAAATTTCTTCCCAGAGTTGTCGGAACACAGTTTTTGCCCAATCCTGAAATACCATTTCTGTAGACCAGGATTGTAAACAGTGACTCACCTGGTTTTCTTGGGGATAAATACAAATACAACTGGAGAGGGGTGTTTTAGAGAAATCTTTAGTTACTTTTATTAATTGAAAAATATTTATAAATTGCTTAATGTTTTTCATATCTCTTAAGCAGTGTGCATTTTTAAAAATAAAAATAATTGAAATGCAGACTTACATCAACAAAACAGCAATATAAAAGCATATAAAAGAAGAATTAGAGAACTCAGTCACCTAAAATAGAGCATGAATGCTTCAACAAAAAGACAAGTCTTTGCAAGACACCTGAAGCAACTGATGGCTGTTGCGGCAAAGGGAAGAATATTCAACAGTACAGGGGGAACAGCAGAAAAGGCCTCTTTTTAGGTCACCACTCTTTTTATAACTGTCAGACTAGTCATTTTCAATGGTGTGTTGCAAATTATCAGGGTTAGAACATGGCAAAGACTGTGCATAAAACCATTGGTCTGACTGCAGCAGCTCTGTCAAGAACCCAGCCAGGCTAAGGTCTTTGACATCCTCTGCCACCTGCTTCTTGTTAAAGTGGAAAGTGCCAGGGTTGAAAATGGGACCTTTTACATACAAAGTGTGTGGTCTACTATTGAACAGTATTGCTCATTGTGAAGATCAGCAAAGATGGACAAGTTGCCCCAAGGAAATCTTGCATATCACTGTTGAACTTCTGCAATGATACTGTAGGCCAGCAGGCCTGACCTAGTGGTCTCTAAGATTGGATTCTGCCCTAAAATACCGCACGTAGTTAAACTGTGGAACTTGCTGCCTCAGGAGGCAGTGATAGCCACTAAAAGTGGATTAGTCAATTTTGTAGAGGAGAGGACTATCAATAATGGCTGTGCTCTGCCTCCACCACTGGGGGCAGTAATGCTTCTGAATATAGTGGTACCTTGGGTTAATAACTTAATTCGTTCTGGAGGTCCGTTCTTAACCTGAAACTGTTCTTAACCTGAGGTACCACTTTAGCTAATGGGGCCTCCCGCTGCCGCTGTGCTGCCGGAGCACGATTTCTGTTCTCATCCTGAAGCAAAGTTCTTAACCTGAGGTAATATTTCTGGGTTAGCAGAGTCTGTAACCTGAAACGTATGTAACCTGAAGCGTATGTAACCCGAGGTACCACTGTATCAGGAGGGGAGAATTCTGTTGTGCTTGCTGTTTTCCCACAGGCATCTGGCTGGCCAGTGTGAGGACAGGATCCTGGATTAGATGGCCTATTGGCCTGATGCAGTTTTTACCAAAGGGCTCTCCAAAGACACACCTTTGAGAGTGGTTTATGTGGGCTATAGATGATGCAACAGGGATAAATCATAGCTAGGTAGGCTAGTAACAATTGCTGCAAGTAATATTTGGCTACATATTTGCAAACTGTGCATATGCATATTTAGAAAGCTGGGAAAGCCTAATTACCTTGGCTGTTGCAGCATTAGTTTTAAAATCTAACAACACAGAATTTTGCTCATGGCTTCACATCTGGTAGCTCTCTTGTGGTCATGTTTGAAGAAGTGATAATCTTATAAAAGTTGATGTCTCTGGTCATTGTTTTGCTTTTTAAGTTTATTTAGAAGATTTGTAGCCCACCTTTCAATTTTAGAAGCAAAATTCCAAAGAGAATAAGCAATATAAAATACCACTAAAATGAGCAGATTCCAATACAAAATGAAGAAAAAAAGAGCAGACCACATTCTTAAAAACTGCATAAAACAAAATTAGTGTAAAACCTGCAGATAAAGCCTAGTAGCAGCAGCAACTGCAATATATATATATATATATATATATATATATATATATATATATATATATATATATATGAATGAGAATGGCAAGCAACAACCACCTCAGAGCATGGAGGACAAAGGGATACAGATGAAGAAAGCATTTTGTAATGGTGCTCATAGGTTTGACTGCTGAATTTGTGGTTCTACAATGTTGTTGACTAGCTAAGATGGAGTAATGGATTGCTTTTTCTGGCTGTAAAGAGAGATTACAGATCAATGATGCAATGTGTATACTGATACCATTTATTATAAGCAGTATGTTATGTGCCTATGCTAGGCTCAGTTTATTTTCTTGTAATGACCTGCATGTTAACAAGGATGAAAGTTGACAGATCATGGTGTGTTTGCTTTGACTCTAATCATATTAGACATCTTTATGCATATTGCTGATTTAAAGTCATCATTTCAATGCTCCAATTTTTTTCTGCATTCTGCGGCTATGACCCTCAATTGGTAATTTAAGGGTGTAGTTCTAAATGGGCAGTTCTTTGTTCATTTTGTTGTAATTGTGCTTGTGTTTGTGTGCAGAGGGGCATTTTAACATGTCCTGTTTCCTATATAGGGTTGTATCCAACTAAATTATACTCCAAGTAGACCCATTGAAATTAATGGATCTCAGTTACTCATATCATATCATATATCTACATTTTAAAAATCATATATTTTAAATGGGGTTGCTTGAGTATGGCTAACACTAGATGCATTCTATAGAGTGGTACCTCGGGTTACAGACACTTCAGGCTACAGACCCTTCAGGTTACAGACTCGGCTAACCCAGAAATAGTACCTCAGGTTAAGAACTTTGCTTCGAGATGAAAACAGAAATCACGGCACAGCGGCAGCGGGAGGCCCCATTAGCTAAAGTGGTCCCTCAGGTTAAGAACAGTTTCAGGTTAAGAACGGGCCTCCAGAACGAATTAAGTTTGTAACCCGAGGTACCACTGTAGTTTGTTAGTATTCATTAGGTGACCTTGGGCCAGTTACTGTATCTCAGCCTAACCTGCCCTAACAAGATTGTTGTGGTAATAAAAAAGTAAGTGGGGAAGCATGTACAATACCCTGAGCTCCTTGAAGGAAAGGTAGACAGGAATATATAAATATCCCTAATATAGGAAAACTTGTTAGAACCAAGGTAACCTTGAGAGTGAACAAATGCATCCGGAACTTGTAATCCTGGTGAATAATCAGCTATGGTTTTAGTTTACTGATCTGCTGCTTAAAGTTTGCCAGCTTCCCTGTTGTACATTCTTAACAATAGCAATTTCTGCACCACATAACAAACCAAGAGTGTGTCCTTAGAAGAATTTACTGTACATCCTGTTCTTCTCCAGGCAGGTGTTACCATTCATCAGCATGCTTAAACTTTTTCCAGCGTATGAATTATGCAAGCAGAATGTCAATTTGACCTCACATGATCTTCATGGGATTTTTTTTTTAAAAAAAACAAGCACAAAACTTTATTAAAACTGCCACAGTAGACAAACTACAGTCCTGTGACCTAGATCTGGAGCAATTTTCAAAGGAGTCCTGATGTCGTATTTCTGCTAAATGAAGGTGTTGTTTGTTTTTAGGTAGTTTTAATGGATACTTCTTAAGGAAGAAAGTATCATTATTATTACTACTATCAATGTGCATGATCTCTGACCCAAAGGGGTTAGAGGCTAAAATCAAGCAAGGGGGAGGCAAGGCAGTGGGTGCCAGGAAGAATAAAAGAGCAGGGTCATTCAGTTCTTCAACTGTTTCAAAGCAAGATCAGCCAGGTCCCAAATGGCTGTCATTGCCTGTTTATAACTCACCACTTTTGTACTGGTATTGTCAAGCTTTATCCCTCTCCTCTCCTCCTCCCTTCTGTTCCCTTTCCTTGTCTCCTTTTCCCCTACCTGGTTTGTGAGCCAAAAGAGAGGACCTGTGGCTCATTTTCATTTATGTACAATGTCTGTCATCAGCACTCCCTTGAATTTTTGATTGATGTGGGCGGCTCTGAGGAACAACATTTTGTCTGAAAAGCAGAATAGCAATGTGTTGGGTTGAGCTACATGTAATAAAAAACCAACCTAAAAACATGCTTGCTTTTTAAAAAGAAAAATGGGTTTCTCATGCGCTGAATTCTGCACTTTTCCTACTCTGCTGCAGAATCGTGACAGGCTCATAGAGCTGTCTGATATGCTCATAAGTATTCCTCAAAGTGTGAAGGAAGGACTTTACTATTGAAATACCAATTGGTGCCCTGGGCCTTCCTAAACTGATTCCCTGGGTATCTCTGATCTGCTTTCTTGCTGGAGAATAGAATGAGTATCTTCCACTTCTCCCAGTCTATGAATCCTCCCCCACCTAAACTTCCCCAAATCCCTTCTTTCAAGATTGTATGTTTTTGGGAGAACGGATGTTTCAGTGAGGTTGCAGTATATTTTGTGTGCATGGTGTGTTTGCCTCATGCAAGATTTTTATCTTCCCTGTGGCCTTTGCTTCCAGGCACCTTACAGCATACTGCTTCCTTCCTTGTTTGTTTTTCGCAAAGATGTCTGGGCAGGTGATTTCCTGCCTTAGTGAGAAGACTCCTGTAGAGCATTGAGAAATGCCTTCATCTGTGTAGATCTCAGCTGTGTGACATATTTTAAAACCCAGCAATGTACCAGTGGATAAGGGATAGGTATATTTAGAATAATAAATACATACTAACAGTTAAAACATTGTTTATCATGTGAGATTATTCTAAATGCTTTTTTTAAAAAGCCACTTTGTGGTGCTATGGTACCAATAGAAGGTTTAGCAGGCGCTTGGAATTCCTCAAGACAGAATGTTTTTCAGGAGGCTGCTTTAATAAGGTATCCAGATCTTAGGGAATCCAGGTTGCTGCAGCTGATTTAGAATGACAGCATTCAGGGATAGAAAGTATAAGACACATTTTAATCTGAGAGTGTTTTGCTGCTTAGCATTTTGCAAGCAAGATGGAATCCATTGTTGACAGCAGTTTGAGGGAGATAATAGCAATGTCTGACATTGGCACTATAGAAAGATGGAAGGACGTGTGGTTGGTTTTTATTGGAAGAATATGTTTAAAGACAACCCTTAAATTGCTCCATGTAAGAGCTTCAGTCTTGGCTCCTGTCTTATCAGTCTCTTTGAGAGAAGATGGTATAATAGATAATTGACTTGACTATTTCTTGGAGATGAAAGGGGGGAGAGAGAGAAGATGCATTGAAATGTACATGGGAGAGTTGTTGGCCTGCACTGCAGGCAGGGAGCCAAAAGCAGTTTCAGTAGTTAAGAATCCAGGGCTGAGTCAAGAATGATTGGAATACCGTCCAAACAGGGCTTACTATTTGTGTGAATTGAGTTATAACAGAAAATAGATTGGTAGAAGGTGATTATGGAACACTTAAACTTCCCAGGAAGGTAAGTTGCATCCTTTTTCTTGTTCTGATAAAGCTGATATTCAAAGCAGCACAGATGATAAAGCCATTTATGTGCACAGCACAGCTTTTTTACATATAGATGTTACAGGGCAACTAATGAAAGCCTGCTTCTTATACTTAACATCAGCAATCAAACATAACACCAAGACATACAGTGGTACCTCTAGATACGAACGGGATCTGTTCTAGAGCCCCATTCACATCTAGAAGCAAACGTAACTAGTGACGGCATGTCTGCGCACATGCGCGTCGCTTTTCGCCGCTTCTGCGCATGCACGTGATGTCATTTTGAGCGTCTGCGCATGCGCAAGCGGCACAACTCAGAAGTAACACGCTCCGTTACTTCTGGGTTGCCGCGGAGTGCAACTCGAACGTGCTCAACCTGAAGCACATTCACCCCGAGGTATGACTGTAGTTTGTTTTAACCATGGTTTGTTGAACATGATCTGGCTTACAGAGTAGCAAAGAAACTGCAGTTGGTTTCACCCAATGTTGGCTTTTTTACCCCCTGTCTCTTTTGAGAATACCAGGCTGCTAAGGCAAGCTCCATTACAGTGGTCAAGAGCTGACAGGGTCTCAGCACATCACCAGTTCCCTTGCCATTTACTAGCTGTAGAAAAAGGGCATGGAAGAGGAACACTTTTATCACTTGTTGCACTGTATAGGGGCTTGGAGTGATATGCTGGAAACAAGTGGAATTAAACAGTTGCAGTAGTTCCAATTAGCATTGTTACAGGAATAGTCTCAGAGGTCTGGGGCATAGGTAACATGAAGGTAACTAGGCCAAATGAATTGGCCTAAAGCACTTTTGATTATCTGTGCCTAACAAAGTACAGATGGGTGGGGTACAAACAAACAAACAAATACTTCAGAGTGCAAAAGGTGGCTGGTCCGTCTGCTTACTTGGCACTGACACTGTATCTTTCACATCAACTGGCCAAGGGAAATCTGGGTAATCCTCCAGGACAATGTTTCATTCCTTGTACAGATGTAAGAAGATGCCATAATAACACCAGCAAACATGTTTTCTTCAACATCCAGCAAAGTGGATGTTCTACTTCAAGTTAGTCTTCCAAAGTGTCTCTCCAGAAGCAGCCTGGCCCTGCATTTGTTGCAGTTGAAGTTCTTACCTATGACTGTTATTTGATCACAGTCCAACACTATGAGCCAGGTCTGCAAGAAGAACCCATAGTCCACAAGGATGACCCAATGTAATGGAGGCTCTCAGAAGAAAATGCCCATTGGTAGTTTGTTTTCAGGTTGTATTGTGGCTTTGCTTGGATACAATGGCATACAGGTCCATGAACTGCCCTTGATGTCTACCACAGCCTGTAATACCATCCTTATTTCAGGCATAGTAATATGTCCCATGGGATTTAGATGCCAAATATGGAAATCAGAAGAATCTAGGTACTTGCCTAGCCAAAAGAAATCTAGTTCATGAAAACATTGGATTATTTCCCTCTTTTCTTCCACTTTAATCAAGCCCTCCAAATATAGATAATTGATATTATGGTCAGCGGCTGGTGTGCAGAGTGGCATGGAAACACAGGGGCTAAGCTCTGTGGCATGCACCGAGCCTCCGACCAGGCCCCACTCAGCAGTCCCACTAGGCTGATGCTTTGCTCTCCCAGGCCCACACCACGCTCCGACCCGGCTCTGACAGCCTCTGCAGTTCCGCCCGTTATCCCCAATACAGCAACAGTAGGAACGGCAGTGGTGCAAATGGCTCCTTGTTCAGCAGACAACCATCGTTTTTGTGTTGATTGCCATTTTGTCACACCGGAAGTCCTCCTTGGATATTCTTGTTGAAGTTTTTGCAGCCTGTGGACTTTCCAACCCTGAAGGTGATGCTGGGAAGCAAGTTTGTGTTTTGATGGCACAGCAAGCTGCAATTAATCTTAAAACTGATACAAAAACTTCCAAACTCCTGTTTCCTAGTCATGCTGGCAGAGGAGGAAGAAACACACACTGCAGTTCATTCAAATAACACTAAACTATGGTTTGGCATTGCATTTGATTGAGGCTACAATCTACTTCTGGTCTGACAGCTGATAACATATACTAGTTAATTCTGGCATGATGCCAAATGATGGTTAAACAGAACTGAACCATAGACCTCTGCCTATTAAATATGATAGCATCGGAGATAGGGCCTTGTGCCATGAACGGATTTCATGGAAATCCTTAAGTGTCCATGATTAGAAACATTGCCAAGCTGAAATATCTCTGCTAATCTTGCAGAGATTAAATCATATATTTTATGGACCATATTAGTTGAATTAGCTGTAGTATCTTGGTTCCTCCTTTAGACCTAAAAGCTAAGAAAATGTTTCCAGCTTGGGGAAAAAAGGAGCCTGTTCTGTGAAATACAGTATATGGTGCTTAAATAATGTATAAATCAGGTTGGACAGGAGCTGCCTGTCAGTTTTATTAACTTTGACCTTTTCTCCCATTATAAAGATGGTTTGGTAAATATTTAATGGGCCCTTATAGATCTTGACAGTTGGATCTCTGTTCCTGGAAGCAGAATTAGGTGGGCAGGAGTGCCTGTATTACATGCAATTAACAAACACAGTTTAATCAGAAAGACTTGGCCTTCAAAGGCAAAAAACGTGTTCTGGTTTTGAATAATAATACAATTTTTTTTAAAAAATACTATGCTTTCAGATAATGCCCTCCAAAGCAGAAATCCTACAAGGTAGTTTCAGCATGGGACCACCCTCACCCCCTTTTAAATGGCACAATTCAAAATCTAGCTCTGATTAGTGCAGATGTTTGTGCCATGTCCATTGTGCAGACTTCTAAATTGGGCGAAGTCACCCCATCCTGTGTCGCTTGGTCTATAACAAGCCTTCCTCTTCCAGACTGGTCCGCCAGGGTCTAAATGGCTGAGCTTGCATTGGTCTTAATAAGATGTCATGAAAGGAAGGTAAGGGTAAGTGTATAGAGTCAGAAAAGGGTCTCTTGCCAAGTTAGTAGTGCCTTTAATTCCATGAAAAGGTGGTTCATATTGCTCTCACTGCAAATTCTAGTAGCAAAGATTGAAAATGGGATTGCTTGACATTTTGAAACATTGTCTTTCAAACATGTACTGTCCCTTGCATTCATTGATTTTTATTTAAGGAATCTGTGGGAGAAAAACAAATTTTAGCAAAATTCATTGGCCTAAGATGAGCATGCTAGAGTGAAATGATACTCAGTCCTCTCTAGCAGAGAGTAACTCCACTTCTATTAAGAATGCTATACATCTTTGTATCATTGTCTAGATCACATGGTAAATGGGTCAAGAAAACCAGAAAGTTGTTATGATGCAGAATGGGATGTTCTAAAACAGACAGTTTGCTCTTTGCTGGATGGTGTCATTAATTTGTAGAGTGTTTTCTGAAAACTCCCAACTCCAATCAACCCTGGCTGACAGCACATGGTTATGGATGATGTTTAATATGGCAACATCTCAGGGGCCACAACTTCCCCACCCTTGACTTAATGGGACCGTTTCAGCAAAACAATTTAACTTGGAATAACAGGTGCTGGATAATAAGACACCTTGCTTCCTGGAGGCACCTGTTCAAAGCATAGTGCTGAACTCGATGGACCCTTGATGGGATTCAACAAGTCTGTGCCTATTTGGGACACATTGGACCGACAGACTTACTTGGTCTTACAACTCTGCTGCCATATATGAAATGCATGCTTTCTTATATCTTCCCCGTAATGTTTCTGATAAGCTTTGTCCATCTTCCTTTGTCCCCTTGGATAACTTTTTTTTAAAGGAAGGTAACCATATTAGTAAAGGTAAAGGGACCCCTGACCATTAGGTCCAGTCACAGATGACTCTGGGGTTGCAGCGTTCATCTTGCTTTACTGGCCGAGGGAGCTGACGTACAGCTTCCGGGTCATGTGGCCAGCATGACTAAGCCGCTTCTGGCGAACCAGAGCAGCGCACGGAAACGCCGTTTACCTTCCCGCCGGAGTGGTACCTATTTATCTACTTGCACTTTGATGTGCTTTTGAACTGCTAGGTTGGCAGGAGCAGGGACTGAGCAATGGGAGCTCACCCCGTCGTGGGGATTCGAACTGCCGACCTTCTGATTGGCAAGTTCTAGGCTCTGTGGTTTAACCCACACCGCCACCCGCGTCCCAATTAAATATGAGTGACCTGCAAATTATCATAACTGATTTTGGTTGTTGTGGGATTTTTTGTGTTGTACAAAATGTTCTGAAACTTGACCAATCAATTAATTTTCTTTGGACCAGTCAAATACTCAGCCCTTATTTCCTTATATGATTGAGCGCTCTAGGCAAGAAATGTGCAGTGATCTGCAGAAAGTGGACTTGTAATTGGCATGGTTTTCTCAAAATTTGGGACCAGAAGGCCTTTTAGATGTCCAGCTCTGCTAAGCATTTTGCAAAGAGCAGCACAAGGGAGGGTGTTTTTTCCCCATTGGCACGTAAAATACTGCCAGAAAGGAAGTTGGCCATGCTCAGATGGTTGTGGCAGCAAAGGTGCAGTGCACATTCCCCTGATTAGTTTGTTACTTTAGCTTATGGAGAACATTGTCACTCCTTATAATTGTGGACTCAGCACTGACAGGATTGGATCCAGAGATTGGGTCACTGAGTAGCTAGAGTATTGGTATTGGTGGGCTCAGGAAACTCCAAAGTTTGCCAGAGTATGCTAACATTGCTAACATGTGGGATGGCACTTCCCCTTGAGTAGATTAGGCAGAGGCCCTGTCAGTCTTCTGCCTCTTCTCCAGGGGAAGGAGCCATCCCATACCCCAAACCAATCCCCTCTAAGGCTGGGTTAGGTTGGGTCCAACTGAGTTTCTCAGGATTCTTAGCTTTGTTAGTGTTTCTCTAGTGTAATTTCACTTTTGGGTGGTGGGACTGTTTTTTCTTTTATTTTCAACTGTCCTCTTCTGTTTACTTTGCTATATTTACTTCCCCCCATTTTTACTTTGATTTTCCCCTCACAGTTTGCTTGTTTGCTATATCTCTATTACTTGTGTAGTTTTATTCCCCCATCTCCCTATTGAAGTAAGTGGTAAAGGGAGAGATTTGCCTATAGCAGAGAATATAAAGTAAAACTAAAAGTTCGCCTGGACTTCTTTTCTCTCCGTTTGACTGCATGCAGTGATCACCATTTAGGTGAACACAGCATTTTTGGCGGGTCCCATTGATAATTTAGCAAAGTGGTGGTGCCATTTTGGATTGGCCCTTAGCTTGTGTTTTTAAGTGCTTCTTCCCCTCAGCTTGGTTGTCCTACTGAGTTCTGTGCCAATTAAACCCTACATGATCACCTGTCTCCCCTCTTATACCATTTTATGCATCTGAGGTGGTAGACTGTAATCCATGACAATATACAGTATATTCTAATAAATTTGTTAGCTTTTAATGCACCCCTGGAGTCTTTGTGGGCTTTGCTGCAGCAGGCTACCACTAGCCCTCAGAAAATTCTTGAGATGTCTTTTCTTTCTTCAAATTTATTCTATTCAAAATAATTAATACTTGTAGCAAAGGTATGCTAGGTAGCCTTGTAATTCCTGGATCATAAAGCTGGGCTGGTTGGATAGGCAGAATGCATGGCTTAGGCCAATATAACTTTTGCTTTCTAGCACCGAGGTTCTTTTCAGCTGTAGAGATCCCCTGTGTCTTGTCAATGCCAGCTGTGGGTTCATTGTCTAAGAATAAAAGGAGAATTGACTTTTACAATGTAAGAATCCTGAACTGTCTTTTGATAACTCTCTCTGTGAAAAGCATGAAGAGCATTTGGATAGATACTTGTGAAATATTTCATTGCCATCTCCTAAGCTGACAGCTGATATCCCAGGCATGTTCACACTTGTGAAAGTGCTGTAACCTCTAGACAAGTGTAGGAGTGTTTGCCAAAATATCATAAAATGCTATGCAGTAAATGATCATCATACCCCCCACCCCCACCACTGCCACTGTGCTTTATAAAGGAAGAACTTAGAAGGCCCCAAGCTGTGCTTTTGTTGAAGGAAACGTTTTGGTTCTGAGCTCAATCATGTATGTGTAGCATGTAAAGTCCAAACTTGTGAAGTGTTTCAAAGAAAAGGGTTATTAACTGATTCCATATCCTCTCTCCCTCTTTACTAGTTGCAGTACCATGCAGGGCTGGCGTCTGGTCTTCTGAATCAGCAGTCTTTGAAACGGTCAGCCAACCAAATGGGGGTGTCTGCCAAGCGGAGACCGAAAGCCCAGCCTACCACCCTAGTGCTTCCACCTCAGTAAGTACTAAAGGTGTAGTGTGGGGGGGGGAGAAGAAAGAAAGAGAATACACACACACACACAAACAAACACACACACATGCAGAGAGAGAGAGAGAGAGAGAGAGAGAGAGAGAGAGAAATTGCAGTACAATAACATTCTATTTAAGAATGAAAGAGGAGGGTGGAGTGTAAAAGCTGTTCTGCCAAGTTTACTTACTTAAGTTCAATACCTGCTGCTGTTCTGTAATTCACCATTTTTGTCCCTAAAACCTGCAAAGAAAAAATGAATTTCTGAAAACACCCAGGCACCTTGGCAATCTTTTAAATAATTTTTTAGGGAGCTTTCAAAAACACTGGAATGTGTTTAGGATCATCCAGCATTTTCCCTGAAAGGTTGAGGAAAACCCTCCTTTCCACCCAAGCCCCACCCCAGCCTAAAACTCAACTTGGGGCAAGAGAAGACAAAGATGGTAGACCTTCAGGCATACCAGCCTTAAGTCACACTGGATTTTTGCTGATCAGATGTCCTCTGGGTACTCTCTGAAAAGGAAATACCGTATTTTTCGCACCATAGGACGCACTTTTTCCCCTCCAAAAATGAAGGGGAAATGTGTGTGCGTCCTATGGTGCGAATGCAGGCTTTCGCTGAAGCCTGGAGAGTGAGAGGGGTCGGTGCGCACCGACCCCTCACGCTCTCCAGGCTTCGCGGACCTCTTCGCAAGGAGCGGGAGCACTCCGGCTCCTTGCGGAGAGTTGCCAGCATGCCGAAGCCTGCGCGCGCTGAGCTCAGCGCGCCCAGGCTTCGCGGACCTCTCCGCAAGGAGCCGGAGCGCTCCGGCTCCTTGCGGAGAGTCGCCAGCATGCCGAAGCCTGCGCGCGCTGAGCTCAGCGCGCCCAGGCTTCGCGGACCTCTCCGCAAGGAGCCGGAGCGCTCCGGCTCCTTGCGGAGAGTCGCCAGCATGCCGAAGCCTGCGCGCGCTGAGCTCAGCGCGCCCGGGCTTCGCGGACCTCTCCGCAAGGAGCCGGAGCGCTCCGGCTCCTTGCGGAGAGTCGCCAGCATGCCGAAGCCTGCGCGCGCTGAGCTCAGCGCGCCCGGGCTTCGCGGACCTCTCCGCAAGGAGCCGGAGCGCTCCGGCTCCTTGCGGAGAGTCGCCAGCATGCCGAAGCCTGCGCGCGCTGAGCTCAGCGCGCCCGGGCTTCGCGGACCTCTCCGCAAGGAGCCGGAGCGCTCCGGCTCCTTGCGGAGAGTCGCCAGCATGCCGAAGCCTGCGCGCGCTGAGCTCAGCGCGCCCGGGCTTCGCGGACCTCTCCGCAAGGAGCCGGAGCGCTCCGGCTCCTTGCGGAGAGTCGCCAGCATGCCGAAGCCTGCGCGCGCTGAGCTCAGCGCGCCCAGGCTTCGCGGACCTCTCCGCAAGGAGCCGGAGCGCTCCCACGGCTTGCAGAGAGCTGCCTGTTTGCGGGCTGGGGTCGGGGGAAGCTCGAGCTTCCCCCGCCCCAGCCCCGCGCCTGGGGGGGGAAAATACAGTGGTGCCCCGCAAGACGAATGCCTCGCAAGACGAAAAACCCGCAAGACGAAAGGGTTTTTCGGTTTTTGCGACGCTTCGCTAGACGATTTTCCCTATGGGCTTGCATCGCAAGACGAAAGCCCATAGGGAAATCTCGGGGACCTTTTTTTAAATGCTGGCGGTGGGGAGCAAAGCCTTCCCCCCCCCTCCGGACTTCAGAAGAGGTCCAGGAAGGCCGGCGGGGGCGAAAGGCTTTGCTCCCCACCGCCAGCATTTTAAAAGCGGTCCGGGATAGCAGGGAAGTGCTTCCCGCTATCCCGGACGGCTTTTGAAGGCAGGCAGGGGGGGCAAAGACTTTTGCCCCCCCTGCCTGCCTAACCGGGGGCTTTTAAATCGCCCCGGGACTGTCCGGGGCGATTTAAAAGCCCCCGGACGGCTTTTGAAGCCTCCCCCCGCCGCCCGGCTTCGGGGCATCGTCCCGATGCCGGGCGGTGGGGCAGGAACGCCTCCCCCAGCCGCCCGGCATCGGAACGATGTCCCGAAGCCGGGCGGCCGGGCGGGAAAGCCTCCCCCCGCCGCCCGGCTTCGGGGCATCGTCCCGATGCCGGGAAGTGGGGCAGGAACGCCTCCCCCAGCCGCCCGGCTTCGGGGCATCGTCCCGATGCCGGGCGGTGGGGCAGGAACGCCTCCCCCCGCCGCCCGGCATCGGGGCATCGTCCCGATGCCGGGCGGTGGGGCAGGAACGCCTCCCCCAGCCGCCCGGCATCGGAACGATGTCCCGAAGCCGGGCGGCCGGGCGGGAAAGCCTCCCCCCGCCGCCCGGCTTCGGGGCATCGTCCCGATGCCGGGAAGTGGGGCAGGAACGCCTCCCCCCGCCGCCCGGCTTCGGGGCATCGTCCCGATGCCGGGCGGTGGGGCAGGAACGCCTCCCCCCGCCGCCCGGCATCGGGGCATCGTCCCGATGCCGGGCGGTGGGGCAGGAACGCCTCCCCTAGCCGCCCGGCATCGGAACGATGTCCCGAAGCCGGGCGGCCGGGCGGGAAAGCCTCCCCCCGCCGCCCGGCTTCGGGGCATCATCCCGATGCCGGGCGGTGGGGCAGGAACGCCTCCCCCAGCCGCCCGGCATCGGGGCATCGTCCCGATGCCGGGCGATGGGGCAGGAACGCCTCCCCCCGCCGCCCGGCTACGGGGCATCGTCCCGATGCCGGGCGGTGGGGCAGGAACGCCTCCCCCAGCCGCCCGGCATCGGAACGATGTCCCGAAGCCGGGCGGCCGGGCGGGAAAGCCTCCCCCCGCCGCCCGGCTTCGGGGCATCGTCCCGATGCCGGGAAGTGGAGCAGGAACGCCTCCCCCCGCCGCCCGGCTTCGGGGCATCGTCCCGATGCCGGGCGGTGGGGCAGGAATGCCTCCCCCTGCCGCCCGGCATCGGGGCATCGTCCCGATGCCGGGCGGCGGGGCAGGAACGCCTCCCCCAGCCGCCCGGCATCGGAACGATGTCCCGAAGCCGGGCGGCCGGGCGGGAAAGCCTCCCCCCGCCGCCCGGCTTCGGGGCATCGTCCCGATGCCGGGCGGTGGGGCAGGAACGCCTCCCCCAGCCGCCCGGCCTCGGGGCATCGTCCCGATGCCGGGCGGTGGGGCAGGAACGCCTCCCCCCGCCGCCCGGCTACGGGGCATCGTCCCGATGCCGGGCGGTGGGGCAGGAACGCCTCCCCCCGCCGCCCGGCTTCGGGGCATCGTCCCGATGCCGGGCGGTGGGGCAGGAACGCCTCCCCCAGCCGCCCGGCATCGGGGCATCGTCCCGATGCCGGGCGGTGGGGCAGGAACGCCTCCCCCCGCCGCCCGGCTACGGGGCATCGTCCCGATGCCGGGCGGTGGGGCAGGAACGCCTCCCCCCGCCGCCCGGCTTCGGGGCATCGTCCCAATGCCGGGCGGTGGGGCAGGAACGCCTCCCCCCACCGCCCGGCATCGGAACGATGTCCCGAAGCCGGGCGGCCGGGCGGGAAAGCCTCCCCCCGCCGCCCGGCATCGGAACGATGTCCCGAAGCCGAGCGGCGGGGCGAGAAAGCCTTTGTCCCCCCTGCCTGCCTTCCCAGGGGCTTTTAAATCGCCCCGGACAGCGGAGAAGTCCTCCGCTGTCCCGGGCGATTTAAAAATGCCGCCCGCCAGAAGAGGTCGGGGGAAGGAGTTTTCCATAGGAACGCATTAATTGATTTTCAATGCATTCCTATGGAAAACCGTGCATCGCAAGACGAAAAACTCGCAAGACGAAGAGACTTGCGGAACGAATTAATTTCGTCTTGCGAGGCACCACTGTAATTTTTCCCCCTTTATTTCCCCCCCAAAAAATGGGTGCGCCCTATGGTCCGGTGCACCCTATGGTGCGAAAAATACGGTATATGCAGAGCATTGCTTTTCTGGTGAGGTTCCCGGGACTTGGTTCCAGTCCAGTCTTTGGTGGTAAAAGTTCTCGAGATGAGGAACGGGACAACTTCTGCTTTTAAGTTTTTGAGGATGCTTTGGGTCAGAGGGAGATGGAACCTGTTCATGTGATTGTGGCAAAGAGCCTGTATTCCCTCCAGTTCTACTCTGGAGATCTTGAAAGCAGCCTTGATCAAATGCTTGAGGCACTGAGTGAGGAAGGAGCATGGCTTGGATCTGTCTAAATAGTTAATTGAATCACAGCCTCTGGCTTTACTTTTGGTGGGGGGGATCCACAATGAAACAAATAGGATGGGCAAACCTCTTTTTTCACTTGCTGATAAGAAACAAGAGACCTGAAGTTGAATGTATGGTTCTGTTAATCTAAACGGTTGTGTTTTTTTTTAAAATAACCTTTATACAGGCCGCTTGTTTATTGTATGTTTATTTTATATTAGAATGCAGATACTTTTTGCAGGCTACATGCAGTTAAGTTCAGTAACTATAAAGACTCTAGCAATCAGCAATTTGCGTAGTCTGGTTCTGATGCCAAGCACAAAAACCCCCACCGCCATGCAACAAAGCTTATAAATTAATCAAATTCTTAAAATATTTAGTGACATATATAGAGGAATTATCACAATAAGAAATGATGCATAAGACGTTAGTGTGGTGCTCTGAGCCCCCTTCTCTCAGAAGCACGCTTTTTCATTCAGGTATGAAACCTGTGCTGCTGAGTGTCTAGTTTTGAGATAATCGGCATCCTCTTTGTCACCAGTCTACATAGTTATGTGACACAGGAGACCCAAAGGAAGAACTAAGTCCTTAGCACAACGACTAACAGAAAGAAAAAGTAAATATTGCCTCCTACCACCATCTCTGTTGCAACAGAAAGCAATTGCATATGGATATTTGGATATCTTACCATTGTATAATATCTATATAGCTGAACTTAGTGAGCCAGATAAATTCTTGCAGAGATGGAGAAAAGGGCCAAATGCACACTTGAAATCCTAGCCCTTGTTGTATTTAGGAGTGTTAAGCAGATTTCTTATAATCAGTGAAGCAATGAAGCCTCATCTAATGTAAGGAAAGTTTGTGCTATTGAGTTACAGTGGTACCTCTGGTTACGTACTTAATTCGTTCTGGAGGTCCGTTCTGAAACTGTTCTTAACCTGAACCACCACTTTAGCTAATGGGGCCTCCCGCTGCTGCCACGCCGCCGTGGCGTGATTTCTGTTCTCATCCTGAAGCAAAGTTCTTAACCCGAGGTACTATGTCTGGGTTAGCGGAGGCTGTAACCCAAGATACCACTGTATCATTAAAATAGTGGTGGCCAAACTTTTTCAACTGGAGGGCCACATTCCCTGTTGGCCAGCCCTCCAAAGGGCTGCATGTCAGTACTGGCCATGGCCAAAGGAAAGATGAGTGTGGCCAAAGTGGGCAAGCCGACCCCATACTCTCTTGCATACTACATACCATGTGTGCACCACAGACCTCTCATGCATGCTTATGTGCATTCATTGTAACCTTTCCTCCCTGCAGTCTCTTCCTTTTGTTGCTCATCTGATTAGAAAATGCTGGAGTAGCAAGGAAGAGAGGGCTTTAGAGGGGACACTCAAATATACACACGTGTGGGGTTGACTTCCTACACCTCTCACCTTCCAGCTCCTGATTACTTTGCTTGTTGATGATCGCATTTGACCTTTCCAGCTAGAGAGCTGTTCAAACAGGTTAATCAAGGAGTTCAGATGAACTGCTTATGCTTACTATCTCTTCCCTCTGCTCCCATAAATGATCAGTAGAAGAAGGAAGGATACCCCCAAGCACAGTGGGGTGCTTCCTAATAATATCTATATCTGTTCAGCCACCATATATATAACCTCAGATTACACTGTTAATGCCACTTGCATTCCCTTGCCTTGTTTTCACTGCTGCCACTGAATAAGTGTTAGTTCATAGAATCATAGAATCATAGAGTTGGAAGAGACCACAAAGGCCATCGAGTCCAACCCCCTGCCAAGCAGGAAACACCATCAGAGCACTCCTGACATATGATTGTCAAGCCTCTGCTTAAAGACCTCCAAAGAAGGAGACTCCACCACACTCCTTGGCAGCAAATTCCACTGTCGAACAGCTCTTACTGTCAGGAAGTTCTTCCTAATGTTTAGGTGGAATCTTTTTTTTTGTAGTTTGGATCCATTGCTCCGTGTCCGCTTCTCTGGAGCAGCAGAAAACAACCTTTCTCCCTCCTCTATGTGACATCCTTTTATATATTTGAACATGGCTATCATATCACCCCTTAACCTCCTCTTCTCCAGGCTAAACATGCCCAGCTCCCTTAGCCGTTCCTCATAAGGCATCGTTTCCAGGCCTTTGACCATTTTGGTTGCCCCCCTCTGGACACGTTCCAGTTTGTCAGTGTCCTTCTTGAACTGTGGTGCCCAGAACTGGACACAGTACTCCAAGTGAGGTTTGACCAGAGCAGAATACAGTGGCACTATTACTTCCCTTGATCTAGATGCTATACTCCTATTGATGCAGCCCAGAATTGCATTGGCTTTTTTAGCTGCTGCGTCACACTGTTTGCTCATGTCAAGATTGTGGTCAACCAGGACTCCTAGATCCTTTTCACATGTACTGCTCTCAAGCCAGGTGTCACCCATCTTGTATTTGTGCCTCTCATTTTTTTTGCCCAAGTGCAATACTTTACATTTCTCCCTGTTAAAATTCATCTTGTTTGTTTTGGCCCAGTTCTCTAATCTGTCAAGGTCGTTTGAAGTGTGGTCCTCTCCTCTGGGGTGTTAGCCACCCCTCCCAGTTTGGTGTCATCTGCAAATTTGATCAGGATGCCCTTGAGTCCATCATCCAAGTCATTGATAAAGATGTTGAATAAGACCGGGCCCAAGACAGAACCCTGTGGCACCCCACTAGTCACTCTTCTCCAGGATGAAGAGGAACCATTGATGAGCACCCTTTGGGTTCGGTCAGTCAGCCAGTTACAAATCCACTGAGTGGTAGCATAGTCAAGACCGCATTTTACCAGCTTCTTTACAAGAATATCATGGGGCACCTTGTCAAATGCCTTGCTGAAATCAAGGTAGGCTACATCCACTGCGTTTCCTTCATCTACCAGGCTTGTAATTCTGTCAAAAAACGAGATCAGGTTAGTCTGACATGACTTATTTTTCAGAAATCCATGCTGACTGTTGTATCTGGTTGACTGACCAAATCCGAAGAGTACTCCCTAATACTTCCTCACCATCCTGGAAAAAGTGACAAGGGTTTTCTCCTGGACTTTTTGTTGCTCAACGTCTTTATAAACAACTTGGAGGAAGGAATTGAGGGAATGCTCACCAAATTTGCCAATGACACCAAACTGGAAAGGGTAACAAATGCCACAGAAGATTGAATCAGTATTCAAAATCAGATTGGATAACTGGTCCCAATCTAACACAGTGAATTTCACTAGGGACAAATGCAAGGTTCTGCATGTAGACAGGAAGAACCACCCACACAAATATAAGATGAGGGACGCATGGCTTGCAGTAGTGTACATGTGAAAAGGTTCTAGGAGTCTTAATAGCCCACAAGCTTAACATGAGTCAACAGGGTTGAATAGAATCATGGAAGTGTACGGTTGGAAAGGACCATAAGTGTCAACTTGTCCTACCCCCTGCAGTGCAGGAATCTTTTTGCCCAGTGTTGCGCTTGGACCTGCAGCCCTGTGATTAAGAGGCTCATACTCTACCAACTGAGGCGATGCAGCAGCAGCAGGAAAAATGCTAATGCTATTCTGGATTGCATCAACAGAAGTATAGTGTACAGATCAAGAGAAGTACTAGAACCACTCTATTCTGCCTTGGTCAGACCCCACCGGGAATACTCTGTCCACTTCTGGGGACCACAATTTAAAAAGGATATTGACAACCTGAAATGTGCGTGGAGGAAGGCAACCAAGATGATAAAGGGTCTGGAAGCCAAGCCTTATGAGGAATGGTTGATGGATTGTGTATGTTTACCTGTAGAATTGAAGACTGAGAGGAGATATGAAAGCCATATTTAAAGGACTGTCCCACGGAAGATGGAGCAAGCTTGTTTTCTCCTGCTCCAGTGGTTAGGACCCAAACCAGTAGCTTCAAGTTACAAGAAAGGGGATTCCAACTAAACATCAGGAAGAACTTTTTGTCAGCAAGCGCTTTTCAACAGTGGAAAGAACTACTTCAGGGGATTGTGGACTCTACATCCTTGGAGGTTTTTAAGCAGAAGTTGAACTGTCATCTGTTATGGAATCTTTAGTTAGTCCTGCATTGCAGGGGACCAGATGAGCCTTGGGGTCCCTTCCAACTCTTTAGTTCTATGATTATATGATACTACACAAACAGGTTGAATTAGATGACGCTCAGGGTCTCTTCCAGTGCTGCAATTCTATGATTCATTTACAGTGTCTTAATCTATTTTAATTTGTTCCAAAGGAAAAATGATTTAGAAATGGCACTTGGCATGATATCATATCTGTTCGTATAGTTCAGGTCAAAGGGATTTTTCTGCAGCCCAAGAACAAAATTATGTGGGAAAGCCATTTGTATATGGCTTTTCTGGCAGCTGTTTACTCTTTTACTTGAGTGGGTGGTTCTGATCTCTTGATCTGAAAGAAGAATCCAAGATTCCCATCACATTTCATGCCAAATCATCCTTGGCAAAACTGCCTAGTTCCAAGTCTGTTAAAGGCTGGTTTTCTAGACAGTAGTATAGTCCACTATCTTTTTAAGTATTAAAGTATTAAAGGAAATACATGGAAATACATGGAAATACCATATAGAGAGTTTGTGCGAAGACCATCGCACCATAACTCCAGACTAAAACTGAATTGGCATATGCAAAGGGGAAGGAGAAATAAAAAATACCAGCTGCCAGGAAGATCAGTTATGCTATGGGCGTGGATAAGAGGGCAATTAACTTATCAGCCAGAGGCTTGGAAAAGGTGAGATTGTGGTGCATCCTCAAGTTATGGATGTGATACTTGGGACAGAGGGCCTTATATGCAAGGGTTGATGATTTCACATGATATGGAGGGTAGTATTGACTGGATAGGTATGCATAGTAACAATAATGCATTATATAGCTATACCGTTCTTAATATAGGTTAAAGTACTGGATAATAGTCATGTGGTAAATATATTAAGCATGATAAAGAGTTATTTTTCTTTTTGCAAAATGGGAGCAGTAGATTTCCATAGGAGAGTTAGCCTTCAGTGCCCTGTTGGATCAGGCCAAATACCCTTCTGTCCAACATCCTGTTCTCATAGTGACCAGCTAAATGCATCTGGGAAGTCTACAAGCAGGTCACAAGTGCAATAGTCCTCTCCTGCTTCCCAGCCACTAGTATTCAGTGGCATATAATTTCTCATATTGGAGGTAACATAGTCATTATGACTGCTAGCCATTGCAAAAGCCTTACCCTCCACCATTTTTTTTAATGAACCATATGGGCCTTAGGAAACCTTTTACACAACCTGCATTAGTCTTGCTTTGAGAATTGTAGATGTTAAAAATGACACTTCACCCAGCATTATTGATTAAGGCAACATGATGTGCCAGAAAGTTAACCCCCCCTTGTGAAATTGGCTTTATGAGTCCTTCCTAGCATTGTGTTGTGCATACTTCAAAGCCACTTTGAAGCTGTTAACCTTGAGTGGAGACTTTGTTCCATTGTCTTGACCTTCTGAGATGTTTCAAAAGCTCCAGTTTGCTACCAGGTATAGGTATAGGTAGAAATGCCAGGATAGGTTAAAAGTGAATGCGATGGGAGAGAGTTCCGGAAGCAACTTTTTATTGTTGTCTGGCTTCCCTTTAGTTTCAAACACTTGGTTGCTGAGAGATTGCCATTAGTGGGACTTTTCCTGGAGTCCTGGCTGCAGAGTAGGCTCAGCGGGTCACATAATTTTGTTAGTGGTTTTTCTTTCTCTCCAGTTGGCTCATTATTCTTTATTAGACTGTCAAGAAAAATAGAAGAACCACTAAAATTAAATAATTGCTTAAAAATGGGGGAGCACTTCTTATCCCTTTGGACCATCCTTCTTTGAGAAAACAGATTTTTCAGTTGCTCAGGGTTCTCTGGTTGACAACTTGATTTACTGCAGGGGCCTAAACACATTTTGGGGAAAGGAGGGAGGACAGAAACTTTTTATCATGTGGCTTTCCCCCATGCTGCTTAAATTTTGACATTGCCCTTAGTTCCTGTTAGTATTACAAGGTACATCCAGTGTTCTACATTCCCCATTCGCCAGCCGTGTTTTGCGGCTGGCCATAGTCCACTTGCAACCAAGCCGCCATGTCTTGTCACCAGGTTTACTGACTGACATATCCACCATTTGGCTGTTGCGCAAGTTAGCTGGCTTAAGACAAAGCATGGCAGCAAAAACTAAAACAGGCTAATGGGGAGGAGCACACGGCTCCAATAAGGGGCTTGGGTGGGGAGTAGGGCTGGACGATGTTAGGATTTCAACTTCACAATATATCACCAGACAAACATTGCGATCTGACAGTACAACACGATGTTGAAACAAACTGCATTGGCCCCAGCCCATGAGGCGCAGCGTGAAACTGCCACAGCTGTAACCACAGGAGCTGAGGCACTTTCACTGCAATGCTTCGCAGGCAGGGACAAACACAGCTTGTTTGTGCTGCTCAACTGGGGGGCAGGATGGCTCCCGCCCCCCAGCTGCGCGAGCCCCAATGTCTCTCTTGAGGAGCAAGCAGCTGTGTGTCCCTGAATGGAGAGGTTTAAAGGAGCCCCCGCCCATCTCCAGCTCGCGCAACCCGGAGGTGAGGTGAGGGCTCCGTTTAGTGGAAGAGGGGAGCTGGGGGGGAATGACATTGCCAACCAATGTGCCGGACGGGAACTCTAGTTCCTTGCCCTTGGTTTGGAGGGGGCTACACTGCTTTCAGACAGGCCGAGGGGGAACTACAGAAAGAATGTAGGCAGCTGTGGAGTCAGAAAGATTGAAAACCTCTGTCTTAAAGTGCAGTGGAGAATCTTTGTAGTCTTATGTATAGAAGTGGACAGTGCAGTAAGATTTGCTGTGCAGCAAGAAGGTGGTCAATTAATACTAAGCAAATCAAAGGTTGCTATTAAAACTTTTCAAGAGAGTGAGTGAGGTGAAATGTACGTAGCAATAATTTCAGCTGCTTCAAATTTCCTTAGTATTACGCAAATTTTGCTCTTTCTCCCTTACTGGCAAATGCTGCATTAAGTAACAATATTCATTAAATACCATAGAGATGATATGCAATAAAGAAATAATCCAGAGACCTGGGTTTGTGCTTCTCCCTAGAAGAGTTAATATAATTAAAGATTAAAATACTGTGTGCATTCTCAAACATAGAGATACCTTTTTGTACATGATGGGAATTGCATTAATAAGGAAGAGATCATTTTCCAATAACTTTCAATACAAGAGACATCCCCAATATCCTCACTCTTGCTAGTTTATCACACGACTCCTTTAGTATTACTTTTTCAAGGTAATGAATTAGCAACTGGCTCTGCTCCAGAAAAGAAATACAAGCTGGAAGTGTGTCTTTTTCTGCATTCAGTCTTGTGATGTCGTTGTTAGGAATGTGCAATACATCTTTTTCTTCCCAGATTGCATTTTGCTCATCTCAGATTTCCTTTGTTGAAATCTCATTCATTTTGTGTTGCCTTCATTGCTTATCTTTTTTTTTTTTTTTGGCTTGTTTCAATATTATTTTATCTTCTTACATTTATAGTCCACCTTTCTTCAATCATAGAGCCCAAGGTAGCATACGCATGGTTCCCAAGCGGTCACCCATTCTGGCACTGACCACACTCTGACCTGCATAGCTTCAGCAAAGTGGTGGCCTCATGCACCTTCAGACTGTATCCAAGACTCATTATTCAAGCTTTTGCCTCTTTTTCTTTTAAAAAGTGTTTTGTTGCAACTGCCTATATCAGCAGAGGAGCAGAACTCAACAGTTACCATTCTGAGGTTGGGGAGAAGGGAGGAGGCAGCTGCCATAAAAAAATGTGAGCGCTCCTATTCTTATTTATTTGCTTATTTATAAAAATATTTATATACTGTTGTATCATAAAAATATTTCAAAGTGGTTTACAACATAAAAACATAAAATTATACAATAAATCATTAAAAGTTAAAAACAAGTTAAAAGCAAAAAGTAAAACAACATCAATAAACCATTGTGGGTGAGAAACTCTTAATTGCCTGCATAGGCCTGGCAGAATAGAATTTTTCCCAGCAGGTTTTAAAAAGTTAGCACAGAAGGCACCTGCTGAATCTCCATTGGTAGGGCGTTCCACAGGACTGGGCATATGAAGCTAACGGCTACGTTTCTTGTTGTCAAATGTGTCTCACCAGTTTGGAGAATGACTATAGACACTCCTGCAGATAATCTCAGTGATATATTCCAGTTTGATCACTGGTTTCAGGCAATCCCTGACACTTTCTTACCAAGTGTCCCACAGCAATGCTGTGTTTGGACTCTCTGGGGGATAATAATGGCCAGAAGTAGCAATAAATAAAGAGCAGAAGAGCCCTGCTGGATTGGGCCAGTGGCCCATCTAGTCCCACATTCTTTTCCCACGGTGGCCAACCAGATGCCTGTGGTGCACTCACAAGTAGGATCTGAGTACAAGACCACTGTCCCCTCCTGCAGTTTCCAGCAACTAGTATTCAGAAGTATTAACTGCCTCCAAATGCAGAGGGGGAGTTGCACCTTTCTCTCTGTTATTTTGATTGCCCTCTTCTGATGCTCCTCCAAATATATCTACAGTGGTACCTCGGGTTAAGAACTTAATTTGTTCCGGAGGTCCGTTCTTAACCTGAAACTGTTCTTAACCTGAAGCACCACTTTAGCTAATGGGGCCTCCTGCCGCCGCCACCACCCAATTTCTGTTCTCATCCTGAAGCAAAGTTCTTAACCCGAGGTACTATTTCTGGGTTAGCGGAGTCTGTAACCTGAAGCGTATGTAACCTGAGGTACCACTGTAATAGGAATGTTCCTTTGTACATTCATTTCAGGATGGATGCAAATTTGATCAAATAATTCCTGCTCAATTCAGTTTTCCATTAGTCGTGAAATGAGTGCACTTCCCTAGCACTGATACTGGTTTAACAGTATGATATTTGCCTTTTCAGGCCCTTATTTTAACTTATAGTGTCATGACAAAGGATGCATGCACACCATACGCCAAGTCATGCACTTTCAATGTATGGTGTGTCTGCACCCAAAGTAATGAGGACTGTATAAATGGTGTAAAAACCAGGATTGGCAACCGGTATCCTAGAGACCAAGTCTGGCTCTACCAATGCTTCTGTTTATCTATCCTCCCACAGTATGCACATATTATATATACATATATATGTGTGTGTGTGTGTGTGTGTGTGAGAGAGAGAGAGAGAGAGAGAGAGAGAGAGAGAATATAACCCCCCATTTATACGCCTGTCATCATCAGTAACGCAGGTGAATTGTTGGTAACACTCTCACCTTCCCTCGTGTTCCCTATGGGGAACAAGAGCAGTGGCTCAGTCTGAGTTTTCAGTTGGTTGCTGTTACGTTGAAGTCAGAGAACCTGCAAATAGGAGTATAAATAGATGTAAAGTAATAGCTCGGAGAACTCTTGCATTACATCAGTATCAAAGCTGATTGGCTAATGTTCTCACAGTGGGGAAGAAAAGTTTAAAGAGACCTTTCAGTATTTTGACTCATTTCGGCCCTTTCCCTTTTCAGAATTTGACCCCCAATGAGAATTAGTTCTCAACAAACAGCAAACTTAATTCCTTTTCTTCTAGTACTATTAGAAATGAATATCTACACTTAACTCCTGTTCATCTGGCCTTGTGTGGAATGTTGTTTTGTTTTGTTCTGCAGAGATTGTGAAATGCACTTCAGTTGCCAATCAGCAGTTTTTTTGTAGATTGCTTTAACCTTGCCCGGCAAGCTGCAAGGTTCAGAATACATTGTGGCTTTTTTGGCTGTATTTTCTTCTGCAGCTATCAAGAAGGAAGTTGTTTAGAATTTGAGAGAAGGATAGAGATGAGCCTGGTATATTGAGTGTGGATTTCAACCACAAGTGATTGTTTCTTTTCAGGTTTTCTTTTTTGGGGGAAGAAGACTGTATCAGCAGTAACACCACCACTGTTCCATGAAATTAAGGGGTTTGCTACTTGCAATACCTGAAGGGAATGGGCATCTGGGTCATTCCATATCGAGTGATCCATATTTTTTACCTCGTGTCATCTAATTTTCTTAATATTTTGTACGTTAGTTGAATGATAAAAACTCAGTTTATATCTAAAAGTGTTTTTTTCTCATCCCATTTTTGAATGTGATCCCATTCAGATTCCAAGATGAAATTTTGCAGGTGGCTCTTGGAAATATTAAATAATAAAAATAGGAAATTTTAAATCATATTATTATTTTTAATCACTTTTTAAAATTTAAAATTTTGTAACTTAACTTTAAAATTTAAAGTAAGCCCATCATGTGACATATCACATTAAAGCCCATGAAGTTCTGAAGTTCTGAAAATTGGTATTTTCGTTTTGAAATATTTCAGTTATTGACTGAGCTTTTAAGGCAGCTTTCTCAACATGTGGGTCCCCATATGTTGTTGAACTACAACTCCCATCACCCCTAGCTAGCAAGGCCAGAGCTCAGGGATGATGGAAGTTGTAGTCCAACAACATCTGAGGACCCACAGGTTGAGAACCGCTGTAAGGTTTTTTGGCAAGGCCAAAATTGTCATTAAAAATAATAATAATCAAACCCACATAACTCAAAAACAGGGTGAGATTTAAATTTTTTTAAGATATAAACTTAGTTTTGATCATTCAACAAGTGTACAAAATATTAAGAAAATTGGGTGGCATGAGGTAAAAAATATGGATCACTTGATATGGAATCACCCATCCCTGAAATCTACATAATTTTGGTCAGCACATTTCAAGCCACACCCAGAGTAATTGGGAGTGCTCCTCTAATTGTGTGTTCATTCCTTGGAGCGATCTAGCTACTCATTCTGTTAAGATCAGGCAACATCACAGCTCTGAAGAGATAGGCAGCAGCAAAAGCCTGAGTCTGCTATAATTGGGGCTTAGAGACCTCCTTGCTTAGAACTAACAGTAAAGCAAAGTCCTGCTGCCTGTGCCACAGGCTTGTTACCTACTTTTTTAAAAATGTGTTTACTCTCTGCATAGTCATATAATTGGTAAACTGCAACACATTACCTAAAGATGAAACTGGCATAATGGGATGGCCCAGTGTAATGTTTAACTTGGGGTTGCCAGCCCAGCACCCACAGGAACCATAGCATCTGTAAATGTTTTCACTAATACTCCTAAGCAGGTGCCCCACACCCTGAGCTTTCATTTTTAAAAAAATGTCTCTAGCCCTCCTAGAAAGAAAGTTATGGGGCAAAATGTGCAGATGGCCTCTATGTGATTTGTGTGAAATGAGAGTGAGTTTGGTATGAGTACCTTGCGTTTTTTAAATGGTACCTTCATTAGAGGTTTTTAAGCAGAGGTGAATGGTCATCTGTCTTGGATGCTCTAGTTGAGATTCCTGCATTGCAGAGGGTTGAACTTGATGACCCTTGAGGTCCATTCCACCTCTATGAGTTTATGAATGCTTCCTATTGTTACTTGACAGCAACACCGTCAGTGTGTATGTGCATGTGTGGTCTCAGTGAGGACCATGAGGGCATAGCTGACTTGCCATGGTAAGCATAAAGTTGTTGGGAGTGGCTTTCTCTCTCAATTTGTTTTATGTCATACTCCCACACACCCCATAGCAGCTATCTGATGATGGCACCCCCATCACTTCATCAAAATTTGAAATGTGCCCACTGGTCCAAAAAAGTTGGCAGCCTAGTTTAACTTGCACATTTGGGGTGTGTGGACACTGACAGAAAATGCCCTTCTAGGCAAAAATTACTTTTAAATGAATAAATAGACAGTGGAACTGTGTTAGCATCTATGCAAATAATAGCCTTTTCACCAGATGCCAAAGAACCATGAAACAAGTTATGTGAGCGACATACAAACAAACAAACAAACAAAATTGTACTCATTGGATCTCAAATGGCATCTCCCCGTGACAAACTGCATTTGAAATCAAGAGAGGCTGGTGTGTCGTCTGGTATTTTAAAATAAACTGAGACGGCAAATTCTGCTAGGTTCACCTGAGCCCCTTGTGTGACTCTAAGCAGCAGTTTGGATTTATTGAGTCCCGTTTCCATTCTTAAAAGTCTTATAGTCCTCCTCTCTTGTTACCAGCTACTTACTAGGTGGCGTAATTTCATTACAAAGGAGAGAAAAAACAATTTGCAGAGCCCAGCTTAATCTGAATTTCTCAGGAGTTGTGTTCAGCATCAAGCAATTGATTTTCATTATCACTTATTAATGCAAAGCCATAACATTCACTTAAAAAAAACACTTTAAAGAAAAGCCATAAGCCCTCACCACTAAAATAAATTACTATTTATTTCAGAATAGTCTTAAGAGGCTGATCCTGATAAACAGTTACTCATCCATTGCGCTTCACTCGGTGTGACCCTGGGGAAGAGTCTTTGAAGGTGATCCCAAGGTCCAAGCAGGCAAGGGACAAAGTAAAAGACACTTAAAATGAAATACCAGCCTGTAGAGGAGAGGACAGTTCTGTGGAACAGAATGAGGTGCCTGATGTGTTCACTGCTTGCCAGCATCTCATGGATTCCTTCCCACAGTGTAGTTGATAGTAGAGCATTACCATCTGTTTGCATGACACTTTATCAGAAGGCTGGGCCCCAGAGCAGTTTACAACATATCACTTAAAAAGGAGACGAAAATGGCAAATCATCTTAAATGTAAAGAAATAAATACAGTGGTATTCAGGTGGTATTCATAAATACAGTGCTTCAGGTTACGCATTTTCGGGTTGCACACCGCGCCAAACCCAGAAGTATCGAAACGGATTACTTCTGGGTTTCGGCACTCGTGCATGTGCAGAAACACTAACTCATGCTTTGCGCATGCGCAGAAACGCCAAATTGCAACCCGTGCGTGCACAGACGTGGCGCTGTGCGTTGCAAACACTGTGGGTTCCGAACGTGCCTCCCATATGGATCACGTTCGCTACCTGAGGTTCCACTGTACAGCATAAAACAAGCAGTCCACACAGCGCAGTATAAAATATTGCAAATAAATTTATAGTTTAAAACAGTGGTCACAAATGGCATATACACACCAACAGTCCAGGACATCACGTTTTTGAGGGTTGTGCTCTCACATGGGTCATGTGACTCATATGGGAGCATGGCCTGGAAGATGTGCACCTCAGGTTTGCACTGGGACATGTTGGAGGGTATGGTGGCACTATTCACATAACAAAAACTACTACAGAGATATCAACATTTTCAAGAGTAGGAATTCAATGCCTTAGCTTTTGAAAAACGGGGTTCACAGTACTTCTCTAATTGGGAACCACTGGCTTAAAACTATTAGGAGAGTTAAAGCTGTTAGGTCAGAATGAAATATAACACAGAATACACATGGTCAAAAATATGTCCATTCTACAAGGCAACCATGCCACTTCCCTGTGGGTGCCACTTGGTGCTTTTCATTGCAGTAGTAATGTTATTCCTTAATGCTGCTCCTGTTAAATTTTGTCCTTTGACCTCTCCTTCAGTTGATTCTAAAGTAAACACAAGAACTTTAAGAATGTTCCATATTTAGACAGGTAAGTGCATGGGACTTGTCAGTGCAGTATTTTAGTCCCTGGTTACCGCTAATGTAGATGTTACTGTGTGGCTGATTGAAAATGTGGCCTCCAGAGATACGGGCCATCTTCATTTGGCATGGTTCCTAGGATCACGCTGGCTGGGGCTGATGCAAGTTATATTCAAAACCAAAACTGGCAAAGACTTATTTAAATCCTTCACATCCATCTACCTACCTGCCTCCCTCCCTCTCTCCCCTCCCTCTTTTATTCCTGCTACCCATGGTGCATTCTTACCACATTTTTATCCTGCCCTCTTTTGAAGGAGATCAAGACTTAATTCTGTCTCTTCTCTCCAATCTCTCCATGCCATTTTACTCTCAACAAAAATGCTCTGAGGCCAGCTTAGTTGAGCAGGGCCAGGCCACAGGCAACAAAAATGAATCAAGCTCTGAATCAAGCTCTCCCAAGTCCAGAAATGGGGAATCTGTAACAATCCATTAGCCCCAGTCAGTGTGTTGAGGGATGATGTGAGTTTAGTCTAGCAATATTTTGAGTGGCTTGTCCTAGCTCAACACTTTCCACTGTACAACTGGCTCTCAGGATTGCTGACTTTCCCCCAGCCTCCTTTCTGGCCCCTGGCATAATAAAGTATATGTAGTAAGAGGTAGCGATGGCCACCAGCATGGATGGCTGTAAAAGGGGATTATTCATGGAGGATGAATTAATGGAGGATGACCATATATTGCCTCCAGTACCAGAGACATTATGCATCTGAATACCAGTTACCGTACTTGGAATCGCAAGTGGGGAGAGTGCTCTTGCACTCAGGTCCTGCTTGCAGGCTTGGCATGTGGTTGGCTATTGTGAGAGCAGCATGGTGGACTAGATGGACCTTTGGTCTGATGCAGCAAGGCTCTTCTGAAGTGCTTAAGAACAGATTACACCCATTCACATCATGTTTGCATAATTTATTCCAAATGCAGCCTTCAGAGGAAGCCAGACTGCCACTTTTATCCCTTGGGCTTCATAGCTGCAGAATACTATGCAGAGCCATTGTGTACCTGTCTTCCCACTTGTGGCTCTTTAATGCTTTAACATTCTACCAAGCCAACCTTCTTTTGCCGTATGAGACTTTTACTAGTTTAAGATGATGATGATGATGATGATTTTTACTATTTTTTATTTAGGGTGTGATTAATCTCCTTACAAAAAGCTCAGTGTGTGGGTATATATCTGGTGCCAGAGAGTCTTCTAATCTTCTTTTCCCTATTACAGAATAATACTGATCTTCAGCCATATTCACATTTCATTTTTAACTTCCATTCACGTATTGCACCACTACACATTTTCTTACAAAGTGTGTTTTTTTTCTTCATATAAAGAGCCATACCTAATCAATCAAGATTGATGGGAGAGGAGTCTATGACAGTTGCTGTAGCTTATGATTATCTCTAGTAAAATAAACATTTACTGTTGTCCGGGGGGGGGGGGGAGGAGTTGGAGGTGAAATCTGCAGGAAAAGTACATTAGTTCCAATACATGAAAATGAGACCTGTTTTTTATTTCTTGAAGGGGCCATAGTTCAATGGCAGAGCACATGCTTTGTATGCAGAAGGCCCCTGGTTCAATTTCCAGTGACATCTCAAATAGGGCTGGCCCTTAAAGGACTCAGGGAACATGCATATGATGCAATTTTGCATACATACATATATGTGGATGCAAAATTAGGCAGACTTTCAGAGGGGAAGCTGAAGCTGCCCTGTAAGCAACATAGTTTTTGTTTTTTAAAAAGTTAAAAAAAATAATAAGAAGAAGAAAGGCAAGGGGTTCTTGGGCCTGGTGTAAAAGACCCTGGGGTTGTATCCAGTGCTAGTCCTACACGGAGCAGATGGCTAAGTAAGGTCTATTAATTTGAGTGGATCTGCTCTGAGTGGAACTTAGTAGAATACAACTCCTTGATTTCAGGCACCCTCCTAACACAGCACCTGGCAGGAAGCAAGAAGGAAATTGCAGTATGAAGGAGTAGTAGGCATGGATGGATTAATAAGAAAGGGATTAAGAAAGGAAGGAGTTAAAGAGAATACAGAGTAAGAGGAAGGCATTGTAGAGAATAGTAAATGCATTAGTTGTAAAAGAGCTTAATAAAGACATAATAAAAGCAAGTCTGATAACAGCTGAAGAAGACCCCTGAAGTTTTTCCATTCTGTCTCTCCCTTGCTGAAGCCTTCATGGCTCTGGAAATGCCACATATTGCACTTGCCCCTTAGATTTTCTATAGATATGCTAGTGATTACATATTTGTACACATAACCAGGAATGCAAATATACACTGTGCCAAACTAAAACATTGGCAATTATTTTAAGAGCTATTTAGCATGGTCTTCTTTTGGATGTTCTGTCTTGGCTAATGGTTACTTTCCTTACTTTTCTCCTCTTTAGAGTTGTGCCCTGAGAAACTTTAGCTAAAATTGAGGCCATTTCATGGAGCCCATCTATTGGGATAAAAGGCATGAATAAAAATGGAAGTAGGAAGCACTAAAAATTAGGGCAAGGAGGATTGGGGTAGCAAATAACAGAATGGGGAGGGGTTGAGAAGACAAAAAGAAGCATGTGTTGGGGAAAGAGAAGGTGAGGAATGAGAGGTTGATGGGTGGGAGGATTGTGCCAGAGGAGAAGGTGAAAGGAGTGTGCCAGGATTGGAAAGGGAGGAAGATGCCAATAGAAAAATTTAATGAGTAAGAAAGGGATCATGAACAAAGAATGCAGGGAAGGAAAGAAATAAGGGGACCTAAAAGAAGGGTGAATATTAAAGAAATTATTATGTAGACATTGGGGATTATCTGACTGTTTTATCATAAAACCATCTCTTGAAACTCTCTTGTTATTGTGCTCTAATAACTGGGCTTAGAAAGAATGTAGGGTCAGGAATAATAGAACACAAAGAATCCCTTGTATCCAAAGAAAAGAAATTGGAAGGTAGAAACGGGAATGGATGGGGTCACAGATGCCAACATAGTAGGCACAAAGTCTTTCAAGATAATACCAACCTAGCAGTATTTTGCCTGGGGCATTCCAGAATGCAAGACATCCAGTATCAAATTAGATTCTGTCTTTCCTCCAGCAGCTATTTATGTCAGAATTTATCTGGACCTGGGGCCACTAAGGGGGGGGGGAGGAGTCATTTTCTGCCATTGCTGCAAGCCAGCCTCCATCTCCGCCTAAGAGTGCAGAAATCTCTGTACCCTAGCCCACGATACCTCAGTATGACTAAGAGAGCCAACTGGACTAGGAAAGAAAGAAAGAAAGAAAGAAAGAAAGAAAGAAAGAAAGAAAGAAAGAAAGAAAGAAAGAAAGAAAGAAAAGAGAGGAGGCAGCTACCAGGGAAGGAGAGCACAATGTTAGCAGCATATGGAGGAGAAAGCCCATTTCTTGCCTCCTTCTAGCTATTAGGTGACTGTGATTAATTGAAGCAAGCAAAGGTTTGGAATGGACTTGTTCAACCTAACTATAGTAAAGACTAACAGCAGTTTGTTTGCCTTCAGACATCACAAGGAACTGGGGTTAGTCTGAAATAGAAATGAAAGCTTTTGAGTGGGAGGGAGATAACAGTACAAATGACAGGGAAAAACCTGGTCCTGGAGGTAATGATGCATAGGAAACAAAGACAGTGTTACAGACGCCTGTTAAAGGCAGGAAACTACAAGAAGGAAGAAGCTGGAGAGACTGACTCATGGTTTCACTTTTCTTTATACTAATGCGTAGAGTATTGGAAACAAAGATGAATTAGAGCTTTTAATACAGGATGGCAAATCTGATCTAACAGGCATTACTGAAACCTGGTGGGATGACGCTCATGACCAGAATGTAGAAATTGAGGGTTATAACCTATTCATAAGGAATAAACCAAACAGGAAGGGGTGAGTATATTAAGGATGTGTACACTTGTGAAGAGATCCATGACCTGGAGCATGGAAGGCAGATTGAGACTAAATAGGTAAAAATGGTAGGTAGGGTGGGGAGCATGACCTTACTGTGGGTGTTTGCTATACACCTCCAAAATGGATTATGCCTTCCTAGAGCAGATTATCAAACATTCAAAAAGGAAAGCTATAGTAGTCATGGGAGACTTCAACTACTCCGATATCTGTTGGAACTCTGCCAAGAATATAAGGTCCAACAAATTTCATTGCTCAGAAGGTGGAAGAAGCAACAAATAAACTATAAACAGATTAAGACATTGGCAGGATTATTGTAAAGCAACAATAACAAAAACCCTGCAGTTTCATAAGGGTAAATAAAATAGATGAATAAAAGAATAAGTTAATTTAGAATATGCAGGAAATGATAAATATAAATTTAAGGAACCACAGAAAGAGAAGTAAGTAAATCGAGTTTTGAAATGTTAAAATTACTGTAAAACTGTTGAAATGTATATAACTAAAAATCACAAATAATTAAAGAGAGAGAGAGAGAGAGAGAATATGCGGTGGAAGCACACAACCCAAAGGTTGTTCTCATAACAAGCCATTGTTTATTTTGCCATCCACTAAGGCAAATGTCTTTCATTAGTGATTGGGTAAGGATGTACATCTTAAATTTTATCTTAAACTTTGAGGAGTTTTCTTTGTTTCACTAAAGCAACTTTATTCTTTGTTTGCAGCCCTAATGTGTAAACTTCTTGTGATTTTTAATTTATTTTTTAATAAAGGAATTAGCGCTTGGTGTTGATGTTTAGGTATCTCATTCTACAGATTAATCTAGGAAATAGGATCTTCAAGTCTTAGATGCAATAGCGTGTGACTGTGAGGAAAATGCTGATACAATTCCCCTATGCTTGGCTGGAAGCTGGATGGAATATTTCACAGGGGCGTGTGTGATATTTGGAAGCCGTTTTTAGTAAGGTGTTCTAACTTTGGGCCGTGTATTTTTAATCTATTGTACATATTCTGCCCATTGAACAGATCTAGGGCAGTAGGTAGTGCTCAATGAGTTTCAGCAGCCCAAGAATTTCAGCTGTATTGTTAACAAGCAAAATTCTGAGTAGTAATCCTTTTAGTCCATTGTAGCAGAAACAGTACTTCAACGGTAGCTTAAAGGCTGGTTACTTTGTGGTGGTTGATAAACCTGTTCAAGGTGCCAGAATATTCTGTTGTAAAACAGCAGTTCTTTGATACACATTTTATTTTAAAGCTTGAGATTTTGTTGCTGTGTTGTTAAGAGGTGACAACCCCCCCCCCCCCGCCCCTCACAATTTATGCAACACTTTGGAAATCCCTAGTCATTTAATCAAAGGGACTTAGATAAATTGTTTCATTCAAGATACACTAGGGATTTCTAATTATCTAATGAGCACAGTTTGATATTCTGGCCCTTTGCAATAAATATTGGAGCATGCATGCCTAGTAATTGGCCAAAGTGGACAAAATGAAGAGGCAGTTTTATAAAATATATTTTACATATTGTATCACTGCCAGACAGGGATCCAAATAATTATTTAAGGTGTGATCAAGGGTTTCAGCATGCCCCAGTGGAATACATGTCTTTTCCCTTTTGACCCGCCTGCCTTCATGCCATATCACATGGTTTTGGAAACTCAACCCATTTTAAACTGGTTTGTCTTGAAGCACCAAGGTGGAGCTGCTGTCCGAAGCCCCCTTGGGTGTGTAGAGCTTTTGGACTGGTGTCTCAGTGATGGTTTTCAAACTCTGTCTCAACAACTTTGGTAGATCACTGCCAGTTTTTTCATAGTGGGAGTAGATCGCAGTCTCTTGAAAGTTGGACATGCATGGTTTAGACAATACTGAACTAGATAGACCAGAGACCAGTGGTCTGGTTTGGTATAAGGGAGCTTTCTGTGTTCCACAGAGCTCATGGCCCAACCCTGCTCAGACACAGGTCAGTTAGTGAGTACTGGCACATTGACATGGTGACTTTCCACACAGCTGTTGTGATGCGTCCAATACTGTTAGCTCAGCAAAAAGGACCGCAAATCTTTGTAGCCATGCAGAGTTCCACAATGTTCTGTATTTCATAAATGGCACTTTAGCATAAGTGATGTTGGACTGCCAGTGTCCCAGCGTATGCTCAGGATACTGCTGTTGAATCTGAAGCAGGCCTTAGATTAATCTCCATTTTTGCAATAAGGTTTCCTCCTTCTCTCTTCCACTGGTGGATGAAAATTTCTGGAATGCAGTATTGAGCTCCTAGATCTTGTGATGGCAATAAAACAAGTGCCAGAGTCAAAGCCAATTCCAAGGCCTTTTATTATAAGGAAAGTCCTTTTGCAGTTCATACAACTTTGAAATAGAGGAATGTGGTTATAAATAATTAACTCATGCAAAAAGAGAATTTGTAATATACTTACAACAGGATAGGAAGGGGAGAGAATTACATTGCTGTGTTCTTCCCTTTGTCAACATTAAAAATAACTCTATTACTATTTTATTTTACTTCAGGGTGTTCTCCAGGCATTTGCGTGTTTACAGCGAACCCTGTGGGTGGGTTAAATCAAAAAGCTTGGCAAAGCAAATTCTGTTCAATGACTTCATGAGAATGTTCTCTTTAATTGCCCTCCTTAGAAGATTACTTGTAGCAGTTTAAAATGTTTTAACTGCAGAATACTCCCCCAACTACCCACGTACACAACCTCAAGGGGGGAGGAATTACACAGAGATCTGCATAATGCCATTGGTAAGAGAACCACTGTATAGCTGAAATGTGTCCCGCCACCCTCAAAAATGTACATTAGATAATCCAGACCATGTTGACTGGGACTTATGGGAACTGTAGTCCAACAGCATCTGGAGGCCATCAGGTTGGAGAAGGGTGGTACAGGATGTTGGGACTGAGCATAATTTTGTATGTGACAAGAACTGCTCAGCTAGACTAGTGGTGACTCTCCAGGATGCAAGACAGCAGACTTTTCCTGACCTACCTGGAGCTAATGTCTGAAACAATTAACTGAACCAAGATAAGCAGACACTATGTGGTGCTGGGTTGTTTGACCTTCCACCTTGCCTTTGCTATTTAAAGTGTTAATGTAATGTTCCTACTGGAGAAGCAGCAGTGATCAATAGCCCTTCAGATTTAACATGTGCCTTGTCCCCTGATTCTTGTGGTTGCACTTTCTAACACTCTTCTGTGCAACTGGTGTTAAGCATATTAAATGAAATGTGAGGCACATCTTAAAGCCCAATATCTTGTAAAAGCAAAGATATGAAGAATACAGATTAACCCAGAGTTGGTAAAGCTCAAGCATTTTCATCTCACGTATGTGTAGGCTTCTGTGGCATATGAACTGAACTTTATTATTCTCTGACTAGAATGGGTAGGAACTGCTCTGCTTTGTACTTTCACACATGTTGCCCAGGCAGTTGTGAAGTGGACAGGAATTATGCAGACTGGGGTTCTTTGAGGACTAAGATTTTGATTTTCCTTAAATGAAGATTTGTTACATGGACGGGGAACCTGCAGCTCCTGTCATCCCTGACCATAATAGTCCTACTGATAAGTATATGCATTTGTTTCTGCTTCTTATATCAAACTTCAGTAGCAGGTATTTTTGTATTTATATGAACATTATGAAATATGGGTTTAGAAATTCATTTATTGCCCAAATAGAACTCTTCCACATCAGGCCCTGAATGAACATGGTGCTCAACATGTAGGTATAGCCAGAAGGGGAGGGCAGCACCAGACAGTACATTCCCAGTCTTCCCTATATGTAGATATTGATGTTACAGGACTTGAGATAATGCATAGGAATAAGTTTGAGCAAATAGGTTGAATGTTTTGTAAATAGATACTCATTAATTACATTTGTATCCCTATTGTTCCTTTAGGGCAGTGGTTTTCCACCAGTGTGCCATGGCACCCTGGGGTGCCTTGTATGATGGCCAGAGGTGCCGTAGGCAGCACTGGACTCTGTCCCTCTTTCCTTCCCTCCCTCCCTTGCATCACTGTCTTTCAAAGGCTTGTGTGGCTATTTGTCCAGCAGCCCTGTGTGCAATCTCCCCAGGCAAATGGTGCCTTTGGGACTGTCCGGGAGGTGGGGGGGGGCTGGTTGCCGGTAGCTGAGGTGGCCTCAGAGTAAGCAAGCAAGCAGTGAGGGAGCCCAGCCAGCCAGTCTGCCAGCCCTCACTGCTGGGAATGGAGAGACAAGTGGGAGGCTGAGCAGGCAGGCATTGCACTGGCTTCGCTATGTATAATGGCTGCCTGAGAGCTGATTGTCCAGCATTGAAGGGGAACCTTTCTGACATGCAGACCTGGCAGTGCCCACTGCTGCCTCCCAAGGTGAATAAGGGGCTGGCCTCACATTCACCTTTGGGCAGTCTCGGTTGGGCTTCTAAGAGTGGGGGAATCCTCTTCCCTGGTTCCTGTGGGGCAGCGTAAGGAGGCACCTCTCTTTGGGGCGGGGGCGGCTGCTCGGTGGTGGAAGCTGCTGCCCAGATGACTCCCAAGGAAAAGGGAGAGGAGAGGGGGGTGAGGGAACTCTCTACAAGGGAAGGTGTTCACAAAGGGGTGAGGGGCTGCCGGCTCTGCAGCCGGGTGACATAAGTGGGCTTCTGAGGCTCAGGGGAACCACAGAAAGTTGATCAAGGGAGACATGGAATCAAAAAGGTTGTAAACTTCTGCCCTAGGAGAACTAAGGGTATGAGTTACAGGTGGTTATTCATATCATACATCACCCGGGAGGTGACTTCAGTTGTTGGCACCCATCTGTCTCAAGAGACAATGGAGTGTGCCTCCAGGGGTGAAGTCAAACTGCTGTGTTGGCAACACCGAAGTGAGCTCCCCAGGCCACAAGCCTGGACAGTGTGTATGGAGGTCCTGGGCTGCCCAGAGGACAGGTGCCCCCTCTCAGCCTCACTGATGTGGTCCAAAGGAAAGCAGAGGAATATGCTTGGCACCAGCTTGTCTGCAGGAGTTGCCAGAAGGAAGCATACAAAGTCCCATCCAACTGTATTAGGGACTCTGCTCTGGATTTGTGTAGGGTTTTCTCCTTAGCCTTTTGTTTCTCCTGAGGATATCCTGCAAGGCAGCAGAGGTTTAGGATCAGAGCTTTCCTTCTCCTAGATCTAAGAGCCCCATGTGCCCCTCACTTCCCTCTACAGCACATGCAGAAACCGCCTTGAGACCCATCAGCTACCTCACCTACTTTAGCTGACCAATCAAAGCTGTTCCCGGGGTGTCGTACGCTGACTGCCACAGGTGAGAGCTGAGTACTGGGTGGCAGCTAAATGTGGACAAACTACCACAGAAGGAGCATGACGTGTCTCCTACCAGAGGTACTACCGCTCTCCTAACACCCCATACACCCCCGACTTCAATTGAATGATTGCAGTTGAATTGTAGGGTGATAATAATTTTAACGAAGTGAAAGTTGTATCCAATGTTAATCTTACTCAGAGCAGACCCATTGAAATTGATGGGCATTACTAACATAAGGTCCATTAATTTCAGTGTGCTTTCTCTAAGCAGAACCTTACCTGAAGTAAGGTTAGATGAGAGAGGATGGCTGCTAGCCAAGTGGATATTTCATCCTCCCTTGTCTATAAGCTTGCTCTGCTCTGCTGGTCATTGTGCTCACAATTCCAAAGGTTTGTATCCAACCAATATTTACTCAGAGTACACTCTTTGAAATGAATGACCTGAGGTTAGTCATGTTTATTAATTTCATTGTGTCTACTCAGAGTAGAACTATCACTGAATACAATCCAGAGAGGGTGCTCTTCCCATTTTTGATCATGGCAGCCATTGCCAAGGATGATGATTCCTCAGTTAGGGATTTTCTTTTCTCGTATCCAGGAAACATTCAAAATTCATAGCGCATTAGTGACATGTAAGGAATTATTGGTGCTCTTCTCTCATTATTTCTTTTAAGTCTTTACTGGGAAGGTTATCTACTTGCTGTCAGGGCCCTTCCTGATAAGTGAGCCATGATGTATTATTGTGTATCCCTTGCCTTTTTGCCCTTAGGTATGATTTCAGTAACAGAAAGACAAAGTGCAGACGAAATCCTTACGCAGCAAGCTTAGCTGGAGCCTGTCAGTCTGTGTCAAACTCCCCTGGCTACTTGAGTCTCTTAATCATTGAGCTCTTCTGCTGAGTGTTACATCCAGTGTTTAGTGTTAAAATCAAGTGAGCTATAAAAGGTGTAGGGGGGAAGAATCATCTTGGTGCTTCAAATTTTTTCAAGTCAAAATAGAATATCACCTTGTGCAAAATAGCCCTGTAGAGCTACAAACCAGTTGAGCCAAAGGCTATGCTATCTCTTTTTTTTTCTTTTCACTTTCAGATGCTTTCCTCTTTTTTTGCTGGTAAGCTCAGCAGGGAGAACTTTTGGTGATAATTTTTGTACATGCCTTACAGACTCTGGAGGTTTTAATGAAAGAACTGTTACTGAAGAATTGAAATATAATTGTTGTTCTTGGGTCCGGGGGTTAACTAGTTTTTGAAATGAAGTGGAAACGATCCAACTTTGAAAAATCACACTCGTCTGATTCTGCTTGCTCCATGTGCTTGATACAAGCAACTTCCAGAGGCCACAACAGTATATGTGTGTGAACTCATTTGTATCCCAGGAGGATTTCTGCGAATAGGGTTGTGGAGGATTGCAGCCAGAGAGAGTTTGAAGGGCTGAGGGAATAAGCAGTCCATTAACTTTGTGAATTCATACAGTTTTCTCTGTGCACTTCTTAAAACAGGGATCCAGAATAGCCACTCTCCATGGACCAGTTTGATGCCCACTTGACATTGTATGATATTAGCTGTTGTAAATTTACTTGCCGCAACTGCAACAAGACTGGGAGTACACTATAAATCAGGGCAGGGTGAGAGAGAAAGGTATTAAATTCAAAACACAGCATCTAGAAAGGTATAATCAGGTGCAATCAGGAGCATGCTTATAACGTACTCCCAATTTTTTCTTTGGGAAAGAATTGGGAGCTTGCTTTGGAATTTGGCATCACAGTTTCACAATCCCAGCACCTGACATCAGAGGATGGACAGATGGGCACTTTTTTTTCAACTATATCGCAGACCATAGGCCCTATAAGCCAGCAGTTCCATGCCTTGTTAGGGTTGATTTATATATTATATAAATATTATTATATTTATTTATTTATATATTATATATATTTCCTATGTAAAGATCTGTGCAGTAGAGACTGTCTTTGTTTTTGGATTATACATTTGTCACATTGAGTTAGGAATATTCTATATTAAATTGTCTGGCTTAGATTGCAATCCTATACACGCTTCCTTGGGAGTAAATATTGAACCCAATACGGCTTACTTCACTTGTCGAGTCCCATTTGAGGGGGTTTAGTTAGAGACTTTTTGTGAACCCTGAAGGATAAGGGCTCCCTAGAACACTGCAGGGACATTACAACATAGGTAACTATTAAGGCTTGGTCTTCAGCTGCATGTGCTTTCCTCTTTATTCAACTTATTTTGGTCACAGGAAAGATGATTAAGGAAGCTTTTATTTATTTTGGGAGGAGGAATATATCTTTGAATTATTACCTATAAAATTGTTTGGCTGGCAGTCCTTGCAGCATCAGCAATTTCACAGAAGCAAAATAACTCATCTAGATGTCAAAAGTCTTAACTTTCCCCCTGCTTTTTTCCTAATAAGTCTTCAGAGCTACAGATGTCCTAATAGGATCTTGCAAAAGAAGCTATGGATCTATAGGGAAGATGTTCTTAATTTGTGATCCTGTATATGATGGCAGGGGGTGGGGAGGTTTAGCCATAGAATGAGATAACTAAAGGCCAGGAGATGTGGTGATTCTGAGATAGAAATTGGACAAAGTAATATGGGAGAAACCCAGAAAGGCACTGTGTGTGTGTGTGTGTGTGTGTGTGTGTGTGTGTGTGGTAGCCATGCAGGTGTTTAGCACATTCCCTTCCGTTCCAGCTTATTTGTTGCTCTGGCTGTGAAGATACACCATTTTCACTGATAGCCTCCACCCACTACATTTCAACAGTATATGGTACTACACCAAATAGGTGGGCTGAAACTCTCTTCTTCAATGTCCCTTATCATGGGCTCTATGCTACTTTTGAATCAATGCCCCAAAATTGCAAGGGTTGACTCACTTTCTGTATGTTGCTATTTGAGGATCTGAATAAATTTGTAAATTGATGAAATTAGTAGAATTCAATCAAATTGAATGTGCAAGCAGAAAGTGTGTACCATAATTTTCGCTCCACAACACGCAGTTTTTTCCTCCTAGAAAGCAAGGGGAAATGTCTGTGCGTGTTATGGAGCGAATGCCTACGGATGGCGGGGGAATCTGCTGCAGTCGTGAGTAGTCTGTGGCTCGCTTTGAAACAGCAAAGCGGGTGTAAGCGGCTCCTGTCAGCGAGCAGAGCCGGGGAGGAGGGAGAGAAGCAGAGCGGGAGAGGAGAGGAGCTGCTTACACGAGTGTAAGCGGCTCCTGTCTGGTTGGCTGCTTTAAAACAACCCCGTGCTCTATATCCCTCTCTCCTCCCCACTAAGTAGCAGCAAAGCTTTTCAGCCAGCCGAGCCGGGGAGGAGGGAGAGAAGCAGAGCAGGGTTGGCTGCTTTAAAACAACCCCGTGCTCTCTGTCCCTGCCTGCAGTTTTTTGCTGTCCGATTTTGGGTTAGCCACTGTAGGGGCTGTGTGTGTGTGTGCGCTTGAGCTATCGTTCTCCTCCTCCTGCTTCCTGTTCACTCACCCAGCACCCCTGCGTTCTCCCAGCGGCCCTGCGACTTTAGGATTGATACTCTGTGTATCTCTGTGTGTGTGAGGGATCGTTCTCCTTCTCTTGCTTCCTGTTCACTCCCCCAGCGCCCCTGCGACTTTAGGACTGATACTCTGTGTGTCTGTGTGTGTGTGTGAGGGATCGTTCTCTTTCTCTCTCGCTTCCCGTTAACTCCCCCAGCGCCCCTGCGACTTCCAGCGCCCCTGCGACTTTAGGGCAACTTTAGCATGGATCCACATGGATCCTCAGGATTTTTGCATTGGGCCACCCCAAACTCACCGTCAGATCACATGTCTGTGGCCACAGCATGAACCACAAAAATCATACATCCACTGCTTCGTTTAGAATTTTTTTTTTCTTGTTTTCCTCCTCTAAAAACTATGTGCGTGTTATGGTCTGGTGCGTGTTATAGAGCGAAAAATACGGTATATTTATCTGTTAGCCCTTGGTGTTTTTTCAAAAGTACCCTAGACTCCATGTTAAAAGGGCAGAGAAGAAAGAATTTCAGCACACCTATGGGGTGTGATGTGATAAACTGTAATGATCGTGGGTGTGAGTTAGGCAAGCAAAAGATGAACGTGTATGATCTGTTGTTGCTGCCATAAAATAATTCCTCTTATATTGGCCTTTACAATTGGTATCGAACTTGCACAACTGCTGCTAGAATTCTGACAGTTTTTTAGCTTTTGCAGTGGGATTTTTGAAAGCAACATTGTGGAATAACCTTGTTGCAGGCAAGATTGGTGGCAAAACAACAAAAGAGAGATATATTTCTGTAGTAAGCAGTTTTGTTTTTTGATTGTCAGGTGTCTAGCAGAATGGACAATTTCAAACAACCCTCATATTTATGTGAATTACAAGTTAAAGCATTAAAAAAAATGCTTCCTTTGATAGAGCTTCTGGGGTTGGGGGGAGTATTGCTGCTCTTCATTTTATCCTGTGGTTCATCCTCACTCCAAATTATTGGCTTATCAATACAAAGACTGACATTTTTACCAACCTGATTTCATATCATGTTAGCAGATAAATCAGGCCCCACACTTAGATAAGTGTAGAAAATGTAAATGTAGATGTAATGCAGAATTATCTAATTAGACATACACATCTCAGTAATATAATATCTAGAGTGACCATGTTTCTGAACAGAAAGCATGTTATAGAAGCCTTGGCATTTTGAGGATGCTTTTAAATAGAGGATTTTCTTTTTTTTGCTTTTCAATTCTGGTTTCACATAAAACATAAACTGCCCTTAAACCAGCAGTTTCTCTCTAGATGATGTTATAATCAGTAAGTGGGGTTCCAACATTTAAGCTGCTAACACTTTCTAACATTATTTGGAGACTTTCTATTTTTAGGTATACAGGCCTGCTATCACTTCTATTACAAGTTATCATAATCAGCAAAGGGTTGCTTTTGCTGCCATATTGATTAACAGATGGTTGGTGTGGCCTTGGCAAAAATCTTAATTCAGACTATGGTAGTGCCTCTAACTTCCTTTTCATAGAAAACTTTTTAATTGCTAATATAAACTAAAAATGAATGGTCATCATTAATCAGGTCAAGGATTGTGGCTGCTGAATGTCACATCAAAAGTCCATCTTATCTAAGGAGAATGCAAAGTTAAAATCAACTTAGTTTGTCTGTTTTAATGGAAGCACACTATTCCAATTTCTATCATATATGCCTCCTTTCGCCCATTATTTTCTCCCTTCGGCTATTTATTTTCTTTGGTCCTTTTGCAGAAGTCACACCACATGTTTGGTGTGTGTTTTATCTGGTTCTCTGACCTTTCATTCCAATTAAAAATTGGAGAAAAGTTCTGGTTGTTGTGGCACAGAATGCTCCATGCACACTTTTATTCCCCTATAATGAAATCTCCCTTGATCACTTCTCTTCAAAAGCTGCAAAGGGCATAGGAGGGTACTTCTTTCACAGCCCCTTTTTGCAGTGTTCAGATTGAGCAGGGGGACATTGTGGAACACCACTGAGAGTCGAAAATGAACAAATGCCTTAGTTTAAGCAAGAGGACTATTTGTTGTCAGTCTGTCACATGATCTCTCCCTCCCTCCCTCCCTCCCTCCCTCTCTCTGTCTCTCCCCATCTACCTAGTGCTTTAAGATGAGTTCACCACTGGCATGTAAAGTTATTACTATTCACTCAGACTGGCACTAGTCCCTGGGATCTTGGGCAGCCTCAAGTTTCATTTGTTGTTGATGTTGTAGATTGAACTGGAGATCTGAATCCTTAGTTGTCAAGTAATTTACAGGTTGATTACTTGTTGTGTTCTGTGTTTGGCAAACCCACTTTCCTATAGTGATCTACTTACTGGAAAGCTCAGCCTTCATTCTCCTACACATCTCATTTTAGATAAAAGGCCCATGACATTTCAAGAATAGATTCAGGAATAGTTTTGGGGTGGGGTCTGAACATAAGAAGAGCCCTGCTGGATCAGACCAAAGGCCTATCTTAAAATGTCTTCCCTGCTTGTAATTATTTAATTTGTCATTATTGATGGCAGTGATTTGTGTTTGCTGGTTTGTTGATACTATCTTGAAATACTGTATGTAAAATGTACTCTTGATTTAGTTTGCCAAATTTTTATCCCACCCTTCCTCCTAAAGGAGCATAGGGGTGGCAAAACTTTGGATTTTGTTAAATTGTTGTTATTTATAGGATGATGTCATTAAACCAGAATCCAGCAGTGACCAGGACACCTTTTCCATAGGCTTCATTGTGGAATCAGAACAGGATATCTAGCAATGCGTATTTTCTTGTCATTCCTGTGGGTTATAAACAGTAATGTAGGAAGCTGATATGCACATTTAAAAAGTCTAGGCCAGCATTCTGTTCCCACAGCGGCCAAACATCTGCTTACAAGAAGGCATCCCATCTTACACTGCTACCTCAATCCCAGCTCATTTTGTTCAGCATTTCTGTTCCTTGGCAGCTTCCTCCACCCCCTTGGTATCATAGCTCCCTCACTCTTCAGTTCACCAACTTGTACTAGCCACCACGATTTCTCTCTTCTGGTGTTTATTGGCCTGGGTAACATCTGGGGAAGCATGAAACCTGAGTAATAATTCAAGTCTGCTTGAGATGGGAACAAAAAGCATTTTACTTCCTGCTATACCATTCAAGGACCTAGAGCCAGGGTGAGTATGGAGATGTAGGGAGCTTAACATTATAAGTCTGCATGGCATCTTTGAGTGTGCAAGACAGAGAAAGTTGAAAGCTAGAGGTTTCTTTCTACAGAAAGCAGATGGACAGAAGAAGTGTATCAGTAATGGAGACAGCATCTTTTGAGTGTCATGGGAATGTTTTCCATCAACTTTACTTGAAATGGCTGAAATCTTTAGATTAGCATGGCTCTGGAAAGATGGCCTCTAAGTGCTGCAGAAAACACACTAAGGCAGTTCTGGCTTTCCTAAATTTAGCTATACTAAATAGCCTGCAAGACTAGCTTTTCTTCTTACCTCTTCACAGGTCACCTAGGCAGCAGTATTCCTTTCAGTTTGGTATGTTACCTTCTTGAAACTGATCAATCCTCACACAACCCAATTGTGTTTATAGGCAAACCTTCCTCGCTCTGACAACTTTATCATCCTCCTTTCGTATTCTGTGCAGGAGTGCAAGTATTTCAAGGTTCATTATTTACCATCTACTGTATTTTAAATAATGCTATAGTCATGCAGCAGGTATGTTCCAGCTGCCAACTGAAAGGTTCTTGAAGCAAAGCCAGGATACAGAGTGCTGTGAAGTACACTTGATTGATGAAAGCCTTGACAGAGCCAGCTTCTCCTTTCCTGTTCCTCCTGAGATGTATTCATGGGATGTTTCCCTGCTGTACAGAGTAGTCCAATTAGCTGTACATTGCTTGCAGTAGTCATATCATTTGTCATGCTAATCGGATTCCCCGTAAAAAGCTATTAATTACTTGTTCCTGTACTATATGAACATAGATGCAATTACTTGTGATTTTGCACGCTGGAATGCTGTTTTTCCACAGTTCTCCTTGAGCTTACTGAGCACAGGCTTGCAAATGTGGTTGCCAGAAGTGGTCAAAAATCTAGGTGACTGTGTATGCCTGGGTGTCATGTATACTAGAACACAGGAAGTTGTCTTATATTGAGTGAGACCATTGGACCATTTAGCTCAGTACTGTCCGCTCTGACTTAACAGCAGTACCTCAAGTTTCAGACTGAGGCCTCTTCAAACCTTATCTGGAGAGTGACCCTTCCATATGCAAAGCAGATGCTCTACCCACAAACTACAGACCTTCCCCCAGTCAGATGCATGGGATATAAGCATGCTGTTGTTGTTGAAAAATATGGTTGGCATTTATCAATAATAATAACAATTTAGGAACCCTCTTGGACATTTTGTAGGGGAAAGAAATGAATGATTCTGAGACTTAAAAGAAATAACTCCACTGGAAGTGGTGATGATTGATGTTAGCATGAATTGAATATCTTAAATAATCATTTTTTTAATGTAATCGACAGATGAAAAATCAGAAGGTTTTTTGTATCATTCTCTAATGTATATTTTACTTTTTACTTTTTCTTTATTATTTTATTTCTCTCATTCACTTTTCTCTGTTTCATTTTCCTTTTTTGGGGGGTGCCCTTTGTTTTTCTTCTTTTTCTCTTTTCTTTGTAGTCCTATGACTGGGGCCTTTATTAAGGGCCAGAGACTGTATAATCATGGGGGTGGGGGTGGGTGGTTGATAGAGGACCCTTGGTGAGAGACAGAGAATGTTGGTCTTCCAGCGTGAGAAGCTGGGAGGAGAAAGATCCCAGGTGAGAGCTGGGATGAACTGCCATAGATTATTTAATAGTGAAAGGCCTAGGTAAAGAGGAATGTTTTTGCCTGGTGCCTAATGACATGTAATGACAGTGCTAGGTGAGCATCTCTGCGGAGAACATTCCACAGTTGGGGAGCTACCATAGAAAAGGACTGTTCTCGTGTTGCCACCCTCTGAATCTCTCAGGTAGGAGAAGGTCCTCAGATCACAAAGTGCAGGTTCTGACTCAGTTTGTATGAGGAGAGGCAGTCTTTAAGGTATTGAGGTCGTGAGCTGTGTATGGCTTTATAGGTCAACACTAGGAATTTGAATCAGGCCTGGAAACTAATTGGCAGCCAGTGCAGTCGAGCCAGGATTAGTGTTATATTTTCAAACCATCTTGTTCTATTGAGCTGTCTGGCCATTGAATTTTGCACCAGCTGAAGTTTCCAAACCATCTTCAGAGTCAGCCCCACATACAACGCATAGCAGTAATCCAAAGCATTAAAAAACCCCACATGATTTGAGGTTATATATTTCAACTACTAACAGCACACTTCTTCACCATTCTCTTGTAGTATATATGAGAAAATCCTTCGTTTGCAGACTTTGTGGTACTCTAATTGATACCCTCTTTTTCTGCTGTGTGCTTTCCAGAAATATCTCCAATTTGTAAAACTTCTGCCTTAGAGTTTATGTCTTTTGTAGTAGGAGAATCAACATTCAATATCTTAGTTCTAGTTTCAACAAGAGCATAGTCACATTCTTGTTCTTCAATTTCTTTCTGTATATGAAGGTTTTTCAGGTAGAACTATAGCTCATTAGAAAAATTAATACATTTTCTTAAAAAAAGATTAAAGTGTGACTGAAACTGCACTTAATTTTAAAACTTACAGTGTGTGTGTGTGTGTGTGTGTGTGTGTGTGAGAGAGAGAGAGAGAGAGAGAGACAGACAGACAGACAGACAGACAGACAGACATAACCTCTAATCAACTCAGTGGTCTGTTTCATATATACACAAAAAACCCCAATTCTAATGTATGAATACCCATTTTAGGGAAGTTTTTAATGTTTGATGTTTCATCATGTTTTTAATATTCTGTTAGGAGCCGCCCAGAGTGACTGGGGCACAACCTTGTCAGATGAGCAGTATACAATTATTATTATTATTATTATTATTATTATTATTATTATTATTATTACTACTACTACTACTACAAAATGATAACATCCTTCAATATATAAAGTAAAAGTAAAATGTTATCAAAAATTAATAAGATATAACAAAAGCTAATATTTATAAAACTACTCCACAAAGGTCAGTATTGCACTCCTCTGAGGTCTGCACAATAGGCTGCTGTCTAGCACCAGCCCTGGGGAGGACAGCTGGGTAGACATGGGTTTGTCATGTTTTGATAAAAGATTCCTCATGCCACCCTTAAGAAGGAAGAGAGGTTTCTACTAGGGGTTGTGTTTACTCCTGAGCTATAGAAGAAACTGCTGAGAAATCCTTAATGGCTGCCTGATCTTATTTAAAGTGAATTTGGGCAGTTGGGGTGGGGACAGAGAAAACTATGTCCAACTTATTTGGGTGGAGCTTTTAATGACTCCAAATGATAAAGAGTCTCACTTCATAACATGACTACTTTATCCTGATGCAGTAGTTAAGATAAGGAAGTGTTAAGATGTCTATACAGTGGTACCTCTGGTTACTACCTTAATTCGTTTTGGAGGTCCATTCTTAACCTGAAACCGTTCTTAACCTGAGGTACCACTTTAGCTAATGGGGCCTCCCGCTGCTGCCATGTGATTTCTGTTCTCATCCTGAGGTAAAGTTCTTAACCCAAGGTACTACTACCGGGTTAGCCGAGTCTGTAACCCGAGGTGTTTGTAACCAGAAGTACCACTGCATTGATGTGAATATGTATATGTATATTCATACTTCCTGGAGGTTTTGAGTTGAAGGGTTGATTTAGAATTCTGAACTCAGATTTTTTTTGGGAGGGTAGGGGGAATATTATTATTATTATTATTATTGTTGTTGTTGTTGTTGTTGTTGTTGTTGTTGTTGTTGTTGTTGTTGTTATTTTATTTATACCCCGCTCTCCCTGGCCAGAGCCAGGCTCAGAGTGGCTAACACCAGTAAAATTACAGTAAAAACAAAATAGGGGAAAAAATTGCTGCAGTGCGTAGCAAGAGTGAGGGAAAGCATATTAAAAAAAAATTCACTGGAGAATATGCCTAAATATTAGTATACAAATATTTGTTTCTTAATTCCTTCAAGGCAAACTATCACCTTTCTCCTGTGTTTATGGTCTGCTTTATTGCATATATAGTATTTTTGTTGGAGGTGACATGAATAACAGCTGCCAAAACTTATTGTTGACTGTGAAACAAGGTCTGTTTTGAAAAACAGACAGTTTAATAAACAACAAGTTTTAACAGGGAAGTATGTGTTCCTAAAATCCCATTACCACTTACAGCTGACAATCTTAGATGGGGAGTTTTTTTTCCTTTCAAATTCTTTCTCTAAAAGAATGAATATCAATTGTCAGTAAACACACAGAAAATAGTTAAAGGCTCAGACAAGTTTCTGGTAATTACTGTAAAGCAGATTTATGTTTTCCTGGATAACCACTTTTTGCATTCTCATATCCATATTGCTGCATTGCTTTATTATTATAGCATTTGCTGTGCTGATAGCAAAAAGTTGAGTTGTGGGATCCTGGAAGAGAAGTTAATGATGGACAGAGAAGTGCAGAAATGTTGAGATTATTACACATAAGCCTGATTCAGATGAATGCTTGCAACTTCATAAAATAGGATTTATGAAACCATAAGCAAGTGTTGGGGCCGAGGTCTCCTACTACCCCCTGGTATGCCAATTTTGGCATGAAGATCATGGCTCATATTAAGCCAAAGTTGCCTATTCTGTCTGAATCAGGGAGCTCTTGTTTAAAATCATCAATCTAACAAACCAGAAAAATCCAAAGCCAGAACGTTGGAACAGGAAGAGAGGGCCCTTTGTTCAGTCCCTTGTTCGTGAATCTCTAAATTTAAAGCAATCTTTAAAAAATTCAACACCATATATGGCTCAATGCCTGTGATCAGGAACTAATCTTAAAGGGGAAAACAAACAAACTGTTCAGGTTCTGATTGGATGTATGATCACAAAATGTGATGATATGCACGTGGAGTTATAAAATGGTGAGAATGGAATAAACCCTCAGGAACTAATCTAGTCCCCTCCCTCTGTATGCTGTTTTTGTTTTTAGTTGTTGGTAGTTTATTTTTTAATTTTCCTTGTGTTTTTTTACATGTTCCTTTTGAATCATTTGTCAGGATACAAATAAAAACAAAAAGTTGACAACAGACCTAGAAAGCTTTTCTGCCTTTGCATAGAGGAAGCCATTTTAAGAGAAGTGCGTACACCAGGCAGCCTGGAGTGGGAAGAGCAAAGAATTACAATTTTGCAGTATTTGTGCTGCAACATTTAGTCATGAGAATTTAAGCCATTTATGGAGAAACTCCAAAATGCTGGGGGGTGTTTTAGATGGGGCTACCGCTTTTATCTGATTGTTCTCTCAGGCGGAATGTAACACCAAGCCTCCACCCACAAGGAGGTGAGGCATGTTTTGCCTCAATCTCAGTCTAACCATCCCAGGTGATTTTGAGCAAGCTACCTCACACATAGAATCTTCAGAAGAAGAATTTGACCTAGGCTGGCAAAAGAAGCGGGGAGCTCAAAAAGCATCTATAAGGCACCACTTTGAATGCATCAAAATGAATTATATTGCTGGACTAGGTAGAGGGCGCTGCCTTGGCAGCCAGCAGGCCGCTTAACTCTTTAAAGAAAGAAAACTTTTGCTAAGAAAAGCCCTTCTCCCCCACCAGCCTTCAGAAGAGTTCCCCGCAGGGCTGCCTAGGCTGCCTAGGCTGCGCCCCTCGCGCGGGGCAGCAGGCTGCTATCCGCAGCTTGGAGAGCCCTGCTATCCGCAGCCTAGGCAGCCCTGGGGAACTCTTCTGAAGCCCTGGGGAACTCTTCTGAAGGCTGGCGGCGGGAGAAGGGCTTTTCTTCCCACCGCCAGCCTTCAGAAGGCTCTTCTGAAGGCTGGCGGTGGGGAGAAAAGTCCTTCTCCCCCCGCCAGCCTTCAGAAGAGGTCCGGGGACAGACTGTCCCCGGACCTGATCTGAAGGCGGTCTCCATAGGAACGCATTAATTGATTTTCAATGCATTCCTATGGGAAACCGTGCTTCGCAAGACGAAAAACTCGCAAGAAGAAAAAACTTGCGGAACGAATTATTTTCGTCTTGCGAGGCACCACTGTACAGGTGTTTTGAATATTTTATAAAATATGAATATTTATTTTATTTTTTAATTTGGAGCTCAAAAAATAGGAGTCATCTTATACATGGGGGCGTCTTATACATGGAAAAATACGGCACTTAATGAATCTTACAAGCACAGGATGAGTGAAAGACACAGATTTAAAATTTCAGTGGCCCCTTATATGGCATTTGAAACATGGAATGGTGTTAAGTATTGAAGGGGATCTCGTTCCCCTTCTAAACGATTCTCAAAAGTAGTTTTCACCATGGCAGCATATGCCGCTACACTCCATTAGATGCTCACTATTAGCGATGTTCTTGACGCAAACTGCATTGTTTGCCTCCATGCTGCCATATGCAACAACAATTCAATAATGAATAATGGATGCTACTGGAAAAATAAAGATACTCAGATTAAATGTCAACAGGTTAAATTATCCTGTTAAAAGATGCAGGGTAGAAATGTCACTCAAGAGGGGAAAACCACTGATTATATGTTTGCAAGAGACGCACTGCAAAAGACAATTAGATGCGCTCCTGTGCCTGAAAGGCCTTGCCATCTAGATCTCTTCAACAGGATTATCATCTCTCCTCTTAGAGTCATAGAATCATAGAGTTGGAAGAGACCACAAGGGCCATCAAGTCCAACCCCCTGCGAAGCAGGAAACACTATCAGAGCACTCCTGACATATGGTTGTCAAGCCTCTGCTTAAAGACCTCCAAAGAAGGAGACTCCACCACACTCCTTGGCAGCAAATTCCACTGTCGAACAGCTCTTACTGTCAGGAAGTTCTTCCTAATGTTTAGGTGGAATCTTCTTTCTTGTAGTTTGGAACCATTGCTCCGTGTCCGCTTCTCTGGAGCAGCAGAAACAACCTTTCTCCCTCCTCTATGTGACATCCTTTTATATATTTGAACATGGCTATCATATCACCCCTTAACCTCCTCTTCTCCAGGTTAAACATGCCCAGCTGCCTTAGCCGTTCCTCATAAGGCATCGTTTCCAGGCCTTTGACCATTTTGGTTGCCCTCCTCTGGACACGTTCCAGTTTGTCAGTGTCCTTCTTGAACTGTGGTGCCCAGAACTGGACACAGTACTCCAGATGAGGTCTGACCAGAGCAGAATACAGTGGCACTATTACTTCCCTTGATCTAGATGCTATACTCCTATTGATGCAGCCCAGAATTGCATTGGCTTTTTTAGCTGCTGCGTCACACTGTTGGCTCATGTCAAGTTTGTGGTCAACCAGGACTCCTAGATCCTTTTCACATGTACTGCTCTCAAGCCAGGTGTCACCCATCTTGTATTTGTGCCTCTCATTGTTTTTGCCCAAGTGCAATACTTTACATTTCTCCCTGTTAAAATTCATCTTGTTTGTTTTGGCCCAGTTCTCTAATCTGTCAAGGTCGTTTTAAAGTGTGATCCTGTCCTCTGGGGTGTTAGCCACCCCTCCCAGTTTGGTGTCATCTGCAGATTTGATCAGGATGCCCTTGAGTCCATCATCCAAGTCGTTGATAAAGATGTTGAATAAGACCGGGCCCAAGACAGAACCCTGTGGCACCCCACTAGTCACTCTTCTCCAGGATGAAGAGGAACCATTGATGAACACCCTTTGGGTTCGGTCAGTCAGCCAGTTACAAATCCACTGAGTGGTCAAGACCACATTTTACCAGCTTCTTTACAAGAATATCATGGGGCACCTTGTCAAATGCCTTGCTGAAATCAAGGTAGGCTACATCCACTGCGTTCCCTTCATCTACCAGGTTTGTAATTCTGTCCAAAAACGAGATCAGGTTAGTCTGACATGACTTATTTTTCAGAAATCCATGCTGACTATTGGTGATCACAGCATTCCTTTCTAGGTGCTCACAGACTGTTTGCTTAATGATCTGCTCCAGAATCTTCCCTGGTATTGATGTCAGACTGACTGGGCGGTAATTATTTGGGTCCTCTCTTTTCCCCTTTTTGAAAATAGGGACATTTGCCCTCCTCCAGTCTGCCGGGACTTCGCCTGTTCTCCAGGAATTCTCAAAGATTACTGCCAGTGGTTCTGAGATCACATCTGCCAGTTCTTTTAATACTCTTGGATGCAGTTCATCTGGCCCTGGAGACTTGAATACATCTAGACTAGCCAAGTATTCTTGTACTATCTCCTTAGTTATTCTGGGCTGTGTCTCCTCTGCTGAATCATTTGCTCCAAATTCTTCAGGTCGGGCATTGTTTTCTTTATCGGAGAAGACTGAGGCAAAGAAGGCATTGAGGAGTTCAGCCCTTTCTGTGTCCCCTGTTTGTATCTCACCATCTTCTCCTCTGAGTGACCCCACAGTTTCTTTGTTCTTCCTTTTGCTACGAACATACCCATAAAAGCCTTTTTTGTTGCTTTTAACCTCTCTAGCAAGCCTGAGTTCATTCTGTGCCTTAGCTTTTCTGACTTTGTGTCTACACGTGCTGGCTATTTGGTGGTTTCCCCCCTTTTCCATTTTTTGTGCACATCCTTTTTTAATCTTAACTCAGTTAAAAGTTCTTTAGATCGCCACCCTGGCTTCTTTAGGCACCTTCCATGTTTCCGTCTCATTGGTATTGCCTGAAATTGTGCTTTTACTATCTCCCTCTTAACAAACTCCCAGCCATCATGAACTCCCTTTCCTTTTAGTATTACTGTCCATGGGATCTCACCCAGCACTTCCCTAAGTTTTATGAAGTCGGCTTTCTTAAAGTCAAGAAATTGAGTCCTAGTATGCTTGGCTGCTCCTTTCCGCTGTATAGTAAACTTCAGAAGAGCATGATCACTCGCGCCTAATGATCCTTCCACTTCTACCCCACTAACCAGGTCATCAACATTGGTTAGGACCAGATCTAAAATGGCTGTTCCTCTTGTTGCTTCTCTCACTTTCTAGACAATGAAGTTGTCTGCAAGGCCAGTGAGGAATCTGTTTGACCTTATGCTCTTGGCTGAGTTTGACATCCAACAAATATCCGGGTAATTGAAGTCCCCCATTACTACTATCTCCCTTCCTTTTGCATGCTTGGCCATCTGTTTCAGGAAGGCATCATCTATGTCCTCCGTTTGGCTTGGGGATCTATAGTAAACTCCCACAATGAAGTCACTGTTATTCTTCTCTCCCTTAATTTTGACCCAAATGCTCTCACTTTGGCTTTGAGGTTCTAAATCTTGGATCTCTTCACAGGTATACACATCCCTGACATATAACGCCACTCTTCCTCCTTTCTTGTGTGGTCTGTTTCTCTGAAATACAGTGGTGCCTCGCAAGACGAAAAGAATCCGTTCTGCAAGTCTCTTCGTCTAGCGGTTTTTTCGTCTTGCGAAGCAAGCCCATTAACGGATTAGCGCTATTAACGCTATTAGCGGCTTTTAGCGGCTTAGCAGATAAGCGGCTTAGTGGCTTAGAAAAGGGGGGGAAGGGGGGGAAACCGCAGGAACTCGCAAGACATTTTCGTCTTGCGAAGCAAGCCCATAGGAAATTTGTTTTGCAAAGCACCTCCAAAACGGAAAACTCTTTCGTCTAGCGAGTTTTCCGTCTTGCGAGGCATTCGTCTTGCTGGGCACCACTGTAGACTGTATCCCTCCATTATTACATTCCAATTGTGGGACTTATCCCACCAGGTTTCAGTGATGCCTATTATGTCATATTTAGTTTGCTGTACCAAGAGCTCAAGCTCATCTTGTTTATTTCCCATGCTTTGCGCATTAGTGTACAGACATTGAAGTCCATTAATCATTCCCCCGTGTCTCTTATTTAAGGATTTTTTCCTCCCACCACTAGGTCTGCGTGCTGTTTGCTCCATTTGGTCTATGATCATCTTCATCAATTGATAGACTCCTACATTCAGGAGCACTGTCTCCCTCCCCCACATTTGTCAGTTTAAAGCCCTCCTGATGAGGTTTCTGAGATTTTTGGCAAAAACATTCCTCCCAACCGTTGTGAGGTGCAGCCCATCGCTTGCCAGAAGTCCATCTTCAAGAAACTGCAGTCCGTGATCTAAGAATCCAAACCGTTCCTGTTTACACCATTTGCGAAGCCAGCTGTTCACTTCCACTATTTTTCCCTCTCTCCCTGGGCCACGTCGTTCAACTGGGAGGACAGATGAGATGACAATTTGTGCATTTAATTGCTTCAATTTCCTGCCCAGAGCCTCGTAGTCTCTTTTGATCTTCTGGAGGCTATTGCTTGCAGTGTCATTGGTTCCCACATGAACCAAGAGGAAGGGGTATTTGTCAGTGGGTTTTATGATTCCTTGCAGTCGTTCAGTTACATCTTGGATCTTAGGCCCGGGGAGACAGCACACTTCCCGAGACATCTTGTCAGGCCCACAGATCACTGCTTCTGTTCCCCTCAGTAGGGAATCCCCTATCACTACTACACGCCTCCTCTTAGGTTTGGTCGGGGTTCTTCCGTGAACTGTCCGTTCCAAGGTCGCCTGCACATTCCCTGAGGACTGACTTTGCTGCTCGTCTTCATATAGCTGATCAACTGTAATGAGGGAGAGATCCTCAAATGGAGTCTGCTCTTCATCTTCCATGCTAGGGGAGAGGACCTCAAAGCGATTGTGTATTTCTAAACAATCAGAGCGAACCCTGGGCCTCCTACTTCTTTGAGTCACGTTTCTCCGTATATCTGGCTCCTGTGTTGGTGAACTAGCCTCCTTCTCATGGGAGTCTCCTGTCTCCTCCTTGGTGGAGACGGTGTGCTCTGTTGCTTCCAAGAAGAGCTCCAGCTCTCTAATTCTTTGGAGCGTAGCTACACGTTCCTCCAGTTGCTGGACTTTGTCTTCTAAGAGGGCAATCAACATGCAATTGCTGCAGGTAAAGCTGCCTGCAACCTTTGGCAAGATGGCAAACATTGCGCAGGAACCGCAGGCGACCCTCCATCTTGAGAACGTGTCGTTGGGGGTGGCTACAGCGGTCCTCCATCATAAGAAGCGTGAAGACAGGACAAATAACTCCCCCCCCCAAAAAACCCTAGGTCTCCCCCAACAAACGTTTGAGACTAGCTCCCCTAAATATAAAAGATGGATCTTGTTCCTATCTGCTCTCATGCAGCATTTAGAGAAGCGGGAAATAGCCTGAACTGGAGTGGATGGGTACAAGCTGGTTTATATAGACCGTGAGATCTTTCTGAGAAAGGCTTCTCCTTACAGAGAGAGCAGATCTTGGCCAAACTTCCTACCCTTAATTGTTCTTGATTTCACTTTAGCCGATTGATGAGCTTCTTACCAAACTCTGAAGTTGCACCTCAAGCAAATAGAAAACTGACTGAGATAGAAAGCATTGTTATTAGTACTCCACCATCCTCTAGCGCAGAGGTTTTCAACCTGTTTGAGTCCACAGTTCCCTTGACCAACTACATTCTCCCTGCAGCTCCCCTGTAGAAAGTTTGCTGCATGGCCCTATACCTATTTGCTCAGACTTCTTCAACTGAGTTGCATAAGGTTCACTCTTACCGTACAACAGATTGCAGCCTTTTTTAAAGTCAATTGTAGGGAAGCAATAAATAAATAAATACATTTTGCAATCCACAAGAGCTCCTTGCAAGATAGAAGGTGGATGGAGGGGTCGGACAGCAGTTTGCGCCAAGCAGGGGCTTTTTGGGAAACAGCTACCGTATTATGTGGCAATGGTCCTGTTTTCCTCTGTTCACAATAGTCATACCAGAATCTGATTCCCCTAATTGCATGTTTACGTGGTGCAAAGTGGTCCCACTTGCCATTTTGGAGCTCTGGATTTTCAAATATTTCCATCATTTGGTAATTAACTAAATTCAAAATTTTAATTATAGCTTTAGTTTTTATATGAATCCAGACAGGCTTGCAGCAGTGGGTGCTGATGGTGTAGGTTACGAGTACTATATGAGGAGATAATTTTCTGCAGGTGCCCCTTTCTCCAATGTTAGATTTGATGACCTGGGAAGGGCCTTTCCTGTAGTAGCACCCTATTTAGGTGAGGCTTCCTCCAGAAATATTTGGTGCCATTTCTTCTGTTTTCATGGTACAAAGTTAAAACTTTCACTCTACCAAGCCTTTGATGGATAAATGTTTTTGTTAGTCTTGCTGCTATTCCCTTTTTATATGACATTTCTTTGATATTTGGATCTGATGGTTCTGTTGGTTGAAAACTGCCTTGAAGACTGAAGAGCAGGAACATGGAGTATGACTCTCTTTAACTAAATGAATAAAGATAATTTTGTTGGCTGCTATAAAGTTTAGAAATGGCAAGATGTCGATGTCTCTGTACGAGCAGATGTTAATACAGCTTGATTTTAAAAAGAAAAACCTCACTCTGATAGAAAATGTGTCATTTTTAGGAATATGAATCAGGTTAACTTTGAATATTTAAAATTTTGACGTGTGAGCTTTTAACAATTCAGTTTGGGGCTAGTTTTATATTTTTTTTACCAAGGTATTGTTTTAAGAGGCCCTTAGCAGGATACCCTAAGGACTGCCTGATCCCTTATAGTCCTGCCTGATCATGGAAAGTCATACTTAGTGGTCCCTCATGACTAATACCCATCATGAACCTTCTGTTCAGTATTGTGGGAGCAATTTTTTGGAACTCCCTTCCAAGTGAGGTCCAACAGGCCTGCTTGGTGTTGATTTTCCAGCACCCACTGAAGACTCTTTTAAGAACATAAGAAGGGCCTGCTGGATAAAGCCAGTGGTCGAACTAGTCCAGCATCCAGTTCTCACTGGCCAACCAGATGCCTACGGGTAACCTGTAAACAGGAGTTGAACAAAAAAGCACTCTCCATTTGTGGATTTCAGCAAACTGCTATGCAGAAGCATTCCTGCCTCCCAACTTTTTTAGGCAGAGCATAGCCACCATTTATTACCACAGGCATTTTAACTAATTCTAGTTAAAATCTAGTCTAATTCTAGTTAAAATCTAGTCTAATTCTTCATTTTAACCAATTTCTACCTTAACTGTATGTAACGTATTTCTTGTACTCCGCTTCCAGACTATTCTAGTTAACTAATATATATAAATTGTTTAAATAAACAGGCGTTGTGTAAGATCTAAGTGGAACCAAAAGACAGTACTCTGGCAGCTGTATCTGGTGATGTTGGGACAGAGTTGACTCTGGGGAACCTTCAGTTTGTAAAGCATGCATTCCAGCACCAAGAAGAAACCAGTGTTTTTTCAAAATGCCATTAATCCAAAAAAAAAATTTGTAATATGGAGCTGTGCAGAGAGGTTTCAGTCTTCAAAACACACATTCTTGGCTGATAGTCACATCTGGGAGAGGCTTTCACAGCATGAGAATTCGTTGAAGATCCTTTCACTGCTTCTCCAAGCATGAAGTGTCATTTTGCAAGAGGTGGCAGAGATCACCGCTTTAATAACTATTGTTAATTCATGTCACTGGAAAACCTGCTGCAGAGCCACACTTGCAGACAAGCTTGTGCTTGCTTAAGAGGCACTGTTTGAATTAAATTCTTTATTTTCACCCCAGGAGTAATAAACTATATCTACAGTTTTCAAATCAGCATTATGAGAATTGTGACAGTTTTGTTTATGGCCCATTTTTAGTACCAGATGCAGTAGGTGCTGTTTGGGGCATCAGTTCATCCTCTTCCATGAGCATTGCATTGCTTCTCCTTGCCCACCAGGAATCATAGTACGTTGTAAATAAAATAATATTCCTAATAGAAACGAGTTTGCCATTAAAACACCTTGGCACTGAGAATGGTAGTAAGTGGCAATAGGTCTCCTGCATGCTGCATGCATTTATAAGGATAGGAAGCTCCCTTATAATAGACCATTCATCCCTGTAGCTCACTGTTTGTCTATGTTGACTGGCAGTGGCTCTCCAGGGCTTCAAACAAGGGCTGATTCCCAGCCCTACCTAAAGATGCTGGGGATCTTTTTGTATGCAAACCAGTTCCTCTAATGCTGAGTCCTCTACAGCACTTCCCCTGTTCAGGTGTCTTCAGTATTTTTAACATATGTATATAGATGTTATTGTAAGAAAGTACCTACTCATACTAGAGATGCCTTCACTAGATGTCAGAAGCTGGAGGCTCAGAAGCTAGATGTCAGAAGCTGGAGGCTCATGACCAACTTGTCCTGCTGAGAGGTGCCATTGACCCTCTAATACAGGGGTGTCAAACTCAAATTCATCAGGGGCCGCGGCGCCGCTAGAGGGCAGACGTTCTCTGGCTTGTAGGCTGCCGCACATGTGCTGAAGAGGCGGCTTTCTTGTGTCAAAAAAAAAAAGCGAGAATAAAAGATGAAGGCTGGCGGCTGGCGGCGGCTACACGGGCCACATGACGAGGTCTGGCAGACCGAATTCGGCCCGCGGGCCTTGTGTTTGACACCCATGCTCTAATATCTAACCCAGAGGCAAAAGTGAGGCAGGGATAATGGAATTTTGTGGAAAACAAACTTGCTTGAGAGGCTTCTCTATGTTTACATGGTGTAATATAGAATAGCTGCACATTAATGAAACCGAGCAATCCTGTTTGTTACTACAGTGGTACCTTGGGTTACATACGCTTCAGGTTACACACACTTCAGGTTACAGACTCCAGTAACCCAGAAATAGTACCTCGGGTTAAGAACTTTGCTTCAGGATGAGAACAGAAATCGTGCTCTGGCGGCGCAGCAGCAGGAGGCCCCATAGGCTAAAGTGGTGCTTTAGGTTAAGAACAGTTTCAGGTTAAGAATGGACCTCCGGAACGAATTAAGTACTTAACCTGAGGTACCACTGTATAACAAATAGTACAGTGTGTACCCCCAGCAGCAAGGTAGACACAATTGTTTTCCTTAGCACATATATTTGGGGAGGCACATCTTCAAGAGAACACCGGAGATACATCAGGTTGTCATTGTTAGGATATTGATGTTCCGTTCCACCTAAACAGATGTGTGGAGTTGTTGTATGTCACATGTCTGTTAAATTTCAATTCAGTAGGTAAGGACATGACATGTTAAGACTGAATCTTCAGTTGAACTTATAAAGTATCCATGTCCAAAGACGGGGCAACATGAACCTTCATGCACAATGGAAGTTTTTGGCAGAACTGGGAGTAGAACCCTATCGAAGAATTCTCCCTCCTGCAAGTTTACAGTCATGTGAAAATCAGAGTTGGGTCACCCTCACAATCACATTCCTGCTTCTCCACACCTGGGAGCACATCAGTAGAGGAGAGTTTACAAGTATAAGTTTCCTCTGTGATTCTTACTCAACAAGTATAAGTTTCCCCTGTGATGTGGAACCAGGTGCTGTAATTCATTTGGGGAGGGGGGGAGCTTATATGCCCGCATGCATAGACAATTAGAGCATGGTAGTGGGGGGGGGTTGCCCCACTCTCCCATTCATTTGAGGGGGAACAGCCATATTAGGTGATAGAAATTGACGGTTCCTATTAATATACATGTAATTCTGGCTAAGATGCCCATTTCTTAACTGGTGAAAATAATTGTCCTGAATGTAACAGTAAAATTTGGACAGAGTTTGCAATTCTGGTTTGAAGGGCAAACACAAACCATTGTTGGCAGCTTGGATGGAATGGGAAGTGATACCTCGGTGCTGAAGAGAAAGTAGTTCATTGAACCTATGCAATTGAGAGTAGAGGGGAAAAGGGAGTATGTGAGGCCCTAAGATGCTTTAGAAGATTAAATACTAAGACTGTTGTATTTTAAATCCACTGACATTTTCTTTATGTGTTCCCTTTCTAATAAATATGTGCTTTAAATACTTGACTAATTCTTGGCAATATATGATGTTCAACCATTCACATGACCAGCCCTGTGCTTTGTGACAGTAATTGGCTTCCTGAAAAGGAAAAACAAAACATGCTATCAGAGCACTGTCTTCTTCTCTCTCCTATAAAGCAAAATAAAAGTTTGATACATATATATATTCGATTCTTAGGTTTCGTATGTGGAGTGAAAAATGAACAGCATGTATTTTACACACTGTGTGGGAGAAACGCTATTTAAACGGTGCCTGAGCTACTAAACATAACACTAACATCGGATCACTGGATCTAATCCAGTTTATTTTAAAAGGTCATACTGAAGAACTAAGCCATCTGTCCAGTGTAGAACTGAAAGGCATTTAAAGTGTTGCATTTCTGCATTCTCTTTGGGGACAAGTTTATATGTGAGAAAGGGGGAGAGATGCCATGTTACCTGTTTAGAAAGCTGCAGCTTCTGAAATAGTCCTTAACTTTTGATTCCTGATCTTTCTCTGTACTACTCCCAGCCCTCCACAAAATGAATTGGTAGATTCTACACTTTGGCCAAATATAAGCCTTCTGAAGTACCTTCTGCCTGCTAGGTGGTGCCATTCACGTAAAAGCTATCCTATCAGGTATTTTTTAGATAGATAGATAGGGCATCCAGTTCTGCTCTGCATTAATGGAGGCAGCCCCCACGACAGCGTGAGATCGTTGGCAAAGGAAAAACAAGGATGATAGAGGGTAATTATCCTTGCAAATTCCCCCCAGAGACGTGGGGAACGGACTTCACTCACAGTTTGTCTTGGTACTTGGCTCTCACTCTGGCATGGAATGCGGGGGGCAGGGAGGCGCTGAGTTCAAAAGCACTTCACCTGCTGAAAACCCTCCAATGCTGCTATTAAGAAGCAGAGGTTCTCCTGTTATTTAGAGCTTAATTGGACCAAAATACAGGCATTTGCTAGAAGAGATGAGATCACAAACTGTGGAACAAACCAACTGCAAGGACTTTAAAGTTTGAACTTCAGAAAAGACTTCATTCAGAGCAAAGGACAGTGAGGGGGAAAGGAGCCTACAGTTTCTTTGTTTAAAGTTTTATTCTCTACATTTATGATTTGGCAACCCTCCTCTGAATGTTAGTTCAAATTATATTTGTACAAGCAAGGATGGAAGAAATTGGATTATAAATGTGGAATATAACATCAAACGGAACTGATGGGTAAAAGGAGGGGGCTCTGTTTTGCAAAAGGTTTATGATGGAAACTTAGAGCTGACTCTTCCCCATCCTTTATTATTTACGAAGTGAACTGAATAATACTAAGAGGACTTGGAATTGAATTTAATTGGAAGTATAATTGCTCATATATCTTCAGTTGGAAGGAAGGATGAAAGGAGTCTGTCAACTGCCAGGGAACTGATAAAGTTCTTTATAGAGTCATCTGCATTTCGACAGACCACTCTTCTTCCCAGGAAAAATGGTGACAACAGGTAGTATTTACTGGGACAGGGTGACTTTTACAGCTGTTGTTAAAGTTGCAAAACAGTGAAGCACAGGACTGAGTGATGGAGAAATATCTGGAACAACAATGGGATATCAGCTCCGCCCAAGGCATGATGGATAACAGCAACAACCGGGAGAAAGAAAGACATAACATCTTACAAGGACAGGGAGAAACACCATGGACAAAATAATTGCTCCACACAGGAAGAACAAGGATATAGTCACTTGTAGTTTTATAAATCATTTAATGTGTCAACATGAATTGAAGTTATTAATATTGCATTTGTTGTATGAGGGATTATTATTATGACTGGAATGTAATTGAAATTAATAAGATTTTGGAATGCAGAAATAAAGAAAATCATCAAATCTAGAACACCGGTGGCTACTTTATATAAATTATATAATTCAGTATTTGAACAATTGGTATTAATAATCGTATTATAAATTGGTCTTGTTATGAGGCTATTATTGGACTGTAATTGAAAACTAATAAAAATTATTATTAAAAATAGATGATAGATAGATGATAGATAGTTAGTTAGATAGTTAGATAGATAGATAGATAGATAGATAGATAGATAGATAGATAGACAGATATAGACAGACCCACTGCTTGAAAAACTGGTGACTTCTGCAAAAATTCTTCACCTTGCTAAGTATGATATTAATTATTTTTAATGGCAAAATTTAAGAATTAAAGCACGGGTTATAATTCTAAGAAGTAATCTTGGGATCCTCTAACTCTGAAGGAGTTAGCTGGCTGGCTGGCTAGCCGGCTGCCTTCCTGCGAATTTTGTGATTAATGGGGTGTTATGATAGCGGGATAAACTTGCCAGCCCTTAAAATGAACACTAAATTAGGGCCAAAAATGTGTATGTTTCCTGGCACAGCATTCCTGGAGGATTACTGTTTTGGGAAAGATACCCACAAGTCTTCTCATCTCTTCATTTTATTTTACACCTTTTAACTAGGAGTTAGATTACTAGGAGCTGATTGGGCAGGTGCTAAAATAGTCTGTTAAGGAGCATTGCTATATGTGCACAATGATAATTTGTGTGTCAAGGCATGTAGCTCAGAAAGATGAGACACACTCTTCCCATCCATTACTGGGCCAAGTGTTTTACCTGGAATTTTGATTCAAGGGCCAACCCAGATAACTTAAATGTGTATACAGGCAACAGCCAAATAGTGTGTGTCTGAATGATGCACATGAACACCCTGCCAAACCTGGAAGTGACCTTAAAAATGTCACTAAACAGGGCGGAATGGAGGCGGGGTGGGGACGGGGAAGGCCACACTTATATGTAGTCCGCCAATGTGCAGGGGCTGGGAACAGAACCCCTGCGCAAAGTGATCCTTGACTGTACATTAAAAAAAAGTCTTACACATGGCAATACAGTTGTCCATGGGCTGTATCCACAGTTGGACCAATTCAGAGCAGACCATTTTAAAAATAAATTTAAAAAGACACAGGGAACTTAGGCTTGTTAGTTTCAGTGGGTCTACAGTGAGTAGAACTAAGCTGAATATAACCCCTGTTTTGAAAGCAGCTTTGCAAGCAGGTTTGACCACAAGATTGCTTAGAGAATCTTGATTGGTCAGAACAGCATATGGTGGGGGTGGCTTTCAGAGATGCACATCATGAAGCGCTGCCATTACTTTTGTTGGTTTCTACATAGGAACTAAAGGTGTTCAGTAGCATATCACAATTTAGAAGAGCAGTGCTAAAGAACAGAGAGGGAATATGAGAAGAAAGGGCCTATAAGGAATGTTCCAGGGAAGGAGAGGAAATAATATTTGTGATTTTTTATTTCATGTGGTCCAGGTAAAACCTAAAAAGTAGCTGGCAAAGTAGAAAAAATGTGTTGGGAATTTGTATGACTCAATTTAAAAAATGCAAGGGTGTTGATGAGAGGATCTTGATAGAGCTGTTAAAGAATAGAGATAGCTTTCATTTATGCACCCATGTACAAAGCTCCATTCTCAGTTTAGACTTTTCGTCTTTTTCTTTTTTAATGCTTGTGTTCCTTTTTTTAGGTACGTTGATGATGTGATCAGCCGCATAGATAGAATGTTTCCTGAAATGTCCATCCACTTATCAAGGCCAAATGGGACCTCTGCAATGTTACTGGTATGTTAAAGTTTTATACAAGCAAAACTGGTGGTGCGCACACACAAAAATGCAAGTTCCTGGTTGGGAGATGGAGAAAGCATGTGCTTTAAAAAAATCTTAACTACTAATAATTGATCAGAAGATGCTGGCAAAAGCTTACAAGTCATCTGTCAGGGTAAAGGTTCAGATTCAGATTAATGGTCTATCTAGCTTAGCATCCTGTTCTCAAAATGGCCAGTGGGAAGCTTGCTAGCAGGTCAAGAGCACAACAGTGATCTCCTCATATGCAATTCCAGTAGAGCATCACCATTGTGGCTAGCAGGCATTGATAGCCTTGTCCCGCATGAACTTGTCTAATCCTCTTCTAAAGATGTGTGATGTGGTGGCCAACACTACCTCTTGCAGGTGGAAATTCCATAGTTTAACTATGTGCTTTGTGAAGAAGTACTTTCTCTGGTCTGTACTTAATTTTTCGATATTCGGGTTCCTTGGAGGGCACTGAGTTCTAGTATCCTTCCTAACTACCGTATAACACACATTTTTTTGCTAAATTTATTCGTCAAAAAATTCAGGATTTTATATATGGAAAAATATTTCCACTGATTTCCTCGATCTTTCTGCAACTGCCATGCAAGCTTTTGCTACCAGAGATAAGCGTCGCCTACTCCTTCTCCCCCCCCCCCACCTCCAGCCACACGTGCCACTCTTTCTCGTGCACACACAGGTACCGGGTCGCCGGACTGCGCCACGCTGCACCACAAACCATGTAAGGTTAAGGGCACCAGGGGCACCAAGTGCATCCAGGGCCTTCTCTATCCCTCTACTTAGCAGGCAACATCAGTGCCCTGGAGAAGGAAAGCAAGTGTACACGGCTGCATAGGGAGACTTCAGTCTCTCCAGCAGTAAAGCGCAGTGTCCCCTCAGTGCGGAGCAACAGGGGATGCAATCGGCACCAAAAACTGAACTTTAGGGTGATCGCCCCCCCCCCCAAATCTGAGCAACTTCTTAATTTCTCAGCTTTGGGTTCAAAAAAATAGGAGGAGTCTTATACATTGGGGGCGTCTTATACATGGAAAAATACAGTACTTTCTCCACAACATGACTAGAAAGCCCCAAATATTGCTACTGTTCCTCATTGGGGAGTTGTACCAGCCCCTTGATCATTTTGGTTGTCCTTTTCTGAACCAAATGTCTTTTAAGGTCCTAAGCTGGAAAGCTGCTAAGTTCATACACAGGACTTGCAGCAAATCTATTTTTGCAGAAGTCTGCAAAGAGCTGACTTCTACACGGCATCACCCTTTCAGATTTAATAGTAGTTTGCTGTGTAGCATTGAAACAGAAAACAGACCTTCCACCCCCAGTGTGATCTCCTGGAGTTCATTGCAGAGTTGTTTGGATCTTAAGCAATGTAAACGGCTAAGATTTTCGTGGGTTGCATATGGAAATTTGATGGAAAATTATAGGGAACAAATAACTGCATCAAACCACAAATATTTTAATCTGAAGAGGAAATAAAACCATAGAGTTTGAAGGCAGCTTCCTGTGTTCCTGTGTCATCAAGTGTGTGGCATCAAACTAATGTACATAATCTACATTAATTTTGGAGAGCCAGAAACATATTTTCATAAGAGATCATGGCTGCTGGCCAAATAAATAAATGATTTTCACAAGCATCTGAACGCAGGAGGCATACAGCCTAGATGAATCAAACCGAAAGAGAAGCTTTGTTTTAATGTCAAATTGTAGTGTAAATGAAAAACTACAAACACATTTATAGCTTACCAACTGCTTAGCTTCTCAGCAACTTCAGTTGAGATTTTAGCATTTTTTTATATGAACATATTCTTAGTACAGCTCTTGAAGGAAGCAAGTTCCTTTAGTCATAATAAAAATCAGTTGTCATATTTCATTTATTTCTGCTCAGTTGTCTAATATTCAATTTTTTAATACTATTCCAGGATTGACTGAACTGGAGGGTTATTTTTTTTAAAAAAAGCTTGTTTCCCCTGGCATATTAATTTGTGGTTTCATTATTCGCCAAGTGGAACAATATACTACATGTAGTGAATGAGTTCTGGAGCATCATGCAAAAGCATTCACTTTCATTTAGCATTATATTCTTTTAATTGTCCGTCAGTCTGCTGCTATTCATAATGCTTTTGGTGTAAGCTCAAATTTGACATCCTCTGTATTTATTAGCAGGACCAAAATCTGTCTGGAATTTTGTATCTCTGGTGGGTTAGGAGTAATAGCACAGCATTTTGCACCTGTGCTTGTGTGTACACATTTGTATATACACACAAACACACATGCAAATAAACCCCAGGGGCAGTCCAGGCAGGCATCCTAAGGATCTTGTACTGGCATTAGGGGTGCTATCCAAGTTTTCACAGCAGATTTTGGCTGTGCCTATCTGATATTTATTTAGCATCAGTTTTGGCAAGACTCCATAGCTCTGTTCTCAATTAGTGATGGGTGCTTATAATCTCCATTTTAGTTTTCTTTTAGAAAATCCAAGTGTAAGACCACAAATGTCTGAAACCTTAGTTTCAGGGATGAATCCAATTCTACCTAAAAGAGACTCATTGAAAGAATGGGCATGATTAGTTTATTTCTAGTAAACATTGTAAGCCACCTTGAATCACAATTTGGGAGATTCTCAATTCCAAATATTATTTTGCTCGCCTGTAAGCTGAACATTTGTACTATATTTGTTTGATTGAAATTTAGTGGCTGATCTGTGTATGATCATAATAAAAAAGATTTGTGATTAGGAGAAGGTGAGATAAATATATATTAAATAATAAACAATAAGAATCAAATAAATAAATAACAGAACCAGCAGCAGAAATAGATATAATTCCCAGTGCATATCTTTTGTCAAATTGTTAATACTACTAAAATTATCCCTTGGAGCTTTTCTTTTCTACCCCAGCTCACCTAAGATGCAAATCCTTTTTTATAAGAAGTATTAAATATTTCCCTTGATGAAGAGTTTTCTTCAGGCACTTGGGGAACCAAAACTTTTAGTGCACAAAGATGTTTTAGGCAGAAAGCATGAAGTTGAAAGAAAACAAGTTTTTCGTTTTAATTGCTCATTGGCACTTTATTTTCTTATGAGTGCACACCTATCCAACAGCCATGACTGGAATTTATCACAGGGACCTTTTCCTTTCTAGCTGTTCCACAAGTTCACTCCAAGGAATCTTCAATTAACTAGTGCCACCCCAAACTCCCCTGCAGATCCTGTCATCTCTAGTACAGGCCATAGAGCACACCAAGTGTGCATAATTTCCTGCAGAGACTTTCCGTATTAGATCATTCTGTTAAGCTTTAAGGTAGATTTTAATAGTTCAGTACAGGTATTTCAAGTTGAATGAAGAGTGAGGGGCTATGGAGAAGAACTGCACTGTGGTGTAGTTATGTTGTTGAACTAGGACATGGGAGGCCAGGGTTCAAACCCTACTTGGCCATGAAACTCACTAGGTTACCTTGAGCCAGTCACCAGCTCTCAGCCTAACTTACCTCACAGGGTTGTTGTGAAGATAATATGGAGAGGGTAAAACCATGTGTTCCGCCTTGAGCTCCTTGGGGGAAAGTGGGAAATAAAGGTAGCAACAACAACAATATAGTAGAGGTAAGAGTTTACCACAATGGCCAGACTCTCAATTCCCTTCAAAATTCATAACAAAGCAGTCTAAAGAAGAGGCACAAAAGGTTAAACATTTCAGCCTTCAGTTTTGGGCAGCATTCATATAAACATATGCCTACCAAGGGAAGGCCCTTATGCACATTACAACCTCCAGCTAGTACAGAAGCATAACGAAGTTCATTCCTAAGGGTATTTGTTGGTTCTTAGTAGCTACTGTATTGCAATCCTGCATGGCCAAGGTTTCCTCTAGACAATCTGCTCTTTTTGTGTTTCTCAGATTTATACATAGTGATTGTACTTCATTAAGCTGGATTTACAGTGCATAGTCTAAGCACATAAATAATTGAAACCCTTTTCCAGAGCACTGTGGAATCCTCAGCTGATTTTAAAGTAGTCTATCATGGTAGTTTTGGATAGCAGTTGATCCCATTCCACCCTATTGATTTATCAGTTAATCTTAACTGCATCCACACATGAAAGATCGCAAACATTCTAGGATAACAGCCTTAATAAAAAGACTATGCAAAATTCATTGTCTTCAATTCAAAAACTTTGTTGCACGTTTTCCCAATTTGGCATTATAAATGGGAATTAGAAGTTGGATGTTATGGAAAGAGTAGTAGCTCTGGTGGGTGACCTGTCATGCTCCTTCTGGGGGAGTTTGTCCACCTTTGGTCCCCTGATCCAATAACTCCTTCACAATAATTCAACTAGGGGTCACATTTTCATGGGAGCAGAGACCTATGGGGTGTTAGGGGAGGGGTAGTACTTGGGTAGGGGACATGTGCTCCTTTTGGGGTAGTTTGTCCACCTTTGGTCCCCACCCTGCACTGAGCTCTCACCTGTGGCTCCTAGAAGCTATCAGCCACACCCTAGGAAACTGCTTTGACTGGTCGGCTAAACTGCGTGAGCGTAGCTCACCCTCAATAAGTTAAGGACTTCTCCTGCATGCAAAGGCCAGGCTCCAGCAGATTGAGCAGACAAGACCAATACTGTGGTACCTCGGGTTACATACGCTTCAGGTTACATATGCTTCAGGTTACAGACTCCACTAACCCAGAAATAGTACCTTGGGTTAAGAACTTTGCTTCAGGATGAGAACAGAAATCGTGCTCCGGCGGCGCAGCAGCAACAACAGGAGGCCCCATTAGCTAAAGTGGTGCTTCAGGTTAAGAACAGTTTCAGGTTAAGAATGGACCTCTGGAACGAATTAAATACTTAACCCGAGGTACCACTGTAGTGGGTCCAGCAATCAAGAAGGTGGTTTCTGTATGTGCTGTAGAGAAGAGTGAGGGGCAGATGGGGTTTTTCAACCTGGGAAGGTGGCCTGTCTTGGAGAAGGAAAAATCTGATCCTCTGCTGCCTTGCAGCTATACTCATTCGTGAGAAAGGCTTTGGGAGTAAACCCAGAGGAAAAAAAATGTGCCCACTGCCTGTTGGGACATTTTTGGGAGAGGAAAAGGCTAAGGAGTAAACCCTATACAAATCCGGAGTGGAGTCCCTGAGGTGGTTGGATGGTGCCTTGTATGTGTCCTTCCAGCAACTCCTACAAGCCCAGCTGGTGCTCTTCTTTCCTTTCGACCACACCAGCAAGGCTGAGAGAGGGATCTTGTAATCTGGGCAGCCCAGGACCACCTTACACACTGCTCAGGCTTGCACCCCAAGGAGGGCACTTTGGTTCTGCTAACACAGGGGTTTCACTTCACCCCCATAGATACATCAAGTTTTTCTATGAAGAAGTGACAGGAGAAATACTGAAGGCCTAACCCATGTTGTGAACTTCATCAGTAAAATAAAAATCTCCACATTTAAATGTTTATCCATGTGAAACCATTAAGGTTCTAACTTCTTGCAAAAAAAATCCCCTCCAAAATTTGTTTGAGTGCAATATATGTGTGTCATTATTTCTGTCCTTTATAAATCTTCACCAATTTATTTTGATTTAATTGTTGTTTAATCATGTATTTTAATTTGTATTGTATTGTTTGATTTACAGTATAAGCCAATCTGAAAAGATTTTTTACTGAAGGATGGCATATAAATTCTTTTTAAAAATGAACTGAGCCTGATATCCTGGCCAGTCGTAGACTTTCACAAATTGAATTATTTGATCATTTCTCAACAAGGTGTATGCTGTGGGCAACAAACTATCCCCTTGATAGAGCAACTTGTTGTTCTAAAAAAAACCCTGAACCTCACATGAGTTTGATTATGTATTAATGGAGATCCATTGTCATACAAGGCAGGTTTTTACATTTTAGCTGCTGTGCATCTTCAGTGCTATGATATAGTGCTTTTAAGATCCTGGCTATAAATCATGCTTTACATGGGTTGTTTATACCTGTCCATAAAACTATATTAAGTTTGAAAATGTTTGTTTCAAGGCAAAGCTTTTATTGTTGAATTGAATCTCTGAGCAGGTTGGAATGGACATAAACTTATAACAGCTATAAAAGAGGAATCTACTAGCTAGTTGGCACGAAATTCTTCAGGGTTCGGCAACCCCTTGCATTGTCCCTTGCTGCTGTATTCTCCCCAGATTTATCAGCAACGCAATTAATTTAGGTTGTCATTGTTCAGCTACACAGTATAATTAGCACTTTAGTGGCAATTCTTTACATCTGTTCTTGTTAGTCCAGCTGACTGATGTGATTCATGTGTAAGTATAGGCAGCTCTGAAGGCTGCAGGTGGTGTTCTCTCTCTATTCTAGAGAATATTCTGGAGTTGCCTATTTTCTTTCTGTGATTCTGTTGGAGCTTATGTTAGGATGACCACAGTCTAAACTGAAATGGTCACCAGTGTCAGTTTGTATTTCCACTGCATGGTGAACCAAGCACAATGTGTAAAATGAATGCTGTATATCATCTTGTGTGCCTTCAGGTGGAGAGATTATGCACATCTTACAAAGGTACTTTCACATTACTTATTTATTAGTTGCCTTTATATGCCACATTTTTCTCCAATGAGATCAGGGTGGTGTTCACAGTGCTCCCTCTCCTCATTTAATCCCTACAACAACCCTATGAGGTAGGTTAGACTATGAGAAAATGGCTGGCCTAAGGTCACCCAGTGAGCTTCATTGCCAAATGGGGATTCAGACCATGGTCTCCTAGATCCTAGTCTGACACTCTATTAGCTCAAGTTTTCACAAGCTGATGCTGAATTCATGGTGCATTAGAATCTTCAGTGTTAGATGATATTTAATAAATTCTTTCATTCTGTGAAATCTTCAAGAGTCACCATATTAGTAAGGTAAAGGTAAAGGGACCCCCTGACGGACAACTCTGGGGTTGCGGCGCTCATCTCGCTTTACTGGCCGAGGGAGCCGGCGTACAGCTTCTGGGCCATGTGGCCAGCATGACTAAGCCGCTTCTGGCGAACCAGAGCAGCGCATGGAAATGCTGTTTACCTTCCCGCTGGAGCAGTACCTATTTATCTACTTGCACTTCGATGTGCTTTTGAACTGCTAGGTTGGCAGGAGCAGGGACCGAGCAACGGGAGCTCACCCCGTTGCGGGGATTCAAACCACCCACCTTTTGATCAGCAAACCCTAGGCTCTGTAGTTTAACCCACAGCGCCACCCACGTCCCTTACCGTATTAGTATAGTATCCTAAATAGTTAGTAGAATGTAATTTATCCTTTGTACTATCATGCCTACCAGTATAACTGAAAGGGCTATCTTGATTGTGACATACGCTACAATTGGAAGAGCTTTGTACATCTCTACCAGGTTTGAACACCTGGGTCTCAGAGAGGGATTCTGTGGCATCTTCATTACAGTGGAACTTTCCCTAACCCCAAACTAGTGCCCTTCAGATGTTGCAGACTGCAGCTGCTCACAGCCTTAGCCAGCATGGCCAGTGGCTAGGGATGATGGGAGCTGGAGTCCAAAACATCTGGAGGGCAACAGATTGGGAAAGCCTACTCTAGAGTTCCATCTGGAAGAGCTATGAATTGTTCTATTTTGGGCTGTGGTGTGGATGACCAGAATTATGTGAGTAATTTTTAATTTGTGTATCTTAACTGCTTGTTGTTTGGTGGTGTTTTAATTGGTTGAGGTTTTGTTTTTGTTTTTTTAACTATTACCTGACCTAATCTCTTAGGAAAGGCTGGAGAGAAGGGACAGTATAAATAATGCGGGGTCATTATTGTAAAATAATGCTTGTAAAAGTACTGTATGGTAAGAAGGCTTCTACTTCAGATGTCAAGTGCAAATCTTTGCTTCCATGGATTTTGATGAGGGCATACCCTTGTCCCATGTAAGCCCCACTGAAAGGAACAGACACTACCCAACACCTCTGTATTGTGCCCCATTTCATCACTCATTTGCAAAATGCATGTGGAGTAAAAGCCACTGTTATTTTTTGTAATGTTCTAAAGACTTACAGAAAGCTCATGGTTTCTAAAAATATTGCAGAATGGATTAACAAAGAAGCACTGCAACTCATCATTTTAAAGCAGTCTTAAAATAATTTGTATAATTTTGGAAAATATATTCCACCCCAGAAAATGGCTTATTTTAAGGAACTGTTTTTCACATTACTTTTATAGCTCAACCGTTTTATTTCCTTTATATAATTGTAATATTTTATATATCTAGGCTTCTTCACCTAATCTTTTCCTTCTGCTGTGAAATTGGGGAGTAACACCCCCTTTCCCAGTGGTTTCCATTCTTACTAAATTACATAATTTATCTATTAGCATCTTAAATCTCCCTTTAGCTACTCTAAGTAGTCTGGCAGTATAGAAGTGGGCTGTATGCTAAATACAGACAAATTAGACATCTTGATAGTATACTTGCTGCAGTTTTGTCTGCTGTATTAAATTTATCTTAGTGGTAGCAATTTAGTTAACAGAGTTATCTCCCTATTTTTCCTAATGTGATTGTAGCCTCAAGCATTTAAATCCTGCTCTCCAGCTTTTAATTTGAGTAACTATTTCATATATTCTTCTTAAAGAGTTGAGGTAACAGTGTTGATCACAGAATTGAGACTCTAACACCTTAATTTTAAGCTATGTATATAGAACATCTGTACCTTTTGGATAGGGGAAAACATACACACATCATTTGTTTCCTAAAGGGCAGTCATTGTAATGGATCACTCTTAACAGTCTATACAGCTCCTTCCTTTAAGGAACATTGATTTGGTTTAAATTTTTAATGGTGTGAAGGCTCAGGAACATGCCACAGATTTTCTCACTCCTTCCTCTTTTCTGGTGAATGGGTCCCCTTCACTTCCTGTTTTTTTTTATAATAATGATTAGATCCAATAGTAGCTCTTCTAAGAACATTGTTGTTTGTTAAACTTACATCCTCCGGGGCTCTTGTGGAGAAGGCACACAAAGAAAGTGCTCACATGATGATCGCAGGGTCCAAGTCAGGTCATATGGGAAGAGGTGGTCCTTGACGTATTGCAATCATGAGCTGTTTAAGGCTTTATAGGTCAAAACTAGCACCAATGTCAGGATTGTATTATATGCTCAAACTGTCTTGCCCCAGTGAGCAACTTGGCAGCTGAATTCTGCACCAGCTGAAGTATCCGAACCATCTTCAGAGGCAGCCCTACATATAACATATTGCAGAAATCTAACCTAGAGGTCACCAGAGCATAGACAACAGAAGTTAGGCTATCCTTGTCCAGATATGGGCACAGCTGGGTCACCAGAGCCTCAAGCAACAGCAGTGGATCCAGAAGTACCTGTAAGCTACACACCTGCTCCTTCAGAAGGGGGTGTAACCCCACCAAGAGCAGGCAACCTCCCATCCATCTGGTCTAGGGAACCACCCACTAACAGTGCCTCAGCTTTATCTGGATTGAGCTTCAGTTTACTGGCTCTTGTCCATTCCATTGAAGAGGCAAGACAATGGTCCAACATATCCTCTGCCATACTTGCAGAGGATATGTACAGGAGAAGTAGAGCTGTGTGTCATCAATATATAGCTGGCAATGTACCTCAGAGCTCCAGATGACCCCATTCACTGTTCCTTGTTCATTATTCCAGAGTTCTGTAAACTTTTACCAGCCTTGTTCACATTTTTTAAAAGTTTCTTGCCCATATTTAACCCATGGAATCCAGATAAGGGGATTCCTAAAGTGGCCATTTCCCATAGTTTAATATTTCATTATCTAATATGTGACACCCCCCCTCAATGTTTTGCATATAGGATCCTTGCTGTCAATCCCAGCATTTTAAAAAAATAAGTAAAGTCATTTTCAAGAGAATACTGCAAAATACTCCCTAAATTTGGCATTATTTTCAGCCAGTAATTTTAATAGGTCTACTCTGAATAGGGCTTGGTTTGATACAATGACTAGCTTGCTGTGATGCTCAGATTGGCGAACTATGGTTAGCATCTTTCCCTCCATACTACGTTTTGAAATCTGCTCGTACAATATGGTTAGGAGGCAGTACTAGCCAAAAGTGGTGGAAGAAAATGCTACTATGGAAAAGTGAAGAGAAAAGGAAGGAGATTTAGGAGCACATGGCATATTTGAGGTGTGGCAGCCTTAGCTACTGCCTCAGACAGCGGATGCTGGCAGACAGGGTGGCAGCAAGATCATGGAGAACAGAGCTGTGTGTGTGCCTTGCAGACCTCTCTTTGTCACCAAAGCTTGTTTGCAGTCTGGTTGACTTCTGTGTGTGGAATTTGTGTATGTGTTTGGGGGTGGAGGGGCCTTCCTTTCTTCCTTTCTTTTGAATTTTATTGGTTTTCTAGTAATCCAAAATATACAAAATCATTTACAAAACATTGCAAATTAAATAAAACAGAATATAACATTTATCGATCTCAAGAGAATATGGTAATAATAAGTTTTGGCAGTGCAGGAAGGTATAAGGTAGAATTTTGATTGTTAACAATAACTTAATTATCTTTGGGCAGTTTAAATTATGACCATTAGTTACAGACTACCTGCATTTATTTTGCAAAATAAAAGGAAAAGTACATGAGGAAAAGAAAGAAAAAACAGAGAAGAGGAGCTAACTGACTGTAGACGTCAGATTGTGTTATAAACCGTAAACACCCTTCTTCCATGTACAGTGGTACTTCGGGTTACATACTCTTCAGGTTACATACGCTTCAGGTTACAGACTCCGCTAACCCAGAAATAGTGCTTCAGGTTAAGAACTTTGCTTCAGGATGAGAACAGAAATCGTGCTCCGGCGGCGCGGCAGCAGCAGGAGGCCCCATTAGTTAAAGTGGTACTTCAGGTTAAGAACAGTTTCAGGTTAAGAACAGACCTCCAGAACGAATTAAGTACTTAACCCAAGGTACCACTGTATATCATCATTTATGTAATAAACAATTTCATAACAAATAGCATAAAATTTATTGTGCTTTTTTGCCCCCTTATTACTGGGAACAAAGGCTTTCCTGCCCTTCAGAATACCTTGTGCCAGCCCTGATTCCAGAGCATTCAAACCATGTTTTGGAGAACCTGATCCAATAACTCCTTCACAATAATTCAACTAGGGGTCACATTTTCATGGGAGCAGAGACCTCTGGGGTGTATGGGTTGTTATGGGAGGGGTAGTACTTGGGTAGCTTGGGTAGGGGACATGTGCTCCTTTTGAGGTAGTTTATCCACCTTTGGTCCCCATCCTGCACTCAGTTCTCCCCTGTGGCTCCTAGAAGCTGTTGGCGTGTGGCAGAAGCCACACCCCAGGAATGGCTTCAACTGGCTGGTTAAACCAGGTGAGAGTAGTTGAAGGGTCCCAAACCCTCAATGAGTTAAGAACTTCCTTGCATATGAAGACAGGCTCTACCAAATTAAGCAGACAAGACCAATGGGGGCCCATTGGTCAAGATGGTGGTTTCTGCACATTCTGTAAATGAGGGGCAGGTGGGGCTTGTCAGCCTGGAAAGGGGAAGAAAAACCCTGATCCTAAACCTTGTGGGATTTCTTGAGGAGAAGAAAAGACTAAGGAGTAAGCTCTACACAAATCTGCAATGGAGTCCCTAAAATTGTTGGATGGCATACTGTAAGCTAATTTTGAGCAACTCCTGCAGCCAAGCTGGTGCAAAATGTATTGCTCTGCTTTCCTTTGGACCACACCAGCAAGGCTGAGAGGGGGATCTTGTCATCTGGGCATCTCAGGACCACCATACACACTGCCCAAGCCTGCACCACAGGAAGGTCTATTCATTGTTGCTAACACAGCAGTTTGACCTCACCTCTGGAGGCACACCCCATTGCCTTTCGAGACAGAAGGAGGCTAGCCAGAAGCCTCTGCACTATCCTTGCTGGATTGGTAATTGCATCCTTAAATCCTCTTTGTCTTGAGTTCCCCTGTCCAGTCCACAAACTGCCAAACAGCCCCCATATATAGAGACAGATTAATGGCATCAAACTGGATTTAGTCCCTCAACCACTAGGAAATAGCTTTACAGTCTTGATTCAGGACCTGTTTGCAGAAAGTTCTTGTGGGGAAATGGGGAAATATCATAGTGTGCCTTCTAATAGGAATGGCAATTGCCAGATGTTTAAACATCTTGGAGTTTGAGTCGTTTCCAACTACTGTCTCCACCAATGAGAAGGAGCCTGGTATTTGGAACATGGAAAGCTGGTTTTGTTCCAGCTAGCTCAGTCTTGCTGACACTGACTTGCTTGTGAGTCTCCAAGATTTCAGGCAGGGACACTCTCCTAGCCCTTCCTAGAAATACCAGGGATTGAACCTGGGATCTTCTGCATGTGAAGCCTATGCTCTACCACATGACACAACTATGATGTACAATCTACTCTAACCAAAGCCCTTTAGTTCCCTTACATACACCCAGAACAAAATCATGGAACAAATTCTCCATGAGGCCTCACCAGGAATGTAACACTGGCGTGTAGCACTGGAAACTCCCCATCCATGCCCTGAAGGCATTTCTGGCACTCCATAGAGCATTGATAATTTGGGGCTTTATTGGATTCTGGAGTATCATGGATCCAACTGATGCAGTGACAGAAGTTGGGCATCCTTCATATCCTACTGCTAACTGAATTGATTTGTAGGTTTTTAAGATGCTTACCTCTTTATCGCAGCAAGGTAATTACATCATAAATGCAACTAACGGTAGCAAAACAGTCCCCTTTTCATTTTGGTACAGTTGTTTGCTGTTTACCCTTCCTTATTAAGAGGCTGCCATTTGTTATCTGGGGGTGGAGGGATTTTCAGGGGAGAGGAATTCACCAGCTTATCTTTAATATTGGGGAAATCGTTTAAAGCCCTTAATTTATGTTGACTTTTTAGCGTATGGTATTGCAATTAAGTCAGATTAATGAAAGGTAAATTCCAGCCTCTCTATTAAAAAAAAAGCCTTGTAAAGAACCTAATTAGCATGTTTGTTTGTTTAGCCGCTAATGGCTTAATTGCATCCTATCTTGCTATTTACAAATAGGCATCATTAGAGAAGAATGAGCATGAAAAGCAAAGTGTAGCATTCATACCAGCAGAGGAAGAAGGAAGTGTAGGGTCAGCCATTGAGGGGAACTGTAGAGGAAAATAACTAGCAAAAAAGTTATTTTCTTTACCATTCTCTGTTATTGTTCCAAACACATACAACATGATTTTCAGTTGCTATGCTGATTAATGAGGCATGGACATGTGGGGCGGGCGAGGGGCCTTGCTGTTCCTCCCACCATTCCTCTGCATCCAAGCAATCAGTGATATTCCATCACCTCTCAGTCAGCTCCCTACCTTGTGTGCTGCCTTCACAGGAGAGCATGCACCGGGGAGCATGAGGCCTCTGGTGAAAAGGGGAGACGGGGTTCTCCTTTGGGTGGGGGTGTCCTAGTTTGGGGGAATCTGTTTCATGGGGTTCCTGACTGACAAACTCAGGCTATGTGTCAAGGATTCAATACCTATGCATCTTGTGCCACTGGTCTTCCTGATCTAGCAGGTTCCTCCTCCCCTGTGTCAGAGTCCTGGCTGAGCTTCAAGGTTGGAATCATGACACAACGGGGACCAGTAATGTACAGGCAAGCCATCTTTCATGAAGGTTTAGCTGCCATTGTTGTTCCATAAGCTATCAATGGCTGCTAGCCATGATGGCTAAGCATTGCACTCACTGTTGAAGTCAGTAATGTTTCTGAATACCAATTGATGGAAAGGAAGGAAGAGTGTTGTTGTGCTCAGATCCTGCCTGTTGTTGTTGTTGTTATCAATATTTTATTGAAAAGGTTTCAGCCATAAAGGGATAAAGTGATACAAAGAAAAAGAGACGAAAATAAAAAGACACAAAAATGTGTAGAAAGACATATATGAATATATATGAAAAATACCCTAACCCTTACATTATTTTATAAATTTGATATTATTATCCTAATACATATATAGATATTAATAGCCTGCTACATTTTGTATAAACTCATTCCAAATATTGTCGTATTTATTTATGTTGTGCTCATTTCTTGCTTGCAAGCTTCCCACTGGGCATCTGGTTGGCCACTGTGAGAACATGATGCTGGACAGGACGGACTACTGGTCTGATTCAGCAGTGCTATTTTTCTGTTCTTGTGTTTTCCTCTGATAAGTTCTAAAGCTCCCCAGGATCTCCCCAAATGCAGTTTGAAAACTACTGCTTTAGAAGTTCGACATTTTAAAAATTGAGCACTGTTCAAGTGGCATTTACTCTGCACATCAGTGATATAGCTTGGAATGTTTTCCATTCCTTTATCTTTTCTACTGAAACTTTCCACTTTTAGAAATACATTTTTTTTTATAAAACTGATTAGTAATAATTGTTAGGCTACAAATAATTAAATAATAGTCGAACTTGACAGCTGGAATTGGTATGAAGCCTGCCAAATCTAAAATAAAAGTTTAGTTCACTTTTTCAGATGAATGTCTTTAAGAAGCACATGTATTTATATGCAAAGGCATTCAGGTGTCCTTAAAAATTGTCATATTAGTTAAAGTGCCACAAGTTCCCCTTTAAAATTTAATATAATGGTAATGCGTACACTATTGAATTGCCATGTTTTACAATATTTACCGGCATTCCAGTAAAATTAGTTTCCAAGTACATATTTGAATATAACATTTAAGCTGCCCAAGTGCATTTTATTCAAACTTATCAAATATTTCAGCTATTGGAAAAGGTTTATAAGTAGCATATGGCATGTAAAATTAACTTGACATACTGTTTGAATTTTGTTTAGTAAATATAAGTCAAAAAAGCATGCCAAGATAGCTCCATCAAGTTAAGGCAGCATAAATGTTTTTGGAAAACCTACATCACCACTGTGCATACAGAGGGACCTCTTTATCTTTTATACTCTCTCTCATGCCTACATGAAATTGTGCATGAATTGGGAAAAGTAGGTAGAAAGCATTTTCATAATGCTGGAACTTGATAAAATTGCTGGGCGGTGGGTTCAAGACATTTGTGTATTTCCTCACAAATGTTGTAACAAATTTTTGAGATTCACTGCCACAAAATTTGGCAATCACTGCTGGCATAGATGGCTTGAAAAGGAGCAGATCATGGATGCTAAACCAAACCAGTATCATGAACTTTTCTTCCTAACTATAAAGCTATTTTGGCACATAAGTGGTGTATTACTTAATTACCATTAAGAAAGAGCTGTTAAGGGGCACCATTTTTATTTTATCAGAGCTAAAATCCTTCGATATACTTGACCAGCCAGATGCATAGAAATGCAGTTCAAACTCCAAAGAATCAAAATCTTTTTTTAGTTCCGCATATTTGATTCTGGTTCTTAAAAATTTGATGCTGGTGCCTTTGAGTTTAAAATATATTTCCTGTCTTCATTTCATTCAACTCTTTGGTATGCCAGCTATTTTGCAATTGTTAACTCATTAAGTTGAATAGAATTACTAATTATTGGAGGAAGAGGCCTTTTTAAAAAAATCCAAGGTACCTTGGGGGATTTTCACTATTTTTTGTCCGTAAAGATTTAAGGATAATGCAAATTTTATCACATTTTGTCCTTTAAAAAAGCTAGAGGCTTTGCATCCTGATAGTCAGAATCAGCGCTGTAGTGTTTAAAAACAGGCTGGGATTGTAGTAGTATTAGACAGAGGGTTACATGCATGTTTAACCTGCAGCTGTTCCATTTTCAGCTCAAAGAACTGTGGGGCATTTTCCCCCATTCATATTAATTGAATTTTAGAGTGACCTTGTTCACGTATTGATTTGAATTAAAATTTTCTACATCAAGGTTGAGCTGGCACATATCCTACAGGCAAAATATTAAAAAGCCAAGTACTGTGTCTATCAGGATATCGACAGAAGAAGTTGAAATTTAATAGGGAGAAGTTTGCCTCAGAAGGTAAAAAATAATGTTGTCTTTGTAATGCAATTTAAGAAGTAGACAGTCTGTCCACTGAAAGGAGCTGCCTGTTTTCAGAATATCTTCAAATTGAGGCACACACTTTATGGCTTTTTATGGAGCTTAGCTTGTGTTTCTGGCAATGGGGAGCTGTGGATTAGAGAGCCTATATGCTGCTATCAATTTTAGATGTTGCTGGCTATTAGACACTAGAAAACAACTAGATAGTGAGGAAAGGATATTGCAGAATACAGCTGGATATGTGTTTCTCCTTGTGAGCTTTGAAGAACAGGGTCAGACCAAGTGACACAAAGGGTGGGTTCTTGTGGCCAAGCAGCTGTTTTGCTTCTCTCCCAAAGGTGAGGGAAGATGTGGAGCGAAGTAAGAGCAGCACCAGCTGCTTTCCAGGGGAAGCCCTGCCAGATGGGTGGGATATACATCATCACCACCACCACCATCATATTATTCCCACTCCAACCAAAGGGAGGAAAGGTTGCTGACTCAGAGCTGCTCTATTTTCAAAGTCGGGGCACAACAGAACCATGGCCCAAATCCCAAACTGCTTCTCATCCCCAGTTGAAATGGGGCCTCTCACTCACAAAAGAAATAACCTTATGAAGTAAACTTCAAAACGTAATTGTATCCACTTTAATTCAAGTGGTGCCAGAACCCTGTTGCTACAAACCATGCGGGAACATCAAAGGCGGATCTAGGGGAGCGGTACCAGTGTGGTTGCACCGGACACAGAGTTTCTAGGATGCTATTGCGGGCAACTATGACATCCAATGGAAGGCAAGATGTGTAGGGGCCCCAGATTTTGATGTCACACAAGGCACTACTGACATTTGATATGCCGAGGTCCACCCCTGGAAACAGTCTTAGGAGCTGAGGTGAAGCTACTGCCATGGGCGCTTTACTTGCTGAAAGGGGATCTGATTATCAACAAAGAGGAGGTGCTACCCAGAACTAAAGGCTGCTCCACCATGGAACCACTATAGTATTTTCCATGCTACTGATTTGGGGCTACAGTCCCCATCATTCAGTCCTCAGCTTGCCAGAAGATCTCACACTGTACTCGTGAGCCTTGGTTTACATTGCTTGGCACAAAAACCATAAGAACATAAGAGCCTAAATTGCGCGAAAATTGAAATTTTCAAAAAATTCTCCTGCACCCAATTTTGGACCATAAATTTTAAAATATTATTTTGAGCTTATCTCATAAGTATCTACACATAAATTTTTTTTTTTACAGAAAATCTGAGTCATGAGAGCACATGGCACCAGGTGATTTGGCGTGGAATGACCTTCACGACTTTTTAAAGAGGTGTAGTATCATTGGTGACTTTTGCTCTCAGATGCTCCCCGTTGGATAAAGCACCTCCCACCAACTGCTGAATCATTTGGGAAATATGGTAAAAAGGTCAAAAGCTAAGTTTAAAAGCTCATTTGGCACACCACCATATTCTGCACTGGGAACAATATTTTTGTGAGCCATTAACACCATTTTAAAACTCTGGTGAACCCTCAATCCTGTTTTGGTACCTAGTTGTGACTACAGATCTAACCCGAGTCATTTTTGAAAAGCTAATTGCAGCTGCTCAACATGCTAGCCCTTTCAAGATTTCTGCATGTCGGAGCTTCAGGTTTTCTCCCTTCTGTCACCTGCATTTTGGAAGTGGCATCTATAATCCCACGGGACTGTTCCGCATTTCCAAAAGTACCTTCATTTGCTGAAACGCTGTGCCTCTGCTTTTCCAGTCAACATAACAGCTGCTGGAATTCCAGTGTCAATACAATATTGGCACAGAACTGGAAGCTTTTAATATTAACAAGCCTGTTGTGAAAACTTTAGAAAATGCACAAATAGTGTTTAAGTGTTCAGCAGAAATGAATGCACATTATATAAAGTTATTTCCTTCCTTATATCTAGTATAGGTCAGGTTGTGCTATCACTTTTATCAAGCAAAATACCCCAGAAAGAGAGTCTGTTGAAGGTTTCAATTAATCTGCTTGTCTTTTATTTTCTCTGCACAACTACATCTGTCACTTCTTATTTTACCCTCCAAAACAGTATAAACTTCAACACATTATATTGTGCTGGAAAATACCACACTGTTATCACTGTGTTTATCAAGTGAGGTTTTTTGTATATCTCTTGTTCTTCACCAAACCTTCCACTCAACTTAATCATTTTCCATCTTGCTCATCCCCCTCTCTTGAGCAGGTGGGCCTAGAGGCTTCTGGCTATTTTGGCTTTTCTCTTGGGCTCTGTTTTAGTTTTATTTATTCATTTTGTGAAATGCAGAAATTTCACAGCCTTTACTTGCCAGTGTTTTTCAAAATGAAAAGACATGATTTAGTGCTTTCTTTCCAGATTAGTTGATGTTCTGGTTTTGGTAACCCAAAGCTCAACTTTAACTTTGGCGCTCAGGATGAGGTTGTTTCAGTTCTGACCCAAATATGACATCAGCATATACTTTTGATAAATCCGTGCTGAATACTATTTGCTCTATCCAAACCCATAGCTGAAGGTTCAAGAGTGGGGTAGGATTGTATGTGGAAAGTAATTGTGACATAAGTTTTTCCCTCCCCGGCTTGGACGTCATCAGCCTCCCTGTTGGAAAGGAACTGTTGGAAACAAAAACTTACAAGGTGGTGGTTAGGAGCTAAAAAGGTAAAGGTAAAGGACCCCTGACAGTTAAGTCCAGTTGCGAACAACTCTGGGGTTGTGGCGCTCATCTTGCTTTACTGTCCAAGGGAGCCAACATTTGTCTGCAGACAACTTTTCCGGGTCTTGTGGCCAGCATGACTAAGCCACTTCTGGCAAAACCAGAGCAGCACACGGAAACACCATTTACCTTTCCGCGGGAGTGGTACCTATTTATCTACTTGCACTTTGACATGCTTTTGAACTGCTAGGTTGGCAGGATCTGGGGATAACCCTAAATATTGGTAGGGTGGAGGGGAGAACTCAACATGGGAAAGCCATTTTGACATGCATAATATATAGTTCAGAACCTAAACACTATCAATAAAGGGTTCTTCTCTGATGCTCATATAGAAAAGCCCCCGTTTGCCTTTCAGTCTTTTAAATTATGGAGTATGTGTTTCTTACCATTGTCTTTTTTTTCTTCTTTTTTTTTGCCATGTTTACGTCCCGTCACCCCCTGACAGGTTACATTAGGAAAAGTGTTAAAAGTCATAGTGGTGATGCGGAGCCTCTTCATTGACCGAACAATTGTCAAGGGGTATCATGAAAATGTTTACACAGATGATGGCAAGGTAAGTGTCTCTTCCGTATTTCCCTTTACTATGGATGTTTATATGGAACTTGGTGCTCAGACAATTACAGAAGAGCAAGTCTCTACAATTGATGCATCCCTGGCCCAAGAATGTTATTTATGCAAAGCATCCCACTTTTAATTTTAGATAACTTCTCTCCTGATTTACTATGTCCTCAGCCCTTAGACCAGGTGTGAGGATCCTTGCTCCCCACCCCGATGTTACTGGACAGTAAGTACCACAATACTTGGCCATTACCCATGCTTGCTAAAGCTGATGGGAATTATCATTAAGCAGCTTCTGAATGGCCAAAAGTTCTCCACGCTTGCCTTAGGCCCATGTTGCATCATTATTAGTATCTACTATTGCTGGGGCACATCAGTTGCCCAGGCTTTGGATTTCTCTCCCCACCGCCAAGCCACCAGGAAATTGTACACCAATTTTCCATTCAATAAGAAAAACCTCTTTCTGATGAGAAATCAGGGACTTGTCCCAAGTTGGTTTAATCTGATGGTAACCATAGCATTCTGAATGGCAGCTATTAAGGAAGTGCAACCTGCTTCCATGAGTGATCTGCTTTATGGGAAAAAAGTCACCTGGTTTGAACCCCTAATTTCTCTTGACTGCATGCACTCCATATGGCTTTCTGTGGAGCTTTAGAGGATGTTAATGGGACCTGACAGCCTTCAAGTTGGTTTCTTTCTCTCTTCAGAGTGGAATGGGCTCTTGCTGAGATACCCACCTAGGCTCACCTTTTTGCCAGTAACAAGTACTAAGCACTCCTGTCTCTCACATTCTTCCCCCGCCCCTCTGGATCTCTCTCTCTCTCCTTATTACAAAACCCATTAAAAATACAAGGTTCATTATAACCAGACAAGCACTTGGCACCCATAGGCCATGTTATAATGAGGACAGAATTATTTTTCAAAAAAGCGAATCTCTTGTAACATACAACATTGTGTTACGCACTGACCCCTGAGTTCCTTAGCTGCTTGCTCTCCTTAGGATTTAAAAGGCGGTGGTGGGGGTGGATCTGCTCTGCTGGAAAGAACATATAATTCCATTTTTCAGGTAAAAGATTCTCCCACTAGAGAGAAAATAAAAGGTGTCCAAAGATTGCCTTGGCCTGGCTTTAAACTGGGTTGCCTAGTAACACGCACAGGCTGAGGTAGGGAGACTGCACATGTGCAGAAGCTTCTGGGATGTCCTGAAAGGAGGGGGAACTTGAGCCACCCTTTTCCTGGAACTGACTGACAGCATCACTGCATGTTTCTCCTGGAAGCTTTGTCAGGTGGGAACCTTAAGGGATGCATTTCACTTCCACACAGAAGAACACACAGTTCTGGTTCTCACCCATCTAAAGAAGGTTCTTCACTTCACTTCACTTCCTTTGCAAGGGAGCATACAAGTGAAGCAGACATTTAAGATACCAGTAAAATAAAACCTAAAAACTAACTGTCCAAAAATCCTCTTTTTCTTTTCAATGTGCAGAAGAGATAATAATCTACCTGGCACCTCAAAGTGGAGCTGGGGTATCTCATAAATTTAATACACTTGGACCCCTTTTTACCAGCAAGTGCTTGAGGTGACTTGCAATCAGTCATATTTTTTTTTTAATCTTCACAACATTGTACTTATTGAATTTTTGTGTTTTCAATCTGGAAGCTGCTTTGGGGTGGGGGGGCAGGGTATGTGTGAGCATACATGAAAGGCAAGGTAGAAATGTCCTAAAATAAAATAAAGCTTGTGAAGGAGCTTGTAGCAGAGTATTTGAGTAGTGCCATCTGCTATCATTTTTCCATACTGGGATCTTTGGGAGTAAGGGCAGAATACACATTTAATAACTTAATTAGTAAGATTACAGAAGCCTACCTTTCCAGCTGCCAAAGACACACACATACACTAGTCAGAGAGAGAGCCAGTGTGTTGTAGTGGTTAAGAGCAGTGGACTCCTTATCTGGTGAACCAGGTTCGCTTCCCCGCTCCTCCACATGCAGCTGCTGGGTCACCTTGGGCTAGTCACACTTCTGTGAAGTCTCTCAGCCTCACTCACCTCACAGAGTGTTTGTTGTGAGGGAAAGGAGAATGTAAGCCGCTTTGAGACTCCTTAGGGTAGTGATAAAGCGGGATATCAAATCCAAACTCTTTTTCAGTCTTCATTTAGATTTGTAAGTGCCTGAAGGCAGAGACCTGTCTTCTTCTTTTACTCCATAAAATGCCAGATACATGGATGAAGCTATAAATATTATTATCATAGTATAGCAAAGGGGCACAGAATTCAAAAAAGCCCCAATGGAAATCAAATTCATGTGTGCATAAATTTGGATTGCAGAGTTATCCTGGGTCAGGCTAGAATAAGGAGTCTCAGCTACTTACAGAAATGGTGACTCATATTCAGTAAAGCATATGACAAGGGTGAGGAACCTTCTTCAGCCGAAGGGCCACATTCCTTTCTCTTTAACCTTCCAAGGGCCATATGCCAGTGGTGGGCAGAGCCAGAGGTAGAAGTGGGTAGAGCAATGAAAATAAATACTTACCTTGTGCAGTAGGCTAGATTACACACACACACACACACTTCTGTATCCTCCAGGCATGCAAGAGTCATTATCAGAGTTCAAGGGCACAGTCCAACAAGGCAAAATCACTCAAGGAGGGTACAAAGCAAGGCCTGGGTGGATGAGGGTGGCTGAGAAGGGACTGTGGCATGTGGTGAGCGAATTCCAAGAGCCAGGGCCAAAACTAGGCTTTCTGTCACCTGGGGGCAAAGACCCAGTTTTGACACACACACACATACCCACTTGCGTTTGCGTTCACAGACACACACATCTCTCAACACATTTGTTCACATAGGGCATAAAAAGTAGCTTTAAAGAGTCTGGAGAAGAGATAGTCTCTCCAAATAGTAAAATTGTCTCTGTGTGTATCTGGCTTTCATTCAACCTTAAGCAGATCTCATCAGAGAGTAATAGATCATTTGACAAATTCTAAGTATTATGACAGATAGATAGATAGATGATAGTTAATGGAAACTGATAATGATCAGGCACATACCCAGAGAGTAAGCCCTATTGAACTCAGTGGAAGTTACTTCTGAATAAAAATGCTTAAGATTGCAGTATAAGACTGCAGAATCTTTACACCGTTTCCTGGGAGCAAGCTCCATTGAATTCAGTGGGACATTCTTCTTAGTAGTAAAGGCTTGCAGTTTAAGGCTCTAAAAGCGGGCATGGACAAACGTGGCCCTCCAGCTGTTTTTGGGACTACAATTCCCATCATCCCTGACCACTGGTCCTGTTAGCTAGGGATGATGGGAGTTGTAGTCCCAAAACAGCTGGAGGGCCAAGTTTGTCCCTACCTGCTCTAAAGAATAAAGTAAAAGGGAAAAATACTCCACAAGTTTTCCTTAAAAATTGCTGGCTGCTGAATCATTGCAGTTAAAGAATTTAGAGTGGATTGGCTACATTTCCCTTCCAAATTACAGGAAGGGATAAATACAAAGTGCTTCATATGTCAGCATCACATTTATTTCATTGCAGGTATTTTATTTTCAGTATAAAGATGACTGATTTTTTTGTAGATGGTTGTATGCAGCAGTGCCCTCTTTATGTATACACATGGTGTAAACATGTATGTTGTCCTCTAAATCCAACACACTCACACACACTGAGAGACAGAGACAGAGAAAGAATACCTAAGTATGCAATACGCCAAAGTGCTTCTCTTGTGAACTTGACATGTAAATTGTTTAAGCATGACAAAAGCATCTGGCCCCAAAAAGGACAGGAGGTGGTGTTCTGATCTCTTTAACTAACCTCTGAGACATTGAGGGAAGCAAAAGAAGAAAGCAATGAAACTTCCCCTTTTCAACTTTGCTTGGCAAGCAACCTTCTCAAGGATTTCTCTTTCACACACAGTTCCAGAAACAGACAGGGGGAAAGGGGAAGGAGGATCATTTTCCAGGATTTCCTGCTTCCCCTTGCAAATCAGCATCCCTCTGGTGCTCAGCAGCTTGAGGTCCACAGAAGGATGCTGAAGGACACTTGGCACTTTTAGACTCCAGGAGCTGCAAGGAGGGGGAAGCCCTCCCCCATAAGCTGGGAGTCTCAGTGGAGCCCCTCTAGAGTTTTCACCCAGGGCTGAGACCCCAGCTAGGCCCACCACCACCCCCATTACCTGCAAAAGGCAGATATAAGAGCCAGATATTCCTGGGGGGCCGCTTGGCTCCTGGGCCTTGATTTTATGGCTTTGTTTCAGGGCTTTTGGTAGCACTGGGTTGGACTTTTGCTGAAGATCCACACATCATTTTTCAGCTGCAGTGACAGTGAGGAGAGGTTTGGTTGAACTAGTGCAGTATTGCTTTCTTAACTTCACCTTTTTGGGACTGAGTGATTGCCATCATAGCTGGATTATCTTCTTGAAGAGCTGTTTTGGGGAAACCGCTTAAGTGATGTTGAACAAGCTTGTTCTAGTTTATCGACTCTCGCTGCCAGTGGTTGAGAGAGATGTCCTAAGAGAAAAGAAAAGTAGATTATAAAAATCAAAACTCTTGTCTTAACCGTGAAAGGGGCCTGTTGTTCTTCCTATTCAAAATGCAAATAGCAATGAAGAAAAGATGGACAGGAAATTTTCATGCCAAAGTAGAGAGAGAAAATGTTTAACCTTCTCCTTTGTTACTCCCCTCCCCCCACATAGTGCTTCATAAAGGAAAGAAGAATATCTGTCCCTGCCCTGAAATCTTAATTTCTAAACCAAAAATCTAAATTTCAGCAGCGGGAAGGAGAGGGTTTTTTGTTTTTTTTTAGTAAACATGGATGTTTTCCTCTAGTCAAGTAGTGTATAAATTTTGTTAAACAAAAATACCCCATGCTAACAAATGCTGTTGCATGTAGGATGAAGGGGTTAAGCCAAAGGCTTCATTAAAAGGGGTATGGGTGGGAAAGTTGGCAACACAGATGCATCCCAAGAAAGTGTTTCCAGGCTTAAGGAGGTGAAGCAAAGCAAGGAGTAAGAGTTTCCTAACAAAGTGAAAACAGGCATACCAGCTGGCAAGGCCCTGCTCATATTCTAGGCTCTTGGAATAAATAGATTTGCCGTTTGAATTCTAAGTATTTGACTGACGCGATTTACTTTCAGTTCTTTCAGGCATTTTACTTAGAAGTCCCACTAAAATCAGTTGCACCAATACTTCTTGGTTGGCTTGGAAGTAAGTCACTGGGACCACAGTCCGAGAGACAGTTTGCTCAGGCCAGCTGAAATCAGTAGCCTTAAGCATGTTTTTATTGGATGGCATCCTGTGGGTATTCCCCCCTCCCTTCCCCAACATGGTGAAAAGGTGGACCATTTATAATGCAGAGTGGAAGATATGAAATGAGAACTATTAAAGCTTTGCTTTGTATTGTGCATTAGGCATTTAACATCCTGTGGTCTAAATTGCTTCTTGCCTTTTGCACTAGGTGGGTACTTCATCGCAGTCTCACTTGAATTACCCTGTTAAGCAACCTGTGTTGTGGCAGTTACTCTGTGCTGCTGCTGCTGCTGCTCTCCCCCCTCGTTTTTGGATGCAAACTGGGACCTGTCAGTCTTCACTTTACAACCAGTTCTGGCTCTGATTCTCCTGCAGTTTCTCCTGGTCCATCGCTCCACCACAGACTGATGCATTTTAATTGGCCACATAGCAGCACGAGTGGCTTCATGCCACCCATATTTTCAGGCATACTCTCCCTACTTCTGTCAGTGGCACAGTCCACGCATGACAGGCAATTAGCTGGTACCTTTCAGATACTTGACTAACGGACTTCTTGCAGCTCATCCTTTTGGGACAGACTTTTACCCGAGCCATTAATTTGCTCACCCAGCTCTGCTAATCAAAACAAAAACTGCATTAGTATTTCTTTGGCAGTCATGACTTGCTGCATTTGTACAAGCGCTGGAAGGGGGAAAGAGCCATGACTTGACAAGTTTGGAATGGGCAGTGCTACCTGGCTAAATAGGTTTTTGCACTAGGTAAGGCTAAAGGAATGTGAGGAGGGGGTGTCTCTGTTGAATTGCCCTGTTAAGCCACCTGGGTTATGGTAATGTTCTGACTTCGTTAATTACCCCATATCAATAAGAAAAGGCAGCTTTTTGCCTCCCAGCATAAGTGAGGAGAAGAAATAGTGGTATCAAAGGAAAGCTTCAAAGACAGCCAGAACCGTCTCTCGAGTAATTTCTGATCCCGGCATTCTTTCCACTTCAAAGCAGGATGTGTGTGTGTTTGGGTAAAGGGGAGGGGGGTTGAATCCGATTTCTCTAATAAGAGTTGGCATCAACCCTGTTTGATATTAGATGCAGGGAACATTTTGATTTGTTATTGCCTTTGAAATCGTTCAGACGACCTTCAGAAAATGGCCTCTTGTTACTTGTGCTGGGGGTGGGTGGGGAGAGTAGGGCACTGGGAGAAAGAGAGAGAGTGAATTGAGGCCCAATTTAATTCACATGCAGAGGATGCCTTGAAATTGTGCTCTCAGCAGCTTTTTAGTTACAAATGTGTGTCTTGATTGAAAGTGAAAAGTTGAAGAATAATAGACCTGCAACAATGCATTGTTTAGCACACCCACCTCATTCGTCTGGTTTCATGGTGGTGGGTTTACAGGCCTTGCATATGGCTCCATTTTATTTTTAAAACCTTGGTGAGCATTAAAAAGAATGCAATAATTGAATTACGTACATTAGGGCTCTTCAGCTCCTGTGCTAAGGAATTACCATTCAGAACTGATTTCAGTTGTTGTGACTGGCATTGTGCTTTTTCTGTGTGGTTCATCTTTTCTTTGTTTTGTTTTTAACAAAAGAATGAAAATTGTTGCTCATGTTGGCAAGTGCCACCATGACATGAAAGGAAAGGAAAGGAAAGGAAAAGGTGTTGGTTTTGAAACAGCCAGTCTTGCTCATTGGATCAGATAACTTTGATCCAGCTGCATGGTTTGATTTTCACTGGCTCTGCAGTTCCTTCTGCACTGATCCAGGTAATGTTGTTAGGTTTTTTCCCACCTATGTGTGGATCATAGGCTGACAATGCTAGCCCCATGGCTACCTGTCTGTTTCTGGACATAATTCAAAGTGCTGGTTATGACTTTAAAGGCCCTATACAACTTAGGCCTAAGTTATCTGCTGGACCATATTCTCCTGAATCTGCCTGCACTCTGAAATCTTTGGGAAAGGCTCGGTCCTTTCAGATATGTTTGGTGGCGGCCCTCTCACCTTGGTGGCTGCTCCCAGAATTTGAAACTCCCTCCTTAGAGAAGCTAGACTGGCTCCATCCTTTTGTCCATCCTTAGAAGCCAGAACAAGAAGAGGAATTGCTGCGCAGCGAAAGCAGCGATCTCTCTTGCTGTTTTGGCTTCTGGGATAGCTGCGCAGCGTGCATTCACTCCATAAGACCCACACACATTTCCCCTTACTTTTTAGGAGGGGAAAAAGTGAGTCTTATAGAGCAAAAAATACGGTACTTTTCAACTATTATTTTTTTAATTTAGTTTTTATTAAAGATTTTATTGGATTACAAAAGTGAATGCATTGTCTCTATTTTCAGGTCGTAGAGTCTTTTCTACAGATGAGTTACGTTCAGTGTGAGGCGTTAATGTTGTATACAGTATAAGGTTGGGAGAGAAGATAGGTGGGAGAAGAGATGTTGTTAGTCTTCTGTACTATATCTGTGTTGTTTTAATTTGTGTAAGCCACATTGAGTACTAGTCTGGAGAAAAGAAAGATAAATAAACATCGTCATCATCACATATGTGGAAGGTACAGCTGCTACTCAGAGCATAGCGTAAAAGCAACCCCATCATTCCAGTTAACATGGAGCCAGAAGTGAGCCTTGAAACTAGAGGTTGCCAACCTATTTAGGCCCATGGTCACATTTCTCTTCTCTCTCCCCATGGAATAGCCACTCCTAAAGAAAGTGAATGTCCACTTTTGCAAGGGATCTGGGTAAAAGTTGGATCAAGTAGAATTAATCTGAGCCTTGAAAAACTCACAGAGCTGAAAGTGGAACTGAGAAAGAGCATGAATCCTCCTTTGGCAGAACCCTCTAGTTCCCATGGTTCAACCATGGCTTGATCTTAAATACCAGTTCTTCCATGTTTACCTCTCCCTCCACTTCCCTACCTTCTGTTGTCTCTCCTGTGCCAGATTTATGGATTTCAAGCTCCTCTGGGCAAGGGCTTGCCCTCCTGTACTCTCTAAAGCACCTGCATATTGATGGTGTCATATGAATAAATAATAATGATATTTACAAGAATGTTAAATGAGGTGGGGTGTGTTCCAGATAGGAGAGGAAAAACAGAGCTAGTGCAAGATATTTGGAATTGAAAAGGAGTGAGCCATAAATTTGTGATTGTTGGGGTGGGCTGCTAGAATACTGCAAGGAGTTTGTCTTGATCTACCCCCAGCTTTACCAAAAGCATAGCAACCATCTACATAAAATTGAACTCAGTTACTTAGTGGCACATTTCACTAATCCATGCTCTCCACAATCCTTTAAACCCCAAAATCCAGTTGCAAGACTTTACTGTGTTTTAATATTGAAATGTATTGCTTTTTCAGCCCGCTGCTCTTGAAAAATGTAAAAGGCATCTGAATCTCAGGTGTGTGCATAACATTACCCTGTGACCTTAACTTCTGCTTAACAAAGGTCTCTCCTTCCCAGGAATCTAAATACAATATTCAAGGGGGGGGATTTTATTTGGTCCCTGTAGGCCAGTTTTCTGGCTTAATTCAGCTAAATGTTTTCTGTGTCACTTGTCACTGAATTGCTTATGTTGTGGACACAAGACTGCATCAAGGCTTTATGAGAGATGCCCTTGTTACAGACACAGTTCTGACACTGTTAAATATTCACATGGATCAGCACAACCTGTTCCAAATGAATTGAAGCGATTGTGCTGTCTAGGTGGAGGGTGAAGTAGCCCAGGAGGACTTGTTTGTATGAGTTTATATTGTGGCAGTACAGCAATAGGTAATTGCATGAAAACTTCTATAGATGCTCATGCAAAAGTTCATTCCTAAGTAGGTCTACTCAGAATAAGTCCTGTTGAATTCAATAGAGCTTACTCCTAATTACGTGAGGTTAGGATAGCAGCCTAAATTATTACAGAAGAAACAGCAGAAGATAAACAAGGCTTTTGGTTTGTCTTCATAAGTGCGACCATTTGGGCAAGATTGGCACTCAATCAGGTATGTGAGGACAGCATTGCATTTAAGCTCTAGCCTAGTAGCAAACGGGAAAGTCACCCAGGGATGTGAATTGAAACATCAGCAATATACAGATGGCACTGCTGTATCTCCTTTTTCCACCTCTTCACCCCAGGGAGGCTTTTGAACTCCTGAACTGGTGCCTGGAAGCTGTTTGGGCTGAATGAGGGAGAACAAGCAGAGACTTTAGTCCAGACAAAATAGAGGCATTATAAGTAGGGAAACATACTACTCTGGATAGAGGTTTTTGACTGGTCTTAGATTGAGGTTGCACTCTCCCCTGAAGGACCAACCAAGTTTGCCCAGATGATGGCAGCCAATAATCCTTTATAGGAGCTAGGGAAGGTATGCCAGTTGACTGTTATCCATGCACTAGTGGGATCATGACTATTGTAATGAACTGAGGCTGCCCAGACAACATTTGAAGACGGTTTGGAAATTTCAGCTGGTGCAAAATTGTGGCCACCTAGGTACTGTTCAGTGCCAGGCAGTCACTTCACATTACGTCTATATTGTACTAATTATCCTGTTTGCCAGTGTATTTCCAGTCCCCATTATAAAGTGCTGGCACTCAGAGTTACAGCTCACAGGGCAGCTGATACATGTTCAGGAGGTTGTTCCACAATAGGCATATCTCTAGCATGCAGGCAGCATTTGTGAGGGAATGGTTTGGGTGTCTATGCAGGCTTGACATGCACAGACCCACTCTCCCACTCAGGGCTGGCCCAAGACCTTTTAGCACATGAGGCAAGCCATAAAATGGTGTCCCCCAGACTAGGGAAGAAGGGAGAAGTAAAGATATACATCAGGAACAATGGTGAGGGTCAAAGCAACCTTACCTGATGGTAGAACTGGTAATCAAAGGCAGGTGCAGAGTCCAGGAGACCCCAGAGGACAGCTTCTGTGATTTCCTCCATAGGAGGAAGACCAGGAGTCCCTCCTATTTGCCAAGAGGCCATTGTGGAGGCAGCAGATTGGGCAGCAGCAACAGAGGGCAATGCATTCCTCAGAGGTTGGATTTGCCGCTTCTGTGGATTCTGCTGATAGAGGCAGTTGCCTCACCTTGCTTTATGAGTGGGCCAGCCCTGCTCCTACCTCCTGTGAGGCTGGATGCCTGAATAGGCCTTTCATTTCATGTGCACTGGACCCCTTATCTAGTGGAAAGGTTTAGGATTCCAGTTTAAATTTGCTTGTCAGGAATAATTCCAATAGGAATCAGTCTAATAAAAAAGGTGGAATGAATCTGTGTTTCTTAATATTTCATGTAAGTTAATCTTGCTTGCATCCGCCAGGACCTTGACTCTACTGTTATAGCAGATGAATTTCAAGAGATGTCCAGAATACTGTTATGTTGGAAGAGTTTCAGTTAGAAAGTCTCAAGGATGCAAACAAGGTGCTTGGATTGGTCAGGATGACTGTTTGTGTTCTGGACCCATGGCCCTCTTGGCTGAGAAAAACTAACAGGGAAGGGACAGCTGGCTGGACGAGGGAGTATTAATGCTTCCTTGTGAGAGGGAGAGGGCCATGTCTGCTTGATGAAGGCAGTAGCAACACCACTCATTAAGAAACTCTCCCTGGATTCAGAAAATCTAAGTAATTACCAACCTTGTAATTACCAACCAGTTGCCAATTTCCCCTTCTTGGGCAAGGTTCTTGAGCAAGTGGTCATGGGTCAGATCCAGGCGCTATTGGAGGAAATTGTTTTTCTAGATCCTTATCAGTCAGGATTTAGGCCCAGTTTTTGCACAGAAACCACTTTGGTCACCCTGAATGATGATCTCTGTCAAGAGGCAGGCAAGGGAAATGTGTCCCTGTTAATTCTCCCCAACCTCTCAGTGTATTTTGATACCATCAACCATGGTAGCCTTCTGAAGCGACTGTCCAAGTTGGGGGTGGGTGGCACCAACCTTGTGATGGTTTCAGTCCTACTTGGATGGTCCAGAGGGTGATTCTTGGTGAGTGCTGTTCATTTCCATTTGGGGTTCCTCAGGGTTTGATTTAATCCCCTGTGTTGTTGAACTTGTATCTACATGAAACCTCTGAGTGAGGTCAACTGGAGTTTTGGAGTATGTTGTCAGCATTATGCTGATGACACACAGCTCTATTCCTCCTTTGCATCTGCAGGTGTGGCAGTGGCTGTGTAATGTACAGGACAAGAGCCAGTAAAGTGAAGCTTAATCCGGATAAGGCTCAGGCACTATTAGTGGGTGGTTCTCTGGACTGGATAGATTGAAGGTTGCCCATTCTTGATGGGTTTGCACTCCCTCTGAAGGGATAGGTACACAGTTTGGGAGTACTCCTGGATCCATTGCTGTCTTTGAGGCTCAGGTGGCCTTGGTGGGGCAGAGTGCCTTCCATCAGCTTTGGCTGATGGCCCAGCTGTACCCCTGTCAGGACAGGGCTAACCTAATTTCTGTCATGTGCTTTGGCAACATCTAGGTTAGATTTCTGCAATGTGTTATACATAGGACTGCCTCTGAAGAAGGCTGCTGCAAAATTTAGTGGTCAGGTTGCTCACCAGAGCAGTACAGTTTGAGCACATGATACCAATCCTAGCCCAACAGCACTGCGTGCAAGTTAGTTTCTGGGCCCAATTCAGAGTACTGGTTTTGACCTGTAAAGCCTTAACTGGCTCAGGATTGCAATATCTCAAGGACCACCTCTCCCTATATGCACCATCCCAGACCCTGCGTTCATCATCTGATGTTCTTGCTTGTCTGCCTCCACAATGAGAGGTCTGGAGGGCATCAAAACAAGAATGGGCCTTTTCTGTGGTGGCTTCCCACTTGTGGAAGGTTCTCCCCAGAGAGGCTCGCCTGACGCCATCATTGCATATCTTTAGGCACCAGACAAAAACATTCCTCTTCTTCCAGGCCTAATTAAACAACCTATGGCCTTTTAAACTTGGGGGGGTATTGTTTTTGTATGTTACTGTGTTACATATTTTTGTGTTTTTATATTGTAAACTCCCCTGTAATCCTCAGATGAAGATACACATTTAATGATGATGATGATGATGATGATGATATGGGACTTTTTTCTTTTTCTGCAGCTTGACATATGGTCCAAGTCCAACTATCAAGTGTTTCAAAAGGCAAGTTTCTTTGTTTCTAAATGGTGTCTGCTTTATGTTATGTTATTTTATTTCATATTTGAATATGACCTTATATGTACACCGTTTTCAAAATGTGCACATACTGTCTCTTAGGTTGCATATGCATGCTGAAGTAAGTGAATGCTTGTTTAGTTAAATGTTCTGGCAGCTGTTCTGGATTCCACCTTCCTCAACACACTTGGAGGTTCCCAGATGTGCTAGAATGCAAGGTGATCATTTTAAGAACAGGTTGAAGTAATTCTCTGCCCATGCAGAGAGCTCACAATTTGGTTTAAAAGAAAACACTCAATTTCATTCTGTCTTCTATAGTACGTCTGTGAAGTATTAGGATGTTAATGTCTATAGATCCAGAATATGCAGAAAAATAGGGATTTTCAAAAGCACCACTAAGGAAGGGTATGATAAAATATAGGAACTTGTCTCAATGGGTAATGTACTGGCTTTAGGGGTTGCTTGTGCGTAAGTTACCGCCTCTCTGGGCTAGGTTGCCTGGTTAAACCGTTTCTCGCTGGACAGCCATCCACTCCGTGGCTGTTCAATCGCTGGCAGAATCCGTCAGTGGGCGTTTCTTGAACCTCTTCCAGCAAAGAAGCTCTTTGACGCCAAGTCGCCGCGTACTTTCCCTACTGTCTTCTGCGCAGGGTGGGTGTGGGCAGCGGAGGACCTGTGCTCTCCTCGCTGGTCTCCTGCGAAGAGCCCTGGAGCCTCCTCTCTGCTTCCCCCATCGGCCCCCCTCTATCCCTGGTGTAGCGCTGATTATCTTCCCCAGCAGGAGACCTGCCTCTCTCCCTGCTTGGCCCCTCTCCAGCATCGCTGTGGAGCCTCGCCTCCTCCGCTAGTTGCGATGGCAGTTCCCTGACAGGGAATTAACACATTTAAAGTAGATTTTTTAAAAATGGATTTACAGTATTTTTAAATATTACATTTATGTCAATTAATTTTGGTTAATCTCCTAGCAGGTAGCCTTTTGGAATGTAGTCTCAATTGTTGTTGGCTGTATTATCATTTTTGCCTCGAACTTCGTTTTTAAACATAGACACATAGAATTGTAGAGTTGGAAGGCATCCCAAGGGTCATGCAGGAATGTACTATGTAACAACCAGGATTGTTTGGATGGTTCAGTTTTCATGTGAATTTTAATTTTAAGCTTCTGTAAATTTGGGGCATGAATTCTTGTTGCTTTTCTTATACTTCATATGTAAATTGAGCTATTGATACACACACACACACAAATTACAAGACATTTGGTCCATTATAAGAGCTATTGAAACTGTAGTAATTGTATTGTAAATAGCCACTTGCTTGGCAGGGTCACAGTTAGTGACTAAAGATTACCATGTGTGTACAACATGTTAGGCCTCAGCAGGTGTTGCCAAGAAACAGGTTGTCAGCCCAAGGCAGGGCAGAGATCTCATCAGCACTGGGACAACAGTAAAGAAGACAAAGCTCAGGGCAAAGCAAAATACCTGGACTCCTGACAAGTTGCTTAGGCCTAGAAGCTGGTTTTGAGCCTGGGGCTTTATAGGTCCTTTTTGATCCTGTTTGACCTGTGCAGCTAATAATTTTCACTCTATCTGGTTCTACATTCCATTGCGCTTTGTTTGACAGGCTTCCCTGGCAAGTCAGAGTGCTGGTGACGAAGGTCCTGGTTTCAGGTGTGGGCAGGCACACACATGCATCTACATGTATATGTTTAAACTTACTATTTTTCTTTGAAAATAAGAAAGATTATTATTTTAAGTGTCTGTCTTAAATGTGATTTGACACATCAGGGAGAGAAATGCTTAAATCATTCTCCTATAAACCTATAAAATGTTGGTTTCTATGCCTATTTCAAGTTCTAAGGGTTGATGAATGACCTATGAATTACAATACTTTTGGTGCATTAAAACAGCTATCGATGATGTGGTGTAAGTGACCACTTGCCTAATGGTGTCTGTGGTGTTGAGTAAAAATCACCTCCATAAGGAGACCAGGTCAAAGATGGCAGACACTAGCAGATTCGCCTCAACTGTTTTAATCCCCATCCCAAGGGGATGACTTGATATTCCAAGATTAAGCTAAACCTGTTCTCATATTATGGGATCCAAGCCTTAAGTTGAAGGAACTTAAAAAGTCCAATATACTTTGCTTAGTTTCCTGTCATATTTCCACCCCTCTGGTACAGTGGCTTACAAACTGTTCTGAGGAACCTTGTGATATGTCAGAGAGTATTGATGGTTTCTCAGTAGGAAGACCAAGAAGATTACTGATCTCTCCCTGCAATATATGCCTGACAGTGTTATACACAGGCTAAGGAACCTAGTTTACATGGAATGACACTAAGGGGCCTAATAGGACTTGTCTAGCATCTTATACGACATCCTAGAATGCCACATATGGAGAAGTTCTTCAACAGATGTGGAAAATAGTTTCCTAAAAATTGAAAGTTTTGAAAAGCCATTGCTCAAGTTTGTCAAACAAATAGCAGCAAGAGACTCTTGAGTTTGGCCTGGCCTGGAGGCATGCCACTATAATTCCTGTATAGATATTTCTTGAAACTTTTGGTGCCAGGATTCTGTGTTCACCCAGAAGTAAATAATTTTGACCTGTGATGCCAGCTTCCTCCAGATCAAAGAATAGCTTCAGGGAGGTAGGTAGCAGCCCATTCCCTGACTAGCATTAAGAGGCAGAATAACACAGTAGTTAGTCTGTTACCCGAGAGACAAGTGAGAATTAACGGATTAAGCAAACCTTTCTCTCCCTTCTGAAAAATATATTCCTTGTGTCAGGTAGAGAGGAGTATAATGCAGAGCAACTTAGGACAAAATCATCCATGATAATCCTTCATCAATAATGCTTTAAACTAATTATAGCCCATGGAGTAGCTTTCATTCTTGCCATTAAATGGGTTTTTATGTTATAAATGGGTGCAGGCTGTAGGCTTGGCTCTCTTAATGCTTTAGGATTCCAACATTAGATAGTGTGTGTGTGTGTGTGTGTGCGCGCACATACACATACTCGTGTGTGTGCGCGCATGTGCGCGCGCACACACACACACACACACACACAAATTTATGAATGCTTTCTTTTTCAAATGCTTGATACAGAGGAATTAAAAAGCCAGTAGTAAGATGTAACTTGCCTCAGGTTCATTGTACACAGCCCCATTCACAGACCACATAAACCAATGTGCTTAAACTGAAGTCCTTCTAATCCCACAGTGGTCAATGGCATTGATGAATTGTAAAGATCTGGCTGTATTCAGCATTCTCATTCCGCTACTGCAAGAGCCCTTGCGCTAGCAGACGGCAGTTCAAAGGTTGCACAACAATGGAATCCAATGCAACAGTTGTGCTAATGGAACCTGGTTTCACATCTGGTTCTTGTTATGCTCTCCATTGCACATCAATATTTGTTAATTTACTGTTTTCCCCCTTGTGCAACAACATTCCATAAGTGCAATAATACCCCAAAGTCACTTTACATACAACTTTTTGTCTTTCTGGCTCTGTTTTTTATTCTGTAGCCTAGTGCCAGAATTAGGTGGCCCACCTCCTGTCACTGCCATTATATTACTACAAAAGCCTACTTAAACCTGTGGCCCTCCATGTTGTTGGACTACAGCTCCCATCAACACTGACTATTGGCCATGTTGGCTGGGCTTGATGGGAGTTGGGAGTCTGCGGGTGGGTTCCAAGCCTGTAGAATCCAAGGAGGCTATGGTCTCACACTCAGTATTGCCAAACAATGTTAGGATAAGTCAAGCATGCAAAGTCAAAGACCAGTCAGGATCAGGCATGAATCATTCTGAGTCTAAAATGTGGTCTAGAGGCAACATTAGAAAGTCCTGAGGTCAACAACAGAGAAGATCCAGTCTAGCAGTGTGAATCAAGAATTCTACTTTTTAGGGTCAGGAAGCTAAGGACCTGTGATGTTCCAGCAGCTGAAAAGCTCAACATGAAGACAAGGCCATTCCTAATTCCAGCTGAGAATGCTTTCCCATAAGGGGTTCTTTATTCCTGTCACATGCAAGTTTAGTCTTTCAGGTACACACTTTCATGTGGGCCTGAACATCTTTACTCTCAGATGTTGGCTGGGAGCTCATCAGCCCACATTCACCCCAAAGTCTCTCAAGAGGGTCCACCGGAGGCAGCTTTTGAGGGGTTCCTCCCCAGACTCAGGATCTCCAGGGCTGGTTGTGGAAGACCAGGGGTGCCAACTTGAATAAAATATTGGGGGGGGGGGAGGCAGGTAAGCCCCGCCCCACATAATCAATTGCATGATGTGGCACGCACACACCATATGAATGGCAATGCCCATCAACTTAGGGGGCAGTCCCCTCAAATATTTTATTTTATGTGCAAAAGCCCCTTTGCCCCTAGGAGTTGGCTCCTATGTGGAGGACCCTGCTCCCCCAAGTGTATGGTCAGCCAGAGGTCTGGTTCATCCTTTGAGGAGTTGGTGTCCGGATTGGACTGGGCAGGGAAGCCACATAAATATTTCCTTGACTGCAGGTGTGTGTGTGTACGGTTTCTATCCATCTCTGTGCTATCCTTCTTAAGCGTTCTCACTCCCAATAGCAATGCCATGTTTCCAGTGACTCCTTTATGTGGTAGCCCCTTGGAATATCACAACATTGATTTCCTTTGAATGGCAGGTTTTTCAGAGCCAGACTGTTTTTTACTCTCTCTTCAGTGGCAATAAAGCAGCATCTGGAGCTTGCAGAGCTACCTGCTCAATGTAGCTGCCAACATGTTAATTTCTTAGACAGCCACAGCACGGCCCTTTTGGGTTAAAGAGCAAAGGCCTCCGTCCTTCCCAATCCAGCCCTGTCATGTGGAGCTTAATTCGTCTTGACTTCTTTGTTTGCAAACTCTGCCTGTGTCAGCAAGACTTGTGCCTTCCCCTGATTAGTAGGATCCCCGAGTGTGTTTAATTTGATAGGAGAAGAGTGTTCCCAGAGGGCCCATTACAACTAAAATGTACAGGTATTTACAGAGGTTCCCCTGGAGATTTTCTTGAACTCCCTTTCTGGGGTGAATGAGCTTTTATGACCATCCAGCGAACCAGCAGGGTGAGTCTCAGAGAATAGAGCTTAAAAATACAGGGAGGAATCTCTGAAAGGGCAGAAACACAAAGAGCCGAGGAAAGGTTGGCACATCTCCACATTTTTCTGACATTTTAAACTCTGCAGGTGCAGAGACAGCGCCGATCTTTAACCTTTTTATTAGCTCCTCGCACATCTCCAGCTAGTAAGGAAAAGTAAGAGCTTTTTTATTTTCTTTTTATCATCATCATTGAGGGTCTTTGTTCCCACACTTTTTTCAAAGGCAGATTGTGAATTTTGCGGTATAAAAGCAAAACCCTAGAAGAACATCACATTCTCATTGTTATATCTATTTTGTTAAAATATATTTTAAAATAGGTATATATTTTTTAAAATGTGTTTCTGTCCATCCACCCCCCATTTCTCTAGCTGCTAGCACTTTGGTGTCTGGCCATGGTTTGGAGGTTGCTTGAAGGAATGCTTCTCCCCATAGGAGCCTACAAGTTGCTTCAGTTTGAGAGGGGAGGGCCCTGCTTAGAGTCTGTCATCAAGAAAAGCTTAATCTAATACAGTCATACCTTGGGTTGAAGTAGCTTTGGGATAAGTATTTTCGGGTTGTTCACTGTGGCGACCCAGAAGTAACAGAGCACATTACTTCCGCCTTTCACCGCTCGCGCATGCGCAGACGGGGCGAATCACGACCCGCAGGGACGCAGGTTGCGTTCGCTTCTGGATGCAAACAGGGCTCCGGAATGGATCCCGTATGCATCCAGTGGTACCACTGTAGGACCAGAACAATTTGTAGAAGACCCTCCTCAGTGATGGCCACAGAGTACCGTGTTCTGGTGAAAATCAGGAGGAAAGTATAAGCTTCCTGTTTCATGGAATATTTTCATCAGCAAATTATATCTTTATTCTGTTTTCTATTTTTACTCACCACTTTTGAATTACAGAACAAAAATAGTATATGAACACGAGAGTAATGATTGAGAAGAAATTGGTCAGGCCATAAGACTGAGAGAGGGTGAGAGCTTAGCAGATAAGATGGGATCTCTGGAGTGGAAGTAAATGGTATGCTGGTTAGAGTGTTGGACTAGGACCTGGGAGACCAGGGTTCAAATCCCCACTCAGACATGTAGCTTTATGGGTGATCTTGAGCCAGCCATCGTCTCTCAGCCTTCCTATTGCACAAGGCTGGTTGTCAGGATGCTATGGGTTTGGGAAGAGAGAGAGAGAGGGTTTGGGAAGAGAGAGAGAGAGCTTTTCTTTTTATCATCATCATTGAGGGTCTTTGTTCCCACACTTATTCTTGGAAAATAAGGCTGATGTTTCATTTATTTGTTTGCTTTTATTTGTTTTTATGCCACCCTTCAGCAAAGCTACCAGGGCAGTATACAAAGAAATAGTAGAACCTTTTCTTTTCTTTTCTACAATGAAATACAAAAATACAGACAAAACAGACCAGGAGCATAGAAATTCAGCAGAAGAAGTAAAACCTAACCAGCCACAATCAGCTGCAGCAGCATCTTTGCTTAAAATGCAGCATGGTTGGCACTAGGCAAACCTTCTTGGAAAAGGGAAATGGTTTTAAGGGTGCTTCAGTGCATAGTCAGAGGCTGCAGTCAAGCACTTCCCTTCAGGGTTACACACAGCAGCTGCTGGGTGCTATATGAATCACCCCTAGAAACAACATGGGAGGCAGCCCCCATTCTGCATGGTGGGATTAACACAAGTCCAGACATGCTTTGCACGAATGAGAATAAGCTTCTTACATCTTTCTCAACAACAGAGGGCTAAACATTGGATTATATAGAAAAACCATGCATTTAAATATAACCATTATTGTGCGTGGGTGTTTTGTTTGAGGAGGAGACCCAACAGTACATCATAGAATCTTTGCAAACTCCCTTATTTTTCATTATTTTTTTGTAATAACATAATTTATTAATTATTGTTTCCCTTCCCATCCCAAGAACTTGGGAGCAGGCTATGAATATAGTTTTAAAAATAAAGAAAAAGAATCAGGTAACATCATAATCAATAATTGTTTCCCAACCCAAGAATTTGGGATTGGTAACAATTGTTTGTTTGTTTCTATTTCAGTGTATGTATATTCATTAAAACCCACTGACTCCAATCCTGTCCACCAAAACATAGTTTAAATGAAGAATTTTCACACTGCTTCCAGAATACACCTAGCCTTGAGACTGGGCCAGGTCTCAATGTGACAGGAATCTCAAAGTAGAGGGGCTGCCGCCACAAGCCACCCTGGACCCCCTATGATCCTGGCCTGGTTTTGCATCTAGGTTGTCTCTCTAAAGTTTGCAGTCCTAAAGTATTGTTTTCCTCCAGTACAAGGGCACATAAGTATTGTAATATATGAAGATGTATTCCTGTCATTAATCTCTGTGAATAGGTGTGTGGAATGAATGCATGTATGAGTCAAGTACAGAATATTGACAGTATCTGCTCAAGGACAGGTGATGGGCAGCTCCAGGGTCAGCCTATTGAATTGGTATCCTGCATGGCTGAATTGTGAAATTGCAACAACTGGATTTTTTAAAATTTTCAAAGGTTGTTAACCAAAAGGTTGGTGGTTCAGGCCCATCCAGGGATGTCTGAGGGCAGAATTCATGTGTTGCAAGGCCCCACCCAGCTCTTCAATTCTGTGATTCTAATTTTTATTGATTGCAGCCAATGGCCATTACAATATAAACATAAAACACATACAGTAAGCCCACAACTTGCACTCAGTTTATTTACACGTTCACAACTTTACACAGGGAGTGTGTGGGGAGTAAATAAACGATGATGATGAGCCAGGGAAACCCTCCATTCTCTATTTATTTAATTATTTCCCATATCCTTACACCCAGTAAAATTTTCTCACTTACCAGGGTCTGGGAAGGTTGCAGAAGGGAAGCTCTCAGAGCTCTCTCACAATCTTCCCAGACCCCAGTTAGCAGCACTTCAGCACCATACAGGGGGGGCAGTTCTGGGGGTTCCTGACTTTGCATGATCTTGTGTTTGCCCATGAATCCCCACAACTGAACCCCCTCATAAGGGGCAGGCCCACTGTATATGTAAAACATAGGGTAGCAGTCATTGGCCCAGTAAGACAGGGAGAAATACTAAGAATACAAATAAGACAGGTTTCAAAACATTTAATTTAGTTTGGTGATTCTAAATTTAACTCAGAGCAGTGAACCGGATAGTAAACATAGGCATCAAATAAATAATATATATATGTGTGTTAAATTTTATGTCAGGTTGTTTTTAATGTTTAATTTTACCTGTATTTTTAAAATGAAAATTATATAATGTTTTATGTAAACAGAGTACTAGTTGCTTGTACTCTTTTTGTTTAAGCAGTATCTAAATGTTATTAAATAGGCATTGACTTGATACACACATGTGGTGGCAGTAGTCTCTGCAATCAGTTAGGTATTTCCTACGCTATCATGATTTTGGAATTTTATGAAACATGTATGCTTCTGAAATCTATTTCCAGCAAAGAAATGGAGACAAGCATGAACATCACACCATTTAAGAATCCCAGCTTAGTATTGTGTAAACCAGGAATCTTGGTTTACAAGAAGCAATGCTTACATGTTAAACAAAACATTATTCCACTATCAAATAAAGTCAATCCTTTTTAATCAGCCTATCACTGTAAATACCTTGCAGGAAAACCCCCTGCACCTGACCTTCTAAATCTTCTAAAACCTGCAGTTTCCAGCCAATTGTGTCAAAAAGAGCAAAGGTAATAGCCACTTATTTATTTCCCCATGATAGCCCATGGAGCAGCACAAAACTTCAGTTCTTCTGAATTGCAGTTCTGATTTGGACATGAGGCAGGCAGCTTCCAAAATATTCCAAGCTGAATTGAGCCAGGTTCCAAAGCGCCAGACTCAGTTCCAAATGGATTCTTGTGCGTTATGGATCTCTTAAAGGGGTTTTCTGCTTCCCAGAACTGCAGTAACCCCAAAATGTTCATCTTTTCAGCTCTCCTTCTCAGTAAAACTTAAATCCAAGGAAGAAGAAGTTTGGCTTAGATGGCAAAATAATGTTTAAAATGAACAGCAATTGTGGGACTATGCTAATAAGTGAAAGCAAAAAGTATTACAGGATGTCAGTCATATAACATCACAGATAAATGTTGGAGAGGAGAATGAAACCTCCCCATGGGACATATATACTAATGAAACCTTTGCAGTCTGGTTATTTTTTATCCTTTTGTCAGAGAAAATGTGTATTTGAAAGTTTTAATTTGAGGAGCACTGGTGTGAAGTTCCTACTCTAAGTCAGGTTGGGTTTTTTCCTCATCACTTTGCAGCACTCAACATCACACTGTTTGGTGCTACTTCTGTGGGGTTCAGGGTGTTCCCACCCCTTCCTCCTCTTTCTGTTTGGAGCCCACTTTGATCTGTGTTCGAAATGCTTTCTCTCCCCCCCCCCCCATTTGCTTCTGGTACCAATCACCTGCTTTTTCATTGAGAAAACATTATTAGTATTCCAGCAGTGCTGGGATGGCTTTTATCTCCCAGCGGAATCTCATTAGCTCTGCATTACAATAGGAACAGCATATGTCTGCTATGCCCAAGTAGCCAGTCAGTTTGAATTTGTTAATGGCAACACTTTATTTTTCCCCACAGCAAAGTTTTCCCCACATCTTCAATGCTAATAATACCCCCAAAAAGCAACTTTGTTGTGGAAGCGTTAAAAAGAAAAAAGAAAACACCACAAAATCAATTCGTTGGAGGTTGAAATGTAGCAGAAGGAGAGCTGTTGCTAACGGTTTGCTTTTATGTGTGCCTGTTACGTAACTAGGAATCTAAGCATGCTGCGTGAAGGGGAAAACTAGGGCATGATAGATAGCTTGCAAGTTAGAATGGGAATAAGCTAATTACTGGCAGTTGGAAGAAAGACAGTGTGCAATTATACTGTGGCTTTTTAAGACTTTTTATTGTGTGTGTCTGAATATACCAGCTTTTCTCAACCTGGTGCCCTTCAGGTGCTTTGAACTACAACTCCATCGTCTGGATCCATCCAAAGCACCTGGAGGGCACCAAGTTGTGGAAAGGGTAGCATACATGTTAGAGGTAGTATACATTTTGTGGATGAGGTGGGTCTTGTTGATCTTATCTAACTTCTGTAGCAAGGGAGGGAAACTTATGTAGGAAATGCTAAATCAGGAACTGAGCACAAGAGCCCTCTCCCTTCCCAGAGTTTCCAGAAACCGATATTCAGAAAGATTACTGCTTCCATCCATGGAGGCAGAGCATAGCCATCATTTCTACTGGCCACTAATGGCCTTCTCCATTGATTTGTCTAATCTTTTTTTTAAGGTCCTCTAGGTTGGTGGCCATCATTGCTTCCTGTAGGAGCGAGTTCCATAGTTTTAACTATGCACTCTGTGACTATGTCCTTTCTTTTATCTGTCCTGAATCTTCTATAGTTCAGCTTTATTGGGTGTCTACAAGTTCTAGTATTGTGAGAAAGGGAGAAAAACTTTTCTCTACCCACTTTCTCCATGCCATGCATAGTTTTATCAATTTGTTATGCAAGTTTCGTCCCAGTAAAACCATTAGGAGGGGGAATTGTCCAAGCCCAGTGGGTGGCTACCTCACCACCTCTGTTTCTTTAAGGTATCCATACCTCAGCTTTTGGGGTATAACCCTGACAAGGCAGTCACAACAATGAATAAATACAATACATTCTGGCATTGCAAACCTGCTCTCCCTCCTCTCCTATTTGCTTTGAGAGATTGGCGGTGACTTGCACCTATCCCTGCATGGCATCAAGTCCATCCTGATCGAGGCCAGGCCATAAGTGTTGTAGTGCAGTAGCAGTCGGTCATCCAAGATACTCCCGCCTCCCTTGCTAGCATATAGAGGGGTAGATGACACATCAAAGTAGAGACAGAAATCGCCTTTGCCACAGCATGATCACAGCATGGAGGAGAGACATATCTTAGCGGTAGAATATCTGCTGTGCATGCAGAAGGTCCCAGGTTCAATCCCCATTGGCATCTCCAGGTACGGCTGTGAACGTCCCCTGCCTGAAACCTTGGAGAGCTGCTCCCAGTCAATATCAGTATAGGCAGTACTAAGTAGACCAATGGTCTGATCAATACAAGGCAGCTTCCCTTTTAAATATATATGCATATATGCTTTTTATTAGTGTTCTTACTTAACAAACACACCCAAGAAATTAACAAAAATGATAAAATAATAACAACAAAAACAAAACATACATCCATAAATCCATACATTCTTACAAAAGAACTTATGCCGCCATGTTTTTAATTCCCAATTCCTTATCTTCCCTAGTAGACTTCCGTCTTCCTCAAAGCAGATCTGTCTTATCAGTTTAATAAACTGCTTCTAAGGCAGCTTCCCATGTTCCTTTTGTTTCTGGAAGAGGCCAAAGACCAGTGAGAAACAAAGCCCTCCTGGTGCAGTGAGTCAGGGCTTTTCTAGATACAGGAAAATAAAAAGGATAGGGAAATAATGGGACAAAGAAGATGCGTGTAGCAAAAGGAGGACCCAGTGATGAGTCCCAGCTTTGTGATGTAAAGGAACAAGGATCCACCCAGCCTCCTCAGAAGTCTGGGATTATTGGGACTCCCGGGATACTCAAGAGCTGTCCTTCCCACCTCAATAGGGAAAAGATCCCTTCCCTTCCATTGTGTGCATCTTGGCTTAGTTTTCTAAGACAAGGGGCAGAAACAAGATGCTTTTCTAAGACAAGCCTTTGGCCCTCCAGATGTTGTTGAACTACAGCTCCCATTATCCCTGGCCATTGGCCATGCTGAGCTTGATGGGCATTGTAGTCCAGCAACATATTTGACCTACACCAATATATGATAGTGCCTCTTTCTAGTCTGTAAGGCAGATTGAGTGTGTGTGTGTGTGTGTGTGTGTGTAAATCCATTGCTCTGGACTCTATTGCAGCTGGTGTCATTCACAACTGGCATGGAGCTGCCAACCTGCAACAGTGTTTCTCATGTCAGCTTGCAAGCAAAGTATTTTTTGAAGGAAATTACATGTCAACCAACTGAAACACCAGGCGACTGGTTTCCTCCTCCTGTTCTCTTGTTGCATTACATGGGCCAACAAGGATATCAACTTCATACCTTTGGCTTGTGTGTGTGTTTTAAGCAACAGCAATTGCTGGGTTTTTTTTAAAGAAACAGCAGCAATTCAGGGGGTTGTGGAGTGTAGGGAATGTGACAGAAGAGAACTTGCAAAAGCTGTAATGGTGGCAGAGCTGAGGATTTTCCTCTGTGGTGCTTTTCCCCGCTGCTTGTTAGTGATTCCACAAAGCGGCGCTGGGCTTCATTCATGGAGCCACAGCCAAGAGGGAATTAATCCCCTCTTCATTGCTGTCATAGCCTAAAACACAAAACCCTTGATGTAGCTGCTTTCTCAATATGCCATCGTGTGCTGCTTTCCCCTTAGTACTACTTAATTGTGCTAACAACAATATTGGAATCCCTCTGGTACTCCTAATTCTAGGAACTTCGTTGGGGGTATTTTAAATAAAAAAACTGAGTCATTAGTCCTGGGGACACAGATAGTTACATAGATTTTATGCCATGAGCTAGGTTAGGAGTGCATCTTTTTGAGCTTCCTTTCCTTTTTGTTTTTAAAATCGCAGCTGCGTATGAAAGTTTAAGAGCATTTGCTTTGCATGCAAAAAGTCCCAAGTTCCATCTCCAGCTTCTTAAGTTGGGCTAGAAAAGACCCCTGTCTAGAAAACCAGTGCCTGTTAATGCAGACCAGGGATGAGGCAGCTGTGGTCCTCCCAGGTGTTGCTTGGATTACAACTCACATCTTCCCAGATCATTGGCCATGGTGACTGAGGCTGATGGGAGGTTCCCCTTCCCTCTTGTAGATGGCACTAAGATAGATGGATCAAAGAGCAGGCTTTGTATAAGTCAGGTTGCTAGGTAACATTGGTTGATGCTGAAATGCCCAAGCCTTCCTGTGCATTTTGTATCTGACCTGCTGTAGCTTAGTTTAGGCTGTGAACTTGCCATATGGCTTTCTTTATCCCAATCCCACCTCCACATCTGTAACATGGGAATGATAATACTAGCTTATTGTATTGGGTTGGGTGGTTCTGAATGATTGCTGACCTTTTACATGAAGTGCCTCATGTATTTGAAATTTGCTTGTTTCTGAAAATTATTGTTTTCCCATGGCTTCTAGAGAGCATTCTACACCCAGGGATGGCACCTTCCTCTGATTTGGATTAGCCAGGATCCACACCAATCTCATTCTCTACAGAGGAAGGGACCATCCCACCCTCCAGGCCAGCCCTACCTATGACTGGAGGTCTCTTGGTAATCCAAAAGAGCACAGTTGATGGAGAGGGGTTGCTTCTTTTGTCCCCTTATGCCCCCTTGCCTTCTGTGTTTTTGATGTGCCTTGGTTCTCCATTCGTTGTTGCTTTCTAGTCTGTGTTACCTTTGATCATGTAGATATTTGTGTTCAAGGGGGTAGGGTTTCCCAGTTCCCCCTTCCAGCTGCAACCCCACATGCTACATCATCCTAAGTCTTTCTAGAAAATCCAGTGAACCTCAAGAATGACTTTTTGTGGGGGGGGGACCACTGGCTGTAGCAGAACGGTGGGGCACAGGAAAGCCCAATCCTGTGAACATTTATTATTCATTAATATTTTGAAATAATATCCCCTGTCCCACCACCAAGCTATTTGACACCAAAATATTTTGGATACCTGAAGTCATGCTCTACTTCATTGTGACCGCTTCTGTTAGACAAGTCAAGAGAAGGGCCAAGTGGAAGATACACGGAAGGAGTTGTACGTTGTCAAAATATCACTGACAAGTCTTCCTCTCTCCCTCCCTCCCTCCCTCTCCCCTTTCTTGTCACCTCCAGGTAACTGACCATGCTACTACTGCCTTGCTGCATTACCAGTTGCCTCAAATGCCGGATGTGGTGGTCAGGTCATTTATGGTAAGTTTGATACAAACTCTCTCAACTGGCATAACTTTGCAGTGTAGTTAATAATGGCATGTGGGGTTTTTATAAAAGTCTTGAAAGGCTGTTTTGGTCAAGGCAAGAGTCTGTATCACAAAAGGGAAGCAGCATTGTCTGTTGGTCATCCCCACCCAAGGATACTGTTGGAAGATTTTGGAAATCTGGACAGAGAGCATACTGGAAACTACAGCCATTGGTGTTTACCAGAGAATGTCTGAAAGTGTATTAGTGGAGCTGTTCAACAATATAATGGGGAGAAAAAACAAGGAGCACAAGCTAATCCTGGCTAGAGCAATTACAGAATGATGCCTTTTGCCCTTCAAAAAGTCCTAGTGTATCTGCTGAAGAATCCTACCCTGGATCCTGTGTTTTACAACAGCTGTCACCTCATTGTATTCATTTACAAGGCCCTTAACAACTTGGGTCCATGATACCTCGGAGACCACCTGAACCTTTATATCCCATGTAATCACTGAGGTATTTGGAGGAGCCACTGTTAGTGGTCCCTCATGGCTCGGATGCACCTTTCATATACACCAGGAGCCAGGCATTCAGTATTGTGAGCCCAAGTCTGTGGAACTCCCTCCCACTTGAGATCAGCAGGCCCCTTTCATGCTGAACTTCATAGGCTTGACAAAGGTTTAGTTATTCCAGCTGTGTTTATAGTTTTAACTTACTTTTACTTTGGTTCCTGTACACCTCTTAAGAGACCACTGTGATTAAGTGGTACACAAGATGTTGAAATAAATTAGTAACAACATATAATAAATGGCAAAACTCACTGAGCATCTGACTAGCGAAGTTCCATGTGAATGATGTGCCTCCCTCAGTGTGCCTTCCTTTGAAGCGTCCATTAACTGCCAGTGCACTTTTGATGAGCAGCAGCCAATCATGGCAACTCAGTTCCCCCGCTGCAGCACGCACCTGAAAATTAATGTGCAGAAACTGTGTGGGACACATTTGTCTGAGCCATAAGGTTTGCTGTATTGATTCACTAAAGCAGTTCTGATAACTTTTAACAAATCAACGTCAGGATGTTCACCCCAAGTGCCAATAGCAGTAGGCATTTCGCATATCAGGTGTGCAATCTAGTTGACAGGATGTGGTGAAGTCTTAATTGTCCAGACAAGAATGAAGGACTTCCTTTTTAACCTCCTTTTCCTTCCAGCACATGTTTTAAGCACACAGTTTGACCTGATTTTCCTTTTAAAAAAAAAGAATTTCAGTATGGTTAAATAATGATAACCAAGTCCAATGAAGCTGGTGTAATCAGCAATTGCCTTGTGCCCTTGTGTTCACTGCTGGCCCTGTCCTGACTTCTGCAGCCAGAGAAGGCCTTAAAGAAAGTTATTGATAGGCCACTATATACAAACAGAGAGAGAGAGAGAGAGAGAGATAGCACGTTGGATGAAGAGAGAAGGATTCGTTTCAATAAATGGAGCCAGCCCCTTCTTCAGAGAACAGTTTTCTCTTATTGACATAATTCAATAGGATTTCAGATGACAAGATTCATGAGCATCCTTCATAGCACAAATCAGTCTGTCTTGGAGGCTTTCTTTCTTCTTCTATAGCTGCATGTCTCCTTGAGCTTCAAATTAAGTTATATAACGTTGCTTCTTACTTAGGGCCATGGGGATGACCTACTTCGGGGGCAAAACCTTCCCCTGGAAACACCTTGCTCAGCATTTGATTTCCTTTGCCCTCCTCCTTCCTCACCTAGCTTGCTGTCTCCTAAGGCCTGAGGGCAGAATGTGTAGTTTTAAAAATACAGTCGAACCATTAAAAAAAAAAGCAGCTGAAGTAGAAAATGTTACTGCCTCCTTGACCTTGACCGTCCAACTTAAGGCCAGACTAGGTGGAGGAAGAGCACATCCTGTGCACATAGAAGAGAAGGTGGGGACTGGCTCTGTTGTTACTGTTTTCATAGAGGAGATATTTTGCATGCTTTTAATATTTACTGTTATAAACATTTTCTTGTTAGCAAACATTTGCATGATGAGTGTGGCACTCCTTGCCTGAAGAAGTAGAAGGAAAATAAACATTGCATAATTTAATTTGCTGAAATGTTTGGGATTTTTTTTCCCACACATGGCAGGCGGTTCTCATTAAACAAATGCTCCATCCTTGTCTAATGGAGAGCTGATTTAGAGATCTGCTGGCCAGATGTCTAGGGAATAGATGGAAAATCTGTGACACTTTGGGTGCTGCTGGACTTCCACCTTCCCTGACCCTGAAGCCAATGGGAATTGGGTTCCACATCTGGAAGGCCCCAGGCCTCCCCATGTTGGGTTTGCGGGACGAGGCTGTATTGCTGCAGAGTATCAGGTCTCCCATAATGGTGTCCCAGACTGAAATACAGGAAGCTGCTGAGTCACACCATTGGTCTGTCTAGTTCAGTATTGTCTATACTGACTGGCGGGGTCTCTCTAAGCCCTACCTGGAGATGCCATTGAGTATTGAATCTGGGACATTCTCCATGCAAAGCAGATGATCTAATACCAAGTTATGGCCTTTCCCTATATACTCTGCAGTCTAGAATATATTATTTGTATGAATAAAAGTTTATTTTTAATAATCTCTTGGCTTTTGTTTTTGTCTGTCCTTTCAAGGGGCCACTGTATGTATCTTCATTTTCCATAAGTAGATGCAACTAAAATTCAGTCTGCCCACCTGCAAGTAGGCATTTGGGGTCAATATAGTAAAAAGTATCTCTGTAGAGATAAGGCTATGAACCCGATGCTTTGCATACAGAAGGGCCTTTGTTATCCAGCATAACCAGCTGAAAGTGCAGAAAATACTCCTGCCTAAAACATAGGGGGTGGGGGCGCAGCTGCCAGTTTTTGTCGGCCAATCTTCCTACCCTGGTGCTGTTGGACTCCAATTCCCATCAGCCCTGGCCAGTATCACCAATGCTCAGGGATGATGGGAGTTGTAGTCAAACAACATTCGGAGGGCTGCAGGTTCCCTGTGACAATAGTGAAACATACAGACCGGTAATGTGATTCAGCGTTAGGCAGCTTCATGTGTTTCTGTTCCCATCTCTGCCCTGGGAGTTGTAGAAACTGGTGTGCTTTTTATCACTGCAGCTAAAATGGACCCGATCATATTTATTTATTAAATTTATTATATCCTGCTTTTCCTCCCCAAGGATCCCAGGGTGGCAAATACATGAGTGATAAACAGTTTAATAATCTAAAAACACCTCCAATACAGAAACAGACTGGGAAATACCTCTGTTTAAAATGGTTGTTGAAAGAGGATGGTTTTCATTAGGCACCAAAGACAACAGAGATGGCATATATCATATTATATATTTTCCCAACATAAGCAGCGCTGCCAAACAGACCTGCCCTAAAATTGGCCACTCTTTCTGCTTTCCTAGATTCCTGCCTAGTCATGGCCTTCTTTTTGAACAAGATTTAAATCCATGTTGGCCATGAACAAAATATATCTGCATATATTCTTGCTGAGACTTAAGGCACATGTTTGAAAGGATAGCTGTGAAACTGGTTTTCAAAATGTTTCTGTATGATTTCACGTTTGTGAAGCATGTGGCTCTTGGATAGATGACGTTTGAATGCAAAAGGCAGACTCTAGCATCTCATAATGAAAAGGTCACTTTTTATGAGCTGAATGGTCAAACTGAATTTGATTTTGGTCTAGCTGCAAGGAAGTCCAGGCTGTCCATGGTGACCCTTTAGTTACAAATACCTGCTTGTCACTGCAGGAATTTCTGTTTATGTTGTTGCTTATTGAGAGAGGACAGGCATTCCAATAAAGTATACTATCAGCTATACTGTGACCTTGTGGGTTTTTGGTATACTTCCTTCTAAAGTCTGCCTCTCTCTGGGCTCAAGCCAAGATACATTTCCCATCCTCTGCATCATTGGTCTTGACAGAAGTGATGACATTGGGAGTGTCCGTATTAAGTTTCCTCCCTTCTTTCTTTTTCTTTCCGACTTTTTAAGACCTGGTTAAGAAGTTACATAAAGCTGTTCCAGGCTCCATGCCAGCGCTGCGGAAGGTTTCTGCAAGATGGTCTACCACCCACATGGCGGGACTTTCGGACACTGGAGGCGTTCCATGACACCTGTAGGCAGTAGCACAACCTGGAGGCTGACAGAAGTCTGTGGAGGAAACAGACTCAGAAGTTGGGTCCCAAGAAACACCTCTTTACTGTTTTTCCAAATATCTGTATGAACAACTTGCAACTTAATTTGTACAAATTCAGCTTTATGCACTTGGCTGAGGGGGGGAATGTAAAAATAAACACAGGGTAGATGTTGGGGGCTGGAGGAGTTGGCAGTCTCACCCATCATTACACTCATCTTACAGGAGCATTTAGAGGTGCAGAGAGATGGTCTTTGTAGTGGCCTAAATTATTGGCAAATAATTTAGAATTTTGATTTCCTGTCTCATATTTATTTTGGTTTCAGACACAGCAGACTTTTTGTTATTTGTTGAATTTCTATAGTTTCCGATTTATGACATGTAACTTTAAATTTGTTTCCTAATTTTTATAGAACCGGTTGGTTTATGGTGCTGTTCTAATTTTTTCATTGCAATATGTAAAGATGTTGCTGTTTGTTTATGTTGTTTACATATCTTATTCTTTTCTGCCATACTGCTGCTTTCATAGAACCACGCATCATTTATTCTGGTAAATCTATATCTGCAATAGGTTCAAAATGTTCTGAGATGGTTGTGAAGATGGCTTCAACAGCTAATTGGCTGGTTAGTAATGTAGTGTCAAAATGCCATGATTGTGTGGTTTCATGCATGTTTAAAATAGGAATACTAGACTAGACTGGAGAAGGATCAGGTCACCAGGAAGGTGCCGATTTTTGCTTCTTGAATTTAAGTGGAGATAAGTATATAAACCTCCTGCCCCCCATGCCTTTGTGAGTAGGAACCAGAATCCTTTTCTTTCTCCTGCTGTTCTTGTGAGAAGCACAGGCTTTAAACAGAGCCTCTCCTCCTGCCTCAGGAGAGCCTCCGACCCCAGTCCCAGAAAGCTCTGCTTCTCCTTTGCTCTGGTCCGGCCAGCCGCTTTTAAAGACTGATGTTTTAATGTATTTTTAATCTTTTATTGGAAGCCACCCAGAGTGGCTGGGGAAACCCAGCCAGATGGGTTGGGTAGAAATAAATTATTATTATTATATTATTATTATTAAACCACTGTACATCAATCAAATCATATTTCTTAAGAAATTTTTAAAGAAAATAAGTTTTTGATTTTGTTTTCTTAACAGTTATTCATAATTGTGTAGATCTGTCCCAATCAGGATCAGCAGCCCAGTTCAGGTCTCTAACTAGGATTGATTAATCCACCTTCTGCAAAAATTTGAAACTGTTTTAAGTGTGGAGGTCAAAATTAGCTGAATTTTATTTGGGGCATACATTGAAGCTAATGTGAAAGTTAGAGGATCTGCATTCCCTTTAAGAAAAATAAAACAGTGCTCTGTTTCTCTTTTAATTTGTTTGCAGAAAAAGGGAAAAGATTTTGAAATAAAATCTGAAATCCATCTTCTCTTAATTTGGTTGCCCAACCATTTAGAATTCAGGATAAAAACTTTTACAGGTTCAGACATATAAAAATATGTACCTGAAAATGAAATACATTCTGCATCACTACATAAATAAATATCAAAATTAAACATATAGTAAAAAGATTACCCAACTCCAGATGACAAGCTCATAAATATCTCTTCCAATATACTTGTGTCCCACCAAGGTTCCAAACATGCTAGGAATTAAAAACAGAGAACATTAACAATGAACAATAGATAAATTAAAGCAGAATTCCATCATAATCATAGAATTCTGTAACACTTATTATAAGTTATTACTTATTATAAGTTAAGCCCCCCTTTTCTCTGACAGTTTTCATAAATTTGTAATGAAAATTTTGTGAAGACAATGTCACGAGAAAATGCTGCAATTTTTTTGGTTTAGGAACTAGCGTGCAATAAGCTCTTTTTGTGTTAGAGCAGACATGTCTCATGGGTCAGTTGCAATCGACCGGTCGATCATGGGATGGATTTTGGTCAATCGCACCATGGCTCATAGGAATTGAAAGAGACAATGCCAGCCGGGAGGGCATCACGCAGGGAAGGAGCCCATGCCACCCTCGTCCCCTCCGCCCCTTGCCCTCTGCCATGGCCACTGAGCGCCCTAACGCTTGCTTGACTGTGGCTGGAGTGACTCCACATGGCCGGTCAAGCCTTGGCTTAGCTGGGCTTGCTCACCGCCGCAGCAGGTGCTCTGGCTGGCGCTGGCGCTGGCGCTGCCTCTGCCTGCACGCGGCCACCGAAAGCACCTCCTTCCTGCTCCAGGTGCTACTGATTTTCCATGCCGGCAAGCAGGTGCTTCGGTGCTCCCTTCTCCACTCCACTGCTCTCTCCACGCCCCGTTCTGGCTGCTGGCTTTGCCTGACGCCCATCCAGCTGGCCAGCCCAAGAAAGGCGCAAGGCACCTGCCTCTGCCCTCAGAAAGCCACAGCCCCGGGCAGGGAGGTGGGGGACGGCAATGAGGCAGGGAGTTGTGGGAAGGGCGATGCACAGAGAGAAACAACAATGCCCCTCCTCCCTCTCCCTCCTCTTGCTGGTGTTCATGGAAAGAAAAGGCCGGGTCCCCCACCCCTCCGCTCTCCCACCTAGTTCCTCTGGAACTGATCTAAATCTTTAATTCTGGTGTCTCCCCCTATTTCCCCGATCATTCACACAGTCAGATCATCCACACAGTCAGATATCATAGAAGAGTTTGGATTTTTTTCTGAGTTTTTCACACACAGTCCCATAGTTTCGTTTGCAATTATTTCTATTGTTTGTGTCTACTGGATATTTTTTCTAGTTGATTTTAATAGTGTCTTGATTTTAATAGTGTCAAAGGCTTTTTGCCACTCTGCAAGTAAGGCAGTATGTAGATTTAGTATGTTGACATTAGTGCCTCCACACTGTTGGAGAAGCAACATCTCCTAGTACAGGTTTCCTTCGCTTGGCAGCCATTTTGTGTACAGTGGTACTTCGGGTTACATATACTTCAGGTTACACACTCCGCTAACCCAGAAATAGTGCTTCAGGTTAAGAACTTTGCTTCAGGATAAGAACAGAAATTGGGCTCCGGCGGCGCAGCAGCAGCAGGAGGCTCCATTAGCTAAAGTGGTTAAGAACAGTTTCAGGTTTAGAACAGACTTCCGGAACGAATTAAGTACTTAACCCGAGGTACCACTGTACTTCATTCCCACTCTGTTTTTATTTCTAAGATTGTAACAAGCCAGAAAATGAAGACTCACAGTTCTGGGGGATGTTGTTTGCTGCTTCCTTTTGCAAGATCAAATATATCTTTAGAAATATTTAAAGTTTAGTTTAATCCATTGAAATCAGTTGTAAAGACTTTGTAGGGTCAGAGCTGTTGCTTCAAGGTGCTTTTTGGCTCATGTATGACCCGCCATGATGATACTGTTTGTGGTAATGATCTAAAGCTTTGAGCTTTCAGGACTGAAACTTTGGGATCAATCACTGTCATCATGATTTCCAGATGCCTGCACAGATGGACTGTGTAGGTTTTGTCAATAAATTACTCATATTTTTATGTGAATTAAAGTTGGCTTTCAACTTCTGTTTTGGCTTCTGTTTTCCTTTTTGCCTGTTGCCCTCTTTGAAGAGGGTCATGGCAGGGGTGCCAACTCATGCAGGCTGAGCCCTTGGGGGCAGTGTTTTTTTTGGGATGGGGCCCGGCCCCTCCAATGTCCCAAAAAATCAGGGGGCAGATGAGGTTGAAAATGGAGCTGATAACACACATCTTCAGTGGCTGGCTCCTCATCCTCCTTCTGGGGGGATCAAAGCAACCCCCCACCAGTGGCGGCAGCAGGGGGAGGAGGATGTGCTGACCAGGGGGGCAGCAGATCGATCCTCCAAAGAAAGCATTGCCAGCTGCCACTGCCATAGTATGCTCCTTGGAGGGCGGATCTGCTACCTCCTCAGCAGCCCATGCCATCTCTACAGCAGCCTCTTAGCAAGTAGGAAATGTCTTCAGGGAATGGTCAGGGTGGTTGCAGGGAGGTTGGTGTTCCATTTCACAGGAATTCAGGTGTCATTTTTGAAACGGAAAGCTGCTCTCCTTGACTTACAATCCAGATGTGGGAACCCTCTCAAAGCCCTGTTGGCAGAGATAGGTAAATTTTAATTGGAACCCCTTCCCGTTGCAGTGAGAGGCTCCAGCAAGGAATCTTCCTGCCTTTCAGATTTCATCCTGAGAGATTCTAGCTTCCAACCTTTTCAATTCATTCTGTTTAACTAGATCAAAAGCCCAGGCATGCAACGCTCGAGGCATAATAAAAGTACAAGGTGGGGGCAGCAAGCAAAGGTTATTGGAAAAAAATCGTTCCAAGCAGCCCTTGCCAAAAAGTGTTGCTTTTTCTTTTTTAAGGAAACGAACGAAGAGAAACTACACATCTTAATAATATGTATCCACCGAGAAACAGTTGGCCTTCTGCCATCACTGGCTATTTAGAGGAGGTCAGCCCATTTTTCACATTCCCGTTTCATTAAAGCATGGAAAGCGTGGACCTTGCCATTGCCTACCTAGTAAACCATGGCTTGGCAAACCAAGAGTTCACAAAGTGCCACAGTGAACCCCCTCTGTGACAGTTGAGACAAAAGACAAATGAAACCACACCAAAGCGGAAGGCTTGCACTTTGCTCTTGAGCATTGAGCTTAGCTGCCACATCTCTTCTGAAATGGTGTCTGATTGGGGGTGACTTTGTGGGGACCAGTCCAGGGACAGGGAAATGGGTGCGTAATGCTTTCCTTGCAACTTCCCTCCCCACCTTGGGATTCCAGGCAAAAGGGTGTGTGGAGCATTAACCTGGGGGCACTCACAAGAATCATAGCCCAGTGATATAGCATCAGCATTGCATGGCGAAGGACCCATGTTCAATCCTCAGCATCTCCTGGTATGGTTTTGAATGCCCCCTGCTTGAAGCCATGGAAAGCCGCTGCTAGTCATTATAGACCAGCAGTGTACCCCCTCCCTGTTTGGCCAAATCACACCCATCTGCTCTGCAGGTGGGTCAGGTAAAGATGAGGTAGGGTCAAAGGGAATTTGCAGGCACTGCTTATCAGCTGGTCAGTGCATCTGAAAAGCCCCTAGAATTCAGAGGTGACTAACCTAAGACCCTCCAGACATTGGGATTCCCAACTCCCATCACCCATGACCTTTGGCCATGCTATCTGGGGTGGTACAAATTGGGAGTCTTAAGTAACACCTGGAGAGCCACAGATCAGCAGCTCTTGGGGTAGGTGGACAATAGTTTGACTCCATGCAAGGCAGTTTCCTGTGCTCCTATATGACTCCTGTGTGTCCTGTGTTGGGGGCTGTGCTATTTCCATTATATGATAAGGGGGAAACCTGTTAAAGTTTACCCAGATACTATCACAGTAAAGCTCCCCCATCTGTTCAATGTTGGCTCTACTAGTCTGAACACAGGCATAAAATTGATTTTCAGTAGGTCCCCATTAAAGGAAGAAATATTTTGGTTTTGTAGACCTTGCAGATATCACAAGTTGCAAAACGCCTTTTTAAGGAAGCAACTTAATTAACTTAAGACAGGGGTGGTTTGTTTGTTTTTGCAAGCTAGGAACCCTCAGCAGGTATACATATTTCTGCTCCTTTCCCACCTTTTCCCCCCAGCAAGTCTGAGAGTTCCTTTGCTCGCTCACACACACCACAAACCACTTTAATTTCTCTGCTGATATTGGACAAATGTAACAGGCTGGCTTTTTAATTTTCTGCTTTCAGGTCTCCCTTCACCCCTCATGCATTTTTCATACTGACTTTCCGCTCCTTCCCTGCCTGCCCTGTGAACAATATCGATTGGCTGATTAAGCCATCAAGCCACGGCAAACAACTTTTAATTTTCTAACCGGAGGCCTTTAAGTTTGTACTTGTATAGTTGCTGCCCTTTTGGTGTTTTCCATTTGAGCCAAAAAAACAACAACCCCACCCCAAAAACCTAGAAGTCTGAGGATCAACAGAATGCAGAAGTGATAGCGTGCATGATAGAAGTATATAAAATGCATGGATAGAGAGAAGTTTTGGCCCCTCATAATATTTGAACTGGGGGATATCCAATGAAACTGAATGTTGGAAGATGTGATTCTATGAAAGTGCTTCATAACACAATTCAGAATTAAACCATGTCATTTGTTCCCACAAGGGACAGTGATACTAACCAACTTGTGAGACTTTAAAAGAGGATTGGACAAATCCATGGAAAGTAAGGCTAGCAATGACACATGGATACGTTCTCCCTCCATGATCAAAGGCAGTATGCCTCTAAATCATGGGTTGGCAAACTAAGGTATATGGGCCAAATCAGGCCCAATTGCCTTCTGGATCCAGCCCTTGGACTGCCCAGGAATCACCGTGTGGATCGCCAGCACACATGTTCTTTCTTTCTCCCTCTCCCTCTCTCTCATCTCCCTCTCCGTCACACAGCGGCGGCAGCAGCGCCTACTCCCTGCCTTCTCCTGGCTTCTCGCAGCCCTGCCTAGAGGAGGAAGGGGGCTGGGCTTTGCTGAGCTGCGGTTGGCCGAGTGCAATTTTAAGCCAGCCCTTTTGCACTGCTCATCATCCCTCCGCCGCCGCCATCCCCTGCCGCTTGCAAGACACAGGTAAGCAGCCACCGGGGCTCATGGTGCTCTTGATTTTTTTTTTTCAAAATACAGTCTGGCCCCCACAAGGTCTGAGGGACAGTGGACCAGTCCCCTGCTGAAAAGGTTTGCTGAGCCCTGCTCTAAATACTACCAGTTGCCACCAGTCACAAAGGGGAGAGTTGCTGTTGCGCTTGAGTCCTTCTTGCCAGCTTATCTTTGGGGCACCTGGTATGCCACTGAGAGAACAAGGTGCTGGACTAGATGGGCCACTGGCCAGAGCCATCAGCCACATTATTATCTTCTTCTTCCACTGTTGGAGGCAGTATGCCTCTAAATGCCTGTTTGATGGGAACCACGGGGGGGCAGAGTGCTGTGCACTCAGGTCCTGCTTGTGGGCTTCCCATAATGGGCTTGACCACCATAAGAACAGGATACTGGACTTGATGAACCACTGACCTAATCTGGCAGGCTCTTATGTTCTTTACTTCTTTATTTATAAAAATGATTATATACTGCCCACTCATATAGAATATAGAGGCAGTGTGCTGCAATATACACAAATAGAATGAAACGTAAGAGAGTCTAAAGCTTTGAAAATAATTGTTTAAGCTAAGTGACTGTCGTATCTTGTTTCCTGCTAAGCAGCTAAATACAGTGGAACCTCAGGTTTCAAGCGTCTCGGAATCTGAACAATTTGGAACCTGAATGCTGGAAACCTGGAAGTAACTGTTTCCATTTTCGAACGCACCTCAAAAGTTGAATGGCTTCCGAGGCTCGTTTCTCCATTTTTTAAAAAGGAATTTGCTGACCGGCCTCAGTTGTCGAATGTTTCGGAAGTCGAACGGTCTTCCGGAACGGATTACGTTCAAAAACCGAGGTCCCACTATAGATCTAACCTGATACATGAAATCGGGCCTCACTTTAGAGCTGGCACCTTACCTGAGGTACTTTGCTAGAAGCCAGGTTCCTTGATCAGAGTGGAAATAAAAGGGAAGGCAACCAGGAAAATATCCAAAGTGATGTGGGCTCTTAAGCCTTTTGTCGCAACAAAGATCCAGCCTCTCTAAAGGTACAGAAAGGAGAACCCCAGACAAAGTGTGCTCTGCCTTTTAAAGGTTTGCATTTCCTGCAAAAACGGCAAGAAATCCCACCTCAGAGAAATCAGGGACACGTACGAAAACGTCATGGATACATCACCAATCTGGGGTGTACAGTAGGTCAGTCAGGTCAAAATTATAATGTGTCAATCAGGGCAGTTATGGACTGCAGGTCTTACACTTTTCCAGGTAGAATTTACATGAGCCATTGACTTTCAGAACAATTTCTGCAAGTTGCGTTCAGAAGACATTGTGAACAACCAACAAGATGGGTACAACCTATTCATCGGACCGTCTGCAAACATTGCTACATATCTTATCAGTCACCTTCATCAATATCCTTTGTGTTGGAGGAACCCTGCCCAAACGCTTCTCCTGCCAGGTTGCAGCCTACCTGCTCCCGTGCTCAGGGGGTTATTATGACAGCAGCAGTTTCCCAGAATGCAGGAGTGTGCATGAGATTTTGGAAGTTAAGTTATACAGAATAAAGCATTTACAAACCGTTTTAAACAGCGTTTCATTCATATAGACACAATTTCCTCAGTTAAACAGGCTTGACTAATTGTTTCCTGTTAAGATAGAAAGAATCAGTACCCAGCTGGGCTGCTCACTACATTTGCGCAGCAGGCAATCCCATTCACGGAATTCAGCAGTACTGCCTGCTACTTCAACAGGGCAGCCACAAGGGGTGCTGTGGTGGAACAACTTTGACAGCAGAGGTTTTGACAGCTTGTCCCTTTAAATTTTAACCTTATTACACAGTAACCTTATTGCACAGTTGCAAAGGAATTCAAATATGTGCAAAGGGACTGATGGACCCATCATGAATCCAAGCCTTAGATGCAGCTCCATTGTTGAGTTTAGCGCATTGGAGCCCTTTCTCTGATTCAGGTGTGGAAGTATCCCTGACAAACACCACACACAGGTTAAATGCAATTTCCTCTTGGAGGTATTTTAAATTCCCACTGCGTTTGTGAACTTGGCCGGAGAAGAATCTCTCTCCTTCTCCCTCTCGCATTCACCTGGTATTCTTTGAAACAAATGATTATTTGAAAGGAAATGAAAAAGAGAAAAGGGGGGGGGGGTGCTTTATTTTATCCACTTGCATTGAGAAAACGCATTCAGTCACTCCAAGAATCCTGGTTTAGATTTGGAGTCCTGCTCATCGCCTCTAAAGTCCCATGCCCATTGCCTCTCCATTTCAAGCTGGTGAAATTATTTGATGTTTTCCTATTCCCTTCGATACTGCAAATCTTGACCAGTTTGGGATACAGATAATTATCGCCTGCGGAAGTTGTTTTTTTTTTGTGGTTTTCTTTTTCTTCATTGTCATCTTTGAATCAGAGGTGGTTAGCCACCCCCCCCCCCTCTCAAACCTCTTGGCATTAAACAAATAAAAAGATATTGTGTGCAAACAAAAGGGGGAAATCCTCATTTGCTGTTCTTTAATACAGTGGTACCTCTGGTAAGGGACGTGGGTGGCGCTGTGGGTTAAACCACAGAGCCTAGGACTTGCCGATCAGAAGGTCGATGGTTCGAATCCCCGCGATGGGGTGAGCTCCCGTTGCTCAGTCCCTGCTCCTGCCAACCTAGCAGTTCGAAAGCACATCAGAATGCAAGTAGATAAATAGGTACCACTCTAGTGGGAAGGTAAACAGTGTTTCCATGCGCTTCTCCGGTTCACCAGAAGCGACTTAGTCATGCTGGCCACATCACCCGGAAGCTGTACGCCAGCTCCCTCGGCCAATAAAGCGTGATGAGCGCTGCAACCCCAGAGTCGATCACAACTGGACCTAATGGTCAGGGGTCCCTCTTACCTTTTTACCTTTACCTCTGGTTACAGACACTTCAGGTTACAGACGCTTCAGGTTACAGATTCCGCTAACCCAGAAATAGTACCTCGGGTTAAGAACTTTCTTTCAGGATGAGAACAGAAATTGTGCTCTGGCAGCATGGCGGCAGCAGGAGGCCCCATTAGCTGAAGTGGTGCTTTAGGTTAAGAACAGTTTCAGATTAAGAATGGACCTCCAGAACAAATTAAGTTCTTAACCTTAAGTACCACCGTATGTGGAAGGTAAAAGACCCTGTGTTGAGGTTGCTTTTTAAAAAGATCAGGTCTCTGAAGCCAAGGCATCAACAGCAGCCAGTTAGCTATCAAATACTTGAATTTTTTTAAACAAAATTTTAAGGAAACTGTTTTATGGAAATACTTGCCAACTTGGTCCTGTCAAGATCTGGATGTTTTCTTAAAACAAATATATTATTGAAGAAGGAAAAAAACCAGACAATTCAGGCAAACAGAAAAACAAATATTAACAGCAAAATAATACAAATTTAACACAAGGGGGTTTTGATATTAAAGTCAGAAGAAGAAGAAGAAATCAAGAGTGTATGAAATGGATAAAATTATAAATGGGGTATCTAAAATCTTATATTTTACAATGAAGGCAACAGGAAAACAGGAAAAGGTATTGTCTGTTTATAGACACCAAATCGATAAATAAATATTATTTGTGAAATTTGTTTGTTGCTTTTTTATCACAGCAACTCAAAGCAACTTACAATATTTTAAAATCAAATTGCAAAGGTATTTGGCACACGTGTGGATGCAATGCCATATAGTTAATAAATAGAGGTGAAATTGGCAGGATCAGTGTCACCCCTAGCTGTTCAAATAGTACATGCCAATTTCTCTGAGAGCAATGAATGTAACTTTCTTTTTTTGGTAAAGTTTTTCCCCCCATGTTATAATGTATATAAAACAGAGAGAACAATTATAACAACGGGCAAAAGTTTAAAGATGAAAAACAAAAACTGTAAAATGCACACATAGAATGAATAGTTGCAATTGAGTTTAAAATAGCAGAGTCCAAGTTAAGACTATCAACGTTATCAGATCATCCAGTCTACTGTAGTTCCAGATTTGCCGGGCTTGTGGCAAGGGTCGTCTTGTGAATTATGGTTCCACTGTATACGTAGGGCATAAAGGCCATATCATATACAAAGGGTCTGGAGGTTCTAGTCCTTGTAGAAATCTCAGATTATGTGTGATTTCCTCCATTATAGCTATATTCCAGAATTAGCAGTACTAAGCATCTAGTGTAAGATTTTGGTCTGTTTGGGGCATCGGTTTCTGTAGCACAATGGGTCAGTATGTCTGGCTGTTAACCAGAAGGTTGGTGGTTGGAGCCCACCCAGGGATAGCTATGGCCCAGATTCCTGCATAGCAGGGGGTTGGACTAGATGACCCTTGGGGCCCCTTCTGACTCTATAGTTCTGTGATTCTGTTATTCTAGGAATGTAACTTTATTGAATCAGTTATTTAAGGGTATGTTATGAAGCTACTTCTAGCCTCAATTGATTATTACTGTAATGGAATGACTACTAGTAGATATACCCCCAGAATCAAAATTAACCGTGGGGTGGGATCTGACTACTGTTTGGGCTTTTTATTGTTTCTACTAGCCAGTAATTCATTTGGCTGCTTTTAATCATTTTGTTGTTTTTATAACTGAATTTTAAGACATCCCTTTGGTCACATCCCTTTGGTCCCTTGTGGGCAGAAAGTTCAGAGCACAAAAGTTATGGGGGGTGGGCATAGCTTGCTGGTGGTGTTAATCACCAAACAAATGTTTGATTTGATAAACATGTAGTGGACAGGGTTAGAAGGGGTAGACAACCCCAACCAACGCATATTAGAGAAGATTAAATAGAAAGAAACAAAGGGATTCATTGTTTTCAGGCTTTTTCCAGATAAAATCTGTGTGAGTCTGTTTTCTAAAGGGTATTCTGCCCAGTCAGCCATTTTTCTATGCTTTTTCATGGGGGCCTCTCAGAGCAGCCAATAAGCCCATGTGTATTTACAATTTTAATGTGAGGTGGTTTATTTTAAATAATAAATAAATAAAAACTGGGCATGCAGGTATGTCATATGCAAAACTTCTCCCCCTATAAACCAATCCAGACCCTGTGATCGTCATCTGAGGCCCTACTCTGTGTGCCTGCTCCATATAAGGTCCAGAGGGTGGCAGCACAAGAACAGACCTTTTTGGTGGTGGCTCCCCGCTTGTGGAATGCTCTTCCCTTTAAATGTTAGGCAAAACATTTTTTTTTAAAAAGCCAGGCCTTTGGCTTTTAATTATCTGTTGCCTCCTTCCATGTGTGCCAGGTTTGCCATTATAAAATACAAATGTGATTTAGATTTCACTATGCTGTGTTTTGTGGTAGTTTTACTGTATGTTATTTATTTGTTGTTGGAAGTTGCCCTGTCAAAACAGTGACTAATAAGTTTAATAAATGAACCATAAGTAAATATAGCATTCACAAAACTGTAAAGCTGAGTTTACAAGGTCAAAAATTGATTTAAGTAATACAGGATCTCAAATTACCGTATGGAGTCTCGCAGTCAAAACCCTTTTGTCCTCTACCACTGAGGCAATATCTGAAAGTAGAAGCTGGTGAGGGTTCCTCCAGATGTTTAAAGGTTGTTCTTTGGTGCCCTCTGGCCAAAAAGGGAGGTGCTGCAGCTTGCTGCTACCTGCCAGGCTAAGTCCTATTAGCTGGCTAAGCAGCTTGTCAGGTGACACAAGGGACCAATGGCGTTCCCTCTTACTCTATAAAAGCCATCATTTCTGCTCCTGTCTACTAACCAGCTTTGTCTCCCAGCTGCAAGATGTCTGCTTCCCATCCTGCATGCTCTTTAAAACAGCAGTTGCTCCGATTCTCGTTCCTGAGTTGAAATAAAATAGCTGTGTGGGCTATTTTTCTTCTTTGACAATTGTTATACGCTTATATGAAGCACCTTGGAGGGTGGGAATCAATAATGCCTATGCCAGGTTATCTGAAGCCATGAAAATGCTTCTTGATAAATTAGTGGTATATGAACAAAAGGCCACACCTCCAGTTACTGGGCACTTAAAAAGGCACTTGCTCTGCTTTCCTTAAAAACACAGTGATGGCATCAGCAAGCGTGGAGAGGGAAGAAATGCTGTACGTTGATGTAAAGTGTCATTTGATAGAGCTGTAATATTGAGAAGCATGTTTACGGGTAGAGGGAGAGGGAATTGTTTGGCAAGTAAAGTAATTTAAAACTGACTGACGGAACTATAACTCATGTGTGTTGCTTAAAACTCCTGCAGCTGGGGGGGAAATGTACCACTTCCCCCCCGCTCCATTTTTTCCCTTTAGTAATTGCTTCCATTTAGTTATTTTGGAAAAAAGATGGAGGGTGAGTGAGGAGATAGAAACACTTCTCTCTCTCTCTCTCTCTCTCTCTCTCTCTCTCTCTCTCTCTATCTCTCTCTCACTTGGAGAAGCTTGTTTATTTATTTATCTCCTATATTTTAATTTTTATTTTTTTTGGGAAGCCACCCAGAGTGGCTGGGGAAGCCCAGCCAGATAGGCCTGGTATAAATAAATTATTATTATTATTATTATTATTATTATTATTATTATTATTATTATTATTAATCAGAAGAGCCCTGCTGGATCAGGCTAATGACCAGCAAGTCTAGCATCCTGTTCTTTCAGGATTTGTAGAGAAGCCTACAAACAGGACCTGAGAACAAGAGGAAACTCCCCTTCTGAGCTTCCAGAAAATAGTGTGGAGGCAGAGCATAGCTATCTTGGCTAGTAGCCCATTGATATAGCCTTATCTTCCAATAATTTGTCCAATCCTCTTATAAAGCCATCCAAATTGGTGGCCATCACTGGAAAAGTAATTTGAAATGTGTTCATCCGCCTCTGTCTGTCTGTCTCTTCTTTAAACATTCACACTCCACTTGTGATATTGTTGCCCAATTTGTCATGGTTGTTCCTAACATAGAGGAGCAGGTTTTGGTCTATGTGTGGAAACTGTCAGATGCCATTTTGAATTAAGAACTTCTTTTCAAAACATCAGTACTTTTAACCAAATTTGGCAGGGAACTAATAGGGCTGTGCACTGGATTCAAATTTTGCACCAAATCAGGCTATCTGGGGTCACTTGGAGCTATCTGGTACTCTTAGTATCTAGGGCATGGGGCAGGCCGGCAGGCCATGCAAGGGGGCTTCTAAACAGCCTCACATTGTGCTTTGAGTGCATATTATAGAGGGTGGGGGAAGGGATGGAAGAAAGAATTTGATTCAGTGTAAATTCATATCTGAGGCAATATGTGAAACGGGAGATTTCTGGCTCACAGCTTGTGCTCATTCTACACCAACTTTCTCCTTACCAACTTGTGCCTCTCTGCTTCTTTGACATGAGACACTTCTATGCAGATTCTTAATTCCTGCCTTTCAGAATGTTGCAATCTTAATGTTCCTGAACTGATTTCCTATTAATCTCAATTCCTGAGCCCTCACAGCTTCTTATGGAAGGCAGAACCTCACATGCCTACTATGTGGAATGGGAGTGAGGGGCCAAATCACACACACACACACACACACCAGTGATTTATTTGTTACTGCTCCTTGCCACGTTCCTTTTAAGACATGTGTCATAATAAATGATTAAGGCCTGTACTCCATATCCAGGCACTAAGAGCACGTAAGAGCTATTCAACCAAGCATAATGAAAAATTTAAGTACCTAGTAATTATTAGGACTGTCAACCAGTTTAAGATTCTCTCCCCCCCCCCTTGCCCCATCAAATCAATTAGTCATCTAGCTAGTTTTCAATTAATTTAGGCTCCAATCCTATATGGAATGTACTTATCAGGAAGGCCACAACAAAGTTAGTGTCTGAGTAAACATACATAAGGCAGACTGTGTGGTATAGTGGCTAGAGTGTTGAAGAGCAGGGTTCAAATCCCCACTTGGTCACAAAGCTCACTGGGTGTGACCTTGGGGCCAGCCACTGCCTCTCAGACTATAGCCAACCTCACAGGGTTGTTGGGTGGATTAAATTGCCGGTGGGGATGGAGAGAGAGAATCATGTACGCCACCTTGAGCTCCTTGGAGAAAAATATAGGATAGGAATGCCATAATAAATACAGTGGTACCTCAGGTTACAGACGCTTCAGGTTACAGACTCCGCTAACCCAGAAATATTACCTCGGGTTAAGAACTTTGCTTCAGGATGAGAACAGAAATAGTGTGGCGGGAGCAGGAGGCCCCATTAGCTAAAGTGGTGCTTCAGGTTAAGAACAGTTTCAGGACCTCCAGAACGAATTAAGTTCTTAACCTGAGGTACCACTGTAGCAGGATTGCAGGGTTGACCAGTGAAATACCAGCCACTTCCTTTGATACACCTGTCATTGAGAAGGCCATCAGGAGGGCTAATGCCAGGCGCCCCTCTCCTCATCCTTCCTGGATCCAACTCTGGCTGAGAAATGCCTCCCATAACAGCTTGGTAGCAGAGCATCTACTTTATATGAAGACAGGTTCAAGCTCCAGCATCTTCAGGTAGAAGTGTGTGGTTTTTGCCACATAAGGCCTCATCTTTGCCTGGATGGAGGATAGAAAGTGTGTGTTGGTGAATGCATGAAGCTAGACTACTGTACAAAGGCAAAATCTACAGTTGTTGCTCCACCCCCTTCTGCCTCTGGCTCAACCATTGGCTCATGACCCCCTCTGAAGTTTGCCAAGAAAGAAATGGAGTCCTTGGACTGAAAAAGATCCCCTACCCCAGATCTAAAGGAAGAGAAAAGGTGGGTGCTGAGCACACACGGAAATAGTTTCTGTGCAAGCCTCAAACAGAGAACTGGCTAAACTAAAAGGAGGATCAAGAGGAAAAGATCAGACTGCGGTGGGTGGCGTCCTCTATTTTTACATTGAACTTTCTGGGCTCTGTGTGAAAGGACAATCCTTGACTTCCAAAGCGTCCCTCTGGTTCTCACCTATCGACTCAGAGACATTTAAAAGAAAAGGCTCCCTATTCTTCTCTCTCAGCTGTGCTTTCCTTTCAGCTCCCCACAATTGCTAGGTTTTGGTTTATAAAGCTCTCAAAAGGAATATTCTCCCGAGTTTCGCAACAAGCGTAGACTGCTGCTTACACAAGGCAAGCTCCTCTGCTTCTCAATCCTGGAAACCCAAAATTCTGCTGGTGAGCAGGAGCAAGGGGCCCATCCTGCAAAGGGAATGTAATGGGGAAGAGCCATAAGTTCAGTGGAAGAGCATCTATTTTGTACGCAGAAGATCCCCAGTTTTAGTTCTGGTGCAACAGGATTTGGAACTGTGGTACACTGTACGGTCCTGGCCGCCTCACCTCAAAAAGGATATTGTGCAGTTGGAAAAGGACAAGCAAAACTCTCAAGGGGAGCGAGTGACTCCCCTATGAGGAGAAGTTGCGGCATTTGGGGCATTTTAATTTAGAGGTGACATGGTAGAAGTTTATGAAATTATGCATGGTATGGAGAAAGGGTATATTGAAAAGTCACTCTCCCTGTTTCATAACACCAGGATTCATGAACATCCAGTGAAGCTGGATGTTGAAAGATTTAGGAAGGATAAAAGGAAGTACTACTTCATGCAGTGCATAAACTATGGAACTCATTGCCACAGGAAGTAGTGATGGCCACCAACCTAGATAGCTTTAAAAGAGAACTGGATAAAGTCATGAAGGATGAGGCTATTGATGGCTTCTTGCCACAATGGCTATGCTCCACCTCCACAGTAGTGCTCTCTTGCTCAAGTCCTGTTTGCAGGTTTCCCATGGGCACCTGGTCCTTGTAAGAACAGGCTGCCAGACTAGATTGGCCATTTGCCTGATCCAGCAGGATCATCCTATAGTTGCCGTTGACTGGACTTAAGCATCCCTTTACTTTTCTTGTAAATATTTTTTTTTATTAGTTTTCCAATATTTTCCCAATAATAGCCAAACTACAGTGGTACCTCTGGATGTGAACGGGATCCGTTCCGGAGCCCCATTCGCATCCTGAAGCAAATGCAACCTGCGTCTGCACGTGCGTGGGTTGCGATTTGCAGCTTCCGCTCATGCGTGTGACGTCATTTTGGGCGTCTGCGCATGTGTGGGTGGTGAAACACAGAAGTAACACGTTCCATTACTTCCGGGTCACCGCGAAGCGTAACCTGAAAATGCTCAACCCAAAGCTACTTCAACCCAAGGTATGACTGTATAACAATATCAATTAATGATATTGAACAGGCTCTTCTTATGCTCTTATGTTCCACTGCTAAGGTAGCTGGGGAAACTGTGTTCCTTTTCCCAGCCTCCAGATCGTCTTGGACAGACAAGGATGGAGAAATGATAGCCAGCCCAGATGTTGCTTGCTTCAACTGCTCTCATTCCTAAGCACTGGTGGGAGCTGGACTGCATATACAGCACATGGCTTCCCCTATAGAATCCTGGTAACTGTAGTTTACCCCTTAAAGAACTACAACTGCCAGTACCCTTAGGAGAACTACAGTGACCGGGATTCTTTGGGGGAAGATGTGTTCTTTGAATGTTCTTCAAATGTATGCTGCACATGCACCTATAGAGCCAAACTGCATCTGGCCACAGGTTAGCCACACCTGTCTTGGGCTGGTGAGGGGTGATGTAGTGCAACATTATGTTGCAGATCTCACTTGATTCTATACAAATCGATCTGGTGGAGAAGAAGGGGGAAAGGGTGCTAGACAGCCCCTTTCATCTCATTTCATGGAGACGTTCCTTTCTCGTTTTTGTGCTTGATGAGGTGAGAGTATTTAATCCCACCACATTGGAAATCTTTACATGATCAAAGAATTCTCCCGTACAGAAAGACTTCAGAAAGAACAAGGATAGGAGCCAAGAGACAAACTAGTACAGAAATAGATGTTTAAAAAGAGATGTTGGACTCGTTGTGGTAATGTCCAGCAGCAAAGGTTGTAAGGACATAACGAGAGCTATAATGGATCAGGCCAATGACCCCTCTAGTCCAGCCTCCTGTTTTATCACAGTGGCCGACCAGGTGCCCCTATGGGAAGCCTGCAAACAGCACCTGAGCACAGGAGCACTCCCCCCCCCCCAGGTTTCCAGCAACTGGGATTCAGAAGTGCTGCTGCTCCACATTGTGTCTAGTAGCTAATGATAGCCCCTCTCCTCCACGAATTTGTCTAATCCCCTTTGAAAGCCTTCTGGATTGGTGGCCATCACTGCCTCCTGTGGGAGTGAGTTCCACAGTCTGTGCTCATAGGTGAGCGAAGTGTGCGCACACTATTCAGTTGTCATCTTCTACAATATTTATAAGTGTGCTATTAAAAAAAAAAAGGTTTCCAAGCTTTAAAGTCATTTGAATATAACACTTTAAGCCGCACTAAGTGCACTTTATTGATTCCCCCGCATCCCAATCAAATATCTCAGTTCAGCAACTTTCAGCCATTGGGAAAGGTTTTCAGGTAACTTTCATATATACTGTAGCATGTTAAATTACCGTGACACACTTTTAAATTTTTGTTTACCGAATGTAAATCAGGTGAACATGCCAGGTTGGATCTCCATCAAATTAGGGCAGCAGAAATGTTTCTGGAAAATGCATGTTACTGTTGTGGGGCCATTTTCTCTCTTATTCCCCCCCCCCCCAGACACACATTTTCACACCCTTTCACTGCTGAACCAAGAGTGGAGCTTGGTCCATGAGGACAAGCAGGGCACTGCCACACCAACCAGTGTGCCCTCAACCAGCCCTCACCTGCTTGCCTTTTTTACTTGCAACCTGTACAGAGGGTGAAACTGCCTAGGAGCATCCTCCTCCTTATGTTTCAGCAGGGAAGAGGATGGGGAACAAAACTAGAAGTACTACTTGTCTCTGCCTCTCATTGGCTCTAGCGCTGCCTGTCATGGGCTCTGGCTCCACCTGCTGTTGGTTTTCCTGCCTTCAGCCTCACCAATGGGCACCAGCCACCAGCATGGGAAACAGCAGCCCCAGGAAACTCTGAGAAACTGCAGAAGTACGATCAAAGTTTATAAAATTGTGTTTTATCACCAGGGGTCTACATGGGAGAAGGGAGAAGACCAAGCTGCAAGCAATGACCCAGCAGAGGAGAGGAGGAGATGGCAGTGACTGTATAATTCTCTTAGTCTCCTCTGGACATTTGCTGAGGTATACACCCTTTTGAGTGTATTGTCAGCCAGTTTTGGAAATGATCAGCTAAGCTACAGTTCTTCCTGGCTCAGCTTACACGGTTCTCTCTTGGTTCAGCTTCTGCAGCTCAGGCTGAAACCCCCAGTGCTTGGTGCTAGTTGGGACATGATGTGCTCCTTCAGGCACCTGGGTTCACTCACCATTTAGGGCTATTAGCAGTCACCTCCCACTTCAAGTTGGCTTCAGAAGCAGCCAGTTACTCTTAAGAACAGCAAGATGGGACCTGAAATTATCCGTTTCAGTTTTAAAATTCTTGCAGCTGTGATCTGCAGTTTTCAAACTGTCTTCAAGGGTAGCAATATCTTTTAATTCATCTTTTCCAACCTAAGGGCTGTATTCCCTTCTGGGGACCACATGCCTGTGGTGGGTGGAACAACTTACTGCCAACATTTTCATCCACCAAATCAGGATGTCTAGAGGGATGCAACTTGTTGTCTGGCACTCTGGGGATCATCAGGACGGCCGTCCCAGAGTGCTGGACCAGGAGGCGTCCTGGTCCGACCCTGCTGATGATCACCAGAGCACTGGATCAAAAAACGGGATATTCCAGGATCCAAACAGAAGCTGGGACTGGCTTCTGTGATCCAGTATGTCCTGCTGAAAGCAGAACACTTGGGGAGTATGAGAGAGAGGACTGGAGAGCCAAATTAGGCTCCCCAGACTTTAGGTTCCCCGCCTCTGCTGCACCCCAGCAGAATGCTGGGAGAGTGATATGGGCCTATTCCAAACTGTGTTGTGTATGTATGGGCAATCATTTCTGCTGAGTCATTCTTTCTCTGCCTGATTTGATGACCCTGCATCTTTCTTCCTCCTGTCTGCCTCTGCCCTGTCCATTAGCTTGCTTTTCAATAACAAAAGGCTAGTATTCAATCAGGATAACTGTGTGTCAGCAGAAGTTGCACAGAGCACAAGCAAGTGGCTTGATACGGCAAGTTCCGTTCTGACCACTTGTGAAGTGTGCAGCTTCTGTTCAGTAGGCAGTGCAGTAAAACACCATCATTTACCTCCCCAAAGCCAGCTTTTCTTCCGAAGAGGAGAAACCCTGGAGGCTTACAGTGCCTTTGGGGAGGGGGGAAATCCAAGATTAGTAAGAGGTGACATGATAGAATTTTATAAAATTATACATAGTAAGGAGAACGTGGTCAGAGAAAGGCTCCCCCCCCCTTTCCCACTAGAACTTGTGGGCATTCAATGAAGTTGAATGTTGAAACTTCAAGACAGATAAAAGGAAGGGTTTCTTCATGAAGCACAGAGTTAAAACTATGGAACTCGTTCCTCCAGGAGGTGTTGATGGCCACCAACTTTGATGGTTTTAAATGAGGAGTAGACAAATTGATGGAGAAGAAAGCTGGTAATAGCCATGATGGCTCGGCTCTGCCTCCATGGTCAGAGGCAGTTAAGTCTTCTGAGTAGCAGTTGCTGGAAAACACAGGAGGGGAGAGGGCTCTTGTGCTGGAGTCCTGCTTGTGGTCTTTCACTTGGGGCATTTAGCCAGACACTGTCAGAACAGGATGCTAGACTGAATTGGCCATTAGTCTGATCCAGCTGGGCTGTTCTTATGCTATTACAGTGGTACCTCTGGATGCAAACGGGATCCATTCTAGAGCCCTGTTCACATCCTGAAGTGAACGTAACAGGCAACAGCGTGTCTGCACGTGCGCAGGTCGCGTTTTGCTGCTTCCGCGCATGCGCATGATGTCATTTTGAGTGTCTGCACATGCGCGAACGGTGAAACCCAGAAGTAACGCGCTCCGTTACTTCTGGGTCGTTGCAGAGTGCAACCCGAAAATGCTTAACCTGAAGCATATTCATCCCGAGGTATGACAGTATCTAATTAAAGGCTTGCAAATATGTGTCTGCAAATTTGTACCTCCTGCTTTCATTCATTACCTTAAGTCTTTGCATAAGTTTTTCAGCTAGGGCAAGAGACCAGTCTTTGTATCACCATCGCTGCAATGAGAACTACATGGAGTATTTCCAGTGGTGCATCTAGCTGAGCAGCATCTATCAAATACGAGATTAGGTCTTTGTACAATAAGCCATTTGAGTTTTCCAGAAGTATCAAAGGAAGGGTAGGCTGTGCTTGCTTCACATTGGGACTCCTCCATGTGCCCTGTTTATTCCACTTTAACTGCTATTTGCTTGCACAAAATTTACACAGAGGTTAGACGATGTCCAGTCAAATAGTGAGCATTTTTTCTGCTTTGTTTGCAGGGCAGCTCTACAATAGTAAATATTTGTACCACATTTATCTGGATTTGCTTGTTCAGGATTTACACATCTTCCTGTTAACTTCACTCATTTTAATGCATTTCCCTGTCACTTTCTCAGCAGAAAATACCTAAATGTCCAGTATGCTCTTGAATCCTTTCTGCAAAATGCTGACAGTCTGAAAGTGACCTTCATATGTCCTTGAAACAAAACACAGTATAAAAATAAGGTGGAATGAATGAATGAAGAACATTCCGTGCAAATGAAGCTTTAAACTGAGATAATTCTCGGCCATCCTGAAGGTTAGGTTAGATATACAATCTGGAGTGGCCCAACACGTTTTCCCAGGTGCAAAAGTGTCTATCCCCTTCCTTATTCAGGCTGTTCAAGCAGCTCTGTGTTTGAATAGCGAACTTGAAGCAAGGTCCCAGGATGAACAAGAAGCTGGGAATCAGGAGCCTAGTTTACCAAGAAACCAGGAACCAGCTTCAGCCTCATCCTGTCAAAATATATTTGTATCCTGCTAAATTGACAGCAAGTGGAAGATATGCTTTTGGAGTAACCTGACATTCACCTAGAACACAGGTTATCAGTATCAGGTGTGAGAAACCTCAGGCATATGCTCCTTGGAAGGTCATCTAAAATGGAATGTGGCCCTCACACCTGATCTAGCAAATAACATAGGAAGCTGCCTTATACTGAGCCAGACCATTGGTCCATCTAGCTCAGTGTTGTCTACACTGACTGGCAGTGGCTCTCCGGGGTTTCAGGCAGGAGTTCTTCCCAGTCCTATGTGGAGATGCATCGGGGATTGAACCTGGGACCTTCTACATGACAGGCAGGTGCTTTGCCTCTGGGCCCTTCCCCATAGATGCTCCATGATAATCACATCAAACCCCACTGTTCTCTCTACCTCTCAGACAGACTTTGCCAACTTGGTGCCTTCCAGATGTTTTAGACTACAACTCCTGTCAGCACCCAGCCAGCACAACCTTCCTTGCTGGGGTGCATGGGAATTGTAGTTCGAAACACCTGGGGAGCACCAGGTTGGCAATGGCTGCTCTGGACTGTGACTCTGAAAGCAGCTTCTGCGGACAACTTCTCTGTACTCTGCCCTCGTCCTGTCCCAAGGGAGCCATTGATAGATTAATTTCCAACAAAGATAGATCAATGATTTATGCTGGGGTTTTCACTCACAACAGAACCCAGACAGACTTTGATGCACTTTGACATGGCCGGGCAACACCGCAGCTCGTAATTAAAACCTGATGCTGAAAATTAAAAGGTGGGGAGGGTGTGTGCGCTGCAGAATGCAGTATTGGCCTATCGGCAATCGAATCAATCTATGATCAGCGATGATGGATTGAATGCTTAAAATGCTGGGGGAAGGTGCTCAGTGAAGGGAAAGCAGAGCCTCAGCAGCCCAAGTCCCAATGACCAGATTAACAGGGTACATTAAATGTTAATACATTTATTGGCATTTGTGGCGTGGCCTGCCCTTTTGGCAGCAAGTGTTTTGTGCGGTGGTGATGAATATGCTTGCGACCAGGGGAAGGGGAAACTGCAGCTGGAACCCTGCGTTGCATCCTGTCTCAAGAAGAGCGAAAGCCTTTGTGCTCAGTGGAACTCCTCTGTGGAATGCTTACAGTGCAATCCTGGACATGTCTACTCAGAAGTAAGCCCCACTTACTTATTTCCTTAATAATATATTTTTATATATATACAGCTTGTTTTCTCCGGCTCCAGAGGGCAGGACCCAAACCAATGGATTCAAGTTACAAGAAAGGAGATTCTTTCTTTTTTTTTACTAATTTTTTAAATTAGTTTTCCAAATTTATAACAAACATATCAACAAACATAAAAGAAAAAACATCAACAAACATCAACAAACAAACAAACATTTATCCTTTATCCTTTTATCCTGACTGTAATAATCTCACTCCTAAGAAAGGACTTTCTGACAGTAAGAGCTGTTCAACAGTGGAACAAACTCCTTCAGAAGGTGGTGAACTCTTCTTCCTTGGGGGTCAAATCTCTCCCCCCCCCCCAGTCCACACTCATCTTGCCCGGCCTCTCTCTCAGGTGTGATAATGCCTCTTGCTGGATGAGTGTGGGGGAACATGTTGTCAGAGCATCTGACTGAACTGGGTCCAGTACATAGGTTAGGATCCTTCTCTTGTTCCCAGTTTTTGCTTCTGGCCATGTCCAACAGCACCATGTGCTCCACCTCTATGGAACCTTGGGTTGAAACTGGTGGGAGGAAACAGCTGGGGAACCCCCAATGGAAGAAGGCCTGAGGTCTGGTGGTGGGACAGCAATGAGTTGTCAGAGGGGAAAGACTGGGAGGAGGAAGTGTTGGAAGCTGAATAGGAACAGGGCTTGGTGAGAAGGGAGAGTCTGTGGCAGAGAAAAGTCGAGAAGCAGAAGCAGGAGAGAGGGATAAAGGGGGCCAAGAAGCAGAAAGAGTCAGGCAGGTGAAGAAGCACAGGTGTTTCTTCCTCCTGCTGCGATAAGGTCCCCCTCTCCCCGGTCTCCTGGAACACAGAGAGGCATGAAGCAGGAGAAGCAGAGACAGGCACTCAGGCACAGTTTCAGATTGCTTGGGGGAAACCCCAGGGCTTAGGCAGTTGTGGGAAGGCTTCAGTCTCTGCCTCATAGGGGCAAGACCTACCAAAAAAGAGTAGGCCTAACACTCCTGTGCAAATCCTGTTTATTCTAATAAAGACACTGCCAATTCCATCATCTGTGAGTTGAAGCTTGCCTAACCCGTTTCATCTTTTGAAGAAGCTTTCTGGGTCTTTTGTTTTCTACTCTAATAAATGATTTGCGGAAACAACACAGTCATTCCAAGGTTTGTGCATGCAAACACAAGCACAAAAACGCTGTCTCTTTTTTATGGTGTTGGTGGATGTGGAGAGTGCATAGCTTACATACTCTTGGATTGTAAAAGCTGACCTCAGCTATCTCTAGCGGAGCAATTTCCCCATCAATATTTTAGTTTGAAACTGTCACATTGCCACAGTTGTAACTCTGCTGAGTCACTAGGCTGCTCCTAAACTTGGCAGCTTGCGATGGGATCCTCTCTTCATTTCCATGTGGCTGAAGTGAAATGTTGGTTGAATTATACCCTTAAAAGTAAGTATACTTTGCTTAGGGGCAAGTGGAAGGGAGGATATATTCTTCCAGCCCCAGCTGTTGGCTTTCAGACAGGCATTTGGTTGGCCGGATCTGAGAACAGGATGCTGAACTAGATGGGCCTTTGTTCTGATCCAGCAGGGCTCTTCCTATTTTGAGATTGCTGTTTTCTTCCAGCCCTGCTTGTGGACTTCCCTCAGGCATCTGGTTAGCCACTGTGGGAAACAGGAAGCAAGGCTGGATATGCCTTTGGTCTGTTTCAGCAGGGGCTCTTCTTACGCATGTTGGGGGCCTCAATGAGAAGTCAAGTGTTGAGAAGTCAGCCAAAGCCAGTGCATTGGACTAGGACCTGGGAGAGACATGGGTTCAAATCCTGAATCGACTGGCAAAAACCCTCCAGCATTTCAGAAAACAGGACATTCCTAGCCCTACCTGGAGATGTCAGGGATTGAACCTGGGACCTTCTGCAAGCAAAGCAGATGCTCTACCACTGAGCTATAGCCAGGAGCGGCCCATCCCGCTTTGTTGCCTAAGGCAAAGCAGGAAGGTGCCTCCCTGTGTGCGTGCCATACACTGCCACCCCTTGCCACCCCTGCCAAAGCCTCACATACCAGGGTTGCACAGCTGCAGTTGTTGGTGAGATTGCACAAGAGCCCCGTGGCATCTTGTGAGAGGCCTCCAGAGGCCCCTGCGTGATTTCACTGGGCTCTCACAAGATGATCGTGCCAGAAGCAACTTTAGCCGCTTCTCCTCACTTCTCTGGCAGCAGGGGGGACACTCTGATTCTTCTACCTGAGGCAGCTGCCATGGTCTGCCTCATGGACTGGCCGGTCCTAGCTACAGCACAGCACTGCTTCAAATTCAGCCAAGGCATTGCTGTAGAGGAGAAGAGAGCCCAAGGACTACATTCCTTGGAGGAGCTGAAAGGCCTTACAAGGAGAGAGCAAGGTTGTTTCACATCGCCAGCCTTAATGACTCCCTGCGTTCCTCGCCTCTTTCCCCAACGAGGTAAGCAGCGCATTGAAGTAATACAATGAAGCAATACCTTTCTTTAAACTTATCTTTCACAATACAGCCATCAAAAGCGGAGGGGATGCAAATGGAGACAGGCGTTTTGCCGAAGCGTTGCAGCCCTCCCTATTAGAGCTACTGCCTCCTCCTTTCAAACAAAGGCAGGTTTGAGCTTCCTCCTTACTTATTTATTTCCACCAACCCTTTCTCCACTAGGAACAAGGTGACTTCTCTCTCCCCCCCCCCCTCTTTTTTTGAAAAAGAGCGAGCAAGCTTTTTCTTGACATCAATTATTAACAGAGAGAGAGAGAATATTGGGATGAACTTGAAAACAGTTGTTATGTGTTGGGTGTCTTTTTTCATGTGCGTGTGTTTCCCTCCATAAAAACTCTTTTTTCTTTTCTTCTTTAAATTAAGGGCTTCCGGCAAAGGCACGGATGTTTAGAGTGAAGGGTGCGTGCACGTGAGCACGTGGGAAGTTGGGAGGGAGAGAAAGAGAAAGGAAGGAAAGGCTTTGTGTGTGTGTGTGTGTGTGTGTGTGTGTGTGGGCGCCAGGGCGCTGCTTGCCTCCAAACGGGCATCTCGTTAAGGTTGTGTGCGGAGGAATTTGAAAAGCTGTTTCCTCCCCTGCCAACCTTGTTCGAGCTTTGATTCCTAACTGACAGTGTGCTGAAGGATTGATCTGAGCGGGGATAAATAATTCATGAGCTGCTTTCCTCTTTTTCACCACGCCACTTGTGCCTGTTTTCTTTCTTTTCTTTTCTCTCTCTCCCCCCCACCCCCGGTTTGGAGCAGCTGCGAATGTTGAAAAGCCACATCCCGTTATAGTGCTTGGCCATTGGTGGTGGAAGTAAAAGACAGGTTAAAGCAGAAAACTGTATACTGTATATAGAGAGAAAGCTATAGATCCATAGCCCTGTCTGGTGACATTAGCAATCTCTAATCTCTTCCCACCCCTCTTGGACCTGATGTGTTCATCTTACCATTTGCAGGTAGTGGCAAGGACCATTTGAAGGCCTCTCGCTTTGGGATGCAATATGGTCCTTCTAGAAAGGAATGCTTTTCAGCCCAAGGGTCATGTCCCCTCCAGGGGCTGCATGCAGGTGGTAAAAAGGTAAAGGACCCCTGAACATTAGGTCCAGTTGTGGCCAACTCTGGGGGTTGCGGCGCTCATCTCGCTTTATTGGCCAAGGGAGCCGGCGTACAGCCAGCATGTGGCCAGCATGACTAAGCCGCTTCTGGCGAACCAGAGCAGCACACGGAAATGCCATTTACCTTCCCGTCAGAGTGGTACCTATTTATCTACTTGCACTTTGACGTGCTTTTGAACTGCTAGGTTGGCAGGAGCAGGGACCGAGCAACGGGAGCTCACCCCGTCACAGGGATTCGAACCTTCTGATCGGCAAGTCCTAGGCTCTGTGGCTTAACCCACAGCGGCAGAGGCTAATGTCAGCAGATCAACAGGTGCAGCTCTAACTTTTATTCAGTGGCAGACCTTGGGGTCTCAACGTGTACCCTGTGCAAGACCAAAATTCGGTGCTGTCCTCTTGCCTTCCAGTCTAAATCATAGTTGCAGCACCCCCTGCTGTGCCCCCGAGACTCCATGCCCAGTCACACTCCCCTAAATCCATCTCTGCTTTATCCAATAGAAGTCCACCCAGGCACGCAGGAGACTTGATCACAGTGCAAATGCACAGTCATAACCACATACAAAGAGCCCTGGTGGATGGCATCCTGTTCTCACAGTGGCTAACCAAACATCCCAACATGAAGCATGTGAGCAGGGCCTGAGTGCCCACCAGCAACAGGCACTCAGAGGCAGACTGCCTCTTGGAGAGGAGGGGATGTCTGGTAGCTATTGATGGCCTTGTCCTCAATTTGCATAATCCTCTTTTAGAGCTAGCCAAGTTGGTGGTCAGGCAAAATCACTTGATCCTGCAAATGGGGGTGAAATAAAAAATTTAAGGTCTTATTTATATATAATAAATGTTCATAAATGTACCAACCAAGCACATACATAGATCTGTGGATCATACGTCTGGAGCAGAACAGGAGGACCGCCCTGAAACCATTTTCAATTTTTTTCTGTGCAAGAAGGGAGGAGGTGGGGGAGCCTCCCCATTGTCTTTTTGTTCATAAATCCTGTCTTAAGGGTATGTCTGTGTATGAATAGGGTGAGCCTGTGTCCTGGCTCAGGAACTAAGTATTTATCATCACAAAAGACTGGCCAGGCTCCCCAGGGTATCCAATCAAGTAAGCATTAACAGGTAACCTTCCAGACAGGAGGTAAACAACGCACTCAGATTTCTGTTGTAGATCGCCCTTTTTGTGATGTAGGTATGATGTTTCTGGGGGTGAGCTTGGACTCCAGGGCTGGCAATTTAAAATGTCTATATAAGGGCAGACACACCTTAGTTCTGGGTCCTGCTCCTCCTCCTGCATGTGAAGGGGGCACCCTGTTGCAACAGTTCAATAAAGATCAGGCTTAAGAGCTGCTTTGCTTCTCAGTATTCTTTGGTTGGCCTCTGTTATTTTCTCCGATCGATGGAGAACCTGCAAAGGACTCTATAAGGGCACTTGTGTCCCCCATAAGGGAATAAGGGCAGATTTACATTTCTTACAGGGGCATGGACTGGTAAGGAACATGCCTGTCAAAAGAGTCCTGAGAGCTAGATAGAGAGGCCTGCAAGACTGCATTCAGCCCCTGGATTTTCCTGGACATAACCAGGGGGAATTGACATCTGGGGTTGGGGGGGTTGGGAAAGCTCAACAATTTTGGTGGTTTCCTAAACTCAACTTTCGGGGTGTGCTGGCAACCCTACCTTACCTTGTCCTGCTATAGCGCAGTGACACAGTTTACAGCATTGCAGTGTTGAATACTCCAGCTGCCAGCCAGTCCATTCCATTTTCTATCCCGATATTGTGTCTGCAGCCCACAAGCAGAACCCGAGGGCAAGAGCCCTCTCTCCTGTGGTTGCCAGCAACCAATATTCAGAAGCATTACTGCTTCCAAATGTGCAGACAGAGCATAGCTAGCTTTGATGGCTAGTAGGCTCCCCACCCCAGGGACGCGGGTGGCGCTGTGGGTTAAACCACAGAGCCTAGGACTTGCTGATCAGAAGGTCGGTGGTTCGAATCCCCGCAATGGGGTGAGCTCCCATTGCTCGGTCCCTGCTCCTGCCAACCTAGCAGTTCAAAAGCATGTCAAAAGTGCAAGTAGATAAATAGGGAAGGTAAACAGCATTTCCGTGCACTGCTCTGGTTTGCCAGAAGTGGCTTAGTCATGCTGGCCTGGAAGCTGTACGCCGGCTCCCTCAGCCAATAAAGCGAGATGAGCACCGCAACCCCGGAGTCAGTCACGACTGGACCTAATGATCAGGGGTCCTTTTACCTTTACCTAGGCCCCCAACCCATAGCTTGGTCCTCTGTCAACTTGTCTAGTTCTTCTTCAAAGCCTTCCAAGTTACTGACTACCACTGACTCCTGCAGGAGTGAGTTCCAAAGTTTAACTCTGAATAAGTACTTTCTTTTATCTGCCCTGAATCTTCCAGCATTTAGCTTCATCGTATGTCTTCAACATCTATGTTACATGACAGGGAGAAAAACTTTTCTCTGCCACTTTCTACATGCATTGCACTAATCTATAAACTTCTGCCATGTCATCTCTAAACTCCAAAGCCCCAAACGCTGCAACTTTCCCCTCACATCAGTGACTCCATCCCCTTGATCATTGCCCACCTGGAAAAATTCAGCGAATCCCCCCCCCCATCCTCTTCCTCCAAAAAAATGATTTCTCTGCCAACAAACTGAGTGGTGAATTTTAGAGGCCGTTTTGCAAGCATATCTAAAAAATCTAGAATATTGTTTCAGTCTGTCCTTTTAAATTTTATTTTATGTTTTTATACATGATGCCGTCATCTTAGTTAACTGGGTTTTCTGTGGTGGTGAACAGATGCCTGCCTGTGGATCTGAGGCTTAAAAAAAATAAATGAGATTACAGCTCCCCACTTTCAAGAAGCCAGGCAGATTTCCACTGTTGTTGTTTTTAATTTCTGATCTTCCATGGATGAGCTGAAGCTTTGTTTATTTTGTTTTTCTTCTTTCCCCGCTCTGGTCCTTGCTCTCAGAAGCAGACTCTGTAAAGAGCCCTGTCCAAGCAAACAACTGCTCATTACTGACAGCCAAGGAGGAGGTGGGCTGGAGAAAACACAGCCCTATGGAGAGGAAATGTGTGTTTAGTTGGTGGGGGAGTGAGAAAGGGGGGTGCAATGTTGTTTCTCTGTCTGTCTGTCTGTCTGTCTGTCTGTCTGTCTGTCTCCTTCTCTTTCTGATCTGATTCATTAAGCCCTGAATCCCAAGTATGTGTTGCAGAGCTGGGTAGAACTGTATCAAACTAAGAGTAGACCTACCAAAATTAGGAGGCCTCTTTTAGACCACATCCATTCTATACTTTTAAAGCACTATGATACCAACTTTAAGTACTCATTGCTTTCCCAAAGGGGTTGGGAGCTGTCCTTTGTTATGGGTGCTGAAGCTCCTATTCCCACCCCCACCCCCCAAAAACCCCATGGCATTCTCAGAGTGGTTTGAACCACCAATCCTAGGGAACTCTGAGAAATGTAGCTCTATGAGGGGAATTGGGGGGGGTGTCCTAATAGCAATCTGTGCCCTTAGCAGACTACAGCTCTCAGGATTATTTAGTGGAAGCCATGACTGTTTAAAGTGGTATCAAAGGGCTTTTGATTGTATGGTGTGACTGTAGCATTACTCACCTCCAACAATTTTAATGGGTTGAATAAGAATATGTGGGGTTTTTAAAAAAATAATAATATTGGGCTACTATCAAATGAAATAATTTCAGTCAATTAACTACCTTACCTGTTGATGGTGGGCTCCAGATTTCTTTAATTTAATTCTTTAATTTAAAAATAAAAAAATATTCTGCTTTTCACCATCCAGGTTTCAAGCCAGCACTATTTGCATATATGCAAATTTCCAAAACCTCAGTATATTAGTGTCCTTTTGAGACACTGGTGGGAATGCATAGCAATTTAAAGTTTATCTAGGGACTGAACCCCTGCTCACTCCACTGTCTGTCAACGGCCACATGAACTACTCCTGTGTGGTGACACTCTTACATTCTTATTGTAAGTACAGATAGATAACTGCCACTGCTATTCACTGCTTCTCTCATACCTTTTATGAGGTTTCTTTTAGACTTCTTAGGAAGATTTTCTTAGACCTATTAGAACAGAGCTGTGGAACCTTGGGTGGCCAGCAGCAGATATGTCCCTCCAAGTCTCCCTACCTGGCACTTATATTAGAATTCTCTTGGAAAAGCTGTCAGTGGAGGGAGAATTAACCTCTCTCTCCATTCACTATATAGGCTACAGTATAGGAGGACACATTCAGCAGATTCTACTTCTACAGCTTCATACAAATATATCCATTCATTAACTGGGGTTCTTATTGAATTGTCCATGTAACATGGCAGCCAACTGAAGTATGCAAGAATAAGAATGTAAGAAAAGCCTGTTGGATCAGGCTAAAAGGCCCTCTACTCCGGCATCCTGTTCTCACATTGGCCAACCAGATACTGGTGGGAAACTCACAAGCAAGGTTTGAGCACAACAGCACTCTCCCCTGCTGTGGTTTCAAGCAAATAGTATTCAGAAGCATTTCTGCTTTCTGCTTTCAGCTGTGGAGCAGCCATCGATAGCCTTCTCCTCCATGGATTTGTCTGATCCTGTGTTACTGCCATCTTAGTTGGTGGACACCATTGCCTCCTTCAGGAAGAAGTTCCACAGTTTAGGTCAACAGTCAGTTTCACTGTCCATGAATTCTAGGGTTGGAGATACATCATTTCTGCCTCTGTGGTGTTAATATGATGCCCCATTCATTCAAGTGAGTCCTCTCTTGAGGTTGCGTTTATCAAACAATGATTGTGCATGTATACAAATTAGCCCTATGTAGTGGCTGCATTTTAATCCTCTTTCTTTCTTTCTTTCTTTCTTTCTTTCTTTCTTTCTTTCTTTCTTTCTTTCTACTGTTGAGTTTCTTCTCTCTTAATCTGCAACAGTCTGCAGGGAAGAAGGAACAGCTGTGCAGAAAGACGAGAACTTCAAAAAACCCTTTTTGCTGCCTGTTGCAAAGAGATTATTATTTTTTGGTTTAGCGCCTTTTCCCCAAGAGTTGCAAAGATCACACAGAGAAGTTACCAAAAATAACAGCTGTCTGTCTCTGTCTGTCTCAGAGGTGCACTTCTAAGTCAAGAAGAATGTTGTCCTCTACCCCACATATTATGATAACACATTATGTCAAATTAGGACTCCTTATGGACCATCCTTCAGCATGAAGCAAGTAGGCCACAAAGCAAGGCAAACAAACATATGAAAACAATTTTATTCCTCATCCTCATCTGGGGTGGTTTGGAGCCGGCTGTAATAATGGTATGACTGAGAGACATGGCAAGGGATGGGGTGACTAGATAAATGTCCATATTTAAAGCATGGCTTTGAGAGAAGGCACTTACCAATCTAGGCATCACAGCAAACTGTGGTTTGCCCACAACTAAGTTCTACACAGAGTGCACCCACTGAAATGAATGGACCCAAGTTAGTGGCACCCTGCTTTGAGGAGAACTAACATTGGATACCACAAAAAAGTGCTTAAAATAAACAAAACTGTAAATTAATTGTCAAAAAAATATGTATATTATTTCCTCCTTTTAAAAATAGCTTAATAAGCCAGGTTCTCCCCCCACCCCTTATGGTCTGTCTGTTTATGGCAAAGGAAACCCCATGTGGAACAATCCCAAAGCAACTGCAAGAAAATCTGTCTTTATTAGTCGAAAGAAAAGGAAAGAAAATGTTGGCTACAGGAAGCACAAGTTCTTTCTGTTTCTAATTGTAACACGATGACAAAGTGCAATTGCGTACCCTATACAAAGCAAGCAAGCAAACAACCAATAAAAAATTAGAGGAAGAAATGGTCACACCACCAATATAAACCAAGACATCCATTGCACAATTTCTGACCTGGAAAATCATACCCTGAGTATTAGGTTGCAAATTACGCAGCACAGTGAAGAAAATGCCCTCTGCGCAAGCTCAGAGGTAAGATGTTATTACATGGCAAGCTCTTGCTGCTTTGAATGGGCTTCAGCCCATTTTTGTCCAATAAATTTCACATGAATTTGGCATCACCCAGAAGCATCTTCAGTTTTCAGGCATCCTCCCTCAGAATACTAGATCTGGAACTGAATGGCCAAAGACTCGGGACAGACACATGATGCACTCAGGCAAGTAGTTAAAAAATGGTGTTTGCTGCAAGAAGATGTGGTGATGGTTATAAACTCAGACAGATTTTTAAAAGGATGGGACGAATTCATAGAGGAGGGTAAAGGCTATCAATGAATACTATGTTCTAGCTCAGTTGGTTAGAGAGTGGTGCTGATGATGCCAAGGTTGCAGGTTTGATCCCTGTATGGGACAGCTGAATATTCCTACATTGCAGGGGGTTGGACTAGATGTCCTCAGGGTCCCTCCCAGCTCTGTGATTCTATGAATCTACCTCCAGGTCTCTGGATGCCAGCTGCCAGGAATTGCCTGTGGGGAGAGTTGCTGTTGCACTCTGATCTTATTTGTGGGCTTCCCTTGTGAGAACAGGAGGTTGGGCTAGATGGGCGCCCTTTGGCCTGATCCAGCAGCCCATCTCTTCTTATCTTCTAATGTGCAGAGTAAGATCCTTCTCTAGATAGACCTGAGGTCTGATTCAACAGGGCTGTATGTATGTTCTCATTTACAACTACAAGGTTTTCCCTTCCTTTCTTTTTCTTCCTACAAAGACATACATATTCTCCAGCCTTCTTTGGATCTGCCTGTGGCTGGTGGAGGAAGCTGGTGGGGGTGGACTAAATGGTATTCTGCTAACCAGACATTGCCTAATTGGCTGTCTCCCAGGGCTGCTTGTTGCTGCTGTAACTGCTTTATTTAATGTTCAGAAGACCCTGTGCTAACTTGCTGTGCACATTTCCTTGTTGGGGCCTCAAAGGCTTCCACATCAAACAGCCAGCCCGGGCGCAGGAAAAACCAGCCTTCAGGAAAACAGCATTTCGTGCAATGTCTGGCGCAACCTTCCTTGAGGAGAGTTGAAAGGTATGGGAAGCACTGACCCATTTCAGAAACCGAGGGTGGTCCATCTTTGAAGGTCAAACGAGGTGGGGGCTCTCGGATAGAAAGGAATAGCGCATAAATTCTTTGGGAAGATCTCTTCCCTGTAATCCAGCTCTGTCCATGTTATCTGGAAAGATTTGCCCACCAAAACATCATTTTTTAAAAACAACAACAACATTGTTTTAGGTTTCTCACCATCCTGGCCACAAGAGAACTATCCGAATGCAATGTCTTCAAAATGGCAAAAGAAGTAGTGAGAGTTTTTCAAGGACTTCTTTGATTCAGAACGTGCTGGTCATTCGTTCTGCCTTTTATTATCTTACAATCTGAATGAATTTAATTAATGTATTAATTAATTACATTTATACCCACCTCGCTTCCTCCAAAAGGAGCACAGGGCAACAAACTCTAAAGAATACAGCAGCTGCTGTTTTTCAAACAACTTTCAAACAACTTATTGTACAGCACCATATCTTTGCATATGAATGAGCTGGCTTGTAAACGTTCTTATAAATAAATAAAAAATAGCAAGACAAATAGAAGCTAAGGTCCTTGCTCGGTTAAAGAAAGCTTAGCCTGCAATTTTATGATCCCTGGGAAGGGCCCATAGAAAGCATCTGCAGGCAGGGAGCATTTACAGAGCAAGGTCCGCAGCAATAAAGGCTCCCCAGGGTCGGACTGGCCCAAATTTGGTGCCTCCACAGTCTGCCCCTGCCCTAGCACCTAGCACTGTGCTGGGCTTTGGGAAGGAGATCCAGGGGCTCCTGCAGGGTGCTGAGGGCCTCCCAGCTCCTTCCCAAAGCTGAGCAAGTGCAAACTAGGCTTTGAGAAGGAGGTGGGAGCAATGCCGGATTTACGTATAAGCTAAACAAGCCATAGCTTAGGGCCCCACTCTCTTGGGGGCCCCCAAAAAATTTAAAGGGAAAAAACCACCTGGATGTACATTTCCAAAATATAAGATAAAAAAAAACAAATAAAATAAAACCTACATACAGCAACAGTGATTTGTGTTGTGTAGGCTCCTATGATGTAAGGAATGGGCCCCGCCTGCTGGCCTGCTCACTGGTTTGCTCATTTCTATATACAGTGGTACCTTAGTTCTCAAATGTAATCCGTTCTGGAAATCTGTTCCAAAACCAAAGCGTTCCAAAACCGAGGCACGCTTTCCCATAGAAAGGAATGCAAAAGGGATTAATTCGTTCTAGACTTTTAAAAACAAGCCCTAAAACAGCAAATTAACAATGAATCACGATAAAATTATACAATTGAATGGGTATTGGGTAGATGCATTAATATAATTAGTTCTGTTAAATAATTTTTTGATGTACAGGTGTGTATAGTATTGGTATTATTTATGAATGTAACATATTACTAGAAATACTGTCTTTTACACTTACCATACTAAGTGTAACAGGATACAAAGGTCTGCTGTCTCAATGAACAGTGTGGACTACAATGGTGATCTTGATATTATATTTTAAAAATGCACTGTATAAACTACAGTTGCATTGTACAGGTTATAACACTTAATTTCATATGAATAAAGCTATTTATGATTATGAGTCATTTGCATCACGTATTTGCACCTATCCTTATTTCATGTTATAGCAAGTTTCTAGAGACTAGATGATTAGTCTTTGTAAATTGTGTTCCTAAAGGAACTTTTGTTCCTGCCCAATGTGTTTGCAGTATTAAGTTTATGAATGAAAAATCATTTCAAGTTAGAGCTGAATAATTATTTCACTATGAATATACTTCTTAATTGTATTTCACTCTGAATATACTTCTTCTTAATTGTATTTCAGTTCAACAATGACTTTGATAAAATACATCTTTTGTGATGTGCAAATGGCTTGAGATACTTATGAGGTCCATCAATTACCATAGAGGATATATTCAACACAAAAAACAGAGACAATTTGTTGTTGACAAAGGGCAGCTGGACATATAAAGGGCCTTATTACCTTCAGTAGCTTAGGGCCTCATCAAACCTAAATCCGGCCCTGTGCACTGCCTCACCTCTTCCTCCCAAGAGTCCCAGGGCAGGTGAGTTTCTAACAGTGGGCAACTCCAGAGTTGTCTGGCTCCTTGCCCCAGCTTGGGTGGCAGCGCTTTGGGGGCGTGTGGTTGGCTCTGGATGTTGGGGGTCCTCAAGGAGGAAGACCTTTGTGGCTTCCCGAGGAGGGAAGGGCTGTTTGGCAGGGCTGGAGCAGCCACTTGGCTGGCGAGGGGGGCAAGAGGGGTATATTGCAGTCAGGGCTGGCAGGACTGAATGAGATGAATCTGAGGTTGGACTTGCTACAAGGCAGCCTCCTCTGGTCCCCTGTCCAGTTCCCTCGGCCCTGGGAACAGCTTGCATTCTTTTGCAGGCTGCAATTTTAAGAGAAGCAAATACTGTGAACTAAAATATGTTTCAAAATTGCTTGTCCACAAGCAGCCTTTAAATCCTCCTCTTCAGCTTCATGTTAAGAGACAAAGCAAATCAAAAGTTGATATTTATGGGTGAATTTTGGCACTATTTAATTATTATTATCACCATCATCATTTCACAAAGCCATTGCAAAAGAACGAGAGTGCAGGCATTCTGGGTGGCATTCCTAGTGAGGTCAATGGATCTTTGTAGAAGACGACATTAAAGTGCGACAGGTATTGTTCTAAAGAGGCACAAAGAGCAAAAAAAGATCATACAGTCTTAATATTGTAATACCGTATTGACCCAAATCTAAGACGCATCTGCAAATAAGCCACACCTTTAAAATTGAAGGCTTCTTTATGGGCGTGGCGCGCCTCCCGGTACTACCGCCACCCAAGCCCACGACGCCTGCGCCCCCTTTCCCCATTCAGAGCAGTAGTGTCGGGAGGCATGCGTGCAGTGCTTCGTTCCAAATATAGGCCGCACTTTAACTTTTCACAGCCAGAATTTGGAAAAAAAAGTGTGGCTTATATTTGGGCCAATATGATATCAAGCAATCATATCATTCCACAAGCAATCATGATATAGGCATCATGAAATCATGAATTCATGAAACCATGAATTCATGAAACCATGAATTCATGAAATCATGACATCATGAAACCATGAATTCACGAAACCATGACATCATGAATTCATGAAATCATGACATCATGAAATCATGAATTCACGAAACCATGAATTCATGAAATCATGACATCATGAATTCATGAAACCACGAATTCATGACATCATGAATTCATGAAACCATGAATTCATGACATCATGAAAACCATGACATCATGAATTCATGAAATCCTGAATTTGTGAATTCATGAAATGAAATCATGATTTCATGATTTCAAAGTGTGAGATCAAGATATCATGATTTCATGATTGTGTGTTGTCACAATTCGTGAAATTGTGATTCCGTGGCATCGTGGTGTGAAATCGTGGTATGCTTTCATGATTGTATTATATCAGCAATTGTATGGTATCACGATTTCATGATATCGAATCACAAAATCATGATATCATGCAATTGTGATATATGGGGGGTGTTACGGGAGAGGTACCGTATTGGCCCAAATACAGTGGTACCTCAGGTTAAGTACTTAATTCGTTCCGGAGGTCCATTCTTAACCTGAAACTGTTCTTAACCTGAAGCACCACTTTAGCTAATGGGGCCTCCTGCCGCCATGCGATTTCTGTTCTCATCCTGAAGCAAAGTTCTTAACCCGAGGTACTATTTCTGGGTTAGCAGAGTCTGTAACCTGAAGTGTATGTAACCTGAAGCGTATGTAACCCGAGGTTCCATTGTAATGAAAAATGGATTAATCTTTTCCAGACCTTTAAAAACAACCCCTAAAACAGCAATTTCTTCTTAATTGTATTTCACTATTAGTATACTTCTTAACTGTATTTCAGTTCAACAATGACTTTGATAAAATACATATTTTGTTATGTGCAAATGGCTTTAGATACCTATTAGGTCCATCAATTACCATATAGCATATATTCAACACAAAAACCAGTCACAATACTGTATGTTGTTGACAAAGGGCAGCTGGACATATAAAGGGCCCCATTACCTTCAGTAGCTTAGGGCCTCATCAAACCGAAATCTGGCCCTGGGTGGAAGGACTGTCAGAATCCTTACGCCTCCTTTCCATAGCAGAACAAGTGCTTACTGGTCTCCCTCTCTACTCGGTGCCCGGTGCATGAGGGACCAATTGCACTGCCCTAAAACCACCAGTAGGGACACAGGTGGCGCTGTGGGTTAAAGCCTCAGCGCCTAGGACTTGCCGATCGAAAGGTCGGCGGTTCGAATCCCTGCGGTGGGGTGCGCTCCCGCTGCTTGGTCCCACCGCCTGCCAACCTAGCAGTTCGAAAGCACCTCCGGGTGCAAGTAGATAAATAGGGACCGCTTACCAGCGGGAAGGTAAACGGCATTTCCGTGTGCGGCTCTGGCTCGCCAGAGCAGCGATGTCACGCTGGCCACGTGACCCGGAAGTGTCTCCGGACAGCGCTGGCCCCTGGCCTCTTAAGTGAGATGGGCGCACAACCCCAGAGTCTGTCAAGACTGGCCCGTACGGGCAGGGATACCTTTACCTTTACCTTTAAAACCACCTCTGAGACTCGCTCCCTAACAAAGGCCAGACTGAAACACAGGGGTCCCCTATGGAATGCTCTCAGTGATTGCTGTGGAGCATAATGGATCAGGCTGTCCTTAAGGTACTACAGGCCCAAGTTGTTCAAGGCTTTGCTTATTAAAGGGGATGAGTTTCTGCAAAGATAGGAAGCTGCTTTACACTGAGCAAGACTCACTGGTCCATCTTGCTTAGCGTTGCCTGCAGTGTCTGGCAGAAGCTCTTCTTGGTTTCAGGCAGGGGAAGTGTTATGTACTGAGTTGAATAGGATCCAAAATGCAGCAGTCTGATTGGTCCTAGAACAATGCAGCAGTATGATTGGTCCACAGGAGCCACCCAATCCAGCTCCAGGTGGAAGTGAATCCACAACCTGATTGGCCTACAGGAGAATCCCGGAATTAGCCAATCATGTGCAGCCCATTGTGTAAATAATGTATATAAAGCAGATATTTTGGGGGAACATTCATTTTCCTCCTAACCACTATGAGCTGAATAAAGAGCATGAAATCCACTCTCGACTCCGAGTATATTTCACTGGCGATGAAGGTGGGATCCCACTGAGCTGACCGCCACACCACTGCCTCGCACTGTGTATCTAGGCTTCAGCTCCGGGACCCAAGGAACTCAGAAGGGCAACTGACAGCAGCTTCTCGCCGTTCAACCCAGCATCAGGAGATTGGAAGCATATGCCTCCCGTTTCACTTTCCTCCTAGAAGCCAAAGGGGTCACCAACGAAGAAGACGCCAAGAAGAGGGCAATATTCTTCAGCGTCTGCAGAGGGGAGACATTTGAAATCGCCCAGGCTCTCCTTGCACCTGAAGACGAAGTTCCCAGCCCCACTTGGAGATGCTGCCGGGTCTTGAACCTGGGACCTCCTGCATGCAAAGTAGATCCTCTGCCACTGGACTACACCCTTTAGCCAGGCCCAGCTGAGAGAGCACAGCTATGTCTGGGAATGTTCCCTGACTGCTGTCTGGGAAGCTGTTTTCATTCAGAGGCTTTAATAAGGAGCTAGATGGCCTGATGGCCCGTCCTACTGAGACAGCTGCCTATCTTCATAAAATGTGTATATAATTGTGTGTGTGTGGAAGAGAGAGAGCTACAGCAGAAGCAAGTTAAAACTCTTTTTTGTGTGTGTTTGGGTTCTGAATTTGGACAGAAGCCGAATGCCACACAGTCTGGCAAGGTCTGCCTTTGAGCAGATGGAAATCCTATATGAGGCTGGTGATTCACTGTACTAAAAAAGAAAGCGGGGAAAGAAGAGGAGAAGAAAGAGGAGAAGTGGGGGGGGGGGGAGAGAAACAGCAACATGCCTGTTAGTCAATGTGCAAAAAGTGAGAAAGTTGGGAGGCGGAACGTTTCCAAGTGAAGCAGGTAGTGCTGCTCGAGTCTTGAGTGATGACCAGATGCCAAGGAGGATAGCAGAGCTCCTGCAGATTTCGTAGCTGTTTGGAAGATGGAATTTTGGCAGACGCTACTTGTCAAGGAAAAATCTTCACTTGCTAAGATTCTGCCCCAGCACAGATGCTTAAAAGTGCAGGAAAACACAGGGCCTTGCTGGATTGGGCCAGTGGCTCATCTAGTCCAGCATCCTTATCCAACCAGATGCCCCAAAGGCTCTGAGCATAAGAGCTCTCTGCCCAGCTCTGACTTCCAGCAACTGGTACCCAGAAACAGGCTGCTCCAACCGTGGAGGTGGTGCATTAGAAGAGCCTTGTTTGGATCAGGCCAGTGGCACATCTTGCTTGGTCGTGTCATGTCTGCAGTGGCTGGCAATAGTCTCCCAAGGCTTCAGGCAAGGGCCTCTCCCTGAGACCTTCTGCATGGCAAAGCAGATGCTCTGTCACTAATCTGCTGCCTGGAGATGTGAGGAATCAAACCTAAGTATGTCCGCCTGCAGAGCAGATGTTCTGCCACTGGTCTATGGCTCTGTCTGTCCTGAATTCTCCAATGTTCAGCTTCACCAGATGCTCCAAGAGACAGAACAACTTCTCTTTATCTATTTCCTGCATGTCCATGCACTTCCATCAGGAGACTTCTTTGAGTATCCTTGTTGGTAGCAGACAACTTTGTGTGTGTGTGTGTGTGTGAGAGAGAGAGAGAGAGAGAGTGAGTGTGTGTGTGTGTGTGCGCGCGCGCCCGCATACGTGTGTTCTTCTTGAGGAGAAACAGGGCACAGAGCTGGCTCCAGAAGTGTGTCACCTGCTGGATCGCTTCCTACCTTGCAATTGCAGGCTCCAGTTCAATTTTGTTTTTCAGTTTACTTGTGTGCTACTCTGCCATGGTAGACTGTGCTCAAAGCAGCTCACAATGACATCGGGGAAGTTAGCATAGCAACATAATCGAGATTATTCCCTAACAACTGCAAAAAAGCAAAAAGCAAAGATTAATGCAACTATTAAAAGGCCAAAGAAGCGTCTTCTATTAAGGCACACCAAGATTAGGCAATCCACAAATCACGTTAAGGCATAGCAGTAGAAATACAAAAACATCAGTGTAAATAGGAGCTAAAAGGGTTCAACGTAGGGGAGCACAGTAGGGGCTCAGTGGTAGAGAATCCATTTTGCAAGCAGAAAGCCCCTGGTTCAGTACCCAGTGGCATCTCCAGATAGGACTGGGAATGTCCCCTGAAACACTAGGAGAGCCCCTGCCAGTCAGTGTAGACAATACTGAACTATATAAAACAATGGTCTCGCTCAATATAAGGCAGCTTCCTAGGTCCCATCAGAATTAAACATTGTCTCTGGCAACAACGCCTGGATGAGCCAGATGTGGCCGTCAGGCATCTTCATCAAGCCCACACTCTCCCCTCTTGTAAGCAGACTCCAATTGGCTCCAATGATTTTGTCTATATAGGTGTGTGGGTGGATGTGTATAATATCTGTGTATGCATGAGAGAGTGGGGTGGCACCACCCACCACTGCAATGCAGCCCCCTGCAAAGGCTAGCTGCAGGAGAATGCATCTGCCTGAAAAAAAAGAAGTTCCGACTTCCGGGTCGGCGCCATCGCCGAATGGCGGGCTCCCTCCGAGCTCCGGAGGGAGCCTGCTCGGCAGGGGCTGGGTCCTACCGCACCGGCGATGCGGGGACCCTCAAAAACCACGGCCAGAGTGAGGCCGTGGACATGGAGACTCGGCTGGCACCGTTAGCGCCCTCCCGGCTCGTGAAGGAGCCTTTTTAAAGGCTACGGATCGGGCGCCGGGGAGAAGCGTGGTGCTTTGAGTTCTCTGCTATCCCTGCCGAGCGCAGCCGCATGCCATCCGGCGGAGAGCGCTGACTTCTTCTATTGAAAATTTGGACCTAAAAGAAGAACCCGTGAGTAATTGGACTATGGATTAAAAAAGAGGGATAAATTTTTAAAATCTGGAGCGAACGGGGGAGGTGGAAAAAAGGAAGTCAGCCTACCCCTTAATTGTAGAAGAGCCAAAACAAAGGACTTAACGACTAAGATCGAGCGTATCTCTATCTTCATGAATTAGCAACTTCGCGAGGGAAAATTATAAGACTGTGCTGGAGGAGAAAAGTGGAATTTGTATTAAAAAAACAACCCCCCCCCCGGAATCCCTGGAGTGATCCGCGAAACTACCTGGGGAAGAGCATCGGGAGTTTTGACAGCTGTCAAAGGCTGTCAAAACGGAAGAATAAAGCAGGGACTTTGCTTTGAGGACTTTGCCGGTTACATTTGTTTTAAATTGTATACAAATTGTTTCAAATAAGGATTTACAAACTATTTGGACTAATGGATTCGATCTGGAAGGGAACATAGTTACTGCGATCCACCTAGAGGAGCTGAGCGACATTGCATGTGTTTTTCTCAGGAAACCTGAACAGTTGTAACTTTTAATCTCTTGGGAACTGCAGAAATGGAACATTGTTTTGTCTACAGAGGGCTACAAACTACAGGAAACAATGGATTCTTTAGTTGGAAAACGAAAGGGACATGACATAATGTTTTGCTTCTGAATAACAAGCCTCTGCAGAAAATAAGAAGGTCATGGAAAAAGAACATTTTTGCGGGAAAACAGGGAAACAGAAGGAGGAGAGAGAATGACAAGAATATGGAAACATCATGAACTGGACAGAATTGGGAACATTTGGGACATCCAGATTTGACAAGCTTATGGAAATTAAATGGGAGTTTTTTACTCCTGGATATAAAAATCTGGATAGAAAAAATGGGCCCCTTTTTGAGACAGACTCCTTCCAAGATTGGACATTTGTAATTAAATATGACTGGCAAACTACTAGAGGGATATGGATTAAGCGGGTAGGAACTTCAGGAAGACATTAGGATGAAGGGATAGAAGGAACACAACAGAGAAAGGGGGGAGAGAAATTTGGAATCCAAAGGTTGTAAAATTATTTTTTTTATCTTTATATCTTTTTTTCTTTTTTTATAAAATTTTGAAAGGGGGAACTCGTGGAAGGGAAAAAATCGATCTTAGGGGATGGGAATTTGGAAAAATTGGGTTATTGATGTTAAGTGAGTCATGGGATAAAAACTTGTTGAATTTAATTGCTTATTCGGAAGATTTGGAACGCAATTGGGGGCGGGAAGGGGAAGTCCTAGCTTTGGTTTTGGAAGAAAGTGTATGAATTGGATCTAATTTGTTTTTAATTTGGAAAATCTTAATAAAAATTATATTAAAAAAAAGAGAAAAAAGAAGTTCCATCACCACCTTGATTCAAAGGTGAATGAATGCAGCTGTCTTTCCAAACCTTGTGTCAAAATATTAAGACAACCAATGCGTTGAGCTCTGCACCTTGCCAAAGTAACTCATCTGCTGCCTGGCAGCTGTCTGTGATCCCGAAGACCCTGTGGTGTAGTGGTTAAGAGCGGTATAGACTCGTAATCTGGCGAACCGGGTTCGATTCCCCACTCCTCCACATGCAGCTGCTGGGTTACCTTGGGCTAGTCACACTTCCCTGAAGGCTCTCAGCCTCACTTACCTCACAGAGTGTTTGTTGTGGGGGAGGAAGGGAAAGGAGAATGTTAGCCGCTTTGAGACTCCTTGTTGTTGTTTAGTCGTGTCCAACTCTTCGTGACCCCATGGACCAGAGCATGCCAGGCACTCCTGTCTTCCACTGCCTCCCAGAGTTTGGCCAAACCCATGCTGGTAGCCTCGAGAACACTCTCCAACCATCTCGTCCTCTGTCATCCCCTTCTCCTTGTGCCCTCCATCTTTCCCAACATCAGGGTCTTTTCCAGGGAGTCTTCTCTTCTCATGAGGAGGTGAGACTTCTTAGGGTAGTGATAAAGCGGGATATCAAATCCAAACTCTTCTTCTTCTTCCTCCCTTCCCTGGTCTTGCCTGCCTGCCACGGTGCCTCCTTCTCCTGCAGTGACCTGTTGTCCATTCTCAGCAATGCTGATCAGCTCCAGGCTACCACTGCAAACTCTCTTAATGCTGCCAAAAAGGACATTTAGGGCTGACCCCTGCACCCCACTGAACCCAGGCACCAGACGCTTAAGATTCATGGGTGTTGCCCTGGTGTGGGGAACCTTTTTCCACTCAAGGGCTGCAATCCCCTTGTGGATTTCCTTTTGCGGGTCGATGGGGACAGAGGCAAACCATGGCCGAGGCAACAAATGTGATTCCTACCTTTGTACAATAGGCAACATTCCAACCAGGCAGAGGCACCCAAGGAAGACAAAGAGCAGGGCCAGAGAGGGGGTGTGGCTTTTGGAGAGGGTGTGGTGAAGTGAGAGTCCCCAAGGGCCACATAGAAGGGCGCATTTGGCCCCTGGGTGGGTCTGATGATCCTCACAGTTGGCATATTTCAGAGGATTTCAGCCTTTATCAGAGGAGCCATGGGTTGTATCAAAGTAAGTTCTGCTCAGAGTTGTTATCCTGAACTTAGTGGGCCTGAGTAAGCCATGTCCATTATTTTCAGCCAGTCTGCTCTGAGTAGGACTTATTTATTTATTATTTATTTTGAAAACAAACAAATAAAAGCAGCGGAAAGCGACTGGCACTGGATAAAAACCTGCGACTTCTGGAACATTCTTGTGAGCTGTTGGCCTAGTGCAAGCCTAATAGATTTTGGCACAGGGCCCTTCAAGGATCAGTGCCTCCATGACAATACCAGCTTGTGACAGCAGGAAATATTGGGTCTGGGGTGGGTGGGTTTCAGAATCCACAAGAACCCAGGGAAGATAGGAAGGCCTTAGCACAAGGCTCTTCGGCTGCCAGTCAGCAGTTCTTCAAACCTCAGCAGGCTAATAATGTGCATATAATCGATCTAGCTTTTTACAGAGAGTCATTTCCCACCACTGCCACCCCCTTCCCTTTACAGATCCTCCCATCCTTCTCTGACGCATTGCGCTTTTTAATCCATCCAGGTCACCACTTCCTCATCTCGGGCCAGCCACAGGGTCATTGCTAACAATATGCTAATGAGGACAGGCCAATCAATCCCACCCTTAATCAGGCAATCAATCAACACTGCAGGTGTTTCTGATCTCAGCCAACGAGGGGGAATGGTGGTGTGTTTTAATGCAAGCTGTGCTTTTGAACTGTGGTTGACGTGGTTGCGCTGTGCGCTCAGGGAGGCAGCCTGGGAAATGGGAGGGAAGCCGGGAGAGGGAAGGATCTTTTGAACTGAAGTGTTGATTCTAGCACCTGTTGACAAATCAAAGGCCTTCGTCATGAATATAGCGTTGCGGCCAAGTCCTTAGATCTCTCAAATGATGACTCGGAAGAAGAGCCCGGCTGGTGGATCAGGCCAAAGGCCCATCTAATCCAGCATCCAGTTCTCTCAGAGGTCAGACAGATGACCATTACAAGAAGCCCACAAGCAGGACATGGCCTTAATGGCACTCTCTCTTCCTGAAGTTTTCAGAAACTGGTACTCAAAGGCAACCAGCCTCCAATAGTGGAAGTAGAATGCAGTCGTACCTTGGAAGCCAAACAGAATCTGTTCCGGAAGCATTCGACTTCCAAAATGTTTGACTTCCAAGGCATGGCTTCCGATTGGCTACAGGAGCTTCCTGCAGCCAATCGGAAGCCGTGGAAGCCCTGCTGGATGTTTGACTTCCAAAAGAACGTTCGAAAACTGGAACACTCACTTTTGGGTTTGTGGCATTCGGGAGCCAAAACGTTCGACTGCTAAGGTGTTTGTCAACCAAGGTAGGACTGTATAGCCATTGTGCCTTGTAGCCAATTGCTAGCCTTACCATCCACAAATTTGTCTAATCACCTTTTGAACCCACCCAAGTTGGTGGCCATCACTGCTTCTTGTGGGAGTTTATAAAATTATGCAAGGCATGGAGAAAATGCAAAGAGAAGACTTTTGCTTCTCTCAAGACTTTTGCTTCTTCTCTCAACACTAGACCTCATGGATATTCAGTTAACCAGAATGCTGGAAGATTTGGGGCAGATAAAAATATGGAACTCACTCCCATATGAAGCAACGAACTTGGTCCCAACTTTTTCCCAACAGTTGTCATGCACCTCCTGCAAAGCTTTTAAAGATGAGGTGGTGCGAGCTTACTTGGGAGACTCCCTCACCAAACACGTGCTTCATTGGGGTGTGTCTGATCACACCTATGGGGCAGTGTTAGAAATTAGGCAGACCTCAGGTGTGCTTTATGACTGGTGTGGGTCAAACTGTGACCACATGGAGGTCTCTGGATGCCAGGTTGGTACCTGAGATCTCCACCTGGCTGGCCCCACCAGCTTTCTTAAGCTTATTTATTGCATTTATATCCCACCCTTTTGTCCAAGGAGCACATGGTTCACCAAACGTTGGCCTACTGGTCCATCAAGCTCAGTACTGTTGACACTGACTGGCAGCAGCTCTCTGGCATTTTGAATAGGAAGTTTCTCCCAGCCCTCCCTTGAAATGCCAAGGAGTGAATCTGGACCTTTTGCAAGAAAGGGAGAGGCTCTACTCCTACAGCCCTTGCCAAGAGGTGGGAAAAGGTTCTGCTGCAATAAAACAACAAAGCAATGGCACAGGTTTTAAAGTGTGGGAGTGGTGAAATTGCTGAGTGGAAGGAAGCAGAGCAGGGATATCCTTTGGATCTCAGAACCAGGGAGTGGGGTCCAGTACTCAGATACTCAATTTATACCTGGGCTAGCCATAAGGACATAAACAGAGCCCTGTTGGATCAGGCCAAAGACACATCTAGCCCCCCACAGGGCTACAGCTCCCAGAGTTCTATGCATTCTCAGCACAGAAAATGATAAACTACAACTTTCTGATTTTGTTGATAAAACTGGTAAGTTTGAATCCAAAAAGAGCTCAAAAGAAACTGTCCTGACTTTGTAAATAATGTAATGTTATAACGTATAGCAGGGACGCAGTGTGGCGCTGTGGGTTAAACCACAGAGCCTAGGACTTGCTGATCAGAAGGTCAGCGGTTCAAATCCCCACGACAGGGTGAGCTCCCATTGCTCGGTCCTTGCTCCTGCCAACCTAGCAGTTCAAAAGCACGCCAGTGCAAGTAGATCAATAGGTACCACTCTGGCGGGAAGGTAAACGGTGTTTCCGTGCACTGCTCTGGTTCGCCAGAAGCGGCTTAGTCATGCTGGGCACATGACCCGGAAGCTGTACGCCGGCTCCCTCGGCCAATAAAGCGAGATGAGTGCCGCAACCCCAGAGTTGGCCAAGACTGGACCTAATGGACCTTTACCTGTCCTTAACGTATAGCTATGATTCCCCTATGAGTGTTCTGTGTGATTGTCTTCATTAATTCCAAACTTACGAAAGGTTATAAATTTCCTAGCCCTGCACCTCTGGTTACTTTAATCCAGGCCTGCTTTCCAGTCTTAACTAATGTCCATACTTGACGGACCTGGACAGAGGAATGACTATGTCGATTCAGATCTTTTAACTGTTCAGTCTCAAGGTCAGCTCATCTTATTTCTGCATCAGTTTGTTATTTGGGTGGAAGGTATCCTGATATATGCTGGAAGCTGCCTAGATTAGCTGGGTACAAAATAATAATAATAATAATAATAAAGTTTGTCAGCTTTTTCATGTGCATTTCTCCGATTAACACATATTTTTGTAGGCACCGCTGCCCCATCTACACATTTTTGCAAGCAATTTTGCATTACCATTAAGTATTATTCCTATTACTATTACTACTTCTACCTCTACTCCTACTCCTACAATAATAAGAAAAACGAAAACAAATTATTTATATACCACAATGCCAAAGTAGGCTCCTAATGCAAAAACTCACTGCAAAGTCAGTAAAATATAAACACTGAAAATTAAAATATGTAATGAAACATCCCCATTAAAGTGTAAGCACCCATAGTTAAAATGCACAATAAAGCAGCCCCATTAAAAAAAGCACAGCAATTAAAATGTGCGTGTGTGCTGCATTCAGTATATATGCATTTTTACGAATGCTTCCTCCCTGAATAGACTTATTTCTGTACTCATATTTTTCTTCACTTGGAAAGCTGTAGGGCAAAAATCCAAAGGGCAAATTTTGAAGGACAGCAGCTTTTCTCTCTACATACAGTTGTGGAGAGTGTGGATTAGGTATGTTCACAAAATGAATCAAATTTTCTCCCAGTTCCCGGAAGACTGGACTCCTGATAATATAAGTGCATCTTCCCCACCCACAGGCTGAAAATGTTTCCTGATAAATCCATTTAATTTGTGCAAAAAAACAAACCACCGCCTTTTTTATATATAGGATTGCTGGTACCACTGGTCTTTGAAAATTGCATTGCCTATCCGAGACAATTCGATATGAGAGGCTTTGTGACTTCCCCTCGTTAGCTGATTTAATTGCACTGAAGGCCAAGTGTTAATCAGGCTGTGGATAAGGGAGTTCTTGGCCTTCGCAGAAATGGCTGAGGATGCATGTCCCTTGTGGGAGTTTAATTAAAAGTCAGGCCCTACCATGAGGCAATCTGAGGCAGTCACCCTAATCAATGGATTTAGGGCACCATTAAAGGTGGCAGAGTGGGAGCAAGACATCCACTGATCAGTTTTCCCTCACTGACCCCCAGTGAAATGAACAGAAGCCTTTCTCCCTGATGTGCAGTTACTACAAGTGGGGCTCTGTAAAAACCAGTCCTCTGGTTTCTCAAAGGTTTTCTTCCTCTGCTTCTTCTTCTTCCTCTTCCTCTTCCTCTTCTTCTTATTGTTGTTTTAAGGCTTCAGTTGTCCTGCTGCATTCTCAGGAGACTAGAATATCAGGGGGCGTGGGGTTCTCAACTTTGTGAGGTGACAGAATAAAATGGGAAGCTACCTTGGTTCCATCTAGCGCAGTACTGTGTACATTGATGTTCCCATAGTTCAAGAGCACTTTCCAGAATTGGTATGACAGAGTGTGGGAAATGACACTCTAGAGCCATGAGAGGTGAAACTGAAATAGTTAAAGTCCTTAAGGTCTGGCTTCCTTTTATTTCGTTCATTAATTCTTACCCAGAGGACCCCTGACCACGTACTATTCAGAATTCCCTGCCAGTTGAGATCTGGCAGGGACTCTGCACTGTATTTTTGTCAGATGCCTACTAACAAGCCTATCCAGATATTTGGAACACTGACACATGATTTAATCTCTTTTTCACTTTTTTGAACATTTACAATTATTGTTGTTAACTCTTCTCATTGACAATTTCATTATACGTTTTTTGTAAACTGCTTTTGGGTTTCATTTTGACAATTGAGCAGTATATAATTATTACGAAAAAAAATTAAAAACCACTTTTTGGACAGGTTTGGTGTCTTGATTCTTGACATATTATCGCTTTCATTAATACAAAATTATTTTTCGAATATGGATTGCATCTGTCTTAGTGTATTGCAGCTTATTACAGGTGCAGCCTTTTGTTTGGCCTCCTTTTTTAAACTGACACAACAAGCCCCTCTTGCCTGATAAAAACTAGCAGACGACACATTCCAAGCCAAACAAAGGCTCTCAAGGAGGGTGCTGAGAAGGGCTGGGCACAGGGCAAAGGGAGAGCTCAGAGGGCCAGGTAGAATGAAACGTAGGGCCACATTTGCTCCTGGTCCCTGAGGGTCCCACCTTGCCATAGCAGATGAGCTATAGGCACCCACTCCACATGAGTCAAATGAATAACTCTCATTTGTTCTTTCCTTGTTTCACTTCTGCACAGTAAGCATTTTCCGAAGCCAGGGAGGGCATGCATATTACAAGCACACAGGTTCGTCAGAAGGTTTATGGGCAGGAATTACTCATAAGCCTTCAGGACGAATCTGTTGAGCTGTAGCCTGGAGGTGTAAGGTGGTGGGGAGAGCAGAGAGGCAGGGGGAGGAAGGAGACAGTGGAGAGATCTTCAAATCAGGAACAGCTGGAGCAGCTGGGTTGCAAATCCTAATGGGGTAGGTTTTGGCTGGCAGTGTATTCCAGTGGAAGCACCCAGAATCTAAGGGGATGCAAGAGGCAAAAGGAGACCACAAGGCGCTTTTTTTGGGTGGGGGGGGGAGAAAGACGTGAAAAGTTTGGTTAGGCCACCAGACAAAATGTTCTTAAGTGGCGAGGCAGCCAAACTGAGTCAGAGAGGGTAAGAACAGAAGGTCCTGGGTTCATTCCCAACTGGCATCTCCAGGTAAGGCTGGGAAAGACCCCTGCCCAAAATCCCAGAGAGTCACTGCCAGTCAGTGTAGACAGCACTGAGCTACATGGACCACAATGGTCATACTTGGGCTTCCTGTGCTCCTATATCAATTGAGCACTTTATTCATAGGAACTAGAATCTTAATTCCTTTTTAGGCGGAGGGTCACAGCTCAATGGCAGAGCCCCTGCTTTTGAAGGCCCTGGGCTCCATCTCAATCATCTCCAGGTGGGGTTGGGATGGTTTCCTGCCTGAAACCCTGGAGAGCCTCTGCCAGTCTAGATAGTATAAGACAGCTTCTGATGTTTCTCTTAGGTCTGCTCAGGCCATTTCACATAAAGGAATGCTTAAACCATGGGAATCACTGGAAGCTCTGCATTTTTATGGAAGAAAGGAAACAAGCTTGGACCACCCACTTTGCTGGTTCAGTAAAGACATTGAGGGGAAGGGCCGTAGCTGAGGGGCAGGACAAGTGCTTTGTGTGCAGAAAAGCCTCAGGTTCAAGTGTAGGGCCTGGGGCAGCTCAATATGTTTTGGCACCTGAGGCAAACCACAAAATGACGCTCCCCTCCCTGCCAGGGAGAGTGAAGATCAGCATCAGGAACAAGGAAGGAATAAAGATTGACATGTACAGTGGTGCCTCGCAAGATGAAAATAATCCGTTCCGCGAGTCTCTTCGTCTAGCGGTTTTTTCGCCTTGCGAAGCAACCCTATTAGCGGCTTAGCGGATTAGCGCTATTAGCGGCTTAGCGGCTATTAAAGGCTTAGTGGCTTAGCGGCTAAAAGGCTATTAGCGGCTTAGAAAAGGGGGGGGGAGCAGGGAAAAAATCGCAAGACTCGCAAGGCGTTTTCATCTTGCGAAGCAAGCCCATAGGGAAATTCGTCTTGCGAAGGGCATCGAAAAACGGAAAACCCTTTCGTCTAGCGGGTTTTTCGTCTTGCGAGGCATTCATCTTGCGGGGCACCACTGTATAGGGTTGTCATGTCTGGAATGCCTTATTGGGTCGAATTCCCAAAGCTCAACAGCTTTTGTGTCCAGATTTTGACCTCTTGAAATATGGCAACCCTACCCCTGTAGCTCCTGCCGCCTGAGGTGGTCACCTCACCTTGCCTCATGGGTGAGCCAGCCCTGTATTGGATGTCTTGCCTTGAGGGGAGGGGAGAAGAAGTAGCAACAACTTTTTATAAACAAGCAAGCTGCCTCTTCCATTCATATATATATATATATATATATATGATGCTTATTGCTGTAATCTTAGATAAATGGCTTTATGAGGTCCACCTGAAAAGCAGCATATAAATACTGTTATTAATTAGTAACACCCCAGTGCCATCACCATATAGGGAATTTAATGGGGGCAGAGAAGGCTACTTTGTAGCAGGACACACATTTATTTATTTATTGCATTTATATCCCACATTTTTTTTTTAATCCAAAGAGCTGAAGATGGTGCACATGGCTCTACCCCATCTCAATTAATCCCCACAAAAGCCTGTTAGGTTAAGCTGAGACGCAGTGACTGGCCCAAGGCCACACCCAGTGTGCTTCATGGCTAAGTGGAGGGATTTGAACCCTGGTCTCCCCCAGATCTCTTCCACTCTAACTATTACACAGCACTGGCTGTCATTGCTCCACCCAGCTCAGTATTTTCAACACTGACTGGCAGCAACTCTCCAGGGTTTCCAGGAAATAATCTTATCCCAGCCTTACCTGGAGATGCCATCAGGGACTGAACCTAGGACATTCAGTATGCAAAGCAGGTGCTCTACCACTGAGTTATGTAACTTTTACCCATTCTGGAAAACTCCGGTGAATCTCTGCCGGATCAGGATGGTTCCCTTGCAAAGTGGCACTCGTCCTTTTGCTTAGAAGCAGTTGACTTTCTCTAGGCCCGCAGGAGGAGAATGGGCCCTAGCCGTCTCCCTCATCACGCAACCACGCAACCGTGGTTTGCGCCTTGGGTCCATTGTTCCTGCTTCAGCTCTTCGTCTGAAATACGTGAGGCATTGTTCAGAACAATGTCAGATTTGCCAGAGGAGGGATCTCAACTCTCGAGTGACTTCATTAGCTCCAGTGCCTCTAGTCAGTTAAAGTCGCCGCGATTCATTATCTCGCAACAGACTGACTTTCCCCCCTCGCCCTCTCACACGCAGGATCCTCATTAGCCAGGAATACAGCACCAGTTAATGGTTCTATTAACTTAAACTCTTTGGACTTGTTTTTAACTTTTTGCTCTGCCAGAGGTCTCCTCTTTAACCTGATCAGGCTGCAGGTGGAGACTCTGGAAGGGAATTAAGTTGTCCTTAATTGCACAATCTAAGCCTCCCCACACCACCCCCTCCTGCCCCATGCACACCCCATCCCCCTGTCAAGAGATTCCTCTGAAAGTTGGTGGTTTTCGGTTTGCAAGAATTATCGGAGTGATTTGCAAAATACTGTTACACAGGTAAAGCAAAACAAAAAATCCTTCCAGTAGCACCTTAAAGACCAACTAAGTTAGTTCTTGGTATGAGCTTTCGTGTGCATGCACACTTCTTCAGATACACAGTGTATTTGAAGTGTATCTGATAGTGTATCTGAAGAAGTGTGCATGCACACGAAAGCTCATACCAAGAACTAACTTAGTTGGTCTTTAAGATGCTACTGGAAGGAATTTTTTTTTGTTTTGACTATGGCAGACCAACACGGCTACCTATCTGTAACTGTTACACAGGTGTAATGCTGTTCTAGCACTTGGGATGAAGGTCTGCAAAGCCCGTAGTGTCCTTAGGAGATATGGTCAAATAAACAGATATAAACAACCTGAGCAAAAGGTGGAAGGGTTTTCAGCACTAACATCCCAACAGATCTTGCATCCCCATTAGTCACAGTTTGGCATCCATCACAGATCAAGCATGTATCTGTGTCTCTAGCTTCCACCCTGATTCCAGCTCAGCTCATGTTCTCCTACCTAGCAGCTAGGTGGAGGAAAAGCCCATCCATTAGCCTGGAGGGCACCATCACTTAGTTGTAGCTCTTGCAACCTAGTTCAGCCTTTGGTGATGCTGATGAGGACCCTTAATTGGCCAGGTAAGGTCCTGTGTCTTACAAAGACTAGTTCAGCAACTTCCTCTTTTAGATTCCAGTCTCACTGGGTACAGAACCTCAAGAATTGGAAGGGACTCAGGTCACCATCTGGACTGACCTGCCACACCCACAACAATGCTCATCCATCTTGACTGTGGAAAATATTACTGTTATGTGAGCTACTTCCCAGCCCCATGATCCTCCTAACTCTATAAAAATATCACGTGATAATCTAGCTTTACTTTTAAGGTAGCCTACCTGGCATGTTGATTTGCCTGCAATAGCAAAAGTAGCTTTTTTTCACTGCTAAAACAGGGATGGGAAGCCTGTGGCCTTCTAGATATTGCTGGACTACAACTCTCATAATTCCTGGCTAATGCTGACTGGGGCTCATGGGAAATGGAGTCCAACATCTGGAGAGAAATAGAGTCCTCATCCCACTGCAGGATACTGTATATGTGAGGGAGTATCTGCCCACCTTGCATACTTCTTTCTCGTTTTGGCACCTTCAGAATTTCATGTGAATCTCAACCTGCTTGTCAGGGACTGGGCAGATGAAGAGCAGTGGTGGAGACCACCTCCCCAGGAGCCTTCCAGAGAGGAAGAAGGGGCAGATAGTCTACAAGACTGGTTTGGCACAGGGCACACCCGAGAGGAAGAAGAAAAAGAGGGAAGAAGTTGGGAAATAATGGGAGATGAGGCACAGCCCGAGCAGCAGCTGACTGACACGCTGTTGCATCTCCCAGAACCTGTCCCCTCCTGCGAAACCAGACGTTCACTGAAAATAGCAGAGCTCAAAGGCAGGTGGTCCATAACAGCAACCATATGAGAGGGGAGGAGTATGGGAAAGTATGGAGAAGGGGGGAGCGAGGAGCTTCATTCAGAGCAATGTTAGATACTGAAAGGTGCTTGGTTGCCATGCCTTGGCATCTTAAGTAATAATAAAAATGACTAAAAAGCCTGTGTTTTTTCTGCCTCTCTGCTTTCCTGGGCAGCACCCTGACACTGCCGTCCTGCTACTAGTTATAAGGACTGTGCTCTTCCTTCACTAATGGAGGCAGTATCACCTCTGAATACCAGCTGCTGAGAAGCACACATCAGGAGGGTCGTTGTTGTACTTGGGTTCCGCTTGCCAGCTTCCCATAAGGGACTTCTTGTTGGCCATCATGAAAACAGAGTGCTGGACTAAATGGGCATTTGGCTTGATCCAGCAGAGCTCTTCTTATGTTTTTATATATGCTTGACTGCAATCTCAGAAACTTTTCTGTGGAGTCATTCATTACTAGGACGTCACTTCCTAGAGGGTTTGAGAAGGACTCCTTCCTCTGTATCATTATAGTCACCAGCTTCAGACTGTTCCTGTCCTAGAACTCCCATCATTCCTGACCATTGGACCTCCTGCTTGGGCTGCTGGGAGCTGAGGCCCAGTGGTATTTGGGGTGGCAAATTTCCCTACCCTGCTTTAAAACTTGTTGACATTTAACACCTCTCCCATCTAAAATTTAAAATGGTCCTCATGCACTTAACTTAGAAGGGAAAAGATAAGAACATAAGGAGAGCCTGATGAATCAGGCCAATGACCATCTAGCCTAGTATCATGTTCTCACAGTGGCCAACTAAATGCCCATGGGAAAGCCTCAAGCAAGACCTGGGCATGAAAGCTTTCTCTCCTCCTGTGATTTCCAGCAACAGGTATTCAGAGGCATCACTGCCTCCATGGCTAATAGCCTTTTCCTCTATGAATTTGTCCAATCTGCTTATAAAGCCATCCAAGTTGGTGGCTATCATTTCTTCCTGTGGGAGTGAGTTCCACAGTTTAACCATGAGCTATGTGAAGAAGTACTTTCTTTTGTCTGTACCAAATCTTCCAGTATTCAGCTAGACTGGATCTCCAGGAGTTCTGGTGTTATGAGGGAGTCAACAAAAAAAACCTTTATCCGCATTCTCCATGCACTGCATAATCTTATAAACCTCTGTCATATCACCTCTTATTATTCTTTCTCTAAAATAGTAAAGTTCTAAGATTTATGTGTTCCCATCCCAGATCTGAAATAACGGATTGACAAGAGGGGCAGACTTTATTTCTTTAATTCTGCCTGTTCCAGTTCCTTTCTGCAGTATTTCACACCTCAATTTTTATTCCCTGAAAAACGCTGCTTCACCTTGATCTTTTGCAGAGGTCAGGGAGAATGGTCAGGCACAAGACGAGCGTGTTAATACTCAGCATTATAACCTTTGGAGATTCCTGTCACACTCTGGCCGGGCCGGTCTTCTGGGCCAGGTTCAATCCTGGGCTGGTCGCCCAATTGCTGCTATTGAGTCTGAAAGATCAGCGAGTAATCACGGCCACTGTGCTGAAATGCATTATTCATTAGAGGCCCTCTACTTGCCCTTATCATGAAAGATCAGGGTGGGTTCCAACAATATTTAAAAGCAGATTATTATTATTTTTGTATGTTCAGGCATTAAGATTTAAAATCCCATCAGTCCTAACAAAATGAAAATCTTGGCTCTTTGAATGGCCTTATGAAATCATTCCTGTGTCTCTGGATCTGCCAAATCCTTCAGACACAGACTGGGAATCCTCAGGCCCAGGAGATGGTTGTGGCCCTCTAGCCTTCTCTACAAGGCCCTCAGAATCCTTCCCCAGCTCATGCCCCTCCCTCACCAGCCTTGCTCGGTGCTAATGTCATAGACAGTTTTGGAAAGTCCTGACCTTCGCCTGTTGGTTACTATTTCTTGGGCCACTGATCACTTGTGTTGCTTTTGCTTGGACCTTTTACCACTTCTGCAACATCATTTGTGCAATGAATGAAAATGAATATGGAATTGAAGGTGAAAATGGATCATCCATTTAGATAACAGTCCCTAAAAAAACAGACGGCTTCCATCATCAGAGGAATAAAGAGGTCAGAATCCTCTTTTGACTATAACGTTGCATGCATTGTTAACAAATTGTTTGTTTTAAACATTGTTATTTTATTACATCAGCTGTTTATTATTGATCGCCTTTATGTCCTGTACCTTGCAGGTGCCTGTCCCTGAGAGGTGCTGCCTGGCCCAAAGTTATCAAGTAATCTTTATGTGTGGATTTGAACCCTGATTTCCCTAGTCTAAAAGCCCAAGTCTCTCATACCTAATCCTGGACTGACACCAGCCATGGAGTACTCCAAGGATAACACCACTTGTTGAGCATCTTAACCATCAGACAGGGTCTTCTAGTACTGGTATTTAGGATCCCCTTGGGGTGACCTCTGGCCGGGACTTGCTGGAGAACCCCTGTAGCTGTTGGAGGAAAAGGTGGTGGTGCTCCAGTCCTCAAGAACATCAGCACCAAAGGTCCAGGCTGAACAACAGCGTCATAGCATACATCTATGCACCCACGGTTGTTGTGCTACTCTTGAGTAAGGGGCCAGCTTGTAAGCAATCCCTGAAAGTTATTTAGTACTAGTGGCTGTGGTCAGTGTGTGGTCCAGGAGGCCTGAGGTTCTCCACTCCTGAAGTAAGATTTAACTGTCTGAGTGGAGAAATGGCAGATGAAGATGATGGACTTTTTGGAGCTGGCCGACCTGATTGGAAGAACCCACGAACAAAAAGAGGAGGAGCATCAAGAAGAATGGACGAAATTCAAGGACTATTTAGCTAGACATTCTAACATAACATAGAACTACTTGTAAGTACCAAATTGGCCTAGGAGTAAAATATGTTGAATTGTATAGCATAATGGATTGAGAACATTATGAAAAGAAAGAAAGATGTTAATTGAATAAGTTAATTTTATTTGAAAATGGATACTGGAAAACTGCTACAATGAATTCTATGGAAAACAGGAGGGATTTGAGGAAGTCATTCAACAACGATATTTAAATTGGGATTCTAACAGTTAGGATACATATTTAGTTCTTTGTCTATTTAATATTGTAATGTTTTTCTTTTGTGTTTGTTATAAATTTTGGAAAACCAATTAAAAAGTTTTGGAAAAAAGTAAGATTTAACTGTCTGTCTGGTATGTATCTCTATGTGATTTTTTTTTGTGTTGGGAGGGGAAGTATAATCTTATCTGCCTCAGCCCCCAAAATGTATTTGGTCTAGCACGCAAATCCCTACACTGCTCTGGCCCTTTTAATTTTATTTATATTATTGTGGCATCTGTAACTGCGCCGGTTTCGCATATCGAAGTGGGCATATATGTCGTCAGGCCATCTCTCAGGTAAACTGGCTCCAAGCTGTTAAAGGCTTTGTACACCACTGGTAATACTTTGAACTTGGCCGGTTAGCAATCAGCAACCAGTTCAGGTCTCTGAGCACAGGTGTTATACGCTGACAGGGCCTCAGTCCTGTCAGCGATCAGGCAGCAGCATTCTGTGCTAGCCTACTTTGAATTCTGCCTCACACAAAAGGCCCATTCTAGATCAACCACTGAGTGACAATTAGCTCTTTGACAACAAAGAGACTTGTGGCATTTTCAAGACTGGCAAAATTTATTAGGCATCAGCTTTTGTGAACTTCGATGGATGTGAGACACATTCAGAGACTTTATTGTTAATCTGCTGGGCGGTGTAGGGTTTAGTTTCTGGTGGATAATGTGAAAGGAATGAAGATGCCAAGAGGCGAAATCTTGAGTGGGGCCAGAATAAATGAGCCGAGTGGCTCTTTCCAACTGGGCTCGGTAGGAGCTCTCTGATGGCACAGTTGAACTCGATTAACTTTTCAAGGGTTGGGGACCTCCCGTGGCCACCGGGAAATGAAGGCGCAACTGCCCTCCCTGCCATGCTATGGACCCCCTTGCCTATTCTGGCCTTTGTTCCCTTTGTCTGACGAGGAAAAGGCTCTGTGTGTCAACAAATAGGCATTATGGAGGGCTTCTTTCCCTGCTGCTTCCTCTGAATTACCAGACAAAATAAACAAATAAATAAATAACCCCCAAAGACGGAAATCTGGAGGTCAGGCTCTGAAAAGGGGAAAAAGGAAACACAGTAATGGAGTTGAGGCAGACTTGAATTATAGAATCATACAACTGTAAGGTTTGGATGGGACCCAAAGGGTCATCTAGCCCAACCCCTTGCAGTGCAGGAATTGTGAAGAGGAGTGCTTAAGAAAGGAAATAATGCTGTGGCATTTCTCTCGTTATGTGCCCTGAATTTTTTTTTTAAAAAAAGTGTGGTCTGGAAGCAATTGCAAAGGCAGATGTGTTGTCTAATGGACCAGGCAGTTGAGTTAGCTTAATCACAAGGTCGTGGGTTTGAGTCCCACATCGGACAAAATATTCCTACGCTGCAGGGGGTCAGACTGGATGGCCCTCATGGTCCCTTCCAACTCTACCAATTCTATGATTCTAAGAGAGCTCTCCTCTTCTGCAGTCAGGAACCTTAAACCCAGGGGCCAAATGCAGCCCTCCAGACCTCTCTGCCAGGCCTGTGGGACTTTCTGGGCTACGCAGCTTCCTAGGTCACACCCCTGTCCTCAGGTGACACACCTCAATCTGCACCTTCCCCAAGAGCTTTTTCTTGCCTGGGATGTGCCCTTCAGCTGTAATCATGTCTCTTGCTTGCTTGGATAAAGGACAGAGAGTGAGGGGAGGGGTATCTCTGAGTGTATGCAGAAAGAAGCCTAGTGCACAAAGGTAAAGTGAGAATACATTGCTCCCCCCACTTTTGGTTCTGGCCCTGCCCACCACCATGGAAGGTTGCCCAGAAGGGAACATGGCCCTCACATGAAAGGCTCCTGCACCCACTCACAGCACACGAAGCATTGCGTAAATACTAACAAATGAACTCATTATTCAGGTGTGCCTCCTTAGTTATCCAAAACATCACCTTCCATCCATAAGAGGAAGGAATCAGAGAAACCTAAGGCCTATGTTAAAAAAACAGCGCCAGATTTTTATAGGGGGGAGAGTCCAAAAGGGATAGGGGGAACCCAATGGCCACAGAATGCTGATTGTAGTAGGAAATGGAAAGCAGGGGACCAGGGTATGGAAGGCAGCGCTGCAGAGGAGGACAGGGCTGTCCGGCACCCTACTCCATGATAAAAAAAAAAGTTCTGCATGCATATTTATGGTATGACAAGGTTAAGATTAATAAGACTTTTAAGAACCATATTGTCAGAAAAGCAGTGTTTAATGTCTGGACAAAATACAAAGACTTATTGGAAAATAAAACTCCAAGGTGGCTCTCACCATTGGAAGCCAAGGCCCGGAAAAGACTCAATATGGAGGCCAAATGGCCGAAATATTGGGAAATATTAGAAAAAGGAGATAATTGGAAATTGCAGAGTCAGGAGAAAATGAAAGACAAAGTGCGAGATTGGTTACACTATGCTCAGATTAGAGAAGTTTTTAAACATGATAAAAAGTTAGGATTCCAGGTGGAAAAATCGAAGCTAGAAACAGAATTATTAGAACCTAAGACTAAGGTACTTTCAAGAATGTATAACTTGCTGTTAAAATGGAATACACAGGATGAAACGGTTAAATCGGCTATGATAAAGTGGGCACAGGACATTGGATATAACATCATGTTTGAGGACTGGGAGAGGTTGTGGACTACTGGGCTGAATTTTACCGCATGTAATGCCTTGAAAGAAAATGTTATGAAAATGATATATAGATGGTATATGACCCCAGTCAAACTTGCAAAAATGTACCACTTGTCTGATAACAAATGTTGGAAATGTAGAGAAAGTGAAGGAACATTCTTTCACCTCTGGTGGACCTGCCCTAGAGTGAAGGCCTTCTGGGAAATGATATATAATGAGCTGAAAAAGGTATTTAAGTATACATTCCCTAAGAAACCAGAGGCCTTCCTGCTGGGCATCGTCGACCAGAAGGTGTTAAAGAAAGATCGAACCTTCTTTATGTATGCAACAACAGAAGCAAGGATACTTGTAGCTAAGTATTGGAAAACCCAAGATCTACCCACATTGGAAGAATGGCAGACGCAACTGATAGATTATATGGAATTGGCGGAGATGACTGGCAGAATCCGAGACCTGGGAGAAGAGACGATAGAAGAAGATTGGAAGAAATTCAAGATTTATTTACAAAAATATTGTAAACTGTATGAGTGTTAAGAAGGATGCTAGAGTATAAACAACTTGGCACCATTAAGCTAGAGGAAGTGAATTATGAAGATAAGCTAAATTCAAGAAAAGATTAATATTTGGAAGTTTTAGGTTATATTCAATGTTTTAAGATCTGAGTAAAAAGGCATTTAAAATTAGAGATATAACATTGGAAAATTAGATAATAAGAATAGAAACAAGAGGATAAATTTGCTGGACAAAACTTTACAGACAAGAACGCAGGAGCGGGAGATGTGAGGGAGTCCAAAGAAGTTAAGAAAATTAAGTTAAGAGATGTGTTATATTGTTTTGTTTATCGGTATTGTAATCAAAATAAAACTGTTAATAAATATTATTTTAAAAAAAGATAAAAAAAAGTTCTGGTCCCCTTTGAATTTCAGTCTTCAGGAGCACCCCCCCCCACTTCTTCACACACTCCTTCCCCTCCCCTCCCCATTTCTGGTGTTACTGGTCCACTGTTAGCATCCAGGAAGTTTGTGGGAACTTGGCAATATGGAGGGATGATGTTTTCTTGGCTCCAGAATAAACTCTGCATGCCCGGAACTAGAGCAAGGAGAAACGAAATTGGAGATCAGAGCTGTCATGTCTTGTAACATTTCTCGTGGGGGTCACCTTTCCTTCCAGAGCATGATTTTTTAGGATTTGACTTTGGGATATTGATTTTGAATTTCCTTGTTTTTGTGTCCTGTTAATTTTCACTTGTTTCCCCTTCTTCTTCTTCTTTCTGCAAAGCAAGCCCAGAGTCACCTTCAGCTCCTCTCTGATTTTGGATGTGGGGGAGGCAGGGAGGAGAGAACAACTCTGCCTTTGAATTTGCTGGTCATAGAAAGAGGTTTTCAAAGGAACGATGGCTCTGTTGGCGATTATTTGACTCGAAAAACACCATGGGTTGCATGCTGAGATTTTATATGGAACGTCTCTCTTGTAGATGATCAAGGAAGCCAGCTCAGTCTCAAAGATGCATCGTAGTGGCTTACCCCATGGCCTTTTGCCACACTCCTAACCTTTCCTCCAAGGAACTCAAGGTGATGTATACACTTCTCTCCCCCTGCTACATTTTATCCTCAAAACGAGACTGTGGGGTAGGTCAGGCTGAGAGACAGTTGCTCAGTCACCCAAAGTCACCCTTCATGGCTCAGCAGGGATTTGAACCCTGGTCTCCCAGGTCTAGCACTCAAAGGTAGCTGTGGACCTACTTCAGGCATAGTCTCATTCTGCGACTTCCAACCAAGGTGTCACTGGGAGCTTTCCAGGGTGCTGCCCCAACTTTGCCTTCTCTACCTGGGCTTGTCTTCTGCTGTACAGTATTTACCCTGGCCTTGCCGGGGCCTGGTTCTGTCTCTTGGATTACAAATCTGGTGCTAGCTGAAAAGGTGATGATGTTGAGAACCCCCTAAAAACTAGGCAAAACATATACACACACCCCAAAAATAAAACACAAGACATAAAAAATAGGCAACAACGTCCACTGCCCCCAAACAACACACAGCCCTAGGGAAAAGTCCTAGCAATGCTATAGAGCTTGAAAGGCTCAAGTGTTTTTCTACTGTAGATTCTATCAACCGGTCAGATAATGCATAATTTGTCCCTTTACAGGGCAGTTTCCTGGGTGATCTTTGGAGATCCTTTTGATATCTTCCTTGAAAGGGAGAGGGGTGGCAACATATTTGAATGTTGAGATATTTCTTAGACCGCGATTCTTCTTCTGAGGCTATGATTATGGTTTTTTTTTCTAACTATATTAGGGACTCTGCTCACCAACCCAGAGTTTGCCAACCCCTATTCCCCCACACCAACCCCACCTCCCTTTACACCTGACCAAACCCCTCTTTTTATACCTCACTCAACACTTACAGCTCACCCCAGCCTCTTTTAAAGAAGGGTAAGAAGCTACAGAGAGCAGTTTTCTCAATAGTTTCCCCTCCCTCCATTAAACTTCACTACAGCCTATCAAAGGGATGCGGGTGACACTGTGGGTTAAACCACAGAGCCTAGGACTTGCCGATCAGAAGGTCGGCGGTTCGAATCCCCGCGACGGGGTGAGCTCCCGTTGCTCGTCCCTGCTCCTGCCAACCTAGCAGTTCGAAAGCACGTCAAAGTGCAAGTAAATAAATAGGTACCGCTCCAGCGGGAAGGTAAGCGGCATTTCCGTGTGCTGCTCTGGTTCACCAGAAGCGGCTTAGCCATGCTGGTCACACGACCCGGAAGCTGTGTGCCGGCTCCCTCAGCCAATAATGCGAGATGAGCGCCGCAACCCCAGAGTTGGCCACGACTGGACCTAATGGTCAGGGGTCCCTCTACCTTTAACTTTACAGCCTATCAGCAGCTGCATGAACTGCAGCATGATGACATCCATTTGTTTTTAAATATCGGAAGATATTTGGCACTTTCTTTGGTGTTTGGTTGACCACAACAAATATTTGATTGACAACTTTAAAAATTAGTTAAGAAAAAAAATTTAAGAGGAAAATATTGAAATGGGCAGGGGGAGTCTTGGCCAGCAGCAAGGGGGTGTCTAAAGAGGTCAGGATGCCTAGACCTGGTTCTCCCCATTGACCACAACCAGGAATCAAGGTTAATCAAAGAGAAGGATTGTTATCGTACTGTAATGTAATACTTTGGTAGCAAGTGTCTAGATCTTTGCTATGCTTCCATGCATCAGCCGGTTACACTGAATGCAGATGTCTCTGTTTGGAATCCTTTAATAATTTAAACTTCAATTATAATGGCATGTTTATTATGTCCCATGCAATGCTGCCCTCTAGAGAAAATTGATGGTATCAAATTATAACTTGTGTTTATGGTAGGCCTATTATTGAATAAAATAGATTTAATCATGAATTGATTGATAGATGGACAAATTACGGCTTAAAAGTTTTTGAAATAGAAAAAATGAGGTTGGAGCAAATGTTAGTCCTAATCAGAGTAGACCCATTTGTTTTAATACCCTGATGTTTTAATACCCTGATGGATTTGTTATTACACATTTTCATTACATATTTATTTTATTTATAGCTGTAAAACTGTTTTAGAGGCCATTATGGCATTTAAGTTGTGCATGAATTAATAAATAAAACAATGGACATAACTAACATGGATCCATTATTTTCAGTGGGTCTACTCTGAGTAGAACTTAAGTTGAAGACAACATAGGATTGTCTATTTTTATGGAATTTATTTTTTGTTCTTGTTTTTCTCTGTCTTGTTACGGAAGGGGGGGGCATGTCTTCTTCACCTTCTTCGCTACAATATATCCATTTATTCCCAATTGTCAATGTCAAAAGGGACAAAAATCTATAAAATCCATAGAAAATCAACGTGCCAATTTGCTCAATTTCTCTAGGACTCCATCACCCCTCCCCTGTCCTCCATAATCCCTCAAGTAAGGTGTCAAGACCCTAATCCTGTCAAAATCACTCTGCCAAACCTTTCCTCCGGGCAATGCCAGGTGACAAACTATGCATACATGGACCATTGTCTTCCCATCACCCTCAGGAAGCGCTTATCTGCGCATATCTCCAGCTCTGCATATTCCCCCCTCCCTCCTCCATATGTTAATCCGGTGTAACCCAACCTCTCCTTAATGTATTCATGATGTAATCTGTGTAACCCAACCTTTCCTTAATGTATTCATGATGTAACTGGGATGTATTTTGCACTGTATTCTGGGACATGGAGGGAGTTTTAAAAGTTCATGTCACCCCTTTCTCGCTGTTCAATCTCGTCTTGAACCTGTTGCGCAATAAACCTTGGATCTCCGCATTTTGCTCCTGTCCGGCTGAGCTCATTTTCTTCCGCAGGGACCCGCGGACACTTAGTCCGACGAGCTGGGTGGCAGTGTAGCCCCGCACCCAGATTTTAGCCATAACAGTCTGAATCTGTTAGATGCCTTTGTTCTTTTGTTCTTTAAGAAAAATGCATCTAAGGACATAAATGAACTAAACTTTAAACACTGCCCTTTTAAAAGAGGACATTTTGGACTGGAATAGTCTAACCACATATATTTGAAAGTACTGTATATCCATATACTTCAGTAAATATTCTTGCCAGACAAAAACAATTTAAATGAGGTTTTAAAAATTATCAAAATGTATCAGAAATTGTGTTAAATTTATTACTTTGAAATATTTTAGGCATCTGGTTGGCCACTATTATTTATTATTTATTTCATTTATGAACAGCTTCCTGTGAGACATCTGGAAGTGAATTACAATATCTTCACATATATTGCTGGAAACCTGGGGTGGGGGGGAGTTGTTGAACTCAGGGTGCTGTTTGCAGACTTCCCATTGCGGCATGTGGTTGGTTCATAGCTGTCAACGTTTCCCTTTTTTAAAGGGAAATTCCCTTATTCTGAATGGGATTCCTTGCAAGAAAAGGGAAAAGTTGACAGCTATGGGTTGGTTCTCTGTAAGAACAGGATGTTGGATGAGGTGGGTCTTTCAGCCTGATCCAGCAGGGCTATTCTTACGGTTGGAGGATGGATGGCGGCTAACAGATTGAGATTGAATCCCGACAAGACAGAAGTACTGTTTTGCGGGGACAGGAGGAGGGCAGGTGTGGAGGACTCCCTGGTCCTGGATGAGGTAACTGTGCTCCTGAAGGACCAGGTGCGCAGCCTGGGAGCTATTTTGGACTCGCAGCTGTCCATGGAGGCGCAGGTCAATTCTGTGTCCAGGGCGGCAGTCTACCAGCTCCATCTGGTAGGCAGGCTGAGACCCTACCTGCTTGCAGACTGTCTCGCCAGAGTGGTGCATGCTCTGGTTATCTCCTGCTTGAACTACTGCAATGCGCTCTATGTGGGGCTACCTTTGAAGGTGACTCGGAAACTACAACTAATCCAGAATGCGGCAGCTAGACTGGTGACTGGGAGCGGCCGCCGAGACCATATAACACCGGTCTTGAAAGACCTACATTGGCTCCCAGTACATTTCCGAGCACAATTCAATGTGTTGGTGCTGACCTTTAAAGCCCTAAACAGCCTCGGTCCAGTATATCTGAAGGAGCGTCTCCACCCCCATCATTCTACCTGGACACTGAGGTTCAGCACTGAGGGCTTTCTGGCGGTTCCCTCACTGCGAGAAGCCAAGTTACAGGGAACCAGGCAGATGGCCTTCTCAGTAGAGGCGCCCTCCCTGTGGAACGCCCTCCCACCAGATGTCAAAGAGGACAACAACTAACAGACTTTTAGAAGACATCTGAAGGCAGCTCTGTTTAGGGAAGCTTTTAATGTTTGATGTATTGCAGTATTTTAATATTTTTTGGGAAGCCGCCCAGAGTGGCTGGGGAAGCCCAGCCAGATGGGCGAGGTGTGTGTGTGTGTATATATATATATATATATATATATATATATATATATATATATATTAATATATATTATTATTATTATTATTATTATTATTATTATTATTAACAAGCTGAAAATCACCAATCACAACAGTTCCCTGGTGATGCCCCCCACCCTTCTTATATTCCTCCTTTGTGTAACAACTGTCAATGTAACCCTCCTCTGTTTCCTGTTGCCAGGAGTGGACTTTGGTCTTTCAAATTTCAGCAGTGCTCAATTCACAATGTTCAAGTGCCCCATGGCGCCCCCTAGACTCAATGCCCAGTGTTGCAGGAGCAGTTGTGCTGCCCTAATTCTGCCTCTGCAGTTGCTGATCCTGATCATTCAGCATTCTCATATCACAAAATCATAGAGTCGGAAGGGACCCTGAGGATCATCTAGTCCAACCCCCTGCAATGCAGGAATATGCAGCTGTCACTTTCTGGGATCAGACCTGCAACCTTGGCATTATGAGCACCACATTGTTACTAAATGAACTATCCTCTCATTCGGGTCCTCAGGTGGGTCCTTGAACTCCAGGGCAACAAGACAAACACTAAGCTGACTGCTGCATTTATTCTGGAGTCTTTAGTTGATGCATGGATTGAGTTAACAGGAATACATTATATCTATCATCCATCCATCCATCCATCCATCTGTCTCTCTATCTATCTATCATCACCTCCCTGGATTTTTATTTTTTGTACTTCTGCAGACCTTGGGGTTCCCAGAAGCCTCCTGATTGCTCCCTGTTGCTTGTGCATTGATCCTGGTTAAATAATGATTGACACTCCCCTCTGAACACCAGAATTAGCAAGAGTACTGATGAGCAAGTAATGGAATGAAGCAGACCACCTCATCCTTGGAGCCACAGAACAGAAAGAGACACAACATTATACCCCTCTGGCCTAGTTTGATGTGTGCTGTGATTGATGCACATTAAAGCCCTCTGTTTCACCTGTTGTTGGGCGCTGTGAGGGGTTCAAATGAAGAACTTTTGGGTCTGTGTGCAGCTGCCCTGTGTGGTGAGGCACAGAACTGCATGTGGCAGCAGCGGCCTGCGCAATTTAGCATCCTTGGTCTCTGCAGTAGTGTAGCGTGGGTTGCCAGTGCCCAGGGCCATGTGGATGGGTGGGTGGGAAACAGGCAGAGTATGTATGCACATTCATCTGCCTAACATTTCACCCAGACCGCAGCTGCAGAGATAAGAAGAGTTGCTCCATTGTCTGGATGGAGAGGTCACTTCCTGGTTTGCACGGAGAAGCCATTTTCAATGGAGCCCAGCGACAGAAGCACGCAGTATTGAGGAATTGCTGGTTGTTTAAATTTTGCTCCTCTAACAATTTTGCACCTGGGGAAACCACCCGTCTCCCACCACCACCACACTATGCCACTGGGTCTCTGCACTCACTCCATTCATTGACTCCTTCTGGACAATAACAACCATAAGGGGTTCCTGCTCCAGATAAACCTTGCTTGAGCTTATCTGCTTCATACAGTTGCCCTTTGGTTTTGGCGTTCTGGTTTGCCCCTCTACCCTGCCTCTTGACTTGCCCCTTGTTCCTGTTAGTTAGTGTGTGTGTGTGTGTGTGTGTGTGTGTGTGTGTAAATAGCACAGTGAAGTGCATAAATAAATAATCTGGTAAGGCTGCTAGTTGGAAGGATAAAGAAATGTTAAGGTTCATCAAGCCTGGCAAACAAAACCAATCTGAGCACAAGCTTACATGTGGCCATTATGGAGTCATGAGGATGTGAAAAGGAAGATCCAACACTGAAGAAGAAGCAGCAGGAAGGAATTAAAGCCTGAAGGAACAAATGGTTACTCAAGAAGGGATCGGTGAGGGAAGAATAGGATGCCTTTCTGTCTATTATGCCCAAATGGTTCAGGTAACTTATTGCAACTGTTGTTGCTTTAATTCCAGCATTTGATGCCTCCTGGCTGGCTCTATGGTCCTTATCCATAGCTCCTGTCTCACTGCAGACCACTCCCCACAACTCAGTGCTAACTCCCTGGAACTCTGTGTGCATTGAGCTGATGGTAAGAAAATTATTCTCTTAAATACCCCCAAAACAATTGCTGAATCTCAGTTATGGGAAACATATCTTGGCTGTGGATAATAACACCAGGGCTAATGACAACTAAGAATATAACATTATGGTTGCCAACTGGCAGTGGGTGGGGGAGGCTTGGCCAGCTCCTGCAGTGTGAAATGCAGTAATTAGGAGGCAAAGCTTTTCACAGCATTAATGGGAGAAATGTGCCTATTTGGCACCCTCAAAACTCTGCAGGGGTGGAGGCCAATTAGAATGGCTCACCCCCAGAGTCTGATAGATCCAACTGTTTCTTAGTTAGCTCAGGGATGTGTGTGTTCCTGCTGACATGGCTTGTGGTTCTGTCAATGCCTTGGTCACCCTCTGGAGCTGGGAGCTTACTGGAACATCTGACCCTATTCTGCTTCATAAAGCCTATTCAGCTCTAAGACAGCAGCCAGAATGACAGTGGAGGGGAAACTGAGGCCGCATGTGATTGAATGACAGCTAAGCAACCATTTCAGTTGTGTGCATTTACTGTTTAGGCTTTGTTGTTGTTTAGTCGTTTAGTCCTGTCCGACTCTTCGTGCCCCCCTGGACCAGAGCACGCCAGGCACTCCTGTCTTCCACTGCCTCCCGCAGTTTGGTCAAACTCATGTTCGTAGCTTCAAGAACACCGTCCAACCATCTCGTCCTCTGTCGTCCCCTTCTCCATGTGACCTCCATCTTTCCCAACATCAGGGTCTTTTCCAGGGAGTCTTCTCTTCTCAAGAGGTGGCCAAAGTATTGGAGTCTCAGCTTCAGGATCTGTCCTTCCAGTGAGCACTCAGGGCTGATTTCCTTAAGAATGGAGAGGTTTGATCTTCTTGCAGTCCATGGGACTCTCAAGAGTCTCCTCCAGCACCATAATTCAAAAGCATCTATTCTTCGGCGATCAGCCTTCTTTATGGTCCAGCTCTTACTTCCATACATCACTACGGGGAAAACCATAGCTTTTACTATACGGACCTTTGTTGGCAAGGTGATGTCTCTGCTTTTTAAGATGCTGTCTAGGTTTGTCATTGCTTTTCTCCCAAGAAGCAGGTGTCTTTTAATTTTGTGGCTGCTGTCGTCATCTGCAGTGATCATGGAGCCCAAGAAAGTAAACTCTCTCACTGCCTCCATTTCTTCCCCTTCTATTTGCCAGGAGGTGATGGGACCAGTGGCCATGATCTTCGTTTTTTTGATGTTGAGCTTCAGACCATATTTTGCGCTCTCCTCTTTCATCCTCAATAAAAGGTTCTTTAATTCCTCCTCACTTTCTGCCATCAAGGTTGTGTCATCTGCATATCTGAAGTTGTTGATATTTCTTCTGGCGATCTTAATTCCGGCTAGGGATTCATCCAGTGCAGCCTTTCGCATGATGTATTCTGCATATAAGTTAAATAAGCAGGGACTGTTTAGGCTTACGGTAATTGCAGGCTTTTGGAGGAGAGCAGTGATGGGTCCTACCAGATGTTCCCTGGGATTGGGGTTTGATAAACCACTGTGGGAATTGCAGCTCCATGATGGGAATAGGGATCTCCTAATAATTCTCAGCACCGTTAACCAACTATAGCTCCCAGGATTCCTTGAGGGAACCCATAACTGTCTGAAGTGGTATCATAGTGGCTTTTATGTATAGTGAAGATGAGGTCTGGGGGGAGTGGGGGGAGGACAGAAAACCAGAAGGGAGGAAGAGTAGCATATCATGGATGAAATCATGGATGCCTGAACAAGAACACTCCATACACAGCAAGATTTTGTTTTAAGTTTCACTTGTATTCCTTTAAAACAATGTTGTTTAGTATTATGAAAAACACTAGAGTTAATTTAATAAAAGAGTTGCCTTTCACATAAGTTTCGAGGTGATTTACAAGCACACAGCAAAAGCAACAAAAATAGGTTTAAGAGAAATACAAAGGTGTGTATTAAAAACAACACAAACACCCTAGAACCGTGGTTGTACTGCTCCCTGGGGAGGGGATTAACGGGGGGGGGGAGAGGCACTGGAGATGTAAATGACATAGAAAAGCTGGAATCACTGGATCAACTTCATTTTTGTTGAATTAATTAAATTAAATAGTTTTAGTTGGATTTTGAATAAATGCAATTAATTGGTTTTAATTTTATTGTGTTCTTATCTTCTGGAGAAGAAAAAGATAGAGAGTAAACATTACAAAAAATCTGTAGTGAAGTCCCTGCAGTTGGCTGGAACCTTGTATGCCTACTTCTAGAAACTCCTGGCAGCCAAACTGGTGCCAAACGCTTTCCCTTGGACCACATCACTGGTTGTATGGGCAGCCCATGACCTCCATGCACACTGCCAAGGCCTGCATCCTGGAGATGGCACTTTTGGTGCTGCTAATGCAGCAAAAACAGCACAGGAGGCAGCAGTTATGAATTACTGGTCTCTGCAGCCACAGCAGGCGCTGGGACTCTCCAGCAGTTTGACTGCAACCCCAGAAGTGCACTCCATTGTTTCTCGAGACAGATGGATGCCAACAATAACATTAGTTGTGCAAACAGCTGCTCTGAATCATGTTTTCTATAGAGCAGGGTAGGAGGCACTGGGGATGAACTTATGGAACTAAGGGGGTGGTGGCTTGAAAAAGTTTGGGAACCACTGCCCTAGGCAGAGACCTTATTTTATATTTATAAATAAATAAATACATACATACATACATCAGTCAACTGGAATGGTTTGTTGAAACATAAAAATTCTTTTTTAAAAATCATTTTTATTGATTTTCCAATTGAAAACATCCAATTAAATATCCAATCAATTAAAAAATAAAAAACTAAAATAAAAAAGATCAAACTATAGTCCAAATTGTATTTATTAATTTCTCGGGGCTCCCCACGGTCTGGATCTCTGGAGCTTATCTCCGCATCTTAGTCCTGCTTCTCCTTGTTGTTTCCTAAACATAAAAATTCTTCATTTGTTTTCAAAAACTACATATGCTGTTCTACAAAAACAGGGACTTCCTTAACATGGAGCTCTATAATATGGAAAAAGCTTACCTGAAAGGAAGATTACTCACCAGAACTGTCACCTCAGGAACAGAGGGGGCATGCCAGAACCTTTCCCACAATTATCTGCAAGCAATGGGGTTCTGTAGCAATCACGCAGGGGGTGTCCAGCAGGCAAGCTGGTGTGGTACAGGTTCCCTAAAAGGGTTAGAAAGTTTTGGAAAGTAATATTAAAAAAAAAATTATGCCAGATTTATGTAGCATAATTTCTTTCCCCACCACCACCACTAGAGGCCACCCACTCTCTCTGTCTGGCCAAAATAATTTCAAGGCTTTCCACTGGAACTGTCAAAGAGTGCACCAACCAGGGTCAGGATTACAATTGAACCAACAAGAAGCCATGCTTTTCAGGCAGTTGGTTATAGAGAAGGGCACAGTGCCCAGTGTGAGGGGAGAATGTGTCATTTATTCATTAATTAAACCTTTTCCTCCCAGTTACACTGGCATGATACCCTGTTTCCCATCATACATGGATACACAGTCTCACTTTTTTAGGGGCTGAGGGAGGGGGGGTAAACCTGCTTTTTGTTATTCCAAAGTCAAAATAAGATCCAATCTGGATAAGAACACAAGACTGTAAGAGCTGTTCAACAATGGAACAACCTTCGACAAGAGGTGGTGGACTCTCCTTTGGAGGTTTCAAGCAGAGGTTGGATGACCATCTGTCATGAATAATCTAGTTGAGATTCCTACATTGCAGGGGGTTGGACTAGATGACCCTCAGGGTCCCTTCCAACTCTACAGTTTTATGATTCTATAAGTCCCATATAGTTCAGCATCCTTTTCTCACACTAGCTAACCAGATGCCTCAATAGGAAGTGACCACATGCAGGATCTGAGCGCAAAGGTTTTCTCCCTACTTCCACCAACTGGTATTTCTGCATTTCTGCCCCTCTGACTGTGAAGGCAGACCATAGCCATTATGACTAGTAGACACTGATAGCCTTATCCTCTGTAATTTGTGGAATCCTCTTTGAAAGCCATCCTGTCACTGTTTCCTGTGGGAGTGAGTTCCACAGTCTGAATATGCACTGTGTGATAGAAATATGCTTGCATGTGAAAGGGAGCTCATAATTGCCAATGCGTTGTTATTCTGAAGTGAATGCAAGGCTGAGGGAAATGTAAAGGCTTTGCATTGAGATAAATAAACTAAAACCAACAAAGGAAGGCTACTACCCATCTCTTAATCTCTCCATACCAGGAGAAAAGCTTCACTTGAACAGAAATATTTAGAAGACCAGGAAACCTACCTCCAGTTTAGTCTCTAAATCAGGGCTAGGGCACCTATGGCCCTCCAGATGTTGCTGGATTACAATTACCATCATCCCTGACCACTTGCCAGGGTTTTTTTCTTCTTAAATATTTATTTTTATTTATTTAACCAAAAACATATAATTCAATTAACATATTATGGTAAAGAAATAAAAGAAAAACAATACAGTTGAATGAAAATGAAAATTAAACTCACACAATCCCTGGGATAGCTCAGTCAGTAGGGCATGAGGCTTTTAATCTCAGGGTTGCGAGTTTGAGTCCCAAACTCTAGTTTGGGCTAAAGATCCCTGCATTGCAGGGGAGGTTGAACTAAACGATCCTTGTGGTCCCTTACAACTCTATGACTTTGCTTTGCTGATATGGAGGGGGCAGTGAAAGATTGTTTTGTTCATAAATTGTTTATGTCCTCAAGATCTTGCAATATTTTCACCTGAAGCTGAAAAGTGACTAAGAATTCTAAGCAGCAGGAGTATTTCACATGAGGCATTTGAACTCTTGGCTATGTTGATGGGAGCTTGGAGCCCAACATCTGGAGAAGGCCGGGGTTCCCCAGTCCTGCTCAAAATGGCTACAGATTAATTTTCCTTTAGTTCTGATATGATGTTCAGACTCCTCTTAACCATTTACTACAGCTGGGGGGGGGCAGAAACCTTGGCCTTCTAGATGTTATCAAATGATGGCTCCCATTAGCCCTAGCAAGCACAGCCAGGGATGGGCAATTGTAGTTCAGCAACACCTGGAGGGGTAACAAAGCTTCACTACACCTGGTCCACAGGCAACCCAATTGCCCCTGCGTTGAGTTGGTTATGGTGAGAAGTCACCTTGAAACTTTATAACTGCTCCTTAGTAGACACATAGACTGAAGTCCTATCCATGCTTACTTTATTAGCATTACTTGCATTTATTTATATCCCATTTTTCCTCCAAAAAGTTCAAGGTGCTGTATGTGGTTCTCCCTGCTGCTCCCCCCCCCCCACACATTTAAACCTCACTCAGCCATGAAGCTCACTGGGTGACCTTGGACGTGTCACTGCCTCTCAGCCTAATCTACCTCACAGGGTTGTCATTAGGGTAAAATGGGGAGAGGGTGACTTATTTATGCCACCTTGAGCAACTTGGGAGTAAAATAAAACCTATTATTGACAATCCAATATATGCACTTCCCTGGGAGTAAGCTTCTGCTGGACTCAGTGGGGCTTAACACAGGATTTCCTTGGAGGGGTTTACTCCTGTGTAGGCAGTGTTTTGCCCTGAGGGACCCGTCTCTGACTAGACAGGACTTTGTTGTTGTTTGGTCCTGTCCGACTCTTTGTGACCCCATGGACGAGAGCAGGCCAGGCACTCCTGTCTTCCACTGCCTCCCGCAGTTTGGTCAGACTCATGCTGGTAGCTTCAAGAACACTGTCCAACCATCTTGTCCTCTGTCGTCCCCTTCTCCTTGTGCCCTCCATCTTTCCCAGCATCAGGGTCTTTTCCAAGGAGTCTTCTCTTCTCATGAGGTGGCCAAAGCATTGGAGCCTCAGCTTCAGGATCTGTCCTTCCAGTGAGCACTCAGGGCTGATTTCCTTAAGAATGGAGAGGTTTGATCTTCTTGCAGTCCATGGGACTCTCAAGAGTCTCCTCCAGCACCATAATTCAAAAGCATCAATTCTTCGGCGATCAGCCTTCTTTATGGTCCAGCTCTCACTTGCCTTTTTGCCCCACTGAATTCAACAGGGCTTCATCCCAAGCAAGGTCACAGCGCCCGCTTCCCCGGAGTAAGGCTTGCTGAATTCTGTGGGGCTCCCTTCCTAAGCAGAGGGCCTGGTTCATGACGGGGCGAGGCCTTCCCCCTGCCCCAATGAGTCCAGTGGGGAGGGGGGCTCCCTGCCTCCCAAGGCAGGCTGCCATCCAGCAGGGGAAGAGAAGGCGAGAGGCCTTTTCCTTCCCCATAGCCACCGCCACCGGCTCCACTGCCTTCTCCAGGGCGGGCAGCAGGGCGCGCTGTGCGGCCTCCTCTCCAGCCTCTCTCTCTCACACACACCGGGGCCCGGCCGAGGGAGGGGAAGCGAGACGAGGCGGCGGCGACCGAGGAGGAGGAGGACGAGGAGGCCGGGCTGAGCCGCTCGTCTTAGGCCCCGCTGCGGCGTCTTGAGGCGGAGCAGACTGGCTTCCTTCCCGCCCGGCTCGGGTGTTCCCTCGCGGCGGCAGCTTCGTCGTCGTCGTCGTCTTCCACCTCCGCCGCTTCCTCCAGCCGGGCTGGGCCTCTGAGCCCCGAGCTCCCGTCCCAAGCCCCCCTCTGCAGGCGGGCGGGATCGGAGCCCAGCCCCGGCGCGGCCGCGACATGTCCGGCAAGATCGAGAAAGCAGGTGGGTGGACGGCGGGAAGGCCGCTGAGAGAAAGGGGGCAGGGGGAGGCCGTCCGCCTTTCCTCAGTCGGCGGGGCGGTATTTTGGAGACGGGGGGGGGGGAGGGAGATTGTGTGGGGTGGGGGCGCACTAGAGACCACGGCTTTTCATTCACACGCCGTTTTGGTTCCTGATTTCTTTCATCAGCTGGGTTTATATGGGTCTGAGAGAGAGAGAATCACACAGACACACACGCCCCCCCTCGCCCATGCTCAGTGGAGGCAGCCCCCACCCGGAAGGGTCTGGCCGCCTTACAGAATATAGTAATCCTCCCGCGCCCACGGCAGAGATCCATTGAAGTTCGACTTTCCTCTTGTCCCCTTCTCCTTTTGTTTTTCTTAAAAACGTTTTCCTCTTGCCCCATAGAATAGCAGCCCCATCTCTCTTCATTTTCAAAAAAAGTCTTCTAAATGCCAGAGAGTAGTAGGCCCTTTCCTGCCCTATAGAAGAGCAGCTTTAAAAAAAATATATGTAAAGGGTAAGGCTGCAAATCATAAATAGCAAATATGAGAGATGCACACACACATACCCCCCAGTATAGGGAGCCCTATAGAAAAGGCGTCTTTCCTACCCCCTTTGGAGGAACACACCCCCTTTCCCCCTTTTTTATTATAAAAAAAATGCTGCTTCTAATACTGTGGAGTAATAAGGGTTCCTGTCTCTTGGCACTGTTGTCAGTCCAATAGGACACATACGTTTGGGGACTAACTCAAACCATAGGTCCTGGGATGCTCCCAATTTCCTCACATATAATGCTCTTTATTTTATGCATAGAATCAGAGCCATCTTCCCTAAGTTCAGTATCCCCCCGATATTTGCATACAGCCTTTTTTCCTCCTGTGGAATAATTCCTATTGCACCCTGTACAGCTATTTGTTTACTCTTTCAGTCCTGTAGGAGGGTGCTATAAAACAGGTTTACTTCTGCCCCATGGAATAGCGGCTCTACATTCATGTACCCCTGTTGTAAAAGACATTGAAGGCTTCTTGACCTATAGGGGGGACTTGCACCAAGCCCCACATACTACTGGGAGGGTTTCTCAAAACCAGTCTTAAAAGAATGAACTGGATTCCCCACCCCCCCAAAGGACACTCTTTATTTCTTAGGCCTGTGTGTCAGGTATGCTCCCTCCCTCAGAACTATATAAGCTTCTCAACTTCTTTCAGCACAGAATCATTCAGAGCAGAGTTCCTCCTTCCCCATATGGCAGCAGCAGCAGCACCTTTCCCCGAAACTTCATTCAGAACAGACTCTTTCATATAATCATAGAATTGTAGAGCTGGAAGAGACCCTGATGATCATCTAGTCCAACCCTCTGCAGTGCAGGAATATGCTTCTCTCCCATATGGCAATTGGACCTGCAGCCTTGGCATTATCAGCACCACGATGTAACCACTTTCATAGTGCAATACAGTAGATAATCTTGTTTCCTGACCTGAACAATCATCTCCAGCTTCATAAATCAGATTCTTCTTATTACTGTAGAATAGATGGTTTCCCCAATGCCACAGAGTATCTTGTTTTTCTTCCAACTCTATAAAAAAAACCAGCTCTCATGCTTCATAAAGCTCTGTAAAACAAACTTCATTCCACTTGCAGATTAACACTTTTCCCCCACCCTGACCTGGGCCTTTTAAATAAAATCTATAGTGTAAATTCATCCTAGTACAGTACTGGATAAAGAGTTTATTCTTCCAACTCCTTATTTATTTATTTATTTATTTATTTATTTATTTATTTATTTATTTATTGCATTTATATTGCAGCTTTTCTCCATGGAGCTCAAGGTGGTGTGCATGATTCTTCCCCTCATCATTTAATCCCCACAATAACCATACAAGGTAGAACAGGCTGAGAGGCAATGAGTGGCCCAAAGCCATCCTGTGAGCTTCATGCTGAGTAGGGATTTGAACCTGGGTCTCCCGGGTCTTAGTCCGACCCTTTAACTACTATAGCACATTGGCAACCCAGTGCCCTCCAAATAATTTTGGACTCCCATCAGCCCCAGCTTCGCTGAGTCCTATAAAGCAGACTTTGTGGGGGAGCTTTCTCAAGTAGTGTTCAAGGGGGTGGTATTAATTTCCACTGACCTACTGTATTTCACTATTAGGATTTGGTGGTGTTGGGCTGGGACTGTGGAGGTCTGGGTTTATAGCCACACACAGCTATGAAAAGTTGTATCTGTAGATGCTACTTCCCAAGGCGCTGGGTCGGTCTGAGTTGTAGTACAAAATATCTGGAGGATATCAGATTGAGGATGTGTGGTTTACACGAGTAACCTGTCAGAGACCTTTGGCTTTCTCCCTCATCCCTCCAAACAGGGTCCTTTGCAGGTAGCATGGAACAACAGAAGGAGACTTCTTGCATTCATGTATATGCTTATCCTCTATTGATTAGCCTCATGAAAGTGTTCTTTGGCATTTTCTTGATATTTGCAGAAGCCCCACAGACTTAGAATTTGCAGAGTTTCTGCTCCCGATTTGCGGTATGAAACTGGTGGTGACTGGGGGAACTGGTGGGTGTTTCCAGATGTGACTGATATTGGGGTGTAGGTGGGGAAATGCCTGTCCCAGCACCCATTGAAGGGGGGATGGGGTTTTCCTGCTGAATTGCATTGCCACCGAAGTTTGAACAGAGAGGTATGAGTTGAGGCCTCCTGTGAGGGGAAACTCCAAATGGCACTTGAAAGAAATTTTCTACTTGTTTATATATTTTTTTTGCTTTTTTGCATGCGTTGAGAGGGGTGCACTGGAAATTAGTTTCTCAAGTCTTTCATATTATTTCTGAAAACTAATACCCACTGTTCTGAAAGTTGTATTTTTGCACATTTATTAGCTAAAAACAAGGCTGTTAACGAGTGGCATAGCTTTGTGCATAATGACTGATTTTTAAATTCTAAATGTCCTGTTTAGTAGAAAGAGTGGAATATATTCTCTTAATATTCCTTCCTTCCTCTTCTTTGTTCTCCAGAATGCTGGATCTGGCTGGGATCTCCCTCTCCCTAGTCTTGAAAAGAGAAAGGTTAGGAAGACATTCCTCTGCTTGAAGCAGTGAACTGGGAAGCATTTAACTGGGATGCCTAGTGGCACTTCAGACTCCTAAAGGGTCTCCTCTGATTTTAAGCTGTATCTGTTTACAGCTGCTTTTCGGTGTACCAGAGGTGTTATATTTAAAGATTCAATTAGTGTTTTGCAAATCAAGCAGTGAATTTATTTGGTTTCATTATGTAGCATTTAATTAGCAGAGAGAAATCAATGTTGTATTGTGTTCTGTGCTGTAAGGACTCTCTGGATATCTTCCTTGGGGGAATGTACAGTAACAGTTGTGGTGTCATGCCACCACCCTTTCCCCACCAAACAGTCACTGTTCAGACCTGTCTGTCTCTACTTGCTTGAAAGGCATAGAGAGATTTCTGGGTCTGATGATTTTTAAATGCTTTTTGTCTTGACTTCTTAGCTCTGTGCAGCAACTGAATCTGTCTTCCTGTGATAAGGTTTTGGAGGGACCCCTTGGAAATAAAAAGTGACTTGGATTTCCTAGCAGCTGATTTCAAGTACTATGCACTGTGCAAATCGTGTCTCTTGTACCAAGTACGGTAACTGTCTAAAACAAGTGAGCATCCCATTGTGTCAGAGGTCAGATTGTTCCCCAGATACTGATTAATTGCTGAGTAATATCTTCTGAATGCTTGGAGCAGAATACTGTGACAGAGGGACACGGGTGGCACTGTGGTCTAAACCACTGAGCCTCTTGAGCTTGCAGATCATAAGGTCAGCAGTTCAAATCCACCCAACAGTGGTGAGCTCCCATTGCTTTGTCTCAGCCCCTGCCAGCCTAGCAGTTTGAAAGCATACCAGTGCGATTAGATAAATAGGTACCACTGTGGCGGGAAAGTAAATGGCCTTTCTGTGTGCTCTGGCACTCGTCATGGTGTTCTGTGTGCCAGAGCTGTTTAGTCATGCTGGGCAGTTGACCTGAAAAGCTGTCTGCAGATAAACACTGGCTCACTTGGCCTGAAAGTGGAGATGAGTGCCATACCCCATAATCAAATTTGACTGGACTTAACCATCCTTTAAGGGGTCCTTTACTTTTACTGTGTGTGTGTGTGTGTGTGTGTGTGTGTGTGTGTGTGTGTGTTGAATATAGCAACTGTATATAAAGCAACCTAGGGCAATACTTTTCAGGGGATCTCCCATTCCTTCGGTTAGGGGGCGAAGCAGTAGCCAGGATCAAATACAGCCCTTTGGGCTTCTGTCCAGTCCTTAGCTCTCTTCCCAGGCTGTCATTCCCTTCTCAGGCTTCCTCCATGCCCTCCTTGAGTACTTTTGCCTGGCTAGGATGTATCCTTAAACTGTGCCGTAGCTACCTGTTTGTCTGGGTAGAGGATGGAGACAAACATGGAAAGGGAGTATTGAAGACTCTGGCCTTTGTACAGCTTTGATGAAGCCCATTGTGCCATTGTCAGAATTACATCTGTTGCCCTCCTACTAGTGTCATCTTGCTCCCAAAAAGTTGCCTATGAAGCAATGTGGACTGAAAAGGATTCCCCAACCCAGGGGTAAAGGAAGGACACAGGGGTTTGCCTGATGCTGTTGGGAGGCAAGGATCCCAGGAGCACTGTGAACCTCTGGTGAAAGATTAACTGGCTGTCCCAGCAGGTTAATTGGAGAAACGAAATGTCATGTCAGCCTGCCATTACAGGACAGCTAGACCTGGCTGTTCTTTCTCTTCCTGGCTGCAAATAATAAGCCCAGGTACTATATCTTGAAAGGCAGCTAGCAACTTCTGCAAGCTTATTTGCAAAACTGCCTTCAAACCAGGGGCTTTGGAATCTTTTTCAAGAAGTTGGTATGGTAAAGGTAAAGGACTTCTGGACGGTTAAGTCCAGTCAGATTTGACTGTGGGTTGTGGCACTCATCTCCGCTTTCAGGCTGAGGGAGCCAGTGTTTGTCTGCGGCCAGCTTTCTGTGTCATGTGGCCAGCAGGACTAAACTGCTTCTGGTGAAACGGAACACCGTGATGGAAGTCAGAGCGCATGGAAACGCTGTTTACCTTCACGCCACAGTGGTACCTATTTATCTACTCACGCTGGTATGCTTTCGAATGCTAGGTTGGAAGGAGCTGGGACAGAGCAACAAGAGCTCACCCAATCACACAGATTCGAACTGCTGACCATACAATCAAGAAGTATTATCAAAAATCAAGGGCACATTCCAGCCAAGAAATAACACTCAGGTGTGAAGGAGGGCCAGTGAGGGGTGTGGCATCAGAGAGGGTGCATGGCTTGGGGAGTATTCCAAGGACCAGAAAGAGAGGCCAGAAGGCTGCATTTGGCTCCTGGGCTTGAGGTTCCTCACCTCGTTTGGAATTTGCAAGGCTCATTTCGCACCTGGCTATTAGCCACTTGCGACCAAGTGAAGATGACCAAGCGAAGGGCAGCAGGATGGTGTCTGACTTCATCATCTGAAGGTGCATGGTTGGGGATCCTTGGATCTTGACTGTGTTCACACACTAGCAACACATCCTGTAGAATTCTATGGGTTATGTTTTATCTGCACAATCCAAATGAATTTCAATAACCAAAAAGTCATATTGAAAAATACAACTTTTGAGCTGTCTGGCCCCAAAATGGCAACTAGGCATTTCATTTTGGTGACTGTAACCTTGATTTAAGAAGCCATTTGGTGCCTAGCTTATAATATTTGAATTTCTAACATTGCTCTGTTGAAAGTAACAGGTGGTTATGAGACTGATTCTATGCATGCTTATTTGAAAGCAAGCCTTTTTGAATTTGATAGGATGTGTACTCCCAAGCAGGCATACATAGGGTTGCAACATTTACATCATCTTAAGGTTAATTAATCCACAGTAATTGATCTTACGCAAGCTTGCTTTGTCTATAGGAGTATTTCGCAAACTTTTGATAGTTGAGGCATGCTTCTTCTAAATTAAAATGGGAGGTTCCCTCTGTTTCTTTTTCCAACAGGCTTATTTTTTAAAGCATTGAAGCAGCTTCCCCTCCTGTGTTTTTGTCAATAGGCAACCAGCTTCAAGGGTGGGTAATTCTGACGAGTGTGCGCACTGGGAGTGATTAAATGTCTCAGCTGCTTCTAATGTAGAGACTTCAGAAGGGCAGTAGCTCAGTGGTAGAGCGTCCCATATTCCATCCCCGGCATCGTCAGGTAGGGCTGGGAAAGACACTTATCCTGGAGACCCACTGCCAGTTAATGCAGGCAGTATGGTAGGGTTGACATATACAATATTGAAGAGCAAAAAAGAGGACACATGTGCCAATTTCCAAAGGATGTTCATATTTCAGCACCATATACTACTGTTTGAAGCAAACACACTCCCCAGAAATTTTTTTATTGGTTGTGGGAGTCCCATGGGATATTGCATTCAGAGGCTCTGGGCAAAATCTCATGTCTTAACCGCACAGTGTTGTAGTGAGGGAGCTTAGGCTAACATCATTTTGAGCTTTTCAGACTGAGCCCAATTTAGATTTTTACAACATAATGTGTCAGACAATACTAGCCTAAGTGCATACTGCCCCTCCCTTTAAAAAGGGAATGATTTTCAGAGCAAACTGATACTTTCTTTCCCTTTCCAAAGAGACATTAATGAAATCTCCTATCATGAAAAGATTGGGGGGGGGGGAGCAGACTTAAGCATAATATGTCTTCCTAAAGATAAACAAAGCTTTCTTGATTGGCCAAGAACATCCCTTCTCTCTCCCCCTCCCCCCACCCCCGCGCTTCTGTAGAAATTTAGAGAAGTGGCAATTTGGGAACAAATCCTGATGGCCCCAAACAGAAAGAAAAAAACTGATTCTCTCCCCACCCCTATAATAGTAAATAACCCTCTTCCCCCACCCTAAAGAAAAATGATGTTTCCTCTCCCACCTGTCCGCACTCCCAACTCTCCCACACTTAGCCATCTACTTAAGTTCCAGAAGGGCCATTGCATCCTCACAGCCTTTGGTGGGCCAGGTGGGGAGGCAACAAGCTCCACACCCAGCACACCAGGTCCATCTTGGGACCTTCCTCATTCCCATCACTATAACTAATTGTAGGAAGAGAAAACACAGAGGCAGACATTTTCCAAAGATTTAAAAATCTGCCTGGACAGTAATTTCACCCCTGAAAAAGAGGACATGTCTGGCAAAAACTGGACGTATAGCAACCCTACAATATGGAGGAATCTGACTCATACATAGGAAGTTACCTTTTACGAGGTTGATGAGGTAAATCATTTGGAGATGCAGAAAGTGGCCTCATTATTAAGATTTTCCCATAATCTGGTGAATTACAACTGCAGAAGATACAAATCAAATAAGTAAAATAATTATAGGTCCTTACCACCCACAAAGGAGAGTGGTCCCTGCCAGCTCTCACCTGGGATTTTTCCTTACTCCTCCCAATCTCTCACCCTGGGAGACCAAAATTTTCAGGGGTCTCTCTCCATCAACCACAGCTAATGATGGCCACTTGACTTTCAGTTTCACCAATTCTTTCGTGGCAGAGGGGGGGAAAGATTAAAGATTTTCAAATACAGGAGTTCCTATAATTCATTTTAATATTTCTTGTCCACCATAAATCAAGCCTTCTAGTTTGCTTTAGATACTTTAAGAATTAGTTCCCTCTCTGTTTTCTCAACAACAGAAAGTGGTACTCAAAGATTTTCAAATTTTAGATTTTCCCCAGCAGATTTTTTTTGGGGGGGGTGTCTTGTGACAGTTTCTGCATCCCAAAGATGTTTTAAAAAGAGAGGATGTGATTCTTATTTACCTATAAGGTGACTGTGTGGCATTTTGGCATGATGGTGTTACTCCATAGTTTGCCAGCTCATCCTATCTTCTGTCCAAAATGCAAGCATAGACAGCAGGAAAACGGCTTTGATCCAAGTGTCTTGAGGTTGACTCCCAGATCACCATGATCTCCAGAGTGATCTGTCGGAATTTTTTCAATCACCACATACCGTAGATTCCGGCGTATAAGACAACTTTTTAACCCCGGAAAAGAGGTTAAAAAGTTTGGGGTCATCTTATATGCCGGGTATGGGTGGCACGGCTTGGAGCCTGCCTCCCCCCCCCCCCCCCGCGCTGCTCCGAAACAGCAGCAGCGGGCGGTGGGCTCCACTCTGTGCCGGGAGAAAGTCGCCTGGCGGGGAGTCCCCCCCAGTACTTCGGAGGCAGCAGATGGGGCGGTGGGCTCTGCTCCACACCTGGCGGCTTTCTCCCGGTGCAGAGCTGCCTGGCGTATTAGGCGACTGGGCTTCTAAGATGAACCCCCAAATTGCAACTACCAATTTGGGGGGTTGTCTAATACTCCCAGTCGCCTAATATGCCGGAATCTACTGTAATTATCTTCTGTCAGTTGCAGCGAGCAGATCCACAGCTAAATCGCCATTCCTCTCTCCCAGAAGTGGCCCCAGAGATGCTCAAGGGATTGGAGTCTGTGAATTCTGATGCCAATTTACCCTTATCTGCACCTCCTAGGTTGATGTGTGGATCAGAATAACAAATTATTCCTTCCAATTTTGTAGTTATCTGAATTTTGAGATTCTTATTGACTTTTAAAAGTTGTTTAAAATGCATATTTTATAATGAAATATTTAAGAAATAAGTACACTGAGATAAAATACATGCTTGGGTATAAATTTCATTTTTCCAAAATAACATTTTAATGTAGACATGAGATGGAGGCAATTTATGAATGGAAATCGAAATGGACAAGAAATCTGTATACTTGGCACTCAATCCTGGAAATAACTGGCAGGCTTGCACTAACACTGTGATCAGCTGATTTCTGCTTTCAGGCTGGTGCAAATGTATCTTACTGCTCACCGCATGGCAACAAGCTGTATGTATGAAATGTACACCATGGGTGCAGTGCATAGCTTTTACATCCGGTAAACATTGAGTGCTGATGTGTGGTGAGGGAGAGCCAGCTTGGACATCAGAAGAGTCTGGCTCCTGGATCAGGCCAAAGGCTTGTCTAGTCCAGCATCCTGTTCTCACAGTGGCCAACAAGAGGCCCATGATAGGAAGCCTAAAAACAGGACCTGAATGTAATACAGCAACTGCTGTTCAGGGGCAGATTGCCTCTGATAGTGGAGGCAATTGAAAATAGTGTTGAAAATACTGTGGTTATAATCTAAAAAACAGTATTGCTAAAATAAACAAAGTAGCCAACCGACTCATTAAGGGCCTGTTCGGGTGTAAGAAGGGAATGTGTGTTTTGTGTTATTGGGATGGGGAGGGAGACAGCTGGAGTCTAATGGAATGCAAGGCAGCTGGCTTGTGACTTAACCAAAAAGCTGAATTTGGAAAGAATTTCTAAATTTATTTTCTGGGTGTGGACAGTTCCTTTGGGCTCACCATCAAAGAGAAGAGGGGCTCAAAATCTGGCTAAAAATATCTGTTGGTGCAACCCGGCTGCCCTTTTTGGCAAGAGATTTTTCTCCCCCATGTATCCTGAACCCATAATTTGCTTTTTCCAATGTAGTTGTTGCTGCCAGACTCTTTCGATGGCAGAAAGGCAACGGTTAGTTCTTCATGTGGGATTTGGTCCTACACGAGGCAGTGATGGCCACCATCTTGGAGGCCTTTAAAAGAGGAATAGGCATATTCATGGAGAAAAAGGCTATTGCCTCTACTGTTGGAGGCAGTGTACCTCAGAGCATGGGTTGCCGAGAATCACATGTGCTAAAAGTGCTAATGTACTCAGGTCCTGCTTGTGGCTTTCCCTTGGAGGCAGGAGTGGGGAACCTATAAACTTCCAAATCTTGCTGAACTACAATTCCCATCACACCTAACAAACACGGCCAGTGGCTAGAGATGAAGGGAGTTTCAGCAACATCCGGAAGGCCAGATGTTCTCCACACCTTCTCTAGGGCATTTGGTTGACCACTTTTAGAACAGAACGCTGGACTAGATGGGCCATCAGGACTTTCCTTGCATCATTATGTGAGTGTGCTGCTGATTTCCTTAAGATATCTACTCTGCTTTGCAGTTCTTTGAACCATAGAGTGGGAAAGGGGATCATACAATGCACCAGATATTGTGGACACCCAACTCCTGTCAGTCCCTGCCAGCATAGCTAGTAGCCAGAGATGATGAGGGTTATGGCCCAGCAAAATCTGGATGGTCACAGATTGGCCAACAATAGTCACATTGTTTTGTTTTGGTCATATGTCACCAATTTGAACAACATTTGGCAATAGACCAATTTACACTCTTTCTGGGGACAGGTAGCTCACGCTAACTAAAAGACTCATCTAGGTACTTAAGCTGCATTCAGTCTGGCGGAGAACAAACTCCCTAGCAGTGCTCAGACAAAAACTTGACACTCCACCCCAAAATTTGGAAACTACCTCAGTTCTTTTGAACCAATTTCTGAGATTTTCAGAGTTTCCCACTGCCACCAATGTGGGTCAGTAGCTCTGGGAAAAGTGCCATTCCCAGCTCTCCTTGCATTTGGCATGCACAGCACTGGCTTGACTGTTCTTGGCCATCCCACAATCATTCTGCGGGCCATCTGGGTGGAGCTTGTGAGATACCAGTGGACTGCTGCCTCCACCTTTAGCTTCTCTGGAGTAGACACCTCTTTGGTCTGATCAAGCAAGGCAGTTCTGTTCACTCTGAACCAGAATGCACAATCTGAGGACTGCATGCAGCCCTCAATACCGTTTTTTGGGTGGCCCTCAGCAACATTTGACACCCCCCTCCAACCTAATGCTGCCTTCCTAAAGCTGGGTGAGCAAGGCACTGTGCTTTGTGAAGGAGGTAGGAGGACTCCCGGTCCCTGCGATAGCCTTGTGCCTCCTTCCCAAAGCTCGACACCTTGTATAGCTGCCTTTGGGAAGGCAGCATGAGAACAGGGTGGGGCATCAGATTTTGGACTCACTCCCTAGCCCCTGTGCACGCAACTAGGCAGTGTGTGGCCCACAGGTTCCGTGTTGAAGTACTATTGCAGCTGACTTGGTATGAAAAGTTGGACTGCCCTGAATCTGAATGATCTTCACTTACAAAGGGTTGTAGCAGGGCATTGCCTGCAGGTTATGACTTTTTCAGAAATATGCCGGTCATTAAAGAATTGCAACTGTGTGGGCAGCATAATTGTGAACTAATTTCATTCATTAATTACTCTGCAACTATCTTCAGCCCTGGTTCCTTTATTTATCCATTCATATTCTGTGTTTCCAGAAAACCATTCAAAGCTGATGACAATTGAAATCCGTAGAAAAGGACACACCCCAAACAATCCATTGTGTACAATGGTCATGAACAACTGATTGCATTGAAAGGTCTCAGGAGTTTCTTTAGTGCCTTCCATGGGTTGTTTCGTCTTTGCAAATCTCTTATAGTTTTCTGAAGTGTGTTTTCTAATCCAGTGAACCTCTGTACATGTCTGTGGTCTGAATGGCATTAAAATAGCCTGAGGAATGTACTCTGTATTTAGAAACCAGTTCTGTTTTTTTTCAAAAAAAAAATGCCAACTGTCATGCAGAGAAAAGCTCAAGGGGAAATCAATAGTTTAGATAGGATGTGCCCACTAGGTTCAGGCTCATAAGCCTCTGCCTAGCTCACTGCTTTCCAAGCTTCTGAAAAGAGAAGATTGATTTAAAAATAATGATATTTGGAGACAATTTTCATTCTTATCCTTAAAAAAAAGCTTACTTTTAGAGCAAGGTGTGAGGAAATTGTGGCCCTCCAGGTATTGCTGGACTCCAGCTACCATCAGCCTTGCTCATGTTGGCCAGTGGTCTGCAATAATGGATGTTGTTTGTCTTCTTATTGTTTTGCTCTCTCTGTCTTGGGAGACAATGGAAGAGTGTGCCTTTGGGAGTAAAGTCAAACTGTTGGAGAGTTACAGCTCTTTCTGTGACTGTAGAGATTGATACAGGAGAGGCATATTTTGTTGCAGGTGTGGCAGATGAAGGCATCTGGTTTTGGTGCACCATAGTGGGTTTTTTTCCTGTGCTCTTCCTAGTCATTTCTCCTTTGGTCACTGCTGTGGATACATGACCTGACTGTCTGTCTCCCAGCACTGTAATCGTCTGCAGGGAATTCCCATATGGCAGGGTTAATGTTGCCAGCCTTCATACAACGTTTGTGGACATCTTTGTAATGCAGAATTGGTCTGCCAACAGGCCTAGTGCTTGAAGCATGCTCCCTGGAGAGCACATCCTTGGGGATCCTGTGATCTTTCATTCTGTGTACATGACCAAGTCAGCCTAGACCTCACTGAGACAGAAGTGTGAACATGCTAGGAATGTGGGCTCGGGAGAGCACATCTTTGTTTGAGACATGCCATGTGATGCATTGAGGCATCACTCCTGGCAAGTTGCCCACGACTCACTTCCATAGAACAGTGTGCTCAACATGCAAGGCTGGTACACCTTCATCTTAGTATTGGTTGTTAGCATCACATTCTCCCATACCCTTTTGGGGAGGCAAATCATTGCCTTGCCAATATGCTTGTCCATCTCAGCATCGGTGGAAAGGTTGCTGGTTATGGTGGAACCCAAGTTGACAACATTTTCCACCATCTCAAGAATGTTTTCACTAATCGGATGCATGGAGTGCTGGTGATGTCCTGACCCAGGATGTTGGTCTTTATTGAAAGGAAGCTGCCTTAGAGCACTATGACTCATGCAGAGATAAATCAGGCAACCTCCTCTGGAGATGGGCCATGAGGAATGTAGTGTAGGAATTGCCTTCTTAGGTTATAATCCTTTTCTAGCCTTCTACCTCAAGTTGTAGGTGTTGTTGTTCATTCTGCACTTGGGGTCAATGTTTATTTCCAGAATCTCAGAGAGAAATGGGAAACATGTGAAATCATATTTGGAATTTGCTGTCCATAAAGGAGAGTGCTGGATCTGTTATTTATTAAATTTTTACCCCACTCTTTCTTCCCAAAGAGCCCATGCATTGTGTGTGCACTTGGAAGCTTTGCAGCCTTCCCTCCCCTAAGAACCAGTAGAAGCCAGTGGCTCTGTCGCACAACACATGCAAGCCATCTACAAGTAAATGAACTACTTAGTCTGTGCCTTTTCTTATTCCCAGGTAGAACAGGTAATGTTTTCTTGGTTGAACTCCTTGCTGCTTTATTAAATGCTACTTTACTGTGTCCTAAACAATGTCAGCCATTCAGGATATATTCAGGTGCTCATTTAGATCAGGAGTGGGCACCCTACAGCCCATGGGGAAGCTGATCCCTGCAGAAAGTAACTTTGTCAGCCCTGAATTTGGAGGTTTGCTGAACATGAGGCCAGTAAAGCTCCTTATGCTGCAGTTCTGAAGTGTCTGATAACCAACCAGCTGTTAAGTGCTTTGGGAAGCACTGCACAAGGTACTTTTGACCAAGGTGGGTGTGGGTGGGACAAGCCATCTATCAAATCACCTGGCATCATAATGATATCAGGTGATTGACAGGTGAATTGTCCCCTTCCCCTGTAAACATTGATGGTGGGGGGCGGGTTCGTGGGGGGCAGGAGCCTAGGCAGGAAAAACAGTCTGGAGGGAGGGAACCTGAATCAGATGGGATGATGGAAGCAGCAAAAGCTCAGTTTGGACCTCTCTCAAAGAGCAACCTATTCCTCCAGTAACAGGAAGAGGGGAGTGAGAGAGAAAAGGAGTAGCTGAAAAAGAAAAGGGGGTGGCATGCAGTCTGAGGGCATGCAGATCTCAACAGAAAAGGGTTCCTCATCCTGACTAGACTTCTTTTTTATCTTGAAATACTGCTTTCTTCTTCACTAGCTTTCTCTTTCTTCTCATCTTCCCTTTAGACTTGCTCACTTTCTGTCTCCACCTCCTCTTCTCCTTCTGTTTCCTCTTCCTTGATGAGTTGCAACTCAGTGTGCCAGTGGGACGCCATGGAATGCATTGAGGCGATGCGGAGGTTCTCATTGTGGCGTTCGACCTGTGATGGCACACTGACACATGCCCTGGATCAGATGGTGAGGCCTGCATGTGTGAACATGAGACAAGGGCTTGCCCCAGGACATCCAGTGAGCTTTTGTGGATGAGTAGGGAACCTGAACCGTGTCCAAGCTCAGTAAAATATCAGTGTGTTGTGCCTTTAAAAGTGTTGTGAAAGGATTGTTTTCTCCCAATTTACTTAGTTTATGGTCTTTCATTTCTAGACTACCTTTAATCTATATAAATCATATAAAATTCAACAGCACATAACTGCAACTGAAAAGAAAATCGAATGATAGTGTCTTGCATACTTCTTTAAAAACTGGCATTCATACAGCCTTTTCTTCCTACTTATCATCTCAAAAGACTGTATAGAAAAATATGCCTTCACATGGCAGTGAAAGATTAATATGAAGTGGAGCAGTCTTATTTCAAGTGGTGGAAGTTCCACAATTGGGGTGCTGCTACAGTGAAGGCCCTGCCCCTACATAGTGAACTGTTCTTGGGAGTGCCAAGAACAGGGCCACCCCCTACAGATATCAAGGCATGAGTTGGTCCTGAGCCATTCAGAGCTTTATACACCAGCTGTTGGCACCTTAAACTGGTGATAGTCCACACAGCCATAAACCTGCCTATGTCTTAAGATGGAGGTTTTGCTCAGTGGAACTGTAGCCAATAAGACGCACAGCAGGTGGAGCATAGGAAACAGGGCCTTTTCTGTAGTGGTGCCTAAAACATGAGAATCCCTTTCAGGATAGATCCATCCAGTTCTGTCTTTTTGCTCACAGTTTGACGGGCTAGGCAAGGCTCATTTCTTCCAGCAGGCTTGCTTTCTGATCTTTTGAAGTCACTTTCCTGGTTGCTACCTCTGCAATTTTGTTTTTGTGCATTTTCAACTTTTTATAAATGCTTGGCAAATAAGAACAGTTTGTTGGATCAGGGCAGTGGCCCATCTAGTCCAGCTTCCTGTTCTCACCAGCTAGATGCCTTTTATCTCTCCTGAATCTTCTTGTATTCAGCTTCATTGGATGGCCCTCGAGTCCTACTATTATAAGAGAGGGATGAAATCTTTTCTGTATCCCTTTTCTCATTCCTCATAACACGCCTTTCTAAACTCAAAAGCCCCAGATGTCATGGCCATTTCTTGTGGAGTTTGTTAGTTGCTTGGAAACTTGACACTGATATGCAGGGGTTCAAATGCCTTGAAATGCTGAAATAAATAGGAAGCCATTTTGCCTCCTGCCCTCCACTCTCCCCCAGCTTTCATAATTTATTTCCCAAGAGATATTTTTATTTTATTGGGGATTGGGCAGGCAAGGGCCCAAGCAGTTTGTCTTACAGATGACAACTGTGTTGAAAATATATGACCAGCTGTGGCTGCATTTGAATATTCTTATCTTCCCTTGATTTGCATATTCATATCTTCATTTAATTTGTGCTACTGCTTTGATAAGCTGTGCAGGTTGGCATTAAGAAGTGGAACATAGGCACTTCCAGACATGTTTTGGATTGGCTATTCTCAGCTGTGAAGGAGCTTTGGCAGGGTTGATGTGTTCAAGACCACAAGGGACGCCCCACCCTTGGTCCCAAAGCACATCTAGTGTCTATTGTGCCTTACAGTTCTTATTGCTCCTCCTGCCTTAGATCATAGGGGTTGATACAGCTCTAGCACCTGTCTTTCCTGGTACAAAATGCCACTGGACCAGGGATTATCAGAATTGTTGCTCATGATCCTAGCAGGTGGAGACATTGTGAGTGTGACCTTTTGTTTTCAGAGTACTGTACTGTCATGGGGAATAGAGGGTTCAGTCTGGGTAGACCTTTCCTCTTCTAAGAAAGAGCTTTTAGCTGCTACCCATATGGTCCCCTTCCTAAGATAAGGATTGCGGTGTTCTCGGTGTGCTTGGGATGAGTGAATGCATGAGCAGTACTGGAACTGACAGCTCACTTGAGTTGGGGTGCCCTTCCCTTCCCAGTTGTGGAAGGAGAAACTGATCCGGGATGCATTGCTAGTCAGTTTCATTAGTGGAAGGACCTTAGCTTTGTGAACATCTGCCTTGTATGCAGGCAGCCTCAGGTTTTTTTGTTGAATTTTACATTATTATTCTTTTATCACAATTACATCATAACAAATAATAACAAATTGAATTCCCCACCCCCCACCCCATGACTTCCCTTAAGTTCCCCTTCTGGTTTTTTTACATATAAACTTGTCCTGCTTACAATACTATACTTCAATATTATATCCTTAAATTGAATGTTGTTATATTCTTAACCTCATCTTTATAGCTTCTATGTTTATATTATTAATTGTAGGTGTTTACTCAGACCCTGCTAGTGAGTTCATTTCTTTACATTGATTCTGTAAATACAGCATAAATGGTTCACAATCTTCTTTAAAATCTCTATTGTCTTTCTCTCGGAGTCTTTCAGTTAGCTTCGCCATTTCAGCATATTCCATCAGTTTTTCTTGCCATTGTTCTTTGGTTCGTATTTCATTGTTTTTCCATCTTAGCCGCTGTTGTAGCGTACATGAACAGTTTTTTCATCTCTTTTGGCGTATCTTGACCTGAAATGCCTAATAAAAAGGCTTCTGGTCTTTTAACAAAAGTTATCTTAAACATTCTTTTCAATTCATTATAAATCTTTTCCCAATACTTTTTAATTATTTTACAATTCCACCACATATGAAAGAATGTGCCTTCTTTTTCTTTACACTTCCAACACTTATTGGAGCCTGTTCTATACATTTTTGCCATTTTAGCAGGTGTAATATACCATCGAAACATCATCTTCCTGTAATTCTTTCTTAATAATATACAATTGGTAAATTTTAAATTTACTTTCCATAATTTTTCCCAGTCTTCCATTTGAATATAATGTCCTACAGGCAGTCTCAGGTTGGGTAGATGAACCTATGTTCTTAATTCAGCCCTATATTCAGAACCTTGAGGACTAGACTATTACTTTACTTTTCAGGGAAAGGCCATTGCACAGTGGTAGAGAACATGTTTTGCATGCAAAAGGTCCCAGGTTCAACTGCTCCAGTTTGGCTGGAAAAGACTCCTTACCTAAAACCATAGAGAGCTGCGACCAGTCATTGTAGACAATACTGAGCTAGATGGGCTGAGGGGCTGGCTCTTAATCAGGCAACTTCCTCTATTGAGCACCCCTAATTCATGCTTGTCACCCATAGTGAGTAAGAATTGCCTTCAAGGGACCAGAACAGGAAGTTATTCTGCAATGTTTTTGCCTTCCCTTTCAAGCTGCTGATTTGCCACAAATACATTCTATACATAGATATGTCTGAGAAGCAGTCATTTTTGTGGACAATTGCAAAACTGTACTGTTCATTTATTTATAGCCATTATATTTCGAAATAGAGCTTTGTAGCCACGAAGACTTAGAAAGTAAAGTTTGGCCTCCTAGAGTTTCTCTTCCTTGGTTCAGAAGAGCAAATGGGTGAGGGATGGGTTTTGTGGGCCTTCAGTGGAGACATGTCAAGAACACTTAAGCACCAGATCACCTCACCTGACACTGCATCTTGAGCGGTTGTCGTCTAACCGCTTTGATCCCAAGATGTCCCCAAACGTATGCAAGTTTAATTGACCTCAGAAACCAGGATTCTTTTCTTTTTTCTTTTTTAAGAGATTACATAAGTACCACTAGCTATTGCATGTTTTAGCAGGTCTTATTTTCCACCTCTCTGAAAAATGCATGGTTCAGAGTCTGCATTGCCAGTTGTCTGACATTAGAAGCAGCTGTAAGGTGAATTATTCATCTGTGCTGGTAACTTCCAGTAGTTGGGGGATACCTGTGGAGAGACTTGAAATGACTTGGCCTGAACGTTCAGGGACTTAGTGCCCAGACACACAGAATTGCTTGGTCCCAAGCAGTTAGCAGCACCCTCTAAATAACTGGGAAAGTGGGGCAGAAAGTACTAACAGCCTGGCCTTCCTAGAAGGTGGGCTCATCAGATTTCTTATTACAGATGAGAAACTGAAAGTTGAGGGGCAATGTGCAATTTGTTCCTTGTTTCCAAATGTGCGGCCCATAAACATGTCCAGGTAACTGTGAAGGTTGTGTGTGTGTGTGTGTAGACAGTAATTCTTCTTAATACCAGTTGCTAGAAACTACAGGAGGGAAGAGGGCTCTTGTGCTGGGGTCCTGCTTGTGTTTTTCCTGCAGGCATCTGGTTGGCCGCTGTGAGAACAGGATACTGTACTAGAAGGGTCGTTGGCCTGATCCAACAGGGCTCTTCTTACATTCTAATGTTTTTAGAGACCCACATACCCTTTTGCCTCTAACTGTTATCCCAGAAGTCTGATCTCCCAATTTGCATAGAAGGAGCCTCTTCCCCTTGCTCCTCTTATTTTGGAAACACCACCAAAAATCTTAGTCCTGAAGAATTTGTGGAATTTGGTGGGGGGATTGCGGGAAAGGAGGAGAGTTCAGATTCTTCCACAGCAACCAAATTCCACACATGTTTAGAAACCACCCAACTGTTGAGCTTCCAGTGAGACAAACAAACATTCTTAGAGCAGCCGGATTGTGTTAAGTGATTTTGTTTGGAAACTCATCAGTTTGACTTAGAAAAAGAATTGTTTGGAAACATTCTACAATCTTAAAATAAAGCTGTCAGGAATGGAAACCGGGAAACAGATGACTGAAGTATCAGCACTTGGTGTTTACAAGGAGTGCTTTGGAAATAAACTGTGTTGAGGACAGATCATTTGATCTGAATAGGTGGAAGACATTATAGGCATTTTACCAGTCAGTTCTGACCTGGTATTCCTGTCACCTTTAGGGAAGACGCACACCCATCTCATGGGTCTGAGAGGTAGGGATGGACGAGTCTTGATCTGGTCCCTGCTCCTTGAATATGAGTCAACTGGCTGACTGTTCTATCCCAGCTATCAGTAACGTTCCAGCATTCTCTTCATTCTTCAGTAGTAATGTAGGAACTTCATATGATCATACAGGAAGAACTATGCTAGTGTCAATTTTGTGCCTGGGGTTTCCCCTCCCAGTCACTTTTCCTTTTGTGTCATGTCTTTTAGATTCTAAACCTGAGGGCAAGGACTGTTTTATCACTAACATTTGTAAACTGCTTTAGGACCTCTCCCCCTTTTTTATTTTTGCTAGAGGAATGAACTAAACATGCTTTAAATAAATAGGTCTTCCCTACCCTGATCCATTATCTGATTTGTATTTCTTTATTCTGACTCATTCACATGGTTCCTCCCCTTTTAACTGCACCTTGAGTAAGATTTGGTAATGCCATCAACCGTGGGTGGTGGGTAGTAAATAAAACAGCTTCCAAGACTGGCTCTGGCCCTCAGGCTACCAGTTTAACTGTTCCTGCTGTTAATTGAAATGGGTGGAGGCAGGGAAGCTTCTAAGGCACAATAATAGACACATCTTTGCATGCTTTCTCTACTCAGTATTTTTTTCTCCCAGGAGAGAAGTTTGGGAGACAGCTCAAAAAGGGCGGTGGCGTGGGTGGTAATTGTCCCTCAGGGCTACGCTTCCTTGCCGGTGCGGGGGCAATTAGACCATTGTAAACAAGTTGATTTAGCAATGTACTCATCTGTCTAAACTGGAGCAGGGCATGACATCATTCTCTCTTTCTTTTGGCTTGCATTAGGCTGCCATTCTTGGCACAGTGTTTGTGAAGGAGTTTGCTGCTCAAGTGGAGCAACGTGCTTAGGACTAGATTGGTGTAGGGCAAGCAGGGTGATGGCATATGATGTCCCCAGTTCTGGGTGAATTACAACTCCCACCATCCACAGCTAGCTTAGCCCAGTGTTCAAGGATGGTGGAAGTTGCAGTCCACCCACATCTGGGGACCCACAGTTGAAGAACACTAGGTATGTAATATGATATGTTTTCCACCTGAAGGTTTCCATAGTAGCTAAAGATTTTATTTATTTATTCATTTCATTTATGAATCAGTTCCCGTACATCCCCAAGCCCTTGCTGGTAAAAACACCAAAAATGAAAAATATGTATGAAAACAACTTCTAATCCATTACAGATACAAACAAGGATAAGATTCTGCACTTAAACTGCTTTTTTAAAATCGAAGGTCCTTCAGTGCCCTTTTAATTCCTTGTCCTCCTTTCATGACGGAGAGAAGCAAAAGAGATTACATGTATGTAGACGAAATGAATTTGTATAATTTATACTACCAGCAGCAGAAAATAAAACAGATAAATAAAAATGACTTTGTTCTTTACAGCAGGGGGTACATGCAGTTCTGACCACAAGTGTGTTGTTGAAATGCTGGTTAGCCCCTGCCTTTACGAGAAACTCATGTTTTTGTCTGAGAGGGTCAGTACACTTTGCTTGCCTGGAGCCCTCCTGCAGCTCTGCCCCACTGAGGAAATAGTGAACAGTGACAATGGATGGTTGACTAGGCCGTCAAAGCAATGAAATAAAACAAACCTCTGCTCAATCATCAGTGCTTGTGCTTAACTGGAAAAATAAGCAGGAATCTAAAGCATTCAGCTTTACAGATGTGTTGAACCAATTAAAGCCAGAGCGTTCCCTTGAATGCAACCCTTGAGCAGCTGAGGAATCTCTTGGAAAGCTGACACCTTTGGTGAGTGAAGGGTGTGCCTCTAGCTAAGATGTTTGGGGAAAGCAGCAGCCTGGGATGCCTTTGGCAGCCTCAGCGGGAAGCTGAGGCAACCTTATTGGACCCTTATTTTAATCCCACAAACCCTGGCAGCTGTTTCAGCCCCCACTCCCATCTGAAGCCAACAAACGTCTTAAGTTCTGTACATGTGCATAAAAGCCTTGATGAGTAATTTGAGTATGACTTTGCAAAGGGCTGTAACTCAATGGTAGAGCATCCAGGTTCAATCCCTGGCATCTCCAGGCAGGGCTGGGAATGTCCTCTGACTGGAAGCCTGGAGAAGCCTCTATAGGTTATATTTTATCCGCACACTTCGAATGATATTCAGGAATCAAGAAATCATATTGAAAAATACAACTTTCGTTTTGGTGACTGTGACCCTGATTTAAGGAGCCTTTTGGCGCATAGCTTATGCACCTGATTTTCTAACACTGGGCTCACCTCAAAAAAGGGTATTATAGAGTTAGAACAAGAAGTTCAGAAGAGGGCATCCAAAACAAGGAAGTGACTCCACTATGAAGAAAGGTTGCAGTGTTTGGGACTTGCAGATTTAGAGAAAAGGAAAGTAAGAGGTGCTATGATAGAAGTTTATAAAAATATGCATTGCCTGGAGACAGTGGATAGGGAAAAGCTTCTCCCTCTCCCTCTCCCCATCAGAACTAATGGACATTCAGTGAAGCTGAATGTTGTAAATTCAGGATAGATAAAAGACTCAGGCTGGCGCCTCCATGACAGCCGAGCTTAGATGTTGCTTCAGCAGCAGTTTTCCCCCACTGAGCCTTAAATAAGAGCTGAAGCCCAGTCTTAGCTCCTGGCTCCTCCTTCAGTGGGAGGAGGATCTTCATTTAAAGGGGCCGAGGCCACTTTAGCAGTTGTTTCTGATGGGGGTTTAGGTTTTTCTAGGGCTTCTGAGCTAGAAACACAACATCCTTGGGTCAAATTGATACTGCCATAATGGGCTTCTTTTACTTAAGTGTTTCTGCTTTCTTATATACCATTGAGGGCAATTCCTTTTCCTGTTCCACATCCTTAGACTAATCTCCTGGAGAAAAAGAGCCTGAAAGTCAGGGTTCCACCCTTGATAAGCTTGCATCAAAAGGTTTGTTTGGGGAGTGAATGAGGTCAGAACATGGAATAATGCATTCTTTGAGCTCAGGAGTTGTTACTTTTTTAAAAAGGCAGGAATGGGGAAACTGTGGCCTTCCAGCTATTGTTAGACTCCACCTCTCACCATCCCCTACCATCAGCCTTACTGACTGGGGCAAATTACAGGGGAGTTCATTGACATCTGCAGGGCCATGAGTTCCAAATCCCTGTATAATGGGAATGCATTTCTCATGATGCACTTGCTTCCCTTGGTGCATCATTTGGGAATCAATGTCCCCTTCCTCATCACAGCACACAGATATGCAGGGCACACAGATGTGCAGGGCAAGACATGAGGACTGGTTGGTCTGCCAAACTAGTGCTCTTCAGCATGGCTGTGTCACCTGAGGCTGATGGGAGTTGTAGTCCCAAACATCTGGAGGACACCAGGCTGCTGATGACTGTCTGGTTCAGGACTGGTAGTGTTTGTGAAGGCAACTTTTCAGTGTCGTCTCTGAGTGGTGTTGAGGATGCTTTTGTGCCACAGCTTGACTCTCTTGTCACAGCACTTGGAGCACTCTCTCCATGGCGAGTTGTGAGGCTGTTCTTTTTATAATAATAATAATAAAGCCTCTCTTGTCATTTCAGTTGATTCAACAGATGCCATTTAATGTCATAATGTTTGTCCTGATAACTCTGGGCGACTGTGGCTGCATTGTGAGTGGGTCTGGGTTTTACAAGGAGTCCTTTGTGTGCTGTGTCTCGACTTGGATACCCAGACTGCGGAAAGGATTGAGTTTTGGGCCAAGCCATCCTTGCTCAATCCTTGTAGCCGTCTGCATCTGTGGACATTCTGGGAGCTTGTGTTGCCAGAGGCGGTCAGTGGTTCAGCAAGAGGCTGTGGATTTTCCATCCTGAGCTGAAAGGGCAAAGCTTGATTAGCAAACATTTTTGTATGCACATGTCATGGGTGATGGATGTGTTTTCTGTTAAAAATACGACCAATGGTCACCAAAACTATGTTTCAGACAGCCTTGCAGGAGTCCCTTGGAGTCACTGTCAGGCTTTTGAGTTGTTGCCCAATGAGGCATTAAGTGATATTGGACAGGGTTCTCTGCAAGAAAGGTTAAGAACGTAAGAAGAGTCCTGCTGCATCAGGCCAAAAGTCCATAAGAACATAGCATAAGAGAAGTTGTCAGGGTCAGGCCAATGGACCATTTAGCCCAGCATCTTGGTCTCACAGTGGCCAATTGGGTGCCTCAATGGGAAGCCCACAAGCAGGACCTGATTTCAAGAGCTTTCTCCCCACTTGTAATTTCCAGCAACTTGTATTCGATTTAGAACATAGTCATCATGGCTAGTAGACATTGATAGACTTCTTCCTCCATGATCTAATCCACTTTTAAAGCCATCCAAGTTTCTGGCTGTCACAACATCTTGTGGGAGTGAGTTTCATAGTTTAGCTATGTGCTGTGTGAAAGTATTTCAGTAGCCATGAATCTTCCCCTATTCAGTTTCATTGGGTGATCTTGATTTCTAGTATTATAAGCTGGAGGGAACTGGCAGGATCCTTGCAGTTGCACTGGACTCAGCATAACAGGGTGTGTGTGTCCTGTCCAACTCCAAGCAGGGAGAAGACTCTGCTGGCTGGACCTGATGGGAACTGTAGTTATAGGATCATAGAATTGTAGAGTTGGAAAGGACACTGAGGGTCACATATTCCAACCCCCCTGCATTTCAGGAATCTCAACTAAAGCATCCATGGCAGATGACCATACAACCTCTGCTTAAAAGGAAGAAGAGTTCCCAAGGGAGACCATTCAACTGTTGAACACCTATTACTGTCAGAAAGCTCTTCCTGATATTTAGTCAGAATCTCCTTTCTTATAGCTTGAATCCATTGGTTTGAGTCCTACCCTCCAGAGCAGGAGAAATTAAGCTTGTTCCATGTGACAGCCCTTGATATATTTGATGATGGTGATCACATCTCTCAGTCTCCTCTTTTCCAGGCTAAACATACCCAGCTTCCTCAACTGTTCCTCATAAAGCTTAGTTTCCAGACCCTTGATAATTGTTGCCCTCCTCTGCACACATTCCAGCTTGTCTATTGTTGTTCATAGAGTTTCCCCAAAGTCCTTTGCCCATCTAGTTATCAGTGTAGTAAGTGGGAGAAAGCACAGGAGGACTGTGAAGGTTATTGCTGGTGAAGAGGGAGCCTCCCTATATGGGAAACTCCTTCCAAAGTTTTCATTGTAAAAGAGGAGTGCCTTCCTCCTGAACCCCATCAGACAAGGAAGGTAGACTCATGCCTGGAAAAAAGAAGAAGAGAGTACCACGTTATGGAAGGCAAATGCATAAAGCGTCACAGGTGACCAGGCAAGTGGCTAAATGCAAGCCTACTCAAGCTGTGGTAAATAACAGTTTCAAATTGAATGTGTTGCCAGTTAGGAACAGAGGGCTTCAGTGGGCCTGACTTGAGCCCCACACCATGAGTGCCCTTGTGCACGTGCAACGCTGTGCTGTGAAGACGTCACAGTGACATGATGTCATGGCCCTATTAGAGGCCTTGCAGCAGAGGTGCAGACTCAGGCTCAGTTGACACTAGAGCGCCTGAGTGCCAGAGGTAAGGCGGTGATGCACTGTGGGGGGCAGTGAAAGCTGGACAGTAGCAGGGGGGACACATAGGTTGTCCCCAAGGACCCCTGGAGTTGCGCCAGGGCTTATACTACCTTACAGTACATCAGACCATAGGTCCATGAACCTCAGAATTGTCAACATTGGCTGGCATCATTTCTCCAGGATTTCGTGTGTGTGGATATGTTTCTTTCTCAGCTCTGCCCGAAGATGCTGGGTGTGGAACTTGGGATCCTGTGTATGCAAAGTATGTCCTGTGCTGCTTGAGCTCTGTCTGCTCTGTAAAATTTGCTAAGAGAGTGGAGGAATTTTCTTGTGTGAATTTTGAACAGTGGAGAAGGAAACTGTTTTGTTTTCAGTTTTGTTTTTTGCCATCTGGAGTGTGTGTGTGTTTCTGCGATATTATTCTTATGCTGGAAACAATATCGGTCGCACTCAAGGGACTTTCGGATGTCTTCTTACCCTGGGAAACCTGTCTAAAACATTTTCCCTTTCAGCTCTCTTCCTTTTCTCCAGTTGTATAGAGGGTGTAACTGTTTCCTCGAAGGGAGCGCTGATGGCAGGAAGCCAGGGTTGCAAGACACACACACACAAACCCGATCTAGGATCTGGATTGTTTTAAGGGAGGAAGGTTTTGACTTCCCCCTTTGCGTTCTAATACATTGATTTATATTTAAGCAAGGAAGTTGCATGTTGATTCTGACCCTTGCCAGAGCAGCTGTTCCTTATGAGTAAGCCACATGAAGCGGGAGGGATGTGTGGAGAAATCTCGGGAAATCCTCAGCATCAATAGGAAGTGGTTACCGCCTTCACTGGCTGGCAGCAAAACACAACAGCTGCATCTCTCTTCTCTCTCTCTCTCTCTCTTCAGGATTATTGTGTAGATTAGAGAATAAATGAGGAGAATCTCTTTAGAATAAGCAATGCTAAGTAATCTTGTACCATCACTTTCCTGATCAGTTATCCCTTCTATCTTCTGTGTGTTCTAACCATTTACACCTGATTTTCCTTTTTTTAATTGTAAATGGAATTGCGGGGGGGGGGCACTCTCCAACTTGGTTTTGGTCTCTTCTGAGCAGCGCCTTGGCCTGACAGACCCAGACGCAGCAGTTTATCACCGATTTTAATAATTTTTTAACTGTTCTAAATAGATTTTTTAGCTGTTCTTTTGTAACTGATGAAGGGTTTGGGGTTTTTTTTACAGTCAAGTGGTATATAATTTTTGTGAAATAAATAAATTATTATGTAAGGTGGCTTGCAGCATTAAAAAATAATAGCATAATTATTTTGAATAGGTAAAATGTATGACAGATTTTAAATAATCATTTTAGCAAAGGGAGAAAGTATTACTTGCCTGAAGCCACCCACAGCAGCTGAATTGAGATTTGAATTCAAAGCTTTCCAGCTCACACTAGGTGTTGGTGTTTCTGGTGATGGGAAGAACTTCAGGTTTGGAGGAAGAAGGTTCAAGATTCAGTACCCAACATTTTTGGGTAGGATTAAGACAGACTCTTCTTTGAAACCCTGTAGAGCTGCTGAAAGTCAGTGCAGACAATACTGAACTAGGAGGTCCAATGGTCTCATTCTGTGAATCACCCACTCCATCTAGGGGAAAGGTCTGCAACTTGGTGGTAGATCATTTGTCTTTCATGCAGAACGTCCCAGGTTCAATTCCCAACAATATCTCCAGGTAGGGCTAGGAATGTGCCCTTCCTGAAACCCTGGAGAGCTGGTGCCAGACATTGTAGTAGTAGTAGTAGTAGTAGTAATAATAATAATAATAATAATAATAATAATAATAATAATAATAATAATAATTTATTTATACCCCGCCCTTCCCTGTTCCAGGCTCAGGGCGGCAAACAACAAATTTAAAGCACTTAATTGTAATACAACGTAGAAGCAACATAAAGTACAGTATAAAAGCATGAATAGCAATAAAATTCAAAGTTCAAAAATCAATTTGGGGAAAATCCATCCAATAAACATTAGATAGTCACCAGGGCTAGCTGGCTGAATTAGTCCTACTTGTGCCAGCGAGGCAGCCAGGGGAGAATTAGCTGTGGGGTCCAAGAGCAGGTTATCTACATAAAAGGGGAGGGGGAGGAAAGAGAAGGGAAATAAAAGATCAGGCTGAATTCAAATTAAAGGCCAGGCCAAATAGCTCTGTCTTACAAGCCTGGCGAAAGGAGGTTAAATCCTAGTCTCATGGGACAGAGCCCTAGTCTCATGGGACAGAGCATTCCACCAGGTCGGAGCCATCACTGAAAAGGCCCTGGCCCTGGTGGAGGATAGTCTGACTTCCTTAGGATCCGGGACCTCTAAACTATGGTTATTCATGGATCTTAAGTTCCTCTGTGGGGGCATACCAGGAGAGGCGGTCCCGTAAAGCCACAATGTGTAGACATTATGGAGCAAGATGGACCCAATGGACTGACTTGGTATAAAGCAGCTCCCTGTTATCTTGCTCTGCACCAGTTCCAAGATCAACAGATCCCTTCCTGTTAGGAGATAGACAGACACGCTTGATAGGCTTCCTGTCATTCTCTGCTTTCAAGGCCCATACCAGATAGACAGCATTGCTATTTGGATGGCTACCTAAGCAGAAAATTCCTGCCTTGAATAGAGATGAAGTGCATAATTTTCTTGTAAGTTGACAAATGAATGTTGTGCTGCATAATATTCCACTAATCTTTGCCTGAGAATATATACCTTTCTCTTTGTCTGTCTCTATCTCTCACTCAAACACTCTGTCGCAGTGGGATAGTTATCTTCTTCTTTGAATGAGCAAGCCCAGCCAGAGAAGATACTAAGATACTGCCTGGAGCTCTAGGTGAATCACAGCTGTAAGAAATGCCTTGACTGCTCTTGCAGTGCTCATTCAGGCTGGTAAATCCTCACCTGCATGGTTGCCTTTAAGTAACAAATCCTCTGCAGTTGACCAGGGAACAGAGTCAGGTGAGTCCAGGCCTGCCTAACTTCAAATCTTAGCACCCAGTCAGCACTCACTTAGAAAGCTGCCTTATAGCGACTCAGATCCTTGATCCCCACCTAGCTTAGCATTGTCTACACTGAGTGGCAGCAGTACTCCAGGGTTTCAGGCAGGGCACATTCCCATTCCTGCCTGGAGATGCCATTGGGGATTTAACCTGGGACCTTATCCATGCAAAGCAGGTGCTCCTATCACCAAACTATGACCTCCTCCCACATCTCTAGTGTCCCCTAACCTAGTTTTCTCTTAATGTTGTTGGACTGCAACTCCCATCATTCCTTGACCCTCAGCTGTGCTGGCTGGGTCTTAGGGAAGTTGAAGATGAAAACATCTGGAGGCTACCAGGTTGGTCTAACGGGATCTTATTCTCTGTGCCTATCATTCCGTTTCTTGTATGTTGTATGGTAAGACCAGCCTTAATCTTCCCCAACACTTTAGTCACCCTTCAGTAGTTAGCCAGCCACATCTGCTGTGACATCTTCCTCTTGCCTCAAGGCTTCCAGGTTTGGTCATTGGGGTGTATACTGGTTCCATGATTTCAGCCGCCCAGTTTCCTCTTGGGTGTCAACTCCATTGCTGCAGCCAAAACTGTTACATGCATCAGCAGCTCTGCCAATGCATGGTTGGTCCTGCGCATAGCGCGTAGCAGGCTTGGCCTCTTGTTGTGCTGAGAGCTTCCAAGCCTCCAGGCTGCAGACTGCTGTTGTCCACTCCCTGTTAATTAGGGAGGCAGAAAGAGAGCTGGCTGGAGTGACAAGGCACCATCTCCCTCAGGCTACACATTTTGATCTGATTTAAAAGGACCTTATCAAAGAGAGATGGGGGAGGGAGACCTTTCTCCTTGCACCGGGTTAGACATTTGCAAACAAAGGGAATGCAGGACTTTTAAACCATGCTTAGATTTTGGGCAGATTTCCATAGTTCAGAAGAATGAACCTGATGGGGTCTATCAGTGGCTACTAGCTGCAGTGGCAAATTCTGCCTCCGCAGTCAGAGGCAGTAATGCTTCTAAATACCAGCTGTTGGAATACCAGCAGCCTGAGAGAGGACGCTTGTGCTAGGGTCCTGCTTGTGGGCTTCACATTCAGGCATCTGACTGGCCATTGTGAGAACAGATGGGCAAATTGCCTGATCCAACAGGCTCTTCTCATGTCCTTCTCTAAAGACTGTCAACCCATCCCACTTGTGGTTTCTTGCTTCTAAGACTGAGAGCACATATATTTGAAGTATGTGACTTCCCCAAAGGATCCTGGGAACTGTATTTGACCCCTCCCCTATTCACACCACCCCTTAATAAGTGACAGCTCCTAGGATTATTTAGGGGTAGTCAAGTGCTTTAAATTAGCTTTAAATGTACAGGGGTCTGATTAGAGCTAACACTGGCTACAAACGAATACAGTGGTACCTTGGGTTACATACACTTCAGGTTACACACTCTGCTTACCTAGAAATAGTGCTTCAGGTTAAGAACTTTGCTTCAGGATAAGAACAGGCCCCATTGGCTAAAGTGGTGCTTCAGGTTAAGAACAGTTTCAGGTTAAGAATGGACCTCTGGAACGAATTAAGTACTTAACCCGAGGTACCACTGTACCAGCAACAATATACTCTCCCAGACAGAATTCTTCTGTTGGGAGGGTGGGTGCTGGTGGAAGGCATTTAGCAGCAAATAATTTTACAGCTTTCCTCCTTTTCTAGCATTTGCTCAAGTGGTTCCTTCTCTCACCCCACCCCCACCCCTCCATTGGAAGCCTGTGAGCATTGACTACTTTTCCGAAGAGTTATGAGATCAGGGACCTTAAATGTTTTTTATTGCGCCTTGTGGGTAATTGGGTTCCTAATGAAAATTGCTTTCTAGGGGATGGGGTGGGCAGTCCTTGGAAGCCTCTACTCAAGTGCCCTCAGTTTGATGATTTAACACTTGGACAACCTAAGAAGCAGCGATCAGATAATGCAACCAAACAGTAGAGCTCCAGGCTTGGAGGGGAGGCAAGGAAGAACTTTTGGCCTGTGGGTGACACTGAACTCTTCAAGGGGATGGGTGCCTGTGTTCTGTTTAAGGCAACTGTTGTTGATCTGGTTCTGTGGGCAACTGTTGGGTGGGCTCAGTGTCTTTAAAAAAAAAAAGGTATTCCAGTATGTAAGCTGGTGAAGCATTTATTTTAAAAAATATGGTTGTTTTTAAAAAACCATTATAGCTTTATTGCTGCTTCTTTGGTGATAGATACCTTCTTTTTATTTATTTTTTGCTGGAGTTCCTGACGTCCTGTGGCAGGGATGTGGGGAAGCTATGTTTCTCCAGATACTGCTGGACTACAACGCCCTTGACCCATCTGGCCGTTGGCCTTGCGGCCTGGCACTGATGACCAGTGCTTTAAAAACAACAACATGTTTAGGAGTTCTATCATTTTCCTACTCATATTGAAATACTGTCCTTCAATAAGGCCGAACATAACCTAAACACAAAATGTTTAGGTTATGCATCTCCCTGCGTCCCCCCCAGAAAAAAGGCACTGTCACAGACTATTGGTGGTCCATGTAGCACAGTTTGTGAGGCAGTGGGCTAGAGGTTCTCCGTCCTTTTCCTCTGCTTTTGTAACCGATTGGCTGACTGGCCCCTTCCTCCCACAATATATCTTTGTCCTTCACTCACTAAAGGAAAGCTATACCGTACAAATGGAACTCCACGTCAGCTAGTTGTGAAGAGTTTTATTTATGTTGGTTACTTGTAAATAAAAACAAAGCCTGGAGCTGTAGGGAATGTCTAGAACAGCATAGAAGGAACATTTTTCTGCACTTGTGTTTCAGACCTTGAACCCTGAACATCACACTTGCTTGAAAACTGTAGAAATAAAGATGTAAACTAGCTGTTTGGGGTTTGTTTGTTGCATTTTTAGTGCTTTTAAAAGGTGAGTTCACTGCATCTAAACTGTGATGGATTGCTAGGCTGAACCTTATGTTAATGAGAACACTCTCTGGATATAAAGATGTCCAAGCCTGACCTCCCTTGGCCTCTGACATTTCATGTGCTGTGATGCTAAGGCTGGGCTGTGGGGTTATTATTACCACTTCCCAGATGCCCTGTTGGCTGTCTTTCCCTTCATTTTGGGGCACCATCTCCTTTTTCTGCCTTTAACTAGACAGTTCAGTTCCCAAAGAATGTATCTCTTAGTTTAGCACTAGCTAAAATTAGTTCTGAGCTACTGATTCGATGGTCAGGATCACAGGATTGGGGCCACGATCCAGAGAGAGAGGGAGAATTGGAGCACTGCTTCAATCTTGCATCTTTACAAACAGAAACACAACAACCCCTGACTTCTGCACAAGTCACTAACTGGAAGGAGGTGCATTTGGCACAGTACAGAGTTACATCAGACAGCCTCCTCAAGGCTTAGGTTATTCTACTCTTTCTATGTCAGGAGTGATTAAGTGCTCCAGTCACACTGATTCAGAGTAAGGACAGAATTACCCCTGCACCCCGCCCCCGCTGCTGAACAGTACATCTTGCAGAAATGCAGCAAGAATACTTTAACGTGAAACTTTGAGATCACAGGATCCTGGCTAGTTATGTATTTGTTTTATTTCACAATATTTGTGTTGTGCTTGATTGTAATAATTGGTTTACTTAACATTCAGCCTTTCCTTTCTTCATTAGAGCTCAGTGTTGGAGCATTGCTTTCATGCAGAAGACCCAAGCCTAGGTTGAATCCCTGTAATTTTCAGGTAGGGCTGGGAAAGTCCCTGCCCCAAACCCTGGAGAGCCACTACCGGTCAGTGTAGACAGTACTGAGTTAAATGAACCTGACCTAGTGAGGTCTGACTCACTATAATGCAGCTCGCTAGGTGGGGTTGTCAGGGAGTTTTGCCTTCTGAGGGTTTTTCCCAGTGGAGAAATGAGCCTCCAACCTTTCCCTTTACACACTCTCACACACACCACTACCACCCTCTTGCAATAGCCGAACTGCTCAGAACAGCAAAAAAAAGTTGTACATCACCACAGCTTTAGTTCCTCAACTTCTCTTGAGCCTGAGGGTAAAGATGGTTTGGTTAGTGATAGAAAGAAGGAGGTCCTCTTTCAGGAAAGTCTGTTCTTCTCCCACCCTCTAAAATCCATTTAGGGAGGTGTAGGAAGTTGTGGCCTCTGGCCCAAAAGCCTTTCAGTTGATGCAAGGCCTGTTTTTAGTTCACTTACAAGTGTCTCCCTATTCCTGCTGCCATTGTGTGGGCTTTGGCTGGACTCAGTTTGCAGGAATGCTGCACACATGACACACACTAAAGAAACTTCCATATGTTTCTACTGCCAGGCTTCAGAAATGCATCAAATCCTGAGCACTGTTAGGTGCCTGAGTAGCCAGGTGCCTGGGAATTGTCTAACACTGGATCTCCTGGCTGAGTCTGAGTGATTTATGACTGGTTCTGGTGGACCAGTCAGGAAGGATACCAGCAGCCACTCACAGCTGTCTTCAGATTGAGCCAGACCGAGATCAGAATTTTGTACGATCAGGTCTTCTTATTCTTTGGCGATCACTTGTAGCTGAGTAAGATTGTCTTCCATAAACACGGTTTTAACAATGAGCCCATAAGTGACTCTGGAGGCTAATTCTGGATCCACATGTCCTTCCACAGTGGGGACATAGGTTTCTGGGCAGGAGTTGATCACGGTGTGTATTTGCCAAGCGTGCATTTCTCTTAGCACATTTCTCCCTTGCGTCCTGTTCTCCAATTGGAGCACTCACAGGCAAGTGCTGTTGGCTGCCTTGTGCCGCCGGTCTCTGCCAAGCTGCAGTGCCACCTTTGAGTTGGTCATGGTAGCGAAGCACATGCCAAAGCCAGGCTACCCCAGTGGTACAGAGAGAGTAAGGTACTTGTGTCAACCTGCCAAAATCTCTTATTTGAGAACCCTGGTTCCCTTCACTTAATTTTGTGTTGCACAGTTGTGTACAAGGACTGTAGTTTGATGGCAGAGCATCAACCTTGCATGTGGAAGGATCTGTGTTTCATCCCTGGCATCTCCAGGTGGGGCTGCAGAAGACCCTGTTCTGCAATGTTGGAGAGCTGCTGCCAGGCAGCATGGACAGTACTGACCTAGGTGGATCAATGGTCTGATTCATTATAGTGAAGGACTGTAGCTCAGTGAGAGAGCATCTGCTTTGCATGCAGAAGGTCCCAGAGTCAATCCCTGGCATCTCCAGGCAAGGCTGGGAAAGATTCCCTGTCTGAGACCCTGGAGAGCCACGGCCAGTCAGCTTAGGTAACACTAAGCTAGATGGACCATTGGTCCGACTCCACTTAAGGCAGCTTCCTACATTCTGTGCACAGCTATCAAATCCAACTATATATGCATTAATGTTGGAAGAGCTTTGCTATGTGACACCTCAAAGGTCCATTCTGCTTTCCTTAGTAGCTAGCCTGGTACCTCCTGGGGAGCCTACAAACAGGGTGCAAAGGCAATAGCCCTTTCTTTCTGCTGCTTGTCCCCAACAGTGGGGACACCAGATTCTATCAATTAAGCTATGTGTTTTGTCAACAAGTCATAGAATCATTGAGCTGGAGGGTGATCCTAGTGCGCCATCTAGGGCAGTCTCCTATTTGAAGCTGGAAATCCACAGCTAGGACCCCCGCCCAGCAAACAGGCAATTCTCCAGCTTCTGCTGGAGGACCTCCAGCCAGAGGATGCACCCCCACCCATATCTAGCTCCATTATTGAATAGCTGTGACCTTCAGGAAATGCCACGTAATGTTCAACTGAAAATCTCCCCTCCTGAATCTGAAGCTCACTATATCTAGTGTGGGCTCTTCACCACAGCAGACAACACACTTTTGCTGTCTTCTATGTGACAACCTTACAGAGATTTGAATACAATTATCTTGCCTTCCCCACTCAATTCTTTTCTTCCGAGCTAAAGATGTCCAGTCCTATCAACCTTTCCCCTGTTATCTTTGGCCCTACCAAATCTACTGCCAATCAGTTGTTGGATGACCCACAAATTCTAGTCAATCATTGCACAATTTTATTGTCTGTGGTCATTTGATTGTCCCCTGTCGTCTGTCTGCAATCACTCCTTAACTTTGCCCTATCTTGGAATGCAAGTGTCCCTGAGGCCACTTGACCCATCCTTGGTTCTCTTGCTACACACATTTAAAAAAAAAATTGCTGTGGAAATCCAGTTGACAGCAGCTTTATTTCCCACCTTAAAGAGCAGGGATGGGGCTGTTGGGCTACAGATGTTGTTGGACTACAGTTCCCATCATCCCTCACTATTGGCCATGGTGACTGGGGATGATGGGAGCTGGAGTTGTCAATGTTTTCCATGGCAAATATCTAAAGAGGAATGAGGCAAAGTCCTGGAGGAGGAAGAGTCTGTCAGTAGTTCTTAGCTGTGGTGTCTGAATAGAGCCTCCAAGTTAAGAAGCAGTGTACCTTGTATGCCACCTACTGAAGATGCAGGCAGTATTTGGAAGGGGTGGGAGAAAGCTCCTATTTTCAGTCCTTGCTTGTGGGATTCTAGGAAGCATCTGGTCAGTTGCTGTAAAAAAACAGGATGCTAGACTAGGTAGTCCTTCATCATGATACAGGGGACTTGTCGGCTGCAAAATGTGTGTTGTATTGGTTTAGAGCTATGATTTAGAGCAGTGGTCCCCAATTAGGTAAGTATTACGGACTCCCTGTTTTTCAAAAGCCAAACCATTGACTCCCTACTTTTGAAAGTGTTGACATCTCTATGGTAGTTTTTGTTATGTGAATGATGCCACCATAACCTCCAATATGTCCCAGCACAAAACTGGGACACATGTTTTCAGGACCATGCATCCATGTGAGTCACATGACCCATGAAAGAGCACAGCGCTGACAAACATGTGTTTTGGGTCGCCACAATCTTGGGTAAGATGTGCATCTGGCTGTGATCTCATGTGGTTTTGGGTGCCATATTCATGTGAGAAGAGCATGGCTCTCAAAAACAGGATGTCCTGGACAGTTGGTGGGTTAGTGCTACGGATCCCCTAGGTGGGTTACACAGACAGCCTGATTGGGAGCCACTGGTTTAGAGCATTAGCCTTCACCAACCTGGTGCACTCCAGATGTTGTTGGACTCGACTCCCATCATCCCAAACAGCATGAGCGATAGTCAGTGATGATGGTTTATCCCTGCCCTGCTTGAGAGTATGAAAACAACTACAGAATGCTTCCTGTTCAAGTCCTGAAGAGATTTTCCAAAACAGGAAATGCAGAGCATTTGGTGACACAGATCAATCCACATGTTTTTAATATGAACTAGAATGTTTACTTCCAGTTCCCGTTTTAGATGAGGCATGGACTAGTAATATCTGCAGCAAAATGTTGCAGTGTCAGCTTCACCTTCTAGCTGGATTTTTCTTGTTCAGGAAGCCAGCTAGCCAATTTCCCATAGTGATTGGTTTTGACCCTCCCACCATGGGACTGTGCAGGGGATGAATAAGGACATAAGAGTTGAAAGGGGGGTCAAAAAGGGCCTGGGGTAGTTTTATACTGCTTAATGTAACTTATGGATATGTAGAACCCCTTTAAAATATATGCAAACCACTTCCAGTTTCCTGCTGTGGGGAATGGCTGCCTCCCACACAAACAGCCCCCAGCCGTGTCAGTAATTCAGGGTTGATATGGGGGTAATTAATCCTGGCAGACTCCCCAGGGTGGGGGAGGACTGTCTCACAGACCTGCAGATCATCCGTGACCTGTCGGCTCGCATCAAGGTGCAAGTGGCAGAGATGCTTTTTTAAAAAAAAGATTTTTTTATTAATTTACATCAAAAGAAAAAACAAACAAAAAACATATTAGTTTCACATCAAAATTTCACAACATATTCCTTTTTAGGACTTCCTCCAGCTTATCCGTAAATCATCCGTAGTTATAATTTAAGTTGCGCATTTCTTAATTTTGTATTGACATTGTTTATATCTTTCTTTCTATTCCCTTTAGACAATATTTCATAGTCTTTCACAGTGCTTCTTTAAATCCCGTAAGCGTTATCTGTCCCTCACTTATATGTTCCAGATATTCCACAAATTTTCCCCAGTCCTCGATGAACTTTTGGTCTCTTAAGTATCCAATCTTTCCTGTCAATTTGTCTAGCTCCATATAATCCAACAACTTCATTCTCCATTCTTCCACAGTCGGTATTTCTTGCTGTTTCCATTTCTGGGCCAGTAACACTCTTGCTGCTGTTACTGCATATTGGAAAAATTTACCATCTCTTCTTTTTATCTCGTTTCCTAATATCCCTAACAGAAAGACTTCTGGTTTCTTTATAAATGTATATTTTAGAATCTTCTTCAATTCATTATATATTTTTTCCCAGAAGTCTTTCACTTTCTTACATTCCCGCAAGTGGCAGGGATGCTGAGTCTAAGAGCACAGCACTGATGGCACTCTCCAGAGCCACTCCTACACGCAGGAGACACCTGTTTTGTAAAATAACAAGATTTGGATAAATAAATAAAAAAAAGGCATGTTCCAGATGGAGGAGGAAAAAACTGACAAATTATATAGTCGTTGAATGCTGAATTTTGGACTTTAAACAGACTCTCATCTTGAAACATGGATTAAGGTGAGTAACTGCTATCTTTCCGTACTTGCTATATTACATCACGATTTGGCGAAGCTCAGCCAGAAATAATTTAATTACTTAAACGAAACACAAGAGGCAAAAATTTTAATTGAATGTATAATGCACAGCCTTCAACAGAGAACTCTAATGAGAATTAGAGCTGGCAAAATAAGATCAGATATGGCAGCTCAGGCTGAAGATGGAAACAAAATGGCAAGTATTATCGCGCAGTTACAAAAAGAAAAGAAAAGAGGAATTCTAATGGAAAAGAGCTCCATTGGACTTGGGGTGTACAATCATACCTCGGGTTACAGACACTTCAGGTTGCGTTTTTTCAGGTTATGGACGCGCTGAAACCCAGAAGTACCGGAATGGGTTACTTCTGGGTTTCGGCGGTTGCGCATGCGCAGAAGACCAAATCGCAACATGCGCAGACATGGCACTGCGGGTTGCGAATGTGCTTCCCACATGGATCACATCCACAACCCAAGCATCCACTGTACTTTGTTCTAAAATACATCTGCTTGTATGGATTATTTTTATACATTATCGTGGACAGAAATTATGGACAGAAGGATGGAGAGCGCTAGATCCCTGCCAGCTCTTCTAGGGCCTGGAGGAGCTGTCCTTTTGTTCTGGGAGGAATTTAAATAATTCTCACATAATATACAGCCGGGAAACATGCCCCACAATACAGCATTATATACAGACATATACGGACACCAGCTCATTAAGAGACATCAGAGAGAACTTGTTGACTTGCCATTTATAAACTCTATTTTTGGAATGAAGCCCGGTGCCTTTAATGAGAACTTAACGAACAAAGGAGAGATAAGAGAACTGAACACCAACATAATTGGACAGAGAATAAGATGGGGGGGGAATGCCTCCTGTGGGATAACAATATAAAAATTTTGCTACAGAAGATGTGAGCCACAGAAACAATGACTGATCAGACTGAGAATAAGGATGGATAATTTGAAAAATATTAGTTTGGAACTTGAAAAGTAGCCGAAAATGCAAAAACATGAATGAGCATGATTATCTCTAGACATCTGGAACATGTGAAGTCCCACCCCCCAATAATAATTTTATAATTGGAATGTATAATAGGTGGTATTGTTATTATTGTAATTTGGACTGATTTGATTTAATTTGTCATTAATTGGAAGATTGTTATTGAAACTGAATAAAAAAATTAACAACAACAACAGAAAGATATGCGAACCAGCTGTTGGCACACAAATTCTTCCCAAGGATTGGAATAAAATTTGGGAATTGTGACCCTTAAAATCTGTTTCCAGAATAGCTAGGGGTGAATTCCTTAAAATTACTACACAGATGGTATTGCACTCCTTTGCAAAATGTCAAAAATGTTTTCTACTATATCATTTAATTGTTGGAGGGGTTGCAATAAACTTGGTACATATTATCATTTGTGGTGGGAATATCAGTTGGTGCAAGATTTTTGGAATTTAATTGTGACAGAAATAATAGATATTACTAAATAAACTCCAAATAAAAAGTAAATAAATAAAAAATCCAAAATTAATGCTACCAGGTTAACATTAATCTTGATCTTATATATGATCTTGTCAGCATGAATAGTAATTGCAACTCAGTGGAAAACAGCCCAAAATCTTACACAGGATACTTGCTACCACTCGCTCTGAAATATAGCTATAAATGAAAGAAATAATACACACTTTGAGATTTTGAAAAGGACTAAAACTTCCAGGCAATTTGTATATGATTTGGCATTCCTTTATACAGCAGAACCATCATTTTCAAGACAGGGTTCTGACAAGTTTCAAGACTAGTTGCTTGGCATCCAAACAAGTACTAACTAATGCAAACTAGTTGCTTGGCATCGATCTTGCTTGGTAGACAATGGAGGAGTACACTTTTGCGGGTGAAGTCATACTATAGGTAGGTCGCAGTGCCTGCTGTGGCTGTAGAGGCCGATATGGGAGAGAAATGTTTCATTACTATGATGATTTTTTGGTGCAGGTGCACCATCCTGTTTCTTCTCTTCCCAGCAGTGGAAAATAAGTTTCTGAGTTATAATGCAGGCACTCTAATTAGATGCGGGAAATTTAATTAGGAACTATGAGAAATCAAGAGCATGAGCATGTACAGAAGGCATCTGCCTTGCCATTAAGGAACATCTGTATTTAATCAGATGATTCCACAATATAACAGTATTCTCAGGCCATATTTCTTTCTTCATAGCTCATAGAATCATAGATAATTTGATGCCCCCCCTTTTTTGAAGATGGGGGCAACACTTGCCCACCTTCAGTCTGCAGGGACTTCACCTGTTCTCCAAGAATTCTCAAAGATTATAGACAGAGGTTCTAAGATTACATCCGCAGGCTCCTTTAGTACCCTTGGGTGCAGTTTACTAGGCCTGGAGATTTGAATTCATTTAAATTAGCTAGGTGTTCCCTTATCACCTCTTTTCCTCTCTTGGGCCGCAGCTCCTGCCTCACATCATTTATTACGTTATCACCAGGTTGGGCATTGCGTTCCTATTGGGTGAAGACAAGAGGCAAAGTAGGTGTTGAACAGTTCTGCCTTCTCTTTGTCACCCAATAGCATTTCTCCATCTTCACCACTTGCTTGTTCTTCCTCTTACTTCAAATAAGAATTGTAGACAGCTTCAGAGTTTCACTTTTTAAACAATTTCAAACCTATAGCCCAGAATTCCCAACTTGCTAGAGACTAAAGCCCACCCAGGTGCACCCGTCTCATCAGAGAATATTAAAAGTAGGGTATCATTCCCCCCGCACTTGTTTTGCTTATTTATTTTCTTCTTACAGATTACAAATCCTAGTACAGTGGTACCTCGAGTTACAGGCGCTTCAGGTTACAGATGCTTCAGGTTACAGACTCCGCTAACCCAGAAATAGTACCTTGGGTTAAGAACTTTGCTTCAGGATGAGAACAGAAATTGCGCCGCGGTGGCACGGCAGCAGCGGGAGGCCCCATTAGCTAAAGTGGTACCTCAGGTTAAGAGCAGTTTCAGGTTAAGAATGGACCTCCAGAACAAATTAAGTTCTTAACCCGAGGTACCACTGTAATCATGGTTGGTAATAAACAATAGGTGATATATTGATTATTATTTTTTTACTTTATTCAATTTATGCTTCTAATAATTTCAGTTGGGGACAATAGAAACTTTATCAAGGGGTCAGTGAACTCATAATTTTGGCTATTCCAGCCCATTCCCATCCTAATTTTGCATTTCCAGTCCATTCCATTCTTTGGCTACTGAGCCTGCTCAATTCTCATTGGAACCTATGCCCTTTTAAAATGTGTTGGGGGGGTTTGGGGGGAATATTGGGCTGTTGATTTTATTTTGATTTGTGGTTTGATTTTGTTCTGTGAACCATCCTGAGACCTCTGGGTATAGGGTGGCATATAAATTCAACAAATAATAAATAAAATAAGAATAAGAATAAATAATAAGCCCCCTTTAGGCATTCATTTATATATGTTCTGTACTGCTTCAAATCTCAGCATTTCCCTGAGCATGGCATACCAGCTCTCTTGTTCTCAGTGCTTTTATTCCGACTCCATTTATGTCAGCACTTAGTATTAGAAGGTGCTTTCTTTCTTTTATTTTATTTTATGTTATTTTATTTATAAAACTCTCTGTGGAGTGCCTTACATCTGAGCTCTTGAACCCTAGGATAGCTTGTTGTTAGCATTGGTGTCCTCCACAGCCCTTGCCATAATTGTGTGCCTTAATGGTGAGAGACAATGACATCACCCCTGTTGCCTTGGCAATGGGTAAACAGCCCCTGGCAACATGGGGTTCTTTTTAGAAACCTGTATTCCAGCCAGACAAGTCGCATGCCTTGAAATCCAAGCCTAAATTGCGAAGTTCGTTTTCCTTTCCCCCAAGAAGGGGGGGACGGGACACTGAACCTTCCCAAGGGAAGTGACAGGCAGGTCAAACAAGAAAATGGGCACAATATCAATGTTTCACACCCTTTCACTGTTCCTCCAGCTTGAGGCTGGTGCCTTGTGGGGGATGGGAAGGGTCAGAGCCTTTTGTTCTTTTCGGGAGGATGTGGCTTTCCATCCTGGAAATTCAACCACTGAAGGTGCTTCAGACCTTAAGTGCCTGAGCTATTTGTTATTATAGCCTTTTCACACTAGGATTTTGGTATAATCCAGTAGCAGCCTTGGTGGTCTTTTGCACCCCTCCTGCAACATCTGCTGGGCTTGCCCGAAAGCAAGAGATGGGTTTCTGCATGCTGGCGGAGGGGGGGCCTCCAGGCAAGCCAAAATACTGATTTGTAAATTGAACCTGGACAAACCTAAGTCGCATGATCTGTTATAAGGCAGCTTCCTGTGCTCCTTTCTTGCTGGTGCAGCTAGTCTTCTGTCAGCTCTGACTTTATCTATCGGGAGTTGTAGGGGGGCTATGCAGATTACATTCGCACTTGATACCCTTCTGGCCCCATGCTCGGGACTGCTGTGCTGTTGGCCTGCCACCAGTTAATTCACCCTTTTGAGGAAGTTCCACTGGTAGAGGATTTGTTTTGCATGCCGAAGGTCCCAGGTTTAATCCCTGCCAGCATCCCCAGGTAGGGCTGAGAATGCTCACCACTTGAAAGGCTGGAGAGCTGCTGCCTACCAATGTTGATAATTCAGAGCTAGATGGACCATAACAAAGAGATTGATGGATTGAATAAGAGGCGTGCATTTACATATGTTTAAAAAAGTCTAGTGTAAGGCGAAGGATGGTTCACCTGTGGCCATCCTAAGATTGCTGGACTATACCTCCCATCATCCCTGACCATAGTAATAATAATAATAATAATAATAATAATAATAATAATAATAATAATAATAATAATAATAATGATTTATTATTTATACCCCGCCCATCTGGCTGAGTTTCCCCAGCCACTCTGGGCGGCTCCCAATCAGTGTTAAAAACAGTACAGCATTACATATTAAAAACTTCCCTGAACAGGGCTGCCTTAAGATGTTTTCTGAATGTCAGGTAATTCTTTATCTCTTTGACATCTGATGGGAGGGCGTTCCACAGGGCGGGCGCCACTACCGAGAAGGCCCTCTGTCTGGTTCCCTGTAGCCTCACTTCTCGCAATGAGGGAACCACCAGAAGGCCCTCGGCGCTGGATCTCAGTGTCCGGGCTGAACGATGGGGGTGGAGACGCTCCTTCAGGTATACAGGACCGAGGCCGTTTAGGGCTTTAAAGGTCAGCACCAACACTTTGAATCGTGCTCGGAAACGTACTGGGAGCCAGTGCAGATCTCTCAGAACCGGTGTTATGTGGTCCCGGCGGCCACTCCCAGTCACCAGTCTAGCTGCCGCATTCTGGATTAATTGCAGTTTCCGGGTCACCTTCAAAGGTAGCCCCACGTAGAGCGCGTTGCAGTAGTCCAAGCGTGAGATAACTAGAGCATGCACCACTCTGGCGAGACAGTCCGCGGGGAGGTAGGGTCTTAGCCTGCGTACCAGGTGGAGCTGGTAGACAGCTGCCCTGGACACAGAGATAACCTGCGCCTCCATGGACAGCTGTGAGTCCAAAATGACTCCCAGGCTGCGCACCTGGTCCTTCAGGGGCACAGTTACCCCATTCAGGACCAGGGAATCCTCCACACCTGCCCGCCTCCTGTTCCCCAAAAACAGTACTTCTGTCTTGTCAGGATTCAACCTCAATCTGTTAGCCGCCATCCAACCTCCAACCGCCTCCAGGCACTCACAGTTTTATAGGTCTTATAAAACTCCAGCATCTCTAGGTAGAGCTGGGAGAGACCCCTGCCTGAAACCCACGAGAGCTGCTGCCAGTCAGTGTTGACAATACTGTGGTAGATGGACCAACCCTTTGAGTGACAGAAGAACTCCCCCTTTGATAGCCCTGCAGCTAGGAACACCTTGACTGCTGTTGCTTAGGGTAGGTGGCTAGGATTCCAAATGAAACTATCCCCCTCCAAAAAAAATATTTTATTTTATTTTGCTTTCTCCACCAGCCCCTTCCAGACATGGAAGGCAATGACATCTGTGAGTCATGGAGCATTCCCCTGGCCAGCAGAGGAAGGAGAGAGGGCCCTCCCTTCTCCAGCCTTCAGATGCTGCTTTGCCCTCCGTTATGAGCTGCCTGGTTCAGCCCAGCCATTGAAATGTCAGTGAAGTCAAAAGTGGCCGCTGGCTGCCTCTGCTTCCTGAGGGCCAAGCTGCTTGGGAGGGTGACCTGCAGATCAGGAACAAGTTTCTCCCATCAATCTGGCTGGACTGTCTGGATTCAGCCCATGCCTGCCCACCACCTCCGCCTTCTTCCACTGAATCCTGGCTGCTTTCCTAATCTGCTCATTCCCTACAGAGTCTTGGGACTTGGGACAGCTCCACCCAAGCAACAGAGGTTAAGGGTGGGCCAGTTTCCTGTATGTTGAAGCTTCTTCCCTTGTCTTCAGAAAGGAAATGAGCCAAGACTGCATTTACACACAATCAAAGGATGTAAAAAAGGGGGTTTGTAGGGCAGCCTGCCTTGACCTGGTGCCCTCCAGACATTGTTGGACTCAAATTTGAATAAGCCCCAGCCAGCATGGCCATTGTTTGGGGATGGTGGAAGGTGTAGTCCACTATCTGTAGAGCACAAGGCTGGAAAGGCTACAGTAGGACTAAAATTTCTCATCAGATTGGGAAATTTCCCATCGGCCTCGAGGGGAGTGCATTTATGTTGCAAAAATACACAATAAAACTATTAATACACAGTAATAAATAAATACTAATGTAAATTCCTTCTTCTAACTATTTTCTGCCACTCCTTCAGACACCTGGCTCTCACGCAGGGCCCAACAAACTCACAGATCACTCCACTCCCAAAGAAGTTTCCTGGAATCTGCTGGCACCATCCTAGTCTTTCATGCTGGGGTTTATGGGCAGGCACCCAGGTCTGATGGTGCTTCCTTGGGCTACCCACCACTGCATCCCATTCTGCTCTCAGATTAGCTGTACTGCATGAACCCACTTCCAGGCAGCAGCAGGTTTGGTTGGGTGAGTTTCCTAGGAGGTCCAAAGGATGGCCAATATGGCATCCATCCACTTACTGTTCTTTCTGTGGCCTCTGCAGGGGTAGTGGTGGTGCAAGCAATGCAAGCAGTGAGCATGGTTTCTCTAGAACGTTGATTTTGAAGATTTACTACTGCCCTAAATTGATGAGAGATCTGATTTAGTATCTCTGACTTTTATATATATATCTTCAGTAAACAAAAGCAAAAAAATAAAGAAAATCTGCCATGTTAGTTTTTTTCATGCTATCTTGACAAGTTTTCCCAAATAATATTAAAAAAATCACTTGAATTGAAATTGGGACTGGGGTAGATTTAATCAAATGAGAGTAGCATGGCTTAAATGTTTGAACCAATTGAGTGCTTTACTTGGAAACTATTTTTATTGTAGGACTTGTAAATATTTTAAGACAGGAGAATGCAATAGCATTTACTTCTCTTCTATTGTTTAGAATTTAAGTGGGTGGTGGTTAAGACACTAAAACTGTTAACGGACTAATTTTAGCATGTCTGAATAGCTCTGGGCATAAATATGTGATTCCTAGAGGTAGTCGCCAGTATAAGTGACTTACAGCTTATACATGGTCCACCACAACATCATTAGGGACAATAAATGGGAAATGATGGTCATTGCACACTTATAAAAGCATAGAATTGGAAGAGAGCTGAGAGACTGTCTAGTTCATGCTTTGCACATGTATCCATGGGCTTGGTGGAGTGAACTGGTAGCAACATGGAATGGCATGCAGGTAAAGTGAGCAGGCTGGCAGGAGATGGCGCGCTCTATCCCTTTGCTGTACTCAGAATAGAAATGCACACTTGGCTAATGGAAAAAGGGGTGGCACTCTCCTTCTCTCCTTTGCCAGCAGGCTAGTAAATATTATTTTGCAGGCTAGTAACTTCATTTATACACCTGGCTTAAAGACCTTAGAATCTTCATTCCCAACTGAAATTTAACCTTATATAAATAAGAAAGTATGTATTTACATTCCTAAACCACCATTTGGTGCTAACAAGGGCCCTCAAAGCAGTTTACAGAAACTTACATTTGAGGGGTACGGAACCTCTAAGGTCCAAGAGCCACATGTGGTGCTCCAGATTCTTTATCCAGCTTCTGGCCATGTCTCTTCAGCAAGCTGCACCTTCCCTGGCTCTCCTCCACACCCTCCTTGACTGCTTTTGCCTGGCTGGAATGTGTCCTTGAGCTGTGATAATCTCTCGTTTGCCTTAGATGAAGGGTGTGTGTGTGTATAGAAATTCCTTACTTTTGCATGCGTAGAAGTAAACAAGCTATGCAAAAAAGTATCACGGAATCATAGAATTGTAGAGTTGGAAAGGACTCCAAGTATCATCTAGTCCATCCCCCTGCAATGAGGAATCTCAACTAAAGCATCCATGACAGATGGCCACCCAGCCTCTGCTTAAATTCCTCCAAGGAGGGAGAGTCCACCATCTCCCAAGGAAGCCCAAGCCCGTTCTGCTATTGAGCAGCTCTTACCATTAGAAAGTACTTCCCAATGTTTATTCGTAATCTCCTTACTTGTAATTTGAAGCCATTGGTCCAGGTCCTACCCACCAGAGCATAGCCTTTCTTGCAAGCCTGAGTTCATTCTGAGCTTTAGCTCACTTGACATTCACCCTGCAACTGTTGGCTACTCATGTATACTCTTTCTTTGTGATTTCCTTTTTCTTCCATTTCTTGTATATGCCCTTCTTAAATCTCAGCTCAGCTGTAATCTCCTTATGCAGCCACACAGGTTTCTTTAGATGCCTCCCATCTCTCTTGTTGGAATTGTCTGTCTTTCTGCCTTCAATATTTCACCTTTAAGGCATAGTTAGGGGGCGGGGGGGGGGCACTGGACGCCACACTGTGAGCCACATGTCTCTCCTGGGAGTGACACGGTAGATGCCTGCAGGCTCCGCATTGCCCCAAAAAGCAGCGTGGGGCTTGCGTCTGCCCGCCACTTCCTGCAGGCTCAGCCAACATACAACTGAGGGGGAGGCAGTTAGTTGACTGTCTGCAAGCTTTGTGCGGCTCTTTTGAGCAGCGCAGGGCTGGCATCTGACCATCGTTTCCCCCTCAGCTGTAGCGCAGCTGAGGGTGAGGTGATGGGCAGGCTACAGCATGGGGATTGCATCTGTCCACCACCTCCCCCTCAGCCGCCCTACAGCGGAGGGGGAGGCCCGGCTCTGCGCAGCTCACCCTGCCCCGGCTTGCCCCATTGGCGGCTTGCCCCGGGCGCAGGATGCATGCGCTGCCTTGGGTGCCTGAGTGGCTTGCTACGCCGCTGACTCCCATTCATTTCTGACCATGGGACCTCACCCAGTAGGTCCTTAAGTTTTTTGAAATCAGCCTCCTTAAAGTCCAGAGTGCATGTCTGACTACACTCAGTTTCCCCTAGCCCAGGGGTCTGCAACCTTTTAAGACAAAAAGAGCCACTTGGACCTGTTTCCGAAGAAAAAAAAAACTGGGAGCTGCAAAACTCGTCATTATAAAAACAACTTTTTGGTCAGTTTTTTATTATTTCTTTGTTTGACCCCTCAGAATTACTCCTCCTCATAGAAATAAATGTTAAATTAACAAGTTACCTTTTTTTTGTGTGTGTGTTCTTCACCCCCCTTCAAAACAGTCACCAGCGTACATGCCCCCTTTCAATGCAGTGACCAGCGTACACGCCCCTTACAATGTAGTAGGCGGGCGGGAAGGTGACGTCGGGACAGTGCGTGACTAACACACACACCGCCCCATGTGACGTCACAGCCAGTACAGCGCCCGCCACAGTGGGGAGTGTCGGGACGCACATTGCGCCTCCTCCCCTCGCTAGTATCCGCCCCGGAGCCGCAGCAAAGGTGTAAAAGAGCCACATGCGGCTCCGGAGCCGCGGGTTGCTGACCCCTGCCCTAGCCTCTGTATTATGAAACCCAGGAGGACATGATCACTTCTTCCCAAGTTTTTGAGTAGTTCCACTCCGTCAATCAGTTCCTCTCTCTCGTTGAGGATCTGGTCCAAAATAGATGATCCCCTTATTGCTTAGTTAAACCTTACATTCTCGGCAGAGGTTGAGTTCCAACAGATATCAGGGAAGTTGAAGTCTCCTATGAGTATTATATCTCTCCTTCTTGAATGTTTGGTAATCTGCTCTAGGAAGCGCATCCAACTCTTTAGCCTGGCTTGGCAGACACCCACAGTAAGGTCACTGTTGTTTCTCTCTCCTACAATTTTTACCCATATACTCTCAATCTGCTTTTCATGCTCCAGGTCATGGATAACTTCACAAGTGTACATATCCTCTACATATAATGTTGCTACTCCTCCCTTCCTATTTGGTCTGTTCCTTTTGAACAGGTTTTACCCTTCAATTTCTACATTCCAGTCTTGAGTCTCATCCCACCAGATTTCAGTAATGCCTGCCAGAAAACAAGCTTACACTGTCTTCCATTAGACAGCTCTTTAGATAGTTGAAACATACCCAACTCCCTCAACCATTCCTCATAAGGCTTGGTTCTATTCTACCCTCCTCTGCATACATTCCAGTCTGTCAATATCCTTATTAAACTGTGGTGCCCAGAACTGGACACAGTACTCTAGGTGTGCTCTAGCCAAGGTGGAATAGAGCAGTATTATTGCTTGCCTTAATTGGGAAACATCCATTGCTCCACCCTCTTTCTATCTCTGGCCCCCAGCATAGCACCGGCCCAAGACATTTTGGCACTTAACGTGAACCGGCCCCCCTGCCAGGGAAGAATGGGTGAGTGAAGATCTACATCGGGAATGGGGGTGGGTGTCAAATCAGTGTTACCCCATGGCTGAAGTGGGATTCAAAGGCCGTCACAGTTGGAAGGAAGGGGCTCACTCTGAATCCTGCCAATCGGGTGCACAGTCCAGGAGACCCTATAGTACGTTGGCTCCCAGTATGTTTCCGGGCACAATTCAACGTGTTGGTGCTGACCTTTAAAGTTCTAAACGGCCTTGGCCCAGTATACCTGAAGGAGCGTCTCCACACCCATCGTTCAGCCCAGACACTGAGATCCATCTCCGAGGGCCTTCTGGCGGTTCCCTCAATGTGAGAAGTGAAGTTACAGGGAACCAGGCAGAGGGCCTTCTCGGTGGAACACCCTCCCATCAGATGTCAAAGAAATAAACAACTACCAGACTTTTAGAAGACATCTGAAGGCAGCCCTGTTTAGGGAATAATTTGATGAATTGTATTTTAGTATTTTGCTGGAAGCTGCCCAGAGTGGCTGGGGGGACCCAGCCAGATGGGTGGGGTATAATAATAATAATAATAATAATAATAATAATAATAATAATAATAATAATGGGCAGCCCCGCTATTTCCTCCCTAAATTTGGAAGACCAGCAGTGCCTCTTAATTGCCAAGAGGCCACTGTAGAGGTGGCATGGGAGAGCAGATCCAGCCTCTAAGGAGTTCACTGCAGCAGTGACCGATGCATTCCTCCGAGGACAGATCTGCTGCCCCTATGGATCCTGCTGCCTGAGGTGATTGCCTCACCTTGCCTCAGGGGTGGGACATCCCTGCCCCAGCAGTTACCTATACGGGCAGAAAGATGCTTTCCATTCCTGAATAAGCAATAAAACAACTGAAGCAGGTTTAAACACTTAAACCAAAATTGAAGCCAGTGAGTTGAAAAGAGAGCTCCATATTCTTCTTCCCATAGGGCGCACCTAGTTTTTTTTGGGGGGGGGAATAAAGAAAAAAAATTATTTCCCCCCCAGGCGCGGGGCTGGCGCGGGGGAAGCCCGAGCTTCCCCCGACCCCAGCCCCCAGAACAGCCTGCTATCCGCAAGCCTAGGGAGCCCGGAGGGAAGTCGCGCTGGTCTCCCCAGGCTTGCGGAGAGCTGTGCGAAGCCCAGACGCGCTCTTCAGCAAGCCCCAGGCTTCGGAATGCAGGCAGCTCTGCGCAACCCTTGGGAGACCGGCGGGACTTCGCACCGGGCTCCCTAGGGTTGCACAGAGCTGCGCGAAGCCCAGGAATGCAGGCAGCTCTGCGCAACCCTTGGGAGACTGGCACGAAGTCGCGCCAGTCTCCCAAGGGTTGCACAGAGCTTCCTGAAGCCTCCAGGTTTCAGCGAAAGCCTGCATTCGCCCCATAGGACGCACACACATTCCCCCTTCATTTTTGGAGGGGGAAAAGTGCGTCCTATAGGGCGAAAAATACAGTACTCTTCCTTTTCCATTCTTCCCATCGCTTTCTGGCCCACACCTGTCAAAGCTTACGTTTTAAACCCTCTTGTTTCAGGGACACCCACCCACCCTCGTTACACTTTTGCAGAGCTTAGGAAGTGGTATAATGTTAACAGTATGCTTTGGCCTCTAAAGCCCAAGCTTCCTCTTTCATCTGGAGTTCATCCTTCTGCTCTACTTCCGCCAAAATCCTCATGCACCCCCACTCCCCCTCCCCGTTGGCCAGGGCTTTAATTGAAGCTTCTCTGTCTTTGCCACTCACTCTTCAGATGACAGAGAGGCGCTCAGTGAAGAGGGAAATGCCATTTTAATGGGCAGCGTTGTGTAACTCGTTACATAAGTCACCTCTGTGCTCAGAAGCGCTTTGGAAGAGTTCTGTTCACTCAGAGGCGCTTTGTGGCTTCATTATCAGGTGGGAAGAGAGGACCTTTGTTGCTCTCCCTCTGGTAGCTTTTGGGATGCTTCCTTCCTGTCCCCTTAGGCCTTTTTTGAAAAAGAGTGACACAGCTTGTTAGCCCTCCAGTTGATTGCACGATTCTTAAATTTTGAGTGTTCTTTCAAAAGCTGTGTCTGCTTCCAAGCATCATTGTCACAGTGGGGGAAATAAATGTTTTGACTGACCTGGGGCTTTTTTATGTGTGAAATTGTCTGCCTGGTCTTTTAAATGAATCATTTTTTTAAAAAGCAGTTTCAGAAAAGTGTCCTTTGAGGAAATCAAGGGCTTTGGGTTTTCAGATTATTTATATCTAGGCTGGATTGTTCTCAGTCTCTCTAATAGTGAACTCATGTGGTGGGTACCGACAGAAATAGTGGAGTCAAACTGGGACCACTAAGAAACAAGAGAGAGATAAATTGGTATGTTGTGGCAGGGCTACCTTGAGGTTTGCAAAGTACAGACTCTTTTTCTTACAAACCACACAAACTCTTAAGGGAGTTAAAACACAGCAGCCCCAAATAATCCCAAAGAAAACTCAGCTTGCTTACTTGCCGCATAATAGGTTGGTTAGAAAGGAAACTGGAAAGAGGGAGTGGAATGGAGTATCCTTGAGGAGAGCATGCTGGGCTGACTAGAATCCTGAACAGAAGCCTGTAGGTGAGATACATATTACAGCTTTTTCTGTGCATGTCCCACTATGGCCGTATGCTTCCTCCTGATTCGCTTGCACAAAGCTTACACAGGAGTTAAATTGTGGGCAATAATCCAAGATTCGTCCTACTCAGAGGAGACTCATTGAAACTGATAGACATGACTAACTTAGGTTCATGAATTTTGCATGGTCTAATCTGCTGGCTACAACCCACAAGCAGCACACTACACGTCCCCCAAACAAAAGAGTCACTTGTTTTATTTTGCAAAAAAGTAAGCTTGTTTTTTGTCCTGCTGCTTTCATCCTGCTTCAAGCCTGGGGCCAATAAATCCTCCACTGGCTCCTTTTTTCCTGCCTCAATCCGCCCCTATGGTTTTCGAAAAATAAAAATAAAAAATGGACCTCCTTCGCCAGGTTTTAATGTTGGCCAACTGACAAAAGCTTTGCTCAAGCAAATTGCAGTGTGTCGAAATGTCGCCCAGCTGCTGTGAGCTGCTCCAGCAGCATTCGAAGGTGACTCAGAATTGCTGGTGCTCGGGACTGGCTCTCTGTGCCTGAAGGCGGTTTCCCAGTCAGGGCACTCTTGCCTGGAAGTCACAGGCTGGTTTTAAAATTTTTGTCAGTGCATGTGCGCGCGCGCTGTGTGTGTTGTCAGGAGTTAGGCACGCGCCGACTTGTGGCAAGGCAAGCTTTAAAGCCAGCATAAGGCCATGACTCAGCAGCTGGACCACGTTCAAACCCGGCCTGGTAATAAGGCACATTCGTCTTTGCCAAACGGATGAAATGAGGAAGGTTTGTATGCAGGCTTATGTGTTAGACTTTCTCTCAGGGATGTAGAGAGGAGGCAAAGGCTGTGGCCAAGAGATCTTGGTTAGGATCAGGGGCTCTGTTGTTAACCATTTTCAAAGGCAAGGAAGCATCCATGGAGATGAAATGCAGGTGCCCATGGGAGGCTGTTTTGAGAGGGAATGAAATTGTTTGAGTAAAGGGGTATAAAACTATGCATGGCATGGAGAAAGCGATTAGAGTGACATTTCTCCTCCCCTTCTCATAACACTAGAACCCCAGGATCTTCCCTTGAAGGTGAATATATTTGAATATTTCAAGACAGGCACAAAGAAGTAGTGCTCCACACAACACATAGTTAAAACAGTAGGATTGGCTGCAGCAGGATGATGCGATAACCACCAGTTTGAATGGCTTTAAAGAGGAAGTAGACAAACACATGGAGCAAAGGCTATCATTGGCTGGTAGCTATGATATGCTTCTTTATGCCTCTTAAATCCACTTGCTGGGAATCACCTGTGAAGAGATGGCTGTTGCACTCAGGGTCCCACTTGGGGGTTTTCTTAGGCCTCTGGTTGGGCACTGTGAGAACACGATGTGTGACTAGATGGGCCTTGGACCTGATCCAGTGCACCAGGCTCTTCTGATTGGAACCATGATCTTTGACAGACTTAACCGCTAAAAATAATGAGCAAGCTTTCAGAGGTTCTCCATAATTCATCATCACATCTTAATGACTTTAGCAGCTCCCTTTCCGGTTCATTTTTGCTCTTTCCCACTCTATCCCTTGCTATGGACATTTCAAAAACATGCTTGCTATTTTGTGACATTTTGATATGTTGGATAGCAAAGGTGTTGCCTAGTTATGGATTTTGGAATTGTAAAATTTGAACATTTTCATATCATTTACAGGCTGACATAAAAGCAGTAGATGTGAAGAACTATTTTCACGTCATATTGATAGCACCACACACTCTGGCATGGGGTAGGAGGAAAGAAAATGTAACAAGGGCATTCCTAACCGTACACATAAATTTATTTGGTTTTCAAATTAAAATTTTACAATCACAAACATACAACATAAAGACAAGATTCCAGAGAATCTCCTGGACTTCCCTCCTCCCCTTTGTGGGCCCTATTATTAATCATTTCCTCCTGCATCTTTTATAATCAAATCTTTTACATCTCCATTGTATATCCAAAATTCACCATTAAACTACAAGTGTTATCCAAATCCTACTAACGATTTTAATTGTTTACAATGGTTTTTAAGGTAAATTATAAAAATTTCCCCATTCCTTATTAAAATTTTGATCTTCCTGATTTCTTATTCTTCTGTTCATTTTTGCCATTGAGGCACAATCCCATCAACTTGATCTGCCATTCTTCTCTGGTAGGGACTTTATCTTCTTTCCATCTCTGGGCCAATAATATCCACACAGCTATGGTCCCATACATAAACAGTCTTTTCTGCTCTCTTAGGAATTCGGCACCTAGAATTCCTAAAAGAAAGCTTCAGTGATGTTGTTTTTTAAGAAAAAACCTAACCATACACAGTCTTAGCTAGGAATAATTCCCATTAAACTTGGTGGGAATCTGGACCCATCTGCACTGTACGTTAAAAACACTATCATACAACTTTAAACAGTCATTGTTCCCCCCAAAGCATCTGTGGAAGTGCAGCATGTACACGATGGTGAGAGTTTTTAGGAGATATCGTATTCTCTTCCCAGAACTACAATTCCCAGAGTTCCCTGGGGAAGAGGGTTTAGCTGTTAAAACCACTCTGGGAATTCTAGCTTGGTGCAAAGAAAAGGGGTCGTCTAACAACTCCCAGGACCCTTAACAAACTACAGCTCCTATATTTATTTTTGGCTACAAAGTGATATAGTACAGTAGTGCTTTAAAGGTTTGATGTAGATGAAGCCTTAATTCTTAGTAAACATATACATAATTTCCCTCTCAGTTACTTACTAGACAAGAGGGATAAGGAAAGCTGAGCGTTGGAGGAAATGTTATTCTTTCTGTGATTGCAACCCAATCAAATTTAATCTCATTCGAAAGCAGGACATGGTGAAGGCGGGGTAAACCCATCTCACTGTGGAAATACTAGAATTAGGCCTGTCACCCATTTTAAAAAGCCATGGCTAATCTAATTGTGTGAATTTTAATCCATGGAAGCAATCTGTGTAAATTTGCATAGAAATACAAAAGAGTTCTTTCCGTCCTTTGTTTTAGACCAGAGGTCTAAAACCTTTTCAATCCTTTGGGCACAGAACACTGTAGACAGCATCCCCTCTGGTCACTTCAAGATACGCATACCCAAAAAGACATTCACTCATCACTTTACTAAGAGTTTTGGGTAGAAGTTGGATCTACTAGAGTTAAACTGAGCCTTAAAAATGTCATCCTTCCAGCTTCGCCTTTCAGCTCTACGTACTTTTTAAGGGAGAAAAAGCCTATCTCATGTATCATGCAGCAAATTATCCTCCAATCCTCCAGAGGGGAGGACACAACCTTACAGGTCCAAATGACAAGAAGCAGAATTTTGACAGAACATTTAAAAATTCAGAAGGCAGCAGACTTACCTTTGCTAAGAGATTTTCAAGCAGAGGCCACGTTCCAGGGATATTGGACCAGGTTATCTTTGAAGAGCCAACCCCGCCTCAATGTCCTATGCATCTTTGGCACGTTGTTATTTGGATTAGGAACACCCAGAGCACCATTTATGTCATGGCCATTTGTTTTGGTGTTGGACAGTCACATATGCTGGAATAGAAAAGGCTAAACTTAGCATTTATCATTGTTAGAGAGAGAAGGTTAGTGTTGAAACAACTGACAGTCATAATGCAGTACTTTTTCTGCTAGCACAGAGGGAGTTTTGCATAATGACCTCTGTAGCAGCCTGCAAGTACAGTGGTACCTCTAGTTACAAACTTAATTTGTTCCAGAAGTCCGTTCTTAAGCTGAAACCGTTCTTAACCTGAGGTACTACTTTAGCTAATGGGGCCTCACGCTGCATGTGCGCCTCTAGTGCACGATTTCCGTTCGCATCCTGGGGCAAAGTTCACAACCAGGAGCAGCTACTTCTAGGTTAGCAGAGCTCATAACCAGAAGAGTTCATAACCAGAGGTACCACTGTACCCCAAAACTATGTATTACCACAGTATGGAAGTCAGCTGTGGACTGCAGTTGTGTTATATTGCAAGACTTGGGGTGGGAAGAGTGCAAATAGTGCTAGTAGTTTCTTTTTTCTGAGTACTTTGAGGTAAGTCTTGAGTCTACGAAGACTTCTGTGTGACTCAGCAGCTCCCTGGGCCAGTTGTCTGCATGCCAGTGATGACCCATCTCCCGTTTCCTTTGACATGAGCAGCTCCGGATTTCAACCTGTCCATTTGTGGGTTTACCACATGGCTGCAGAATCTGTTCCCTTGCACAAAAATTCGGCATCCTAAGAATGTTGGCTCTGATATTTAAAATCAAGCAAATAAATAAATAAATCTCTCATTTGAAGCTGCACAGTGAAATTAGAAACTTGGTTCCCTCTTGGCTATTCGGCCATTGAAGCTAGTTAAATCGGCCACACATGTACATAGCCACTCACCTATGGTGATTGAGAAATGCCCCTGGACAACCAGACAGTCTGGAATCCTTCAGAAAAGAGCTGAAGCTCAATGTTACTTATTTTTATTTATTAAATTTGTATACTGCCCTTCATCCAAAGATCCCTGGGTGGTTCACAGCATAAAGTATTAGAACATCTGTCTTTTACCCAGAAGGTCAATTACTGGCATTTCTAAGTAGGTCTGGGAATGTCCCTTGATGAAACTCCAGAGAGCCACTGCCAGACAGTGTAGACAGTACTGGGCTTGATGAACTCATGGTCTATTTCAGTATGTACCTATTAATTTATGTACCTATTTATTCAGAACTCTAAGGACTAGAATGTTACTTTATGATTAGGGGACTCTATGTAAGGCAACTCCCTATGTTCCTTTGTGTAAGGATTATTTCAAAATGGAATATATTGCTTCTTTATTTGAAAAGCAGCCCTACTCCCCAACCCCTTACAGCTATAACTTGCTACAAAAATGAGATCCAACCTTCTTGGTATGTCCAGTCCTCTGCCAAAGTAGATGTGATGTGAGAGAAGTTTATAAAATTTTGCATGGCATCGGGGAAATGTATATAGAAAAAAGTTTTTCTCCCTCTCTCAAAACACCAGAACTGGTGGACTTCTAATAAAGTCAAATGTTGGAAATTTAGGACAGATAAAAGGAAAGACTTCTTCATGCAGCACATCGTTAAACTCTAGAGCCTCCTTCCACAGAAAGCAATGATAACTACCAACTTGGATGGCTTTAACAGAGGATTTGACAGACTCATAGAGGAAAAAGCTATTGATGGCAACTAGCCATGATGGTTGTGCTATGCCTCCATGGTCGGAGGCAGTAATGCTTCTGAATACCAGTTGCTGGAAACCACAAAAGTGGAGAATTGCCCTTGTCCTCAGGTCCTACTTGCAGGCTTCCCATTGGGCCTCTGGTTGGCCACTGTGGAGAAGAGGATGTTGGCCTAGATGGGATGTTGTTCCAGCAGCCAGGCTCTTCTTGCATTCTCATGTATTCTGTTTGCCTAGCCTAACTGTAGGCAGATAGAGATAACAGCCGGTGTGATTTATAAACTGAGGCAACCGCATCCTTGAACAAGCTGAAGGAACAGATTGAGAGAGCCAGTGTTTATTTTTGTCTAATATTGTAGGCCAGGTGGTTGTTTCCCATCTGGCTTGCCTGCCTCGCCGCTTAGCTCCCCCTGTTGTTTAAATTTATATACTGCCCTTCATCTGTTGTAACAGCGGTGTCAAGATTCCAGTGGATGCAAGCAATTTTATCCTCAAAAGCTTTGCAAACAAGTCACAGTGAGCTGCCATAGGTTCGGCCACCTCCCTCGGACCAGACTGTAGCAGGCCCCATGCTACCTGGGAAAGCTCTGCTAGACCACACAATGAGAATGCAGTGGAAGCAGTAGAGTAAGTCTTCTTTGCAGGCTTCACTGCTCACTGATGAGCCCCCACCAGAGTTTGATTGCATTCAACCAGATTGTTCTTCTATTTCCTAGCATCTTTCCTTGCCAAGGGCAAAACTAGGCTGTATTTCACCTGGGTCAAAGACCAGGTTTGGCACCTCCTTGTGCATATTTGCATACACACAGAGAGAGAGCCTGGGAGCCTCAGTGGCGACCCTCTGGAGCCTTCACACCGGGCAAAACACCTGGCTAGCTCCCCTGTAGCTATGACTCTGTTTTTCGCTCTAAGCTCTGGAGTATACCAGGGAGCCAAGCAGGAGAGGGCGCTATGGGGTGATCCTGTCAGCAGCCTGAGCCATTCAGTTGTTCCAGAAGTCAGCCAGAGCTCGGACAGGAAATCTCCCAGAGCACTCTGGAAGCCCACTGGATCCATCGGCTTCTAAGGGCAGACCATCCTAACAGGTCCCCCACCTCAGCAGAGGGGAAAAGGTGCTGAAAGCCTACATCACAACAGGAAGTGATCTGACAAGGGACTGATGTCAATATCCCCTACTTTGAGATCACCCTCTTCCTATCCAGTTGAGAAAACAAGGTCCAGAGTGTGGCCTGGCATAGTCATCATTGGAGCCATGACAGCCGCATAGTCATCATTGGAGCCATGATGTTGAAGAGCAGTATAGATAAAGATATACATACATATGAACATGCACACACACACACACACACAAAGTCCTGAGCCACCCCAGAGCCAGTTGCCTCAGTATGGATGTTGAAGTCCCCCTCCCCCCAAACCAGTTGTCTGGGAGTCCCAGCATCTCTTCTGAGACCAGCTGTGTCAGGTTAGGCAGGAGACTGCCAGCAGTGGCTTACTGTGAAATCACCGGGGCTTGTTTCACTTTGCAGTTTAAGTGGTTACAAACATGCCTGCTGATGTTAGAAAGGTACCGCTTCTTCTTTGCAAGGGCTACAGACCGTGAAAAGTGCATTGAAACTAAAATAGCTCAAATGAAAATGGGGGGGGGGGACACCCCATACATGATTATGCTTCCTCTCCTCATTTAAGCCGCCAGTTTAACAATATATTTTTACAGTAGTACTTTGGTTTACAACCATAATCCGTTCCGGAGGTCCGGTTGTAAACCAAAACAGGTTGTAACCCAAGGCACACTTTCGCCAATGGGGCCTAAAAAAAAATTGGTTGTAATCCCAAAAAAAGGGACAGACTTCTGGGTTTGACGTGGTTGTAATCCAAAACGGTTGTAATCCAAAGCAGTTGCAAACCAAGGTACCACTGTATATCCTTTTCCGCATTTATTCCAGCTACCATGGCCTCCCCCCATATATCTGCTGGCATGTTGGGTTGTATTCAACAGAGGCCACATTCACATTGTACTCTTAAAGCATTCTAATGCTACTTTAAACAGTTACGGTTTCTGACAAAAGATTCTGAGATCTGTAGTTTGTTAGGGGCGTTGAGAGTTGTCAGGACACCCCCTATTCTCACAGAGCTACATTTCTTGAGGGTTTTAACAATCCTTCACAGGAAACTCTGGGAATTGTAGTTTTGGGAGGGGCACGGGGGTCTTGTAACAGCTCTCAGCACCCTTATATTGGAAAAACTGGGAGGAGATTAAAGCTTTAATATCTAAAATATTAGATCATGAAAGCCCATGTTGATCCTGTACTATTATTGACAAATTATACTGAAGACAGGGAAAGAACCAAATCTGCTTCCACCCACAGTCTCCACTCAGCACCATTGAGGCATATTATTTAAACTGGCAGTGTTTTCATTCTAGTAAAAAAAGGTGTCTGTACTCACTATGAAGTTGTTACCACAAGTACCACACTTTTAACCAGTGCTTCTGGGTGGGCAGGGGAAAGGTGCTGGTACTGCGGACCCTTGAGTACCCTCAGAAAAAAAGCACTGCTTTGAGGGGTCAAATAAATCTGTTACTGACCAGTGGCAGAGCATCTCCAGGTAGAGCAGGGAAAGACTCCTAGTCTGACACCCTGGTGAGCTGCTACTAGTCAGTGTTGACAGTTCTGGACTAGAAGGGACCACCAGTCTGACCTGCACATGGCAGTTTTCAGTGTACATATTTGAAGACTGCAATATGCAACACCTGCTATAATGGTCAGTTTCTCATTTGTCATCTTGAATCATTAATAGCTAGTTCTTCTGACGCTACGATTTTGTATTGCTGTATATCATGTGCTTTGTTTCAGCATCAGCCAACCATAATAAAGATTTGATTTATTGATATGGGCATATCGCTTGGTGCAAGTTGGATTCCAGCCCAGTCAGATAAATACACTCATACCTCTCATCTTTTCTTGTAGATTCTCAGCGCTCCCATCTCGCCTCATTCACCATGAAGTTGAAGGACAAGTTCCACTCTCCCAAAATAAAGCGGACACCATCCAGGAAAGGGAAGCAGCCTGACCTCATGGTGAAGACTCCTGAGAAGGTGGTGAACAAGGTAAGCGTGTGGTGTCATGCCCCCTCCCCAAAGGCAAAGCCCATGAGGGGCAGGTGGTGCAATAGAGGCATTGCTCTTAAGTAGATATGTTGAGCAGGAAGCAGTGGAAGTAGGGAGGTCCACCACAGAAACTTCCTTGCGCCACAAGCCTGCAGGCCAGCCTTGCTCCTTGGTCTGAGTTGAGTCTTTGTGGATTCGTGCCTCCTCCTCCTCCCCCCCCCCCCGTGCATTTCTGGTGTTGATGGGCCAAGAAGGCAGGGGCCATAGGTCCCCAGTGTGGAGGCCCCACTCCAGGGGTCCCTGGACCAAGACCATCACCACCACTCTGCCAGGCCTGAACACTCAATCCATCTCAGGTGTGAACATCATGCTGTATGTCTGAGTCACCAGCAAGCCTCCTTGTTGGTGCCACTGGTCTGACGCACCTGGCCAGGCTCCATCCTGCTTAGTCTGCTGCTCTAGGTTGGGGTTCTGGGAGAGAGAGAATGAGGCAGCCTGCAGCATTGGGTGAATTTATTTATGAGGCCAAGTGTTTAAGCAGAGAGACTTGCACAACAGTCAGTCTTTGTGGGGATTAGCTCCTAAGCAGTGTTAACTATTGTCTTCAGCCAAATGATTAGCCGAAAGGGATGCAACTGATCAGGTTCACAGTGCAGGCAAGGATGCTGTCACTTTGGGAGAATGAGAGTGGCCCGTGGAAGGCTTCCTCAAGATTTTATGCAGAGCCAACATGGGTGTTTCAGAGCAGGCTCTGTATTATTTGTCCTGTATCTGTATATATTTATTTTGGGGGCCAAGCCTGGTTAACCATTGACTAGGGAGAGTCTAGCTAAAGTGGAAATGGAGTCGCCAAAAGTAACATTGAAATTCCTGGGTATGGTGCAACCCCCACCCCGGGGGGGGGGGGACTCCCAACCCGAAACAAAGTTTTAAAAAAACACACCTGCTTACTTTTAATAGAGCCCTGTTTGTCTTGTGCTAAATTTGATTCCCAAGACTTGCTGCAGGAAAGCGTCCCCAAAACACCATTCCATGTGATTTCTGTATCAGGGAGAAATAAAGTGTACCTTTCTGATGCAGCCCATCAGTTGCTAGGGCTCCAGTTTCTTGGATTGTGTAGGTGTGAGTCGCTCATTTAGTTTTCTGAGAGAGTTGTGGTGGTTCTACTCTTCTAGCTTTTGTTTGGTACAGTCCTCTTGCGTGTAGCTGGAGGGAGGCACATCCCTTTGGAACTCCCTCCTGTTACATATCAGCCAGGCACCATTTCCAAGGGCCTGCTTGGCTGTATTGAAGATGCTCCTCTTTCAATAAAGTGGGGGTTATTTTTTATCACAGTTGGTATTCATATTGAATTCAAAACCATTCTTAAAATAAGATGGGGATGTGGGTGGCTGTGTCCCACAGAGCCTAGGACTTGCCGATCAGAAGGTTGGCGGTTCAAATCCCCGTGACGGGGTGAGCTCCCATTGTTCGGTCCCAGCTCCTGCCAACCTAGCAATTTGAAAGCACGTCAAGGTGCAAGTAGATAAATAGGTACGCTCCAGCAGGAAGGTAAATGGCGTTTCCGTGTGCTGCTCTGGTTAGCCAGAAGCAACTTAGTAATGCTGGCCACATGACCCGGAAGCTGTACGCCGGCTCCCTCGGCCAATAAAGCGAGATAAGCACCGCAACTCCAGAGACGGCCACAACTGGATCTAATGGTCAGGGGTCCCTTTACCTTTAATAGATGTTTTTCTCGCATTGCGAAATAGCTTCAAGGTCCTTCATCGGAAGTAATTCATAATTGAATTCTGCCAGGGATTCTTTTAGTTGTGATTCCTGCATTGCAGGATATTGGAATGGATGACTCTTAGGGGCCCCTTCCAACTCTGTAATTCTGTGATTCTATGAATAATAACGACATGCAAACCGACACATGTAGCAGTTAGTTGGCCCAGTATCTTTTTTGATAGCCCCTTCCTTCCTGTATGGTCACTGACCGAAACAGTAAATGTTTCCCTTTCTCCTTCCTTCCATTCCTCCTCAGAATCTCACTTGGCTGGAGGAGAGAGAGAAGGATGTAGTGAGTGCACTACGCTATTTCAAGACCATCGTTGACAAAATGGCAATTGACAGCAAGGTGCTGGAGATGCTGCCGGGATCTGCCAGCAAAGTACTGGAAGCCATCTTGCCCCTGGTCCAAGCAGAGACGCGGATTCAGCAGAGGTGAGTTGCTGCCAGGGGATTAACCAGGAACAAGGAGGTTGTTGTTGCTGCTGCTGTTAAAAGCATATTATAAGCAATTACAGCTAAGAACAACCTCCCATCCAGTGACCACAGAGTTGCCAGGTGATCCATTAATGTCATTAAGGTAGATCCAGTGGGTCTGCACTCAATTGGGCATGCTATTGTGATGTGGAATATATTCAGTTTTGAAAGGCTCAAACCCTGCCTCCCTCCAGCCACATGATCACCAAGAAATTCACCAGCTGCAAAGGCACCACAGCAGTGTGGTTGACGTCAAATGCCTGCATACTCAATGCTCCCACCACAAGGCCTTGGATCTTCACTCATTTTAAGGATAAATGTGGACCTAACAAGGTCGAGAAAGCATTGGCAGGGCAAGAGTTATCAGAGCCTATGAGAAATGTCTTTGCTTGGGACGCTTCCCAGAGCTTGCTGAGATAAGTTCTGAAGCTGCACAGCTTTGTTCTCACCGCCAACACCCCCAGGTCAAGACTGGATCATTAGTATAATCCAGCTGGACACTTCTTGCGTTCACTAGGGAATATATGATCTACTCCATTAATATAGATATGTGGCATGCAATAACTTTTATATAATTTTTCCTTCCTGACACATGTGTCTAGATTTATTTCTCTCTCCTCTCCCTCTCGTTTGAAGCCAATGCGTTTTGCATCATCAACAGGGGAAGTAGAACTATAACAAGCAACTGCTTAGTTCTACATTTTCTCATGAACGGTGACCATAGTGTGCTGTTTTCAGAATTGGAGATGTGTTGTTTCCTTATCTGCCATTCATCAGACTGTGCAGCAGAAAGGGGGATGGGGTGGCATGGATGAAACACAAATCCAACAAATTCAGGTCGCACATGGCATAATTTAAGCCTATAAGGAGGAATTCAATGCCAGGCTGCTATTATTGTTCTGTCAGTGTAAGCATTCCCGTTTGCCAGATGGAACAGTCTCCCTTGTCCTCCCTCTGCATTCTGTCCTGACCCCGACCACAAGCCAATTTGAGGAGGCCAGGGGGAGCAGGAGGAAGCCTTATTGCAACATTGTGCCAGGGAGAGTAGGGGGAAGCCCCATTGCAGCCCTCTTTAGGAAAGTTTTTAATGTTTGGTGTTTCATTGTGTTTTTAATACTCTGTTGGGAGCCGCCCAGATTGACTGGGGCAACCCAGTCAGATGGGCGACTTACAAATAAAACTATTATTATTATTATTATTATTATTATTATTATAGGGACCCATTACGCAGAATCCTGCTGGCAAAACTATTCTGTTGAATCTGACCCTCAATAGTCTCCCTAGAAAATTGTGCAAATTGTTGGTTGATTTTTTTAGGGTGGGCACAGGTACAGCATGGGTTGTTGGGCAGCCCCTTGAAGATTATTCTGAAGCTTCAGGCACTGTTGTGAGGCAGTGACTCAGTAGTAAGAGCCTTGTTTGTTTGTTTGTTTGTTTGTTTGTTTGTTTGTTTGTTTGTTTTTAACTGTTCCTCGTCAGTCTTGGGATGAGATTATCTTGACTTGCTTATTAAATATAAAATTAATAGTCTTCAAATCGGGGACTGGGTGAGTCATACATCAGAATAAAATATATTGTGACAAAGGATTTCCCCCCTAGCAGTTTTCCTTTATTGAAACACCTCTCTCCACGTATTCTCCATGCCGATGCATTATTTATTTATTTGCTCCTGCAGTTCGGCCATCTCTTCCTGCTATAGCCGTGTGTACCAGAGCCTGGGCAATCTGATACGTTGGTCTGATCAGGTGATGCTGGAGGGTTTGAACTCTGAAGATAAAGAGGTGGTGAACACAGTGAAAGGGGTCATCAAGGCTGTTCTGGATGGAGTCAAGGTACAGTGCTGTCTTTTCTGCTTCTGACCATACCTCAGACCCCTTGCTCCCACCATGAGAACGGGCTGTCTCAAAACTGATGGTAGCAATACTAAGGCTGGGCTCTTCTGACACACTTCTATAGATGCTTAGTTATAGCACACACCTCAAATGCATCTGCACTCATAACTTGGTCAGAAACAGTAGAATTCCTAGGGGGCTCCCCCCCCCCCAATAAAGCATACCTTTCTCATTTGAAATCCTGATTTGCAAGGTGGATCTGTCATGGTTTATTATTAACTTTATCGTTATTAGAGCATAGACAGCTGTGTTCTACTTAAGTCACCTCCAGACCATAAGTAATTTGCAAGAGGAATTTAAGCATGTACCGGAACATTAGGTTTGTACAGTTAAAATGGATTAAAACTCTGATGCAACAAATCCACTTTTAAAAGGGTTGTTTTTTTGTGTTTTTGTGTTTTTGTTTTTGTTTTGCACCTAGTAAAGTGATGGGGGAATGCTCTAAAAAGTTGCAGTGGGTCTACACTGAATAGAACTTAGTTGGACGCTACTCATATAGTCTAACCTCCAGGGAAGCTTTGTGCAAGGAAATCAGAAATGCTCTGTCATCTGAAGGAACCCCATGTCAAGCCCTTGGTCCATCTAGCTTTGTATTGTCAACACTGATGGACAGCAGATATCCGGGGTCTCTCATTGGTGTCTATTCCAGCCCTACTTGGAGATGTTTTGGGTTGAATCTGGGACCTTCTGCTTGCAAAATTGGTGTCCCACTGACCTATGGCCCTTCCTCTTACTCTTAAACAGTCCTTACTGGCCATGCAGAGTTTAACTGAAATCCTCTGCATCAGTATCAGGCAGCCCACTTGATGTTTGGGCTGTGCTACGTTATTATTTGTTGGCATGGAAGTAATAAGTTCCTTTGTGTTAAGTGGCAATCATTGCATTTAGGGTTGTTGTTTTAATTCTGTTTTGTTAACTGACCAAGTCTGCCAGAAGAGATGAGCTACCTTTTAAAGAAGGATTTCATATTCTAGGAGCTTTGCGTAACCCATTTGTATTCCGCACGCCTGCAAAAATGTCACAAATACAAAAGCAACATTGCTATCCTTAAAACTTTAGTCATAAACAGCTGTCTCTTCAGACAAGTCACCGTGGTGCCTAGGCTAACATATTGAGCTGTGGGAACCTGATGCAGAAATGAAAACCACCTCCCAGCCTTCTGGCTTCTGTGGTTGTGCAGCTGTGGTATTTTGGGGGAACCATCTCCTATGTTTGCCATCAAATTTTAGCTGTTGATAACCAGTTACATTGATTTTAAAACAAAAGCAGTACACTTCCTTAGAAGAGGCCCAGAATTTCTGAGGCAACACAGTACAGTGGTACCTACAGCTTACAGACTGCCTATCCAGAAATAGTACCTTGGGTTAAGAACTTTACCTCAGGATGAGAACAGAAATTGTGCGGCGGCAGCGGGAGGCCCCATTAGTTAAAGTGGTGCCTCAGGTTAAGAACAATTTCAGGTTAAGAACGGACCTCCGGAACAAATTAAGTTATTAACCCGAGGTACCACTGTATTGTTGCTGCTATTTAATCAGCACGTATGGTTCTTTACTGAGTATAAAGACAGGTCCCTGCGCTGAAGAACTCACAATCCACAATTTCATACAGGGCAAACAGCAAAGGGAGAGAAGTAGCACAGGGACAAGCAGGGAAAGAGTGTGATGGTTTGCTCAACAAGCACGCCTGTAGATTGTAGGCTCATTTGTAGGAGAGCATAGGAACAAAACATTGAGCTGACAGCTTCATATAAACGGTGGGATTTGAGCAAGGATCTAAAGCAAGTCAGGGGGCCAAATGTAGCCTTCCAAATCTCTCTGAACAGCTCTGCTTTTCCCCAGACCACACACCATCGCCAAGCCTGCTTCACACATTTTAGACCGGATGTAACTTGGCCCTGGGCTATGATAAATGCTGATTGGCTGCCTAGATAGAAGAGGGCCGTGTGCAGAAAGAGTAACTTTTGCCCAGCTGGAATGTTGTCTACTACTATACAAAGGAAAGAGCCACACCCACTCCCCCCCCCGACCCTTTCCCCCTGGTGTCCTTTCTGAAAGTCCAGCAAACCTCTTCCGTTCCGCTTCCGCTTTCCAGTAGCTACTTCCCTCTTTGATATATCTTGCGTTCCCATGAAATTTCCATTCATATATTTCAATACACACATACATTTCAATGCAATACACCTTTGTTTGGAAGTCTTGCTTGAACCCTCCTTATTTTTTGCATCTTGGGAGATGAGAATTCAGAAAAGCGACAGTCTATGCTATGATCTACAATGAACCAACTCTCGAAGCCTGCTTGGAACACAAACCCAGGCAGCCACCAGTCTGCATGGAGAGAGCTGTTTTCCATGTGTATATTACCTTGCAATTCATGTGTCACTTCTTGCTTTGTTACCCCACGCAAGCGCTGACATGGTTACGCACAGGTTTCAACATCTTGGAAACATACGTTATCCTGAAAATAAAAGTTTTTAAAGCCAGCAAGGTGCTAGCCCTCATGGACTCATCAGCATGTGGATGTGTGTTGTGGGGGAATTAGAAGCTAGAGAGGTTGGGGTAGTGGTGAAGCAGGCTTACCAGCATTAGAGGGTGTGATCCAGAGTCCCCCCCCCACCCTCTTCTTATGAACAGCAAAGTCAGTGAAACTGAGAAGTGGCCCCTCTACAGAAAGCTGGGATTTAGAAGAGGGGCCTCAATCTGAAAAGACAGTAGCCGACTGTCCTGTGTTATTACACTTCTCTAGTTCTCAGTCCTCTTTGTGGCCAGAGGGTGGAAATTGCAAGGGAGCAGATCTCACCTCACTATTAGGTGAAATGTCAAAGAGGCCAGAGCTTTTCTAAAGTGGACAGGACTGTCTCCTGGAGTTGGCAGACTTCCGTTGCAGGAGGGGGTCTTTTAAGCAGAGGTTGGGCAGGTCTTTCTTTCAGGATTGCTGTGTTTACACCTTGCAATGTAAGCTTTTCATGGTTTAGACCGCTAAGGCATCTTTCCAGTTCTCACATTCTTCTGTTCTATTTCTTTCTGTCCAGGGCATTGAGTGAAGGTTTTGGAAGGGGTTGGGGGCTTTGAAAAATCCAAAACCGTGAAGCAGAATAGAAACAAGTTTTGTCTGGTGGAGAATAAAGTTGCAGCGGCCTTTGACTGAGCCTTCCTTTTTGTCCTGTATTCCATTTTATGATTAGGAGCTGGTGAAGCTCACCATTGAGAAGCAAGAACACCCGTCCCCCACAAGCCCCGTTAAACCCAGCATCCCTGCTTCTTCAACGGACAGGTGAGTCACAAAGAGTGTCTGATGAAGCAGTCAGAAACCAAAGCTACTCGTGGGACAGGCCTGTATCAGTTGTTTGCAGGGAACACACCCAAAAGAGAAATAGTGGAAGATGAAGGGAGGAAGCAGCATCAAGTTCAGGGGGGTCTCTTGCTCTGGTTTGCTGCTGAATCCGTGGAACATAAGGTCATATTTTCACCATACATTTAAGGAACATTCATAGCCCTTTAACTGTTGTGACTTCCCCACCCAAAAAAATCATGGGTATAGTAGGCTTTTATCTGATGTGGATCCTACTCAGAGTAGACCTATGGAAATAACTGGGCATGACTAATGCAGGCACATTAATTTCAACATGTCTGCTTTGAGTAAAACTCGGCTCCAAGCTTAAAAGTTTAGGCTTCTCAGAGGTACAATTCCCAGCACCCTTAGCAAACTACAGTTCCCAGGATTCCTAAGTGGAAGCCACAGGCTTTGAATGTATGGTGTGGATGTGATGAAGAAGAAGAAGAAGAGAAGAAGAGTTTGGATTTGATATCCCGCTTTATCACTACCCAAAGGAGTCTCAAAGCGGCTAACATTCTCCTTTCCCTTCCTCCCCCACAACAAACACTCTGTGAGGTGAGTGGGGCTGAGAGACCTCAAAGAAGTGTGACTGGCCCAAGGTCACCCAGCAGCTGCATGTGGAGGAGCAGGGAAGCGAACCCGGTTCCCCAGATTACGAGACTACCGCTCTTAACCACTACACCACACTGGCTCCCAGTGATCAAATGCTTGTGTATTGTGCTATCCTCTTATACAGTAAATTAAAAGACTGTAGTATTTAAAAAATAGTGCCCTGCCTATGGGGTTAGTAGTTAATTAATGAATTGATTATATTTGGGTACATTTATGCATTAGATAAATAGTTGTATGAGCAAAAGGAATATAGGGAGAGGAACTGATTTAAGTTATATCAATTAATTGTTAAACATGCATGTGGGAAAAGGTGCTTTCTTAAAGGGCCAGAGTGAGCGACTGGGTCTTCTAAATATTTGTACGTTCTACACAGCGCCTGGCGCCCTCTCTGGGCCCCTGGTGCACAATGCCAAATGAACCATAATGCTGCAAATGCTGTATACAAAGCAAGCCATGCTTTTTCCATCCTTCTCAGCCCTTCAGAGCTTCCCCTGACGGATCGTGAGATGGAGATTCTCAACAAGACAACAGGGATTGCTCAGACGACAGAGGTTTTGACGGATCCTATGGACGAAGAAGTCGCCCCTCCCAAGCCTCCCCTTCCCTGCATCCGGGTCGCTGAAAACAGGTACAGCTGGAAGAAATGAGTTCGGGAGTTGCCTCAGTAGCCTCTTGTTACTACAGTCAGGGTTGAAATAATTAACTAGTTGTCATTCAGAGGTTTTCAGACTTTAGAGAACCCTTTCCATGTCAGCTTGTCCGGCAGAGAACCAGCACTGTTCTGGGTTCATGCTGCTGTCTTGTGTTGTGTGAATGGACTGTAGAACCTCAGGGGTGGCTGGTGCAGTACTTCTTGGGGTTGGTAGGGCAGAAGTAAAAGGCAGCATTTCCTGCACTGATGACAAGAGGCTGGAAATGATCTGTCTGTCTCTGTGTGTGGTCTGTATCTGTACAGTGTGCACATCTGAGCAGGCATACATTGGCCACACTCACCACTGGTACTGGAAAACATTCTCATTTCCTAAGCAAGGTGAGATTAGATGCATAAGTTGAGTGGGTGCAGGTGCATTCATTTCTGGTTTCATGGAAATAGGGGTGGAGGGCATGCGGAAATAAAGCAAAAAAGAGTGGAAGAAGACAAAGCGAAACTCTTGTTATCTTCCTTAAGCTGCAAGCACACAAGAGCTCCTAAATTGTGGCAGAAATGGTCACAAACTTAAAGGTAAAAGTGAAGGGACCCCTGACTATTAGGTCCAGTCGTGACCGACTCTGGGGTTGCGGCGCTCATCTCGCTTTATTGGCCGAGGGAGCCAGCGTACAGCTTCCGGTTCATGTGGCTAGCATGACAGCTGCTTCTGGCGAACCAGATCAGCACACAGAAACGCCGTTTACCTTCCCGCTGGAGTGGTACCTATTTATCTACTTGCACTTTGACATGCTTTCAAACTGCTAGGTTGGCAGGAGCAGGGACCGAGTAACGGGAGCTCATCCCGTCGCAGGGATTCGAACCTCCGAACTTCTGATCGGCAAGTCCTAGGCTCTGTGGTTTAACCCACAGCGCCACCCGCGTCCCTGTCACAAACTTAGATGGCTTCAAATTAGGACTGGACAGATTCATGGAGGAGAGGGCTATGAATGGCTACTAGACATGGTGGCTTCGTTCTGCCTCCATGGCTGGATCCAGTAATGCTTCTGAATACTAAGTGCTGGAAACTGCATGAGGAGAGAAGTGTCTTGTGCTTGGATCCTGCTTATGAGCTTCCCTTAGGCATCAGGTTGGCAACTGTAAAAACAGGATGCTAGACTGGATGGGCAATTGGCCTGATCCAGCAAGAGTCTCCTTACATATTTTTGAGAAGTTGGGTGGGTGGGTGTGATGTTTCTTATGACCCTCCACCCAGCTGTTCAGGGTTGTTTAAGAAAAACGGCAACACCTTTCTTGTTGAAGTCTGTGATGAGGGATGCAAACAAATACTGTGTGGCTTGCGAGAATCGTGTGAGATTCTTTTCCTTTTGCAGGCTCTGTGGTCACTGGTGTGAGTTGGCTGTGCAGCTTTCTCACTGTTGAAGGGCTTTGACATCAAGACACCCTCTGGGGCAATGGGCGTGCCCCAGAAACAGAACAATTTGCAAACATATTGGCATCTAGAAAATCTTACCATTATCTGGTTGCTTGGGGTGTGTGTTTTTTTGGTCAGCCCCATTAGGAACAATTAACTCTCCCCCCCCCCTCGTTGAATGCAGAGGAATGGTTGGTTTGGGTTTTACTACCATTTTCAAACTTCATGAGAAACTCCATCCTTTGAAGGAAATACAGTCATACCTCGGGTTAAAGTAGCTTCAGGTTAAGTGTTTTCAGGTTGCGTTCCACGGCGACCCGGAAGTAACAGAACAGGTTACTTCCAGGTTTTGCTGCTCACGCATGTGCAGATGCTCAAAATGACGTCATGCGCAGAAGCAGCAAATCGCTACCCACAGACACGGGTTGTGTTCTGCTCAGGATGTGAACGGGGCTCCAGAACAGATCCCGTTCGCATCCGGAGGTACCACTGTAGCAGCTAATGAGGAAAAGACTATAGCTCAGTGGTAGAGCATCTGCTTTACTTGCAAAAGGTCGCAGGTTCAATCTCCAGCATCTTCAGGTAGGGCTGGAAAAGATTGCCTGCCTGAAACGCTGGAGGACCTCTGCCAGTCAGTGTAGACAGTACTGAGCTAGATGGACCCAGCGGTCTATCTCATTAGAAGGAAGCCTCTTAGGTTTTCCTGTTTAAATCAGTACAGTGGTGCCTCGCAAGACGAAATTAATCCGTTCCACGAGTCTCTTCGTCTTGCAGTTTTTTCGTCTTGCGAAGCACGGCTATTAGCGGATTAGCGGCTTAGCGGCTATTAACGGCTTAGCGGCTATTAACGGTTTAGCGGCTTTAAGAAAAAGGAAAAAAACTCGCAAGACGTTTCGTCTTGCGAAGCAAGTCCATAGGGAAATTTGTCTAGCGAAGCGACGCAAAAACCGAAAAACCCTTTCGTCTTGTGCGTTTTTTGTTTTGCGAGGCATTCGTCTTGCGGGGCACCACTGTACTTTATTCAGAACCATGAAGACTGGAATCTTACTTTGTTTTCAGGGGAAGGGCCTAGGTTCTCTCCCCAGCATCTTCAGGTAGGTCTGGGAGAGACTCCACATCTGAGAAACAACTGGTCAGTCTAGTTCCATCTTGTCTGCACTGATCAGGAGCAGCAGCTCTCCAGAGTTTTGGGTGGAGGGTGGTGGTCTCTCCCAGCCCTACCTAGAAATGCCAGCAGGGATCAAACGTGGGACCTTCTTTATGCAAAGGAAATGCTCTGCCACTGAGCTATGGCCCTTCCCCAACCTTCTTAGAGATGGTTATTGTAGCTTTTTGATCCAGAAGTTCTTGACTGGCGTTGTTGTGTTCATATTTTTCTTTGACCCACCTTTCACAGTCCTCCTCCTGCACTGCCGCCGAAGAAACGTCAGTCGGCGCCATCTCCCACTAGAGTGGCTGTTGTGGCACCCATGAGCCGGACCACCAGTGGGTCCAGTTTGCCAATTGGAATAAATAGGCAGGTAAGTCGGAAGTTGCCTCGTGCCGGTTCAGACTGTTGGCCCATCTAGTTTTCTGCTGTGAGTAGCGGACCACTGGCTTGCCAAGGCTGCACTGGCAGCCTCCCCAAACACAATTTAATTGCTGGTGGTGGGACATGAAAGTGCAGAGTACCAGTGGGCACTGCATGATGTTGGTCCCTATTTTGTCACTGTACAGGGCAAGGAAGTTGAAAGGCTTGGCCTGGCCCAGCACAGTGATGGAGACACGTGTTGGGCCCTCTCCCCACTCATTCAAAAGGAAGGGTTCCGTGTTGGATCTGTATATCTGGGTCTGGGTGTGGTATAGACTACCTTTGCCCCTATATGCGTGCAGCTTTTTAGGGGGGTGGGGAGGGAGGTGAGACAGTTTTATTGCAAAGGTTGAGAAGCCTAGTTTCTTAAGTAGATAAACGTAGAGGGGGTTATATACTTTACGTACAGCTGGTGCTCTCCCCATGTGTGTGGGAGGTCTTTTGGCTCCACCCCTGCCAAATCACCTTCCTGCCCCCACCCCCACAACTGGGAGAACTGTGTACAGCACATTGAACTCCTTGGAGGAAAGGCGGAATATAAACGAAATAAATAAATAAAACTAAATTCCCGCAATGCAACTCCCAAACATTCCAAGACAACAAAACTTTAACTTTTCAAAACACATTAAAACCTGAAAGCATTTTATTGATGTTTTCACATTATATCATGCCTTTGTTGTGTACCGCTTTGTTATTTATTTTTAATGAAAGTGTGGCTTGTAAATATTTAAATAAAATAAATACCTTGAATAAATGAAACAAACATAACTCTCCTCCTCTTCTTCTTCTTCTGTGCCTCCAGGATTTTGATGCAGACTGTTACGCGCAGCGGAGGCTGTCAGGAGGCAGCCAGTCCTATGGCGGGGAATCCCCCCGCCTCTCGCCATACAACAGCATGGGCAAGCTCAGCAAATCCGATGAGCAGCTCTCCTCGCTGGACTGTGACAGCGGGCAGTGCTCCCGCAACACAAGCTGTGAAACGCTAGGTAGGGAGTGGGTGTTCTTGCCAGAGGACCTGGAGAGGGGAAAGGGGACAGGGTACATGCACCCTGCAGCTTGGGTTTTGAGGGCCTGGTGTTTGGAAATGCCTTTGTAGCATCTAAGCTGATGGTGATTGATTAGTAGCTCCATTTCACAAATGTGAACTCAAAGCAACTCACAGAATCAAACATTTGGAGACAGCCTAGAATGATAAAGTATATGTTATGTTTTATTCTACTCAACCTATCCTGCTAAAAAAAAAAAGAAAGCAGAAAACTAAGGGCCAGAAGACTGGGTGAATAAAAATGTTTTTGCCTGGCAAGTAAGACCAGATAGTGACAGCTGCTAGTGGAGCCTTGCTGGGAAGGGACTGTTCTGCAAACAGGAAGCCACCACTGAGAAGGCCCTTTTCTGGTGTTGCTTTTTGTGTGCAGTTTAAAGAAAAGGCAAATAAGAGGGAGATGTACTAGAGGTGTATAGTAAAAATGATGCATGGTGTGGAGAAACTGGATTGAGAGAGGATTATCCATTGAAGCTGAATGCTCAGGACAGAGTGGTTTAACAGCCACTCCCTCTTCACAGGCATCTCTGGGAAATAGTAGTTGTGTGAAGGAAATAGGGTTCCCTTAACAACTCTCAGCACCCTTACCAAGCCACAGCTTCCAGAATTACTTGGGGGAAGCCATGGCCGCTTAAAGTGGTGTCGTAGTACTTGAAATATATGGTGTTGATGTGGCCTTAGTTGGCTCTGCCTGTCATTGTGTGTGGAGCCACTTACTGTTGGCCTCCCTGACTTCCTGCGAGTGGCAGACCCTGGGGCCTCAACGATCAGCAGTGCCATATGCGACACCAAAATTTGGCACCTCCTCCTCCCCACCTCTTGCCTTCCACGCTATGTAATAGTTGTGGTGCCCCTGATGCTCCACACTCAGTATGACTGAACTTGCTGTGCTCCCTTAAATCCACCTCTGCTTCTGCCCCACCAGTCCCAAGGGGCACCACCCACTGCTAGTCTGTCCTGATGTGTATCAATACCCTTCTGACCTAGCAGTTGGGGCTCACTGTTGCTCAGTCTCCTGACGGTTGCCTCTCTTCTATTCTCCACAGATCATTATGATCCAGACTACGAGTTCCTGCAGCAGGACCTCTCGAATGCCGACCAGTTACCTCAGCAGGGGCCCACCGCCCTCAGCCCTTTGCCAGAGTCTCTGGGGGAGGCCGGCTCCCCGTTTTACGGACGCACTTTCCAGCTGCCAGTGGCGGCCGCTTTGGCTGCTGAGGTCCCTCCAGCTCTTCCAGAGAAGAAGAGGAGGGGGACAGTCAACCCTACTTTTGATACTTCCGGCTGCCGTGTCTTGTTCGAGAGGCACCCTTCGCAGTATGACAACATTTCAGAGGACGATCTGCACAACCCCACCCTGCTCCCCCCTATGACCATCACGCCTTTTGCTACCGTGCTGCCCTTCCAGCCAGGGAACTCCCCAGCCCCCGTTGAATTCCTCACTGACTTTCTCATTCCGGACTCCACTAGTGACTCTGAGAAACCGCCACCTCTGCCAGAGAAGAAAAACAAACACAGTAAGTGCGGAATTGACTCAGTTTCTCGTGGCTCATGTGCCCATTGCAGCTCAGGAAGGGGCTCCATGTTAGCAGAGTCACTTAAAATAATGCAGATGGAGTCTCGAGCAAAAAGGCCTGATAATACTTCCGTGTGCAAACCTGAAAAAACTGTGTATAGTTTGAGGAGAAAGGAACAGAGAGGTTTTGTCTTTTTTGGTTCATGTACATAGCAGAAAGACAAACATCCAAATATACGGAGGAAAACTCCCTTGGAACCACATAGCCAATCATACCAACTGAATGATCCCTGCTGTTGTACTTCCAACATTCCACAGTGGTAGAGCACATGGTTGCATGTAGGAACTCTAGGGTGAATCCCTGCCATCTCCAGGAATGGCTGGGAAAGATTTCTGCCTGAAACCCTAGAGAGGCTCTGCCAGTTAGTGCAGACAGTAATGACCCAGATCACAGGCAAGGTGATTATGGCCCTCTGGATATTGCTGGACTACATCTCTCATCGTCCCTGACTATTAGCCATTTTGGCTGCAGGTGGAGCTGGAGTCTGGAAGTTTTCTCTCAGTTCATTTTTCAAATTTTCAGTTCTCCACATTTCCACATCACTTTGCATTTAAAAAAAATGCTACCACACAGCTGAAATGGCAAAGATAGCTTGGATTGGTTCTATACCTTGATCCATTGATGCCGCCAATGGTGCTGGGGAAGGGAAGGTTCCCCAGAAGCCTCCCAGGTGGGTAACCCACTCACACCCTCCTGTGTCTTTTCTGTTCCAGTGATGGCCTATATGCAGTTTGTAGAGGACTACTCAGAACCACAGCCTTCTATGTTCTACCAGACACCGCAGAATGAACACATCTACCAACAGAAGAACAAGCACCTGATGGAGGTTTATGGGTTCAACGACTCCTTCAGCAGTGCCGACTCTGGGCAGGATCTTGCTCCACCTCCTGCCCTCCCACCAAAACAGCGGCAGTTGGTGAGTGCTCCTCTCCTCTTCCTGACCCACCAGATGTGATGCATTTCAGATTCGTTTTATCCACCCTGCCAAGGAGACAGGCCCCATTACTTGTAGTTTTTCTCTCCCACCAAATGTTTATAGATGATTTTGTTTTTATTTCACCTACTTGGGTAATTTATAGGGTCTTGACCATACGACCCAAAAGCCACCAGGGTGAAGGCATTGGATTCGAACATCGGAAGAGCCTGGCTGCTGGATCAGGCCAAAGGAGGCCTGTCTAGTCTAGCATCTGGTTCTCACCATGGTCAACTAGATGCTCACAAGTGGGACCTGTTTGCAACAGTGCTCTCCAGTTGTTCCTCATCAACTGGGCATGGAGGTTGTGCTATCACCCTAGACCTCCAGGCCAGGGGCCAATCTAGTCAAACATTCTGCTCTCACATTGGCAAACCAGGTGCGCCAATGGAAAGCCTGTGAGCAGGACTTGAGTGCAATAGCTCTCTTCCTGCTTCCAAATCTGGCATTCAGAGGCATATTGTCTCAGTCAGTGGATGTAGAACACAAGAAGAGCCCTGCTGGATCAGGCCAAGGACCCAGGACCCAGCTAGTTAAGCATCCTGTCCTCACAGTGGCCAACCAGATACCCATTATGGGAATTCCATAATAGTTAAATAGCAGAAACTCTCAAAAATGGCGAAACATTGGGGGGGGGGTTAGTTCTTGTGGGACAATCTCCCTTTTCTGGTGTTTTCTAATTTAAAGTCGCAGCAGACTTTTTGTCTGCAGAGAGAGCCCAGCTTTACAGTTAACATGGCAAATCAAACACAGGCAGCCGGTTCTGAATTTTAGATGTTTCCTCATAAACTTGCACTGCAAGACAATGAAATGAAACAAAGATCCTGTTTGCAGATATTCCCTTCTTTTCTATAATTTCGTCTATTTCCTTTAGCAATGTAGAAGAATAAGAAGCTATGCAGGTCTCAAAAGATCCTGCCCCTGTCAGCTGTTTGGTCTGGGAGTTTGCAGGGCCTGGCTTGAGGCCATTCTTTCCCCCCTTTCTTCCCTCCTCCTCCTTTCTTCCTCTTTCTTCCTCTTCCTCTCTCATTCTCTCTTCCTCCAGCAGGCCTCTTTTGCTGCCTCCTCCTCCTTCTCCTCTGTCTCCTACTGTGTCCAGCCACCTAAAGTGCCCATCGCCACCGAGGACATCGGCACGGCTCAGGGCCTCACTATGTCCATCTCTAATTCCTTCCTCCACCAGCATAGCACCCTTCCTGTGCACTCGGTGAGTTACTAACTTTGGACTTCTTGTCTTGTCTTGCTGACTCCTGCTGTCTCTTTGGTGGGGGGTGACGGTTGTGATTTACTGCCCCAGATGGCGGTGGGGTGGGTGTTGTGGGGGAGGGGGCAATGTGTTTGTGATTCTTTGGGTGCCAAATATACCGGCCATAACTGCACCATACATTTAAAGCAACAACAAGCCACCAGAGGCATAGTGTTGCAGGGGATCGGGAGGGGTCAGAGACCGATTGCTATTTCCACAGCAAGAATCCCTGTCTCCAGCATCCTGATTGGCGTGAAAGAGGAGCTTTTCGGCTACTGAGAAGTCTTCTTACCCTTTGTGCTGATTGGAGCTGATTGGAGCCCATCAGAGTGAAAGGAGATGAGCCAGCCACTGAGGATTGACTCCTCAGGGAAACTCTGGAGAAGAACAACTTCTGGAGAAGTTGTTATGCAAACTCTGGAGAAGTTGTTATGCATGCACCAAAGCTAAGCACTTAGGAACACTGACAAGGGGCATCAGCTGTGAGGGGGCATGGCTATGGCGAAGGGACCCTGCACTTCTGAATTTGCCACTGCACTACTTTGTACCACTTTAAGCAGTCATGGCTTCATCCACAGAATCCTAGGAACTGTAACTTGTTAAAGGTGTTGGGAGTTATTAAGAGACCCCTTACTTTCCTCATGAAGCTATAATTCCCAGAGTTCCCTGGGACAAGGAATTTATTGTTAAACCACTGTACCATACAGATTTATACGATCTGAGGTGAAACCAGAGTATACCACTGTACCATACAGCATTCCTAAAACACTCATCCAATTAGTGGGACAAGTCCTACCACACCCATCTCAAATGTGAGCATCACAGTAGAGGCTCGCTTCACTACCAAGGGTCTGAGTACTAAAAACTGTCTAACCTGAGGCCAGAAAGCTCCCTAGCAAGAGCATTCCACAAACTGGGAGGGTAAGGGCAGGCGCCACTGAAAAGGGCTTGTTCTCATGGGGTCACTCCATACCGGCCTCAGTCAAAGCACACAGAGAAAAGCCTTTGATGAAGACCACAATGTCTGGGCTGGTCCTTCAGGTAAGCTCCACACCTTGCGTCCAGCAGGAATATATGGGAGGGAGGGGAAGAGGTGGCTAGTAGCTGACAGGAGTAGGGACATTTGCCAGGGAGTCCCATGATGAGAAACATCTGCCAATGGGCAGATATGCTGGGAGTTGTAGTCCAACAACATCTAGGGATCCAAGGTTGAATGGTACTTACCTAACCTATTCTGAACAGCGACATCTCTCCACGGTCCTCTGCAGGGGCCTATTCTAGCTCTGCTGCTTGCAAGCCTTGAAATTAGATTTGACTCTTAGGCTTTCTGCATCCAGAACCACGTGCTGTATTGCCCACCCGTCCATTGCCTTTGAAAATCAACTGTGTAATAAATGAGGGTGCATAAAGGATCTTTCCTAGTTCCATCCCAGTAGCTCCTTCTGCGCCATTTTGTTTCCTTCCCTGGTGATGTTCAGTTGATTTTTGGAATATTTTGGAGTATACTTTCTTCCTTCTCTATGAGGACTAGAATCTTTCAGCCTCCCCCAACTCTCTGCAGGTGTTTGCATAAGCCCCAACCTGCACAAGCAGTGGTCAGGCATGATGAGAATTGTAGTTCATTTGCTTTCCCTTAACCTGGTATCCTCCGGGGCATGGTTAGACTAGAGCTCCCATCAGCCCCAGCTAATGTAACCAATGGTCAGCGGTGATGGGAGTTGGAGTCCCGACAACTTCTGGAGGTACCATGATGAGGGAGGTTGCACTGTGGCAGCAGTGAAATTCAGCCACTGAAAATGAGTGTCACTTTTGCTGGCTCTCTGAAATAAGGCCTCATCTTTACTACAGTAGGGACGCAGGTGGCGCTGTGGGTTAAAGCCTCAGCGCCTAGGACTTGCCGATCGAAAGGTCGGCGGTTCGAATCCCTGCTGCGGGGTGCGCTCCTGCTGCTCGGTCCCAGCGCCTGCCAACCTAGCAGTTCGAAAGCACCTCCGGGTGCAAGTAGATAAATAGGGACCGCTTACCAGCGGGAAGGTAAACGGCGTTTCCGTGTGCGGCTCTGGCTCGCCAGAGCAGCGATGTCACGCTGGCCACGTGACCCGGAAGTGTCTCCGGACAGCGCTGGCCCCTGGCCTCTTAAGTGAGATGGGTGCACAACCCCAGAGTCTGTCAAGACTGGCTTGTACGGGCAGGGGTACCTTTACCTTTACTACAGTGGTGCCTCGCAAGACGAAATTAATCCGTTCCGTGAGGCTCTTCGTATAGCGGTTTTTTCGTCTTGCGAAGCAAGCCCATTGACAGCTTAGCGGATTAGCGCTACAGCTGTCAAGCGGCTTCCAGCGATCAGCTGTTAAGCGGCTTATCAGCGGAACAGCTGATAAGCGGCTTAGCGGCTTAAGAAAAGGGCGAAAAAAGCGAAAAAAACCCGCGGGGGGATGCAAGATTTTTTTCGTCTTGCGAAGCAACCCCATAGGGGAATTCGTTTCACGAAGCGCCTCCAAAACGGAAAACCCTTTCGTCTAGCGGGTTTTTCGTCTTGCGAGGCGTTCGTCTTGCGGGGCACCACTGTATGCATTTAAAGCAGTAGTGTTCTTGTGAAGAAGGCAGGGTAGAGAAAAGTTCCAGGAACTGGTTTTACATAGGGATGTAAAAGAAATGCATTTTTGTTTGTTTTAATAAGAAAATACCTAATTCCCACTTCTCCAGATTATGCAGTTATCTAGTAAAACAATACATACAAAAATGCTGTATATTAGGAGAAATTGCTTGCAAAAACATGTTTATTAGACAAAAACTGCATACAAAAAATATAGTCATTAGAAATTGGCATAAAAATATTGATGAATTTTCTTGAGGAGAACTGATCTTAAGACTTGAAAAATGAAGAATGTAGAAAACCAATATGATAGATTTTGTTTATTTAGTAGAGGGCAGTCTCCTTACCCATTCTGCTTGTGAGAACAAATAAATAAATAAAAATGCCAGCCCCAGCTCCTTAGGTTGGTAGTGAAATGGAACTATTACCCCGGAGGTGGGTGAGCAGTGCCTTAAGATCACCCTTTCCCCCTTAGCAAAAAAGGGGTTGAAGCTGAGAAAGAGAGTGATTTTCTTGGGAGCCAGTGGCCAGACCCATGTTTTCAACCCTTATCCAGGTCCAGGGTGCCCCCAGATGGTCAGTAATTTAGTGTGAGGGATTCAGGCCCAAACTAGAACTTTAGGTTTGTGTGATGGCTGTGAATTAAAGCACTGGGTTGCCCTAGCCCAGTGCAACAAATCCACTTAAAATACAACAACTTAGGAAAGTAATGGAGAAATGTGCTGAAAAGTGTGGGATGAACAAATGTTTAACAGGAAGACATGGAAACACACTTGAACACCCTGGCAAATCAGGGTGGATGCTCATTGCTGTAAAACTGCCCTGCCCAAGCTCAGAATGAATGCTAGTGATTACCATGCAGTGTCTGGCCTCTGCGTAAGCTTTGTGTGAGGAAATGAAGGTAAATCAAGGTAAAGGAGCCAGACTTCTAGCCCGCACTGTTTAAAGCCAGTCCTCTTGAGTTGGGAGACTATCACTTTACCTTGCTCTCCTTGGAGACACACATTTAGACATCCTCACTTAAGTTACCTCCTCACATTCTAAGTTCTGGCATTGTCCTCTACTGGTTATTAAGACAAGCAGGTTATTAAGGATCTGTTCTGGTTTATTTGCAGGGGTCTTAGACGACATTGGCTATTTAGTGAGCCTTCATCCTGATTCGATTGCAGGGAAGTTAGATGACATTGTGTCAGAGCCAAAATGTCACCCTGCACTTTCCTGTGTGTTTTCCTGTCACTTATAGTGCCATTTATTTGTTTTAATCTTTTGGCAAACTAGGCTTATTGCCCAAGACCCTCCCAATCAGCTAGAATTCTGCAACCTTTGGCAGTATGAATCATGCCCCAAAGTAACAACTGTTGGTCTTCATTCAGCTAGCTTTCTATTTAAAACAAAAACAAACACACAATCTCTTCCTTTGACCCTAGGCTGATTTTGGCTGACCATTTCATCTTTATTATTTAAAAGCCCTTGTCTTCCAAAGCTTCTGTTCTGCATTGCCTCAGTTCTTCTTTCCCACTGGAGAATTGCTCACTTGACAGAGGAGCCCTTGCTGGGGGGTTTCCAGGCCACAGTCAGCTGTTGGCTTTAACCCATCTGACCCTGCAGGAGGCAGAGGAGGGGGAGAACCCACAGGCGCCGGACAGCTTCCAAGTTTAAATCTTCAGCTGCGATTTGTTAAGCTTCTAGCAATTCTGTGGACTGGATGGTCCCTCTTCCTGGCTATTGGATCCCTCAAAGAAAGAAAGAAGTGTGAGCTAAGGGGTGGAAGCACCAGTGTGTTCTGGAGAGGTTTGCTTTGCTTTGGTTTATCAGCCGGCGATCAGTGAGGAGGATATCCAGGTAGACAAAAGACCTAAAGTCTTCTCAGCCACGCCCTCCGGCACATATAGACACACGCATTTTGTTAAATACTTGCTTCATAATTGGCACTGGTCCCAGCATGACTGCATAGTTAAAATTCCACTGCCTGATTCCAGACATGCTGATCTGCTCCAAGGAGGGGTGGGGACAGTCCCTCGAGAAATCATAACAGTAGCCTCCTTCAAGAAATAAAATAAAAAAAATTGTACCCAGGCAATGCTGTGTGTGTGTGTGTGTGTGTGTGTGTGTGTACGTGCACGCGCTTCTGCAAGCTCAGTAAATTTTGCAACCATATTTGCATAAATTCTGCAACAAGTCTGCATTTAGCTCTGTTCAGCAGCATTGTTCTGAGTTTGCCAGGTGAGGAGGAGGGGCACCCCATTAGGCAGAGGAGCAAAGCTCCCACCTACCCCCAGACCACTAGGAATTGTATTTGCACACACCCACTAAAAACATTTCTGTTTAAACCCAAATGTTAGAAAACTGATGCAAGTTTTAATCTGTTTTTAGTCTATTCTTAGTTTGACTTTTCAAAAGTCTTAAATTATTGTTATTTTTCTTATTGATAATTTTATTTTTCATCTTTTTTTGGAAAATTACTTTGAGGGTTGTTGGGTTTTTTTTTACAATCCAGCATTGTATGCATTTTATTGGGTGGGTGGGTAGATGGATGGATGGCTGTCATTGAGATTTCAGCAGACATTGCCCGTATATTTTCCAGTATCTGTTGACAGGCATAAGAACTAGAAACTTTTTTAGAAAGGAAAGAAAGACAGTTAAGTCTGGTCAGATTGTACCCTTTGTGGCTCTTCAGTCCTGAATTGATATTTCTAACTTGTTTCCTTTTATTCTTCGTGATGATGCTGGTTCTATTATCAGTTCCATCTTCCATTCCTGGTTGCTTGGGACCTGCTAAAACAGAAGGGACAATGATGGACAGCAGTAGCTCTCCAGGGTCTAAGGCAGGGGATGTCCCCAGACCGAGCTTGAGTTGCCATCAAGGGTTGAACCTAAGGTCTCGCTCATGCAAGCGCTGGATTATGCAGAAACCCAATAAGTTGCTTTGTACCAAGTCAAACCTTTGGTCCATCTAGCTCATTATGACCTACACTGACTGGCAGCAGCTTTTCAGGGTTTCAGGCAGGGGACCTTCCCAGCTATACCTGGAGATGCCACTGGGCATTGAACATGGGACCTTCTGCATGCAGAATAGGTGCTTCGTCACTGAATTACTATCCTTCATCTAAATGTAATGTAAGACTATAGTCTTCATGATTCGGAATAGAAGATGCTGGGGATAGAGGCTGGGTCCTTTGGCATGCAGAGCCAGTGCTCTTAACTACTGAGCTTTCCACTAAAACAGAGAGTAAGAGAGCATGCGTGTGCAGTGAAATAACTAGATCCCGAACAGGACACCCTCCAACCTACAACTTCCACAAATCTCTCCCCAGTAGGCTGAGCTGATCACGCCAAAGGTATCAGGCAGCCTGGGCCAGCAGAATGGGATTTGCTGAGCTAGGGTGATGTCATGAGCCAGGAGTCTTAACTGGGGATTTAATGTTTTCGGGCCAGGCAGGCACGAGAGACTCTCCAAACTGCTGTCCATGACCCAGAATCAATATGGAGATTAGGGCTGTCGGGGTTACTGAGGCAGCACCAAAGGCCGATGGTGCAGGACCCCTCCGCCCACCCCCTACACACACATTCCCACTGGCTCTGCTCATCTGGAACAAAGCAGGCAGGGAGGGGCAAGAAGAGCCTCATCTGGAAACCAGTATCTTCCTCTTATGCCTCTCCTTCCCCCCTCCATACACCTTTAGTTTCAGCCACCCAGAATACCCCCCTGCCCCCCCACCCCCCGCTTACCCTCTTCTCAATTCTTTATGCATGGAAAATCCAGTCAAGTCCCAAAGACGGGAGATGGGAGACGGTCTTGGGCAGGCTGCGCTCGATTCGGGAAAGGGGAAAACTGCTCCATCAGTAGACGGTCGGGAGGTAAAGTGTGAGCCGCTGGCTTCTCTGTCTTGGGTGGGGCCTTTTTTTAGCCTTCTAGTAGTAGGAGGCTGCATGTGGGTTTCTGTCCAGACAGTGGGCAGGAAAAGAACAACGGATCAAGGAAGTTAGCAAGGGGTGGCTGCCAGCAATTCATTTATTGATTGCATTTCATATAGCACTTTTTCCTTCAAGGAGCTCAAGATTTTTTTTCTTTATTTCGTAACATTTATGTAGATTATCTGTAAAAGCAGCTATTTAAAGCATTCAGAGATGGTGCTGCCCCCTCCTTGTTTTATCCTCACACCTACCCTGTGAGGTAAATTAGTCTGAGCGACAGTGACTAGCCCAGGGAGTTTCATGGCTGAATGAGGATTTGAACTCTAGGCTCCCAGGTCCTGGTTCAATACTCTAACCATTATACTGCACTGGCTGCCCAGTCGCAATTAGATGTACTTAGGCATTTGGGAGTGAGGACTTGGGGATAAAGCTAGAACTAGCTATTTTACAAAACCTGTACAGTGTTTGCTTTTTCTTTGCAAGTAATCAGCCTCTTGCATGTTGCAGCAGCTACTCTATGGAACTCCCTACCTGTTGGTGTCAGACAGGAGCCTTCCCTGTTTCCTGTTCCTGCTAAAAACTTCTTTTGCTTAGGCCAACCTATTTTGGCACATAATTTTATTGTGTGTGTGTGTGTAACTGTTGGTTTTACCTATTTTCTGGTAATCCTTTTAAATCTACTGGTTTTTAAATAGTCTGTTTTTATTGCTAGTTTTTAATGGATATATTATACCATAGTTATGTAAAGTTTCTTAGAGATTTTTATGTTGTTGTTGTTGTTGTTGTTATCATCATCATTATCATTATGTGGTACATACATTTTGCAGAAAGAAAGAAAGAAAGAAAGAAAGAAAGAAAGAAAGAAAGAAAGAAAGAAAGAAAGAAAAGTTGGGTTTTGAGGAAGGGATTTGAAGTGGAGAGAGCAAAATAACATCATGTAGGAAGTTTTGGGGTGGAGTTGCAGGCATAAGGGGCAATAGCAGAGGGTGGGGTTTAAGGTAATAAATTACACTGTTCCTGATTTGGGGTGTGAGTCATGTGCCAGCAAGTTTTGGTTGTACTTAGATTTGTACTTCGATTTGTGGAAGCTGACCCCCTTCCACAAAAGATCAGACTTTTGTGATAAGGAAAGTGAAGGGGAAATGTACCTAAAAGTGTGGGGCAACCCAGTGTCATCTTTCCTCCCTGTAAATGAATTAGAATGAACACTCACTAAATAGCCAATGAAGCCTAATTTCCTTAGCAAATCAGGATGAGTGTTCAATGGACAGGTTGTCTGTTAGCAACCTGCTTTAACTCATAGCCCCATGAAGTCTTGCAAATGCTGGTTTTACACCTGGGGCAACTTGTTTGAATACTTTTTTTAAAGTGTGAAATTGGATCGCTGTTTGTGTGTCCACCAAAATGCAGATTAGCTCTTTGTGCAAATATTTGTTTTATTTTGCCCTGACATTTCACAGCTCAAGAAACTCCTGTGCCAAGTGTGCTAGGAGCCCAGCCCAACAACAATTCATTTATTGCATTCATATGTCGCCTTCCTTTCTCCAAGGAGATCAAAGTGGCATGTGTGGTTCTCCTACCCACTCACTGAATCCCCATAATAACTCAATGAGGTAGGTTAGGCCGAGAGGGGTAGTGACAGGGCCCAAGGTCACCCAGTGAGCTTCATGGCCAAGCAGAGATCTGAACAGTGGTCTTTCAGGCCATAGTATGACACTCTAGCCACCATACAACACTGTCAGCACCTCTCTCCTTTTTTTGCCAGTGGCAAGCACAGTTGGGAAGGCCCAGTGGTCTCTGGGACTGATCTGGCATGGCTCATTTGCCTCTTTCAAACCCTGACACTTTCTTGAGGTCTTGTTCTGAGGTGTGCATTGTAAAACCAATTACTCCTTAACCTAGAGAGATTAACACTCTCTCACTCACTGTGTGTGTGTGTGTGTGTGTGCACACACGTGCGTGCGTGTGCACAGATTTTTTGAGCTGTGGAGGGAGGGAGATGGAGGGATGATCCTTTGGGCTGACTGAGGCTGATGGGAGTTTTAGTTCAAAACATCTGGAGAGTGCCTGGTTGACAGAGACATGTCTCAGCTCTTTTAATTCCACAACCTTCATAAATTATACAAATAGAGCAAATGCCATATCATCTGCTCTCCATTGTTTTTAGTAAGTTTGCATAATTTCTGCTTGTTTGACAATTCAGCCGGAGAGGCTAGAGGCTAAGCTTGGCACTGAAGCCCCCCTAGATCTTACTCAGCAGTCCCCCTTCTGGTATCTTTGCATCAATAGGGATTAGAGCCTTTTTTTTCTTTTTAACAAATCCTTAAAATTTTGAATATACCATTCTGGTGGGAGTTTGTCCTCTTAGGGCAACAGCAGAGGCATGAATTGCTGTACTCTTTTTGATGCCTGCTAAAAACGTTGTTGTTTAGGCAAGCCTATCAATACATTTTCGTAGATGCCGTTCCAAGCTTATCCTGTTTTTATGTAATATGGGAATTGCCCCCAGGCAGCATCAGGCTCTTATCAAGAAGCAGATCCTAGCACCCACTATGGACACATGTCAAAAAGAAGGCGATGCCCGGGATTTCATGTGGGTGCAGTCAAGTGTTGTGTGTGCCATGTGCAAAGGAAATAGTTACTTCTGTACCAAGGAAAGCAGGTTTCTATGAATTCTGTAACTCATGCAAAGCAATCTTCCAAATTCTGACTCTGCTATTTAGGGCTAAATTTACTTGGCGGGACTCTGGAGCCCTGCTGCCTAACAACTGCAAACCCTAGCTGCAGATGCTGAATTTCCTCTGGGCATTGTCCTTGTATGTTCCAGCTTATTTTTGAAGCCATATGGACTAGCACCTTTAAAAAAAGAAAACATACTGCACACTGCCAGAGATCTGTGCATTCTGTGATTCCACGACAGTCCAGAAAAAGCAGACGAAGTGGTCTTAGATACAGGGAGTTCAGCTTCATGAAAATCTCTTTTAAAAATTCTTATTATACTTAAAGTTATTAACCCGTGTGGCTGCAAAATTAATGGCAAGCTTGTAAGTGTATGGGCAGTGCCTGTTGACACATCAGAATCCAGGTGGTTTACTGGACAACAGTATCAATGGTCAAGAGTAAATGCTTCCTCTGTAGCTAAGTACTGTTCAGTAACAACTCCTCTTGTTCACCGTAGATGACTGGGAATTTTATGCAGGCAAGAGAGCAGGCTGGTGGAAGAATGACAGATCTTTCCATTCCTCATCAACTAGTCCACTTGGTTTTGTGCTGGCTACAGATGAAGGGAATTTTCCTCTCACCTCTGTCTCTCCTCCACCAGTCTGCTAGATAGAAGGCATTTAAAGAAGCAATTAGTAGTCTGCTAAGAGGTTGATATCATAAATTTTCATGCTGGCTGCAAAAGAAGAGGACTTTCCCCTCTTCTGCAGCCATCATGAGAGCACAACCTAGTAAAAAAGAACAAGAAGGAGTGAGCAAACTAGTTACTTTTTTGAGTTTTTTATAAGTCTGGCTCATTGACTTGTGAAATCTAGAGTGCTTTTGTTTTGTTTTGTTTTGTTTTTAAAAAGCGGAATAGATTGTGCAGAATAGGAGAGGAATATGTAGATATTCTCTATTTGCATCATGGTATGTGGACTGCAGAATGCCACTTCCTGTGGTACGGAATGTTTCGTTTATTTGTTAGTGCACATAGTCCCAGCTATGCCCTCCAGTTCATTTTTTGGGGGGCATGGCAGAAACATTAAAAGAATTGGAGAAGGGAGGAAGGAGGCTGATGCGATGGTGTCGCCTTGGCCGTGGACCGCTTTGCCTAGAGCTGACGTTGTGACTTTGCCTAGAGCTGCTGTTGATCTAATTTCTTTTCTCTTTTCTCTGTCTCTCTTCCTCTCCTTTCCCCCTGCTCCCCAAATCCCTCCCCGTTGGCTTGGCCCTTTTACTTCTCCACCACTGTTGCTGTCTTCTCCCCACCCACTGCAGTACAAATCGGTGTTCAGGTCTTTCTCCCAAGACTTTGTGCCTCGCAGCCAAGTTTCCATCCCTCCTTTTCTCTCATCTGCCTCGGCCGCCTCCTCCCTGCCTCTGTGCTTCCCACCTGCACACCAGTCTCCGAACTCTGACCTGGCGGCAGGGTCTGCCGCAGCCGGCCAGCCTCTCGGCCTTGCAGATGGCGGGGTTACCTCTTCCTCTCAGGAGAGCAGCTTTAGTGGGACTGCTTCTGTCTGCCTTCCTTCTGAAACCTCTTTCACTGATTCTCTCCAGACATCTTCGGTGAGAACTCTTTGGCCGTTCGAGGCAACCTCTCTGTTGTAGGCTGCTTAGGTTGCCTTGTGCACTGTGTTGATCATGATGGGGGGGGCGGGTTTGCGTGTTGGATGGCTGGAAAGAGAACAAGGTGGGCATGCCTGAAATCAGCCTTGCAAGCTTAATCTGCAAAAGCTGCCAGCCAGCTCGCCAGCACTTTGACCACACCCATCTAGTAGCAGCAATGGTTGGTGCTCATTGAGACTGGTGGGGTGGAAGGCAAGGAGCACAACCTGCAGGGGAGGCCACCGCCCCAAGTGACCCTGATTATTTTAATTTTGAGAGTCTGGTGGCTCTTGTTTCTCATGCAGGTTGTCTTCAGCTGCATGCCAAATTTGGAAACCAAGAGACTAATCGCTAAAACGGTTTACCTTGATGTGGGGGTAGGATGCATAGAATATTCTAAGGCACGAAAGGAGTCATTCCCAATCTGTATGTCACGAGAGGATCTGTGGGTCCAGAGCACCTACCCATAAAAGACCCACTCATCTCACTTCTGTATGAGTTGTTCTTCTGTTTGCCTCCTTCAAGTGAAGCAGTACATCCCAATCAGTGCCGCAGTTAGGTAATTTTAGAGTGGTCTTAGGGAGGCTCACCTCTTTAGATGGCAATATTGTGCATTAGGTCACTTGCTGCAGGCTAGAGTAATCTAACACCGGTGCTTTTTTGAGGGGGGGGGACGTCCTGCTCAGTCTGCTGATTGGAACCCTGGGCATCTTCCCCAAAGTCATAAGGACCAAGACCAGTAATGCATGCAGGAACACGGCGATGGCAGTGGGGGGACACTTCCCTGAATGCGGGGAGAGTCTTGCCTTTACACATTCTAAAAGTGAACCTTTTCACGTGACAGTGTGAAATCTTCCTCCGAATATAATTCAGAAGGAACGTTCATCTCTGCCATCCGAAGCTGGTATCTGCTTGTGTCAGCCCTCCACACAGATTAGTCACCTGGTTTTCAAGAGACCCGTTTCCCAACTGCGATGCTCCTCACACTTTGATTGCACACTCATTAATGCATCCTGAAATACATATATATTTTGGGGGGGCAGCTTTTAAGAGGTGGGAAATTGCTCCGTTGGAAAGACCCTAAAACTGAATGAATGCCGTAAATTCTCTCCGCCTGCCACCTTTAAGTTTTTTTGGGGGGGAGGGTCTCAGCCCTGTGAGCCCAGACTGCTCGCTTTGCTGAATGGACTGTGCTCAGCCCACAAAGCTCACCCACCCACCAAGCCAGTCACCCACTTTCTTCCATCCTGTCTCCTGTAGAGTGAAAACGCCAGTGAGGAGGCAGGGGAGGGTGAATACGTCAATCTGTATTCCTCCAGTCAGAGCAACGGGGAACTCCCTCACTCTGAAGGAGTAAGTAAAACTGCGGTTGGGGGAGACCTTTTTGCCAATATGTCTGGTGGGGCCTGCATGCTGGCTGGGCTGCTGTCGGAGAGGGGAGTGGCGCTTCTCGCAAAGCCTTTCTCCAGCCATGCGGTGCCCTGGGTTACTCCCAAGTAGGCCTGTCTGTTGGTGTGTGGGCTGCTCAGTGCTATTTGCTGGTGTTGCGCATGGCTCTTAGGGATTTGGGGAGCGTTTTTTCAAATAGGCCTTGTGTTCTCTCCCCCCCCCCCCGTGCCACTTACCATGTGCTTTTGCGGTGCCTTCCCTCCCCTCCCCTCCCCCCCCGCTGTAAAACACTATGATAATTGGCTTCTATTTATATTTGATGAAACATTGCATTCATACATGGATATGAAAGGAAGATGCTTTGTACCTGCTGTTCTGTGCTCAACAGATATATATGCCCAAGTTGGGTGTTGAATGAATCAGCTAAATGGGGCCACCTCTTTGGAAAACCAAATAATCAATCCAAAACTGTATTTTAACACAGTTCAACTAAGTGGCATCCTCTGCAATGGAGGCAAATGAAAAAGGTCTCAGGCCTTCAGAGCCATAGAGGAGGGACAGCTCACTCATTTTAAATCCAGGTGTTTTTCTGTTTTACTAGGAACTCCCAAGATCCAAACATAGGCAACAGACATTTACAGTTGAAAGATCCTGAGTCTAGGAATTGGTTTTGAATACCAGTACTGAACTGAAGCCACAGCCCTTTCTGCACGCACCCACACACCCAGACTAGCTTATGGTTATCTTCCCCTGTTCAACCTGTAAGCTTTCTGCATTTCAGCAATATAATATAAAGGTGGATGGGGGGACGACGATGGCATTTTGTCGTTGCCTTTGCTAAACAATCCTTTCTGATCTGCTTGAAATCAACCAGAGATATACCAGAAGATCCCAAACTACCCTTCCACCCCCATCCCGGTTTAAGCATTGTGATGACATTCTGGGGCATTGAAATAATGTGATCAGAAAAGAGTCCAGTCGCTTAGTTGTTATATCGTTATCTGGGTACTAAAAGTGAACTCTCAGTGGGGGGGGGGCGCTCACTTGCATCTGCATAAACAAGGTGTCACTATCTATGCCCAAGTGGGAGGCAGGGTGGGGAGGGGGACTCTGAAGATTTACAGAAGTATAGAAAATTTTGGTGGCGGGTGTTGGGGGGACTCTGTTCAGAAGTGCAGAAAGAGAGAAGACATAAGCATTCTCAGCGGGCAAATATTATTAAATAATAAAAGTGGGTGGTGGAATGGAGTACTCCAGCAAGGGCATGGTTGGCTGTTTGGAGCTCTTCCTCCGCCCCCTTCCCACTGTGATTGGCCAATGCCCTTCTCCATTTCGTGTCCGAACTGCCTCTTCCTTTCCGTGCACCAAAGTGATTCACACTTGTGGTTCGTGATACGGTCATAGAAGATGGCGGACACTAAGGAAGGCAGGTGTGGCCTGGCTGAGGTGGGGGGGAGGGCAGAGCCTCAGTCACCATAAGGACCACTCCTCTCCATGTTTGGGTAACCAATTGCAAAGGAGGAACCGCGGGGAGGGCTATTCTTGTAGACAGAAAGCATGGAAGATGAGATATCAGGAGCTGCACTTTTCCCACTGCTCATCTCTGTGTTTCTAGTTATGGGGGTCTAATCCAGCACTTGAAATAAAGGGTAACCCTTTGATGGCAGCAGAGACTTGTACTTTCTACTTCCTCCTGTGCTTTCCTGCTTAGAGGTGGCCTGCAGCTGTAGTCCATGTCCACTAATTGAGAGGGGCCCTCTGGTCAGTGGCAGAGCCTCATGAGTGCAAGTGAGGAGAGAGGATGAGAGAATGCCTGGGGGCTCAGCCATGTCCTAATGGACTTTTCAGTACCGAGATAATAGCCAAGGATCTCATCAAGCCAAGTAGGAAGTAATCTTCTCATTCCTGCTACTCAGTTCTGGCCCATCGCCCTGAGATGGAAGCTTATTAAGCCTGGAACTTGGCACTCCCAAGTGGTGGGGGGAGGGCGGGAGTGATGAGGGGTTTTCAAACTTCCTCCAAATGAGGGATTTGTTTATGCATGACTCTGATTTCTGCTGGGCTGGGAAACAACAGCTCTTCACTCCGCTCATTGCTGTCAGATAACACCCACCCACTCCATGATGCAGTTTTAAAAGGTACATCGATGTTGCTCACACGTGGCTGTTATGGACTTTGTTGAATATTTGCCCAAAGCCAATGGGTTGGCACCCAGTTGGCAATGATTTTAAAACTTGCCAGTGGTGATTGGCGTTCGATTTCATGTCACAATGACTCAAAAGAAACAATAACAGCGTGTGAGTCAAGAACAGAGAACCTCTGGCCATCCAAATCTTGCTGAAATATGAATGGCAGTTCCCATCTTCCCTGAATATTGGCAATGCTGACGGAGGGTCATGAGAATCTCTGCAGGGATACAGACTCCCAACCCCTGTTAGGTGACCGGGGAGCATTCTGATTTCCCCAGGTTGGATTCAGTTATGTTATACTTGAGGGTAGACCCATTGACATCAATGGGCTAAACTTCATCCTAGCTAATGATTTTAGTGGGCCTGCTCTGAGTAAGACTCAAGCTACATCCACATCATACATTTAAAGCAGTATCATACCACTTAACCAGTCATGGCTCCTCCCCAGCCCAAGAATTGTGGAAAGTGTCATTTGCCTAGGATAAAGTGTCATTTATTTAGTTGTTAGGAGACCACTATTTCCCTCACACAGCTTCAATTCTCAGAGTTCCCTGGAAAGAGGGATTGGTAACTCTGTAAGGGCAATATGGTTGCCTAACAACTCTCAACACACTTTACAAACTACACTTCCCAGGATTCTTTGAGGGAAGCTGTGACTCTTTAAAGTGGTTTGGTAATACTTTAAATGTATAGTGCAGATGGGGCCTTCGTTGGATACTACCCCCGTTCTAACTGAGTTGTGCGTATTCTGTTGGTGTATTTAATTTGTACAGGTGGGTTAATTAGACACTGCGCATTGAGTTGGCACCCCTGGTGAGAGGTCCTGTGTTAATAACGCAAAGCTTGTTTCTTTTTGGCAGGAATCCCCAGCAATAAAAGACTGTCATGCCAAGGACTCTGCTTCTCTGAGCAGCACCCAAGGGAAGGAGAACCAAGATGAGAGTGAAAGGTGGGACTCCTGTTGCCTCTGTTTATATGTTTAGGGTAATCAGTTTGCTGGATATATGCATATTCTCCCTCAGGAAAAAGTCCAGAAGAAATTTACAATGCAGTTTTGCAAAAGAATAAGTATTATTACCAGCTGGCTATGTTTTCTCAAAATGCAACTCATGCCTTCATATATTTGAAATCTGCCATCCACAACTGGAGATGGAATCTTGGTTGGATTATTATTATTATTATTATTATTATTATTATTATTATTAATTATTATTATTATTATTATTATTATTATTATTATTATTATTATTATTTCCATTTGACTTGGTTGAACACCTGACAGGGCTGCCTTCAGGTGTCTTCTAAAAGTCACAAGGTGGGTGCCACTACCAAGAAGGCCCTCTGGCTGGTCCCCTGTAACCTCACTTCTCACAAAGAGGGAACTGCCAGAAGGGATGTAGGGGTGTCAAAAAACTTATATCCTGGGGCTGGCAGGCTCAGTGGAGCAGCTTGGCCAAACTTCAAAACCAAGGGCTGGGAAATGGAAGGCGAGGGGGGGCTAGGTTTAAGTCCCATATTCTTGAGTATAGAAGCTCAACATTTCCACCATGGCTCCTTAGAGTGTGTATCAGTCAGCTTGTCATCATAAGGCAGGCTTCCCCCTCAGAACACCATGAAGACTAGAACCTTCTCCCCCCCCACACACACACTTTTCTCGTGTGTGTTCATCTCCATCACTTGTTAGCTTTGCCTTATCTCCACCCATAACCAATATGTTGATTGTGACCTCCTTTGGTCAGAGACCTACCTCTTGCTTATGTTAACATTTCTTTGAAACACTGTGGGCTAGAAACTTGGCAATAACTATCACTTGTTCCGCACCCAGGCAACAGAAGTCAGCAGAATCTTCAGAGTCTTCCCAACCGGAGGAGGACGTAGATGAACTGTCCTTGACTGACCACAATGAAATCATGGCCAGGTTGACATTGAAACAAGAGGTTAGTCCAGCAGCAGCATGGCTTTTATGCTATCATATTCAGGCCCGAATCAAATTGGATTGAATGCTAAACTAAATATCGGAGCTGAACCCTTGAGCTAATATTTTCGTGTTAGCAAGCAGCACAGCTGAGTGTCCTTTCATTTCACATAGAACCTTACTGCTGGATGGGACTTGTAAAACAGTAAAACAAGTTACTAGACCTTAGGGCTGCTGCAAGTTTTGAAACTTTGAAGAAACTTGTATTGACCTGGAAAAATTTTATTCATGGCCTGGGTAGTGAAGAGTTAACATCATCATAGGCCCGACCCCAAAAGCATGCTTCTGCCGTCACTACTGCTGTAAACTTTCTTTTATTGTAAGTGGTCCTTGGCAGCCAATTGTCAAGCAGAAAAGTGTTCTGCATTGGGTGCTATGAACACACACTTTGAAACTTATCTCCCCCCTGCCATTGAACTAGAAACTTTGCTTTCTTTTAAAATGAAAGCTGAAGTTCTTGGGGCGCCACAAACTGCATGCTATCACACAAGCAATGCTTGACAAGCAGCCTTGATTCCCAGTTATTCCCCTAAACGGCTGCTTTGGGGAAAGAAAGAAAGAAAGAAAGAAAGAAAGAAAGAAAGAAAGAAAGAAAGAAAGAAAGAAAGAAAGAAAGAAAGAAAGAAAGAAAGAAAGAAAGAAAGAAAGAAAGAAAGAGAGAGAGAGAGAGAGAGAGAGAGAGAGAGAGAGAGAGAGAGAGAGAGAGAGAGAAGGAAGGAAGGAAGGAAGGAAGGAAGGAAGGAAGGAAGGAAGGAAGGAAGGAAGGAAGGAAGGAAGGAGGGAGGGAGGGAGGGAGGGAGGGAGGGAGGGAGGGAGGGAGGAAGGAAGGAAGGAAGGAAGGAAGGAAGGAAGGAAGGAGAGGGAGGGAGGGAGGGAGGGAGGGAGGGAGGGAGGGAGGAAGGAAGGAAGGAAGGAAGGAAGGAAGGAAGGAAGGAAGGAAGGAAGGAAGGAAGGAAGGAAGGAAGGAAGCCCCCAGTGGATCCTGTGCCAGGCAGCCTGGCTCACTTGCTTTCCTGGGGCTCCAGGGAATGAGGCTGGGCCTTTGAAGCTCCCAGACTGTCAAGAGGTCCTGTCTGGAAGAGAGCAGCAATTGATCATTTGTGGGCATATGCTGCATGTGTTTTTTGAGCAGGAGGCAGGAGAAGTGCTCTGGCCAGCCACGATCCGCCAGCAGGCAGGGAGAAGCCATTACTCATATCTTAAGTGGAATTCCAGGAGCCTTGCCAGAGAAATAGCTCAAGGATTGTGTCATGAACATAATTTCTCTGATAGATGCTGGTAGCCATCCGCCAGCCCTCCTGGTGTTCTTTTCTATGAAGAGCCAGGCGCCATTTTGACGTCTTTTGCACATGTAACGCTTTAAAATCAGGTCTGTGTGGTATCTTCCCCTGCCGCTCAAAAAATCATTCCTCTAATTCAGGTGTGGGGAAGCTATGATCCTCCAGCTGTTGCTGAACTACAGTTCCCAACAGCCCCAGCAAGCGTGATCAATGGCCAGGGATGATGCAGATTGTAGTTTGGGGGCATCTGTGGGGTCACAGGTCCTCCCTACACGTTCTCTAATGCAAGGATGGGCAACCTATGAGTAACTTCAGAATGTCTGAATGTAATCGCTGCATCCCTGTGGGGTCTGCATGGACTTTCCAAGTAACATCTTTATAGTTAATCCATTTCACTCGGCCTTTTGATGTACACCTTGAAGATCTGATCAAATTGTTCCTTGTGGTGGTGGGATCTGGCTCACGATACACCAAAGCCCACTCACACTGGCCCCCACATAACCTCCAGTGACAAACACATAGATTTTCCTTCTCCTCACAAGCCTCAAGAGTTCACAGGTGTCTGCCCACTCCCTTTAAGTCTGACAAAACAAAGTCAAGTTTGGGCTGGAGGTCACCTCCAGGGCGCTAGCAAGCCCAGATATCTCTCCACCCCCCAGCTCAAGACTCGGCATGCAGCATAAGGAATTTCTGTGTGGCTTACTAGTCTGTTCAGGCACCAGGGTCTCCCAGAAGGCAAAGGCAGGGGCTCAACTCACTTCACAAGCAGAAGGCCCCAGGTTCAATTCCTGGTGTTTTCAGGCAGGGCTAGGGTTGCCATGTGTCCTCTTTTTCAGGGCTGAAATTTGAGGCAAATTGCATTTATTTGCGTTGAATGGCCGTCATAGCGTCCTCTTTTTTGCTCTTCGAAGTATGGCAGCCCTAGCTGAGAGAAACCCACTACCTGAACCCCAGAGATCTGATTGAAGTTGGTCCTGAGCTCTTGGGTGATGGACTGAGTCAGTATAAGGCAGCTTCTTGTCACAGATGACAATGTTGAAAATGGACCAATGGTCTAACCTGGTATGAAGGAGGTTTCCTTAGTTCCTGCGGACCCACCTGAAGCACAATCTCCATTTGTTTTGCTTCTCATACAGGGCGACGACGGACCAGATGTTCGTGGCGGTTCAGGTGACATCCTCTTGGTCCACGCAACAGAGACCGACAGGAAAGGTATTGCAGAAGTGAGAGTGGCTTGCAGAAAACTCCCCACATCACTGTCACGTTTTGCAGATCAGGGCAGGCAGGATCCTTGAATCTGGGGCAACACGCAGAGGAGGATTCTGCTTAGCTACAATCAGACAAGAGATAACATTCGCTGCAACAGTTATAGTTGTGTGCATCTGCGGAAGGGAGCGTGTTAGCTCCTGTCTGCAAGTGGGGCCATTGTAGATTTCATTGGGGTGTGCAGGCTTGTTGTTTGCACATCGTCAGTCATTTCCATTTACAGTACAGTTCTGATTGTTGTTTTTGCTTAGTAAGAGCTTCGAAGTTGACTCTGCACTGCTCACATATTAAATTTGACTGCGTTCTATCCAGCTAGGTTCCACTCAAGAATTGGCTCATTGAAGTTAATGTACCTAAGCATCTTATCAATTTCTGTGGGTCTACTCTGAGTAAGACACAACCCACTGAATGGTGACTAGATTCCCATGCAACTGAACACGCTGAAGTTGCCCTTCTTTACTGTGATATTGTTTGCTACAACATCTCTTGTCTTGATTGATTTTGAGAGTTGTATTGGAGAATCATGATTCATGAAGAGTGAGTAAGAAATTTAATAGATACAGTTATTAGCAACAACAACACACTGTGGTTTGGATGTTAGGGTTGTGTCTTAGAGTCATGTGTTCCAATTCTCTCTCTGGCTTCCTGACCCCCTAACCATGATCAGGGTAAACAGAGGCCATGTGTTTCTATTTTATTCTTCCCCTTAGGCATGTTTGCTAGGATGGATGAGCGTTGTAGTCCAAAACATTGAGAGGGCACCATGTTGGGTGAAAGCTGTTCTGTTGATTGACAGGTGTCTTATCTTTTCTTCTCTTCTTTCTTTTGTCCTCAACAGATTTGGTGCTGTACTGTGAGGCCTTTTTGACCACTTACCGCACGTTCATCACACCTGAAGAGCTCATCAAAAAACTGCAATACAGATATCCTTTCAAACACTCAGCAAATCTCCCCACCCCTCTCTCCCCTGCCCAAATTGTGCAGTGTGTCTACCTTCCAAGAGGCAGAACCCCTGGTCAGCTTAGAACAATGTCAATGCGGCCCTTCCGTAGTGCATTGGCAGAGTATCTGCTTTACGTGCAGAAGGTCTCAATCGGCAATGTCTCTGGGTAAAAGACTCCTGCTTGAAATCCTAAAGAACTCTATTGTCTAGTTATATGGACCATTGGTCCGACTCAGCATAAGGCAGTTCCTTAGGTTCCTATTCAAAATCAACTTTTTTCAGGAACATGAGGACCAGATCCTTGCTTTCATTTTAGGGGAAAGGCCATAGCTCAGGGCACCCGCTTTGCATGCCGAAGATCCCAAGTCCATTCTTCATCCTCTCCAGGTAAGGCTGAGAATGTCCTTTTGCCTGAAACCCTGGAGAGCCACTGTCAGTCAGTCTGGGCAGTACTAAGCTAGGTAGAAGGCAGCTTTCTATATTCCTTTGGGTTGTCAGTTGCACCCAAAGATTCAAAAGAAGGTGGTGTGAAGAAGCTTGAGGTTTCTCTCTTCTTCCACCCCCCAGGAACCAGGTTGCATATCAGAAGAGGAATTTGTGAAGACTGGAGTCTTTGGACAAAAAAAAGGGAATATTTAGATTTCCATTTGAGCTGGAAGGGCATTTCACTGTGGCCACTCTCTGGATGCTGTTGTGTTTTTTCTCCTTAGGCATCCATCACATTCACAAGCTGAGACACAGCTATATTTTGAAATTTGCACTTTTCTGAATTTTATGATGCAGTTCTCCAACCCAAAAGCAGGCACAGAAAATGGGGGGGTGGATTGGGGGTGGGAAACCTCCACCCTTTGGGCCAATCTTGGCACACCAAGGGGGTCCAGTTTCACCTGCAAGGCCATTTCCCCACAAATAAAGCCCACCCGCTGTCTTCACTGGTGATGTCAGCTGATGGGCAGGAACTTCTCCTTTAAGTGAGCTTCAGGAGAGCAAGCAGAGAAACGGCTAAAGAAGCCTGTGAAGTGCAGGCTTCTTACCCATTCTCTCCCCACCACCTGCTTCAAGGAGAAGTGCTTAGTGGGACCATAGCAGGGAACCTGCATACAGAACTACATATATATCAGGAGAAATGTGCATGGAAGTCGCTTGCTGTTTTCACACAGACTTTTTTTTTGGGGGGGGGGACATGTGTAAGTAGATGCAGGAATGGGTTGATCTGAACCTTAAAAACGAAAATCAGAGAGTAACCAGAATTGACAGATTTATTCATCAGGATCTTTCATAAGGGCTACCATTTCTCTTTAAGGTTTCAGCGTAGATGGCAGTTCTTGCCAATCCATCTCCTTCCCACAACCATCTTCTTCAGTTCTGGAGGCCAAATGAAGCCCTTCAGGCCTCTCTTGTCTGACCTTTGGAACTATCTCCAGGTCACAACTCTTCTCTTCAGGACACACACACCACACACCTCTCACTGGCCTTGCAACAAAATCTGAGTTCTTTTGCCAAGCTGGAATGCATCCTTGAACTCTTTTAGTGCCTCTTGCTTGCCTGGTTGGAGGGTAGAGTGTTGTGTGTGTGTGCGTGCGCGCGCGCGCATGTATGTGTAGGAACTTGCCTAATGTACAAAGATAAATTTTACATCCATTCCTCTGCCCATTCTTGCCACTGGCCCTCCTGTGTGGCCCCCACAAGGTATCCCATTAGGGAATATGGCCCTTGGGCTGCAAATGGCTCCCTGCCCTCAATCTTTCTTCAATGGTAGGGGTGTTTGTGGCTCTCATTTGCCTCTCCCCACCTTCCCTTCCACTCCTGCACACAAAGGGAGTGGTGCCTTCCCTTAGTGTTGCAGAATGCCATCCTTTTTCTGCCTTTGTCCTAGGGCGATATATTTTTCTAAACCACCCACATTCTCCACTTGAGCGCACAGGCCTTGTGGCTTTGCCGGTCGTGTGCCAGCGTGTTCCAGAGGCATGGTGCCACACCTGGCTCATCACTGCCACCTGCTGCCAAGAAATGGCCCCTGCTGCTGATTAATGTGACGTAGCAGCCTCTGCACTGCCCTCCTCCCAGCTGTCGGTGGAAATCCTTTGCTCGTGGCCAGAAGCTATAAATCTATGCTCCCATCTGCAAGGGCAGGAATGAGAGCAGCATTCTTCTCTCAGGCAGAAGGCAGGAACGAAGCTGTGTGTGTGTGTGTAAAGCCCCTGTTCACTTTTATTTCTGCATCTCCTTTCTTTCTGTGACACCTCTCAGGGATGTGGGTTATTAGATCTGTACTGTTATATCTGCTTTGCCTTATGGGTTTCAAGCTGGATGAGAAGCAGAAGCTTTGGAATAGTAATAATAATAACAATAATATTTATACCCCATCCATTTAACTGAGTTTCCCCAGCCACTCTGGGCAGCTGGAAGCGGCACTGTGCTTTGGGAATAGGGATGGCCAACAGACTGCTGAGCTTTTCCTTTGTAATTATGATGACTAGCAACTGGTTATTATTTTTGCAGTGTGCTTGGGTGCACGTGAATCCCGGCATGTCAGCCAGGAGCTCTGGGTACGAGTCTTAGTAGAATGGGGTCTTTGAGCTCTTTGGGAGAAACTGGATCTGACCTTACCTGGGAGCATTTACAGCCAAGCCGGGCCAGGGAGAACCAATCAGGCTTCCTAGGTGGGCAGAGTTATCCTGGAACCAGGAAGATAACATGCAACTGTTTCTTCTTAGCCTGCTGCAGCCCAGGAATTGGGATCCCCTGGCCCTCCAGATGTTGCTAGACTCCAGCTCCCATTATCCCCTGCCAGCATGTCCAGGGGTGATGGGAGTTGTAGTCTTGTGTCATCTGGACTGGCAACAGGTTGGTGATACTTGACTTTAATACTTCTCCCTGAGGCTGCCCACCCAGGTTCAGAACTGGAGGGTTCACTGTAAATGAGAGGTACCTTAAGGTCTTCTGCATTGGTTTGGTCCTTGCAACTCAGCTATGTCATGTTAGTCCTTTAACTTGCCCCTCAACATATGAGAAATTCTGCCACTGTCCGGACACCTTCAAGAAGCGAGTAAGCAAGAACACCTTCTTCGTCCTGGTCCGAGTTGTGGATGAGCTGTGGTGAGTGAGTTTTTTCTCACTTTCTAATCACAGTTGCATGGATCTGAAATGCCAATCATTACAAAACATGGAGGAGACTTATCCTTACTCCCTTTGCAAGGTTACCCAGGGCAATGGACAGAAGTCCCTACAGTTTATGCTGATGAGAATCTACTACAACCCAATCACCACTACTGCTGGTCTTTATGTATTTTTCAAAGCATTAAACATGCATTAAAACAATTGAGAAGTTTTAGACCTGCACCATTTAGCTGCTTCACAGCACAGATTTTGGGGCAGACGATAAGACCATACTTCTTAACAGATGCAGAAAACAGAACTTTTTCTGCCGCGATCATAAGGACTAGCAGCTGGTTTTCGTGCCTTTTTAAAAATAAGCGAAAACTCACATCATCAGAATGAAGAGTTTTCATTAAATATGACCATAGCAGGAGCCGGCCTAGAGATTGTCACCAGCTCTGCTGCTGGGTCTGATGTTGGGGGTGAGGGGAAGTATTTTTGCTCCTTATTGAAAGCAAGTCAGCCTCTGATATATATATATATTTTCCAAAATATATATTGGCTGTAAATTCAGGACCTTGTGCTTGTATTTTTCCTCCTCTCTTTCCCTCACGTGCCATGTCTTTTTAGACAGCTTTTTGGGGTAAAAAGCACTGGTTATAAATGGTGTGGGTGAGTGCAGCACATGTACATATATACTGGCTGAAGGGGACTTTCCCTAGGTTTCTCACACATTTTCTTTCTCAGTTTGGTGGAGCTGACGGAGGAGATCCTCAAGCTGCTCATGGACCTTGTGTTCCGCTTGGTCTGCAATGGGGAGCTCAGCCTTGCCAGAGTCCTGCGCAAAAACATCCTGGACAAAGTGGATCAGAAGAAAATGCTGCGATACACCAACTCGATCAAACCTCTTGCAGCTCGATGGGTGGCAGCCAGGTGAGATGGTGCTGTTTTTGGTCTTCCCTCAAAAGTAGGGGGAAACCCAATCCCAAGCCAGGGATCCCAAAGTCTTTGTGAAGTATATTTGCTCAAATATCTTTTGCAAAACGTCTGGCACTTGAAAGGTTCAAATTGCTTTAATCATATATAATTTCTTGCAAGTATTCAGTGCCAGAGTAGAATGCAATACTTGCAGTTCGTTGGAGTGAATTGTACCACACTTGAAGTGCTTCTTGGTGCCCACATTATTGTGAATGATTTCTTTTCCTCACTACTCTGGAGTACTTTTAGGTCAACAGGAAAGCAGTCCCATTGAGTGGGAACCTGCTAAAAAAGTTCAGGAAGCTGGGGGCAGCACCTATATATTTATCCTATCTTACTAGTTTCTGAGATGTCACCATACGTGTGCAAACCTCCCTCTGCAACTAAAATGAATTGAAACTTGGGGAGGCTTAAAAAGGAAGAGCAAACTAAGACACTCCAGAGTTTGTGCATCACCTTTTTCATTCTTTCCTTGTCCAGACCAGGGACCCTCCACGATTTCCACAGCCATGAGATAGCAGAACAACTGACCCTCCTGGATGCAGAGCTCTTTTATAAAATTGAGGTATTCCAAACAACATGTCAGAGCTAGCCTGTATTCTTGTAGAAGAAGCACCTAAACCATACTTAAAGGGAGAACAGCCACTGTCCCACAAGAAATACATTTTGTGAAAAGGTGAAAGGCTCATGTTACCCAAAGCACCACTCATAGGTGGCTGCCTGCTAACTCCACTGTTTTCTGGTTCCTGGGGTCACATTCACACCTAAAACATTTAAAACACATGGCTTCTCCCGAAGAATCCTGGGCACTGTTGTTTGTTAAGGGTGCTGGGAATTATAGCTCTGAAAGGGCTAAGCTACTGTTTCCAAGAATGCTTTGGGGAATCACAAGACTGTTAACATGGGAAAGATGTGCTTTAAATATATGGTGAGGATGTGATGTGTGCTGGCCTCCCTCCCAAACAACTTTTCCAGGTTGGGATGCAACTTTTTAATACACACACACACACACACACACACACACACACACACACACAGAGTTTTCTTTTTTAAATATATTTTCTTATTATTACCCATACCAAACTATTGCAAAAGTAATATCGATTAAAGTATTAATATAAATTAGCCTTCCTCTCGCCTTGAGCTGTATTTCAGATTCAGATTCCATTTCTTTAAAGCACACGTCCTATTCTACATATAGAATTAAGAATCTTCCACTTAACATAACATGCAATCTACTGTAAAATACAGTACTAATGTTCCCTTTACAGCATTCATTGTTGTTGTTTCTATAACCTATCATCAAAACCATTGACTCCATGAATTGGATTTGCATTTCATTTGTCTTCATCTATCCATTCTTCAGCTGATCCTGTTTTTACCTTTAAAAGACCAAACCATTTTATTTATAGTTGGAACTGTCCTACTAGCCTCCTGAATATTTATAAAACAAGTAAGCAGTTGCATGCATAGACATTTTGACAGTGCAGCTAGGGCAGCTCTCAGTGTCAAGGAGAAGCCCTCCCTTCCCTGGACGTATCTGTGTTTTCAGTGGCAAAAGGGACAATCAACTTTTGTCCCTTTGGTCACCTTTTTTTTTCCTTTGCAGATCCCTGAAGTTCTGCTTTGGGCAAAAGAGCAGAATGAAGAGAAAAGCCCCAACTTGACGCAATTTACCGAGCACTTTAATAACATGTCCTACTGGTAAGAAAGACAAAAGAGCAACAAATCTCACTTCCTGTCTAGTTTCGGAGTTGCATATTTTGTTGGGAGGGGAAGCTGCATTGATGACAAGAGGGTGTGTGTATTTTGAGGGATCACAGGAAGGGCTGCGGTTCTGAGCAATGCACAAAGGAAGTCCCTGGTTTGTGGCTCACATTTTTTGACAAGAGGCAGGCTTTGGAGGTCTAAGAGGTTCGTTTTTATTCAGAGTAGCGCCATGAAGAGTTGTTTATCTGTTTACTACAGTTCACCTTTCTGAATGCAAGGTCGCCTACACAATTCTTCCTCTCCTTTCCTATATTTTATCTTCACAAAAGTCCTGTGAGGTAGGCTAGTGACTGGCCAGCATTCCAGCATTCTAACCACTACACCAGGCCATGCTAGATGTGATCTCCAGGCAAAACATCCTCCTACCCATGAAATCAAATCCGGCTTGTCCATACCCTCCCACCATAGCACTTTGCATCTTCCCACACCTGCGTTAATTTGAGGGAAAGAACATTGCTCTGGTGGTGGAGCCTGCACTTTGCACATAGGTGATCTTATGTTAGATCCCCAGCATCTTCAGGTCAGGAAAGAGTTCTGTCTGAAATCCTGTCCTGGAGGGTGACTGCCAATTAGTGTAGACTAGCCATCACCAATTAGGTTCTCTATAGATGCCTTGGACTACATCTCCCATCAGCCCCTGCAGCCTGGGGCTGATGGAAGTTGTTGTTCAAAACAGCTGGAGGGCCCCGGACTGATGTTCACAGCTCAGCAACAGAGTGTCTGCTTTACATGCAAAAGAATCCAGCTTCAGTTGACAGCATCTACAGGTATGAGAAAGTCCCTCTTCTGAAACCCAAGAGAGCGGCTGCCAGCCAGTGTAAACAATACTTCTTTTCTTTTTGAATAAATTTTATTAAAATTTGGAAAAAAAGGAATACAAAAATTAATATCAAATATATTTTTATCAAAGCCAATCTAAATAAAAACACAGGCCATGAAAGAAGAAAAAGAAAGAGACAGGAAGGTAGAGAAAGCTTACAGGAAAAAGGAAAAAACAAAGAAGGGAACAGGAAAAAGAATTTCTGATTCTTCATTTGATTCTTCATATAATATTGAGCCCTTCCCTTAAAATTGCGTTTTCCCCTCTCACCAACCAACCCACCTTTTGAGTTAGCACAATCTACTAGTCCTCAGGAAAGGTTGCTGGGGACGACATAGCCTTCCTCATCCTGCCAGGTTTTGGGGTGGTGGTGGGAAATAGGACAAGGCTGACATTGGGATCCCTGCTAGGAAAAATATAACGCACTGACTCACAAACATCAGGAAATGTGTTCCACTGTCTGCTGTTCTGAAAGTGAGTGCTGCAGATTAGTTCCTGTGTGTAGGAGGTGCACATGCTTCTTGGTCATTGAGAAAGAGAGAGGAAAGCTTTTTGCGCAAGAGAGCAATCATTTTAAACAATAAACAAAACACCAAAAACAAACAGTAAACAAAACAACCAAATTTAACAATTTCCACATAGAATCATAAGAGCCAAAAAATTAACAGCAACGCCAGCAACAATCCCATCCACAACAAACCCCCTAAATGGCACCCCAGCCCAAGATTCTGTTCCACAGCCTCAGCTTTTGTAGCTGGAGACCGTCAGGACGCTGCCCTTCCCGGCCAGGTGGAAAAAGGCCTGCAAGGCAGGGGGCAGGTCTTCCAGGACTACCAGCCAAGATGAATCAGGAAGCCAACATTACTGGTGCTTCAGCCAGCGCTTAGCAGCTCAGCAGGGATTCCTGGATCAGAAACCTGCTTGAACTGTTTAATCCTGATGGCTGCGTTGTTGCATCTCTCCCAATCTGCAAACTCACAGGGTCCGCTCAATAATTATGCAGCAGGAGAAAGCCCAGGACCGAGAGAGGTTGCTCCTGAAGTTTATAAAGATCATGAAGGTAAGTCCTGCAAAGGGTTGCTATTACCACCACAAACATCATTGTGAGTGCCCAGGGACTTGGAGGTCTGAACCTCAGTGATGTCACAGCCTAAGGCTGAAGCCCGATCTAGGGATACACCTGTGTGGGTCAGACTGGAGATGCTTAGTGAATTTTGGCAGGTCCAAATTCCAAAGCAGACTCACCTGATCCACAGTTCCAGGACCAAGGTGTTACCAAATTCCAGGAAGTTCTACATCTGCCCACAGCCCAACCCTTTGCCCTGACAAGTGGCCTTTCATTTCATTTTGTTTCATGTGTTTATATGCCACCTTTCCTCCAAGGAGCATGCGTGGTTTGCCCCCTCCCCATTTTATCCCCACAACAACATTGTGAGGAGAACCTTGTAGTTGGCTAAGCAGCAGAGTGACTGCCCCAAGGCCACCCAGTGAGCTTCCTGCCCAAGTGGGGATTTGAATCCTGGTCTCTCCAAGGCCCAAGCCCAGCATTCTAACTACTATGCCACACTGCCACCTTCTCCCCCCACCCCAGAACACCTTGGAACACCTCCAACCCTTCGTCCTCTTTTTTCCGTTTTGCTCCAGCACTTACGAAAGCTCAACAACTTCAACTCCTACTTGGCTATACTCTCTGCCCTGGATTCAGCACCCATTCGGAGGCTCGAGTGGCAGAAACAAACCTCAGAGGTCGGTTTTTCAATATATATCTTTTCAAAAATGTTTTCGTCCTATGTTTCCAAAAGTCCAGCACTAGAAAGAACAAAGAGCAAGCATGGCTGCCTTTGTTTTCCTCATGACTAGTTAGTTAGCATAAAACTACAATCTTTTCTGTCCAAGTTAATGCACTTCCTAAAATAAGCAACTTTGCTATTTTTACTCTACTAATATTTCTCTGTGTGGGATTGCAAAAGGTAAAGTCAGCTGTCTAGCCAAATTCAGAAGCCACACTCTGCATACCACAGAGGAGCTCACTCCCGCTTTGCTCTTCCCTGGTACTTCAGTCTTTGCTCCTTGAAGCAGATGAAGATGTTTTGTATGAACAAAACCTTCCAGATGTTGTTAGACTCCACCACCACCCCATCAGGCCTAGCCAGCCAGGGATGACAGAAGCTGTAGCCCAACCACATCTGGAGGGTACTGCATTGGCTAACATGTACACCTTGCCTTAAAGGCAGTGCTTTTCAAAGGAACCACTCAATGCCTTCTGCTGCCAGTTGTCAACTCGTTTTGGGTTTGTTTGTTTTTTTGGTAAATAGCTTCTTATAGTATTTTCAACAGTGATGGTACATAAAAAATGACAACAGGAGCATAGCAAAAGAGAAGAGCAAAACGGAAAAAGAAAGAAGGGAGAAAGAAGGAGTGAGGTGGGGGAAGAAGGGAGGAAACCATAATTAAAAAAAAAAAACAAATTAAGCAACTTCCCTGTTCCTGCCATCTACATTATAAAACAACAAACCAAACATTAAACATTTGGATCACCACAATTTCAGCATACATGAAAGAGAAGAACACAGCATATTACAGTCAGGTGTAATTCCAAATATCCCAAGCTTGAGCAGACAGTTGTGAAGAGAAAGTTTCACTCGCTGTGTAAGAAATGAAAGAGTGCACACCATTTGAAAAGAGTCTGGTGCTGATAATCCTCCTTGTCAATATTTTGGAATGTGCGTGATTTCTCCTGTATAATCTCAATATTCCATAAAAGGTGGTATCCCTTATCTAGCACAAGCTCTTGAGTTTCTTTCCAGTGGATTGCAGTAACAAGACGGGCTGCCACCAGTCATCAGCTGTTGATGGGAAACACTGTGTAGTAAAGTGTGTGCCCTTACGTTTTTCACCACAACCATGAGAGCTAGTAGCCACTTGCTTTTTCGTTTTTATTGCTGTTTGCCAGGAATGAGGTTCTTGAGGTGCTAGATTCTTCTGTGTCCCATAGCAGAATACAGAGAGGTGCATCTTTTGCCTCCAACCCACCTGGATTTGTGGAGCATCCAAATGTGTTCCGTCTCTCAGAGAATTCATGCTATGTCTTCATGTTTTGTGTCTCCTGCCAGGGTCTGGCTGAGTATTGCACTCTGATTGACAGTTCTTCCTCCTTCCGGGCATACCGAGCTGCCCTCTCAGAGGTGGAGCCGCCTTGCATACCTTACTTGTGAGTAGCTCACACAGACAAACATTCTCTGGGGTTTCCCTGCTGGCTGCAAGGGGAGTCTTGCAATCCATCTGGTCCACGTCACCTGCTGCTCAGTTTGGGGAAGTCCAGAGGAAGGTCATCACCAACAGATGGCTGGCCAAATCTCTCGCAGCAAATGAGAGACCATTATCCCTCCAGGTCAGGAGCAGAGATCCCATCAGACTGAGTAAGCATGGCCAGGGATCATGGGTGTTGTAGTTCAGCAACATCCAGAGGGCCAAAGGCTCCCCACGCCTGCTTTAGGTCAACAGTTCCCTTTTAAACCTGCTCTTCCCATCAAGACATTTCTCCTGGTGTTCACGAGGAATCTACCCTCCTGTAACTGAAGTCCTGCCCTCTGGGATGGACCCAGAGATATTAATAGACCTATGTGAACACACTTGTCATTTCAAACCATAACAGAAGGCCTTCATCTTCCACTCTCTCCAGAGGTCTCATACTGCAAGACTTGACCTTTGTCCACTTGGGGAATCCGGACTACATTGATGGCAAAGTCAACTTCTCCAAGCGCTGGCAGCAGTTCAACATCCTGGACAGCATGAGGTGCTTCCAGCAAGTGTAAGTGGTACCCACTGCTTTCTTGCATTGTGCACACCTATGAACACTTGAGGACTAGGAGCATGCGATGTGTGACTATAGCAAAGAGCATGAAACTTGTCTAGACTTGCATTTTATGAAAGGGTGGGGGGTGGAGAGTTACACTTCACTTCACTGTCCACTCGATTAAAGCCAGAAACTATTAGCCACAACTTTGCTGCTGGTCACCAACAGCCATTTTCAGGCCAAAGCCATGGAGACAGGGAGAGAGGTTGGACAAATCAGACAGAAGGAGAGTTTTTCTTTTGTCTCTTTGCTGGTTGACTGCAGCCATTTAAGGAAGAAGCCGTGGTGGGAGGGGGGAGAGAGAGATCATGGATTAGAAATGTTCCCATAAGAATCAATGGAAATCATGGACTTGTTATGCAAGCACTTGTCTAACAATTTTCAGGAAATGCATTGTGGCTGGTAAGCAGGACCTGCATGTATATTGGAAGACAGGAAATACCTCTTGATGTATGGGGGCACCACGTTCCCCATGCACCGGGCTGCTTGTCGTGTTGTGGACATTTACGGGATTATGTCTATAGTAGCTTTGTAACGGATACCACTGGGCAGGCAGAGAACCAACCAGCTTTTTATTTTAGCCTAACCATTTGGAGACAATTACTGCACCCTTAGAAGCAGCCAAGGAAGATAGTGAAGGAGGGGAATTAGGTGAATCTGTCCAATTTATACAGACCACAGTATCTGACTTCTCTTAGCACAGGATTTTGGATGCTTGGCTTGCAGAATTTTTATGTTCTGGTTATATCAGTGAGCCTTGCCTTTTTGGGTGGGAAGGCAGTGAATTGAACATTGCATTCTTTTGGCTTCCAGCTAGGGGGCAGTCCTGAATAAAGCGGCACTTTCTGTTATAAAGCATCTCTCTCTCTCTCATTGCTGCAGGCATTACGACATCAAACGGAATGATGACATCATCTCATTTTTCAATGACTTCAGCGACCACCTGGCGGAGGAGGCCTTGTGGGAACTTTCGCTCAAAATCAAGCCTCGAAACATCACAAGGCGGAAGACAGACAGGGAGGAGAAAACCTAGACGGGAAGCTAATGAAGGCCATGGGCAAAAGGATCGCTGGGCGCCTGCACAGACGGCAGCTATGAGACTTGGACCTGTGACTGGGCCATATCCCCCCACCTCCTCCCCTCCTGGGCCCAGCCCAGGGGTTGAGTTGTCTCAGCAGCACCTGTGGGCTTTCTTCCCATCAGGCCGCAGGGGAGAGTCACCAAAGCAGCGTCCTGCTCTCCTTCCTCAGTGCCATAGATGAGCTTTTCTGCCTGAAAAGGGAGCACACAGGAAAGGGGGTCAGGGTTTGTTTGTTTTTTAGTGCCAGAGTGTTCCCACTTTTGCCAAATCTGAACTTTTTTTTTCTTGCGCTCCTCGCACTGCAACACGACGAGAGGGAAGTGAAGTTGCTGCATCTTGCGTTGAGCCATGTATTGACGTGCCCATGGTCTCGCCCAATGGGCATTTAGCATGTGTGAGGGATGAAAAATGGGTTGCCATCAAGGTCATAACCGAGGAGAACCATTTTTCACAATACTTCCCCACCCACAGACACTGGGAGGAAAAGAAAAAAGGAAAAAGAGTGAAGTAACATTCTACCCTTGCAAAGTCTTACATGTTTACAGGGATATTTAATCAATCAAATGGCCCCCATCACCAATGTGGAAAAGGAACAAGATGGGCAGCTGCCCTCTGGACAATATGTCCACCACTGACACAGCTTCTCCAAATTCACCTGGATCTTCCCCAAACTCACCTGGATCTTCCCCAAACTCACCTGGATCTTCCCCAAACTCACCTGGATCTTCCCCAAACTCACCTGGATCTTCCCCAAACTCACCTGGATCTTCTCCAAATTCACCTGGATCTTCTCCAAACTCACCTGGATCTTCTCCAAATACACCTAGATCCTCTCCAAACTCACCTGGATCTTCTCCAAATTCACCTAGATCCTCTCCAAACTCACCTGGATCTTCTCCAAACTCACCTAGATCTTCTCCAAACTCACCTGGATCTTCCTCAAATTCACCTGGATCTTCTCCAAATTCACCTAGATCCTCTCCAAACTCACCTGGATCTTCTCCAAATTCACCTAGATCGTCTCCAAACTCACCTGGATCTTCCCCAAACTCACCTGGATCTTCTCCAAATTCACCTAGATCTTCTCCAAACTCACCTGGATCTTCCCCAAGTTCACCTGGAATCTCTTTACTCTTATTTGACTCAGGAAATCTGGAATTGTTGAGGTTCTGTGACATCCACCCCCTTGTACTCGCTATGGGAGCCCTTATTGTAGCGATGGTACTAGCTGTTAATGCAGTAAACATGTAGAAAATGAGACCGTCTGTAAATACGAACCTCTAGGCAACATCATCAGTTTCCTTTCCTTTTTCTTTGGATGCATGACTGAGTGGCCCGTGGGGGTTTTTAAGAAGAAACTTCAAAGTTCTAAGCAACGCGTAAAGGAAAACTAAGCAAACAAAATACTTGAGGCTGAGATGGGGGTGGTGTCAAAAATCAAAGTGAGAACTTGGGGTGGGAGGGCACATCTATGAGGAGCTGTTGCGCCATCCAGTTGGAGCAAAATGGTTGAAAAGCTGCCTCAAATTAAGTGGGTTGGAGAGACCTGCATCAGAACACTCTTTCGCATCTTCCATTTATTTCATTGATGCTTCTGTAGAAGAACTTCCCAATGGATTTCTCTTCCCCAAATGAGTCATATCTGTCCATCTCAATCTGCTAACCCACTGTGGCACCTGAAATCAACCACCTTAGTCCAGCACCTTCACCTTACATAAAACAGCTTCCAGGTCACACTGGGTTCTTGGTCTGAGCAACAAGCAAGCATCTCCTTGGCTACAGGTCACCTTCATAGGACCTGCGGCTGATATGGGGGCCAGCTCAGAGATAATGATCCTGGTTTAATAAAACTTTACTGGCCCGGCAATGAGTGTTGTGCCCCCTTCTCACTCCTGTGCCTTTGACCCTTCCATCATGGTTATTTTAGACCAGAGTTTCTTGTTGCAGCTGAAATATTACTGTGGCCAGGATTTAATTCTGGTTTTTTACATCAAATTTGGAGCCCAAGGATTAAATTACAACATTTTGGAGTCAACAGGAAGCTTTGGGTTTTGAAGCAGGCGTGGGGAACTTTGGGGTCTCCTGATGTTCCTGAAGACAGTTCTCATCAGCTCCAGCAAGCGTGGCCAGGGATGAGGGGAACTGTAATTCAGCAACATCTGCAAGACCAAAAGTTCCCCAAGTCTAGTTTAAAGAAACCACAATGCACTGCTGGTTTAGCAAATTAGGATTATTAAATCCAAACCAGCTCATGTTCTCTCTTTTTTAATATAATATAAGGGGGCCTAAACAGAGCAGTGTTGTTTTTTTCTTGATGCCAAATAATCTTGAAAGCAATTTGTTGAAAGTTGGGCTCAAGACGTGGACTCCTGACTTGCCTGCCCAGGATTTGGGAATGACTTTTGCTTTTCAGTTTGTTAACTGTAGCCAATGGCTTTGTTATCTATTGAGGCAAAGGCTTCTATCTCTTTCCTTGTCCTGTGAATAAAATTGGGAGGAGGAAATCTACTGGGCAGAAGCAGACTACTCACCTGGCCCCAACCTTCTCTGCAGAATCTTTCAGTGTAATACTGTGCAGCTCATCTTACTTTATTTTGTTTTATTAATTTAAAGGGTGTTTTGCAGCAAGCAATATGTTGCCGTTTATACCCTTGTGTGTGTCTTTCATTTCAACTTGCCACAGATGGGCATGTGTGGGTGAACCTCCTGTGCAAGTTGCCAGTGACATCAGGAGGTCTGGGGTTGGAGTTTGGTGAAGGACTCCCCCCTGAGAAAATATTGGATGTTTTGTATTTGCCCTCAGTCTTGCAGCTAAGGTGGACCTAAAAAGGTCCTTACATTTCTACCGCCTTTGGAGGGGTTCTGGCCCTCACCAGAATCTGCAGCTTTCATACCCTGGCAGCTTCAGAATGATACTATTAGTCACCTAATTGCACTTCACATTGGGGAGCGAAGGGTTAGGTGAGCCTTTGCCCCTGTGTCTTGGTTCATGAGTAAGTGGATAGAGCCAGGGACGCCCCACCGGTTGTAGTCTAGCCTGCTAGAGGTTGTCAGTCCACAATTCCCATCCGCCCCTGTAGCCAGCTTGGGGTTACATGGTGTGGTGGGTAATGGGATTTGTAGACCAAAGGCTTCCAGACTTTCCTCTAACCCTTGCTCCGTTCAGAATTGGGTGGGCGGGTAGACAGGTGAGAGTTTTAAATGATTGTTAACCCCAGGCATTGGAGCTTTTTAAAGAAAAATATGTGCTGGAATTTGAACCCATAAAAATTGCATTTACTGCAAAAAAAATACCCAGCTTCAGAATCCGACTGTTGGTTTGTTTTAATTTCAGCACTATTTACTGTGGTGCTCTCACAGTCATTCCCGTGGCAGGGATGGGGTTTTACTTAAATTGGGGTGGGGGCGAAGGCATTGGGGGCAAAGGGAGGAAGCGGTGGTGGGGTTTTTTTCCAGTTCAAGTTGTGACTCTGTGCTTCAAAAAAGATGAGGCATTCCTTGCATTTTCAAGCTTGCTGAAAAATTTCCTTGACTTTGCTGTTCTGCCAACCAGCCTCCCTCGGTCTGATGGTGTATATTTATGGTTTACCCCACCCACCCTGAATCCTGATTGTAAAAATGTCCAAACCTGTTACTTTTTTATATATTAAAGAGAAAGGGGCGAGGGAGACACTCAAACAAGTGACAATAAATGTGGTTAAAGAACCCAGCCTTGAATATCATCCTATTTTACAGTGCATGCCTTGGTCAGCCAAGATTAAAGTGACAATCAAATCCAGTTTCTCCCATTGGTCTGGTTTCCTGCTTGTCTACCATGTCTCTCTTCCTGGTTCCTGTTGGTTGGCCTGTCTGGGCCATTCGCCTGGTGGGAGATGGGGGGAAGGTGGGGCGATCCACAGTGGGAAATCCCACACCAGAGAACCAGGTGGTAGGCGAATTACCATGGCCAGCTTCAGAATCAATATGTCCCAGAGTAAAGTTTGAGGGCTGTAGCTCACTGGTGTAAGCATCTGCTTTGCAAGCAGAAGGTCCTAAATTGAATCCCCAACAGCTTCAAACAGGACTGGGATAAGTCCCCCTGCCTAAAACCCCAGAGAGCCACTGCCAGTCAGTGTAGACTATACTGCTCTGGGTGGACCAATAGTTTGCTTCAGGATAATGCCAGCTTTCCAGGTCCCTACTTAAAACCAGCTCTTCAGGACCACAGAGACTAGAATATTACTTCATCTTTGAAAGTAGACCACAACTAAGTGGTATTGTGCATGTTTTTCATGCAGAAGGTCCCAGGTCCAACCTCTGGCATCTCCAGGAAGGAATGGAAGAGACCCCCTGCCTGAAAGCCTCTCCCAGATAGTGTAGACAGTATTGAACTGGATGGCCCAACGAGTCTGATTTGGGTTCCTAAAGTTCCTTCCGGTCTGAGCCAGCGTTAGGCATCTGCATGGTGGTGACAGCAACACTGCCCCCCAGTGATGTACGGGAGCTGATTTTTAAATTTCCCCCAGTGCCCATGGGCACCCAGTATAGTGCTACTGTGGCTTTCTGCAGTATTTAAATGGTGACTCACAGAACAAACGGGCCAGAGGCTGATGGACCCTCCTGGGGTCTTAGAGTTTTGCAGCCCTACCTGGAGATGCTGGGAATAGATGCTGGGACCTTCTGCTTGCAAGGCAGGTGCTCTACCAGGGAGCTATGGTTCTTCAAAGAAGGTCATCCCATGTTGGGGTGGAAGCCATTCCCTTTGTGGAGGCAAAAATGTGCCCAGACATTTGTATCAAAAACAGAGCTACTTTTCTGTTTTGCCAAAGGCCAAAGGATCTTGACACAAGAATACCAGACCCTGCTTTACACAAGGATACAAATGGCAGAAACCCTCCTTTCAGCTGCAGAAAGCCCCAGGGATGTAGCAGCAAAGTACCGTACTTTTCCATGTATAAGACTATGGTTTTTTTCTTATACATGGATAGTGCATGGGGTAGATGTTTGATTGGTTGCTGCTGCGGCTGTCAGCAACTATTGGGTGTGTTATTGGTTGCTGCATCAATGGCTGGTGTTGATTGGCTGACACTGTGGCAGTTGCGCAGGCCGCTTCTGCTGGCGAGGGGAAAGACAAGAGGTGTAGTTTTGGATGCGTGCAGGTGAGCGATTTTCAGCAGTCCCCCCTAAAAAAAGCTCAATAACTCTGTGTCATCTCCCCCCGTTTTCTTGAGTCCCAAAAAATAAGGGTGTCTTATACATGGGGGCATCTTATGGATGGAAAATTACGGTATTTCTCAGCCTGGCCAGGCTATGCTGCACATATCAGCAGTTTAGAACTGCAGCAAAGCTTCCCTTTCTCTAGGTTACCTTCATCTGACATGATCTAGGCCAGAGGTCAGCAAACTTTTTCAGCAGGGGGCCGGTCCACTGTCCCTCAGACCTTGTGGGGGCCCAGACTATATTTTGAAAATAAAATAAAGATGAATTCCTATGCCCCACAAATAACCCAGAGATGCATTTTAAATAAAAGGACACATTCTACTCATGTAAAAACACGCTGATTCCCGGGCCGTCCGCCGGTCAGGTTTAGAAGGCGATTGGGCCGGATCTGGCACCCAGGCCTTAGGTTGCCTACCCATGATCTACGCCAGCAAAGCAATTAACCCACAGCTGGGCCATCTCCAAGAACAGAAGCGCTCCTGCAAGCAATGAAGTCAGCAGCACCTCATTAGACGAAGGGTGAATTGCGCAAGGCCACCCACACCACCTCAATTGCAATTCTTCTGCATTTCCACCACATTCCACCCCTTGGCTTTACACTATCTTCCCTTCATATCTTACTAATTGTTCTGCTCTCTCAGCCCCCCCCCCCCAATAACAGCTTGCACTTGGGAATAGGACTGTTTCCAGTTGTCTGTCACATCAGTCTTCGGTTCTAGAAAGGAACTTGCTGCTCATGCACAGAAGAGTTTATTGGGTTGCGTCCATCAATTGCTTGTTTCCCTTTCCCATGACCTGCTTGCATTTTAAAAAAAAAAAGGTTATATACAATATGGGGAACATAATACACACAAGATAAAGGACTGTATGACACAGGTAGTGTGTTATGCTTCCTCTAAGCAGGCCGAGAATCCCGTTATTCCTGCACCTTACTTAAGCTGTACGCAGATGAATTGGGCAAACGGCGTTAGTTATTACCACGCAGTAAGTAGCTCTGACTGATCATCTCATCAGGTTGGTTGAGTTGATTGGGATAAACAACCCATACAGTGGTGCCTCGCAAGACGAAAAGAATCCGTTCTGCAAGTCTCTTCGTCTTGCGGTTTTTTCGTCTTGCGATGCAAGCCCATTAGCGAATTAGCGCTATTAGTGGCTTAGCGGATCAGCTGATAAGTGGCTTAGCGGATCAGCTGATAAGTGGCTTAGCGGATCAGCTGATAAGCGGATCAGCTGATAAGCGGATTAGCTGCTTAGCGGATCAGCTGATAAGTGGCTTAGCTGCTTAGCGGATCAGCTGATAAGTGGCTTAGCTGCTTAGCGGATCAGCTGATAAGCGGATTAGCTGCTTAGCGGATCAGCTGATAAGTGGCTTAGCGGATCAGCTGATAAGCGGCTTAGCGGCTTGGGAAAAGGGGGGGGGAGGAAAAAAACCCCGCAGGAACTCGCAAGTCATTTTCGTCTTGCGAAGCAAGCCCATAGGAAATTCGTTTTGCGAAGCACCTCCAAAACGGAAAACCCTTTCGTCTAGTGGGTTTTCCGTCTTGCGAGGCATTCGTCTTGCGGGGCACCACTGTACCTTCTGTCCTGGTGTTAACTCACAATCTGTGGATCCGAAAACTTTACCCCTTCTGTTGGTAGCAGGTGCACTGACTTCGGCCCCGCGCTGTGGGTACTCTGCACGCACCACACCGTCATGTCAGTGTGACGTCACATTGCCACATCATGATGCGCAGCGCACAACCGTGCTCCAGCACTGCAATAGCAACTGGGCCTGGGCCTCTGCTGTGGAGCCTCTATTGAGGCCACCTACAGAACCACCCCATAACCACATCCATGGCTGCAGCAAGCCTCAACAGAGGCCGCACAATGGAGGCACAGGCTTCAGCCCAGTCACCACCACAGCGCCAGAGGTAAGGCGGCAGGTGGCAGCAGCAGCAGGGGCAGAGGCTGGGCACCCACAGCAACATTTTTGTGGGTACACAAGCCCACGAGGCCCCTGGAGTTGGCACCAGGGTTGGTGGGGAGCCCTGGCTCTGCTACCTGTTGGATGGCTGGTGTGCCCAGTTTTTCACAAATCAGCTGGGCTATGCGCTGGCCACCCAGAAGCACCACATCCTCTGCGCTGATATTATGTAGCAGCACCTTTCCTTCCCCTTGCAATCTGCCCATAGGTGCCATGCGGAACTATGTTCCCTTTACCTAGGCTCTAGGGTACTGGCACTCTGGCCAGCACCACTTCCTCCTCTGGCGCTCTAAGATCCTGCACTACTGGGTGTTGCCTGGAGGCGCAGCTTGCCATTTGGCTGAGCCTTCCACATGTTGTTTCACAGGTGTAGGCGCTTCCAGTCCTATCATAATGGTGCAAGGGCTTTTGTCCAGCACTCAGTGGATGGTTACTCCATTCCAATTCTGCTTGCTCTGCCACTGCTGCCCCAGCTTCAGAATGTAATTTGGGGTTAGCTGTTTTTCTTTCTGCTGCCAAGTCCTATTGAGATATTCAGTTAACCCTGAAGCTACTGGAGGATGGGGGATGATTTTAGATGTTACAAATGGTTTTTAATATATTTTATTTTATTTTTAATAGTATTTCTGCCACTCCTGGGCTCCTTTTGAAAGGAACTGTGGGATAGAAATTTAATAAACAATTTGCATAAGCTAAAGTGAATTGTTAGTCTTTTAGATGTCACAAGTCTCTTAGGCTGCCTACATGGCATACATTTAAAGTACCCGGTACATAATTCCCCCCAAATAATCCTGAAAATTGTAGATAATCCCTTGACAGTACTACTATTCCCAAAACCCATAACTGCAGTTCCCAGGATTCTTGGTGCTGGTAATGAATAATGCACTTTAAATGTATGCTGTGTACTCAGCCTTGTGTGCTGCAGCGCAATGAACAAAATTTGGTTGATTATAGTTGCTCGGATTTCCAAGTATTTAACTTTTTTTTTTTATCCTGTGCTGCAGCACTTTATTGCGCTTCCTTCCCAGCTTCAGCCCCGCCTCCTAACCCCGAAAGCCCCGCCCACGGCGCCCCCGCCCCGCCCCTTATCACTACCGCCTTCGTGCGCAACCGACTTTGCGCAAGCTCTCCGGAGGAGGCTAAAGAACTTCGTTTCCCAGCGTGCCCCGCGGCCCGCCCATGAGCCGACGGAGCGCTCCCCGCCGCGCTGTGGTTGCTGGGAGATGGAGTCTGTGCGTCCTGGGGCAGTGGCAGCTGCGGCATCTGAGACGGGGCCGGCCCTTTCTGCAATGCCCAAGCCATGGCCACTACGGGCAGCAATGGCATCGGGTGCAGCGGTAGTACTAACAGCAGCAGCAGCCTGCCGGGTACCGGGGAGGTGGAGCGGCCGCATCCGCGTCCTTTCCTGATCGGGGTGAGCGGAGGCACCGCCAGCGGCAAGGTAGGTAAGCGGGGGCTCCCTGGCTACGTGGGCCGCCGCGCCCCTGCCAGAGTGCAAAATAAAAATGCAAAAACAACAAAATAACGATATTGCAAGCAAAGCAACAGAATGTGAGTTAATTCTCCTGATTGCATTGCATTGCACTGCGGACCAGTTAAAACCTGTGCGCGATTCTTGCAAAAGCTTCAAATCCCTGAGAATTTTTCCTATATCTCTCCTGACACCTTTAAACGTCCCTGATCATGATGGTGATGCTTACATTGCATTTATTCTAACGTTTGTATCTCATCTTTCCTCCAAGGGGGTCACGTGTATTCTTCTCCCACCCACCCCCCGCCCTATTTTACCCTCACAGCAACCCCGTGAGGTGGGTTAGGCTGAGACACTTATGGAACTGGTCACTCGGTGGGCTTCATGGTTGGAGTAGGGAAGTTTTGAGCCTTGATCTCTCCCAGGGCCTAGTCTGACACTTTTTAGTGCCTACTCCACAGTGTTTTTTTGCCTGTGATTCCCGCTCCACCATCCAGGGGCAGATGATGATCCATTATCATCATCACCAAACCTTTTATTGGCATCACATACAAACATCCAAAACAAATCAATACAGAATTACCACTTCCCCAGTGACACAAAACATTTGCTAAAAGAAAGGAGGCGGAGCAGTTTATCCTCACATCTCTAGGTCTCCAGGGAGAGATGATCTGTTATGAAACTATTGAAACTAAATCTTCAGAGGGGGCGCAGAGGTGAGTTTAGTCCACATAGCTTACATTTTTTTCTTCAAAAAGGACACCCCAAATTTCCCCTATTTTTCATTTCCTCCCCCCATAACTAGAAAACAATAAGGCATAGGATTTTTTTATTATTATTCACACCAGTGGCTTTGACATGCAAGATAATCCAGTACAGCAATTTTAATCAAAATGTGAGGTGCAGTAGTTACAATTTCTTTGAAAATTGTTGTGATCTGTTGTGGAACAACCCACTGAAGAAGATAAGAATGGTTACCCAGACCTCATTGCTGGTTGGGAAGGGCACACCATAACAGTTCAAGCTTCAAGGCCCCCAAAATGTAGGTCCACCACTGCTCTCCCCACAAAAAATCCCCCCAAGTCCCTCATTACTTTGCATGATAAAGCAGGCACTATAAGGCTTCTGGTTTATAGGGTCTTCTCCTTCTGTTCAGTTTAAATTTATGGTTACATCTGCCTCTTCCTTCGTGGACTATAGTGCTATGTTCATTGTTTTAGGTATGTTAGGCTGAGAAATTTCGACCACGTGCGTAGGTGGGTTTGTTTTTCTGATGTGTTCCAAAATTCTCCTCCTCCTGGGCAGTCGACAGTGTGTGAGAAAATCATGGAGTTGGTGGGGCAAAATGAAGTGGATCACCGCCAGCGGAAAGTCGTTATCCTCAGCCAGGATCGGTTCTATAAAGTGCTTACGACGGAGCAGAAGGCAAAAGCCCTGAAGGGACAGTACAACTTTGATCACCCAGGTATACCCAGTGGGGCAGCCGGGTAATTTTTAGACAGTACACTTAGCAGTCCTATGGATGGGAAACAGGGTCTCCCTCAGAGTGGATGTCTGCCCCTCAAATTTTATGCTTATGGCATCCAGCAGCAGTCTCACTTTGTGTTTTCCAGCCTGTGATCTGGAGAATCTTGGGAACAAATATTGTCTATATTTTTAAAAATTAAACCCAGCATTCATTTACAGGGGTACCTCAGGTTACATACACTTCAGGTTACATACGCTTCAGTTTACAGACTCCGCTAACCCAGAAATATTACCTCGGGTTAAGAACTTTGCTTCAGGATGAGAACAGAAATTGTGCTCCAACGGCACAGCAGCTGCAGCAGGAGGCCCCATTAGCTAAAGTGGTGCTTCAGGTTAAGAACAGTTTCAGATTAAGAACAGACCTCCGGAATGAATTAAGTACTTAACCCGAGGTACCACTGTATTTTTTTTTTTAAAAAACCTTGCCTTTGAAGATGCTGTCCATAGATAGCTTTATGTTGCAGCCAGCTAAGCCCTGTTCAGAGTAGACCCACTGAAATTTAAGCACCTAAGTCAAGGCCATCCATTCCAGTGGTTCTACTCTGAGCAGGGCTAGCACTGCACAGAACCATCTGCTTTTGCCCCCTTGTACAGGTGAAATTGCCTCCACATCCCACCTGTCAAACAGGTAATAAAAGCCCTATTTGTTAGTTGCTGCTGTGATACAGGACCAGTAATTCACATCGCCTGCATGGGTCCTCAGTACACGAGATCAGACTGCGTGGAAGCAGCTTTTGTACCACCGTCATAGTGCCTGACTTGCAGTGCATCTTCAATCTGAAACTGCCTCTGCTGCTGATCCAGTTTCGTTTGGCCACCCTTATCTTTTTGCATTGCACAGATGCTTTTGACAATGAATTAATGCAAATGACGTTGAAGAATATTGTGGATGGCCAAACGGTTGAGGTTCCAACGTACGATTTTGTGACCCATTCCAGGTCAGTATGCATTTCCTGTTTTTGGGGGCAAAATGTGGTCTTAGAATTGTAGAGTTGGAAAGGGTCATCTTGTCCAACCCTCTACAAATGCAGGGATCGCAGCTAAAGAATCCCTGAAAGATGACCACGTCCTGACGTAGCTTGTTCCCCTGGGGAACAGCTCTTACCATCAGAAAGATCTTCCTAAGGTCATTTGAATTCATTGGGTCCTACCCTCTGGAGCGGCAGAAAACAAACTTGCTCCCTCTTCCATGTGACAGCCCTTCAGTTCTTTGAATATGGCTATCCTATCACCTCTCGGTCTCCTGTTCTCCAGGCTAAACATCCCCAGCCCCCTCAAGCATTCTAAAGTGCTGAAACGGGAAGCATGACATTCCAGATGTTCTCCCTGGGCATTTGCAACAGTCACACTGGGACCTTTCTTAACCACATCTTGCCATTCCGTGTCATGTCCACTGCAGGCTGCCTGAGACGACTATGGTCTACCCTGCAGATGTGGTGCTGTTTGAGGGAATTCTGGTATTCTATACTCAAGATATCCGGGACATGTTTCATCTCCGTCTTTTCGTTGATACGGACTCAGATGTCAGGCTCTCCCGGAGAGGTAACCCCTGGTTTCTTGGAATTTATTTAAACCCTTTTACCACAGGGGTCAGAAACTTCCTTAGATGTTGCCTCCACTATCCCATAAACCATTGGCCATGCTGTCTGGGGCTGATGGGAGCTGGAGTCCAGCAACATCTGGAGGGTCACAGATTCCCCGGCCCTGATAAAAAAAAGATCTCTTTTCTCATTAGGAAATGCTTCTTCAGAGGTAAAGGTAAAAGGTAAAGGACCCCTGGACGGTTAAGTCCAGTCAAAGGTGACTATGGGGTTGTGGTGCTCATCTCACTTTCAGGCTGAGGGAACCGGAGTTTTCCCACAGACAGCTTTCTGGGTCGTGTGGCCAGCAGGACTAAACCGCTTCTGGTGCCACGGAACACCGTGATGGAAACCAGAGCGCACGGAAATGCCGTTTACCATCCCACCGCAGTGGTACCAATTTATCTACTCGCACTGGTGTGCTTTCAAACTGCTAGGTAGGCAGGAGCTGGGACAGAGCAACGGAAGCTCACCCCGTTGTGCAGATTCGAACCACCAACCTTCTGATTGGCAAGCCCAAGAAACTCGGTGATTTAGACCACAGCACCACCCGCATCCCTATGCTTCTAAACAGAGGCATTGAAGAGGAATGCTGCTACTTCAGTCAGGGATGGGGAAACCTAAGGCCTTTTGGATGTTGCTGGACTTCCAACTCCTGGCATCCCTGATCCTTGGCCATGTTGGCTGAGACTGATGGGAGTTGGAGTCCCACAACATCCAGAGGGCTGCAGGTTCCTCATCCCTTGGGTATACAGGAAGCAATGTTCTAAATATGTTAGGGAGAAGTAGAATGGAGACCATGGAAGTAGAACCTAGAACTACTGATAGCCTCTCCTCCACAAATTTGAAGCCATCTAAGGGAGAGGACATCACTACATCTTCCCCAACCTCCAGATGTTCTGAACTAAGAACATAAGGAGAACCCTTCTGGGTCAGGTCATTCGTTCATCTAGTCCAGCATCCTGTAATGGTCAACCAGAAGATGTAATGGGAAGCCCACAAGAAGGACATGAGACCAACAGCACTTGTGATTCCCAGCAACTGGTATGCCAAGGCATATATTGTCACCAACATTGGAACACAGAACATAGACGTTGTGGCTTGTAGCCATCAATAGCCTTATTATTCCCCATGACTTGGTCCAGTCCTCTTTTGAATCATTCTACGTTGCTGGCCATCACTACATCTTGTGGACTTGAACTGTGGTTGTATTTCTGTGCTGCTTGAAGAAAGACTTTCTTTTGTCTCTTTAAACTGCCCTGTTTGGTTCCTCCGGCTGTAGTTCTCCGGGATATGAAGCGGGGAAGGGACCTGGAGCAGATCCTGACCCAGTACACAACGTTTGTCAAGCCTGCCTTCGAAGAGTTCTGTTTGCCGGTACCAGAATCTTTTATCCCCCCTCCTCCCTCTCAAGCCCATTTTGGAAGCATGGAAGGCTGGTGGAGGAGCATTTCCTCCTCGCAGTATCTCTCTGGCTGTCTCAAGAGAGGTTTCATAAACATTGGCTTGGAATCAAACCTATGGTTTCTTCCCCCTCCCCTTCATGTTAGGAATATAGGAAGTGGCCTTAGACCAGGTCAGACTGTTAGGTCATCTAGCTAGGTAGTGTCTATTCTGACAGCAGCTTTCCTGAGTCTCAAGCAGAGAGGAGGTATTTTCCCCATCAGCTGCTCCTTGGTTATTTATTTTAGCTGGAGATGCTGATCTGGGGCTTTCTGTGTCCTAAATTGTGTTATTCCACTGAGCTTAATTGTGTGGTTCCCCGCTTTCTTCTGGGACAAAGCCTCACCTGGGAATGGAACCCAGAGGGACTTCTTGCATCCCAGAAAGAATTGTGCCTCTTTGACAGCCTTCCCCAACCCCTGGTGCTATCCAGATGTTCTGAACTACAGCTCCCATCCCTCCCTGGTTGTTGGCTGTGGTGGCTGGGGCTGGTGGGGTGTGTTCTCCAAAGTACCTTGTGAAAAGTCAGCCCTGGGAAACTGTAAGCCTTGCAGATGTGTCAGGCCTTCAGAACACTCCCCCAGGCTACATCTCTCAAAGCCCTTGCTGCAAAACATGTATTTCCCTGGCTGGAATGCTTCCCTGAACTCCACTGATGCCTCTCACTTGTCTGGGTGCTGGAGTTGAGTCCATCAGTGTTTGTATAGTAGGCTAGTTTCTACAAAGGTAAAATTTATAGGTTGCCCCATCTGCTTTTCCCTCCGGTTCCACCCATCACTGGAATGTGGCTCTTGGAGGGTTGCCCAGAAGGGAACAGTAATCTGATCTGAGGAAGATTCCTCTGTCATAAATGACACCAGTAACAAGAGGAAGCGTCTTCACAAAGTCCACATGGACTTAGCCTCCTTGCTCCCTTCCTGCCCTAAAGGCAGAGGTCAGGTGTCTCCAGAGCAGCCTTCCCTCACCTGGAACTCTCTAGATGTGGTTGGGACTCTAGCTCTCATCAGACTGAGCCAGAATGGGGATGTTGAGGGATGCTGGGAGTTGAAGTCCACCAATGTCTAGAGGGCACTAGAGGCAGCTCTGGAGGTTTGTTCATAGACTCACAGTTGTTGTATTTCTTATCTCCAGACCAAGAAATACGCTGATGTGATTATCCCTCGAGGAGTGGACAACATGGGTAAGAGGCATTTTTGCCGTTCTAGGCTCCTGAAGGCTCATTTTGTATATTCATTTCAGGCAAAGAAGATGCACAGACTTCTGAAATGGTTATTAGCTGGAATTTTCCACCACCTGCCCCTCGATTCCTTTGTAATAATTAGCAATAATGTAGATGCCAGACCCTGTGCTTAGTTTGCCACTGACCTCTGTCCCCTTCCCGTAATTAATTCCTCCACTCACCTCTTGCCTTTCTTCCGGCAGTTGCTATAAACCTCATTGTGCAGCATATCCAGGACATTCTTAATGGTGACCTCTGCAAGTGGCAGCGTGGGACGATGAACGGGCATGGACGCTCCTCCAAGAGGCCCTTCCCTGAGCAAGTAGACAGCAGCCCACTGCTGGCTCCCGGCAAACGGTCCCACTTGGAGTCCAGCAGCCGCCCCCACTAAGGCGGCCGGAAGCCCCTCCCACACCAGCTGGACTTTTGACCGGTTCCAAGGTTCCCTTTGGATGCCCTTCAGTGCTCCATATTCTCTTCCAAGAGGTGACAAATCTGTGGTTTTAAACTGCCTTCTGTTTTTAGTTTCTCTCCTTTCAGATAGTACCTAAATCTGCCCCAGAAGTTAAAAAGAAAAGTGCTCCTTTTATTGGTGTTCTCTCTAGTCTTTGCCTGCCATGGTTTTTAATTTTCTAGGAAAGAAAATGGGTCTGCCACAGGCAAGCAAATTGTCTTTGTGCGTTCCCTATTTCTTACCCCCCCCCCCAATATAATTTGACACAGGAGTGATGGCCAGAAGGCTGCTTTTCAGAGTCAAATTTATCTTCCTGCAAATTCATTTCATTAAAGCAAGACTTTTGCATAATATTTTGAGTTAGGAAAGGGCCATGTGGAATGGTGTGCAATTTCTCTTCTGCCGCGTATTGTCTCTCTGCTAAGGGAAAGAAGAAAAGGGTGGCCATTAGCTTTAAAAGCCAGAATCATTTTAGTACAAAAAAAAAATCCAGCATCACCATTATCTTCTAGCAACCATGGGGGTAGCCTGCCCCCTTCTATCTCTCAATTTTATGGTGCTTTCTCAAGGACCGGGGTGGAGGGGATAACTTTGGTGGTTTTATGCACTCCACTAGGTAACGACGGGATAGACTTAGGAGGATGTGTGTTTTTAAATATAAAGCAGCTGCCTTTTCACAGACTGCATCTAGCCAGCATAGAGAGAACTGACTGAACAGTTCTGCGCTCTCTATATAGCAAGACAAGGGCAACCGCTGAGATCAGCTGTGGGCAATAGCAGAATCCATCCCTTTATGGCTTCCAGTTGACTTGTAGTTTTAACGAGTGGTAGATTCTTCTTTGATCAGTAATCACCACTAAGTAAACAGTGTTTGCCTCATCTAAAATGTTTTTCTATTAAAATGCATTTGTGCTGCTATCGCTGCCACTACCAGGTGGCATTTTTCAAAGTCGGAGATCTTGTTTTGACGTTGGAAAATACCTGATCAGTGGTTTTTATAGAGTCATTTTAACCCCCAGGCAAGTGGTAAAAGTGAGGCCTTGCCAGCTCTACATTTTCTAAAAGCAAGGCTTGACTCAGTTAGTTGGTTTGTTTTGGCTTTGTTAATAAATAAAAAAACATGGAAAAATGGCACATGACTGAGTTGTTTTTGCCTTCCTCCATTGTGTGTGTGTATTTATGAACCTCCATAATATGATCAAAAGGAATATGGTCAGTGCAAATCCTACCTTGGTTTCAAGTACGCTAATCATACAGTAGTTGCCAGGATTTGTTCAACAGGAACCATCCAGGTTTATGGAGGCTCTGTTCAGCTGAGAGAGGAGACAGTGAACTGTCCAGCATGGTGTGGTGGTTAAAGACCTAGGAGACCAGGGTATGAATTCCTGCTTGGCCATGAAGCTCACTGGGTGACCTTGGGCCAGTCACTGCAAGAAGGGAAGAACCACGTTTGCCACCTTGAGCTCCTTGGAGGAAAAGGTGGAATACAGAGTCATGGGGGAAAGAAAGTACACCCTCTTTGAATTTGGTGGTTTTACATATCAAGACATCATCATCATCATCTATTCCTTACCAAATCTTAAAATTAGGTAAATACAACCTCAGATGAACAACACGACATACTACACAGTGTCATGATTTATTTAACAAAAATGAAACCAAAACAGGGACCCTTACTACTTCCGTAGGACTTAAGGGACTAAGGTGAATGCAGGTCCTGCTAATCAAATGCCGCTGCTTAATTGATCATCAGCATGTTTGCCCACCTCTATAAAAGCTGAAGTTTTTGCAGTTTGCTGGTCTCGAGTATTCAGGTGTGCTTTAACACAGTGCCAAGGAGGAAAGGCATCAGCAATGCTCTTAGAGGAGCAATTGTTCTAATGCAATTAATGATACTGCCTTTCTCTAAACGGCAACATTCCTACTTCTCAACTCAGCCCTTTTTGCTTCCCACTCTCTGTTGCAATATAGAGACTAAACTACCCTGCTTCTAATGTGGGCATGAGTAAGTTTTGGCCCTCCAGAGTTTTCTGAACTACAGTCCCATCAGCCCTAGCAAGGAGAGCCAGGGCTGATGAGATCTGTAGTTTGGCAACAAACACCTGGAGGGCAACAGTTTCCTTATCACTGCTTGAGATGAGTTGGAGTGCTTGCAGAATTAGAGCAGACCCATGTTTGGCAGGTATAGGAGCCACTTCTGTAATATCTGTAAGAGAAGGTCCTCCCAAAATACTCTCAATAGGAGAACAGTCCACTTCAGGGTGAAGGGCAAAAAAAAAAATTAATTAAACTCCCTCCTTAAGGATGAAGGCTCTATCTAAAAGGCAGGGTTTAAAACAAGAGTATGTTGAAGATCACTCCGTGCCATCTGCTTTGTTAGCACTCTAGGCCAAGTTTCTCTTCTTCTTATTTTTTTAAAAGCTGCCCAGCTTCCAATTATTTCTCCTCCCTTGTCTACATTTTATTCACTGATTGTGCTCCACCCTCATTCTAAAATGATACATACAGTTCCAACAAGCAAATAAAATAATTTACAGTACACAGAACGCCAAAGTGAGACATTGCCCAGCAGTGCCTCTGCACTCTCTAGAGACCATCACCCTTTCCTCTTGAGGAACAAGACTTTGCCTGTGCCACAGAATCACAGAACTTGATCCGGGTTTAGCAAGAGATGGACTTGGCCGCCAACCATATTCAACCTCCTGGGCTCTAGTTTACCAGAAACAAGAGTGGGAATACTGCTTTAAAGTGGGCCAATTCTGATGCCACCTTTTTTCCTGTTGCTTAATGCATAAGGGAATAGTAAAATGCTACATCTCCCAAATTTTGGACTCCGAATCAATGGTTTTCATTGATCCATCTGTCATGGGTGCTTTAGTTGAGATTCCTGCATTGCAAGGGGTTGAGCTACACAGCCCTTAGGTCCCCTTCCAACTCTACAATTCTATGATTCCATTTCAGTTTAAAAGGTGGTGTCAAAACTGGTCATCAGTTGGCAGGATGGGCAAGGCTGAATGAACAGTGGAATTATGACAGCCTGGTCATTCTTGCCTCTAACCCCAACGGGTACCCACCCCCACCATGGGAGAAGCAAGCAGTAGCAGCTTCTGGCAAGATCTTGCAACACACTTGTGAGATCCAGTGTGGTGTAGTGGTTAAAAGTGGTGGACTCGTGATCTGGTGAACCGGGTTCGCATCCCCGCTCCTCCACATGCAGCTGCTGGGTCACCTTGGGCCAGTCACACTTCTCTGAAGTCTCTCAGCCCCACTCACCTCACAGAGTGTTTGTTGTGGGGGAGGAAGGGAAAGGAGAATGTTAGCCGCTTTGAGACTCCTTAAGGGAAGTGATAAAGTTGGATATCAAATCCAAACTCTTTCTTTTTTTTCTCACTTCATGGGGGAACACCCTGGCAACCCACCCCTGCCAAAACCCACAGCTGCCCAACCTCAGTAAGCAAGGTTTTTGCAGCAGGGCCGATGCCGTCCCGTTTTGCTTTAGGTGGGTGAACAAGACAGGCCTCCCCTGTTCTAAGTCCTCACATCAAGCAATCAGAGTACATGTGTTTGCAGACATGATCAGTGGGCTAAGTTGCCCAGGGGGCTGTTTGTTGCCCGTCTTGCAAGACTAGTGTTTGCTGATCAAGATGTCCCAGCTGTCCTTCCAGCGTAGGTCCTGGAGCTGATTTTTGGTGAGCGGAGGCTTCCCATAGGTGAGCGGTCGGAATGTGTGGTAGGTCAGGTAAACAGAAGAGAACCAGGCAACCACAAGAGCACTGTGCATGCTCTTTGAGAGTCTGGATCTATAAAGAAGAGACACACAGGCTGAAGCAAACATGAACCAGCAGTTTAAGGGGAAATTGTCTCAACCAATGAACTTCTGCCCCTCTTAATGTTGCAATAACATCACTTGAATTTATATAAGTAGTGACAGTTATTCTGAGCATAGCAACCTGCTTTATACAGTCAGACATTTGACCCATCCAACTCAGTGTTGTCTACACTGATTGGCAGCAGCTCTTCAGGCTTTTGGAAAGGCATCTTTTCCCAGCTCTGCCTGGAGAGGCTGGGGATTGAACCTGGGACCTTCTGCATGCAAAGCAGGTGCTCTACCGCTGAGCTCCAGTTCTTCCCCAGAAGTAATATTCTACTCTGTATAGTTCTGAATAAAGGGCTAATTTAAATAAGTTGCAATATTATCAAGTCAGGCCAATGGCTCATCTAGCTCAGTATTGTCTACATTGTTTGGCAATGTTTCAGACAAGGCCAACTCACAGCCTCATCTGGAGATGCTGGGGACAGAAGCGGAGACCACCTGCAAGCAAGGCAGAGGAGTCTTTTCTAACACTGAGCTTTCTAATGGCTCCCAACACAGTTGCTCTCTTGGTAAGCCATAAGGCTCCTCCACGGAATGTGGAAGAAAGGGTTTTTATCTGATCCAAGCCCCTGTTCAGTGCAGGATCCACAGTGCAAGATGAAACTCTTGCATCCCAAGCAGAGAAATGCCAAGCCCTGCCTTAAAAACTCCAGCAAAAGGAGACCTGCTACCCCTTAAGGCAGTTAGTTCCATTGCTAAACAGCCCTTATCTCACAATGGAGAGCTGAGAAACATCGGCTCGGCTGCGAAAGACAGGCCAGCCCTTCTGTCCCTCAACTGTCATCTGGGAAAAGTCATTCCATCAGGCTGTCTCAATGGGAAAGAGAGGAAGAAGAGCTGTGCTGGAGGTCCAACTGTACCAGGCACTTCCTGCCTCTGAACTGTGGCAACTGGTCAATACTGGAACAGCTGTCTAGAAATTGGTGTTTAAGTTCTGATTTTCCTCTTCCCTCCTTGTCCCCTTTCCCTTGTGTGTTTTGGGTTTTTGGGTTTTTAAATATTGTAAACCTGCAGGTAGGGAGTGCCTTGTTTTGATATTACGTAAGCCACTCTGGGAGCCTTTATGGCTGAACAGCAGGGTACAAATGCTATAAATAATAAACCAGCCAACAAGCCAACAAATAAGTCTTAACTATAGCCTTCTTGCCTGCTGTTTTCAGCCACTGGATTGAATCCTGATCTCTGGAGTAACAAGAACAAGGCAGTCCCATCTTCTGTGGAACAGGCCATTCTGATATTTGAAGTCAACCATAATGTTTCCCCTTAATCTGCTCTTCTCCAGGCTGAACATACACTGAGCCTTTCATTTGCTGCTAGTAGGACTTGGGTTTCCAGACCCCACCACCACCCGCCTCTGGACATGCTAAGCTTTGTCAATGCCCCTGTAACATAAAGCCTCCTGGCAGAGAGCAATCCTGGCAAGAGAAGTCATACCTGCAGAGGTATTCGCTGGCGTGCTGCAGGACAACAGGGATCAGGAGGATCTGGAAAGTGAGAGCAGGCAGGTAGTGGTAGAGGAAGAGTGTCTTCTCCATCAGGAAGAATGGGAGGTAATTCATGGCCCAGCCTCCCACGCAGAGGCCTCCTGCTGACACCCATTGCCGCCATGCCTCTGTCAGGGTAAAGGGGCAACACAGAGAGCTGCATTAAACAGACCATGGCTTGATCTAGCTCACTGCTGTCTACACAGACTGGAAACCTCCAGGATTTCAAGCAATGACATTCACAGGCCTGTTTAGAGAGGTTGGGGATTGAATATGGGACCTTCTACATGCAAAGCAGGTGCTCCGTTACTAAGCTATAGCCTTTCCCCTAAAAATAAAGTAGGAGTTTTTGTTCACGTGTTCCCAGCAAAGTGCTGAATTAAGTAAGAATGTAGGTCCATCTGGTGCAATACTGTTTGCACTAACTGGCTGCAGCTCTCCAGGGTTTAAGGCAAGGGACTCTCTCAGCCCTACCTGGAGATGCCAAGGATTGAACCTTCTGAATGCAAAGCAGGTGCTCTGCCAATGAGCTTGCAGCCCTTACTAATAAGGGAGTGTTAATTCTATTCCATTTATATTATGACTTTCCTCCAAGGAGCTCAAGTTCTCCCCAATCAGTTTTATGCAGGTTCAAATCCACCATTGGGCGCATGAAGCTGACTGGGTGATCATGGGTCAGCTTCTGCCTCTCTGCCTAACCAACCTTGCAGGGTTGTTGTGGTGGTATTTTTTTAACTGCAGTTTAATTTTTTCTTGCTCCTTTGCAAGCTGTTTATGGGAATATAAATTTATGTTTGAAGCTATGAGTTGTAAAACGGGTAAGGAAATAAACAAACAAACAAGAGGTGGGATAACAGCTGAAATATCTGACCTTCAGGGATGTCACAGATATTCCGTCTCCGCCGGAGCAGGTACCACAGGAACAGAGCCACGTAGGCAGCAGTGGCTGCATTGGCTGACATCCAGGTGACGATGTTCCCCAGAAGGTGGATCTGGGCCTAGAGAACCAATAACCAACAATGTTAAAAGCACTGCTGTGGAATTTGCCCTCCCCATCCTGGTGACCCCCCCCCCCCCCGATGCTTTAAACTGCAATTCCCATTTTCCTGACATCAATTTACCTTCATTTCCCCCCTAATCCAGGAGAGGTGCATTAAAGCTGTTTTCATCCAGTGGAGAGAGAGAGAAAACAGCTCTTGAATTCTGAAATTTCAAAATATATAGTCCACACACTTCCAAGCAAACTTCACATCCATAAGGACTAGAAGCCTGGGTTCTTTTTTAAGTCCCAGGAAGCTGCATTCCTTACTATGTTACCTTTTTCTGTACTCCCGCAGAATCATAGGGTGCATACAATACATTAATTTTTGCTTCTCTTGGCAGAAAGTATAAATAGGTGAAGAGGCCCTTAGAAGCTACGTCTTTATTCTATTTTCGCATCTGTTTATTCACATTTGAAAACTGGAGTGCATCATTCATTTGTGTGTGGGGGCTGGCTTTTAAAACTAAGGAGGAACCTGCCTGTACAAGGTTGCAACTTGCCAATTGCCTGTGGCAAGCAGAAAACTGCTTCCAGGTGACCAGGCCTTTGAAAATGTAGGCTCCGCCCTTTAGGCCAAAAATGACTCCCATAAAGCGTGTCTGGATAGACTTCTCACATAATAAGGAGCTGTCCTCAAGAGAGGTCCAAACTGTCAAACAGAAACTTTTAGCAGTGGTCCCCTGGATGCAGTAAAAAGGTGTGGGCAGGTAGAAAGACGTGTCTGCTGTCTTTTCAGCAAATAGTGGAAACTATTCCACTATTTGGAAAATAGTGTTTCCCAAATTCATTCTACCGGGCCTTTTAAGCTATGTCTATTGTCCAGTTCTGTGGCTCTCTGTCCAGCTGCTCTCCAATAAGGCTTTTTAGTCTCTGTTTTAATCTTTCTGGTTTTAAAACTTTAGTGTATTTTTTAATGTATCAGGAGGACCAAAGCTCAGCAACAGAGAATCCTGCTTTGCATGGAGGACCCAGGTTCACTTGCCCCTCTGTAAAGACAATACTGAGCTAGGAGTACGAACAGCTGGATTCAGTGTAAGGCAGTTTCCTAACACTGAAAGCCAACCAGACAACATTTTTTTCTTGGAAGACAATGTATAAATAATGCTAGTTAATGGATTAACCTACCCCTGAGGTGGAGTGGAACCAGTAGGCGATGTTTGTGTCCAAGGTAATCCATTCCAGGGGAGAAGAGCTATATTTGTGTTCTGTGTCTTCATTTTTCAGAGTCAGTATCTTCCACTGAGAACAGAACAGGACAACTAAGAACTTATCAGAGCAATACAGCTACAACCGGTTCCCTGGCCTAACCCTGATTAGCACTGCAAACTAATGAGTGCAGGGCAATATATTTCTATGAATGAGAACTTACTCACCAGCAAAACACTTTTGATAACCATGTGACAATTTGGGGGACAGGCAGGTTACAAAGTTCAGCAGCATCCCCAGGTGTAGTGGTCAGAGTATCAGAGACCAGGGTTCAAATCCCCACTTGGCCACAGGAAGCTCAAGGGAGATCTAGGGCCAGTCACTGTTTCTCAGCCTAACCTATCTCACAGGGTTGATGTGGGGATTAAATGAGGATGGGGGGACGGGGACACTGTGTATGCCACCTTGATCTCCTTGGAGAAACAGGCGGAATATAAATGCAATACACAAACAAACAACAAACAAACAAACAAACAGGGGATAACCATGTATGCCATCTTGAAGTCTCTGGAACTACAAATATTTATAATGTATTTATCTGGACAGCTTCTATACTGCCTTACTTACAATCATCTCTTAAGTAATGCATAAGAAATGCAATACAACAAAAATAAAAAATCAGTTAAAATGACAAAATCAAGATTCAGTTAAAATGCTTGATAGAATTTAAAGGCGGGGGGGGGGGGGAATAGTCTTCAGTGGGTGCCAGAAGTTCAACAAGTCAGGAGCCTCTCGGAGATTCCATAAAGTTTGGCCCACCGTACTGGAGGCAGATAAGCATGAGCTGGGCATCTGAGCCATAGGGGAATCCCTGATCTCCATGATTTGGTAAATGTAATAATAAAGTAAATATAAAGTAGAATAATAAACAATCAGAGTCAGCAGCTATCAAGGCATCTCAAGTCCTTCCCAGGCTGGGTACCTGAGATCCTTTTGGCTGAAGATGCCAGGAATGAAGCTGAGGACGTATAGATACAAATGAGCCACGACCCATTCCCACTGTCTGCTATCACAGATGGGGTGTTTGCAACCCTCCTGATGATGCTGGACATCACAGGTCCCATCAACCTTAAGGGAAGGGAAGGAGTTGCAGTCCAGAGACATCTGGAGGGCCAGAGGGGCCTCATCACTGGCCCTGCGTCTTATACTCAGCAAGACCACTGGGTCCACCCAGCCCAGTGCTGTGTCTCCGCTGATGAGGTGCTTGGCTTTCAAGCAAGAGGATTTCCCAGCCCAGGTATCTCACATCCTTTAAATAAAGATACCAGGTACTGGGCCTGGGGTCTTCTGCCTCCAAAGCCGCTCGTCTGGCCCACCCAGCCCCTTCTGTGAGTCACACACAATGCCCAAGCTATTCACCTTACAATGGATTTTCCACCTGCAAATGAAACAGTAATAATAAAACATTTTAAAAATCTATTTATGTCAGCCTATGAAGCTGGAAGGTGAGGAACCTGCGGCTGTCAGGGATCTTGTTGGACTACAACTCCCATCACCCCGTTTGGGGCTGATGGGAACTGGAGTTCAAAAACCTCTGGAGGGCACCGGGTTAGAGAACAACTCCCATCAACACTGTCTGGAGGTTTTCCACAGGTGAGCTCAGTGCCAAGTTCTCCTATGGGAACAGGCTGGTCTTTCTGTCTTCTTTATGGTGCAAGACTTCAACTGGGTGGCTCCTGCACTGGGCTTCAGTGGGTAGATTCCTCCACTCTACTCTTTGCTGCCTTCAACCTCTCTCTGCTTCTCACCTGCAGTTCCGTGAACTTGGCCATGAAACTGAGGTTCTGGCTGATGCTGATCTGCGTTGGGGAATGCAGCTCCACCTCCCTCTCCTTCTGTTCCTGGCCTGGAAGAGAAGCCGAAACAAACTGGTCTGAGACATAACCCGATTCGCAGGGGAGGGAGGAAGAGAAATAGTAAGCTTCCCTACAACACTTTTTTATATATAAAAGTTTTAAAAGCATGCAGGTCCTTGGATGCAACACATTCCAAAGGAACACAGGAAGCTGCCTTATACAGACTACTGGGGTCCACGTAGCTCAATACTCTCTACTCTTGAGTGGCAGCAGCTCTCCAATGTTTCAGGCAGGGAATCTTTCCCAGCCCCAAACTGAGACACCAGGGATTGAACCTGAGATCTTCTGCATAAAGGGCAAATGCTCTGCCACTGAACTATGGGCCTTTCCCTAAAAGTAAACACAAGGTTCTAGTCCTCATGGTCCTGAATAAAGATCTGTAGCGTCACGAGAAATTGGCACTAGGTGGTGCTTCTCCTTTCTTCTGATGTAGCTGGAGTTTCTATTGTTTATATATTTGCTATAATGAAAGTAATGGCAGAAGTTCAAGGGTGCCAGCCAGAGAATATAACAGGGAGGTCAGGAAGAGGACAGCTTCCCTCATGTGCCAACTTCCAAGTGTGAACTCCAAGGACATACCCTTAGAAGTGGATGAGAAAACGATGGCATCATGAGCACCTGTATATCAAAGACTACGTGATCTGGGCACAGGGCCTCTACAGATGCAGGTATAGGGTGGTATATAAATTCAGTAAATATAAATAATAATAATATATAAGGCCCCAGCCCCAGCGATGAGATTTCAGCTTAGACTGCTCAGGTAAAGTGCCAAGCATATTTTGGCCTAAGTAAGAGCGGAGCTGTCACTGGTTCCGGGAATCTCACTGGCAGAAATGACAGGTATCTTTAAGTTTATTCCCTTATATCTTTTAATTATCTTCACTTTGTATACTAACACCTGTTGCTGTTTCTATGCTTATTATTATAGCAGTTAAAAAAGCTTGCTTCTGCTCCTTAAGAGTTTGTTGCCCTCCATTTACTGAGAACCCAAAGGACCTGACTGCTGCTTACTGGTTGCTCCTGACTGGGGTAATGCTTGAGCTGGTTTTAAATAGGAACCTGAGTCAGACCAATGCTACATCAGCTCAGTGGTGTTGGCACTAACTGGCAGCAGCTCTCCAGGGAGACAGGAGACTTTCCCAGCCCTGCATAATGGTCTTAAAGAGTGTTTAGGTTTTGAACTGACTTTTCCCATATCTGTGTTCTTCCACGTTCCACAGCATGCTCTGGTGGTAGCCTTTAGAAACCTTTTCCCCAATTATCTCCAGCTGCCGATAGCCCCACTCGGGTAGAGATGCGCCACTGAGCTGCAGGATAGGGAAAGAAGAGAAAACTGATTGGCTGCCAGCTGTCTTTCATTCCCAAAACAAAAATTATAGCAGCCAATAGTGATGCAAAGAAGCCCACAGCACAGCTGTTCACAAACTGTGCTGCTTCACCCCACCAACCTGGTTCCTTCCAGATGCTCCTGGACTACAACATCCATCATCCCTCACCACTGGCTATACCAGCAGGGGCTGATGGGAGTTGTAGTCCTTCTTCACACAGCACTGACTTATAGCTTCGGAATTTACTCACAAGAGGCAGTGATGATGACCATGTAGCCTTCAGAGGACTGGACAAATTTATGGAGGAGAAGGCTAGCAATGGCTAAACGCCATTGTGCTTGTGTTCTATCTACATAGTTAGAGGCAATATGCTCTTGAATACCAGTTTCTATAAACTGCAGGAGGGGAGAGTTGCTGTTGTGCTCAGATCCTGCCTGTGGACTTCCCTTTGGGGCATCTGGTTGGCCACCATGAGAACAGGATGCTGGACTAGCTCGGCCGCTGACCTGATCCAGCAGCCAAGCTCTTCCTAGTCCAGAACAAGAGTCTCAGGTTGGGCAAGGCTTGAATTCTATTATTTTGGTCACAGACCAATTCCAGCCCACATACAATATCAAGGAAGTCATAAAACACAATAGGGATACATTAGTCACTAACATATAACCTAAAATTATCATTTAAGGCCTTAATCGTTATGATAGCACAGCTTGTTCCCTAAGTTTTATGGAAATCACACAGAATTTGGCTACCCTTAATGTGATCTCAGGATCCTTGTCTTCTACCAGGGATTTTAGACACTGAAGTTCGGATTCATTTGGAGATTTTTGCATAGCAGGGGTAATAAATACCGAGCGTATATCCCCATAGAAATGGCAGTGTAACAAGGCATGAAAGACAGTTTCTACCTCCATCAAGCCACAGGGGCAGACTCGTGTTGGGCAAGGCTGAGTTCGCATGTAATAAATCAAATGAATAAAGGCTTCCAGGAGCCCAAAGTCATGAAGTGGGTGCCTGCTGTGCCTCTGCACAATTCCTGGTGGGAAGCTCCGGGGGTGGGGAAACTCCAAAACCCACATACCTTTAGCACTGCCGAGGTGTTCACATGGACAAGCCTTACTTCAGACAGGATTGTTTTCCAGACATCTGTATCCGAGTCTCGGTTCACAATTTCCTGCAATAATAGCAAGTTATCACTTGAACTTTGATCATTTCTATAGTTGAGCTGTTTGCAGCTGAGTTGACTTTTCCAGCCAAGAAACACAGCCTGCAGGTATTTAATGTGGGTTTGTTTGAGAGACTCCTTCCCTTTCACCTCTCCCCCTAAAACTGGGCTGGGAAAGCCTTTTCAGCCTAGGAGCCACATTCCTTTTGAGCAAGTTTCTAAGGGACACATACCAGTAGCGGGAGGAGCCATGAATGTAAATTTCACCTTTGTACAGGAGGATATATTTATTCCAATGTTACACACACAAATGCCTATTCTTCATTTTGGCAAGGAAGAAACATGATCACAGTTCAAGAACACATTTCAACCAGGCAAAGCACTGAAGAGGGGCATGGAGCAGGACTAATGAGGAGTGTGGCTTAGCAAGAGGGGGTGTCACCTGACAAGAATCCTGATGACCAGCCAGAGACATCTGGAGGTCAACATCATCCCCCAGGCCTAAGGTTCCCCACAACCCTGCTCTAAACGTTCAGTTTTAAATGCACAACATGTTGATTCTATGTTTGCATTATATAATCATTGGAAGGATGGTAGTTTAACATCACCAAGAATGCCTTGACAGTGCAAAGCAGGCAGGATTAGGCGTGAGTGAAGGAGTACAGGTGTCTGGGTCTTCCTCCCACTGCAACATCTGGGTATTTCAAAAGAGAGCCTGTTCCTCCCATGTGTGCGCAAAGGTTGCTGAACTGAATGTGTGAGACATCACTGTGATGCAAAATAAGAAACTAAAATTGACATGTTGTGAGGAGAGTCTTTAAGAAGCCTTGCTCATCTCAGATTGGAGAATATGGGGCGTGTGATTCCCTTTCCTCCGATCATCAACTCACCACTCTCCAGAGATTCTGAGCCTGCATGGAAATGTTGTAATCAATGTAGCAGGAAATCTCTTGGGAATGAGGGCTCAGGGGCGCAGCAACGTCATGTCTGTAAAGGCAGATGGATAAAAGAGCTGCAGAGCAGTTTCCTTAAAGCCTCTACCTGTGCTGTTCCTTGTAGCTGCTTCTGAGAAACCGCCATTAAGGGGGGAAATGTAGCTGCTCAATTACTTTAATGGTAGTATGGCCATGTGATCATTACACGCTGTGCTTTGGCAACTTGTACTGACCCCCCCCCACCCCCAAACCAGCTTCCCAATGCTGGTTTTGACCTTTAAACCCCCTTCATGGCTTAGGAGCTGGTTACCTGAAGGCCATCTGTCTCTATTTATGTACAGAACTTGCTTTCATCAAGATTTAGTGGTGGCTCCCAACTTGGATGGCTTTAAAGGGGGAATTGACAAATTCACGGAGGATAAGGATAAGAGTGGCAAGTAGCCACCACGCTATGTTCTACCTCTGTTGTTGCAGTAAGTATGGTTCTGGATACCAGTTGCCAGGAATCAGGATGCTTTTGCCCTGATTCAATAGCTAAGCTCTTCTTATAAAGTAGAATCATGGGGACTGAACCTGCAACCATGGCACTGTCAGCACAACACTCTAACCAACTGAGCTATGTTCTTGTTTACCTGCAAATGCCTGCCAGATCTCTCCTCTTTTTAAAATGCTGGATGTCTACTGTAAATTACCATCTGAACAAAGCTTAATAATTGCATCTGGGGGCAGAAGCAACCTTGCTGAGAGCCAAGGGCTACTTACGTGTTGAGGTAGCGAGTTGTGATCCCGTGAACAAGCTGCACAATGCTGCCGTGGCGCACAGGGCGAGGGGGGTTGCTCACCACCAGCTGCTGCCTGTTTGGAGAGATGTGCAAAGATGATGCAGGGGGAGTTAGCAGGCCTGGAAATACCAAAATAGAGCAGGTCCCTGTAATTAGCCATGAAAGAGTTATGTGAAATGTTCAAGAAAAGAAAGAGTAAACCAGATCTAGGCTAAAAAACCAGGAGAAATATGTCTGAGGGTGTCAAGCAATGGAGGATGGTCCATTACGACAAATAAGAGAACTGCCCCACCACCTTCAGTCTGCCCTCAGCCAGCCCCTGCATGCCAGTCTTTTTACTTACAACCAGCTCAGGGAGTGGTTCTGCCTGTCAGCTTCCTCCTCCTTGGTCTCTGTATTGGATGGGGTAAAGGTAAAGGGACCCCTGACCATTAGGTCCAGTTGTGACCAACTCTGGGGTTACGGCGCATCTCACTTTATTGGCCGAGGGAGCCGGCGTACAGCTTCCAGGTCATGTGGCCAGCATGACTAGCCACTTCTGGCAAACCAGAGCAGTGCACGCAAACACAGTTTACCTTTCCGCCGGAGCGGTACCTATTTATCTGCTTGCACTTTGACATGCTTTTGAACTGCTAGGTTGGCAGGAGCAGGGACCGAGCAACGGGAGCTCACCCCGTCACAGGGATTCGAACCACCGACCTTCTGATTGGCAAGTCCTAGGCTCTGTGGTTTAACCCACAGCACCACCCGCATCCCTAGAGGATGGGGTAGGGGGACAGAATTGGTGGGCTCTGCCTGTCATTTCCTCTGCCACTATCTACTGTTCAGCTCCCTATGAGTCCCAGTGGGCACCAGCCACCACTGGAGTCAAGCAGTGCAGCAGTCAGCTTGGGACTCAAGTACCTAAAGTAGTGTCTCCTTTAACATCAACCATCTTGAGCCTTTTGACTGGCAGGGGGAGGCCCTGTTGGTGGTGGTGCTGGATGCTGCCTGGTTGGCACTGACCAGTGACAGCGTCTTTTCATTTTGGAATTAAGTACACCTGCCTCCCTATTAACATTCAGGAGGGATTCAAAAACTCTCACCATTTGATGGCTGAAAGGATATTGTTTCCAGGCGGCTTTGAAATTAGTAGCTGTGGGAATAGGTAATTTCCAAAAACATTTCAAAATGTTTTAGCTATGTTCTTATTTTACTCTTTGGGAGGAAGGGTAGGATTGACATGGGATAAATACAGTACAAGAAAATAATAAAGACATCTAAAAGAACTGGTAATCCAGAGGAAGCTCAAAATAACTGCTGGTTTTACAAATATCAGAGAGCAGTAGAAGCATCATCATCATCATCATCACTATTGATTCATTACTCACATTTCACCCTAAGGTTCCAGGGTGGGTGTCAAAGACCAGGGTAAAAGAGGCGCTCCTTCAGCATTTGCCAAAAACTGTATAGTGAAAGTGCCAGGCACACCTCTGTAGAAGGAGTGGGGATTCCACAACTGAGGGGCTGCCACAGAGAAGGCCCTTTCCTGGGTCACCACTCCAAGCTTCTGAGTGAGGCAAAACTACCATGAGGGCCCCTCTGTTGTTCGCAAAATGAGGTGCTGGCCACTCTCAACCCATTAGATAATACAGTGGTGCCTCACAAGACGAAAAGAATCCGTTCTGCGAGCCTCTTCGTCTAGCGGTTTTTTCGTCTTGCGAAGCAAGCCCATTGACGGATTAGCGGATTAGCGGTATTAGCGCTTTTAGCGGCTTTTAGCGGCTTATTGGCTTAGCGGATAAGCGGCTTAGCAGCTTAGAAAAAGGGGGGGAGGGGAAAAACCCCGCAGGAACTCGTAAGACATTTTCGTCTTGCAAAGCAAGCCTATAGGAAATTCGTTTTGTGAAGCACCTCCAAAACGGAAAACTCTTTCGTCTAGCGAGTTTTCCGTCTTGCGAGGAATTCGTCTTGCGGGGCACCACTGTATCTACAATTTCAGTTTATAAACACACCTGGCATGATCCTTGTGCTTAAAAAACAAAAACAAAAAACCCAAAATCAAAATAAATCTTGCACCCCCATGCCCATCCCAGCTCAGTTTTGTAAAAATGCATAAAGCAATATCTCTTGCTTTTTCCTCTCTTGTATAGTTTGGAAAGGTTGCTCAGAAAGAGAATGCAGCCTGGGCCTGAAAAGGAGGCTTCCCACCCCTTTTAAAGAGAAGTGTCTGTCTACTTACATGCCAGGGTCCTTCACGATCCACCAGTTGTTGACGTCCTTGAAAGGGTAGCAGGTGACTTGTTGCTGGTGGGAGCTTCCACGGCCGTTTTCATACCTAGGGATAAAGAATGGAAATTGTGGGAAAGATTCACTCCCAAAGCATCACATGCATCAGGCAATAATTCAGGAGTTAACATAAGAACAGTTTTGCCAGATCAGACCACCCTCCTGTTGTCACAGTGGCCAACCAGACACCTGTGAAAAACCCACAAGCAGGAACTGGACACGTGAGCTGCCTCTCTTCCTGTGATTTCTGCAATTTCCTGCAACCAGTATTCTGAGGTATGATTGCCTCTGATTTGGATACTAGGAGTATATCTCAATCAACAGCCCAGCAGGGAGGGAAACCCCTCACTGCATTTAAAAAGCTGGCTTGCTCTGCTGGTGGGGGTAGTCATCACAATTTCTGAAGTTCCTAAATTCCTGTGGATTACCGTATTTTTCGCCCCATAGGACGCACCAGCCCATAGGACGCACCAAGTTTTTTTGGGGGGAAATAAAGAAAAAAAATTTATTTCCCCCCCAGGCGCTTGTGGGGCCGGCAGCGGGGAGAAGCGCTCTTCTCCCCGCAGCCCACCTGCAGATCAGGTCCGGGGACAGAGGGAGGACACACTGCGCCTCCCAACTGTCCCTGGAGCCTGTGGGACAGGCAGCAGGGAGAAGCGCTCTTCTCCCCGCCGCCCGCCTGCAGATCAGGTCCGGGGACAGAGGGAGGACACACTGCGCCTCCCAACTGTCCCTGGAGCCTGTGGGGCAGGCAGCGGGGAGAAGCGCTCTTCTCCCCGCCGCCTGCCTGCAGATCAGGTCCGGGGACAGAGGGAGGACGCGCTGCGCCTCCCAGCTGTCCCCGGAGCTTGCGGGGCAGGCAGCGGGGAGAAGCGCTCTTCTCCCCGCCGCCTGCCTGCAGATCAGGTCCGGGGACAGAGGGAGGACGCGCTGCGCCTCCCAGCTGTCCCCGGAGCTTGCGGGGCAGGCAGCGGGGAGAAGCGCTCTTCTCCCCGCAGCCCACCTGCAGATCAGGTCCGGGGACAGAGGGAGGACACACTGCGCCTCCCAACTGTCCCTGGAGCCTGTGGGGCAGGCAGCGGGGAGAAGCGCTCTTCTCCCCGCCGCCTGCCTGCAGATCAGGTCCGGGGACAGAGGGAGGACGCACTGCGCCTCCCAGCTGTCCCCGGAGCTTGCGGGGCAGGCAGCGGGGAGAAGCGCTCTTCTCCCCGCCGCCCGCCTGCAGATCAGGTCCGGGGACAGAGGGAGGACGCGCTGTGCCTCCCAGCTGTCCCCGGAGCTTGCGGGGCAGGCAGCGGGAAGAAGCGCTCTTCTCCCCGCAGCCCACCTGCAGATCAGGTCCGGGGACAGAGGGAGGACACACTGCGCCTCCCAACTGTCCCTGGAGCCTGTGGGGCAGGCAGCGGGGAGAAGCGCTCTTCTCCCCGCCGCCTGCCTGCAGATCAGGTCCGGGGACAGAGGGAGGACGCGCTGCGCCTCCCAGCTGTCCCCGGAGCTTGCGGGGCAGGCAGCGGGGAGAAGCGCTCTTCTCCCCGCCGCCCACCTGCAGATCAGGTCCGGGGACAGAGGGAGGACGCGCTGCGCCTCCCAGCTGTCCCCGGAGCTTGCGGGGCAGGCAGCGGGGAGAAGCGCTCTTCTCCCCGCAGCCCACCTGCAGATCAGGTCCGGGGACAGAGGGAGGACACACTGCGCCTCCCAACTGTCCCTGGAGCCTGTGGGGCAGGCAGCGGGGAGAAGCGCTCTTCTCCCCGCCGCCTGCCTGCAGATCAGGTCCGGGGACAGAGGGAGGACGCACTGCGCCTCCCAGCTGTCCCCGGAGCTTGTGGGGCAGGCAGCGGGGAGAAGCGCTCTTCTCCCCGCCGCCCGCCTGCAGATCAGGTCCGGGGACAGAGGGAGGACGCGCTGCGCCTCCCAGCTGTCCCCGGAGCTTGCGGGGCAGGCAGCGGGGAGAAGCGCTCTTCTCCCCGCAGCCCACCTGCAGATCAGGTCCGGGGACAGAGGGAGGACACACTGCGCCTCCCAACTGTCCCTGGAGCCTGTGGGGCAGGCAGCGGGGAGAAGCGCTCTTCTCCCCGCCGCCTGCCTGCAGATCAGGTCCGGGGACAGAGGGAGGACGCACTGCGCCTCCCAGCTGTCCCCGGAGCTTGCGGGGCAGGCAGCGGGGAGAAGCGCTCTTCTCCCCGCCGCCCGCCTGCAGATCAGGTCCGGGGACAGAGGGAGGACGCGCTGCGCCTCCCAGCTGTCCCCGGAGCTTGCGGGGCAGGCAGCGGGGAGAAGCGCTCTTCTCCCCGCAGCCCACCTGCAGATCAGGTCCGGGGACAGAGGGAGGACACACTGCGCCTCCCAACTGTCCCTGGAGCCTGTGGGGCAGGCAGCGGGGAGAAGCGCTCTTCTCCCCGCCGCCTGCCTGCAGATCAGGTCCGGGGACAGAGGGAGGACGCGCTGCGCCTCCCAGCTGTCCCCGGAGCTTGCGGGGCAGGCAGCGGGGAGAAGCGCTCTTCTCCCCGCCGCCCACCTGCAGATCAGGTCCGGGGACAGAGGGAGGACGCGCTGCGCCTCCCAGCTGTCCCCGGAGCTTGCGGGGCAGGCAGCGGGGAGAAGCGCTCTTCTCCCCGCAGCCCACCTGCAGATCAGGTCCGGGGACAGAGGGAGGACACACTGCGCCTCCCAACTGTCCCTGGAGCCTGTGGGGCAGGCAGCGGGGAGAAGCGCTCTTCTCCCCGCCGCCTGCCTGCAGATCAGGTCCGGGGACAGAGGGAGGACGCACTGCGCCTCCCAGCTGTCCCCGGAGCTTGCGGGGCAGGCAGCGGGGAGAAGCGCTCTTCTCCCCGCCGCCCGCCTGCAGATCAGGTCCGGGGACAGAGGGAGGACGCGCTGCGCCTCCCAGCTGTCCCCGGAGCTTGCGGGGCAGGCAGCGGGGAGAAGCGCTCTTCTCCCCGCAGCCCACCTGCAGATCAGGTCCGGGGACAGAGGGAGGACACACTGCGCCTCCCAACTGTCCCTGGAGCCTGTGGGGCAGGCAGCGGGGAGAAGCGCTCTTCTCCCCGCCGCCTGCCTGCAGATCAGGTCCGGGGACAGAGGGAGGACGCACTGCGCCTCCCAGCTGTCCCCGGAGCTTGCGGGGCAGGCAGCGGGGAGAAGCGCTCTTCTACCCGCCGCCCGCCTGCAGATCAGGTCCGGGGACAGAGGGAGGACGCGCTGCGCCTCCCAGCTGTCCCCGGAGCTTGCGGGGCAGGCAGCGGGGAGAAGCGCTCTTCTCCCCGCAGCCCACCTGCAGATCAGGTCCGGGGACAGAGGGAGGACACACTGCGCCTCCCAACTGTCCCTGGAGCCTGTGGGGCAGGCAGCGGGGAGAAGCGCTCTTCTCCCCGCCGCCTGCCTGCAGATCAGGTCCGGGGACAGAGGGAGGACGCACTGCGCCTCCCAGCTGTCCCCGGAGCTTGCGGGGCAGGCAGCGGGGAGAAGCGCTCTTCTACCCGCCGCCCGCCTGCAGATCAGGTCCGGGGACAGAGGGAGGACGCGCTGCGCCTCCCAGCTGTCCCCGGAGCTTGCGGGGCAGGCAGCGGGGAGAAGCGCTCTTCTCCCCGCAGCCCACCTGCAGATCAGGTCCGGGGACAGAGGGAGGACACACTGCGCCTCCCAGCTGTCCCCGGAGCTTGCGGGGCAGGCAGCGGGGAGAAGCGCTCTTCTCCCCGCAGCCCACCTGCAGATCAGGTCCGGGGACAGAGGGAGGACACACTGCGCCTCCCAACTGTCCCTGGAGCCTGTGGGGCAGGCAGCGGGGAGAAGCGCTCTTCTCCCCGCCGCCTGCCTTCAGATCAGGTCCGGGGACTGAGGGAGGACGCGCTGCGCCTCCCAGCTGTCCCCGGAGCTTGCGGGGCAGGCAGCGGGGAGAAGCGCTCTTCTCCCCGCCGCCCGCCTGCAGATTAGGTCCGGGGACAGAGGGAGGACGCGCTGCGCCTCCCAGCTGTCCCCGGAGCTTGCGGGGCTGGCGGCCGGGAGAAGCACGCGTCTCCCCGCCGTCAGCCTCCAAACCACATCGGGAGACAGCGGGATGGCGGCGTTTCGCCTCCCCGCTGTCCCCCGACCTTGTGGCACTGGCGCTGCGGCTCTCCTGAAGCCTGGAGAGCGAGAGGGGTCGGTGCGCACCGACCCCTCTCACTCTCCAGGCTTCAGCGAAAGCCTGCATTCGCCCCATAGGACGCACACGCATTTCCCCTTCATTTTTGGAGGGGAAAAAGTGCGTCCTATAGGGCGAAAAATACGGTATACAGAATAGGAGCAAGGGATCTGGTGCCCTTCAGATGTAGCTGGACTCCAACACCCATCAGCCTCCAGCCGGCATGGCTAATAGTCAGGGATGACAGGAATTGTAATCCAGCAACACCTGGAAACCAAGGATACCCCATCCCCTGATCTAACAATTAGCATTATCTGCAAGAGACAGAATAATGCTTCTATTTAGAAGAGACATCTCTCCATGGAAAGAGGGAGATATCTCTCCTTAGGTAAGGCTGGGGAATCTGGGAGATCTCCAGATGTTAGTGGGCTCCAGCTCCCATCAGCCCCTGCAGTCAGCATGGCCAATGGTATGGGGATGATGGGAGTTGTAGTTCAGCAACACAACCTGATGACCTCAAACTATTGTTAGACTCCAACTCCCAAAAGCGCCTGCAGCCAGCAGGGAGTGATGGGAGTTGTAGTCCACTAAAAGCAGAAAGGAACCACTCGAAGTCCCCATCCCTACTACACACAGTGCAAAAGAAACCTATACCATGATTGCAAAACTCACAAGTCCAGAGGCAGCTTGTTCAACCCAAAGGCCATTTTGGAAATTCAATGAAGCAAAAAATCTCACTAAGGTATTGCTCCAGTAGTTAAGAGACACCAAAGTCAGACACAATGTCCTCTGTGTCACCCTGACTTAGGGCAAAGGATCTCTCCTCTCTCTCACCTGATAGGGTAAGTATTCTTGTGAGAATGCAGCCAGCAGGGCATGGGTTTCCCCAGGATGTTGCGCAAGGTGATCTGGGAGCCATATGCCACCTCCAGAGGCTGGCCTTGCGTGATCCGAGCGAGACCACCCTAGAAAGAGCCACAAAACGTGGAGAACAAATGGAAACACCTGATTTTAATGTTGTCCTTTGCTATGCCCAAGTACACACCAGAATCTAAGTAGCCTCTGTTTGGGAAGGGCAGCAGCTCAGTGGCAGAGCATCTGTTTTGCATTCAGAAAATACCTGGTTCAATCTTCCATGGCATCTCCAGGTAGAGGTGGGAATGTCCCCTGCCTCAAATGCTGGAGAACTGCTGCCAATCAGTGTAGAAAACAACTGAGCTAGATAGACCAATGGTCTGACTTGGTATAGGGAAGCTTCCCATGCTTTAGGGGAAGGGCTGTAGCTCAGTGTCAGTAGAGAACCTGCCTTCCGTGCAGAAGGCCCCACGTTTATCACCCAGAAAGGCTGGGAGAAACTGTTGTCTGAAATACAGTAGAGACAATGCTGAACTACTTGGATCAATACTGAGCTAGAAGGAACAACTGTCTCACTCGGTATAAGGCACATTCCTATACTCCTATGCACTTCATGTATATGCTCAATGGTTGAATCATTTGTAGATAGGACTGAACTCATTTAAAACATAGCTCAGGATCCAGAAATGGTTGCATATATCTTAGTGCATTCTTTCTGAAACAGAACCCTGCCCTGCCTCTGCAGCCCCTGCCCCTTCTCCCATTCCTTACCTCCAAACTTGCTTGGAAAGCACTGCTCATGATCTGGTCATGGGGCCCTGAGCGGTACAGCAAAGCCAAATGGATGTAGAAGAAAGACAGGTATGTGGCTACTGGGAGGATCACAAGGGCCAGACCTCTGGCTAGCAAGTGGCACAGCAGGGACATCTAGGAGGAAAGAGGAAACACCCCCCTAAAAAAGGTTGCTTTTCACACCTAGAAACAAGAATGGACAACTCAGAAGAGCCCTATGGGATGTGACTGAAGGCCTATCTCATTCCAGCTTCCTCTTTCCCATATGCCTCCAGGACATGCACAGGCTGCGCAGGAAGGCAATAGCCCCTCTCCCATTTCTGTTCTGCAGTAACTGGAGTCTGGAGGTAATACCAGCAGCCATGGATAGCCTTCTCCTACATGAATTTGTTGCTTTTAATTATTTACTTGTGTTTTAATTTTGCTTTTTACTCTGTGAACCGCCCTGAGATCTTGTGAGCAGTATATAAATTTTAATAAATAAATAAGTCAAATCTCATTTTGAGGCTGTGAAAGCTGGTGGTCATTGCGACACAGGATGGATTTGGTTCCCTGAGTGAATTTCTTTCCAAAGTGGCCCTGGAAACTTTAACAAGTGTGTGTGTGTGTGTGTGTGTTTAGTGTTTAAAATCACAGTGCTGTTTACGCTTTCTGTCATGTTTTGTATAACTGTTGTTTTAAATTGTGTGTTGTTCTAACACTTTGATGCCTGCTCTCCTTGAGTTCCTTTGGAAGAAAGGTCAGGATACAAATTTAATAAATAAAAATTAAATTTATTCATTTGATTTGATTTGATAAATAAATAAAAATAGCACCAAACTTCCATTGCCATTGGCTATACTGACTGAGGCTGATGGGAGTTACAGTTCCAACTACATTTTGAGGGCCCCATATTGGCTATTCCTGCTCTAAAGGCGAGCAACGCATACACAAGGCACTTTGCTACTTACATTGGGCAAGTTCTGGTCGCCGATCAGTTGCCAGGAGTGGATTCCTGCAATGGCCAAAAGCAGGATGTACGTGAAGAGGCCCATATATTTCACCCTGTGAATGCAGCAATCAATCAATAAATAGCAATGAAACCACTCAGACCTCCCAAATGTAAATTATTTAAAATGTATGAAATGTTCCCAAACAGAGCAGAGCTGAATTCAGGTCTTTCAAAGGTCACTAACAATCTAAGATGAAAGTCCAAGAGAACAGTCTCCTGTGTTACTCCCTGGAAAATGAATGGAAGATGTATGCAAAGAACATTTCTTGGCATTTGTCATGCTCCTGCCTGTTCAGGAAGAGCCTTTGAATTTGTGCCAAATTAGTCCCACAGGCAGCAATCTAGGATATGCTTCAGTTACCTGTCTCTTCAATGTGAACAGCTAGAAATTAAGGTACTTGCAACTGTGCCTCAGGCTGGGGAACAGCTCTGTGAAAAAGGGAAACGGTTGTGTTTGCACATAGCACTAAGCTATGGTTTAGCATTACAAAGAGGAGACTTAGGCTTGTGTGCAACCGTCCCAACCTCCAACTCTGCCACAAGGGATGTTTAAAAGCTTCTGCTTCTGCTTTGTTGCTGTTGTTGTTTAGTCGTGTCCGACTCTTCGTGACCCCATGGACCAGAGCACGCCAGGCACTCCTGTCTTCCACTGCCTCCCGCAGTTTGGTCAAATCTTTATAAAGCTTCTGCTTTAGACTAACCTAAAACCTAAACTGAACCCAGGCATAGATGTCAATAGAGTATGTTATTACATTGTAGTAAAATAATGTTGATCCATTCCAAGAAATCCTGTAGCATGTTACCTATCAATTGCATACAAAAAGAAAAGTTATGTGGGGACTCTGTCAAAGGAATCATTGAATACATTGCCAAAGCTTCAACTATCTGTGACATGGCCTCTCCGTAAGCAATCGTTTATAAAGCTGGCTTGTTTTCAATAATGGTGGTTAAGATTAGGCACAGTTTAGAGAGCAGATGTAATGTTAAACTGTGGTTGATCTAAAAAATAACTGGAAACTTGCTGAGGTCCCAGAAGAGAGGGAACAGCATGTGAGCACAAGGTTTATAATAGATTGTTCTCCTAACATTAAATGAGGCCACTGTTTGCCTTCCAAATGGGTTAGAAAACCTTTTTTTTTAATCAGGCCACTGACATTTCTCCATAAAGGAATCTACCCCATCCCCCTCTCCCCAATTTTTGATGGCTGATATATTTTCTAGTTATTGTTTTCTGTTTTTATTGCCTTTACATTATTTTAATTCCTCATGCTGCTCTTGTAAGTTGCTTTATAAAGAAATGCTGTAAAATTGGCATATAAATATTTAACAAAAAAACCAAACAAAGCAAAGCGAAACACACAGCCATAAATAAGGAATTCAGGAATCATCACGAGGCAGGAAATTTAAGACAAACCCTACTCAGAACAACTTGGGAGAGAATTATTGTACAATAGAAAAAGGAGACAGAGGGGGGGGGGGGAATGAATGCTTACCCAATTGCACAGGAGCAACAAAGTCCTGTGAGCAAGAGCCAGAACCACCATCTTGAGGAAAAGGGGCTTGAATAAGAAAGACAACATTAAAACACACACACACATATAAATATATAATAGGCAAACAGTTAAACCCATCACAATTAACTGCTTCTGAATAAGTGCTTGATGAAATGCAAACGTCTGCGGCTGCTGTGCAATTTTGGGCACTCTGGCTAATATCAGCTCTCCTGGACCACCACTGAGTGGCAAAGCATCTGCATTGGGTGCAGAAGGTCCTGAGTTCAATGCCCAGCATTTCCAGGTAAGGCTAGGAAAGTCCCCAGTGAATAATTCCTGGAGAGCCACTGCTGCCCGTCAGCACAGACAATACTGAGCTAAAAGGGTGGAAGGTATGACTTTGCATAAGGCTGCTTTCTATATTCTTGGAAAGGGCCATAGCTCAGTGGAAGAGCATATGCGTTGCATGCAGAAGGTTCAATCCTGGTTGGCATCTCCTGGTATTTTGTTGTTGTTGTTTTCATTTCTATACCACTTTATATTTTTAAGGGGGTGGATCTCAAAGCGGTTTACAACCCACCTTAAAACACCAAATGAAACAATCCAGAATAAAACATTGCTGAAGCAAGTCAAGTATACACTGGAAGCAATATAATTAACAGGAAACTAAAATATTACCTTAAAAGATTTCAAAACAAAACATTACAAAAGATGTCAACACAGAGAATAGAATCATAAAGTGGGAAGGGACCACAAGGGTCATCAAATCCAACTCCCTGCAGTGCAAGAATCTCAGCCTGATCATGCATGCCAGGTTACTCTTTTAACGCAGCAAAGTCAACCCCAACAGGTTTTTTTTATCTTAAACATTTCAAAAGAAAACATTGCTAAAGGAAGTCAGATATAAAATACACATTTAAAACAGCGTAATTAGCAAGTGAACAAAATAATTATCATAAGCATAGAACATATCTGCTGTTGCTGCTGCCATTCTGCCATTGGTGGTTCACGGCAGGCAGCAGCTGTGGAAGCTCAGGCTCAATGACCTGGGTCTCCATGAAGAGACAGCCAAGATGGTCTCTGGCCTCTTCTGTAGACTCAGCTTTTGTAGCTAGGTAGGGCAGGGAGGGATCCCTACCTGGAATCCTGGAGAGTTGCTGCCAGCCACTGTAGGCAGTAGATGAACCTAAGGTCTGTCTTAGTGTAAAGCAGCTCCTTATGTTCCTAGTCTAGCTTGCACACCCAGCATAGTCTACATGGGTGTCAGTCATGTTCATCAAACAAACACAGGCACAGTGGCCAAGTGGGCAATGAAGGCTAGGATATACTTTTTTAAGAAATAAGTTAGAGACAGAAGTAATTAAACACATCCTCAGGCTAGAAACCTGACTGGATGAATAAAATGAATTTGAGTGTCAATTCAGTCCCTCCACACCCCTCCAGTCAATCCTCAGGAACCACACAGAACCCTTCTAAGCAAGGCAAGATATCCATTGCTATATATTTATTTATATGCAACAGCAATTAGTGCAAATTTAAAACCTCAAGATGTGCACACCAGCCCAGTTTGCGTCAGTGTGTCCCAGCTTATGAAGCCAAGATATGCACCAGCTTCACTTTGCTCTTCACTTTGCCAGGGAAAGGAACTAGGAATCCACAGCTACTCCTTGCTTTTACAACTGGCTTAAAAAATCCCATCTAACTCAGAAAGCTTCAACCAAAGTCTCCACTTTTTCTGGTTGGATCTGCCAACAATGGTCACTATATGTCTCACTGTCAAATTATTTTACTTTATTTACTGAAAAGAATTCTGTGCCACCTTTTACCTTTGCTTCTGCGAATTGTAGAACTTCAGATAAGATAAAACTGCCAGCAGGATGAAAAAGATTAAAATGGACTCCAGTAGCATCAGCCTGGACTGAGTGATCAGGGAGTTCTCTGTTAGCAAATGAGGAGGAAGAGAGAACACCTTAGCTGGAATAAAAATGATTGACCCTCACTCAAAAGTGGTGAAAACAAGTCAAAATGTGTCTTTAAATCTGGGGAAACGAAGCATTCCAAGAACCCGATGCTCTAAACTGGACAACATGATGCCCTCCAGATGTTGTTGGACTCCCAATTCCCATGATCCTCCACCACTGACCATGCTACCTGGAGCTGATGGGAGTTGGAGACCAACAACATCTGGAAGGCATGTCATTGGCTACCCCTGCATACCTTCCTCATAGAGGACAACTCAGTAGTATGCACTTCCCTTACATTATTTCAAGAGCAGCCAACGTGATGTACAATTCCTGTCATCCCAAACTACTGGCCATGCTGGGGATAATGGGAGATGTAGTAATCTGCCTTACATGCAGGTGATCCTAGCTTCAATCCCCGGCATCTCCAGGTAGAGCTGGGAATCATCCTGTGCCTGAAACCATGGAGAGCTGCTGCCAGTCCACGTAGACAGTACTGAGCTACATGAACCAAAGGCAGCTCCCTATGCTCCAGAACCAATCTAGTACAGTGGCTGCAGTGTCAGATTAGGACCTGGAAGACCAAGGTTCATATCCCCCACTCAGCCATGAGGCTCACTGGGTGACTCTGGGCCAGTCACTGCCTCTCAGCCTAACCTACCTGACAGGGTTGTTGTAAGGATTAAATGAGGAGGGCGAGAACTATGTACACCACTTTGAGCTCCTTGAAGATAAAGGCAGAATATAAATAAATAAATACCATGTGGGCTACCCTTGTTTATGACTGTAGCTTGCATACAGAAATCAAAGCTCTGTGAAAACCTACAAGTTTGAGCATGAGTAAAGAGCTCTGAGCATAAACAAAGAGTGGTAGAGCATCAGCTTTGCATGCAGAAGGTTCCGGGTTCAATCTCTGGCATCTCCAGGTAGGGCAGCTTGAAATTCTGGAGAGCTGCTACCAGTCAATGTTTACAACACTGAGCTACATGGACCAAACGGTCTGACTCTGTATAAGGCAGCTTACAAAGTATGCATACTTTCTAGGGATGGTGACCAGCATCCAATAAAGAGAACAGCTGAAGGGGGAAATTCCTTACCCAGCAGAAACAGCAGGGCAGCTCCAAAAGCAACAAAGTGTGAGTAATGCAGTTCCACAAGGATCTGGTATGCCAGAGGAACACACAAGGCGCCAGCCAAGGCTGGTAGCAGCCGCAGGGCCCAAACTGGCACAGTGGGATTGTATTCTGAAACAGAGCAGGACACAAGCAAGAGTCAGGAATCACTGAGCACCACATGGCCATCTGCCTCCCCCTTGACCTGACACCTTCCAGATGGATTGGACAGCAACCACCACCATCCCCAGCTAACACAGCTGCTTTTGGACCACCACTCCCACCATCCCCAGCCAGTGACACAAGGGCTGATGGGAATGCTGGTTGGGGTCATTTATTTATTTCATAAAATCCATATGGCACAAAATTACAAACAACAACTGCTTGAGGTTTACTAAAAGAATAAAACAATAACACTATTGATAAAACAGCTTAAAATAGTTATTTGAAACATTCAAAGAATAATTAAAATGATTAGCTAAAAACAGATTTAAATTTGCATTAGCATTCTACATATCTAGTTAATGGAACTTGCAGGTGGCAACATCTGGAAGAAACTTTGTTGTTGCGGAAGGGTGTGCTGAAAAGAACAAGCTTAAACGTCATACCTAGTATTTTGGGCTGTATCCAATGCTGGTCCTACTCAGAGCACAGCCATTGAAGTTGCTGCTCCCGAGTTAGTCACACCCATCAATTTCAGTGGTTTTACTGATACTGCATACAACTCACTTTCTTTTGCTCACAATTAGGACTGAACAGAAAGGTTCCCTTCCTGAGATATCTCTGTCACTGAGCTCTCCTTCACTTCAGATTTTTAAACAGAGGTTAGATGGCTGTATTTCAGGGATTCATAAATTGTGATTCCTGCATTGTAGGGGGTTGGACAAGATGATCCTTGAGCTCTCTTCCAACCCTACTATGCTACTACATCCAGCTCCCATTCAAGAGTGCCTGCAGATGAACTGCTTTGCAAGCACACCTGAAAGACGTGCATCTTCCTCCACAAAATCTGAGGGACGGGACAGCAGCTGTTCTTCTGGTTCAGTGCAAAAACACTTTTAAAAAATCAACTAGCTACTCCAGAAGCAGTTCTACCCCCTTCTCAGAGCCAGGCTGCACAGAGTGTTGATTAACTGGAACATGTCAATCATGAAGCAACTTCCCCCTCATACTTTCAAAATTAGGCTGTGCACAATCCTAGTGAGACCCTTATGTCAATCAGGAGATAACCCTGGCCTCTTATCAGAGTATATTTCAAAGTTTAAAAGAACAGTTGTCAGAGGCTGCAAGGGGTGGGGGAGAAGGCAAAGATGTACTTTCAACCCAGAGGCCGAGGGGTAGGAGAACATAACTTTTCGACAACTGGAAGAAACAACCCTATACCTGTTCCTCTTTCAGGTGTGTCTGTTGGCAACTCAAACGAAAAAGCTATTGCTTTCTTTTTTGAGATGTACCCTTCCACAAAAGGAATTAACTTCCAGCTAGCTCAGACATGCTATGATGAACCACATACACCTCTTACCTGCACCAATTCTGTTCCACAAGAAATTGCCATCAAACCCACCCAAGTAACCTAAAATGGAAGGGAGGAAAGAGGATTTCAGCCACACACACATATACAAAGGTTACAATCCTGAAAATACTTATGCTAGGGAAACAATGGTACTTGCTTTTGATGCATAAGAGGGCACTATTAAAGAGCGTGTATAAGTCACTGGGTGTTTGGTGTAAAATTGTGTAAAGTGGCAATTCAACAGAGCCCAAACTATTTTAGAATCAAACAGACCAGTCATATATATCAGTATATTGGTTTCCATGCAAGTTCTCTCTCTCTCTCTCATATTATTCATAACAAAGGGAACACTTTTCTAGAAACTGGGTATATAGATATAGACGGTTTGGATTCACTATTTGGTGTTCTGCTTTTTTGCTTTATGAAGAGCAGTAGAAGCAGCACATGGAGAGGTATGGATAATCATAAGAATATTAAGAAAATAAAGACGGGCCCTGCTGGATCGGGCCAGTAGCCCAACTAGTCCAGCAGCCTGTCCTCACAGTGCCTAACCAGTTGCCCCCACAGGAAACCTGCAAGCAGGACCAGGGTGCAACAACACTCCTCCCACCCACGATATTCAGAGGCATGTTGCCTCCTACAGTACATCACAATGGCTTGATAGCCTTATCCTCCATGGTTTGTTTAATCCTTCTTCAAAGACATCCAAACTGATGGACATCACTACATTTCATGGGAGCAAATTTCATACTTTAACTATGCATGGTGTTAAAGAGGTCCCTTCCCTTTCATCCATTCTGAATCTTCCATCAGTTAGCTTCTAAACCTGTAACGCTGTTCCCTTGTGCTGAACCTTCACAACTATTTTTCTCATGGCAAAGGAGAAATGAATACGGGCTCAATGAAATTCATCCCTACCTCCAAAGGCCAGAAGCAGGTGACCAAATGGTGGGCCACTGTCATCCACAAAGAAGATCCGCTTCATATATAGAGAGAGGAACTGGCCATAGTAAACTTCGTCAAAGCTGAAAGGCCACAAGCAAGCAGAAAGCACATGAACTTCTCAGTAGCTGGGCAAGGAACTGGGTTGTCAGTGTACATGACTGTGGGTTTTGCAGCAATCACAGCAAAGGACAACAAATTTTCTGGCAGGAGGCCCCAGGCTCAGTCCCTGGTATCTCCAGGTAGGGATGAGAGAGACTCATGTTTAAACCCTGGGCAGCTGCTGCCAATTAGTATGCACAGTAACTGAGCTAGATGGACCAATGGTCTGACTTGGTACAGGGCAGCTTACTATGTTTTAGGAAGGGCAGTAGCTCAGTAATTGTTTGCTTTGCATGCACAATGCCCTAGGTTCATTCCCCGGCATCTCCAGGTAGTGATGGGAGAGACTCCCATCTGAAATACAGCAGACACACTGCTAAGCTAGATGGATCAGTGGTCTGACATACAAAGCAACCTCCTATGTAACTTTCTATTTGACTGGGTAGGCTGCAAATTGCAGAGGAAGAAAATCCTGGAGAAGAGGGAAGGTGGGGCAGTATAACCTAGGCTCCAGATTTAGGATGTCATTATTAAAGGATAGGAACCCGCCTGTTATTCAGTTGATTTATTTTCTTTATTCACTCAGTAAAATATGTTTAGTCTGACTTTCAACTTCAGTGGTGGCCTCCACAGAATGTGACACAAAGGGCAAAACAAAACAACTGAGTTGGATCTTGCAGTGCAGGAGAACCAATGTCATTAAAAATATATATAAACCACCGAAGAATTCGCTTACACCACAGCACGAGGGTAGGACAGGGCCCACAACCGGCTTAATAATCCCACCACAGTCAAAACCACCAGATTCATGTTGATCTGCACGGAAAATACAATTGGGTGCTTCAGGAATCCTAGCATCTTGTCCAGCAGTTTTGTCAAGTCTAAAAGTAAAGAGAGCTCTTGTCATTATTTAATAGAATATCGTTCCAGAAGGGGGAGTGGGGAACCTCAAGTCCAGGGACCAAATGCAGCCCTTGAAGCTTGTCTTCCTGGTCTCAGGATTTCTCCAAGTCACACCTCCTCTCCAGGTCACATTTCATTTCACCATACCTACTCTGTAATCTCCTTGGATGTTTTGGCCTTACTAGAATACGTCCTTGAAAAGTAATGCCTCTTTCTTGCCCAGGTGTGTGTGTGTGTGTGTGTGTGTGTAGAAACCTATGCTTTCCCATGAGTCACAGCCTCCGGACTGCCCACCCATAAAAGCAGCTTACTAGAAAAAGGCAGATATGATGCAGGCATCTGTGAATGGATGCTTTGGGCTCACCTTTTAATTCATTAAATCTGCAATCCATAAGCATCACTTAATTCAGTGGGCTCACTCTTTAGTAAATATGCACAGGAGTGCACCCAAACCCTTTGATTGATAAAATAGTATTTTATGGTGCACAGAGTTTGGAAAATTGGGTAACAGTGAGCTAGATGGACTACTGGTTAGACTCTGAAGGCAGCTTTGTATCTCTGACATCATCTTCTCCCTTATTTTTTCAGCCCAGGTCATTCTTTTTATTCTGAGTAGGCCCTCCTGAAATTAAATTAGTCATGCCCATTCATTTCAATGGGTCTACTATAACCATAGCTGTCAACCTTCCCTTTTTTGTGGGAAATTCCCTTATTCCAGTGTCGTTTCCCGCTGCTATCCCGAATTGTTAGATATCCCGTAGACTGTGCCTGGGACAGGTAAGGCTACTGATCCCTTATTTTCAAATCTGAAAGTTGACAGCTATGACTATGACTAACACGGAATATAGTATACAGTCCACACACACAAACACCCCAACAGGTGCATATTTTATGCAAATTTATGGCCCTAAGCAAAAGACACCTCCTACTTCAGGGTTTCCCAAACTTGGGTCTCCAGCTGTTTTTGGACTGCAATTCACATCATCCCTGACCATCGGTCCTACTAGCTTAGGATGATGGGAGTTGTAGTCTCAAAACAGCTGGAGACCCAACTTTGGAAAACCCTTCCCTTACTTCTCTGTTCCCTCAGCATCAAATATATTCTGCAGCTGGACAAGGAGGCTCTACTTAAATCTTTCCTCTTGCCTGAAGTGGCCTCCTCCCTATGTCCCCCTCCCAGATTAACCCCCCTTTCCCCTCCACGTGCGTCGCTTTCCCCTTGTTACCCCTCACCCGCGCGCATTTTATTTTTTAAAAACCGCATTTCTCGCCCCCGATCAGCCCCTCAGTAAAGCAGGACACGACTGTGCGCCTAAGAAAAGGCTCGTTTATATCTAAGCATCTTTTAACCCCGCCCCTCCCCAATCAAGACAAAGTATGGAAATTTAATTTCACCCACACAAAGTCAGCAAGTGGCTACCTTTTCTTCCTTCCTCTCTCCGCTCTTTCCCGCCCCTCACCCTCCCCCCCCCCACGCAAGAAATGCGGCCGTCCTCCTGCCTTTACTGATGAAGCGGAGCCTGGGCCGTACCACTTTTAATAAAAGGGAGGGGGGCACGAGAGACGGCTCACTTCCATCAGGAAAGCTACGAAGGAGGACGCGAGGCAGGATGTGACGTCACCAGCACTACCCCGAGGTGGGCGGGATGAGAGGCAAAGGGCGGCTGTTTCCATAGCAACCCAGAGATACGGCCTAATTTATGCCTTCTGCGCAGAAGTTGCGCATTTCCTGAAGATTCATGCGAACTGTAGTTTATATTAGAGTAGGTGGGAATCGGTGCTCCGTTAGAGAGGAACTACAGTTCCCATGATCCTCCGGAGGGCGGGGATTCATGCTCTTTAAATGTATGGCATGGATCTCGCCTGTAAACATTAGGGTCAGATTCCCCAAGCTTGATTAAACGGCTGCTGCTTGTATTTAGATCCCGTGGAAATCAATGGGACAAATTAGTCATGACACCATCCCATTGATTTCAGTGGGACTCAAAATAAACCCAGCTTAAGAGCTGTATCCCCATGAAATTCTTCTCAAGAGCAGAACCACTGACATTTATCAAACGTCGAGTTTGTCATCATGTCCATCAATTTCGGTGGGTTTACTCTTCGGAAGACGTGGATTTAGGGAGCGCTGCAGGAGGCGCCGCAACAATGATCCAGAAGGGAAGGCCGAGGGAGGGTCGCCCCGAAATTTGGTGTTGCACTGAGGCAGTAATGTTTCTGATACCAGTTGCCTAAAATTGCAGAACGGGCGTGCTCTCGTACTCCGATCTTGATCTGGTTGGCCTGAGAACAGGATACAGGTCTTTATGGTCTGGCCCTGAAGGCTCTTATGATGTTCATCCCACCAGATATAGGGAAGAGCCTGTGGAGGATGCTGAGATTCTTCCATTGCTGGGGGGTTGGACTCGATGGCCCTTGGGGTCCCTTTCAACTCTACGGTTCTACTATGCAAGCATTTTGAAGCAAAATAAGGAGTGCAAAATGCCTGCTGTTGTTTGTGAGAGCTTGACAGATTAGTGATGTGTATGATGTGCAGCCTCATACTGCAACATGGTTTGAATCAAGAAAGTAGGGCTTGAGTCAGCAACAGGGTGCCTTGCTTCTTGTATCTCGTGGTTGCATCTTTTTTAAAATCCTACCTGGGAACAAACACCTACATTGTGGGGGGTTGGACTAGATGACCATCAGGGTCCCTTCCAACTCCACAGTTCTATGATTCTAGTTAACTCGAACAGGAGGCAGTAATGATCACCAACCAGGATGGGTTTGAGAAAGGAATGGAGAAATTCATGCAGAAGGCTATCAAAACCTACTAGCCACGATGGTTTTGCCCTGCCTCCATGATTGGGAGGCAGTAATGCTCCTGAATACCAGTTTCTGGAAACCACCAAGGAGTGCTCCTGTGCTTGGGTGCTGCTTGTGAGTTTCCCACCGACATCTGGTTGACCACTATGAGAACAAAGTGCTGGATTAGATGGGCCACTGGCCTAATCAAGCAGGCTGTTGTGTTCTTGTAAAATTTACCTTTGGTCTGATACAGCAGAGCTCATACGGTCTGACCCACCTGTTAACCATGAACATGTGCTAATGCTGACAAGCACACCATGGGTTTTTTTTTAAGGTTTTTTTTATTTAAATAAGGAGAATTCTTTCATATGGAAAGAGCTAATACAATCACATATTTGAAAGGAGAAACCATAGGAACTGAAATCAAGAAGAGGAAAGAGAGAGCTCGTTGCTGCCACCAGCCTGGCGATTTCTGTCATCAGAGACATCCAGTCCATGTTAAAAAGTTGTCCCAGAAAGGTTTTTTTTTTAAGGGTGGAAAAAAAACCACGTCGAACATTAAAAGATATTTTAAGTTGTCAGTTGTCATTTCAAATATATGGTCTACATGAAAAGACAAATAGAAGGAAAGGCCCAAAAAAGAAAAAAAAAAGTTTTACTGTACAGTTTGTGAGGTTAAAAGGAGTACAATACCCTCTTTCAGAAACGACAAATGCAATTTATACAGGACGAGGGGCATGGGGTGGGTGGGGAACTTGCTGCTTAAGAAATGTCTCAACATGCCAAAGCGAGTACCACACTGCTATTGCAATTCCCACATAACTATTCAGATGGTTACATCTTGTAGAAAAAAACCACTGGACACAAGTAGGTCTTAAGTTACAAGCATACTATATCCTAAAATAGGGCCCAGACCAGTTTCATTCTTCCCACACTTAGCAGTTCCACTGCTTCAAAATGATTTGTTCATCTCATTTGATGAACCATGACATTAAGATAATTCTGCTTCATCTCATGAGCTTGTTTATCCATCCACACTCCCAATGGAAAAGGAGTTGCATCTTTGCATAAAATCAGAGGCTAACCATCACCACCACCCTGCATGCAACTCAAATGAGATGTAAGGGGTCCTTGCTGGAAGTTGTGGGTGCAGCTGCCAGTTTAAAAAAAAGAAAAAGGAGGCAACAGCTGAACTGCAAATCTATTCTTTTAAAAGTATAGCAAAAGGGGAGGAGAATTACATCAGTTTGGAGCAGTCTTTCAAGAGGGGCAGAGGGAGGTATGTTTTAACACAATGAGTGGGCAGGGCCACAAACATAAATGAAATTCAGCAGGCAGAGAATTGTGTGGCTGCTGTTCTCATGCTGCGCAGGAGCTAGCCACGGATTATTCAACTTAAGGACTGCTTCATATGAACCTGTGCAACTTCACCTTTAATTTTAGAGGGATATGCTGCAGCCTTTTCTCTGCTCCACAACTGGCCACAAACCGTGGCGTGAAAAGTAGCTAAGAACTCACAAGAGGGTTTTCAGGAGAAGGGAACCACTGCACAATGCAATGGAGGCGTAGAATCGAACACTATTTACACGTGACCGTAGCCGTAATAAAGCCTGCAGCTATGCCAGCTGGTTGGAAAACACAGTGATGCATCAGCTGCCATTGAGCTTACATGGCTGCCCCTTCTGCATCAGCCTCAGGAGCAAGACAATCCTGTCTCTGAGTGAAACATCTGCCGGAAGTAGAGGATGCGTGCAGAGTCAGTTCCGGTGATAGGGGAAACTGAGGCAAAGCCCAGTCTTCTCTTCTATTGAATGGCGACAAAAATTACCCAGTTTGTGGAAGAGGAGCCCACTCACAGAGGATATCTCATCCACAACTGGTTTATTTCCATGGGTCAGCTGCCAGCACTATCACCAGAACTGACAAAGTCACTGCACAAAAATGTAAGGAGAGAAGCAGAAGGCCACAGAGGTTTTATGAATCTGCTACCTCTTTCCAAATTGGTTATTATCCCCACCTTCAGCTGAAGAATGTAGCACTGAAAGAATCAAGAGACAAATTTCAACTTCTTATTATTGATCCCCAACAGGTACTGTAAAAAACACAAAGTATATCTTTTTCTAAAGTGGAAGAAAAACAAGAAGACGTGGCAAAGAAGGGACATCATTTGCATTTTTGAAAAAACAAGGGTGTAAGGGGACAGCTTTCCATGTGAAAAACAAGTCATGTGAGCTGCAGGTAACAGTAATAATGCAAATTAAACCTGCCTGTCCCCAAAAAGAGGCAATGAAAAGTAAGAGGTTGCTTCTTGGCCTCTCCTTCACAGAGTAAATTCAGACATAATATATAAATAGAGCAGTGAAACATTTACTTCTTTTTTCACCTAGACCTACAACATCAAATACGTATAAATAAATTCTAGTGTTTTGTCTTGTTAAAAGAGGGTGACTTCCCCCACCGCCCCCCCTCAATAGTAAGTACTGTATTTCTGATTAAATTTACACCAGGAGTTTCTGTGATATTTTGCATCTAGCAATAAACTCAAGCTCCACCAATGCCACCCTCCCCCTCGGCCTTGCGATTTGCAGAAGGACCATCTGAAAGTCATATACAAAAGAAATAACAAGGTTTGTGTCTTCTTTAAAATTAAAAGGGCATCACAAGAGTGCTAAAGGTGCAAAGCAATATGCTGGTGAGAGCAGGATTTGAGTTTGTTGAAATTTAAAATCAGTCACAGCCCACCCACCCACCCACCCCTAAAAAATCCAAGGAAGCGTTTTTATAATTGCTCATGATATTTCAAAGTAGCAGAGGCATCATGCAGAAGAAGAAAAAGAGCAAGATTATCCGGGAAATATTAACGTCACTGTCTTTGAAAAGGTGGGGTGGGGGCAGGGTGAGATTCAGGGGGTGAGGAAAGAACTTCTGCAACTCCAATATTACTAAACTTCAAATCACTCTAAGATGCTAGAAGCATTGGGGGCAGCTCTGCCATCAAAACTAGAAACCCAAGAAATAACCCTCTTGCTCCCCAGGAATGGCAATTTTATAAATTTATTTAAAAGCACCATCTATCTCAAGCCCCTTCCACGGTTTTCTATGAAGGAAAACAAACACGCAGACACACACAAAACGGTGAAGAGAAAACATTGCCATGGCTGAGTTAAAACAAGCCTAGAAGTCAGGACTAAAGCTGTCCTATAAATGTCACGGTTTTTACCAAGCTTAAGAAATTAAAAACTCTTTTAAAAAAAGAAATCCAGGAGGGTGTTCCAAATCTTGCAAATCCTCTCCCCACCACCTCTCGCAAATCCTTCTTAAATACATTCTTTGTTCAAAACATTTGTCTTTGGAGCCACCAGCAGAACAACCACCAGCAGAAAAAGGCGGTTAGGACAAAATTTCAAGTTACTGTCTACAAAAGAAAGAGAATTTTCCTTCTCCACTCTAGTGTTTTTAACAAGACAAATCTAAACAGGAAATAAGTGGAAGCAATTAGTCCACTTGAGACCTCTAGCATCTTTTAAAAACACAAAACCAGACATGAAAATGGAATCCAGTATAATCCTGCCTTTTCAGAGCATGGCCGCTTTGCAAGTTATGAAGAGGTTACGTTTGGTTGATTCTAGAGTCACCCAAGTGCTCTAAAAGTAATTATTTGCAAAAGGGTGTGTGTTTGTGTGGATGTGAGAGGGGAGAAGGAAGGAGGAAGGAAATAAAACTCTCCCACACACGGCGATTTCTTTCATTCACAAGGAATCAAGCCTTTGATCTGCTGTTGTGTGTTGTGCAGAAGGAGGCTTCTACCATTTTGCTTCAGTAGTGGGCATGCATCTCAGCTACCAAAAGAAGTCCACTGGGTGGCACTGAACAAAGTTCTAATCAGAACAGACCTACTGAAATTAGCGTGCCTAAGTTAGTCAAGTCCATCAATTTCACGAGGTCTAACTGAAAATTGTTGACACTGGAATCAACCCAATGACTCTCAACTAACTCAGATCCCAGCAAGGCAAGAACTTCCTTGTGTAGAATCTTGAGGAGACCCCCTTGTGTAGAATCTAATTGCTTCCAGAATTTTTGTTTTTAAATATAAACAAAAACACCCCAACTCCACACAGATGATGACCAGATTGGGGTAGATCTCATGGAATAAACGTGCTGGCATTTCTGAAATGAGAGCAATGGTGGTTTTCTTGTTCTTTTTATACTGCAAGGGGCAGGCAGGCAGAAGAGACAACAACTGGAGCAGCTACTGGACCTACTATAAATGCCTTTAATAATGGTTTTTACTTTTAAAGCAAGTTCTGCTTCTAGTTTAACAAGGGAAGAGGGAGGAAATGAAGCATGTCCTAAGCCATCAAATGCCTTTACCTATCCCAAGAGTGGGGAACCTGTGGCCTTCCATATGCTGCTGAACGACAACTCCCATCAACCCCAAAAAGCATGGCCAATGGCTAGAGATGATTATGGGAACCGTCATTCAACAACAGGGCCAAAAGGGTTCCCCACACATTTATCCTATATTTTACTTGAAAGGATTTTAAAGAGCCAACGGCTAATCCCTGCCCATTGAGATCAAGCAGGCGCCTTCATTGTACTCTTTTTGGCACCTGCTAAAAACATTCGTGTTTAGGCAAGCCTACCCTGATGCTTAGAAAGTTGAGGTAATTTTAATATGTTTGAGCATTTTAACTTAGGGATAAAATGGGTTGTAATTTTGCCTCAATTTTATTGTGTCGTTTTTTTTCACCTTTTGTAAACCGCTTTGAGGATTTCCTACAATCAAGCGGTATTTAAAGGTAAAGGGACCCCTGACCATTAGGTCCAGTCATGACCGACTCTGGGGTTGCGGCGCTCATCTTGCTTTATTGGCCAAGGGAGCTTCCGGGTCATGTGGCCAGCATGACCAAGCCGCTTCTGGCAAACCAAAGCAGCGCACGGAAACGCCGTTTACCTTCCCGCCGGAGCGGTACCTATTTATCTACTTGCACTTTAATGTGCTTTCAAACTGCTAGGTTGGCAGGAGCAGGGACCGAGCAACGGGAGCTCACCCCGTCACGGGGATTCAAACCGCAAGCGGTATATCAATTTTATGAAATAAACAAATAAGGGCTAAGCATTGACACAGCCTCAATTTAAAAGGAGCGTAGAAAGCTCAACATATCACACAGGAACTGTTTTCCATACATCCCCTCTGCCCAAAGTGGGAGCACCCAGGTACATGATTTAATTTGGGGGAGGGGGGTGTCATTTTTCAGAAGGCAAAGAGTAGAAGACAAGAAGAGAAAGAAATGCAAGTGAACTTAGAAACGTCCTGCTATAAAAACAAAGACACAGCATCCTGTTTTGCTTTAAAAACCTTGGAGGCCTGGTTTTTTTTTTTTTTTGTTATTAAAAAATAAAATAAAATCCAGCACACTCCTGATCTCGTTACCGCTCAGCTGACACAAAGAGGAGAAGGGTGGGCTCCATCCCCCCAAAAGCGGTCACTGCTATTTGCACGTGGGAGCAAGGAAAAGGAAAGAACAAAAGCCACCAGAGCCACTCAAGTCATTTTCGGGGAGGGGGGACAGCAGCAGCAGCGGTACAGCAGGAATGGTTGCCTTTTGTTGTTGTCATTTGAAAGCAAGCAGGTCCACATCAAAATCCACGGCTCAAAGAACTGCTTTGTTGGGAGGAGGAGGACTCTGACGAGACCAACGCTTCAGGCAGCTGACAGATAAGTTGCAGTAAAGCCGGGGAGGGTGGCAAGGAGTCTCAGCACAGCCGGTGGCCAGGGTGGAAAACGTGGAGTGATTTGCAGAGGCTTCTCACTCTCTCTTTCTATGGTGTGTGTGGAGTATAACAAAGCTGACTGGCATCCTGGGGCTGGGGAAGAGGGTAGGTTGGTGGCATAGTTGCTTAGGCCTTGCTCTCCTCCACTTTGACCGCCTGAGGCTTGATGGCTCCCGTGCGCACCGGTTTAATCAGACTGGCAGAAGGGGGCTCTGGAAGTTTCACCACTCCAAGGCTGCCTTTGCTTTCGTCCAGTCGCTGTTTTGCCTGCTGGGATATATGAAGGAGAGAAAGAGGGAGAATATGAAAACAAAGGAAGGAATTGGGCACCTGAGAGATCATGCTTGACCTGCAAGCGCACTCAGTGCACTGAGACCCTCCAATCCCCTGCAATGAAAATATTTTCTTAGAATATAGGGATGCGGATTAAATCAGCCTTGCAAGTAAGTCTGGCATTTTTTATTTTTTTAAATACTAAGAGGCTAGTAGCCTGAGAGCTGCAAAGGGGGAGAAACCCCCTTCTCTGTGGCTAGCATGGAAATGCAAGCTAATTATTAAAACAACAATAATGTACCTCTTCCAGCAAAGAAATGCTTTATTCTCTGTGGCCAGCATGGAAATGCCCACTCAGAGAATTATTCGTTTATATGTACATTCAGATTATTTGGGACAGAGTGCTCCTAACCTTCAAAAGGATATTATTGCTACTAATAACAATTTCATGTATATCTGTATTTTTCCTCCAAGTTCCAGGTAGTTAGATGGTTCTCCCCTTCCTCATTTAATTCTACCCCCCAGCCTGAGAGGGTAGATTACATGAACAGGCAGTGAATGACCCAAGGCTACCCAGTGAGCTTCTTGCTTGAGGCAGGGATTTGAACTCTGGTCTCCCAACTCCTAGCCCAACACTCTAACCACCACATCACACTGGCCCTCAGTGGGCAGATGGGAGTGGAGGTGTCTCTGCCAGGAATGGGGAGCTCTACTGCCAAGTGGGGGAGCCCACTGATAGAAAGTGCCCCCACAGCACGTGCAAGAATAGAAGGTGGAAACTATGGCTGCTGGTACCCCCTAAAAGGGCAGCTTCAGGGGTGGAATGAAGTTCTGAGATGCTACGGGACCCAGAATAACGTCTGCAGCAGAAGGGTTTTCAGGTGTCGCAGGCCTTTGATCAGGAACCCTGTGAAGGGCATATCCACAACATACATATAACACACATTGAAAGAACATAGCTTCCTCCCCACAATCCTGGTAATGGCAGTTTACACTCTATAAAGCTACAATTCCCAGCACCCTTAACAAACAATAGCTCCCAGGATTCATCTGGGGAAGTCATTTGTTTTAAATGTATATGCTTTGGATGTGACCCAAGCCTCATCCAAGTTTCAGGTGAAAAGAGGCAAGAGTAGGCCTTTCCCAGAATCCTCCTGGCCCAGAAAACCAGGTGACAGTAGAGCCAATCTCAAGCCACCGGTTTCTGCTGCTTGCCTCACGTCCCACCTGCCCTCGCCTCATTGGTCCCTGCTTACCCCTTGGCAGCCATTGTGAAGAGGAATGTGGCAGCCATTGCGGCAGCCATTTTTGTGAGGACTACATACATACAAGGGAGCTTTTGCCTTTATCCTTACCTGCTGGATATAATGCCCCTGCACAGAGTTCATATTGACGGCCGGTCCAGAGGGCTTCCCACTGGGGCTGGCAGAATTAGGCCTGCAGGGGGCGAAAAGAAAACACACACACGCACACAGACAGACACATACACACACACACACACAAAGGTTAAGACAGAGCAAGCAAAGACAGAGGGAATCACCACCTCAAAAATCAAGAACGAGCTCAGCAGGCAGGCCCCGGAGGGGGCAATCACAATTAAAAGAGGGTTGCCTGTGGACTCCACATTTTTTTTTATCCACCTCACAGATGTTCAAGTGTTTGCCAGGAGTCAGGGGCATGTTCCCCCCACCACGAGTCCTGTTTCATTTTACCTACCTCCCCACACTTCTGGAGCCCCGACATGTCCAGCACAATGCTCACCAACGATCCTTTCTCTGCTGAAATGTCAAAATTCCACCACAAAACAAAACAAAAATCAAATCAAATGCCGGCTGCCGGAACTGCGCAAATCCAGTGCCTCAGAGAGTCAAGGCCCTTAATTTTATGTAACGCATCCCACAGACAAACAATGTGCAGGAATGAAACACAGATAAACTAAACAGCCCAAAAGAGGCAAGGAAGGAGGCTCTGTGTCTCACATCCACACCGTACATTTAAAGTGCAATGATACCAAGTCACAGCTTTCCCCCAATGATTCAGGAGAGCTATTTATTAAAGCTGCTTATAGTATTTATGATACCTTCCCCTTCATTCCCCTCACAGAGCTGCAATTCTCAGATTTACCTGGGAATTGAGATTGAGTGCTAAACCACTTTGGGAATATTAGCTTTGTGAGGAGAATTAAGGGTCTCTTAACAACTTTCAGCACCCTTAACAAACTACAACTCTCATAATTCTTTTGGGGAAGCCATGATGTTTAAAGTGGTATCATAAGGCTTTATATGTAAGCTGTGAATGTGGCTTCAGTTATGGAAATGCCTTAAGCAACTCAAGAGGTTGGCATAACATTACTGAGTAAAATTCCTAGAAAATGTGACATTTGGGGTTGGATAATAAATCTCAGACCCAGAGGCCAAATGCAGTGTCCAAGGCCTTGCTTTCTGGCTCTCAGGACTTTCTCCAGGCCACACCTTCTCAGTGGTCTTGCCCTGCACCCTCCTTGAGTCTTTTTGCCTGGCTGGAATGTGTCCATGAACTGAGATTGTGCCTTTGCTTGTTTGGACGGGAGGACAGAGAGGTGTTTGTGCATGCAGAAATTAGTCAATTCTACAAAAGTAGTATTTATATTCATTGCTCTACTCCCTTTTGTCTCAGGCCCTGACTACCACCAGTATGTGGCTCCCTGAAGGTGATCCATAAGTACTCAGAGCAGGTCTACTGAAATCAATGTAACGTTAGTCATGTCCATCAATTACAATGGGTCTATTCTGAGTAGGACTAACATTGGATGCAAGTGGGAATTCCCAGACCCCAAGAGGAGTGCCCTTGTTCAGCCTATTAACAGTAGCCATTGAAATCTCTTTGAGAATAAAATATGGGCCATGATGGAGTCATTTCCTTTACCCAGCCCACTTCTGCATCTGGCTCCTAGAAGGCTGCCCATGAGGAAATGTGGCCCCCACCTGATTTAGCACTCTGGTGCGCATGAACCTGAGTGTTAGGTATGAAGTATACCTTGTGACTTAAAAACCAAGGGTTGCTTTCAACTAAGCCCTACTCATGGTAGACCCATTATAATTAATGAACCCAAGTTAGTCATGTTTATTAACTTCAGTAGGTATACTCTCTGAGTAGGACCAGCACCAGATACCACCCAAATTCTGGTTTACTGAGCACACCAGCTTCATAAACCATGGGTTGAAGCTGGCTTGTTAAGAACCTGACCAGGGTTGTTTTAAATCACAGTCTGTGGTCTCTATGCAAGGACAACCCAAGATTCATGGAAACTGAAACTACACAGAGCAGAAAGCTTTCTCCTGGACACATGGGAGGAGGAGAGAGCAACTGAGCCTCACTTAGGCTCATTCCCGCTCATGCATGTAGTACTAAACCATGGTGAAATGAAGACCAGCTCAGCCTGACTGGCTCTTTTACATCAAGTGTAGGGGGACCTGTAGCTCTCCATCAACCCCAACCAACCAAGTTCAAGCAGGCAAAGGATTATGGATCCAACCCAATGGATCTGAAGCAAGCTTTTTAGATCAGGTGTGGGGAACCTGTGACCATCCAGATGTTGCTGGACTACAACTTCCATCATCTGAGACCACTCTCGTGTTGCTTGGCTGGGGCTGATGGGAGTTGCAGGCCAACCACACAGCTTCTCCATCCCTGTTCTACCAAAGTAAATGTGCAAGAAGCATCCCCATCCAGGTTAGAGGAAAGGCAAGCTGCCTTGTACAGAGTCAGAACACTAGTCTACCTAGCTCAATACTATCTACACTGAAAGGCAGTGGTTTTCAGAGAGCGAGTCTACCTGCCATCCTTACCTGGAGATGCCTTTAGGAATTGAACCAGGAACCTTCTGCATACAAAGCAGATACTCTGCCCCTGAGCTAGGATCCTTAGTCAAATAATGCTATCAATATCTACAGCTATTTATACAGCCAATTAAAATGCCAAGCAATCATAATTGTTGACAGCGGGACAGGGAAAATGGTTTCAGAAGGGGAATCTTTCACACTGGAGATGCTGGGGATTGAATCTGGGACCTTCTGCAGGCAAAGCAGGTGGAATATTATTTACCCACAGTCTTTCCCTTCTGTAAGCAAAAACGGCGGGGGTGTCTTTTTAAGGTTACACTTCCCCTCTGCAGATTTTACGACTGTATTAGAAATAATAAAATGTTAAAAATCTGCAAATGAGAAAATCAGGGGCACCTTTTCAGGAGATCATTAAAATAAAACCTGATTAAGCTAACTGGATCTCACTAAATGCAACTCAGAGGAGACCCAATGAAATTAAGGTTAGGCATACCCATCAATTTCAGTGGATTGACTGAGTAGAACTAACACTGGATAGAACCCCTAAATAAACCTTGTTTAACATACAAGTTTCTTAAGATTAGAATTAAATTAACAAATTTCATAGGCATTTATATATGCAAATTTGGGAGGGGGGACCTTTCCCTTTCCCTGCTCTCTCTCCATCCCACTCAACAAAAATAAACCTGCAGCAATCAAAACTGTATTTCACCTGTATGTGTGAGGCGATGGAATGGACCCTGCTGTGGGAGTATTCTGTTTTGCGTCTGCAAAGTGGAATCCTTTCATTTCTACATGCGAGGACTGGAAGGAGAAAGGAACAGGTTGCAGGGTTATTTCCTTTTCACAAAAATACTTCACCATCTTGAGGATGGGAAAGAGATTCTGGCTCAGTTTCAGACATTCTCCCAAACCATAGGCCCCAGCTGCACTATACATTTAAAGCAGTTATCATGCCATGTCCAACAGTCATGGCTCCCCACAGACCAAAGAATCCTGGGAGCTGTACTTTGTTAAGGGTGCTGAGAGCTGTTAGGAGACTCCTGTTCTCTTCTCAGAGCTACAATTCCCAGAGTGGTTTAACAGTCAATTCCTCTTTGCAGGCAACTCCAGGAACTGTAGCTTTGTGGAGGGGAATTGGGGATCTTCTAAGAACTCTCAGCTCACTTAACAAACTACACTTCCCAAGATTCTTTGAGCGAAGAAAAGACAAGACATGCCTTAAATGTATAGTGCAGAGGGGACACGACAGTCACAATTACAGACCAATTCTCTTCCATGACTTTGTCTAATCTCCTTACCACACTGTGGAGGAGTGAGCTCTACATGTTAGGGATACACTGTGTGGCAAAGTACTTCCTACTGTCTGTCCAGAATCTACTGCCAAACAAATTCACTCTGGATGACCTCGAGTTCTACTGCAGTGGCAGAGGTGGGATTTTAGTCTCTCCAGATCATTCATGACTTTATAAAAACCTGTTTCACATCTCTCTCTCTCTCTCTTGGTCATCTTTCTCCCCGCCCCCAACCTTTCAGATAAGTAAGAAAATGCAAGTTGCTTGGCAAATGACAACTGCGAGGTAACTGGAAGCCAATGCAGATCTTGTTAACATGCTTGCCACACTCCTAAATCTGTCAGGAGATGAGATGCCATATGAATTGCTTGAAGGTTCTTGGAATGAGTTCAAGGGCAACTCCATGCAGGGTGCATTATTGTAGTGTAGCCTCGAGGTTGTGAATTTTAAAAAGTATGTTAATAATAGAAATAGGTTATTTTTTTAAAAAAAATCAATTAACATATATACACACCCTGTGGGTCCTTACCTCCCTGCTCGAAGCAAGGACAGGCGGCTGAGAGCCAGGCGAGAGAATTCTGCGAGGAGCTCCAACAGACAGGTTCTGGCCTTGGGGGAGCTGGATGGACTGTGGCAATATCAGGGGCTGTTGGCCAGAACCGTAACGGGCCATCGGGAGCTGGGAGCCCGGCATTGACATTGTTAGCTGCGTGTTAATGAGCAGACAGTTACTTGAGAGGCAATAATGGGAAGTAGCCACAATGCTGCTTCCCAGGGACCATAACAGTTTTGGTGTTGGGAATAGCTAATTCCCAAGATAAAAACTTTTTATCTCTTGAGAGGTGCCTAGGGGACCACCCACCCCACCCCACCCGGTCTCTTCTCACCAACCCCTCCCCTGGATCATCCCACCCAGACAAAGAATGCACACACACACACACACACCACTTTTCCAAGGAATCTGGCAAAATAATTCACCTGAGCCTTGAAACGCACATAGAGATGAAAGAGGAAACGAGAAAGAACATTGTTCTTCCAACTTCCGCCTTCTGTTCTATGCACTTTTCACGGGGCAAAAGACAACCACCAGCACCACATCACTGATACATTTTTTTTGCTGTAGTCACTTAATAGCCTTCTATCTCCTACAGCAATTGCATTTATTCTCTGTATAGAAGATTACTACCAATGAATTGTTTGATTCTTGTATTTCTGTCTTATATGAGCTATGTACTGAGTGACCCTACAAACTACTAAATCTCTAGCTTATCTGTCTGCATGAAGGAAAGGTAATGTAACGGAGCAAGACAGTTTTAACCCCTTGACTGGTGGCCTCTCTTTCTGTATGCGTGCTATGAACTAATGATGTATTGTGTTGGAAAAAACCCTGTAAAAGCATTGTTAAAATGTGTCTCTGGGGCAGTTCCCTAAACTGGTGGTCCACTGAACTACTGGTTTTGGAGGCTGCCCTACTGCAACAGCTCCTCTAACAAATTGGGTCCCTACCGGATGATGAGTTTGTATATCTCTCTTGGTTGCGTTTTTCTTTAAGGTGTTATTCCCTCGCCTGGGCATGAACCATTAAGATGTGGCTTACAAGTAAATTCTTACCACATCATGACCAAAGGAGCAGCAAGAGGGGAGGGGGCTAAGAGGCTTTGTAGGGACCAAAGGAAGCTCTCAAGGGCGCCACTGGGCGCATGGGAGTACCACTGGTGATCCCTGGTTTGAACCATGTTTCCTGGATCATATGCAATGATGAGCCAGGAAAGTGAAATTAAACCATGGTTTATCCGCCTTCCCAGCCGCACATGAGGAAGAAATGAGGGGAGAGCATATACAGAATGCCCAACCACTAATTCCTTCCTCCAGCCAACGGTAATGTTTGCTGATATTTAATACTTTTCACAAAAAAGATGCTTTGTAGTGGTGAAAGGATTCTGCAGGGATAAAACCTCCCCTCCCCATCTGCCTCTCAGTTTCCTCCAACCGTGTATACAAGAGTATCTCATCCTGAAGTCTTCTGTTTGCTATAAAAGGATTAAGCCGCACACCAACTTTCCGCCAAATTATCTTAAGTGCTTCAATGCCAGATGGCCTTTCAAAGGGGCCTTCCCAAACCTGTTACGGTTCGTTTCCTGAAAGCAACGAGCGTCTTGAAGAGCCACATTAAAAACATGCTTGCTGTTGCAGCTGGATCAATTTACTCCTCATATATTCCAATTTTAAAAGGTAAGAGAAGCATAGCTCAGAGACGCTGGAAGTAACCTCATGTCTGAACAACTCACACAGGTAAAACTGGGGTGTTCAGATAAAAGCAACCAGGTCTATACAGGGGTGGCGAAGCCTCAGGCTCAGGGGCTAACTGCAACCTCCCCATCTGGCTCTTGGCTCCCTCCCCAGGTCCTGTTACTGCAGTTCTTTTGTTTGACTGGAATGTGTCCTCGATTATGCTGGATGGCAGTGGGGGTTATGTTGGATGGCAGTGGGGGTGGCAGAAGGACCCTCCACACGCACACACACACACACTTCCACATGACTGGAATGTAGACTACTATTATACACACAGGTCCTGCTTTCCAAACATAATGTGTTCCCAGGAAATTGTTCATTAGGTGAGCTGATGATTTCCATTATTTCCTATGGGAACCTTTCTAGTACATGCTTTCTCCCTCCATACTTTTTGCCTGAAGCTGCTGCAAAAGCCAAACAAAAATTGGATTAGTCTGATCTCCCTCCCTTTCTGCTCGAAACTGCTGCTGCCGACCAGCCATTTGGCTAACTAAATCAGCCATTTGTGTTGTGAGCTTTGGGTGTTAATTCTTTGTGTCTGGATAACTAAGATTTCAGAGAGCAAGTGTTCTGGTAGTGGGACCTGCATGTACAAAGAACCACACACACACACAAAACTGGAGATGCTCCCCAACCCCACCTCTATACTTCTGTGCCAGTTCTAAAACAGCAAACTAAGCAACTTTTGAAAACCATCTGTGTCCATGAAACCCCTCTGGTGCATACAGAAGAATATCAGCACCTGTCTACTCTACTATCTTTTTAGACATGCGCAAAGACAAGCTTCATGTCTCAAGCCACATTTTGGCAAATATTTTTCCCAGGCAGGAAGCTAGCAACTCCTTATCAATACAAGCACAGGAGTGGGGGGGGGGTTGGGGGTTGGGAAGAGACAGAATGATACGCACACTGAGCACCAGCCTCATGACAGCAGCAGAGCCCTGACCTGTGTAAGCTGCGATTCCATCATCTGTGAGGCTCCCATACCGGGAGCCTGGTTGATCTGGCCTTCATACACCAGGGTCTGGCTCCCGTTAACTGGCTGATAAGGGGATCCGGATTGAGTTTTCACCATTTCCAAAGGCTGCATGCCTGGGAAGGCGGAATATGGAGGCTTCAGGGCAGTGCCCCCAGTCAGGACCACGGTGTTGGGTTGGGAGAGGCTGGGATGCATGTAGACCTGAGACCTAAAAGGATGCAAGGCAGATGTGCACAAACCTCAGTGTTTGCCTTGAGTTTGCTGATACCTTCCTTTCGTGCATAGGTGGTACTGTTTTGGCCACGTCTGAGTGAGACATTGAGGTAGGATTTAGGAATGTTGGCTGCCAGCTCTGGGTCTCTGCTATTCATATCCAACTTCTATGCTCCAGGTTATGTACACAGTATATTTTACAACTCTATAAAGTCCTGTGCCAAGAGGAGAATTCCGTATCCTGTGCAAATTCATTTAATTGTGTTTTGCCCAGCCTTCTTGGGCCTCAGGGCCCTTTTGCGTATCTGAGAAACTGTTGTGGGGACCACAACATTTCACAGAAGGGAAAACAGGTAATTCTAAGAACCTTCTCTCTCTCTCTCTCTCTCTCTCTCTCTCTCTCTCTCTCTCTCTCTCTCTCTCACTCACACACACACACACACACACACACACACACCACCAACATAAACAAGCATCCTATCTACACACTCAAAATAAATAACAGAGACCAAAAAAGCAGGGAATGCCTGTCCCCCCCATAAAAAACCCCAAACAAATGTTTTTTTAAAAATGGGTTGATCAGAGCAGAGGGGCCAAGCGGGTAGTAGTTTAAGGGTACCAGTCTGGGGACCCCAGATGTAGGGTTGTAGTCAATGCTAGTCCCACCCAGAGTAGACCTACTGAAATTAAGTTGTGACCCACTCATTTCAGTGGGTCCAAACAATCAATCATCAAACATTTATATAATTTCCATTCTGCTTCCACTACTAAGAAAACCTACTAATTTCCCTTGCTTATGTGAAACAGGAGTGTGTGGGGGGGTCCCCCCCAGAAGCAGCATTTCATTCTCTGAAGAAGTCGATTGAGCCCTAGCCAACTGGGGGAGGAAGGAGGGACTTGCTTGGGATCCCATTACCTGAAGGGCTGGATTGAGCTATAGATCTCCTGGGACTGTGAAACAGGAAGGCCACCTCTCAGACTGAGTTGAGCCTGGGCTTGCAAGGACGTGTGAAGAGAGAGGGGGATCTGCTGAGCAGCTGCAGCCTACAAAGAGTATGAAAAAACAACAAGAAGGTGAGATCAAGGCAGCAAGCTTCCTGGACCAAAAGGGAAGGGAAGCATCTTGTGGCGCAGACTACCATTTCTGCCTCCATGAAAACCTGCTGCTCTTGACTTCATATCCTTCTCCCTCTTTGGGTTCCCTCCTCTCTATTATTTACTGGCAAATACCCATCAGGTGATGGCATTCATGGCTTCAAGCCTCTTGGCAGGCAGTTGGAATTATTCAAAAGCACTCAAAACTCTCTGATTTTGGCAACAACAGGCAAAGAATGAGTAACAGCTAGGTGCATGCAGCAGAGCTAACACTCTAAGTCTGATAAATGCCAACTTCTCACATGCGAGCACTGCCAATCCCACATAGAATTCTGCAAAAGTCTAAAAAGAGGTATATCTATTTCTTCACTTTTAGGCAGATGGTAGGGGAAGCTGCTGCTGTAGCTATCAACGTTCACCAGCACCATCTCAGTGTTTTGAGACGAGCCCCCAAATCTGCCTGGCAGCTCTGTCATCATGCAAGATTGTCAAAGGTTTTTATTCCTTTTTGTTTTTGCACCTGGTCTTGCTGTTTGCTGTTCTGGACTCATTTTGGAGGAAAGGCAGGGTAAAAATCCAGGGCCGTATGCAACACTCTCTGTCTGCCAGTGGACGGGCGAGCTTTAAGGTTAAGCAGAGGAGGAATCCGACACAAGAGCTGCAACAGCAGAAACGTGCCTGGGAACAGGCTGTGCAATGTTTTGTGCAACTAAGTCACCAGCAGCCTGCTTGGATGCATTCTCTTGCACAGCAATGTTCCACCACTGGTGCAAAACATTTTTGCCAGTGGAAACACATATACCACTAAGAGGATTTAACTCAGTGCTACATTGGTTAAAACTCCTTAGAATCAGCCATCAACTTTTCCAGGTCAAGGATCCACCTTTAACCCAAAAATGTATCTGAGGACCTGTTTCTTAATCTCCTGCCCCTATATATTTGTTCAGCCATGGTGGTGCTGCCATGACCTACCACAGAAAGGACAACAGCCCAGTGGTGGATCTCAACCCACCAGTCAAAGACCAATGCCTTAGATGGTGATGATTATGAAGATAATAACACTCCTTGATAACACATTTGCACAAACGCAGCAATAAGAACAGCTTCCCTTAATAATACATATGCACAGGCCCAGTCATAATAAATAAAATATTAACAACCTTTCTGGATAACATATCTGCACAGACCCAGTTGACTTGCCTGCTGGTAGCTCTGCTGTTGGGGTATTGTCTGGGGGACGAGACGTGGCTGGCTGGCAAAGACGTGTCCATCTAGATACAGGGGTGGGATGTGGTTACCTAGAATCATATTTTTTTCAGAGAGAGGGGGGGAAATGGCAAACAGTTAATCCCATTCACTCCAGAGAGGCGGGGAAGTGGGTAGAAGAAGGCGTTTCTGCTCACCATCTCCCTTCCACCCGGCCATCAAAGATACAGGGGTCCCACCCCATACTGAACTCCAGAATCCTACTTCTGCACTCCTTTGCCATAACGGTCCTAAATGCAAAGGGAGGCAGGTTAATGGGGCAGGAAAAGAAGGAGGAAAGTGACCTACGAAAAGGGCACACACGTCTGTCCTCTCTTTCCCACCTGTTTTGAGTATTCCTAGACTGCCCTTCATATGACTGGATAAAAAGCTTTCAGGGAATACAAGCAAATAGCATTTCCTTTCACCAGACACACTCCCACATTACAGATCTCAAAGGGTTGCAAATCTGATGCCGGACCTACTCAGGGCAGACCCACTGAAATGAATGGACATAACCCATTTAGTCTTATTGATTTCAATGGACCTGTTCCAAGTAGCACACAACCCATAGCAAAGTATTACTAGAAATCATGACGTAATTGGAATGGGTTGTATCCTACTAGTGGTCTTGCTCAAAGCAGGCTCACGGAAATTAATGGAAATGACTAACGGAGGCCCCATCTGCTCAGTACATTTAAAGCATTAAGATACCACTTTGATAAGTTATGGTTTCCCCAAAGAACACTCAAACTGTGGTTTGTTAAGGGTGCTGAGAGTTGTAAGAACACCCCTATTCCCCTCCTAAAGCTACAATTCCCAGAGTTCCCTGAGAAGAGGGACTGTTTAACCACTCTGGGAATTGCAACTCTGAGAAAGGAACAGGGGTCTCCTAATAACAAACTACAATTCCCAGCATTCCTCAGGGAAAGCCATTGACAGTTCAAAGTGGTATAAATAGTGATGTAAATGTACAGTGCAGAAGGAGGCTATTTTAGGTCTGTTAATTTCAATGGGTCTGGTCTGAGGAGGACTAGTATTGAATACAACCTGAAGTATTCTATTTGAACATATATATGATAAAAGGATATAGATATAGATATGACCAATACATATATATGACCAGTACAAAATCTGTTTACATCTTATTGAAATAGACACAACCCACAACTAGATGGGTTGGAAATAGTAGGGGAAGGGGATAACATAAGGCAAAACATGGACATCTGTTAATACCCAAACATCTAGTGTGGTGTAGTGGTTAGTGTCTTGGACATGGGAGACCAGAGTTCAAATCCCCTACTCAGCCATGAAGCTCACAGGGTGACCTTCGACCAGCCATTGCCTCTCAGCTTAACCTACCTCACAGGGTAGTTGCAGGGATAAAATGAAGAGGAGCCCGCTGGAGGAAATGTGGGATATAAATGTAATAAACAAAACAAAACAAAATACGGTAACAAAATAAGAGGCGGCTAAAAACTTTTAAAACTATAAAGCAGAGTAAGTAACATTAATTTAAAATGCCTAGGGAAATAATAATTTAAAATAAATATTGTAACCTGGGACTGAACTGATGGCAATGTGGTACCAGTCGTATCTCATTGGAGAGGACACGCTAAACTTGAGGGCGCCACCATAGGAACGGCTGTTTCCTTTGCAGCGACATAACACACTTCCCCAAGAGAAGGTGCTTAGAAAACAGACAACATTAAGACACCTTAAGGCTACTCAACTGACCATCTTTAGACAGGGCAGACGTATTTTGAAGAGATGCTATTTCAGGTATTTGGGTTCCAAGACACATACAATGTTAATAGGTAAACGACAGCATCATGCACTGGGATAAAAAGCGAAGAGGCAGCCAGTGCTGTTTTTTCAAAAGTGATGTGATATGAATTCATGTGGTTGAATCAAATCCTGCACTCCCTGCACCTTCCATCTTGTCTTCAACAGCAGACGCACATAGATTACATTACAGTAATCCAACTAGAAGGTTATTGGAGCATAGATCACTGTGACCAGATCATCCCTGTCTAGGAAAGGCTGCAGGAAGCAAACCAGCTCAAGCTAGTAAACCAGTGCCTCATGCTACCAAGGGCACTGGGGCATCAAATGACAACATTGGAACAGGTTTTGCAAGTCTCTGTGAGTGTTTGGATTGAGTTCAAGGTTACTTTTTATACAGTGGTACCTCTGGTTACATACTTAATTCGTTCTGGAGGTCCGTTCTTAACCTGAAACTGTTCTTAACATGAGATACCACTTTAGCTAATGGGGCCTCCCGCTGCTGCCGCGCCATTTCTGTTCTCATCCTGAAGCAAAGTTCTTAACCCGAGGTACTATTTCTGGGTTAGCGGAGCCTGTAACCTGAAGCGTCTGTAACCCGAGGTACCACTGTATCTCTATCTATCTAACTAACTATCTGAACATGGAACTCTTAGTAATTATAGACCACACATATGTTTTATTTTCAACCTGATAAATCACATAGCTGCATTCTTTATTTCTTTATTGACAATTGTGACAACTAATCTCTTTTAAAAAAAACCCTCAATAAAAATATTAGGAAAAAGTAGAGTTTAGACTAATCCATCAACTCAACACTGCATACTATATATACTTACACTAAGAACCCAACTTCCCATTTCATTAACTCAGGTCTTTTTGTTTTGTTTTTTAAAATGCAAATGAAGCTCATGCATCATGTGAATGCAAGTAAACAGTCATTTTAAGCTCTGAATAAGCATCCCTAGTAAATGGCTACTGATTCAGGGCAACTGAATCAAAGCAAATTCTTAAAGAATAATTCTGGGGGAGAGTGGGTGTGGCTGATAGAGAAAGACACTGAGTTAGGTGACACTCTCTTCCTTAGGCGGATATGGCTCAGGTATGGTATGTCTATAGATAGTTAATAAAATTAAAATCCTGGCTTCTGGGAGAGAGGCATGGTGATTCAGAGATCATTCTGCTAGCTCTGGCTGACAGAAGATAATTACTTGGTGATAGATAATAGCCAGACAGATAGTCTGGCTTTATTAATCACTCTGGAGATACAGTGATCAAAGAAAGTTAACCTCAAGACATCTGGATCAAAGCAGTTTTTCTATGCCTTGCAGCTCAGATGGGAGCTGGCTGGCAGAGAACACCATCATCCTCAAACTCTACACATTCAATTGAAAACAGAATTGCACCCTCTTTTCAAAACCCTTTAAAACATGTTTGGGACAAGGGAAGTGTAATGAGAGATCCCTCCTCCATCTGCTGGGGAAAATCTACAATCTGAAAATCTTTGAATACCACCTTCTGTTTCTGGAAAAACTGAGAAGAAATTAACTGTTTAAGTGTCTAAAGCAAAGTGGAAAGCTTGATCTGCGGTGGACAAGTAAGATTAAAACAAGACTATAGAGATTCCGGTATCTTTTTTCCCCCTCCTGGCACTAAAGAACTCAAGAAAATGAAAGTAGAGTAATTATCATTAGCTGTGAGAAAATGATTTTGTTTTGAGATACCAGTCAGAGAAGCCCAAGATTGTAGTTTTGCAGGAGGATATATTTAGGTGGATTGAATGGCCATTAATAACCAGAAACATTAAAAGCATTCAATAGGGCTCAACCAGTGATTGTTGGTTTTGTTCAGCCAATTGATGGCTGAGCAATTAACAATGATCAGCTCAATATTTGATGAAGGAAATGAGCCAGATGATGAAGAAAAAAGAAGCTAGAGGAATATAAGGTAGAAAATGGATATGAGAAATATGCAGAAGCCACAGAACAAATTGATGAAAAGTTGGCAGAACTGGATCAATAAATAATCAAATGGATAATCGTGTGGAAAAGGAAATGACCTCCATACAAGGATTTTGGGGGAAAGTAAAAGATAAAAGTCACAAATGATTTGGAGAATTATTTGGATATGGTGTTGATGGAGGGGAGAGGGGGGAAAGCTTTGGGACTTCAGTCCTGGTATTTTTTTAGTTTTGGCTGAGAGAAAGTACTCTGCATACAATTTGGAGCAAATTCAGAGAATGTTGTGATAACAGCTATGTTACTACCTCTGGAAAAAGATTTGAAGCAAATTAAGTGGAAGGCTCTTGAGGAGAAGATCGGGATACCACCATAAATACAACAAGAAATGGAATACAGCAGGAAATGCAACTGAACATATGGATCTGGACATGAACAAGAGGATATATGAGGAACAAAAGTGGAATATTGGCCCCATGTGTGATCACAGTGGAGTCTTTAATATGGAAATGGATGGAAAAAAATATTGTTATTCAATATGAAGTAACTGTGGTGGGAATTAATAGAGGCAAAATTAAAAGAAAAAAATACGGTTAGCATTTATTAATAATAATAATAATTAGGAAATATCTTGGACTTTTCATGGGAAAAGGAAACAAATTATTCTGAGACACCTTAACTTAAAAGAAATACTATTTAGCGCAAAGTGAAGATGGATGTTTGCATGGACTGAAAGTTTTAAATAGTCATATTTTATTCTATTATGTAAACGGCAGGTGGAAAATCAGAAGTTCTTCTGTATTATTATTATTTTTGCTAATGTTTCTTTTATTTTCCTTTCTTATTTTATCTCTCTTTTTCTCTTTCCTCTCTTTATTTCTATTGTTCTTTTCTTTTCTCCTGGTTTTCTTCTTTCTAATTTTTCAGAGCTGTAATTTTACTGTATTGTGGAAAAATCTTATTAGAATTAAAATCTTTCAAGAGAAGATGAATTCTGCCTAACATAGTCCCCAGCATAGTAGCAGAAACAAGCTGGTCCAGTGACAGGCAAGATTCGAGTCTCTCAGCCACAGGATCTCTTCAAATGCCCTTTGCTCATACAGCATAGGGTTCAGTAGGATCCATTGCAAAACATCACAGAGACTGAGGGCACGCAAGAAGGGATCTCCCAGAATGCCTTGTTTTTCTGGGAAAACACACACAATGCCAGCTCTCCACCACACTTTGCTATATAAAGGAGTACAAGTCATAACCAACAGAATTAATCTGAGCCTTGAGAAGCAAACGGAGATGAAAGATGAAGTGGGAAACAGCATCACTCTTTCCCCAGCTCCGTGTACTTTTCTTCTTTGAAAAGTTAACCACCCTCACCATTTCATGACCAAGAGGAGGGGTCCCTCTGTCGATATGTGGGCACCATTGTGTGAGAAGCTAAGGTCACTAGTAAGCACACCTGATACAACCGTCAACAACGGCCCATTTTATTTCAATTCTCTAGAAGGGAAAGAAAAGCAGGAGACCAGCAGGCAAACAGAGAGGAAGGAGAGCAAACGGTGTACCTGGGATCGAAGCAGACGGTGCCACGGATGCCACAGGCATTGGTGGTACAGAAACGCCACCAAAGGAGCTGTAGCTCACGCCGTTGGAAGCCCCAACACTGGCAGGAGGTTGGATGCCGGAGCCAGCACCCCCAGGAGAGCTCTGTTCTGGGAGACTGGGGGAGTTTTCCCAAGCTTTGCGGGCTGATTCCATCTGCAAGGGCAGAGAGGACAAGACTAAGAACAACCCAAGACATTTCAGGTGCAAAGCGGGTGCATAGCCACTGAACCCCACAGCCCTTCTAGAAACAAGAAAGAAAATGTTCCCCAGGGAGTCATAGCCAGAGTTTGCAACTAGGAAAAGAATGGGAGGGGTCTTGTTCATGAGATGTGAAAGCTTCGTGAAACAGCGGGTGCTCTGTATTCAGAAGATCCTGAGTTGTTTCTGACTCAGATCCACTGAAATGAATGGGCCTAAGATAGTAACTTCTCTCAGTTCCAACAGGTCTACTCAGGAGCAAGATTAACACTATTACTACAATTTACCCGGGGTATGGCTTTAGGAAGACCATGCTTAAGACCCAATAGCTGCTACCAGTCAGTGTAGACCAGTGATGGTCAAACTTGGCCCTCCAGCTGTTTTTGGACTACAACTCCCATCATCCCTAGGCTAACAGGACCAGTGGTCAGTGATGATGGAAATTGTAGTCCCAAAACAGCTGGGGGGCCAAGTTTAGCCATCACTGGTGTAGACAATGCTGAGGTAGACGGACCAATGGTCTAACTCAACATAAGGCAGCTTCCTGTGCTGAAGCCCACACCACCTCCCCCAGAGTAATACTGGAAGTCCCTTTCTTGAATTCCAACTTTCATTAAAATACATACACCTTTCCTTACAGATCAAAGGAAAAGTAGGTAAGAGCCCTGATGGATCAGAGCCAAGACCCATTATGCCTAGAATCCAGATCCCACAACGACCAATCAGATGCCTCAGAGGAGCTCACAAGCACAACTGTACTGGCCCCACTGGTCTTTCCCCTGCAACTGGTATTCAGAAGAAGAAGAAGCAGCTGCATGTGGAGGAGCAGAGACGCGAACCCGGTTCCCCAGATTACGAGACTACCGCTCTTAACCACTACACCACACTGGCTCTCAGAAGCTGACCTCACCTCCAATACTGGACGAACTACACTGCCACCTTGACTACTGACAGCCTAATTCTCCTTCATAAACTTCTCTCCCCCACCCCTGTTTTAAACCCATCTAAAGTGGGGAACATCACTAGATCTCTCAAGGGATGTGAATTCCATAGTTTAGCTCCCGAGGTCCGTAGGCTTAGAAAAAAATCCTCCGCCCTTGCTGGATGTGAAAGGCTGTTGTTTCTTTCTAAGCTGCCCCTGAGGCAAGTACCCTTAACTGCCCCACTCCCGTTAAACCCAATGTTTACTTTAAGAGTGAGGTCAGTCGTGGGGAAAGACATGGGATTCAGGCCGATGCACCGTGGAAGGTGGTGGTCTCTTCGGAGCACAGGGAGGGTTTGTGTGAGCCCAGCCTGCAGAGACACAAATACAAAGACAACAGGGTTTGTTTTTATTCTGGAGAAACTGCATACCAATCTTCTTATTTAAGAAAGAAGTCAGGGCTGACAAAAGCTTCATTAGAGATATAAAATACAATCAGCATAAAGAAACAAAACAAAAAAATCCCATGAGACTCTAATTAAAAAAATAAGACTTGAGCTCGACAATCACTAAAGGACTGGAGAGAATAATTAAGAGGTTTAGTTAGTGCCAAAAGATTGCAAAATAGATGCTGGGAGGGCCTCTTTGGGGATGACTTTCCAAAAGGAGGGTACTGTAGTTCAAAAAGACCCCTCCTTCGTCATCATCCACCTCCAATGGCAGCAGGAGGAGGATCTGAAGAAGGGCATCAGCAGATGATCTTCCCAGCTGGGCAGGTCGAAAGGCAGACTGGAAGCCAATAGGAAGGAATGCAAATGGCAGGTCTACTTACATTGCTGGCCAGGGCATCCTGAAGCTTTGTGACTGAGTTAGCTGTGGTACTGGAGGCCGGTCCAGGGGGTAGGCTGAAGTCCGAATCCTGCAAAGAGGCAATTTCTACATAACCCTGTACTCAACTTTTTAGTGCAGAACTTACCAGTCCTTTTACGGTTGCTGAACTCCCATCAGGTTCCCAGGCAGCATGGCCAAGGATCAGGGGATAATTGGAAATGTAGTCCAGTGACATCTGGAATGCTGTGGTTCCCCAGCCCAATCTAGATGCAAACCCCCCAAGGTGAGGCTATGTGAAGGACAGGGAAGGAATGACACAGGGGGCAGCTGGCTTGATACTTTAATGGTCAGGATTAACAGGGGACAGGGTTAGCCCCCTAACCTAGCAGAGCCTCCAGTGCCTCCTTTAACTTTTCCCCATAGAAATGAAGGGTTGAAAGAAGTAGGGAAATTAGCTCCTATCACTAGGAAAGGGGTGGGGGAGTGAGAATGAGATTTGGGCCCATATTGAAACTTAGGCCCCACCTGCAATATACATTTAAAGCATTGGGATACCACTTAAGCTGCCATGGCTCCCCCCAGAGAATCCTGGGATGTGTAGTCTGTTGAGTGTTGTTAGGAGATGCCTTATTCACCTTACAGATACGGTCTGCCTGAGACCTGTTGCCACTGTAGGCAAAATGCCCTAATGCCTCCCCCTGAATTCTGGGTCCCCACTCTGGCCCCGCTCCCGCTACTACCATCAGTAGCCCCATCACTGGAATTGTATCTTTACCTCTGGCGACACCCACACTGCTGCCACAATGCAGCAGCAGCAGTGAGGATATAGAGGGGGCAGTGATTAGGGCACTGTTGTTGTGTTAGTGGCACAGGAAGCCCCAGAGTAGCTGCGTAGGCAGCGGCGCAACAATGGGGGATGGATCCACCACTTGAGGCAAATGGTTTCACCTCATCTCATGCACAAACTACCCCTACTCACAGAGTTCCCTGGAAAGAGGATTTGACTATTAAACCACCCTGGGAATGGCAGCTCTGTGGTGGGAATCGGGGCCTCCTAACAATTCTGGTCACCCTTAACAAGCTACACCTCTGGGGGAAGCCATGACTGTTTAAAGTGGCATCATACTGCTTTAAATGCATGTCATGACTGTGGCCTAAGAGAGCACACACACACACACACCTGCCCAAACAGATGCTAACACCCAAGAAGGTTGGTAGGGATGAAGGCAGTCCTTCAGTTATTTGGGGCCTAAGCCCACAAAACCATAACAGGCGGAAAAAGAAGCAGCAAAAGCAATCCTTACTTTAGGGTTTACTCCAAATTCAATGGGAGGCACAGGAAGGACCGAATCCACGTGGATCTCCACCCCATTGACTGGGGGGACGCTGCCTTCAAGGCGTTCTGCTCCTTCAGAGCCTTTCCGGTTTTTCAGGGAGCGCTCATTGCCAATTGGGCCCGGCTTGTGGTCCTTACTCTGACCCAGGCTTTGATCTGAATCCTTAGCAGGGAAACAAGAGAGGCTCTGATTTAAAGGGAGGGAGGAAGTTCAGCTCCCAGCATCTCCAGGTCAGGCTCAGAATGTCCCCTGCCTTAAACCCAGGAGAGCCGCTGCCAACCAATATTGACAACACTGAGCTAGAAGACTTCCAGCCCTATCGAGCCTGGTTTCCAGAACGTGCCTGACAAAACCAGACCACCCTTGACTTCCAGCAGCTGGATCCAGATGCTAGACAGCACATCTGGTGCCAGTGGCAGTTAAGCTAGGTTACCTTTTTATCTGACTGCTTTGGCGCTTGCTCTTTCTGGCAGTCACTTTTGGGGTCCACCAGGCCACCTCCACTCATCTCTTCAGGCTTGAGAGTGCCATATGGAGAGCTGCGCTGGGAAGAAGTGGCGGAGGATTCCCGCGACTCAGCGCTCAGGTCAATGCCACTATCCCCCTGGCTGCCTTTAAATCCCTGCTGCGCAAAGCGTGGAAAGTGTTAAAACCCCTCCCAGCAATACCGCTACAAGTCATAAGAAACGTGAGGCCACCGCCAAAATTAACGCCTCTTTGTCAAAGTCGTCACCATATCCACAGTGTACAACAGCGGTTGCTCTTTGTGCTCAATTCCTGTCCACACCAGCTCAGCCTCTATTACACTAGGCATCCCCACCTCTTTACACACCGACTGGACACCCGCCCTCCCTTCCACTCTTTACAGAGGAGAGGCTTGGGTGCACTTACCTCGGTGGAGCTGGATTCGTTACTGGTAAAGGCATTGACAGGTTTGCTCCAGGAATCCGTGCCAGATGACTGAACGGAGAGTGCTGTGGCAAGAGCAGATAAATGGGAGTTAAGATGTTTCAGAGAGGCCTCCCGGGCTGCTTCTCATGTTACATATGTCGCCTTTTCCCAAACATGCATGTTGGGGAAGCAGAATAAAACTCAAATAGTAAGGGGGAAATGCTATCCTCTGGCTTTTAATTGTATGGCACGGATGGGCTTCAGCAGTTTGGATTTGGTTTTACCTGATACCTTTTGTGCATGGGAACGTAAGAAGCTGGCTTATATCGATTCAGACTGTTGGTCCATCTGGTTCAGTACTGCCTACACTGACTACGAGCATCTCTGCAGGATTTCAAGCAGGGCTTTCTTTCATCCCTACCTGGAGATGCCATGGGAGACAGAACCTGGGACCTTCTGCATGGAAAGCAGATGCTCTACCACTGAGCTATGGCCCTACCTCCATCTTATGTTTTGAGGAGTTTTCTTTTGAGTTTCGTTCATAGATGAAGGGGTGGCTGCATTCCCTTAGCAGTAATCTGCCAGACGATGGGTATACTAGTGTTTGGCAGGCTCACAGCCAAAAGTGAGGACCACCCCTTTCCGTCTCTTTCTACCATCCCCATTTTTCTCTCCCTACCCTGCTCCATTTCAGAGATTGCCTGGGATCTGATGCATTTCCAGAAAATCTAGAGAGGGTAGTGTTGTTTACAGGGTTTGCTGGAAATGGAGTAACTCACAAGTGCCTCCAGACAGGGATGGTGAATCTCAGGTCTGGGGCCAAATGCAGCCCTCTCTATCTGGCCCTTGGGACTCTTCCCAGGCCACGTGCCTGAGCAGTCCTACTTCATATCCTCCTTGTGCGTTTCTCCCTGCCTGGACCGTGTCCTTGAACTCTGGCAATGCCTCTTGCTTGCCAGGATGGAGGACAGAGGGAGGGAGGGTGTGCGTGCGTGTGTGTGTGTGTGTGTGAGAGAGAGAGAGAGAGAGAGAGAGAGCGAGCACGTGTACAAACTGGCCTACTGTACAAAAGCAAAATTTGCATTCACTGCTCCACCCACACCTTTGCATCTGACCATGCCAACTACTGGCACATCCAGGAAGAGAATGTGGCCCCCACCCTGACCCAGACACACCTGACTCACCTGGACTGTTGGTCTCCCAAATCTCTGTGCCCAGGCTGTTTCCAGAAACCGAAACATCTCCTTGCTCAAGGCACATGCTGCTTTGTTTCTTAGCAAAGCGAGGTGGGATACGAGACTGAAGGACGCGGCCCTTGGCTGGAGCCTGTGGGAAAAACGAGGGAAGCCCAAGGGCATCAGGACTCCTGGGAAACACTGGAAGGCTTTGACCCAGAGACAGAATCTCAAGGAAACATTGGTTTTTGTCTGGCCAAAGTGTGAACCTCTTTCTTCCAACTCAAGGGGGTGGTGAAGAGAGGCAGGTGTGCAGAGACCCTAATCTGCAACAGCATCATCATGGGGCAGGAAGCAAGAAACAGTGGTGGGCTAGATCTGTTAGAACACCGGCAAGTAGTGGCATCAGAGAACTCAAATCTGCAGCACAATCTTCAGGCAAGACAGGAGCCTGACACAGATTTGGCAACAACGCCCACTGTAAAAGTGGCAGCAGGACCTTGGAAGGGCTGCATGGAACACCCCGGAGGACCACACACGGTTGCCCCTTTTTTCCTATAAAGTCTCCAGGTTGGGATGGGGATTTGCTTGGGAAAGAACAGGATCAGCTTTGTCCAGCTTTTGCTCCAAGATTGGTGGCGGTGGCAAAGTTGTCCTTGCCTGTCATTTCTGATGGTTTAGAAAATGAGTTGCCAATGAAGTGCCCAAAGGACCCAGAGTGCCTACCAGTAAGTACCTCCTATGGCACCTGAGAAAGGTCTCAGAAACTACTCCCTCAAATGTCCGCAGTGTACAACCAGAGGCTGTTTGCTCTTCCTCCTCAGTACCTCTCTACACCAGTGCAGCCTCCCATGCACTGGGAAACCCCGTCCTCTCTTTAATATGCCCTCATTTCATTGTATGGCAGGATTAGACACATTGTTCCAGCCACTTTGTTCCTAGTGCCCATGGAACTCTCTCACAATTCCAAATGTGCCTACTGGCCCCCAAAAGAGTTTGGTTTACAACAGATGAAGGGAACCTTTGGCCTTCCAGATGTTGCTGAGCTGCACTTCCCATCACCCTTGGCCACTGGCCACACTTGCTGGAGCTGATGAGAGCTGTAGTTCTGCAAAATGCCTGGAAGGCAAAAGTTGTTCCCACACACCCCTGGTTTAGAATGTATAATGCCAGGATATGAAACCCAAACCTTGGTTTGTTAAGACAGCTGCCTTTACATGTGGCATGTGTGGGTGTGCTAAAAATGTATACCTAGGTTCAGGGGGCACTCCTGCCCCCAGGTGCTCACCTGGGCTGCTTGCTCTTTTTTCCGTCGCTCCTCCTCCAGCAACCTCCGCTGCTTCTTTGTCAGGACTTCGATGAATCCTTCGCTCCCAATCGGTCCGACTTCTGTCTCTTCAGCAGGGCCTGAAAGCCGTCCGTCCATGATACCATCTGAGAGTCAGTTTAAAGACAACTTCAGCTTATTTCCAACTTTGCTCTGGTTCTCACTAGACTAAGAACTTGACATTGGGGCTGCGGCTTCATCCAAAACCTCCAATGCTCAAAACCTTTGAGGTTCAAAGTGCAGCAGGTGTACGGCATGGCAGACCAAGCTCTGCTGTTGTTCTAACCATCAACATCCACCCCCAAAAGGGCTCCTGCTCTAAAGTGGCAAGCAATAAGTATCTTCAGACTGGGCAAGCAAATGGACACTCCTCCAAGAGGGCTGGGTCTGAGCTGTTTTTGCTGGTGCTCATGTCTTTGTGTCCAGACAGGAGGCAGTGCTGGCTTGAAGCCCAAAGCATCTTCAGGCGCTTCCCCTGCAGCCAGACTTGCTGGCAAGAGTGACTGGAAGGCCGCGGTGACAAAGGGGACAAGATAGAAGCACCAGGAAGCATCTGGGTGGGTCCTCATTCTGATATCCTCTCCGGGTCCAGATGTGGCCCAACCCAGCTCACTCGGTCCCATCCCAGGATCATTGGACACCAATTCTTTGAACTCCTCCTACCACTCATCCTGGTCTGGACAGCCATTCCAGGATGTCTCTCTTTAGAAGAAGCTTCACAACCTGCCTTTAAGCTGCAGGAGCCAAGATGGCTTACAATAACCACAACAATACCACACGTTTGGGGGGAGGGGACCAAAGCAGCAGCAAATCAATTGCAGCAGCAGGGTTAATATTAAAACAATCCCAAACCCTTGCAAAACTACATACAGTGGTACCTCTAGTTGCGAACGGGATCCGTTCCGGAGCCCCATTCGCAACATGAGCAGAACACAACCCACATCTGTGCGTCGCCGCTTCTGCACATGCGTGTAACGTCATTTTGAGCATCTGCGCATGCGGCAAAACCCAGAAGTAACCCTTTCCGGTCGCCGCGGGACACAATCTGAAAAGATTTAACCTGAAGCAAACTTAACAAGAGGTATGACTGTATCGACCATTCATTTAAGGGCTACATGACAGCAAGCCAAACAAACTTCCTGAGGAAGGGCACACCTACAGAAAAGGCCCTGTGCCATGACTCACCCAACCATTTCTAGGCATGGAGAGATAATTCATTTGGTCCACATCTTGAAGTGAACTGATCTAATGCACTGGTCCTGGATTTATATCCTCCAGACAGGAACAGAGCTGTCTATCAGATTATGCACTTCTCTGAATCTTGGACAAATCAGAAACCACTGCATCTTCTCTCCATAGACACCTTCAGGTGGTTTGGAACAATCACCTGAAGATGTGTCCAAATGCACAGAAAGCAGACAGACGATTCCCCAAACTGTGTATCAAAAGCTCATCCTCTATTGAAGCAGTTCTCAACCTGTGGGTCCCCAGATGTTGTTGGACTACAACTCCCATCATCCCTGAGCTCTGGCCTTGTTAGCTAGGGATGATGGGAGTTGTAGTCCAACAACATCTGGGGACCCACAGGTTGAGAAAGGCTGCTCTATTGGATTAAGTGAACAGGACTTACTTCCGTAGCTCAGCTCAAACTGAGAAATGGCCTCTCCCTTCTCTCCCATCTGCTGGGTTCCAGACTTGGGCTCCCTCTCTGGATTCTTTCCCAGCCCTTCGGTGCTGTTCAGGTTAGCATGGGAGCCGTAAACGGAATGGCTGCTCTCAGGACTGCTGGGGTCAAGCCCCCCACTGTCATCGGGAGATCTAGAAGAGAAAGCGAAAGAGCACCAGCTTCAGAGAATGTTTCATGCAAGGATGGGAAAACCTCTTGCGTGGGGGCCTGAATGTGACCCTCCAGGCCTCTCTTTCTGGCTCTTGGAACTTGCCAAGCCACACCCCCTCATGCCAGGCCTCACTGGCATGCTTCACATCCTAAGTATTTTTTTAGCCTGGCCGGACTGTGTCCTTGTCTGGATGGAGGATAGGTAAGAGAAGTGTGTGCACAAGTATGTGCAGAAAACAGAAAGGTAAAAGCTTTTTTCTTGGTTGCTCTGTTTGTGCCTCAGGCTCCACCCATCACTGGCATGTGGCCCTCGGAAGATTACTCAACAGGGAATGTGGCTCTTGGGCTGCAAAAGATGACTGGCAGTGACTCTTTGGTTTGAGTCAGGGGGCATTCCCAGTCCTACCTGGAGATTATGCCGGAGACTGAACCTGGGATCTTCTACATGCAAAGCAGGTGCTCTACCACTGAGCCATGGCTTTTGCCCACAATGTGACAAGCAAAGAAGTTGAATTTAAGTGCAGTGCCGCAATCCGGGCACATCCTTACATGCGAAGTCAGCTTATGCTACACAAGCCCACCACTGCCACCATTATAGGTACCATGTAATACCCATTCTCCATTTGTAAAAAATAAATATTCTACTGTGGCAGCACCTACACACTGGAACTCCCTGCTTATAGATAGCAAGCAGGCGCCTTCACTGTACTCTTTTGGGCACCTGCTAAAAACATTATAATTTAGACAATCCAATCCAGATGTTTAGAAACCTGGAGTGGGCTTTAATCTGTTTTGAGCCTATTGTTATTTTATTTTAATATTTTGAAAGTCTCAAACTATTATTAATTCTCTTATTGATAATTTTATAGTTTTGTCTTTTTCGTGAACCACTTTGAGTGTGTTTTTTCTACAACTGGGTGGTTTACAGTAAACTTATACAATAGCAGCTTTGTGCAGGTGGAGGAATAATAATTGAACAGGTAGGGGGAAACCCACCATTCCCGCTCTCCATTTATTTATTTCCCCACCCAGTGCGTTTTCCTCACTTCTCAAACTTTGGAAAGGCAGTGCAAGTGTTCTGGCGACATCCCTTGTGCCTCCTTCCCAAAGCCCAGCATGTTGCTTCCCAGGGTGTATAAGGTCACAGGAACTCCCAAAGCCCTCATGCGACTTTCCCAGTCCCTGGTAAGCAGTCCTGCCTTGTGGGGATGGGGAAGGGGCAGTTCTGGGGGGGGCGCAATTTTGGCTTTGCACATGGGACTCTCAGAACTGAACCGTCTCGTAAGTGGAAGGCCCACCGCATCAATTTTACAAAACGAATAAAGCAAAATCTTTATTTATTAAGCAGAAGATCTGATTGCACAACTACAGCCATTACTTGGGAGGTGGGAGAACATTAAAGCTGTGAGGCTTACCTTTTTGTTTTTATCTGTGCCCCATTCATCTGCTGGCTTTCGTAGCAGGAGGCTGCTCCATTCCCACCAGCTCTCACAGCTTTCTCCCCAAACCCAGTCGAATCAGCTTTCCGGCTCTGCCGATCCACTAAGGGTCTCTGGCTGGAGAAGCTTCTCTTGGCCAGCTCCCTCTTCTCCCCCATGCCGCTGCTGGAGAGATTGCCGTCCAGCTGGGCTTCGCCCTCTGAGATGGCACTGCCACCGCGCCTCTCCCGCCTCTCGCTGAAGTCGCTGCTCTCCGAGGCAGTCTCCCACTCTTCATTGGCATGGTCAGAGGAGTTCTGGTAGGGCAGCTCGGGAGACCTCCTGGTAGCGGCACCACCCCGATCCATCATGGTCAGCTTGGCTCTCCCTGGCCACTGGCAAGCTAGGAGGTTGGTTCCGCTTTCTTCCGGGTTCCAGTGCCCCATGGACTCGCGCTCCTGCCTCAAGCGCCTGAACCGGGGAGGCTTGTCCTGACGAGGTGGGCGCCGGCGGCGGAAAGGACGATTCTCAGCATTCTCGGGATCACCCCCGTAATCCTCCTGGAAGTAGTGCCTCTTGTCTAATGGATCCTCCTCGTTGGCCCGCCGGGTGAAGGAATCTGGCTGCTTATATGAGTCTTGGCTATAGTCCCTCTCAGACAGGCGCCTGGCCCCAAAGGTGTCCAAAGGTGTGCCGTGGCCGTACTCCTGCCACGTGTTCCCCCCGTTCCGGCCCTGCCACTGGGAAGGCTCCTTGGAAGCAAAGCCTCTTCGCCCATACCCAGAATTGCTAAGTCTCGGGGGTAGCGAGCGCCCGAAAGCTCGTGGGGTCTTCGCTCTGGCATCCAGGGTGCCTTGGTCATCCGAATAGATCTTGTTGGACCGCCAGGAGTCGCGGAAGTCTCCCTTCTTGAGGTCGCTCTCCTCCCTTTCCGCAAGGGAGCCCTCATTGCTGTTTTCAGAGCCCCGCTGGCGGCGGCGCTTGGGCAGCTCCTCGTACTCTGAACCTTCGCTGTGGGTCTCGCTGGCAATCCTGCGCCTGAGCTTCCCTCGTGGGAACTCTTCTGGCTGGTTGAATTCCCTCAGGGGCCGCCCTCTGCTGCTTCGCTGAGCACTGCAGACACCAGTGCTGTTGCTGCTGTAGGCACCCCGGCTACTGATGTTGCCACTGCCACAGCCCACAGCATTGCCACGGCCTCGGAAGGTGAACTCCCGGAAGCCACGACCACGTCCCTGTCCCCTTCCGCCAAAGGCTTGTTCCTCATCAATAAATATCCAGTTGTTTCTTTTGGTGGGGGGCAAGTCGCTGGACTCCCTCGACTGAGGCTTGGCCTCCCAGACTTTCCCGTTTTTCTCCTCCTCCTCCTCTTCCTCCTCTTCCTGCTCTTCACCTTCCTCCTCCTTCTCCTCCTCGCATGGTTTCTCGGCTTCTTGGACCACTGCCCGAGAGGGGTACTTCTCGTCCAGCAAGTGGAAGCGGGCAGACTGGAGCAAGGCAGCAGAATCATGGTCATCCTCCTCCTCCTCCTGCGCCTTGTGAACCGGGGCCTTCTCCTTTGGTGGGGGAGGGGCGGACTCTTCCCCATCTGCTTTCACCTTTTCCAGCTCTTTCTCCTTCTCTTCGACTTTGAGAGCCTTCAGGACTGGCTTCTTAATCGGGCCAGATCTTCGAGCCCTCCCCGTCTGCTCCTGGTGCTGCTGCTGCTGCTGTTGCTGCTGCTGTTGCTGCTGGCTGCTGGCATTTCGGCTCTCAGAAGCCCACCCTGGCTTGGCAGTTGCCTGCTTGCTGGCAGGTCCGTCTTTCTTCCATGCCTCAGCGCCAAAGGACTGCTCATCTCGGCAGGCCTCTTCATTTGCAGAAGCCGTCCCATCCGAGGATTTCTGATAGTGGCCGGTATCCCAGCCGTTGTACTCTGGCTTCTTATCACTGTGGGCCAAGCCAGCTTCCAAGGAGGAGCTCCTCAGGTTGGTGTGGTGAGGGTCGGCAGTGCTAACGGAAGGGGCACACTCTTGATGTGGGAAGAGACGGTCTTGGCTCAGCCTTTGGGAGGAGCCGACGCAGCTGTCAAAATTGGCCTGGGGCTTCTTGTCGAAGATGTTTAAGTAATCTTCTCTGGACTCCTCAAACAGGTCACGTGCAGGGTTGATGCTGGTGCTCTGCGATGAGTAGGAGCTGTTGTTCCTGAAAAAGGAAAACGTCGCCCACAAAAAAATAAATCAGTCAACAACTTGCGATGGCTTTAAAAGACAATTAGACAGGTTCATGGAGGATATGGCTATCAGTGGCTACTAGCCACGACGGCTGTGTACCACCTCCCCTGCTGGAGAGGATACACCATTCCCCCTGGAATCACTAGTGGGCTCAGGTCCTGCTGGTGGGCTTCCCATGAGAGCACCTGGTTGGCCAGCTGTGAGAAGGATGTTGGACTAGGTGGGCCTTTCATCTGATGCAGCAGGGCTTTCCTTAGGTTCTTAGCCTTCCAATATTCATATTCCTCCTCCATCTCTCTCTCTCTGCATCCAAGATGCAGCGGTGGCTACTAACTTGGATGGTTTTAAAAGAGGCTCAGACAAGCTCATAAAAGAGAAGGCAATCAATGGCTACTAGCCATGAGGGCTATGTTCTGCCTCCGAGTATCAGTTGGAGCATCTGGTTAGCCGCTGTAAGAACAGGATGCTGGCTTTTGCTAGAGTTCTGTTTCAGCAAAAGCAAAGTGCTGTGGACTTGCATCCGCAGTTGGTCCAGATTTAATATTGGAAAGCTCCCAAGACCATTACCTGCCACTCTCACTCACTGCAATGGACGCTTATGATTTCAGGGGGTTGGGCCAGATGACCCTTGGAGTCCCCATTCCAACTCTACAATTCTATCATTAATATGCTGTAATTTTTGCTTTTCTTCTTGCCCTCTAGGCACTGGGCACTTCGCAAAAGTGGAGTGCCCAGTTACTGGCAGAGCGCATAGCGCAAGGGAGTGCTGCGGCATAGGCAGGTGGTGGTGGACTCAAATCCGGAGGCAATTTAGCGAAAGAGCTTATTTTTTTAATTAAAAAACATGTTTATTATTGGGGAAATCCGGATCATTCAGAATTCAAAAATATAAATGTTCCTACAGACTCCTTCTCATAATTTCTCAGTGCTGGATAAAAACGTTTCCCTTTCCTCAGGCAGTTTGAAAAGTCTGGAATGTCATTGCTTTGGGAAGGTTGCGGCCTGATCCAAGCAAGGTGGTTTACAACAGGAGCACTGCCACTGTGCCAATGACTTACAAACAATCCCAGGTTCAGTCCCCAGCATGCTAATCAGTGCAGACAGTATTGAGTTAGGTGGACCAATGGATCTGACTCGGGATAAGGGAGTATTCGAGGTTTTAGGGGAAGGGCTGTAACTCAGTGGCGGAACTTTACATGCAAAAGGTCCCAAGTTCAATGGCATCTCCAAGCAGGGCTAGGAGAGATCATCGTCTGCAACCCAGAAGAACAATTCAAACAATACCGAGCCAGGGGCCTGAGTGTCCTCATGATGAGAGCACCTGGGCAGGTTTCCCCTCACCTGGCGTGCAGTCCTTCGCTGGCCATGCCTTCGGTCTGTTTCGGGCGGGAAATGGGGCAGCCTTTGCTCTGAGAGGAAGTGTAGCTCTCCTGACCCCACACTGGTGGAGGGGTCTCCCCGGACACAGCCTTCCTCTCCTGCTGAATGGAGGACTGGCTGTTCTGCTCCTTCGACATGCAGCTGCTATTGGTCAGAGAATCCTGCTGGACTGCTGGCTTCATGGCCCCTGTTTTGGGACAGAAGGAGAGATAAGGAGAGGAGGCAATGGGAAGCTTGGGAGCCCAAACTGGGTTCTGAGGTAGAGGCACCCAGGAGGCCCCAGCTTCTGTTTGAAGGGCTTGGAGAGACAGATGCGAACTCCCCCCTCAAAAAAATGTCTGAGAGTGACTGTTGGTCAGTGAGCTACGTGCATGAATGGTCTGACTCAGTCTAAGGTAGCATCCTGTGCTCATCTCACCCCTGATGTAATCCCCAGTCCCGAGGTGCCCTCTAACTCTTTCCCTGGGGAATGCATGAAGGCTAGTAACCTTTGAATAATTAACTGCAATTTGGAAAACAAATGAACAAATCAAACCAAAAACTATTAGAGCAGTGACAGCCACTAGTTTGGATGGCTTTAAAAGAAGATTAGACAAATATCTGAAAGATAAGGCTATTGATGGCTACTAGCCATGATGGCTACCTGCTACATTCAGTGTCAGAAGCAGTGTGCCCCTGAATACTGGGAACTGCTGGGAATTACAGGTTGTGCTCCCATTCCCGCTTGTGGGCTTCCCTTTGGGGCCTCTGGTTGGCCACTGTGAGAACACGATGCCAGACTAGATGTGTCTTTGGGATGATCTCTGGAAATGTTTTTATTTGTTTCCATATACTTTGTGGAACATACATTAGAGATCTAGAAACTTCCTGGGTTCTGTTCTATTGGACCCTGTGTTTTACAAAACATTAAACATTTCTCAATGACCCTTACCTCTAAGTCTTTAGTGGGGAACTGGATTTAGCTGGAAGGCTTAAACCTTATCTCTCCCCCCCCCCCATATCCTGAAGGGTCCGGATTCACAAATGGGTGGGGCTGCCTACCTGTCAATCACCTGACCCTTACAATGACATCAGTGCACCAGCCTTTGCTCACATGGATTATCAGCTCATCACCATGGCTTACAAAGAGATACAGAAAACGGGGTGTACAGAGAGCAAAAGGAAAATGAAAGCAGGCAATCAGCTCTAAACCATGGTTTGCCTCTTTGAAAGCTAAACCATGGTTGCATTCTAACTCCTGGTTAGCACAAACTATGATTTGATGCAATTTAACCAAGTACTGGTGTTTTCTTCCTTTTAAGAAAACATTACCTGAAGGATGAAGGGCTGAGGGGTAGAAATCCACTTGGGGGTGCCCCTGGACCATGCGAGGGTCCATGTAGGAAGGCATCATCATCCAACGGGGGTCGAAGCCCAGCATCTGTGGATGTGGTGGATAGAAGGTCCGCTGAGGGTGGGAGGAGGGAGGATAGACCTGGGACTGCGGCCAGCTCTGCATTTTGTACAGCTGGTCCTTAAGAGGGAGAGAAAGAACTAAATGGGCATGGAGTGCAGGTGCCTGATTAGCCCCTGAATAGAAACCACGTTGTTGGACTCCCTATTCCCATAATTCTATGCCTCTGGGTTAAATCAGGTTCAACCCCCAATGGCATCTCCAGTTGGCGGAAATTCTCCCTGCCTGAAATCCTGGAGAGACACTGCCAGTCAGTATTGACAATACTGACCTAGATGAACCAATGGTCTGGCTCTATGAGGACTGAAATCTTACTCTATTTTTAGGCGATGGTCAGGGCTTTGCATGCAGAAGGTGCCAGAGTAGTTTAATAATCCACCCATACTCCCAAGCACTTTAAACATTCACGGCTTCCCTCAAGGAACTGTAGTTTGTTGTTAGAACTTATTCCAGAGCTACAGTTCCCAGAGTGGTTTAACAATCAGTCCCTCTTCCCAGGGAACTCTGGGAGTGGTAGTTCCGTGAGGAGGAACAGGGGTGCTCCTAACAACTCTCAGCACCATTAAACTACAGTTCCCAGGATTCTCTGGTTGAAGCCGTAACTCTTAAGGGTTGTGAGAGTTGTTAGGATAACCCTACTCCCTTCTGGGAGAGGAACAGGGAGGTGGTCTCCTAACAACTGTCAGCACCCCTTAGCCAGCCACAGGATTATTTGGGGGAGGCCATGACTGGTGAAGAGGTACCACAATGCTTAAAATATACAGTGCGGCTGTGGCCAACATAACATGAAAGAGAATTCTCCCCCATGGCACATAGACACACCCCTCCGAGATTAACGGCCTGTTTGGCCCAGTGGAGGTTCTTACATGCTGTTGCTGCTGCCGTTGGAACCGTGGGGGAAGCAGTTTCGGGTACTTGCTGAATTCCTGTGCGGGGGACACGGCTTCTCGGAGCTCCTCCTCACTGCTGCTTCGGTGTGCTGCCGACGTGGCCAGAGTTTCCTCCTCCAGGTAAGCAGGAGGGGAAGAAGTTTCCTGGGTATGAAACTCAGGGTTTGCTGAGGAGGAGAGAGAGACAAAAGTCTTCTTAATAAAGATGCTCCAGGCGAAGCACCTCTCGGTTGGCACAGATGCCCTCCCCTCACCCCCAAAAGCAGGGCGTCTGTTTTGCACGCAGAGGGGCATTGGTTCAATTCCCAGCATCTCTTGGTAGGGCTGGGGAACATTCTCTTTCTCAAACCCTGGAGAGCTGTTGCCAACCAGTGTAGGTAATACTAAGCCAGAGGGACCCATGGTCTGCTTCAGTGTATGATAGCTCCTTTGGCCTCCCATGAATCCAGCCAGTGCAGCCCTACCTCTCCGGGTGGCATGGCTGTTCTCTGGCGGGCTGGCCATCTCCAAGGTGGCGGGCCTGGGCTCTTCGTTCTCCACGTGCTTGTGGCCGTCTCCAGCTTTCTGTGCCAGCTTGCACTTCTGATCCAGCTCCTTCAGCTTGGCAGCACAAGCGGCCAGGCGCTCCTCCCGCGCTCGCCGCTCCTCCTCCTCCCGCCGCCTCCGGGCCCGCTCAACGGCCTCGGACATCTCAGAGTGGACAAACTTCTGCCGCAGAGGGAGCTTCTCCTCCTTGTCCTCAGAAGACTGCTGCCGGAGGCCCCCCAGTGAAGGTTTCTAGCACAGGAGGCGGGGGGGGGGTGAAGAGTAAGAAGGTCCTTACAGTGGTGAACCACAGTTCAAAGGCACCAAGGAGAGGGAAAATATGTACCAACATCTCCACACCAAGCAGGAGAAATCTGCAAAGATGGGAAATGTGCTCCCTTTTCTTATGTTTATTTGTTCAGGTATCTATACACCACGTTTTTGTACCTTCCTACTTACATAAAAATTAAAGGCTGCGTCCCACAACCCCCACTGGAGAATCTGTAGTGCCTGAATTTGCATGAAGTCAGGGTGAGATAGGGGAGCAAAAGAAAAGGCAAGCTGCATAGCATGGCAGGGAGGGAGGGAATGCGGAAATGCAAAAGGGGCTGTAGAACAGAAGGCAGGTGGCCTCATAAGGAGGCAGAAGACGAAAAGGGTGCTCAGTAATTGCAAAGTGCTGGAGGAGGAAGACGTAGGTCACCATGAAGGTGGTTTGTGGGGGGGGGGGAGAGTTGCAAAAAAGCGAGTGGGAGGAGACATGGATGTGGGGTGAAGGTGAAAACAGCTGTGCAATGTAGGATTACAAAGCAGAAGAGAGAAGTGGCTTCAAAAATAGGGCTGGGAAAGTGAGAAGTAGATTCAGTAGTTACATGGAGCAGGAATGGGAAACTCTAGGGGCTTAATGTGGAGGGAGTGGCAAGGGGGTTGGTGAGCAGAGCAAGCAGGGGCCCAGCCCCTAGTGTAACAGACAAGCATAATACTGTGGCATAGAGCATAAAGAAGTAATAGCAACCCATGTATGTATGTGATAGTATGTTCATACATGTGCACATCTGAATGTGCAGTGAAATGAGCAATAGATTAATAAGTAGTTTGTGTAACTTATTTATATATACTGAACATTCTTTTTTTCTGTTCCTATTTAATCATTTTTGCATTTCTACTTTCTATATTGAATTTGTGTAGCAAAAATGGGGAAAAAAGAACAAGGGGGAAAATATAAAAAGAACAAAAACATAACATTGCAATAGCGTCAATAAAAATGTTCGGTCAAAAATGAATGAATGAATGAATGCAGGAATGTACTCTGGTTGCTTTTAATATGGGGAAACACTCAAGCAGCCTGGAAATGCACACCTCACATTAGCACAGTGCAGGAAAAGCTTTTTAATGCTATATGCAAAAGCCCTTTCCCATCTCCTTCATAGCAGCCACAACATGGCACACTAACATAGCAGTTAATAATTGCAAGCCACCTTGCTGAGCAAGCCCACCATACCTGATAGTCTGAAAGGGGAGCCCAGCCATTCACTTTCCCTGAGGGAGGCAAGTTATCTGGTCCTTTACGGATTGGCCGAGACAGGCCAGCCAAGTCGCCCCAGTTCTTTGCTTCTTCTGGGGGGTGCCTGGCCTCTGTGCTGTCTGCCGAGCTCATGGAGAGCTGCCGCTGTCTTCTGGGGTCCCAGGTGTTCCTGTCAATTAAGACACATTGGATGTTAAAACAACACCAACTGGACTTCAAGCTCGCGCTCTCTCTCTCTCTCTCTCTCTCTCTCTCTCTCTCTCTCTCACACACACACACACACACACACACATTATTTCTATCTATCTATGCCACACATATACACACCCCATCAAGCCATACAGAGGCTCATCAGGACCTAAAGAGAAGTGGAAAATCTTCTCCAAACCTGCCACTGCAGAGAAAGGCAAAGTAAAATGGGGCAGAGCATCTGCACTGATTGCAGAAGGTGCTAGGTTCAACCCCCAGCTTCTTTAGGCAGGGCTAGGGGGGTCCCTTGTCTAAAAACCCTGGAGAGCTGCTGCCAGTGAACATAAGACAATATAAAGCTAGATGGACCCTTTTTCTGACCTTCCTGTAGGTCAGTAGCAGGGCATGTGCTTCGCCTGCAGGAGACCCCAGGTTCAATCCCTGGCATCTCCAAATAAGCCTGAGAGAGGCTCCAGCCTCAAACCCTAGAGTTGCTGCCTGTCAGTGCAGATAATATGGAACTGGACTGAGCATTTCTCTGAACAGGTATAAGGCAGCTTCCTATGTTCCTATCAACTGCAGTTGTTGAGGACAGGAGCGGAGGCCTTCTGCATCAGGGTGGGGGGGTACCTCAAACCCTTGGGACTCTCCCAATGCCACACACTCCTGTTCCCCATCCATTCATATCCCTCAACTGCTTCCCTTTGACTGCTTCTGCCTGGATAGAATGTCCTGCAACTGTGATAATGTGGCTTGCTTGCCTGGTTGGAAAGATGGGTGGGGCAGTGTATATGTGTACAGACACCTCTGCAAGGCAACCTAGCATAGAAAGGTGAGAATCACGTCCATTGCTCTGTCCACTTTTTCATATGGTCACATGCACCCCTGGCATGCAGCCCCCAGAGAACTGCACATAAGGAAAGGCTGCAGCGCTTGGGACTTTAGTCAGAGATGACATGATTGAAGTTCATTAAATTTTGCATGGCATGAAGAAAGTGGGCAGAGAAAAACTTTTCTTCCTCTCTCGTAACAATGGAACTCGGGGGCACCCAATGAAGCTGAATGTTGGAAGAATCAGGACAGATAAAATAAAGATCTTCACAGAGCACACAGCTGAACTACCGAACTTGCTCCTGCAGGAGGCAGTGTTGGCCACCAATTAGGATGGCTTTAAAACAGGACTGGACAAATTCATGGAAGAGAAGGCTATCAACAGCTGTGATGGCTCTGTCCTGTCTCCATGGTCAGAGGCACTAATGCTTTTGAAAATCAGTTGGGAAACCACAGAAGTGGAGAGGGCTCTTGTGCTCAGGTCCTGCTTGCAGTTTTCCTCACAGGCATCTGGTTAGCAACCGTGAGAAAAGGATGTCAGACTAGATAAGACAAATGAGAGCATGGCCCTCCAGCTGAAAAATATTCCCTCCTCCTGCTCTGTGTGCAAAGCAGGCCTCACTACCTTCTGCCTCTCTCACCCACATTCATGGGCACAGCAACCTCTCTGTGTGTTGGTTGAAGGAGGCCCGCTAAGCTGCGGATTCCCTGTCCCACCACTGCTCTTACCATTTTGGCCTCCCGTCCTTATGAGTCTCCTCCTCCTCTTCATCTTCGCTGAACTTCAGTTTCTCAGAGTAATCCACTTCGTCGTGGATCCCTGCAACAACAACAAAAGAGATGGAGGGTGGTTAGCTCACTTCCCTGAAATTATCTGCGCATCCTACGCCTGGCTGGGCCTGTCACTCAAAACCAACAGGACACAAAAGGCCAAAGATCTCAGAAACCAGCTCTGCAGTAACTCAGAGGAGCAAGGCTTTTTAGTGTGGTGCCCATGTTCTGTGGAATAGCATTCCTTTCAATATACAACAGGCGCCCACCATCTCCACTTCGCAGAAAGAGCTGAAGGCATTTTTGTATCGACATTTTTTCCCAGCTGGATAAAAGGTCTTTACTACAAATGTTCGCTGATTAGGGGTTTAGGTCTTGTTTTAAATGTATTTTTCATTTCTATATTTTTAGCTTATTTAATTACCTTATGCGTAAATTGCCTTGAGCTGGCAATTTATAAGGCGGTTAATGGTAATAACAAAAAATATCAGCATGGCCCCTGGATTCCCTCCCGCTGCACAGAGTGTGCATTGCTTAGGGACTATTAAAATATTAAGCTGTTTAGAAATGCTTTTAAATAAACAAACAAAAATAGTGGACTACCCTACTGGTTTGGCACTAGAGAAAGACGTCACCACCTTCCATCAATGCAATGCTTTGGGGTTTTTGTATTTTTGTTTTACTATAATCACGAGTGGGCAGAAGGAGAAGGGACCCATGTGAGCCACCAAGGGAAGGGGGGGGATGGGACCCAGAAACTGAACACTACAGCCTGGCCACAGAGCCCAAACTCACACAAGAGGGCCTTTTACCTGCCCATCCATCGTCTGCATCATTATCAAGTTCATCCAGCCCCTTCAGGTTCTCTGCGTTGATGATAGTGGGCCGGGGAACCCGCTCCCCTTGCGGCCGGGCAGGGCGCAAGACCCCAAGCCGGTTTTCTTTTCTGTGGAGGGCAAGGCAGAAAGACATTGTGTGCCTGCTAAGGAAGTGTGCACAGCCGACAAAGGGACAGGGTGAGCTGCCTAAAATAAGCAGCGAGGGTTGGTGCAGCAAACAAGGTGGCCACGCTGTGCTTGCGCACTCAGCAGTCAGCTGCGCCTGCTACTTCCTGGACAGGTCTCAAGGCCAAACAAGCCGAAACACGAGCAATTCACCAGTGGTATCTTCCAGTTGTAGGAAAGCTTTAGCCTATGGCATTTCCGAGAAGTAAATAGCACCCACCCCTGTGCTATTAGCCTTGGAAGATATCATTGCCATCATCATTATAACCCCCCTTCATCACATGGGATCGCAGAGTGATGTACAAATGAAACAAAATACACAAATGGGATGTGAGCAGCAGGGTTAAACCCCCTTCCCATTGCCATGGCTGTCATTCCATCATCTCCCCCACCTCCCCAGCGCTGTTTTTAACCAGAGAGAAGTACGTAGTGTCTATTTTCTTGGCCAACCTGGAATATTCCAACACCTATCAGTCCTGGCCAGCATGACTATCTTGGAATACAACACCCCTCAGCCCTGACTAGCCCAGTCATTTGTGGACTAATACTCCCATCAGTCTTGACCAACACAGCTATCTTGGACTATAACTCTCACCAGTCGTGACCAGTGCTGCAGCAAAGGCTCAGCTGCTGTGACAGATGAGCCAGTTGTTCTGATAATGCTCCTTGCCTTTAAATAACTTAAGAAAAGCCTTGCTGGATCAGGGCCACGGCCCATCCAGCCCCACATCCTCTTCTCACAGTGGCCAGCCATATTCCTGCGGGAAACAGGCAAGCAGGACTCGAGCAAAAGAGCACTATCCCTTCCTGTGGTCTCCAGCACTACTGGACTTGAAAACAGAACACAGCCATCATAGCTGTCTAACTAGCAACAGCCTTACCCATCTTGGTCGTTGGTCTGATATTGTCTGAAAGGGACACGGGGCTCCAGGCGAAACTGTGGGAGGGGGAAGGACCCACGGTCCACCGGCCCAGGAGTCTCGGATGGTTGGTTTGAGCACATCTGGAAAGAAATGAATAAGAGTTCAAAACTCAAAAGTTCAAAACACAAGTGTCAAAAGAGAAAGCAAGGAGGAGAAGACTCACGAAAGCTGGTAGCATGTCATGGTAAGTTGGGGGTTGGTAGGCATTGGCCATGAACTGCGAAGCCCCCTTACGGATCGGCTGAGTAGAGCGGAGAGAGGGCTCCTTAAGGTCACTGGCGTTTGCTGAGGAGGGGGCTCCATCTCCTGAGCTGGAGGTCTTGCAGCCCAGCTCAGCCAGGGAGGCGGTCAAAGATGCAGCAGGGGTTATGTTTCTGCCGCCGCCCTCCCTCCAACTCGTGACATCTGTGTGGAGGGGAAACCACAGTTCTAAGATGAACATCATCATCATCATTATTATTATTATTATTATTAAATTTTGTATACTGCCCTATACCCGCAGGTCTCAGGGCAGTTCACAGGATAAAATCACAATATAAAAACACAAAATACATAATCAAAATAAAAACAAAGAGAACCTGATAACCCCCCTTCCTAACACATTTTAAAAGGGCATTGGATGTGAATGTTAAAGAGGAATGTTTTTATCTGGCTACAGCTGCTGCTGCTACTAGGAAATATAAAGGAAAGTTTGTTTGTTTTGAAAATGAAATGGCTGTATTGTTACTACTTATCACCTCCCATGCTCTTAACTCAATCCACAGGTACCATTTGAAACATTAAGGCAGTGTTTGCCAGCCTGAGGCCCTCTAGACATTTTAGACTACAACTGCCAAGACCCAGTCAACATGGCCAAGAGTCAGGGCTGATGTGGACATATAGCCTAAAACATCTGGAAGGAATCAGTTTGGGAAAGGCTGCTTAATACTGGAAAACAGCGGCTATGGGCCCTTATATCAGAGATGGGGAGCCAATGGAACTCCAGATATTATTGACTATAATTCTCATCATCCCTGGCCACTGAGGGCTGATGGGAACTGGAGTCCAACAGTATCAGGAGGGCTGCAGGGTCCCCACCTCTGCCTTATATGAATGTATATGAAAGCCTTGAATCTTGCAGGGAGTACGGTGGAGATATGACATATTGAATTCAGAATGTTGGCTGCTTTATTAATGGGAAATGTCAACTCTTGGGAGTTCCACATTGTGAAAATGGCAAATAAACTAGAACTCTGCTTCAGAACTAGCAAAATACACCACTGTCTGAACACACAGCTGATTTTTTCAAAGGTTCCTATCAAGGGAAGCTGGTCAGCAGGGCAAGGTGGGGCAGAGCCCTACCAGAAGCATTTTTCTGTACCATAATCCATAGCATTAGTCCAACAGTCCTAGGTCTCCCCCCCCCTCCCCACCCCAGCCCCAACCCTATTCATAAACTTCCTGTAATTCAGAGACTCCCTGGAGTATTTGCTGTCCATTTACTCTGCTGGCCAATCACAGCTGTAACCAATACAGTAAATCACAAACATCACTATGGCCAACAGGTTCCACCTTTCACCCTTGTCTCCAAGCGGAGAAGGGGGAGCTGGAGGTGCCAAGTGTTCACAGTACCCTTGTAAGAGACAAGGACAGGGAGAAAACACCAAAACAAACCGGCTGTCCTCTAGGCCACCCACTAGGCCCATGTTCCTAGTGTTGTCTTTTCCATCTTACATTTCCCTATCTTGTGTCCCTGGACTCAACAAAACATTTCCACCTCTCTGCAAAATCAACAATCTGAAACCTTCCTTCTCTGGTTTGAACAAGTTTGATTAACTTATCCATTTCTGTCTGATTCCATATATCTTATGAACAAATTCCATTCCTTTTTTGGAGCTTGCTGACACTTCTGTTTCTGGGTTTACGCTGGGTTGGCAGCTACCAACAAGATGTATTCTTGGGATTTTAGGTTTGTAACCATTTCATCCCTGATTACATTAAAACAGAATCAATACTGGGCTGAGTCTCAAGAGTGGTTCCTATTACATTAGAGTTACAGCCTATACTATCTGCCTCCAATGATTAGTCATGAATGGGCATTTCCACCATGTATGGAGAAAAATGTGCATTTCCAGCATTTAAATCAATTTACTGTGAATATTCCATTCAATCTTGCAAGTGCTAAGTACCACCTTCAGGAGCAATTTAGGCCCTATCTGCACTATATGTTTAAAGGAGCATCATAGCACTTTAAACACTCATGGCTTCCCCCAAAGCATCTTGGGAAGTGTGGATTGTTAAGATTGCTGTGCGTTGTTAAGAGACCCCTATTCCCACACAAAGCTAAAAATACCAGAGAGGCTTAGTAATCAATCCCTCTTCCCAGGTAACTCTAAGAACTGCAGTTTTATTATGAAAGGGCCTCCTAACAGCTCTTAAAATTTAACAAACTACAGCTCCCAGAACCCTTGGGGGGAAAGCCATGGTTGTTTAAAGTGGTAGGATACTGCTTAATAAATAGCGCAGATGGGGGCGTTATATTGTGCCACTGAGGTGTTTGAACATCTGTGTGTACATCTGAGGCCAGGAAATGAGTCTGCTACATTGAGAGGAGGACTCTGGCTCCTACTGTTTACGTACTCTGGGGGCGGAGGCTTGGTCCGGGCCCATACGACGGATCTAAGACGCCCTTTTCTTTGCCAGCCTTGTCCTGCTTGCCAGCTGCTTTCAGTGTTGGAAACTCCTCGGGAGAGAAGGATAACTGTCGGCTTGAGGCCCTTGAACCTGATGAGGGGGGAGAAAAGAGGAACAAGATGATCAGGCAGAGAGGCTGGGGCTCCATGCTCCAAAAACTATCCCTCCTTCTTAGCTGGAGAGACAAAACCAGAAGAACAAAATATGCACAATGGCCTATATGTTACGGCAACTTCCGTTTCACGTGCTTTCAAGGCACATGTGACCACTGACAAGGATACCTTTTTTGGCCCCAGAAGGGGGTGGGCTTATGTGCGCCCCGCCAACATGTGCAATGACCCAGAACACAACCTCTGCACAAACGGGGGGGGGGGGGGGTTGCCTATACTTACCACCTTCTGGTCCGGCTGGCTTTCCATTCAGCTGTGCCCATGACTTTGGTCCACCTGGCACTGAATTTGTACTCTGTGGAAGAAGACAAAAAGAGAATGAAGAAGAGTCCAGCTGGATCAGGACCTGACAGCTTTGGGATTGAATATGAATGGGCAGACTGGCAACCCATGTCCAAGAGAGTTGAGCAGACAAGGAAAGCAGCACTTTTCAATCAAAGATGGAATGTGCATGGGGCATGAAAAACCAATATGATTCTCTCACCTCCTGACTGATTGACTGCGTCAGCTTCTGTAAACTGGAGACAGATTTCTGCAAATCCTGCTGCGGCAGCAACTCCTGCGGCTGTGCGGCCGTGGCACTGGAACTGGGGGAAGGCAAGAACAGGGGAGAGTTAAAACACTGCACATGCTATGTGGGCCAAGCCCCAAAATCAAGGCCAGCTCAAAAGACATCTGCCATTAAGCCACAACTGCAGCCTAAGCCCTCTCTACACTGCAACCAAGCCCTGAACAACTTGGCCCAGGATACCCACAGAGACCGCCTGAACCCTTATATCCCAGATCAATCACCAAGATAGCCTGCAAGAGCATCTCTGGCCATTCCCTGAGTTGGTGAGGCTCATTTGATGACCATGAGAAATTGAGCTTTTAGTGTCATTGCCCCAGTCCTGTGGAACAGGCTGCCAACTGAGATTCAGCTGGCACCGGCTGTGCCAACTTTTAAGTGCCTGCTGAAAACATTTGTATTCCGTCAGGCCTATACAGGCAATTAAGAGTATATCCGTCACAATGGTCTACTGAAGTATGTTTTTCTTGAAAAGATTTTTGGTTTTTACTTTTTTAATTGGTCTTACTGTACTGTTTTATATCGCTGTGATGTATTTTTATGATGCGGCAGTATATAAATATTTTCTACAAATGAAATAAATTTGTGCGCTGCAGTCTATTATTTGATTATTGATGTAAACCTCCAAAACGTATTTTGTATAGCTAAGTTTTTACCTCTATCTTCAGTACATCTTATTTTATTTTATTGCTATGGCTAGTGGCTGATGCAAATAAACATTATTCTGATCCGATCTGCGCTGCAGCAGTTTAGCAAGCATGATGAGACTCCAGCCTTTTCCACAGCTTGGAAGTTTCAGCAGAGAGTTGGAACTGACCTGGCAGTTCTGTGGTGGTCCTCCATTCCCAGCTCAAAGTCTGGGAGCTGCTTGGACACCTGCACCTCCATGCTGAGCATCTCAGCAAGCTATCACCACCCTTCTCCATCCCCAGAAGATGGAGTCATTGTCCAGTGTGAAAGGAAAAAGTCTAGGCCAGCCGCAAAAAAAGGGGGTTTGGAAAAATATTGCTTCTGTTTTTTATTAACAGCAGTTGACCACACTGTTGGCAAGCAATGGACTCAGCATTAGCTGTGGTTTGCTTGAAACAAAGCCAATGGAGCCAATATTCCATGGGTTCCTTGTGATTAAGGATAGATGGTTAATCTGCTCCATTCCAAAAATCCTCTGGTAAGGAAGTCATAACTTTTTAAAGTGGTATTGTTGTGCTTTAAATGTATGGTGTGAATCGGGCATAACATTGGATACAGCTCAATGCTGGTTATACTCAGAGCAGACCCATTAATGGACGTAACTTAGCTCTATTTATTTCAGCAGGTGTACTTTAACGTCCGTTATCTATGCTCTGGTGACCTCTAGGTTAGATTACTGTAACAAGTTATATGTAGGGTTGCTTCTAAAGACGGTTCAGAAACTTCAGCTGGTGCAGAATTCAGCAGCCAGGCTGTTCACTGGGGCAAGATGGTTTGAGCATATAATGCCAATCCTGGCCTGTCTACACTGCCAATTAGTTTCTGAGCCAATCTAAAGTCCTGGTTTTGAGCTATAAAGCCTTAAAAAGCTCAAGACCACAATACCTCAAGGACCACTTCTCCCCATATGAACCGACCTAGATCCTGTGATCAGGTGCCCCCTCCATGAGTGGTCTGGAGAGTGGCAACACAAGAACAGGTCTTTTTGCAGTGGCTCCCCATTTGTGGGATGCTCTCCCTATAGAGTCCTCGTTACATATCTTTAGGCGCCAAAGTTCCCTCTTCTCTCAAGCCTTTACCTGATTACACAATCATGGGCTTTTAAACCAGGGGGTGGGGTGTTTGTTGCTTTGTTATTACTTTATGTTTGTGTTTTTATACTGTAAACCACCTTGTAATTCTCAAATGAAGGGCGGTCTAGAAATAAAATAAATAAAATAATAAAAATACTTGGAGAACTCAAGCTGAATGCAGAAGGCACTGCCTCCTGCAAGCAAAGGACCAAGGGTTGAGGGTGGTGCTCCTCCTCCTCCTACCTCTTTTGGTCTGGCGGGTCCTGCTTGTTTGCCCATCCTGTGCCGTCCTTGGGTACGATGATGATATTAGGGTCGTTTCCTTTGTTCTCAGACTTCAAACTTGGCAAATTGGCAGGAGGTGGCATGCGCCGGGCAGCAGCAACTTTCCCAAGACTCTGTAAGCCATGTCTAGGAATAACTGGAGAAGGAGAGCTATTTTAATTTTTATTATTATTACTATCATTACCAAATAAAACCATCACCCCTTCACACTAAGCTCCCAGCATAGGTTGCAACAATTAAAACACAACATTAAAAAGGGACTCCTGACCGTTAAGTCCAGTTGTGAACAACTCTGGGGCTGTGGCGCTCATCTCGCTTTACTGGCCGAGGGAGCCAACGTTTGTCTGCAGACAGTTTTTCCGGGTCATGTGGCCAGCATGACTAAGCCGCTTCTGGCAAAACCAGAGCAGCGCACGGAAACGCCGTTTACCTTCCCGCCGGAGCGGTACCTATTAATCTACTGGCACTTTTTGACGTGCTTTCAAACTGCTACGTTGGCAGGAGCAGGGACCGAGCAACGGGAGCTCACCCCGTCGCGGGGATTCGAACTGCCGACCTTCTGATCAGCAAGCGCTAGGCTCTGTGGTTTAGACCACAGTGCCACCCGCATCCCTTTAAAACATTTAAAACAGTTTAAAGACAACTTGCAATCACAGAAACAAGGTGCAGCCTAAAAATATACACCCATCAAAAGATGAGACTTAAGCATGAAAAGGAAACTATATGGCGAAGGTGCCTCTGTGGGGGGGGGGGAGTTCCACAGCCTAGGGGCAGCCTCAGAGAAGGTCCTCTCCCAGGCCACCCTCACCCTGAACTTCTGAGGGAGGCAGTACCAGGAGAGCTCTCTCTGCCAATCTTAGCACCTAATAAGGTGGGTAGGGAAGGACACAGTCTTTTAGGTATTGGAGTCCTAAAATCAACAGGGAATGTTCAAAAGAAAAAAAAGGGGGGAGGTTGGGTGTTAATAAAGAAAAACCACAAGAATTAGCACACTTTCCAACCAAATGCAATACATATGTACAGCATCCATAAAGATTTTAACAAAACAAAAAGAAACTGCACATATAAATATAACGCTTATATCTCCAATAACACACTGGGTAGTGTACAGTGGTGCCTCGCAAGACGAAATTAATTCGTTCCGCAAGTTTTTTCTTCTTGTGAGTTTTTCGTCTTGCGAAGCACGGTTTCCCATAGGAATGCATTGAAAATCAATCAATGCGTTCCTATGGAGACCGTCCGGGGACAGAGGGGGAGCGCCGCGCGCCTTCCCCTCTGTCCCCGGACCTGTTTTAAAGCAAGGGGCAGCGGGGAGAAGATTGCTTCTCCCCGTTGCCTGCCCCGCAATCTCCGGGACAGAAGGCGTGCGTCTTCCCCTCTGTCCCCGGACCTGTTTTAAAGCAAGGGAAGGGGCAGCGGGGAGAATCGCTTCTCCCCATTGCCGCCGCTTGGTTCAAAAGGGGTCCGGGGAGAGAGGGGAAGGTGCGCGCCTTCTGTCCCTGGAGATTGCGGGGCTGGCAACTGGGAGAAGCGATCTTCTCCCCGCCGCCCCTTGCTTCAAAAGAGGTCCGGAGACAACGGGGAAGACGCGCTGCGCTTCTCCGCTATCCCCGGAGGTTGCGGGGCAAGCTTCGTTTCGCGAAGCAAGCCCATAGGGAAATGCGTCTTGCGAAACGGCTAAGAAAACGAAAAACTCCTTCGTCTAGCGAGTTTTTCGTCTTCCGAGGCGTTCGTCTTGCGGGGTACCACTGTAATTAAAGAGAACAAAAATGAAGACAGTACCAGGACAGAGATTGGGGATCAATGGTATCTAACACTGAGTAAACTGGCAAAAATGTATAAATCTAAATCAAATACATGTTGGAAATGTAAATTGAAAGAGGGTTCTTTTTATCATATGTGGCGGTCTTTTAGTAATGTTAAAGCTTACCGAGAAATGATATATAATGAAACGAAAAGGATGTTTAAAATAAGCTTTGTAAAAACAAACAAACCCAAAAGGTTTTCTTTTGGAAATATAGGGACAGACTATCTAAACTGTATAGAAATTTATTCATGTACACTACTCAGTGGCGGAGCTTCATGCTCCAGCACTGGGGGCGGAGGGCAGGCGGGGGCAGGGCTGGCACACCGCCCGTAATGGCGTGGCGTGCATCTTGGGGGTGTGGCCTGCCGCCATAGGGCCGTGGCACCCCACCGGGATCATGCCATTGGGGGCACGCCTCTTTCTCCGCCAGTGATGCTACTACAGCAGCAAGAATGTTACTTGCCCCAAAATGGAAAAAAGTCCTCCCAGCAAAGGAAGAATGGATACAAAAAATTATGGAATATCCAGAAATGGCAAAACTTACTGGAAAATAAGAAATCAAGATAACAAACTTTTTATAAAAGAGTGGAAATGGTTTATTGACTTTTTACAGATAAATTGTAAACAGATAAAAACATTGGCAGGATTATTGTAATAACCTGCAGATTCATAAGAGTATTTTTTAAAGAAAATGAGCAATAATAAATGAGCAAATTAAGTTAATTTGGATATGCAGAAGATATTAAAAAATAAATTAAAGGAACCGCAGAAAGAGGGGGAAGGAAGTCATGTTTTGAAATGTCAAAATGATTGTAAAATTAGTGAAATGTATAAAATTAGTGAAATGTATAAAAAGTATATTTTTTTAATTTTTAAAGACAGGTTGAGGAGGTATAAAAAAGACACATAAAATATAATACTCGAGAATCAACTTAAGTTATCCCTTATTTTTGAAAGGGTGGGAGGAATGATGACTCCTGCAAACTCGCCCACTAGTGCAATTATTCGACTGAATCAGCCAGATCCATTTAAATGCAGCTGGGGTGACTGGCCATGTTTCATATTATAAGCGTACTCAATAAAATCATATCAAATAGAAAGGAAATTATTCTTGCTTTGACCTCTAGATATGCTCAGTTTATACACTGATCTTTCTAAAAGAGCAGTCTCCCAGACCTTGGAGGGATTAAATTGTTTCAAGTCATCCCTCACTTGCTTTCATAGCTACGAGCACTGGCCTTGGATGCACAAACAGAAGCACAAATGCCCTTCCACAAAGCCCTATCACCCAGGTCACTGTTATCTGCACTGATCAGTTGACGTCCTCCAGGATTTGAGACAGTGAGTTCTTCTGCAGTCCCTGTGTTCAGATGTCAGAGGAAGAATCTAAGACCTTTGGCATGCAAAGCGGATGCTTTGCCACTGAGCCTTGAACCTTCCTCCTACCAGGCTAGTAGCTTATGTGAGCTTATTTGCAAGGCAACTGTTATTGCACAGAAGACTGTCCATGAATCCAAAGCCTCTAGCCCATAGTTCCCTCTCCGCTTCCCTCCAAGTTCACTCCCTCCTCCTTGCTTACCTGTGGTCCTGATAGCTTCTACTGACTTTCCTTTATACTTATCAAACAGGCTGAGAGTGGAGTACTTGCTTTTCCCATCCTTTCCCTTGGTAAGTTGCCCCAAACGATCGGACATTGCGATGAAATGTCATCTAGTAAAGAAATTTCTCTGCGCCGCTCCCGATCTGCCTGAGGTGCGGGGGAGGAGAAAAGCAGTACAGTAAAAAAACAAACACACACACCACATTTTTACATAAAGGACAATATCAATCTGCATTCTAGGCATCTTATTGACCTGTTTTTGTTATTATTGTTATTATTTATTAAATGTGTTAATACTTTTTTGTCATAGCCCCTCAAAGCAATTTACAATATTTTAAGAAAAATACTCACATACATATATTACTATTATTCTATATGTTTAATTTGTACAGCACCCTTCATTCAAAGATCGCAGGGAAGTTCACAACATAAAGAATGAAAATACATAATAAAACAAAAAACAAACCAATATTCCCCTCCCACAAACAGATTTAAAAGGCCACAGAATGTTAATCACCCAGAGGCTCAGCGATAAAGAAATGTTTTTGCCTTGCACCTAAAGATGTGCAATGAAGGCACAAAGTGAGCCTCCCTGGGGAGAGCATTCCACAAGCATGCCTGTTCTCATTCTGTCACCTTCCAGGCTTCTCGTGGAGGGGACACATAAAGAAGGGAATCAGACGATGGGTGCAGGGTCTGGGTCGGTTCATGTGGGGAGAGGTGGTCCTTCAGGTATTGTGGTCCTGAGCCGTTTAAGGCTTTATAGGTCAAAACCAGCACTTTGAATTGAGCATGGAAACTAATTGGTAGCCAGTGCAGCTGTGCCAGGATTGGTGTAATCCTGTGCTCAAACCGCCTAACTCCAGTGAGCAACCTGACTGCTCAAGATTCCAAACCTTCAGAGGAAGCCCTACTCATTACACATTGCAGTAATCCATGGGTAAGCAAACTAAGGCCCGGGGGCAGGATCTGGCCCAATCACCTTATAAATCCGGACTGTGGACGGTCCAGGAATCAGCGTGTTTTTACATTAGTAGAATGTGTCCTTTTATTTAAAATGCATCTCTGGGTTATTTGTGGGGCATAGGAAGTCGTTCATTCCCCCCCCAATATAGTCCGGCTCCCCACAACGTCTGAGGGACAGTGGACCGGTCCCTTGCTGAAAATGTTTGCTGACCCCTGCAGTAATCTAACCTAGAGGCTACCAGAGCAGACAACAGAAGCTGGGCTATCCCTGTCAAGATAGGGGCTCAGCTGGACCACTAGCTGAAGCTGATGGAAGGCACTCCACACCACTGAGGCCACCTAAGCCTCAATCAAAGCAAAAGATCCAGAAGTACCCCTGCCCCTGCTCCTTCAGAGGGGGTGCAACCCCATCAGGAGCAGGCAACCTCCCATCCATCCATTCTAAGCAACCCCCACGAACGGAGCCTCAGTCTTATCTGGATTGAGCTTCAGTTTTTTGGCTCTCATCCAGTCCATTACCAAGGCAAGATAACGGTCCAGTACATCCACTGCCACCACAGCTGCAGATGAAAAAGAAAAATACAGCTGTGTGTCTTCAGCAAACTGCTGACAACATACTCCAAAAGTCTGATGACCCCACACAGCAGTTTCATGAAGTTGTTAAATACATAGGGGATAAAATTGAACCCTGAGGAGCCCCACATTGAAGGCTCCACAGGAAAAGCGCGCACACACACGCGCACGCACACACACATACACACCACCCTCTGGAAATGACCAAAACTAGCATTAAAAAAAATATTCCAAAAAGACATTCCTTTTTATTCAACTATCTATGACCTTTTTGCATATGTGGGTGATGTTTTAATGTAGCTGTTACTGTTTTTAACAGAATTCATAGAATCATGAAATTGTAGGGCCCCTCCTAACTCTACAATTCTATGAATTCTATTAAGAACAACAACACCTACATTAAAACATCACATATATGCAAATAGGCCTATACTTGAGTATATATGGTAGTTTCATTGATGCACAGGAAACTGAGATGGTGCTCCTGCTAAAGGGCAAGAAGCTACAGGGAAAAAGCAGCTGCAGGGAACAACTCATGGTTTCAGTTGTCTCTACAAAAGGCACAGAGTATGGGAAACAAACAAGATGAACTGGAGTTTTTAATACAGGATGGCAGACATTACTGAATTGCAGACATTACTGAAACCTGGTGGGATGAGACTCATGACTGGAATATAGGAATTGAGGGGTATAACCTGTTCAAAACGAATAGACCAAACAGGAAGGGAGTAGCAGCAGAATTGTATGTAGTCAGCTGTTAACAACAACTGCTGCTCTCCAGAGTCCGGGGGGGGGGGGCGTCCATACTTTCCTTTGGTCCCAGGATGTAGAACATTTTGGACCAACATTCCACACCCACAAGAACTGGGCACTTTATGTTAACTCCTCCATAAAGAAAGCCTACTGCTTTATTTAAAACAGCCAAGATTTCAGGAGGATAACTTGTCCTGTGGGTTCTCTTTAAACAACCCTTCCATGTTAGAAAATGAGTCCACTGAGGTTGTTTGTGTTTGTTTTCCAAGTTTATTAAGTTGCTTTGCTATGGCTCTAGGCCGCTGGGACTTCATAAGGACTGCTGTGTGTGTGTGTGTGTGTTGTGGGGGGAAGGGAGGGAGGGAAAGAGGGAAAGAGAGAGAGAGAAAGAAGTGGTGGCCAAATGACACCGGCGGGTGGGCCAGATGCAAAAGTAGTTAGAGCAACAAATTTAGAATTCACGCTTCTACAGTAGGCTGGTTTCTGCATACACTCACAAACCCTTCTCTATCCCCCATCCAGGCAAGCAAGTGGCAATTTCAGAGTTTAAGGAGACTCTTTGCAGCCAAGCAAAAACACTCAAGGGAGATGCAAAGCAGGACTGGTGAGAGGTGTGGCTGGGGAAAATTATGAGGGCAGGACAGAGAGGTCTGGAGGGCCACTTCCAGCCCCTGGGCCTGGAGTTCCTCCACTCTGACCAGAGCGAGGCAAAGAGTGATGGCGAACCCATCACAAGTCCCCAAGCACACAAAGGCTTGGCATGCTCCCCAGATTTTCATCAGCAAAACAGCATTAATGCAAATAAAGACCCGAATAATCTACCTATTTGCAGTTGCTTTTCCTGTTGTGGCAATACCAGTTTAGTCTTTTCTGCATAATGAGTTAGTGCTACTCATTAGGTCTGGATCGCTGTGGCCTTGGCAGCAACAGGGATGTGAGAAAGACCCAATAGCGACCTGCCTGCGCTTGGCAATTTAACAGAATCAAAGCGATTGCACGCATGTATATACAACAGGAAAACAGTGACTCATCAACCTGCACACTCTGCGCACTCCCATTGACAACACAATTCCCCAGATCCTTGCAGGAAGGGGAACATTTGCAGCAGCAGATGTCAGATGGTTAACAGAGGATGGAGAAGAAGAAGAAGAAAAAAGGAGAGGGCAGGTGGTAATTCTTCAAGAAAAGCCAGCGAAACAGATCACAGTGTGGAGATACCAAAGAGAAGCCCTAGCAACCACCCTTTCTCGCAATCCCAGTTCGCATAGGAACAATGACAGAGGAAGGAATAAACAACTGCCACATCTCAAGGAAGGATGTTCAGAGAGTATTACCATCAAAAAGGTTTCTTGAGAGCTGCTTGGGCTGGATCCCCTCATGCCTTTCCAAAAGTGGCCCAGCCCCACTCACATGTAAAGAAGGAAGGTGATGAAATTTAAAGCACAAAAGGTGAACAGGCAAGAAAGGGGGCTGACCCATGACTGACTGCCCCCCTCAAGGCCATGAAGCTCACTGGGTGTGACTCTGGGCCAATCACTACCTCTAAGCCTATAACATACCTCACAGGGTTTTCGTGGGGATTAAATGGGGGGGGGGAGAGAATCTTGTGTACCACATTAAGCTCCTTGGAGGAAAGTGAGAAAAATGCAATAAAATAAGTAAATAAATAAAGAGTACTAGAAAGGTGCTGGTAGGACACTGGTTAGGAGAGGGTGTGTAGAGAAGGGTAGAAGAAGGAAAACTACCAAGTGGGTGCTTGCCTCCCACCTGTGTCTCACACTCTCACCCTAAACCAGTGTCGGCCACTACACTGTGACAAGGGAAGGGAGATATGTCGCCCTCAAGACATTGCTTTGGCTCCACCTGCCATCAGCCTGAGCCAGCGTGGCCAACGTTCAGGGATGGGAGTTGGGAGTTCTGCAAACCCCTGCTCTAAACAGTGCAAACCTAGAAATAGTTATTTTGCCAGTGAAATACCTAGGCAAGCTGCAGAGAAAGGGGCTGCTTGTTCCTCAGTCCAACTCTGCGGGGCATGAATAAAAGGCACCTGCTAGAACCAACCAGATTGACTGAAGCACATACAATTCTTATTCTTATTCTCTATAGCCACAACTTTCACATCAGCTCTGGTTACCCAGATGATTCCAGAAACAGTCAAAGTGCTGGTGATTACCTCGAGAGCTCTACATCATGGGTAGGCAAACTAAGGCCCAGGGGCCAGATCCGGCCCAATTGCCTTCTAAATCCGGCCCGCGGATGGTCCGGGAATCAGCATGTTTTTACATGAGTTGAATGTGTCCTTTTATTTAAACTGCACCTATGGGTTATTTGTGGGGCATAGGAATTCGTTCTCCCCCCCTCCAAAATAATAGTCCGCCCCCCCCACAGGGTGTGGACCAGCCCCCTGCTGAAAAAGTTTGCTGACCCCTGCTCTACATCATAAGGTACAGCCAACACAGAGCCCACCAAAGGTTTATTTATCAGTATTTATAAAACACTTCATAATTTAAAAGCCCTACGCAATATGCAGAATAAACAGCAATAAAACAGCATCTTTCGCAAAGAACAGCAGCATTATAAAAACAGGAATTCAGAGACAACATGGTCCAGTCTTAGGACCATGTTGGTCCTTAGGAAACCCTGAGCAAAAAAGATGTGCCTTTGCAAGATGTGTGAAGCAGCTGATGATCACAGAGTGAAATGGGCACCTGACAGTGCAGGAAAAGTGGCTGAAAATGCTCATATTGGGTCACCACTCTGCAGTGTCCAAAATTGTCTAGGCACCAGGCATATTTTGCAACTGGCACAGGTCCAACTGTGACCACATGGAGGTCTCTGGATGCCAGGCTGGCGACTGACATCTCCATCTGGCTGATCCCTCCAGCTTTCTTAAGACAGGTAAGCAGAAGAGCTTATTTACTGCATTTATATCCTACCTTTTTCTCCGAAGAGCACATGCTTCATTCCCCCACTCAATTAATCCCTACAACGACCCTGTGATGTAGGTATGGAGGCTGTGACTGACCCAAGGTCAGTGAGGTTCATGACAGAGTGGGGATTTGAACCCTGATCTCCCAGGTCCTAGTCCGTCACTCTAAGCACTACACCACACTACACCACACTGACTTCCTAGAGTCCTTCTGCTATGGGGCAGCTATTAAGTTAAATAAGTATGGGAGAAAGCAAAATGTCACTTAGAGAAGGATCTGCAATATTTTCCTTGAAGCTTGCATTTGTTTTATTCTGGATTGTTTTATCAGATGTTTTAATGTGTTGTGAATTGTTTTAAGATTTTTTTATTTAAACTGTAAAGTGACATAGAAATGAAATAAATAATAATAATAAATTTCACTGGGCGGGAGGCGCCTAGGCAAGGTTTAATCGTGGTATACAATAGGGTATAGTGCCACCAGAACCCGTCAATCCCAGCCAAAAGATAGTAAGAAAAGCCATGTTCGAAAAGGCCAATGGCCCACCTAGTGCTTGCAAGTGCCTTTGGGAGGCAGGACATGAGGGCAACAGCAATCTCCCTACTTGCAATTCCTAGCAATTAGCACCCAGAGGCTTCCGACAGTGGATGGTGATGAACACAGACTTCATGACTAGTAGCCAATAATAGCCTTTTCCTGCATGAATTCATCTAACCCTCTTTTAACTCCTTTCAAGGTGGCAGCCTTCACTACCTTTTGAAGCCAGCGCAGCCAATGGTCAGGTATAATAGACACTGTAGTCTAATGCCCAAAGGACACCATATGAGATACCCACACAAGAGAAGACATGACAGCCACCATGAAAGACATAGTTGCTGTCACCTTGCAGAAGCCAATGAGGTCTGATACTAGTAACTGTCTAGAACAGAGAATGGCTAACCTAGCTTTGAGGTGCTATGAGGGTAGCTCTAGGCTGGATTTGAGTGGAAAGTGAAAAAAATATTCCCCCAGTTTTTCTGCAGATTTTCCATTTTGTAAGCTAATGAGTATCATGAACAGATGCAAAGTGCAAGAACAATATTTAGACAAGTCTGGCCATTTCCATTTATTTGTTTGTTCTACTAAGTACAATGGTACCTCGGTTTAAGAACGGTTTTGGTTTAAGAACGGACTTCCAGAATGGATTAAGTTCGTCAACCGAAGTACCAACATACAAGTAAAATAAATGTGCTGAACCGGATTGCTCCCTTTGGCTCTAATACTTTGGCCACCTCATGAGAAGAGAAGACTCCCTGGAAAAGACCCTGATGTTGGGAAAGATGGAGGGCACAAGGAGAAGGGGACGACAGAGGACGAGATGGTTGGACAGTGTTCTCGAAGCTACAAACATGAGTCTGACCAAACTGCGGGAGACAGTGGAAGACAGGAGTGCCTGGCCTGCTCTGGCCCATGGGGTCACGACGAGTCGGACACGACTAAACAACAACAAACAACAACACATTGGATTTCTCCCCACTTTCAAACCATGGTTAATGACCCTGGCTTCAAGAAACCATACAGTTTTAAACACAACAGTTTGGACACAATGAGACATTTCCATTAGTAAAAATGGAAGCAAGGGATTCCAATTTCCTCCTTGCAGCTCACAAAAAAATTGTGCAGATCAAGGGTTGGAGTTGTTAAGGTCCACATCGCCTTTGGGATAAATCTGTTAAGGGCCAGAACAAAAAGTGTCCTCCTACCTTTTCCCTTTCACCATGGAAGCAAACCGTTTCCTCTAGCACTGATCTTGGTACAGAGTGCAAGGGATGTGGAATCAATGTGGAGCAACCAGAAAACAAATAGAGGTAACTTAACAAGGTTATTTAATTGTACTAAACATTGCTTAAAATTTAAATATAAGGGCTTAGTTCTTTGCCACTGGTGGCCAAAACATTAGTAGCCCAGAAAAAGCAAAAGGTTAAAGTCTACACAAGCAACTGAGCACAAAAACTGTCTGCACACTTTTCAAAATTCATATCCACAAGGGCTAGCCACTTGACTTTTTAAAATGTAAGCTGGAAATTCAGGAAAGGAGCACACAATGTCCCTGAGGTTTCCAGCTTCAAGGTGATGAGGGAGAGTCTACCAGGTAGGACAACATTTGGAAATGAGAGGAGAGACAGTTATTACTTCTCTCCCCCTGAAGGCTGTTGATGGGCAACAAATGATTTGGCACAGGTGCATGTGGACAGGTGGGTAAGAAAACACCTATGGGCTGATTTTGCAAGGTGGCAATTAGAAAACACCCACCCACCCACACATTATCGACAGTCTTTAGAAAAATCCTAACCCAGCAGTTCAGAACTAAGGGCCACTTGCCAATCTCACCCGAAATGCTTGCCAAAAGCAACAGCAAGCAGATGCAGAGGAAACACTGGAAATTGCCTTATATTAGGACACACTGTTTGCCCATCTAGCCTGGTACTGCCCATTCAGTGGTGGGAAACCTCCAGCCCATGGGACAAACTAGGCCTGCAAGGCTGTTTTCCCAAGACCCACGGACCTGCCCCATGCCCAGTGCTAACACAGTACAGTCGTACCTTGGTTCTCGAACAGAATCTGTTCCAGAAGTCCGTTCTACTTCTGAAAAGGTTCGAAAACCAAGATGTGACTTCTGATTGGCTGCAGGAGCTTCCTCAATCGGAAGCCATATTGGACGTTCGGCTTCCCAAAAAAGTTTGCTAACTGGAATACTTACTTCAGCTATTCCACACTCCTGCTGTAGGTGCTTGGGCAGAGAAGGCTCTCACCTGCTGCGCTGATCTTATTACCTGGAGAAGCCAGGAGTGGAACCTGGGACCTTCTACATGCAAAGCATGTGCTCTGCCACTGAGCTATGATACTCTCACCAGAGAGAATAGAATGGAATGTCCAGGTTCAAATCTCTGCTCAGCCACATATGAATAAGGCATCTTCCTCACACCCATACACAAAATTCAACTTCCAACCAGGAATGGAAATGATAAAATTGCCAACGCTTACAGAGCTTCAGTTCAGATGGAATGCCAAACCATGGTGGTTTGGAATCCTGGTTTGGAAGGCAAGCTCAAACCATAGTTTGCTAGTTCAGATGCAACAAAAAACTGTAAAGTATTTACTGAAGCGGAGCAAACAAAGAGCCTGACACTCAGTCCTGTGACATTGCCACTGCCTGTGAAACGATCCCACTGCTTCCATGCCCCCCCCAATGTCTCATTGTAATGTCATGTGATTGCCAGGTGGGGGACACTGCCCATCTTCCAGATTTGGCCCATCAGTTATGTGTGGAGGAGATAACAATCTGGGCTCCTGGCCAAATCCCATTCTCTACCCCTTCTGTTGCAAATGAACTGGAGCACAGAAACACATCTACACTGCCCTGGCATGTATCCAGGTCAGAAGTGGAAGCTTATCTTCACAACTGTTAAGATTAGCGGCAAAGGAAAACAAACACAAGGTTTAAAATAGGGGCAGGTAGAGAGAAAGGGTTAGATCCAGTGCTAGTCCTTCTCAGAACCGAGAACCTCAGAGCCTATCTTGACTATGTTAGATCAATAAATTTTAATAGGTCTACTCTGGATACAACCCAAAATTCCTATTGCCAAGGCTTTAGGTAATCCTTTATACCCAGGAGGAGGATTTCACGCCTGGTATTCCAATACAAACAACAGTTTCTTAAGTGGGCATAAGATGAGAAAAGCAATGGACTTTCCTTCACTGGAGGTTTTTAAGTAGAGGTTGGATGGCCATCTGTCATGTATGCTTTGGCTGAGATTCCTGCATTGCAGGGGGTTGGAATAGATCATCCTTGGGGTCCCTTCCAACTCTACAATTCTATGATCCTATGGAAGGTAGATATAAGGAATCAGAAGAAACATTAAAACAAAATATAAATACTAGACCTAAGATACTAATCCATGAATATAAAAACCAAAATATTTTAAAAGATAAATCCACCTCAACTAAACTAAACTAAAAGGATGAACGGGGGGAAAGGTCACGGATATAACCAATTACTTTGCAAACTAGGGGTAAAGACCTTGGTAAAGAACAGTATTTGTGCCTGGTGCTTATAAACAGACAGCGATGACGCCAGTAGGGCCTCCCTTGGGAGAGCATTCCACAAGCAGGGAGCAGTGTTAGAAACAGATATTTCAGCTAATTGCCAAATGGCACCTTAAACCTGGGTGACAGTCACAATATATCTAGGTGCCTTTTTATAGCAGGGATTATTATTATTAAGAATTATTTACTTTCTATACCTAATAATAATAATAAGCCACCCATCCATCCGACTAGGTTTCCCCAGCCATTCTGGGTGGCTTCCAGCACATATAAAAACATAATAAAACGTCAAATACTAAAACCTTCCTGATACAGGGCTGCCTTCAGATGTCTTCTAAAAGTTCTTCATCTCCTTGACATAGAGAGCATTCCACAGGGAGGGCACCACTGCCAAGGAGGCCCTCTGCCTCTTCACTTCTCGCAGTGAGGGAACTGTCAGAAGACCCCAGGAGGTAGACCTCAGTGTTTGGGCTGAACAATGGGGGTAGAGATGCTCCTTCAGGTATACTGGGCCAAGGCCACTTAGGGATTTAAAGATGAGCACCAGCACTTTGAGTTGTGTTCAGAAACGTACTAGGAGCCCATGAAAAACCTTTAGGACCAGCGTTATATGGTCCGGAGGCCACTCTTAGTCACCAGTCTATCTGCTACATTCTGGATTAGTTGTAGTTTCCAAGTCTCCTTCAAAGGTAGCCTCACGTAGATGACATTGCAGTAGTCCAAGATGGAGATAAATCAGAACACATACCACTATGGCAAAACAGTCTGTGGGCAGGTAGGTCTCAGCTGGCATACCAGACATGGGCGTAGCCGGGGGGGCAGCTGCCCCCCTAAATCAATAAAAATAAATAAAAATACATAGCAAACTGATGTTCTGCCCCCCTAACAAAGGCCTGCCCCCCACAGCAAAAATCCTGGCTACGCCCATGGTACCAGATGGAGCTGGAAGACAGCTGCTCTAGACACAGAAATGACCTGTGCCCCCATGGACACCTGTGAGTCCAAAGTGACTCCCAGGCTGTGCACCTGGTCATTCAGGGGCACAGTTACCCCATTCGGGAGCAAGGAGTCCCATACACCCGCCCACACCCTGTCTTCCAAAAACAGTACTTCTGTCTTGTCGGGATTCAACCTCAATTCATTAACCACCATTATTTCCTCCAACCACCTTCAGACACTCACACAGGACATTGACTGCCTTCACTGGTTCTGATTTAAAGGAGAGATAGCTCTGGGTATCATCCACATTTTAAAAGAAAAAATCTCAAAGCAGTTTACAACACATTAAAACATCAAGTGAAACAATCCAGAAGAAAACAAATGCAAGCTTCAAGGAAAATATTGCAGATCTTTCTCTAAGTGACATTTTGCTTTCCCCATACTTATTTACCTACCTAGCTGCCCCATAGTTGGAGGATTCTAGGAAGCTACTGATAGCCTTTTACCTCCATGAGCTTGTCTAAATAAGACAGATCTGTCTAATTAAGCTCCTTGGTATCAACAGTCTTGTCCATCTTGATTGTTAGCTTGATGTTGTCAGAAAGGGACACACGATTCCAGCAACTGGTATTTGGAAGCATCTCTGACTGTGGAAGCACAGCATCGTCACCACGGCTAGTAGCCACTGATAGACTTATCCTTGATTCATCTAAAGCCATCCAAGTTGGTGGCCACTACATTTAGGAGCAAATCATGTCAAATGCCCATCAACTCTAGTATTTTCTCTCCAACAGTGGCCAACAGCGAAGCCCACAAGCAGGCCATACGGCCAATAGCCCTCTCTTCTGCTGCTCCTCCTCAGCACTTCATAGTGTTTCTGATTCTGGAGGTGGCATATAGCCACCATGGCTAGCAAACACCGATAGCCTGATTTTCTGTGAATGTGCCTATTCTGCTTTCCAATGGCTGCTAGTCACGTTTGCTGTTACAGGGCCTTCTTGCAACACCTGCAAGAAAAGGGCATTGTTCTTATGTCCAGCTTGTAGGCTTCCCACTGGGGCTTTCATTCGGCTGCTGTGGAAAAGAGGATGCTGGACTAGATAGGCTTTTTGTCTGATTCAGCAGGGCTCTCCTTATGTTCCTGAAGCTGGTGGCCACCAAATCTTGCGGCAGAAAATTCCATAGTTTCCCCATTCTTGATCCTAGCTAGGGCCCTAGGCAAGAGGCAGGAGCAGCAGGGAAACCCTATGAAAGGGTTGTAGCTTAATGGGGGAGCATCTGCTTTGCATGCAGAAAGTCCCATGTTCAATCACCAATGGCAACTATTCCAGGAAGGGCTGGGAAAGTTCCTTTTCCTGAAATCCTGGAGAGTTCCCGCCAAGTCTGCTTAGCTACTTGGGTCAATGGTCTGACTCTGTATAAGGCAGTTTCCTAGGTACCTGGAAAGGTCAGAGGGTCACAGGTCCCCTGGCCCTGCTTATAAAATGTTTTCCTGCTGCGACAGTGCAGCAAATTCAGCAGTCAGAATTCAACAGCAGCCATCCTTATACACCTGAGAAGCCCAAACCTGAGCCTAAAGGCAACAGCCTTTATGCAGTTTGTCAACAACACCTGATATTGAAAGGTATATAGAGGAGAAAGAAGATGGTGCCTGAAGCAAGTCTCCTGTGAGCCTCAGCAGAGGGAGTAGGAGCTTTTAAAAAATAATACAAGACACACTCCCAGAAAACAAGCTTATACCTCAGCCACAGATAAGGACTCCGGGAGTCGCTGGATGGCATTCTAAACATCCTCCCATCCTTTGAGGCTCTTCGAAAGCCCCTTTGAAATCCCGCTGAAACCATCCAAAACTCCTCAAAGTTATCTAAAGCTATTTGAGGCTAATTACAACACTCAGAGTTTCCTTCACACAAAGCCCTCAAATATACGGAGGGGACAAAGTAACCCAAATCTAGTCCGGGGATGGTACTCAGAGTTATAAAGAACGAGGAATTTCTCTTACACAAGCTGCAGAAACGCCCCCAAGAAAAAGGAGGCCAAAATCTTATACTATTTCAAACCAAAAGCAGACGATATAAGAAACATGAAGAGCCTGCACTCTCACGAAAGGTCTGTCGACCGTACCTGGCATGGGAGAGGTATACTGTGCTGAGCATGGAAGTTCCATTTGGCTATCATGAATAATAGCCCTCAATAGACTCATCCTGTTCCCCCCCCCAATAAATGCTCATCTATAAATTTTAAGGGCAGTATTCAACTCAAATGTCCCATCAGTGCAAGGATTTGGCTACTAGCCATTATAGGTGTGCTCTGCCTCCACAGCTGGAGGCTGTAATACCAGGCAGGAGGGGAGAGGGGCTTGTGCTCGGGTCCTGCTTGAAGGTTTCCCACAGGCCTCTGGTTGGCCACTGTGATAACAGGATGCTGGACTAGATGGGGCACTGGCCTAACCCTGCAGGGCTCATCTTACATTCTTATGATTTCTGCTTGTGCAATGGGACTTTCCATCCTCTTTTGCTTTTGCACTCTCACCAATTCTGCTCCAGAAGGTTGGGGGAACCCCTAAGGCTGGTTTTGGGGAGTGAGGAGAATACTCTGCTGTGCAAACAAATTCCTCATGTAGCACTACACTGGATATAACCCTAGGTCTAGGGAGGAAAAAAACCAAGAAATTCCCCCCCCCCATACCATACCATTCCATCACCACCCCAGGACTTCACATTTCTGGTCTTAACTGGTCTACTTTAATATTTCCCTCTGTTTTGGAGCAACAGATCCAGTGTTAGAACCTCAGATATATAAGCTAATAAGGCTCAGCATGGCTCCCAATTTGGCCCATGAGGCTGTTTCCCAAATCACACCCACCCACCCCACCTCTCACATCATCCGTGACATAAGGTATGGGGCAGGTGAAGATGCAGCTGCCACTGTATGATCAGGAGCCTTAAAGTGCAATGACAAGGGAGGCTTGGGCTCCCTGGCAATCAGCTGATCAGTGGCAAGAGCAGGTCACCTGGGATCAGATATATTCCTGAGTATCCCATGGGGAGCTCCTCAGCACAGCTGGACCCAATAGAAAGCAGGGCTTGAAGTTAGTGCTAGCAACTGATAGGAACTGACTTAAAGCTTCCTGGGTCTGGCTGTGCTCTTATGCTTCCCATGGAAAATTCCATAACTGGTCAATCCTTGAAGGGGCTTATAAAGAGCCCTCCTTAGCGCTTAGAAGCATCAACAATCTTTTGATCGGCAGCACTTCAAAGCACTAAACGCTACTGACAAGCCCTAAAGTCACCTGAAGTAAATGTGATTGACAGGTGAGCAGCCTCACCCACCTTACCCAGGGACAAGTATGGCTTAGCACCAGTGTGAAGAACACCTGAGGCCCTCCAGCTATCATTGGACTACAGCTCTCATCCCATCATCTTTGACCACTGGCCATGTGGATTAATGGGAGTTGGAGCATAATGACACAGAGAGAGGCACAGATTTAGAGTGATGCCCAAACAAGTCCACTATCTTTAACCCCAACACACATAAGAGGAGCCATTTTCAGACAGACCATAACATGGACCAGGAATGGTCACGAGGCAGATGTGGACTGTTCAAGGACACCTTCCCAATTACCAACCAATTTCAGAACTGGGATACTGATAACCCTTCTATCGCAAAAAGCAGAGGGGGGGAGGAATGAAGTGTACCCCACATTGGATAAGCTCCTTCCACTCCATCCCAAAAATCAAGCATTTAGCACGCTTGTGGTCCAAGGTATCGTGACTACAAGAAAAAGTCCAAAAGAGAGGTTTTCATCTCTCTCTCTCCATGGGGAATATACCCCAAATACTAGGCTTAGGGTGGGGGCAGGGGGGAGAGGAACTTTCAAGCTTTAACCAGTAAAAGAACATGTATCTATATCTGCAAAAGGCAAGCAGAGTTTATTGATATTTATATACAGTTTCATAGCCCACCCGTCTCAATTTTACCTGTGGCTCTGGATCTTTAAATGCTTGACTTTGGAAAAATGTGTGAAAGCTAGGTGCTAACAGAAATCAATGACTGCTCAGCACTGTAGAAGAGATCTAATGTAACATTCCACCAAAAAAACACCCCAGCAATTCTACCTGCTAGAAGCCACCTCAGGAAAATAAGAAGCACTCTTAAACACAGGCCATCATCCTGAGAAAAAAGTAGCACCACCTTTTGTGCCTTTCATCATGCCCCCCCCAAAGCTTAAAGAGGTATTGATCAAAGACGACAATAAAAAAAAATTCGATTGTCACAATCCTCATTTTGTATTACAGCGACAGCCATTGACAGTAGAATTTTGGATGCGACACACAGTGACCATCTTGGAGGCATAGACAGATCCAACTTCCCAAATGTTCTCTTGTTTCATCATCACCATTTCACAGCTGGGAAGCTGCACAACTTTGGGAACGAAAACCATGATTTGTAGCCCCAAAAAGACACAGGAAAGAGGGGCGTGTTCTCCCTACAAACCCATTAAATGCACAGTTCTTAAAGAACAAATTTAAAATTCTAATTTCATCTATGAAAGGGCGGGGGGGGGGGGAAGAGACTGACCACATCAGAAAAACTAACAGCCATTCACACGCACCAGTCTCACAGTGGAGGATAACATCACCCAACAATATACTTCCAACATTCATTACACCACACCACACACGCACTTAATGTCACTCATTTCTCAAAGCAAGACTTTCCTTAATTTCCTCTCTTCCACTTTTAGTCTCTGGGCCAGGATCCTGCCCGCCACCCATAAGAAGCCGCAACAGGATCACAACACAACCAATGAAAAAGATCAGACCCAAACTTCTGAAATTCCGTTGAGATTCAAAATTCTTTATTTTTTTTTAAAAAATTAAAGAATCCTCATCTTTCTGCATTTGAAATAATAAGAATAAAATTCCACGTTATTACCCTATTTAAAGTGTGCCCACCCCTGCCAAAAATGCCAATTTCTGTATACAATCAGGTGTGTCGTAATGGAAGGGTGATGTCGGTTGCTATTTTAAAAGATGCCCACACACACACACACACACACACACACACGTTTTACATGTATGGCATGTCAGAGACCGATATCTAAGGTAAGAAACAGTTTTGCAGTTTCAGTCACAGGGGGCACACACAGATATACACACACACACGTAGATATACATATCCAGGCCTTCCACAACCACAACGCACGGCCAAAACAATGGAAGGCAGAGATGGATTTAAAAGCAAAACAGAAGCCTGGGCAAAATGGCAACGCCGAAAGGCAACACACTAATTAAAAGTCAAGACTCTCCCAATCCAGCGAACCCGAAATATATTCAGTCACTCTCATTTATGTTGTGGTTTTGAAGCGGCGGGGGGGGGGGCAGAGAATAGAAAGAGGTGGGTGTTAACTGGCCCACATCTTCTCCAAAACCAAGGACAAACCTCCATCCTCCAACCCTGAAATCAGCATCGCACAATTTTGCAGTAATAACGATCATTACAATTGCACGGTTTGTTATTGAAACTTCAGAGGGGGGTGGGGAACCAACGCCCTTTCATCAATTCTCCCTTGCAAAACCTTCCAATTCCCTTTCTCCACCACAAATTAATAGCAACAGCAATAGCAAGGAGCTATTTCACAACCCCTAAAATGACTTAAACCAAATGCATATTTGGGTGTTGCTCTGGATTTTTGTCTTTTCTTTTGCATGGAGGCATCAAAACTGGATGGAGGTCTGCTTTGCATTTGCAAAACAAAAACAAACAAAATGGGGTCAGCAGAGTCTGAAATAAGTCAAATATGGAAGGGGGGCTGCGACCCCTTTAAGGGCCAAAAAGGGGGGTAGGTGGGGAGCGCTAATGGGATTGTTGGGGGGAAGGTAAAAAACATTCCCCTCCACCCCTGAGGTGGGGGGAAACCTGGCCTACTTCACTCCTTCGCTTTCCTTCCTCAGTCTCCATTTTATAACTGCCCGGCCTCCCACCTCGCCCCACAGAAAAGCCCCCGCACTGCATCTTGAGCCCCCCAATACCCACCTGTTGTGGTTGTAGGGAGCCAAATGTGCCTGGGGAGCCGGCTGGCGGGGGAGCTCGGGGGCTCGGGGGTCAGGATGGCTGCGGATTGCAAGGCAGAGGCGGCGGCGACCTCCCAGGCTTCTCGCGACTGCCTCTCAGTGTCTGCTATGGTTGCCTCCGCCTCCTCCGCCTCCTGCGAAAAGGCCTGTCAATCCCCGGGCTGGAGTGAACAGCTGAACCCGCAGCGGCCAGGCCTGCGAAACGGGACAGCGGCGCCTGCCGGGCCCGCCGGGGAAAGCAGGGCGCTTTGGCTGAGGAGGGATGAAGGGAAAGGAACAGAAAGAAATAAAAAGGAAAAAATGGGTGGGAGAGCAGATCAGAGAGGGGAAAAGAGAAAGACAGAAAGAATGGACCTGATCCCAACAAAATTAAGCACTTAGAGCGGTTGGTTGTGTTATAAGAGTTTTAAAGTCATATATATGGTTATGTTATAAGAATTTTAAGGTCATATATATATACTGTATATAATGTTCATAACTGCATATATAAACCACATGTCTGAAACCCCACAGAAAAATTCCTGAAACCATTTTGTCCCTCCCAAATTGACCTCAAATATTTCTCTGCAAGGTCGAAGGAAAATGGAAAAGCCTTCACAAATCCTGTCTTAAGGGTATGTCTGTGTATGAATAGGAACTAAGTAGTTATCATAACAAAAGACTGGCAAGGCTCCCCAGGTAATGCAATCAAGTGACCATTAACAGGTAACCTGCCAGACAGGAGATAAACAACGCACTCAGATTTCTGCTGTAGACCACCTTTTCTATAATGTAGGTATGATGCATCTGCGGGGTGGTCTTGGGCTACACTCCTTCTGTGATGTATGTATGATGTTTCTGGAGGTGGTCTTGGACTGCAGGGCGGGCAATTTAAAATATCTACATAACGGTGGGCAAACCTTTGTTCTGGGTCCTCCAGCGTGTGAGAGGAGCACTCTGTTGCAACAGCTTTAATAAAGATCTGGCTTACTAGCTGCTTTGCTTCTCAATATTCTCTGGTTGGCCTCTGTTATTTTCTCCTACCAATAGGGAACCCACTTAAGGACTCTATACGGGCTCTTGGATACCTCATAAGGGAAGAAGGGCAGATTTTGTTTACAACAGTTCTTTTGTTATTTGCCCTTCGCCCTAAAGTCCCAGGGTGGGTTATGGTAATTTAAAATACAACATTAAAATCGTTTTTACTGTTTATGTTTATAATGTGTTTTAGTTTTAGTTGTATCTGTTTTAATTTATGCTGTGAGCCTCTTCTGGTCTTTGACTAGGAGAAAGCTAACGTATAAGCAAAATTCATCAATTAAAAACAATTCTAAAAAAACTTACATAAATGCAGTCACAAAAAGTAGATTGTGTCCAACTAAACTCTACTCAGAATAAACCCACTGAAATTAATGGATGAAAGTAAGTCATGTCCATTTATTATTATTATTATTATTATTATTTTGCATTGGGTCTGTTCCTGAGCAAAGCTAGCATTGGATGCAGCCCTTCATTTACATTAAAAACTAAGGCTGCTGAATCCTTAGCCTACCTACCTGGAAGCAAGACCCATTGCGTTCAACAAGACTTTCTTCCAAATACACATGATTAGTAGAGAGCTGTAAGGCAACAGAACTGTCCCAACCATAGGAACATAAGAAAGTGCTATATACTAGCTCAGACAATTAGTCCAAGTAACTCAGTATTATCTACACCTGTGGTTTTCAACCTTTTTGAGTCCACTTCTCCCTTGACCAACCACATTCTTTCTATGGCAACCCTATGGGAGGCGCTTACACTGGGGTTCCGTTACAGGACATGTGTAAGTGGGAATTCCCCCATTCTGCCCCTGGGGAGATAAACATGGGGAGATATGTATATATGCATGAGATACGGGCTGCAAGTTAATGAAAGGACGACCCACTGGAGGCCCCCTGAACGTTCCTCAAGTCACCCCAGGGTGCCACAGCACACTGATTGAAAACCACAGACAAGCAGCCACTGTCCAGGACTTTAGGCAGGGGGCATTCCCAGCCCTACCGGGAGATACCAATACTGATAATTAAACCTGCCACCTTCTGCATGTAAATCAGATGCAGTTTCACTGAGCTAATGCCCATCCTCATACCAAAGGCAGTTGTATGATACAATAGAGTTATTATCATTATTTTATATATTGCATTTAAACCCCACCTTTTTTCCAAGGAGCTCAAAGTGGTATACATGGTTCTCCCCTTTTTCGTTTAATCCCCACAACTACCCTGTGAGGTAGGTTAGCTTCAGTGACAGGGGCTGGCTCAAGGTCACCCAGTAAGCTTTATGGCCAAGTGGGGATTTGAACCCTGGTCTCCCAGATCCTAGTCTGATACTGTATCCACTACACCACATTGGTTCCCAGCTCTGCTTTTTAAAGAGCCCTGCTGAGACAGAAAGCCAGTCTAATGCAGCATTTTGGACCGAACTTGCAAACGTTTCCATCTAAAACCTGCACTTGGCCACAGGGCAAGGACCTCTCTCCAAGACTGACTGAATGACAGGATCAAATATTTGCAATATCTATCCAGTTTGCATTGAGCAAATGTCAGATTTTAGTTTCCTCATTGCAGAATGTGCTTTTAATTGAGCCACAGCCCATTTGTAATGCAGTGCCCTTTTACCTCACTTACTACTTGACAGCTCTTATTTAACATATCCCCTCTACAGCCTTGCAAGGTTGAGCAGGCCTAGGTAAAATGACTTTCTTAAGGATGCCCAGAAATCTTTGCAGCAAAGCAGGGAACTAACCCCAAGTCTACCCATAAACACTATCCACTACTACACCATGTTCTCTAATTTTTATTGTATTACAGAGAGATGGTGTACTCAAACAGTCCCTTATTCCTTCCCTTGGGACAGGAGCTGGCTTGTTCTAACACCATCTCCTACACATCCATTCGTATCAATAACACATTCTCTAGAGATCTCCTGTGTATCTCCAAGGAGACATATCAAAGACAGGGAACAGAAGCACCAAGAATTATTCTCTGCAAACATATAGGGCAGAAAGATCTCAAAATAAACAAGAAGGTAATATATTCAAATTAATGAGCATGGTGTGTTCTCCCATACCTGAAATAAACTGATAAGTCATTCACATCGGATAGATCACAAGCTACTTTCAGCCTAGCACTGATCTAGATCAGCCTACTGCAATCTGGTACACTCCAGATTTTTTGGACTACAATTCCCATCACCACCCAGAGCCTGTTGGAATGTGAATACATGCTATGGGAAAGGATATTTTAAATTAGATATTGTCCTTCCTATCTCACATTTGTGAGTTCAGCAGAGTGCCATCCTTTTGCAACTTAAAAAGGAAGCTTAGATAGGCTAGTTTTAGCCTTTTAGTTTAAGTAATCCTGGATGTTTTAAGGCAGACCAGATTTTCCTGGTATTTCCTCCTTTACTCCCCCTTAAAGTGGTTGCTGAACAACTCCAGACATGCCTGGAAGAAGCGGACCATTTGGATCCCTTCCAGTCGGGATTCAGACTTCATCATGGGACTGAAACTGCCTTGGCCGCACTGGTTGATGATCTCCAGCGGGCTAGGGACAAAGGTGAGAGCTGTTTCCTAGTTCTGCTGGATCTCTCAGCGGCTTTTGACATCATCAACCATAACATCCTTCTGGACCGAGGGGTTGGGAGCTGGGGGCACTGTTATACAGTGGTTCTGTTCCTTCTTCCTGGGCCATGTTCAGAAAGTGGTGGGGAGGGGGGTGAGTGTTCGGACCCATGGGCTCTCACTTGTGGGGTGCCTAAGGGTTCTGTCCTATCCCCCATGCTTTTCAACATCTACATGCAGCCGCTGGGAGAGATCATCAGGGGGTTTGGGCTTGGTGTTTATCAATATGCGGATGATACCCAGCTCTACCTCTCTTTTAAATCAGAACTAGTGAAGGGGGTGAATGTCTGTGTGAGTGTCTGGAGGTGGTTGGAGGATGGATGGCAGCTAACAGATTGAGGTTTAATCCTGACAAGACAGAAGTACTGTTTTGCGGGGACAGGAGGAGGGCAGGTGTGGAGGACTCCCTGGTCCTGGATGAGGTAACTGTGCTCCTGAAGGACCAGGTGCGCAGCCTGGGAGCTATTTTGGACTCACAGCTGTCCATGGAGGCGCAGGTCAATTATGTGTCCAGGGTGGCAGTCTACCAGCTCCATCTGGTAGGCAGGCTGAGACCCTACCTGCTTGCAGACTGTCTCGCCAGAGTGGTGCATGCTCTGGTTATCTCCTGCTTGAACTACTGCAATGCGCTCTATGTGGGGCTACCATTGAAGGTGACCTGGAAACTACAACTAATTCAGAATGCGGCAGCTAGACTGGTGACTGGGAGCAGCCGCCGAGACCACATAACCTACATTGAAAAATCCTACATTGGCTCCCAGTACATTTTTGAGCACAATTCAAAGTGTTGGTGCCGACCTTTAAAGCCCTAAATGGTCTCGGTCCAGTATACCTGAAGGAGCATCTCCACCCCCATCATTCTGCCCAGACACTGAGGTCCAGCGCCGAGGGCCTTCTGGCGGTTCCCTCACTGTGAGAAGCCAAGTTACAGGGAACCAGGCAGAGGGCCTTCTTGGTAGTGGCAACCGCCCTCCCACCAGAGAACAACAACTACCAGTCTTTTAGAAGACATCTGAAGGCAGCCCTGATTAGGGAAGCTTTTAACATTTGACGAACTACTGTATTTTAATATTATGTTGGAAGCCGCCCAGAGTGGCTGGGCAAACCCAGCCAGATAGGCAGGATATAAATAATAAATTTATTATTATTATTATTATTATTATTATTATTATTATTATTATTAAATTAACAACCACACAAACAGTCTTGTAAAATGTAAAAATAGCATTTACTCACCCAGAATACTTGTTGAAGAGTAACAGATACAGCAGCTTTGTTCAAGCAGGCTTAAAATGATAATTCAGTTACAAAAACATACTTAAGTCTAGCTTTAAAATGGAGTCTGAGCTTAGAGTTCAGACTGCAGATGTCCTCACATTGCTGGCATGGTGGAGAGAGGAAGAGAAAGAAAGAGCGAGTGTGTGCCCAGGCAGGTAGGATAATATACAGTGGAACCTTGGTTCTTGAGCTTAATCCGTTCCAGAGGTCCATTTGACTCCCAGAACCAAGGTGCAGCTTCCAAGTGGCTGCAGGAGCTTCCTGCACTCAAGTGGAAGCTGCGTTGGAAAAACGTTCAAAAACCGGAACACTTCTGGGTTTTTGGTGTCCAGGAGCTGATTTTTTCATCAACTAAACCTTTCAAGAACCAAGGTTTGCCTGTATAGCTATGTCGTCTGCCCCCCCCCCCGCCCCGGTCAGGGCACAGGGGAAGTTTCTCTCACAGAGTTCTCTCTAGCAAGCTTACAGGTAAATTCTGTGGCCTTTAGCTCCTTTCATGTGCTTATCTGGCAAAACATGAATTTTTTGTGGGATATTTAAAATGCAATCTAACCAACATTTAAAATATCCCACACACCCCTTCTCAGGCAAAACAACATAAATTTATATTTATATTAAACCACGCAGAGTCCCATCTTGACTTTAAGGTTCTGGAATCTTGTCTCTTGGTAGAGGCTTGGTCTGAATATCTGCAGTCATCTCTTTGGTATGGCAATTAGACAAGTCCACAAGTCCATCTTGGGTGGCCTCACATACGTAATGGAACTTCACCCCCCGATTTTACTGTATTTTTGGTTTTTTTGGAAGCCGCCCAGAGTGGCTGGGGAGGCACAGCCAGATGGGTGGGGTATAAATAAATTATTATTATTATTATTATTATTATTATTATTATTATTATTATTATCTCAGAAGGCTTCTGTGACTGTCATGTATTCAAGACTCTGTAGAAGGCAACGCTATACAGTTCTGTTTATAACTGGCCCATTAAATGGGACCATTGTTAAGCATAAATACGCATCTACCTGCAGATTTGTAATCTTTGGAATCCCTAGTTCAGTCAACATCAGTATAACCCACCAGTTCAGGATTGCTGTGAGCTGACAACTTTAAATGGCAATTTGTGGTACCTTTAAGGTAGTGAACCACCCTTTTCACACCCACCCAGTAATGAGATTCGTCTGCCATCACTTGTTTTTGAGAAACTCATGCTGGATCTTAGTACAGTGGTACCTTGGGTTACATACGCTTCAGGTTACAGACTCTGCTAACCCGGAAATAGTACCTCAGGTTAAGAACTTTGCTTCAGGATGAGAACAGAAATCGCACAGGGGCAATGGGAGGCCCCATTAGCTAAAGTGGTACCTCAGGTTAAGAACAGTTTCAGGTTAAGAACGGACCTCTGGAACGAATTAAGTACTTAACCTGAGGTACCACTATAACCACATTATTTTCTAAGTGTTCACAGACCAATTATTGAATTATCTGTTTTAGGACCTTTCCAGGTATTGATGTTAACCTGAATAAGTTGGTAGTTATTTGTGTGTTCTTTTCCCCTCTTTTTGAAGACGGGGACAACATTTGCCCACTTTCATTCCGCAGGGATGTCACCTGTTCACCAATAATTCTCAGATATTATAGACAGAGTCTCTAAGATTACATCCACAAGCTCCTTTAGAACCCTAGGGTGCAGAAGTAATTTGGAGATTTGAAGTAATTTAAAGTAGCTAGGTCCGTATAGTAAAAGCTATGGTTTTCCCAGTAGTGATGTATGGAAGTGAGAGCTGGACCATAAAAAAGGCTGATCGCCGAAGAATTGATGCTTTTGAATTATGGTGCTGGAGGAGACTCTTGAGAGTCCCATGGACTGCAAAAAGATCAAACCTATCTATTCTTAAGGAAATCAGCCCTAAGTGCTCACTGGAAGGACAGATCGTGAAGTTGAGGCTCCAATACTTTGGCCACCTCATGAGAAGAGAAGACTCCCTGGAAAAGACCCTGATGTTGGGAAAGATGGAGGGCACAAGGAGAAGGGGATGACCAGTGGCGTAGCGTGGGGGGTGCAGGGGGGGCCGGCCGCACCGGGCGCAACATCTGGGGGTTAGGGTTAGGGGGCGCAAATCCATGGGTTAGGGGGCGCAAATCCACGGGTTAGGGGGTGCAAATTACTTGCCTTGCCCTGGGTGCTGACAACCCACGCTACGCCACTGGGGACAACAGAGGACGAGGTGGTTGGATAGTGTTCTCGAAGCTAGCAGCATGAGTTTGACTAAACTGCGGGAGGCAGTGGAAGACAGAAGTGCCTGGCGTGCTCTGGTCCATGGGGTCACGAAGAGTCGGACACGACTAAACAACAACAAAGTAGCTAGGTGCTCCCTTATCACTTCTTTTTCTATCTTCGGCTGCAGCTCCCTCCTTCCTGCATGTTGGCGACTGTTTTAAAAGTTACATGCCCAAAATGTCTATGAAAACAATGAACACCATTGTCATGTGGTTTAACAGCACGAACAGCACTGGCCTCATTCTTACCACTAGCATCAACATTAGTACCCTTCACATTCAGTACATTCAAAAATCAGAATTTCTCCCTTCTGAACACAGTTTCCTACCTTTCAGAATTTGACATTTATTCTTTCTAAAATTCACTTCATGCCCACCCACTGTTAACCTAGGTGCAGATAACAGATTACATTCAAGATTAGTTATGTACAAAGCGTTTTTAACAGTTCTGCCCAAGTCCTTGCCCTTCAGTGCTTATATTCAACCCATTTGCTAAAGCAACACATTCATGTAACTTAGTTTTATGAATATTCTCTTCTTTGAACAAAATAAGGAGGACAAACACACTTTCTCTCCACATGAATCCATCCTGAATCTTCTGCCCTGGAGGTTACAACCCAGATTTGTGAGGGGCTTGGTGCGCTTCATTTTTTTATAAAAAAGAGAGTGCGGTTGGCTGGGACAACGAAGAGCAACCCTTTGTACTGCAACATTTCATTACAGCAGGACCCATTTTTCAAAATTCAGAATGTGGCATACCTGTATGTCCTGTAGTTACTGGGGAAAGGTCAGTAGCCCCCTTTTCCACCTACCTCTTCTTCTCCCCTGCAAATGGTACCACACACACACTCTGCATCCTGCAAGCCCAAGGCTGGGAACCATACATTTGCTGGCATGTAGTTAGTATTGATGTGAAGAGGAAATGGAGGTGGGGAGAAAGCCATGTACTGCAACTTTAGTTCCTGAGAGCAGGCTATAAATGTAGTGTGCTTCAGGATGGAAACAACCCAGATTGTATTAATATGAAACTAAAATAATTTACTGGCCAACCAACATAATTGACCCCCAAACCCTTAATTATCCAATTTCATTCAAATGGGACAAAATGTCCATTTATAAGACAAAAACAATTGCGCCCCTATCAAAGTTTAAGAAATAGTACAAAGGTAAATGAGCAGATACAAATATAAAGGCAAGTAATCATCATTATCATCATCATTATTTAGTTGATACCATTTATATCCAACTTTTCTACCCAGGAGCTCAAGACAACAGATACAGTTCTCTCCCCTCCCTGTTGTGTCCTCACAGCAACCCTGTGAGGTAGGTTAGGCTAAAAAGAGAATGGCCAGCGCAAGGTCACACACTCCTTGAACGCAGGTATCCTGGGCCCTAGTGGAAAACTCTAACCACTACACCCAGTACCATATGGAGAAACACTTACATTTGTCAACATCTAGGATTATACCTAGATTTCATAAAAAGAGTAAAGGGGAGCCTTAAAAAAAATCCCTATTTCTTTTTCCCTTTAACTTTATACATCCTGTGAGTTTGACCGCTTAAGAATTATTATTTTTTATGGCATACATATATATTTTTGACCACTGGATGGCAGTATGTGATAAAGAGCACACAGAAAGCCTTGAGAGTCATCCAATTATCCTGCCAGAAGCCAGATAAGTCAAAAAAAGAGGACCACTTTTGACAACTTTCCTTCTAATTTGACCACTGTATACATATCACAATTTATTCTTGCTCCAGTGCAAATGCACCACAGCTGGTGTTTGAGGTCAGTTACCCACGATGTTAGCCACAATCATAGCTGTCAACTTTTCCCTTTTCTTGCGAGGAATCCTCTTCGGAATAAGGGAATTTCCCTTTAAAAAAGGGAAACGTTGACAGCTATGGCCACATTCCGTATTTATCATGCAGCTTCTTGAGGAGCACTGCACGGTGAAACCAAGATGTGTACGTTTCAGACATCCATTGCAATATGCTCAGAAGATAGTTGTGTTTAATAGGAGTTCTGGGTGGGTTGCAGGCACAGGAAAACAAATCAGATAATGGTCCATACTGCAATGTAAACATACAACTTTAAACACATGGGGCGAGGAACAACTGTGCTGTGTTTTAAGCCAATAATGTGTATGTGTCGTTTGCTGGCACCTGGCATCACAAGCCAGGTGTGAAGAAAATAAAGACCTGGGCTGGGCTAGGAGAACAGGAAGCTGCCTTAGATGATCTGAGTCCAGAGTCGAGTCCAGAGTTATTGCCTAACACTCTGCATCTCCTGTTTAACTACAGGTATAGATTATTTACAGGTAAAACAGCACTGAGAGTTGTGAAGAAACCCTTAATCCTCTCCCAGATCTACAATGATTAGGGTCTGTTGGAAAGAGGGATTGATCGTTAAACAGTTCCAGGGGTCAGCAAACTTTTTCAGCCATGGGCTGGTCCACTGTCCCTCAGACCTTGTAGGGGGCCAGACTATATTTTGAAAATAATAATAATGAATGCATTCCTATGCCCCACAAATAACCCAGAGATGCATTTTAAATAAACACACACATCCTACTCATGTAAAAACACCAGGCAGGCCCCACAAATAACCCAGAGATGCATTTTAAATAAAAGGAAACATTCAACTCATGTAAAAACACGCTGATTCCTGGACTGTCCGTGGGCCGGATTTAGAAGGCAATTGGGCCGGATCCAGCCCCCGGGCCTACCCATGGTTAAACCACTCTAGAATTGTACCTCTGTAAGGGGCACTCATAACAAACTACAGCTCCCAGTATTATTTGGGGTAAGCTGTCACTGTTTAAATAGGTATCACGGGGCCTTAAATGTATGGTGTGAAAGTGGCTTCTGAGAAGCAGACAGGGCCTTAGAATGTAAGAAGATCAGCCCCAGATCAGACTTAACAGCCCTATTCTGGCACCAAAACAGGATTTTAAAAAACCGACCTTGCTGCCTGGGACTGTGGCAGACCATCAGAAGGGAGTATTCTATGTAGATTGGTCTGCTTTTTGCAGCGTGTCCTACTAGTGCAAACAGAACTCATAACTTTCACGGCACCACAGGAGAGAAAAATGTATTCTGGCACAGCACTGTCGTAAGCACACCTCTGTCCCTTGGGATGGCAGGAGAGTCTCAGGCACAGATCGGCTTTTTCAAGCTTGCAGCAAAAAACAAACAAACGACTGCCAGGCCTCTCCCTGAGGAGGGGGGAAAGCCTGATGGCGCAGAACGTGGGGGGAGGGGGGGAGGAAGAGAAGATTTTAACCTTGCTGGTGATTTTTTTTTAAAAATAAATAAAAAAAGCACCAAACGGTGCATTCTGCAGTCTCTAGAGGAGAGATAGAGGAGACGCTGGCATGGAGATTGCAGCAGTGGAAAAGCCTGGAGGCCTGGGGGCCTGTGCGTTATTAATAACTTGCTGAGTCAGAGGGGCTCTTGAGTTCCAGGATCACAAGATGCAGATGCTGGGCAGGCTGGATGGTGTCTTCCCACCCGCCCTCCGCTCCTTTAAACCCTCATAGCCTTCTTATTGATAGAGACAAATGGGAGGGAGGGAGGAGTGCTGTAACAGCCAAGTGCTTGGCTGACCTTTCCAGCAGGGACACTGGCACAGGGCTTCGCCACTAAACCAAAAGCTCAGCTCTACAACAAGCAAAGGGTTAGAGCAGGATGAGAGTGCCTCTGAACATGTGCAGAGTGTCTTTTCAAAAAGGCACCAGGTAGGCTTTGTGCAGCTGGGGCTAAGATTCGGGCAGGGATTCTGGGGGAGAACTAACCGACTCTCTCTGACCCCATCCAACCATCTCCAACCATCTCCCCAACGCATTAACTATAATACCTCTCCATCCCAAATGATCAAGGGGGTGGAGGGATTTTCCCAGCAAGAAAGTTTGCAGCCTTCGGGACTTTTTAGTTTAGAGAAAAGGCGAGCAAGAGGGGACTTGACGGAAGTTCATAAAATGATGTTTGGCATAGTGAAAGCAGCTAGGGGGAATTTTTCTCCCTCTCTCAAAACAATTGAACCAACTGGCATCAGAAGAAGACAAATGTCGGAAGATTCAGGATGGATTGAAAAAGTACTACTTCACACAGCACATATGAAACTTGCTCCCTCAAAGGGCAGTGATGGCTACCAACAAGGGTGGCACGTCCTGTTTCACCACCTGAGGCGAAACAGGAAGTACCGCCATTCCCCGCCGCCTGACATCTTTTGTGGCAGTGGCACAAAGCGGCAGCGGAGATGGCGAGATCTCCCAGGCTCCGCAGGACCTTGTGAGATTTTGATGGAACTCAGTGCTGATACCTGCATGGCTTCTCCAGCAGAGGTGGCAGGCAGGGCACCTGCTGGGGGAAGTGTCCACCTCACTACCAAAGCCCTATCTCTAGCCAAAGTGTCAATGGAAAAAAATAATCTCAGGATTTCCCACCAGTGCAAACCTTTGAGAGTTGGAACAGCCTCTAGAGGCAACGACTGTGAATCGAGGGAATACTGATGCTGCGCAAGCTGTCGCTCTAGGCAGGGAGCGTGGCCAGGGTGACTGACAAGCAAGATCGATCGGAGTCACACATTGCTTTTCATGGTGCCTTTTGAGCACATCCCACACTGGGAAATGTCGCACTGGATTGACAGCCCTGAAGAGGGGGAAGACATGCTTTGCCCACACAGCCAGCAGCAGCTAGCCCTGGAGCAACAGCTCAAGTCCTGCCTGGCTCTCTTTGGATGTTGGTTGTTGGAAACTGGCCTGATGACTGACTGTGCTCAGCCACCGATGGGCTTCTGACTACCAGGCCCTCGCTGTGACAGGATCCTGTGTGGCCCTCTCTCTTTAAAGAGGAAGGCAGAAAAGGTGGCTGGCTGAGATCTGGCACTGGGAAACTTTGGCCTTCCAGATGTTTCTGAACTACAGCTCCCATTTCCCACACTTGATAGGAGTTGTGGTTCAACAACATCTGGAGGCCCAAATGTCCCCCACTCCTGCTGGTTGGCTGAGGATGCACATTTGATTCCCCCAAGTGTCTTTCTCCTTAGGGTAAAGGTAAAGGGGGCCCTGACCATTAGGTCCAGTCGTGGCCGACTCTGGGGTTGCGGTGTTCATCTAGCTTTATTGGCTGAGGAAGCCGGCGTACAGCTTCCGGGTCATGTGGCCAGCATGACTAAGCCGCTTCTGGCGAACCAGAGCAGCACACGTAAACACCGTTTACCTTCCCGCCAGAGCAGTACCTATTTATCTACTTGCACTTCGTGCTTTTGAACTGCTAGGTTGGCAGGAGCAGGGACCGAGCAACGGGAGCTCACCCTGTCGCGGGGATTTGAACCGCCGACCTTCTGATCGGCAAGTCCTAGGCTCTGTGGTTTAGACCACAGAGCCCCCCCCCAAAACCTGGTGCCCTCCAGATGTTTTGAGCTACAGCTCAGAATCTGGGGTGGGGCAGGTTGGAGATGGCTACTTCAGGGTTTCCCCTCCCATTGCTAAGGAAATCCTCTTTATGGAAGGTACATAAATTATGGTCCACTTGCCAACAGCAGCTCTTACAGTGACAGGTTACAACTGGAAAAAATCCAAATCACTTACAGCAGATGAGTCATTAATTAGAATTTGGAGCACAGCATAGATGGTTAAGCTAATGAATATAGTAAGGGTGAGAGCGGGAGACAACACATTTACTGAAAGATGGAGCCTTTCCCCTCCTTTTATGTTGGAACAAAATTCAGTAAAAACAATTTTGCTTTACACCGGAACTCACATTACTGAATTTGTTTACTGGAAATAATGAAGACATATTTTGTGAGGAGAAACTGGTTGGGTGTCATTGTTTTTTGCTAATTGCAGCAAAAACCCTGACCACTAGATTTTGCAAGGGCTTACAAGGACTCTTACTGTTAAAATGCCATAATGAAGTATGGGAAATGGCTCTTGCCAATAAGCTAACACATTATCTGCATATGGAAAGGGGAAAGGGCTACTTTTCGGCAGGCTAGTGGAGCTTCAGAACTTCCACTTACAATCTGAAAATGGCAAATCTCCTTCAGAAGTATTTCAGAATACGTAGATGATGCAAATGTATAACATTAACCTAAGTTATCACATATTGTTCTCCAGGCAGATATAGCAGAGAACATTCTTTTGTTACTGCTGCCAATTATACTCCACCCCATCTTTTTTGTATACCTAGTCTTGCTTATGTAATTGTTTTATTTGCATGATTAACATAGGTAATAAATAGAAGCTGGGCTGAGAAAAGACTCTGCAGAGTTGCTGCCAGTCAGTGTAGACAATACTGAGCTAGATGGACCAGGGTCTCACCCGGTGCAAAACAGCTTCCTGTGTAAATTAGCTGTTTAATTAGAACCATGAGGACTAGAATTTTACTTTATTTTTTAGGGGAAAGGTCACAGCTCAGTGGTAGAGTATCTGCTTCGCATGCAGAAGGTATCTGGTTTAGTCCCATCCAGAAATCCTGCAGAGCTTCTGCCAGTCAGTGTAGATGATGCTGAGCTAAACAGACTAGTGGTCTGATTCAATACAAGGCTACTTCCTGTGTTCTCTTTGTCTCTCTCTTCACAAATAGATGTAGCGATGCTGGAGTCACTTTTGTGAAAAGCTGGAGTATCACTCTACTGTTGGATAGTATTCTCACCCGCTTTCTTTTTGCATTTATCATGAGCAATCCTGTTTTCAGTGGAATACAATGAGCTATATTCCCATCCCATAAGAAAACAGAGGAACAGAAGGCCACGTTAAATTCTACTCAGTCTGAACTCACTGAAGCTAATGAACTGATGAAACCATTCATTTCAATGAGTCTAGTCTGAGTAGGGCTAACTTTGCATACAACCCAGAGTGCAGAAAATGCAGCCATGCATGGAGGGGGGGGATGGACACATATAAGAATATATCATATTAGAAAAAAATATTTTTTAAACGTCTGTGTATATAAAGTGGGGAATACTTACAAAAACAAAAAAACTCAAACCAGTGTAGAAGTGAGAAGAACTGAACCTAAGTTTGCAAAAAACAAGAAACTGAAATGGACCAATTTGCCCATCCCTGACTTAGGAGAGAAACTTTACCTCCCTCCTCCACATGCCTAATCTTGCAGCATTTACCCACTGCTCAGCTGGGGCAGGATGTCTCTCCCCATTTTGCAAAGTGACTCCCACCTATTGCCCACAACCGATATACCCCAGCTGCTGGGCCAAATTTCGTCCTCTTCCCTGCCTCCCTTGGTTGCCGTGCCGTCTGAAGGAAGACTGGTTAAACAGGGTGGCGGTATGGGAATAGCAGGTGCAGAAAACTTCTCCTCCAATCACAGAGGCCATAGATCCTCATCCATCTCTTTATTTGGAGGCCAGAGCTGCAGAATCCATTCATTTCAACCAGGCTGTGAACCTGCAAATCCTATTGGTGGGCTCAGATGAGTTACTGTAGAGATACTTATTGCTTGGCGTGGAGTAATTCTGCAGTGTGGAAGCAGACATACTGGAGGACTTTTAAAGGGTATAGCTCCCTCGTTTTCCCCCAGTCGCAGGCATGATTCAAGCACAGCCGAAGCTCAGGATTTAACTCCCCCCTCTTAGCTTTACCGTGGCAGGCAAACCACCCTAGGCTCCCCTGTTGCAACTGTTTTGTCATAGTTCTATCAGGCTGTCGGGTTCATCAAGCTTGGTACTGTCAACATGGATTGGCAGTGACTCTCCAAGGCTTCAGACAGGTGTGTTTCTCAGTCCTGCCTGGAATTCTCTTGGGGATTAAATTTTGGACCTCTCACATGCAAAGCATCCGCTCTGCTCCTGTGCTATTGTCCTCCTAAAAATAAAATAAGATTCTAGTCCTCATGGAACATAGGGAACTGCCTTACATTGAGCCATGGCATTGGCCCATCAAGCTCAGTGTTGCTGACACTGACTGCCAGCAGTTCTCCAGGGTTTCAGACAGGAAGCATTCCCAGATCCACCTGGAGATGCCTGGGGATTAAATGTTGGACCTTCTGCATGCAAAGCACGTGCTCTGCCCCAGAGCCACTGTCATCCTTCAAAGTGCATAATTAGCACAATTTGCTTCCCATTTTCACAAATGTGGCAGATGTCAAGACTACTCCCAGGGACAATCTCTGTGGGGGGGGGGGAGTCTTGCTTGAAATGGATTTGGCTTTGTGGACTCATGGAAAAGGCATGACTCCTAACATGCTTTGCTTAATTTCTTTTCAGCTGTAATGAATTAGGTATCTGGGCTTTGACTTTGCTGGTTCAGTTTTCTCTAGGTTTGCAAACCCAGGATGAGCAATTCCTGTACGTATTAGCAAAAACCATGCAAAGAATTGTAATGTGAATGAGATGTGTTCTCTGTAAGCTACGAGGCCAGAGCACCCACCTCTAGGTGCTCTATTTTATTTATTTACCAAATTTATTTATTACAAATAAATACTTTATTTATTTACACAAAGTAAATAACATCACAAAATATTAATCCAGCTACAATGGAGCAGCAAATCAGTGACAATTATCTACAAAGCCCCACCTCATGGTCCAAAAGCCATGCCAAATAAAAAGGTCTTAAGCCTGCTCTTAAACATCCCTACAATGGGTAGACACAGGTGTCACTTGGGAGGGAAGTCAGAGTGGTGATTGGCGGAGGCAGTGAGAGTCGTTCTTGCTTTCAAAGGTTTCCCCTGCATTATATATTTTGAGAGGAGGGTGTGGGCAAATGGTTCAAGATTTCAGCCTGCCACTGCTCTACTTCCAGTAGAGAAAGCTCTCTTCCTTCTCAAACCCTGCCTGCTAATCTGCAAGCAGAACAGGCTAAAGAAACTTGAAGGCCTACTACCTTATCTAAGATTCTCAAGTAGACAGTGTCGCCACAGTCAACAACTAGGGAGACCTGTGTCCCTATGAGAAGGACAACCTAAAGCAGAGTCAGGGGAACTTTTTCAGGCTGAGCGTCACATTCCCTTCTGAGCAACCTTTTGAGAGCCATATGCCAGTAGTTGGTGGAGCCAGAGGCAAAACATCATTGTTACCCTTGTACAGCAGGCTAGTTCAGCCAGCCAGCCAATGATCAGATGTGCTTGTTAGAAACTATAGAAACAGCACAGGCAGTTCCCAGCAGGTGGGACCTCCCATTGTACCATGAAATTTAATCTGCCTCATTGGGCTGCTAAGGCAGACATAGGGTTATAATATCCAACTAAGTTCTATTTAGAGCAGACCTGTTGAAATGAATGGATCTACGTTAGCCATGTCTGTTATATTTATTGGGCCTGTTCTGAGCAGGATTAGCATGGATGCAATCCACACAAACCTTATACAGTATGTAGTGTATTTATCCCCACCCAACAACAAAACGTTCTTCAATGAAGTAAAGCTTCTGGAGAATTCCTTTGAGAAATCTATCCCTAGCAGAATTATATAGGGACCAGTTCAGGGCATAATAAAGACTATTTTCCACCTCTCCCTGACTGTAGATAAGCAAACGATTATTTGCTGGCATGTGTTGCACCCAAACAGGCTGTGAGCAGAGGGTGAGATTTCAAAGCTGTAGTAGCTGCGTGCTGCTCTGCTTCTCCTTCTTCTTTTGCCAGGACCTTAAAGAATCTGACCAAATTCTAGGGTGTTGTCTCCATTACAAGGCTTATTTACCCAATACCATTTTGGGGGAGAAATTCCCTGAAGGGCGGTGATATTTGCAACACTACATAAACCGTTACCTTCATTGTCTCCTTTTCATTCCTTCCCCTGTGTTAATTAATAAAGACAGATGGACCTCCAGAATGCTGCAGGCCATTTGCTCTGCTCGAACAAAATGGCCTTTGGCGGTAATCGCCAATTTGTCCAAATGCCACAATTAAGAGCTTTGGAGCTCAGCAGACGGTTTGCCCACACAGAGAGGAAGCGAAGGGCCCTTTGCTTAGCTGAGCTTCCTCAGACAGTCTGCCCAGGCGATTTAAATCTCTCACTCTCCCCCGTTCCCTCCCACTCCACACTCCCCACCCCCACCCCCCGTAAAAAAACCCCTAGTAATTTACTTGGACAACCTTCTCAAAGCAGATGTTGAAAAACTTCCTCAACAACCCCAGCAAGTGCCCAGTATATGTGATGTCACAGGCTTCAAAAGAGGCAAAATGTCAGGGATGGATTTACCATCAAAGCCATGCTGAAAAACACTTGTGATAGAGAACAGCACACTTACAACTGATCCCTGTGGCATCAGCTAGGAAACGGGTGTTCTCTGCAGTAGCATCTATGGCACCTTGGAACAGTCTCCCCTTAGAGATTCAGCAAGCACCTTCAGTTATGGAGTCCCTTTTGTATAAGGAGCTCATCTTGCCACTACCTCCTCAGAAACAGGAGGCTGTCCTTGCACCCTTGGAGTCTAAGACCTTGGCCCAGAAGTCCCAGCAGACCCAGAATCTCCCACATACCATCAGAGGCAACATCTGCTGAAGCAGGCAAGGCCTGTTTAAATGGAAGAGGTGGCTTTCTAGCTACCCAGAATGCGCTGAAGCTCTGTTCTCAGTCTGGGGTTGCCTGTGGCTCATACGAGCCAAGCTCTAGGGGCTGAGGTCCCTTTGGACCCCCCCAGTAAAATATTTGAGGGGGCCACCCCACCAAGTTGATGGGCATTGACATTAAATGGTGTGTGTCGTGCCTTGTAATCGATTATGCAGGATGGTGCTTATCTGCTGCCCCCAATATTTTATTCAGGTTGGTACCCCTGCTGTTGCTGAAGTATCACTTGAGTCCTGCTCCTATAAATGTCCAGTCTGACCTATGCATTGAGCTGTCAGTGGTGCTGACCTGGAACTTTGCATTGCTCTGTTCTGCTTTACTAGAACTTGCTTTTCCTCCATTATTTCCAGGCACGATCCACGCTTTAAAGTTCTGTGTCCTACACCCTGATCTCTCTCTCTCTCTCTCTCTCTCTCTCTCTCTCTCTCTCTCTCTCTCGTTCTATTGGAGCAAAGCAATCCATGGAAAATCTAAATTGACATTCGCTCCAACTGAGCTTCAAAGAATGGGTTTTTGCAGAAAATGTTCTGGGGCAAAAAAACAAAAGTGCTCGCAGAGTTTTTAAGCACAGAAAGAGCAGGGCAAAAGGTAAGTCTGGATATGCCCTAAACTTTGCCTCACTTTGCTTGCCTTGGTAGAGCTCAAACTCTTGCCTAGGATCCCTGCCTTATGCTGACACTGCCTCCCACTACCGGCCATCTGACTGAGATCAACATCTGAGGCAGGACAGGTGCAGCCCAGACAACAGAGGTGTCACATTACTATACGGTCATCACAAATGGTACTGAAACTGAGAGGGGGTGCTTTGGCATACTCACCCCTCCCTCTCTCTCTTCCAAGAACAGCTTCACTTTCTCAGCCGGCATGCACCAGTTATATTATGGGTAGCTGAATCTGTGTGCATTAAGCAAAAAAACGCATGGGTCTCTGTGGAGTGACACCAGTTTTGCTGAGCTTCCTTGCTCACTGGACTCTTGACGGACAAGGGGACGTAGCTGCAGGCAGAGGTTGAAACAGCCACACCAAAAAAGGTGCCTTTCCTTTAAGCTCTTGCGAAATGAATTATTGCGTAACAGCATTAATCACACACACACACACACGAGTGTGCTCTCTTTGCAGGATTATTCTCCCTGCAGAGAAACAGAATTATGCTGCCACCCGTATTACAGGACTTGAGGTGGGGGTATATTCCTGCTGTTTGATGGCATGCAACACTACACACACTGTGCAGATGCTGCCGTCCTGTGCCACAGGAAGACACAGTGCTGGCAAATGCAAACAGAGACACTATCTAGTTGCCCATGAATCCAGGAACAAACATGGCTCTCAACTGCACAAGGCTGATTTTCATTCATACATATATTTTTAATGCATTAAATTTATAGAGTATGTACCACTGCTCCATATACAGATCCTAACCTTCCTCTGAAGGCCACTGTTAACTCTCCCCAAATTGCATCTGTGGAGGCTGAAACAAAGAGGATACCAGCTTGCTGAAGGGGCTTTCTCCCATGCAAGGATCAAATAGCTTTTCAGCCTTTTTTGGGCTAATAGAGGTTAACATCATCTGGTCCCTGCTCACTTTAAAGAGACACTGGAGAGGCGGCATTTGTGATGCCAATGAGCATTATGGACAATGAAGGGATGTAGCCAATGTTATCCATACTCTGAGGAGAACCACTGAAATTAATGGACCTAAGTTAGTAACACCCGTTAGTTTCAATGAGTCTGCTCTGAGTGTGACTAATGTTTGACACAACTCATAGCTTTTATGCTTGTATTACACTAATGAGTGGTGTCACCTGATTAAAGAAAACTGATTCATTATATTCATTGATCAATTAAATCTGCATAAATGCATCATTCCTTGTACTGAGCCAGATGCTCCAATGGTGTAAACAGAGGAAACTGCCTTATACCAAGTCAGGTCAATTGTCCACCTACCTCAGTATTGTCAACACTGGCTGGCAGCAGCTCTCCAGGGTCTGAGACAGGGTACACTCCCAGCTCTACCTGGAGATTCTGGGTATTGAGCTTGGGACCTTCTGCATGCAAATAATCCTGGGAGCTATAGTTTACCCCTCCTCATGGAGCTACAATTTCAAACTACAGTTCCCAGGATTATGGGGCAGGAGGAAATGAGCTATAAATGTATGTGTGCACCTTTATGCACCAGAAAGGTACGGGAGAACCCTTGCTTTGATGTAACAGTCATCTAACCTCCAAACTCGCAAATCAGAATGAATGCTCACTAAACAGCCAGCGCTGTCTGATCTCCCTGCCAAACAAATCAGCAGGGATGCTCAATAAGCAGGTTGTTTGGAAGTGCCGCACGAACGGCTTGTGAGGCTTACAGGGAAATGTACAAAGGGAAAAGCAGGATAAAACACATTCACTCTCTTCCACCTCATATTCTCTCTGCATGCCTGGAGGTTACAATCCAGATTTGCGAGATGCTTGGCACGCTTCATATTTTCTATAAAATTAAAACCTCTTTCACTCCTGAATTTAATCAGCCTTAAAAGTCCTGAGCTGGAGGCATCTTACGGCGGTCACGCGAAATGTAAAGAGAATCACTGATTGCTTCTCTGCGTGGGAGAGGAGGACCCGATGGCATCTTTCGTACCGGAGCGTCACTGCTACCCAATGGGTGGCTTTCGGGTTTGCATTTCGAGCTCTCATAGGCTGGTGTCGCTCAAATAGCTGAACAACCGTGGAACACTTTTCGCCCCCTGAATTAAAATTGGAGAGGCACACTTACCGGGTTGTTCAGCACCAGTGCTAGAAGGGCTGGCGCTGTGCACTTTGAGCAGCTTTCCAGTAGGGCTCCTGTCCCGCCCCCGCCCCCCCCCCAATTTCTCTTTATGTCTTTGCAGCACTGCCAAGTCAGTAAGAAGCACAGTAAGTGGGAATGGGGTGGGATGCTGCTGCTGTTCAGGATGCCTGCCAGCCATGCCCTCTTAGAAGATACTCCATTGTGTTTCCCGCCCCTCCCTGGTTTTCCATTCCGCCTCGCCCACCAAGAGACACTATTTTGCAGGGTGAGGTAAGGTGCACCTCCCAGGTACGGGGAGAAATGCGATTCAGTGCCCGCTTAAAAAGGCGTACCTACCCTAAGTCGAACTTTCCGAAGCCATGTGCGAGGTGAAACACCCTATTGGATTGAGAATCTCAATCCAAGTAGTATGTGCAAAAATGGACATGCTAGAAAAAAGCTTCCATAAAAATGCATATATGACACGATGATACAAAAATGCACTGTATTAGGAAACACTGCTTAGGCAAAACTACATACGAACACGTATGCGAGGAGAAATCTGTATTGGAATGCTGATGAATTTTCCTGTGAATTTTGTTTTTGTTTTGATTGCAAACGTGGAGATCTGAACTTATGATGGGAAGGAGGGAAAAGCTCTTACACAGAACTAGCCCTCTCCTTCCCCTTCTTATAAAAATGCATTTTTTAATAAAAAAATGGAAATGTAAAAATATTAATTCCTAGGTGAGTCAGTCAATGGGGCATCGCACCTAGTCACCCCATTCTGTTATAGCCAGGCTGGCAGCCAGAACGATGCCCAACGATAATGGCTAGATTTGGCCCAAAGATCTCCAGATGCTGCTGCTACTTTTAGCCGCTCAGAATGTAGTTCCTCATTCCTCATCTAATCGGAAAGAATAGAACAATTGGGGGGGGGGGGACCATCCAAAAAGAATGGCACTGAGTAATTGCAGTAGTTATTCCAATTCTTAATGCTTCTTCGTTCCCAAATGCCGGAAGCAATCAAGGCATCCCCCACGTCTTCTTGCACAACGGAGGTTAAGAGCCGCATTTCGAATGATTTATCCTAAATCAGCATGACAGGGAGAGGAATCTCTCTCGTTCAAGGGAGGGTGGGAGTCCTTCTACCCATAACTGGGTGCATGGTTGGAAAGGAAAGGTGACCCCGATGTGAACACGCCGTTACATTTTTTGCACGGGTGCCACCACGTTCATCAGCCATGACGCTGCGCTTTGCTCATGCAAAGTTGATATACGGGAGCGGGAAGAGGAAGGGGGAGAAGTAGGCATTCTGCAATCCTTGACTGTTGCTATAGAGACAGAAGCAAGTTTTGAGTTCTCAGATGCAAGCAGCGCAATCCCTCTGAGGGCTCCTTCCTGCACCCCGAGACGCGCTGCAGACTCTTTGCAAAGTCTGAAGTGGGCTTCAGAAACAGATCTCTCCCCACCCCCTCCCACACGGGCACACCGATGAACCGCGCTTCTGGAAGAAAGCTGGCGGTGTCAGCAGCAAAGAGGCATTTTATTCCCTCTCTACTATATGCCAACCCGCCTGCTTGACCCCTCTAGTTCAAAAACTTTAGCAGTCCCAAATATGGAAGGGTATACTTGTCAATTTCAGTTTCTCTCAGTTTTCTGGTATATCCAGTCTTACATTAATTTTTTCACATTTCCACAGTGGTTTGCATTTCAATATATTTTTTTTAAGTCCTCATGAGATTTCACCATAATATAAACTCTGAAATTTTCCCCCTTTGAGTTTGTGACAAGATTGCATCGTTTAAATTGTTGGTGCCCATCTTATATGTTATTTTTTAAATCTACCATATCAGATTACCGGTACATTTATTACAGTGGTACCTTGGTTTACGAACTTAATCCGTTCCGGAAGTCCGTTCTTAAACTGAGGTATGCTTTCCCTAATGAGGCCTCCCGCCACTGGTGCCCTTCCACCGTTCGGATTCCCTTCTTAGACAGAGGTAAAGTTCTCAAACCAAGACACTATTTCTGGTTTAGCAGAGTTTGTAAACCAAATCAATCTTAATCCAAGGTACCACTGTGTACCCATTCAGAAAATGTGTCTCATGTGCTTCTCATTTTGCTTTCTTCCATTTTAGTGCCAAATTTCTTCTACTACACACATTTTTGCAAGTAAGGTTCCCTAATAAAGACATTTTTACAAACTATGTCACCTTATATAATGCACTGGTGGGGAGTACCTGGTGCTTCCTGATAAAAAAATGGGGGGATTCTGTATTTAAATGGACAGTGTAGTTTGTGAGTTTGGACCCATCACACCAAAAACTGGGTGAACTCACACCAAAGTTACATTTTGGTCAACCGTCTTATTTCAAAATGGTGCTTATCATCCAAATGACAACAAGGACCCCCACCCCACCTCAGGAACCCTTCTGTTGAGTTTAAGGGCGATACTGTATGCCTAGAAGTGGTTGAATCTATGCCCCGAAATGGGCAGTGTCATGCAAAAGTGATGTTTCGGTTTGCCATATTAATTCAAAATGGTGGCTGAAATCCCAACATTGATGAAAAGTGCATCCCACACCTCAGGAGCCCAAATGTTGAGTTTGGCAATGTTATCTCAAGAGGTGGCCAAACCCAAAGATAATGAAGTCCCACTGGTACAGCAATAAAACTGCTAGTGCTAGCACATGTGGAAAGCTAAGCAGGGTCCAGTATGGCTTCAAACTGGATGGGGGACCATGTATTGAGATTCCTGCACTGCAGGGGTTGGACAAGATGAACCTGGAAGTCTCTTCCAGCTTTACAATTCTGTGAAAGACTTTCTAAAATATGTAATAGATTTTTGTATTTTTTGTAGTATAGGCATTTTAATGCACCTTTTCATATACTGTAGTATACACATTTTTCTACCCATTGTTTGACTGGAGAACTGCACCACAAAATTCAGAAAAGTGTGAATTTTGAAGGGTGGTTATGTTCCCATTTGTGTATTAAGATCGAGTTAGAGTGAATTGGTAAGTTTTGCATTAAAATTCCCAGCTGAACTGATTCCCCGCCCCCTTGTCACTATCATTAGTGGGTAGGTGCCAATCCATCATTATCATTCGCTCCCTGGCACTTTATTTACAAAAAGTACTAGGGAATCTTGAGATTTCAGGGCTACAGTTTTCTGCTCTTCAAGGGGAAGACTCTGGGGAAGACTCTTCAAGGGGAAGACACAGACAGACTCTGGGGTCTACATGCAACTCTATTGGGAAGTTAACAGGACACCAGAATCCAGGGCCCACACTTGCCAAACCAGGTAGCTGAACCTGCCCTGCCATTTTAATTTCCTACAATTCTCCTTGCATTGCTTGACGGCATTGTGGACATTTAAATGGCAGCTCAGACCCAGCAACCCTGAGGTAGCCAATGCAGTGCCTTCCAAATGCTGTTGGACACCAACTCTGATCAACCCTGACCTATGGGACATGCTGGCTGATGGGAGTTGGAGTCCGACAACAAGATTAGGCCATGATGAACGTGTCCAGACCAGCTGATTACAGAGAAAAAACACTTCCTTCCTTCCTTCCTTCCTTCCTTCCTTCCTTCCTTCCTTCCTTCCTTCCTTCCTTCCTTCCTTCCTTCCTTGTGTTTTATTTTGTTTTAAAGTGTCATCTTTTTACGGTATTATGGCCCAAAGTAGAAGTGCCCTGCCCTCTCTGGACCTCTGAGACAGCCTGGGTGCCAAGACAATGCCTGCCACTTTAAGTGAAAGATGTCATCACACAGGAAGCAAAGATGTAAAGAAAAAGGAAATAAGGCTTGCAAATGACAGATGACTATGCAGTTTCTTTCGCTGCTGATAGAGAGAGCAAGCCACAAATCACAGAACAGAGCAGCTCAACCCGGATGCAGAGAGTGAGAGCTTATTGGCTATGCTAACAGAACAGCATCCTTCAGAGAAAGATGCATTTGGCCAGCAGTGAAGAAAAAGGGGACCAGCTGTTGTGGTAGAAACAATCAATAAGGTAGAGACATAGGAGCTAAATCCTAGGGCCTGAGGGGGCTTTGGCCTCCCAATAAAATATTTGAGGGGGTCAACCCCCCAGGTTGATGGGCATTGCCATTCAAATGGTGTGCATGCACTGTGTCATGTGATTGATTATGCAAGGCGGGGCTTATCTTCCCCCCAATATTTTATTCAAGTTGGCACCCCTGTGTGTAGATGTGCAAAAAACCCAGAGTGAGTGGGTGAGAGTAGAAAAAAGCAAGTGACTCAAGAACTTGGGATGACACCGAACCAGAATTAGTTAGCAAAGGAAGCTGCTGCTTTTGTGGCCGCTTAAAAATGCATACCCTGTAATAAAATATTTAAAAAATGCAGGTCTAGTGGGAGAAATAATTTTGCTAAGGTATAGGCCACAAGCAGGGGCTCTCACATGCAGGGTTCCATCTTGTTCTCCAAGGATGGGGAACCCGTGGCCCTCCGTAATAACTTGTTAAGAGCTTTCCTGGATCAGGCCAATGGCCCAACCAGTCCATTATCCTATTTTCACAGAGGCCAACCACAACAGCCCTCTCCCCTCCTGCAGGTTCCAGCAACTGGTATTCAGAAGTATTACTCCCTCTGAATATGGGGGCTGAGCATAGCCATTGTGGCTAGCAGTCACCAGTAGCCTTCTGCTCCACAAATCTGTCTAGGGTGTGTGTGGGGGGGGTTTAATCAAAATAGAAATTATTCAGGGGAATCTTCAAGGAAGGTGAAGCTTGTAGCAGGGCAGGATAATTATTTGAAGGGGGAATAATTTGTTGAGGGTGAGAGGAATCTCAGAGAGGATGGAGATTCCTTTATTTCATTTTGGGCTGCTCTTGAGCCCGGGGAAAGTGTTGGGGCTTGGAACTGCTGATGGTGTAAACTAGCCAGCTTAAGAGTCCCAGCAGTGGTGGCTGTTTTTTGGCAGGAGGAGAAGCCGCATAGGATCCCCTCCTGCGACTCGGTTGCAATAGGATTCCTTCTGTCTGCTTTGCAAGCTAGTGCTTCTCTGGTGACTTCCTGGGGAGAGGGCAACTTGTATGCCAGGGATAGATTTTCTATTTATTTGCTTCTCACATTGATTACCCAACAACAAACAATCACGAAACAGCCACAGCTAAAAATCTACCTGCACCCACCTCAACAGGCATTGCCTATGAAGGTTGTTAGCCAAGCCAACCCTACTGGGGTAGGGGACATTTTCAAGCCAAGCACCACTTTCCCATCGGGGTAACCTTCTGGGACCATATGCCAGTGGTGGGCAAGACCAAAGCCAAAAGTGGGTAGAGCAATGAATATAACTTTTGCCTTTGTTCAGTAGGCTAGTTTCTACGCATGCGTATGTGCATATGCGCGCGCACACACTCTCGATCCTTGATCCAAGCATGCAAGGAAAAATCACCAGTGTTTCAGGATATACCCTAGGCCAGGTAAGGAGGGGTGGCGAAGGATGTGGTCTTGGGAAAGGCCTGCAGGCCAGATAGAAAGAGCCAGTGGGCCACATTTGAACCCAGGCCTAAAGTGCCACACCTCTGCAGTTAAATGTGTGAAGTAACTCTTGGAAGTTGGTGGAGATTTGAAGCCGCTCTTGCACTGTGTGTAATTTCTGGACAGTTTCACCATATTTGATCCCCAGTGGGTTACCTTTTACTCTCAACTAACTTATACCCTCCAACATTTCTCTGATGAAAATCAGGACATCCCATTCCATAATGATAATTTTACTATTTATACCCCCCACATCTTACTGGGTTGCCCCAGTCACTCTGGGCAGCTTCCAATGGATATAAAAACATAATAAAACATGAAATATTTTTTTAAAAAACCTTCCCTAAACAGGATTGCCTTCAGATGGCTTGGGGGCCTGGATAACTCCATAACCTCCAACATTTCTCCAATGAAAATAGGGATGTCCTAAGGAAAAGCGGGACATTCCGGGACAGCTTCTCTCAATCAGGGACGTCCCTGGAACACTTGGTGGGTCTGCTAACTCCCTCTCCCTTCCGGCCTGTAGATTCTGGGATGTGACATACGCCTTGTCTTTAAAATGCATTCTCACCCCATTCTGGGTTGCACTAGGTCTCAATCCTGCAACACCAACCTGGAAACAAAGGATGCTGCCTTCTCCTGAGTCAGACCAATGACCCATCTTGTTCAGTATTGCCTGTGCTGACTGGCAGAGGCTCTCCAGGGTTTCAGGCAGAGGTCTCCCCCACCCCTACCTGGAGATGCCACTGGGGACTGAACCTGCGACCTTCTGCATGCAAAGCAGATGCTCCGCCACTGAGCCACAGATGCATCCACCATCCTAATGGTTCCTCCTTGGAAGACTTTAAATACTTAATTGAATTAAGGGGGAAAGAAACCCATTGCCAAACTTGACATATCCTTTATTATTTGTTAATTTCTGGCTCTGTGCCTGGCTTGCATGAGGGACAATGGATGCAAGTAACCCAAATAGAATTGCAATTCACTGCAGCAAAGGGTGGGAGAGTGACAGTTGCAATCTGGGATTCTGGACCATAGGTTTAAATTGCTCAAGGCAGCAAGAAGTAAGGCAGACATGGTTTCACTCAGCACTAACTTACTTCACTCTTCACCAAGCTGGTGCCATCCACATGTTTTGGACTACAACTCCCATCAACCTGGCCAGCACCTTGAAGCCATCCGTCAATGGCTAGCCCTGAGACAAGCAGGTCACCTAGTCTCTGTCTTTCCTACTATGGTGACTTGCAGTGTATTTCTATTTAAATTATAACCATATTTGCTTTATTTGCATGCATACATATGAAGTGGTACATGCAAATTTTATGTGAATCTGTGTCCTCTTTTCTTTGGTGTTATGTTAAGTAGCCACCCTACTGTCACCCATCTGTAGTCTGCTGAGCAGAAAAAATTTGAATCATGCTAATTACAGCAACAGGAGCAAATAAATGCCCTCAGATCTTGCTGCTTTGAGGAATTTTAAGAGATAGCTGGTGTTAGCCCTACTCAGAGTAAACCCATTGAAACTGCTGGATGTGACGAAGTTAAAGGTAAAGGGACCCCTTACCGTTATGTCCAGTTGCGGACGAGTCTGGGGTTGCGGCGCTCATCTCGCTTTATTGGCCGAGGGAGCCAGTGTACAGTTTCCGGGTCATGTGGCCAGCATGACTAAGCCGCTTCTGGCAAACCAGAGCAGCGCATGGAAACTCCGTTTGCCTTCCCGCCAGAGTGGTACCTATTTATCTACTTGCACTTTGATGTGCTTTCAAACTGCTAGGTTGGCAGAAGCTGGGACCGAGCAACGGAAGCTCACCCCGTCGCGGGGATTTGAACCGCAGACCTTCTGATCGGCAAGCCCTAGGCATTTTAAATAGTCATGGATTTCCCTAAATGATTATGGGAGTTGTGGTTTGTTAAAGCTGCTGCAAGTTCTCAGGAGACCCCTATTCCCCTCATGGAGCCACATTTCTCAGGGTGGATGAACAGTCCATCCCTCTTCGCAGGGAAGTTCTATGAAGGCAATCAGGGTTTCCTAACAACTCTCAGCACCATAACAAACTACATTTCCAGGATTTATAGGGGTAAGCCATGATTGGCACGGTCCTTCTTTAAAATGCTTAGTGTAGATGAGGACCTTAAGTCAATTGATTTTAGTGGGCCTACCCTGAATATGACTTAGGGACTGAATCCTAGAGCTCCAGATTACAAACTTATAATTCACTTCACGTCAAATTTCCTGGCCTCCACGAAAGAAAATCAATGCACAACCACATTCAACAACAAGGGGTAGGCATTCCAACAGTGTCAAGAGCGTGCCATCTAAACAAACAAACAGCAACAGAATGTAATTGTGTTCTCTCTCTACAACCAAATGAATTTTCCATCCACTTGGGAGTCAAGAAAACATGGCAAAATGTAGCAGTGGGTCTCGGCAGCACAACCGGCAAGAAATCATCCCAAGACATTGTGCTATAATAGATGCAACCAGGTCTTCACCACCCTGGTGGAAGTTGATACTCATTCCCAGCACGTGGAGGTTTGTGTACTGTGTTTCGTTTTCGAAATCCTTCACTTTTTAAAAAGTGTATTCAAGTCTTCATTATGTAAAAATAAGGGGGAAAGGACAGTGCGTTGCTGCTGTTTCACCACATGGAGATCAACATCTGGCAAGTATTAGAAGACATCCACATCACCTCCACCAGCCTAAACTGCAAATAGCCAAACGCGAATCCAGAAAGGACGTCGGTGACATGGTGCCGCCCAACCATGATCCGGGAAAGTCCCACCAAGAAGGCCCAGATCACAATTAAGATCCGGAGTGGTACAGCTAAGACCAGGTGGTTGAGGAAGAACTTGGATACCATGGCAGCTCGGCTGGCGTGTCCTGCTGGAAAAGCATAGACGTCCATGGTCAAGTAGTCCAACAGGCCTGGGCTTACGTCATACGGGCCCTTTCGCTTGGCCATCTTCTGTAAGCCAGCCACAATGATGATGTCCAGAAATAAGGCTGGAGCAGAAGAGAGAGAAAACAAGGCAGAGAATTAGAGAGACAAGCTGTCTGAGGCAAAAGGTTAAAATAATTATCTGAAGTGGTAACCACTAGGGTAGAAATTCATTTCATTTCACATTTTAATGCACTAAGAGACACGGAAGACAGAAGGCAATTTTTGAAACTGTATGGTACATGTTTATTAAATACATTCGAGAAAACACAGCATAACCTTTTAACCACTGGCTACCCATGGTTCACTCCGGGAACCTGTTAAAGCAGTTAAGGCGCATAACTGGTACAGTACAATGAAAACAAAAGTGTTATACAAACCTGCTTAATATTTTACTATGATTCACACTGCATATGCATGAAGTGTTTCTTGGTGGGTGAGGGGGTAGATGGTGATGCTTTGCTACAAGCATTTCCCTAAACTGAAAAATAAAGGCTAACAAAAAAATGTTCACATTTTAATGCAAACCTACGTAATTTGCCTCAAATAATATGTAAACCAAAACACAAATATCCTTTCAAATTTGAAGTTCTCCAGATTTTTGCAATGTGGTTCTTTGACCAAAAAGCAAACAGCATTGTACATTAAAATGCATATATTAGTGAAAATAACATATGAAAATGCATTGCATTAGGGGAAATTGCTTGCAAAATTGCATACAAAAATGTGTCTATTAGGAGCAATGACTACTAAAATGCTGGTGAATTTTTGTGACTTAAAAATAGTAATCCACAGATTGCTTCAGAAATGCGGCAAACTGAACATAAAAGTGGGAACATGAGATTCACCCACCATTAGTAACCATCAAATAACAAGCAGCCTCCTCTGATTAGTATTTTGTTCACTTGAAACATTTAAAGCAACGCTCTCAGACTTCCAGCTGAAGTGTGTGTGTGTGTGTGTATCTGAAAGGCATACTTACACCATGAAAATGTTTACTTTTTGAGTGTGTAAGTAGGGCTTAGTTTTTACATAGTGCCATGATAGCACTGGGACCCAGGTTCAAAACTCCATTCAGCCATGAAGCTCACTGGGTGCCTTTGGGCCAACCACTATTTTTCAGTTGGATTTACATCACAATGTTGTTGAAAGTATAACAGATGAGGAGATCATGCATGCCATGTTGGCAAAAGCCCACTTTGAAGGAAAAGTGGGATATAAACAGAATTATATAAGAGAGAAAACACATACACCTGTCAAATATTGTTGGGGAGCAATGACAAGATAATGACAGTCAATCAAAAGGTAGCTTGGCTTTGGAAGATGGTTGCCAAAGGTCTGTTTAGACAATGTAGACCAGTAATTCCTAAAGTTTGTGCTGAAGTAAGGTAGGCTGAGGAATATAGAAGCTGACTCCAGGTCGCCCAGTGAGTGACATGGCTGAGTGGGGATTTGAACCCTGGCACCCACTGTCTTAGTTTGACATTCTAGCTCTTGGGACCCTGGGGGTAGCACCTGGGGACCCTATTGTGCCCTCAGACATGTCCTTGGTGCCCACAAAAGCCCCATGCCCATCACATTTTTAAAAAACAGAAAGGATTTGACTTGTACGGGTGTGAGTGTACTGTGTAGATGTTTTTCCTGTTTATTCGGAGGAAGTTGGGGTTCTGAGCATCTTTGCTTCTCTTTCTGTGAAATGGGTATTTTGTGGTGCCTGGGGGAGTTCCCTGAGCTTCCAAACATAGCCCTAGGCCCCAAAAGGCTGGAAACACTTGCTCTGCTCCCTATTCCACACAGGCTCTGTATACTTAAGGCCTTCAAGAGACCTATGCCCACACAAAGAGTCTCACATTCACCACAGACCCACTAGAGTAACCTTGGGCACTCTTCTTTCAGCCTCCAATTAGCCTGTATCATGGCACATCGTTCAGGGGCATAAACGTTCTGGTGTTTCTAATCAGCTGGAGTGCCTGTTTCACCAAATCGCTGGGAAGGTTTGGCGGCAACAGCAAATCGGGCCTGTCAGGGGCACAAGGCCTTCAGAAATAGATACAATTGGTGCCGTCACTCTGTGAGTAAAGGCTCAAGTTTCCTTATGTGGCCTACATACCAACAACCAAGGCTTCGGCTGCCTGGACTGCCTGCCCCAATCGCTTCAGCTATAGGGCAGGGTCACTGTGAGCCACTGGGATATTCCAGGGCCAGACACTGTCTGCGTTACTTTTGAATCCCATGGGGTAATAATCTTCCTCCTCCCTGCCCCAGTTGTTGAAGGTGACAGAACGCAACTCAGTGTCAGAGCACATATTTTGCACGCAGAAAGTCCCAGGATGAATTCTATGCTATCTCCAGATAGGACAGGCAAAACCTCCTGTCTAAGCCACTGGAGAACTATGCTACTCGTTGGAGAGGATAATGAGCTAGATGGGGCAATGGATTAACATGCTGGCCACAAGGCACCTTTCTGCTTTCCTAATAAAAATGGGTGGGGGTATGCAGGAGCTAGATTTGAGTTCTAACCTATGCGATTTGCTGCAGGAGATCAGTATGTGTTCCTGATTCCCAGTAGTTTTAACAATGGCAAGTAAAATTTCTAGCAATTTTGTGTGTGTGCATGTGTGTGTGTGTGCAAAATCTCTCAGTCTCAGTGCTCCTCATTTGTAAAATACGAATGTTAATTGGCTGCTTGGTAGTAGGACAGAACAGCAGAACCATCTCTGCAGGTGTGGATCATCTTAGTGCAGCTGGAGCTGATGGGAATTGTAGTCTGAAATATCTAGAGGGGACCAGGCTGGCTGAAGGCTTCCCTGGCACTCTTCTTCTGTCTTTTAAGAGGTATGGGTTTGATGTGTGCAATGACACGCAAGGTGGGTGGCTGTATCGACGCACAGGCACTTGAGCACACCTCTACTGATAACATCAGACAGCAGTGCCTAAGTTTAAAAAGGGCTTTTGTGCATTTTTTAAAAGTGGACTACAATGATAGATGATAGTGTTGCTATTTTTAAATGGCATGCTCAGATGCACCAACTCTTTCCCACCCACACAGCTGTGTTGTGCCCACTAGTGTGACTGAAACACTAAAAAATGAAGACACACAAAAGAAGCTATATGTCAATTTCAAACATGCTTGTTTCGGTTTCTTGCAGCTTCTCATTTTTTTCCAGTTCAGTTCTCCATATTACTATGTTAATTTGCAGGAGAGGGGGGAAATAAAGTCCTTATGAAAATTCATCCACATTTTAGTGAATTTACCCTAATAAACACATTTTCGTATGCATTTTAACCAGCCACATACATTTTTGAAAATAAATTTCCAGTAATATAACCTTTGTAGTCTAGTTTCACTAACATATGCATTTATATGCACACTTTGCCCCAGTAAATCCATATTTGTATGTGTTACTTGGCTGGAGGACTGCATTGCAAAACTTGGGGAAGTGCAAATTTCAAACAGTGGCTGCATTTCAGTTTGTGCATTATTTTGGAAAGTGAGAATTAGTTAAGCATGCCTTTAACTAATTCAGAATTCTTCCTCTTTCCTATACCCCCCACACCCTTAAAATTCAAAAGGTTAACTGTAATTCCCCATGCAGCATACGGTGGAACAATTATTTCATAAAAATAGAAGTCAGCCGTCTGGATGCATGATAGAGGGAGAGATTGAGGTTGTGAGAGAGTGCAAACTTCCAGGCGGCTGCTATTTTCAGATGGGAGTCAGTCACATTTCGGCAGGTCCATGTTGTGCAATTAAAGTTGACTTGGCATTCCATCCCCAGATTGGACTTTTTGTGATAAGGAAAGTGAAGGGGAAATGCATTGGAATATGTGGGATAACAACACAACACAGTATAAACTCCCCGCAGACAAATTAGAATGAATGCTCCCTGCCTGACTGGGAGAGATAGGAAGCAGGGTTCATTCTTTGCCGAAAGCCCAGGTCCATCAGGCACTGTCCTGCTTTAATTAATTTTACGTAAGCTACTCTAGGGGGCTTTTTTGGCTGAAGAGCAGGGTATAAGTGCTCTAAATAAATAAATGCTCAGTAAACAGCCAGTGTCATCTAACCTCCCCACAAACATTGTGGAAACAAATCAAGATGAATACCAAATAAAGAGATCACCTGGAGGTGACCATAGACACACATTTCACAGTAGGGGAAAAAGGGCTATTATTTAAACAAGAGGTCATGCCCATAGGTATTAGTAGCCTAGTCCATGGAGTTGCTTGGGAATGGTAAGAAACCAAACATTAGTTTTGAAAACCTGTTGGCCACCCGCCTTGATTCAAAATGGTGTGCACTTGTATCCAAATATAAACGAAAACCTGCTCCTTGATTTCAAGGACTGTAATGCAATATTTGGTTAAGATCTGTGCTGTTTTGAAAGTTTCAGTCCACCATCTTGATTCATGATGGCATCCAATCATATCCAAACATAGACAAAAACCTGCTCCTTGATCTCAGGAAACATCACAGAAAATGTGGTTATGATATCTTAAGAGGTGCCTAGATCGCACAGCATACAGACAGCTTTCCACAATATTTAACAGATATGGGGGCTAAAGTGTGTGAGTGGGTATAAACTGCCTCATAAGCTAAATCATCAAAAAAGATTATGAGGTATGGGGTCAAGGAAGAGATGAGAAGTATAAGATATGTTAGACTCCCCTGTCCAAGATGATTAGGACTAACGAGTAAAATGGCTGGCTGACCCAAGACCCTCCATTCTTTTTGCACACTGTGCCCTTGTGAGCAAAGGCAATTTGTATCTCTGAACCAATTACTTTAGTGTGGCTTCTTCCCAGATTGCTGCGAAACGCAGCAACTTTGCAGCTGTTCTGGAGAGACAAAGCTCATCAGGAGGGTGAGCAGTGGAAAGAGATCTTACACGGGATGCTGATCTCCTGCTTAGCATTTTATTATATTAGTGCCAGTTTGGGGACATCCTGAGAGAGTAGCCTCCCGTTGACTCTCTTCCAACATCTTTCCTTACATATTCAAGGAATAAATTGTAAAGTAACAGGCGTGGAAATAGAATTAGTTGTAACAAGGAGGTTGCAGAGCAGATCTGGTGGGGGATGTGGTTTCGGGAGAGGGTTTGTGGCTGAGGAGACGTAACCTGGGTTGAGTCCCGAGGTGCAGATGGTGAGGCCTGGAGAGCTGCATTTGGACCCAAGGGACGAATTTCCCCCAGCTCTGCTTTCAGCCCTACACATTAATAGATAGAAGGTTGGTGGCCAGCTTTTCCCCCTGGGCCCTGCTCCTCTGCCTTTGAAAGTTGCCCAGCAAATACAAATTGAGCAAGGGAATCTCTTCCCAGACTTCATTCTCTATACAGGAAAAGCTTTGTCTCCTTATTTTTCTGGCATGCCATGCTGCTATTAAAGGCAGATGAGCATAGCCCAATAAAAAAGGAAGAAGTTGGCAATCAGCAGCAAGGTCTTTAGAATGCAGAGGAAGACAGAGAGTAGTTGCAGAGTTCCCTAGAGATGCACAATGATTGATGAACAAACCAAGCCTGCTGCATTAGATAACTGCTCTGACGTTGTAGAATAAGCAATTCAGCACAGCTCACTAGAAAAGGGACATTTTCGTAACTATGCAGGTGCTGCCATGCTGGATCAGACCAAGCACAGAATTTTCTCCCCAGCAGCACAAGAATGTAAGACAAGCCCTGCTGGATGAGGCCAGATGCCCATCTGGTCCAACATCCTGTTCTCACTGTGGCAAACCAGACGTAGCCATTTCAATGCCTCTAGGAAGTACACAGACCCTGTGAAAAGGATTTTGAGAAGCGGATGGGACGGCCCACCTGTTAATCACATGGTGTCTTAATGACACTGTGTGACTGACAAGTGGGCCATCCCATCTCCCTGTCAAATTTGAAATGCAAGGCCAATGCTGACAAGGACCTGGCCTTCAAAGCCAAAAAATTTCCCCACCCCAGAAGTACAGTGGGAAAGAACTAAGCTGCTCTGATGGTTACTCAAAGCCTCTGATCCTTCAGGTATACTGTGCCTGAACATGGAAGCTCCATTTAGCTATTCTCCATCCGTATATTTGCCTTTTAGCTGGCCTCCATCAATGAACTCCTATGTAGTGTTGATTATGTGCTCTTAGAAGGTACATGGTGTGTCTGCCATGAGTACCAAGGCATGTTTCAAGCCTTAAGAGTGTGAGACCACAATATTTCTGGGAGCACTGTGTAGACCAGGTCCCCCAAGTTCCATTTTTAGCATTTGACCCTGGCATCCAGTTCTCCCTCTCAGCAAAAAAGAAAAGAAAGAAAAGGTTTTTTTAGACTTGTTCTCCTTGACACCCCTGCCCCGCACCCAAAAACCTAGTTCTTCAGCAGCTTTCAAGAAATATCCTGAATTCTCCTCTCTCCATTCTTCCTTTCTTCTCTCTGCTCATGTTTCTGTCAAGTCGCATTAGGGCCAGGCAGGCTATAGATGCGTACGGGTTCCCCCTCGGGTGAAGTCTCTTCCTTGCAGCTGCAAAACCACTCTCGGTGGGGGGAGGAACCTTTCTGTCTGTCCCACCATTCCCTGCAGGGGTACCTTGCCAAGGTCACAAACTGGAGGTGGGACTTCAACTATAGTCAACCCCCACCCCACCCCCCGCAGGAGATGCTTTTAAGTGCTGACGGCACCAATAGCTCTGCTGAATCACAGAAGCATTTATCCACACTCCGTTCTGGATTCAGCTGGCGTGCCATCGTTCATACCTGCTAAGTTCTGCCTGGAAGGGTTGCTATTAAGGCAAATCACATTTCACACCAGGGTGGAAATATAAATGGAAAAGGGGGCTGCGGAAGGAAGTGGAGGTGCAGCCGTTCCCTGTAATCTTTCACAGCACTGGCTCTGGGTTGGAACTTCCTCCACAGGCAGTGTGCCATCTGGTGTGCCCCTCATGCCACTGTACCCCAAGGTGGGCTTAACTGTAGTGGCAGGAAGCAGCATCCCACTCGGTGGCAGGTGAACCACCCAGCATTTTAATGACCCACAATGTGCCAACAAATAATAATCCCTTGAGAGCACCTGTGGGGCATTGGAAGTCCCACAGCAGAGACCATTCACCAAGGGGTTAACTCTGCTGATATTAAAGACAACTAGTGAAGAGGAAGACAGGTGGGGGTATTGATTAGTAACCCTGCAGAGTGGCATGATCTTCATTAAGGTAGCATTGTGCTTTGCCTGGCTGTGTGGTTCCAATGGAGTTTTACCTCTGTATGCTTGTACATTGCCCTGTGATTTCAAAGCCTGAAGTAAGAAGGACAAAAACACCCCTGGTTTTCCCCCCTCATCAAATTATATACTGTACGCTGCTCAATTTCCTCAGTAAGGTATTGTCAAGACTTTTCTTTCTGGACTCCTTCAACCATATTTAAGTGACTTTGCTATCATGGGGAACCTTTAGTTCTCCAGATGTTGCTGAACGACAACTCCCTCATCCCTAACCACTGGCCATGCTTGCTGGGCTAATGAGTTTTTGTTTAGCAACTTCTGGAGGGCCAAAGCACTATGGGAGTGGGAGTGCCGAGTGTCACACCCGAGTCCTACCAAGGCACTTAGGCACTAGTAGCTGCACAAGGGTACCAGCTGCTGAGGCTGGCTCTGGTAATTTGGTACTGAAAATAACTACTGACCTTTGATGCCCTGATTTTGGCGAACATGACACATACCTCCCATGTGAAGGCATTTCTATGCTGCTCTCTGAGCATTCAAATTGCTTTGCATACAATGATCCGTCACTTTTATGACAACCCTGCCTGGTAAAAAGGTAAAGGGACCCCTATGGTAGATCTGTGTTATTAACCAATTTTGCAAATGGGGCATAAAGCAGATCTGGGGAATCTGTGGCTCTCCAGGTGTTGTTGGATTCCAATTCCCATCAGCACCAGCCAGCACAACCAATGGTTAGAGATTATGAGAACTGTGGTCCAGCAACATGTGGAGGGCTAAAGGTTTTCCAGCCCTGGCCTAAAATTTCCTGAATTCACAGCTGAAGCTAAATCTTAACCAGTCACTTCCTCGCCTGCCTCACAGCTCTCACTACCAGACTCTATGAGCCACTGCACTAAATGGTCATTGGTCCAGGATCTAGTTTTTGACACATATTTTCACCATCTATTGCATTACAGATTCCTGGATTGCAAGGGGTTGGCCCAGTTGACTCTTGGGGTCCCTTCCAACTCTACAATTCTATACTGCTATGATGCTATGACCACCTTGATACTTTGGGTTGGAGGACAGGCTGGTGGGTCTATAGTAGTCACTAGGCAACTGCTATGACCTCAGTATTTCAGCCATTTGATACAGCAGTTGATGGACCTACAATGGTTGCTAGGCCTCAAAATTCCAGTCACTTGGGGGGACAGGCTAGTAGGCCTATAGTGGTCACTAGGCAACCTCTTGTGATAAAGCAGCAAGGTGGCTAAGGATAATAATTTATTTCAGAAATGTTAAAACCGCCTTTCAGGTTCTTGAGAGGTTCACAACACAAAATCAGAAGTGCAGTCCATGTAAAATCAGTCAGTGAGGAAGCCAAGCATGTTTCCCATGGAAGGAGTTCCACAAAAACAGAACGACCATTGAAACGTCCCTGCCTGATGGATCTTACCAGTGGCCAGTCTTAAAGGCCAGGCAGGCTCAGAGTGGTGTAGGTGGTTCTTCACACAACCTGGTCCCAAGCAGTTTAGGGCAAGACTATGTTTGCAGAGGCACCTACCTATTAGTTATTAAAATAAAGAACAGAACACACAGATTTCCCTTTCCCACCCCCAAAATTGGTTTGCATATTTCCTAACAGCCAAAGCAAAACAATCAAGTTAGCCTTTACAAGAGAAACAAAATTACAGACAGCAACCGTTTTGCACATGTCCAGCTGACACACGACTGCTGACCGTTGGGTTCCTTTTGGACCCGGAAAAGGGTGGAATGGGGGCGGGTGTTATTTGTGCTCTGCTGATGTATGCGAGGTCTAGGAATAGAAGAAAGGTAAAGGGACCCCTGACAGTTAAGTCCAGTCGCGAATGACTCTGGGGTTGAGGCGCTCATCTCGCTTTACAGGCCAAGGGAGCCGACGTTTGTCCACTCCACAGACAGTTTTTCTGGGTCATGTGGCCAGCATGACTAAGCCGCTTCTGGCGTAACGGAACACTGACACCAGAGCAGCGCACAGAAATGCTGTTTACCTTCCCGCCGGAGCGGTACCTGTTAATCTACTTGCACTTTTTTTTGCATGCTTTCGAACTGCTAGGTTGGCAGGAGCTGGGACTGAGCAATGGAAGCTCACCCCGCCGCGGGGATTCGAACTGCTGACCTTCTGATCGGCAGGCCCAAGGCTCAGTGGTTTAGACCACAGCGCCACCCACGTCCCCCAGGAATGGAACCCCCATGCAAAATGGTTGCTGCCTGTAGTAATAACAACAATACTGTAATACCAATCTAGGAAGCTGCCTTATACTAAGTGAGACCACTTGTTCTATCTAGCTCAGTATTGCTACACTGGCTGCTCTCCAAGGTTTCAGGCAGGTGACACTCTCAGTTCTATCCAGAGATGCTAGGACTGAATCTGGGATCTTGTGCATGCAAAGTAGGTGCCGTACCAGCTGTGCCTTACAAGATCTCTGGCTTCAGCTGATTGAACCAAACCCTCTAGCCAGTGCCTGAGCCTACTATGGAATGTCTGCAAACACTCCACCTGCTCAAAAGTTATTTTCAACATAGGGACACACAAAATGCCAAGGAGACAGAAAGAACAGATACGGAAAGGAAACAATAGGATGACAAGTCACCTCTTAAGCTGTTGAGTGAACAGTGTCCATGTGAAACAGTGGATGTGCAAAACAGTGCAAATGGTTGGATGCGAGTGAGAGAAAGAATTGCAAATAGAAGACACAAGCAAAGTTGTGAATTGTGAGTCTTGAATGATGGCAGTGGTGGTGATTAAACATTATTATGCTACAAGTAGGGATAGTGGAGAGATTTTATTTTGTTTGCATTTTAATGAGAAATGACTTAATTCACACTTTGCCAACCAATGTTTGAAGTGAAACATGGCTGCCCTTTGAAATTTGCACTTCTCTGAATTTAGTGGTGCAGTTCTCCACCCAAGCAGTGTGTACAAAAATGCACATATTAGTGGGAAATGTGCATCAAAATGCATATATCAGCGCAAGTAGCTTTTTAAGAAGTGCATTACGCTGAGGAAATTGCTTGCAAAAATGCATATATTTGCCTGCAAACATGTGATTAATTGATAAAACTTGCACAAGAATGGTGATGAATTTTCATGGGGATTTCTTAAAATATATGTTTAAAAATCAGAAAATGCAGCCTAAAGAACTCTATTAACTGTATTTAAGACTGGAAAAAATGACAAACTGAAATTGACAGATTCATCCCTCCCTAAGGGCAAGTTACAGTGGCAGTAAAATAGGAGCTCCTCCTATTTATACAAAGACAGTCCTAGTCAGACACAGCTCTTTGCTCTTTGTCAGTGCATTTAATACATCAGATGAGACAGGAGAGAGAGAGGGATAGAGAGAGAGAGAGAATGTAAGCAGCCTGCATCATCTCCTGGACTTGGGGCGAGGTGTTTACCCACAGCTTTCAAGGAGAACAGAAAAGAGTGAGATTCGTGGTGTGATCTTTGATGGCAATAGATACTCTCATTCACATCCCGAGGCTGTGAGGAGTTGGGACGTCATATTCCAGGAGAAGAAGAGGAAGCATTCCCTCTCTCAGCCCCTGCCTGCCTCTTCTTCAGCCTGCACAACATTTGGAATTTATCCCACATCACTGCACACCTACCGAGATCACAGCAGGTCAAGCGAAGCCCAGAAAGTGTGTGTGTGTGTGTGTGTGTGTGTGTGTGCGCGCGCGTGCGCGCATGTGTAGTGTTGCCTGGTATTAAGCACATCTTCCTGCTTGCGTTTATAAATCTAACAATGAAGGGGCCAAGGATGAAACATGAATGCACATCACTGACCATCTCAGAAGCTCCCTTCCATAATTCTGTGTGTAATATCACACAAGTATATTCACCAACATCTTACTGCAGAAGAATTTATGTTATCACCACAGAGGAAGAGAGCTGTGTGAAATAATTATTCTGAAATTGATTTCTGATACTTGAGAATTATTGAGTTTTTATGTAAAGGTAAAGGTAAAGGTACCCCTGCCCGTACGGGCCAGTCTTGACAGACTCTGGGGTTGTGCGCCCATCTCACTCAAGAGGCCAGGGGCCAGCGCTGTCCGGAGACACTTCCGGGTCACGTGGCCAGTGTGACAAAGCTGCATCTGGCGAGCCAGAGCCGCACACGGAAACGCCTGGAGATGCTTTCGAACTGCTAGGTTGGCAGGCGCTGGGACCGAGCAGCGGGAGCGCACCCCGCCGCAGGGATTCGAACCGCCGACCTTTTGATCGGCAAGTCCTAGGCGCTGAGTTTTTATGTACAGTGTCCCAACTGCCAACAGAGAGCACACATGCTTAAGTAAAGGTACCCCTGCCCGTATGGGCCAGTCGTGTCCGACTCTAGGATTGTGCGCCCATCTCACTTAAGAGGCCGGGGGCTAGCGCTGTCCGAAGACACTTCCGGGTCATGTGGCCAGCGTGACAAGCTGCATCTGGCGAGCCAGCGCAGCACACGGAAACGCCGTTTACCTTCCCGCTAGTAAGCGGTCCCTATTTATCTACTTGCACCCGGGGGTGCTTTCGAACTGCTAGGTTGGCAGGCGCTGGGACCGAGCAACGGGAGCGCACCCCGCCGCGGGGATTCGAACCGCCGACCTGACGATCGGTAAGTCCTAGGCGCTGAGGTTTTACCCACAGCGCCACCTGCGTCCCACACATGCTTAGGCACACATAAAATAAAAGTGTTATGGAAATTGCTACTGAAATGCAGTCATAAAGATGCGTGGAACAGTTTAATGCTAGATGTGTATCACTCACATTTATTCTAGACCGTTCCTTACCCTTGCCTCTCATCGGCCTTTTCCTAAAATGTGTTGGTTGTTACTGTTCTGAAATGAGGGTGGCAAATGCTGCAATGGCTGGTAAAGTCATGAAGACACAGGTGGCACAAATCTCTTCTACTTTTCAGTGTATAAAAAGTAACCTAGAAACTACGGGCTGTATACAATCCTCATTCTATTAACAATAGCCCCATTGAAAATAATGGCAATTACTGACAGATTCATTGATGGGTCTAACTCTGAGCAGAATGTTATCCCCATAACAAGCACCACTCTAGCAGGCAAATTTATTTATTTATCATTCATTCATTGCTTTTATATTCCACCTTTCATACATGGGTCTCCTCCTCCTCATTTGATCCCACAAAAAACCTGTGAGGTAGGTTAGCATCAGCAGCAGGGACTGGCCCAAGGTAACCCAGTGAGCTTCATGGCAAAGTGGGGATTCAAACCCTGTTCGTTCCCAGGCTTTAGTCTCTAACCACTACACCACACTGGATCATACTGCACTGTGCCTATTTTTTGAACTTATGGGTTTTATCCAACATCTTATCCCATAGTCCTATTGAAATGTATAATCATGATTAACTTAGGCCTATTAATTTCAATGGGCTTACTTTGAGTAGAATTTAGTTAGTTAAAGCCCTGTGGTTTTTTTACCTGAGATTTTGCTGCTGGTGGGATTAATAAACCAAGAAACAATGGCTTGCTGTAACATCTGACCTAGGGAGTGTGGTTAGTTGTTTCTTGCAGTCAGCAAGCCGACAACAAATCACGGGTTAAGGTTAGCTAGTGACTGTGGCTTGGAGCAGCAATAAGCAAGTCTGGCTTGTTATGTTTTAACGCAGCCCATGAAACTTGTGTTGGGCTACCTACTAAGCTAATGGTCAGTAGGTTAGCCTCCTTAGATTAGGTTGACTACCACTCCACCAACATAGGGGAGATGAGAAAGAAAGAGAACATGCTCGTATCTTCTGCTAATGGGACTTCCAACTCAGATTGGGTTGATTGACATTCCCCCCTAGAACAGAGGATATATAAGAGAGAAAGAGAGATAGAGAGAGTGGGGAGAACACACTATCTCCAGCCATTCTCTAATCCCATCCTTTTTTCAACAGCCTGGCTGCAAAGGCTGAGCCAGAGGCTGGCTCTCAGCCCAGTGACTGCATCAGAAATTTTGCCTGGTGTGTCAAAATCCAAAAGTGGACAAGCTAAAACAATCTGTCTTTTCATTTCCCAAAGCAACAGTGTCCCACCAGATCCTGTCACAGGCCATGTAACCTAGCCCCCCTGAATACAGGCACACCTGAATCCTGGAAATTCAGCATCCAATTTGCCTGCAATGCAATGGACACAAAGCAAAAAATTTCTCCCTGCAAAGCGAGTTCAAACCAGGTCAGAGTCACTTGTCTGGTGCAAGGAGGTGGCTACACAAAACCTTCCGTATCAGGTTGCATTGCAGGTCACATTGGCCCATATTGCCACGACAACAAGCAAGCGGCAAAGCACCAGAATAACAGTCCCCCCCCCATGTGCATAATAAGGTTGAAAGGCCTGGATTTTGAAACTTATACAGGGTTAGTTTTGATGCAATGTTTCACACTCGTGGGATAATGTCAGGACCTAACTCTGAAGCTATAATCACAGAAACAGCTCTAGGGTGTTTTTGGAGTCAGCGAATGGATCCATTTTGCTCTGTCAAAGCTTCAGAGTGGGTTGTGCACCCTACTCTCAGCAGCTAGAAACATCATAACCAGACACTGGAGAGACAGTGTCTGGTAGGAGTAGGCATGGACCAATGGTACCAAATAGTATGGGAAACAGCCTTACTAGAAAAATTAACCAATAAACTGAAACTGACACAGGGACAAATAGAAGAAGACGCTTTCACCATAGAAGAAGACGCCTTCACCCCAGTATGGCTCCCCTTTATCACATACACAACCCAACAAAACAACGACAATAATCCACTAAGAGCATACAGATCAATATGGCTAACCCACCCCACTCACACATGAAAACAAACTTCACCACAGCCAATCACAAACAAACAACCACACCTTAGACCAACCCCAACCTCTCTCACAACCATGGGAACACAAGCGAATAGCGAAGAGAACCTGCACAAGCAACACAGACACAAAACCCCCACACATACATTAAGTAAAATAGAAACATCGCCACCCAACCCCAACCCCACTCACTATTCCCCCTCCACCTCTTTCCCTCTATTTTTCCTAACGTAACACTAATGTCTCAACAAATGAAACTGATCTGTAGAAAATGCAACTTGAAAAAAAAAGAGACATTGCACATACTTTTGTAAATCAAGAAATCTTTAATAAAAATACATTTTAAAAAGAAGAAGTTGTGCAATGGTTGTGCAATGGATCCTATGACCCATCCTGGCATCTGATGACAGGCAGTTGGGTGGCTAGGCTAATCAGCGCATGTTCAAATGCCCGCAATGCAGGGAGGAATCTGCAACATCATGAACTACATCATGCTTGTTATGTTTTTATTATTGAATTCCTTACCTGCCTTTCATAGCAATATAAAAACACAATATTGAAATGAGCTAAAACAATGTACCATCAGAAGAACCAGAGAGGCCCCAAAGATCAGGGTAAACCTATTGCAATGGCAGCCTTTTGGCGTCCAGGGTCAGGCCTGGCATCCCAAGCCATGCTACACCTTTTAGGCTCTGCACCCTTAAGCGTAGCGATACTATAATTGGAGGCTGGTTAGTTTCGCCAAGGCCTGGTAGTTATTAGCTTATGGAAACACAACAGCAGGTTTCTCTGCTGTTGGCTTTTCCATTGTGCTGCAGAACACACTCCCCACTGAAATACAAGAAGCCCTATCACTATTGGCATTCAGCTGGCTTTGAAGATGCACCTATTTACAGGGGCATTCTCTGGATATCAGAACTTGAGCCTCCCATTTGACATACTGTGTTCTTTTAATGGGATAGTTTCATTATGTCTATAATTATGCTTGTTTATTTTAACAGGATTGTTTCATTGTGTATTTCAATTACAAGTACAGTATTTATATTTTAATCTTTGTGTTATAAGCTTTTATACTTTGTAAAGCATTTAGAAGCCCGCTTTGGCACTACGTCACATACTGATTAAATAGTAACAACAACAACAATAATTATGAAAGTGCCATGATAAAAGCTGGTGGGTGTGCTGTTTTTTGAGACAAGCCCACAACAGCAACCAGAATGCACTCACCCCCCTCATTCCTTCCTTTGCCAACTTAACCCTGAGATCCAGCCCAAGAGGATATCTATAATTTCTTTACCTGAAGACAACTTGGAAAGGTCAATTGGACCAAAATGCAGCGGCTAGGTTACTGCCTGGTCTTCCGTTTAGATCTCACAAAACAGCTGCACTGGTTGCCAGATTATTTTCAGGCTCAAGTGAAGGTGCTTAGTTAGTGCTTGAAGCCCTAAACAACTGAGGCCTCAAATATCTGGGAGACCCAACCCTACATACCCTCCCTGGAGGTTAAGATCAGCAGAGGGTAGTTATGCCGCCCTAAGAAGTTGAGGGCAGTGGCAGCAGCCCAGGTGAGGGCTGCATGGCAAAGGTCATTCTCACAGCAACCCTGTGAGGTTAGAGACAGCCATTGCCCTCCTCTATTTTGGAGGGCTGTTAGATTTGCACCTACATATATAAATTACCATGTGCAGATTTGAAGCAAATTGGCACCCCCCTTTTGCCCTCTGTTTTTTAGTGATGCTAATTCTCATTTTTTGACAAAACAGGCCACCTTATGTGAGGTAGGTGAGGCTGAGAGATGGTGATCAGCCCAGGATTATCCAGTGAGCTTTAAGAATGTAGGAACTGATTCTAAGTCAGATCATTGACCCATCTAGTGCAAGGCTGTCCTCACTGGACAGTAGCCAACATGATCCCTGTGCGTTTTGGAATACAATTCCCTCCCACCCCTAAACATTAGCTATGTTGGCTAGGATTGATGGTAGTTGTAGTCCACAATGCCTGGAATATACGGTACCATGTTGGCTACTCCTGGTCTACACTGACTAGCAATGGACTTTCCCCCTTGGTGATGGCAGGGATTGAACCTGGGACTTTTCTGCATGCAAAGCACATGCCCCAACACTGAGCTATTGTCCTTCATTTAAAAAATAAACCAAGAGTCCAGTCCTCAATATTCTGAACATGAGAAGTTAGGGATTGAACATGGGATGCTCTGTCACTGAGCTGCAGCCCTTCCCTCTGGTCCACCACACTAATAGCAATGTAGCAACCCATTTGGGTGCTCGTGGGGGCACGCACACACGTACTGCCCAAGGGGGTGGGATGATCCGTCCATGGAGGAGGGGTGAGCGAGCCAAGCCCTGGACCAACCAGATTTTGTAACTGCACTCATGGGGCCTGGCGGCGCCTCGTCTTGCTCCATCTTGGCAATGCCCGTCCACCAAGCACAGCCCAGCAGGTATCAGGGCGCTGCTGCCACCTCTGCCCAGGCAACTGGGACTGGGGAGGGAAACCTGCAGGCCAGCGCATACCAACCGCATCCCTCCTGGGTGCCCTCCTAGCGCCACACCCTGTGTTGCTTTTTTCTGGCAGTACTGGACCTGCTGGAAGGCAGTCACAGCCAAGTGGAGGCAGTGGCTGGCGGGCGTGCAGGCTGCGTGCCACCCGCGTCCCATGTTGAGCTTTGGGTCATCTGGGTAAGCCTACCGCCCAATGTGGACCACCCTTCCTACACGCCCTTAGCTACACTAATGCACACTAACCACAGCTAGAATAGTTTCTACAGGGCTTCCAAAATTCTGAGACTTGGCAAATGTGCTGTGTTGTCTCCTGGTTTTGCAGGGCTCTTGTAAAAGAGACCTCAGTGCAGCAGGTCTATGTGGCTCTTGCCACACCTCTTCCTGGGGTGTGGCCCTTCGGCAGATGCCCAGCCATTTCAAGGTTTGACGCTGGGTCTACACATGCAGGGACGCGGGTGGCGCTGTGGTGTAAACCACTGAGCCTCTTGGGCTTGCTGGTCAGAAGGTTGGCGGTGCAAATCTGTGTGATGGGGTGAGCTTCCATTGCTTTGTCCCACCCAGTGGCGTAGGAAGGGGTGTGTGGTGGGTGCAAGCCGCCCCGGGTATCATCAATGAGGGGGGGTCAAAATGGCAAAAATATGTGTTTTTAAAATAAAATAAAATTAGGGTTCACAACCATTTATTTTTTTTAAACTCCTGCACCCACGACACACCCTTCCTACGGCACTGGTAGCTAGGTGAGGTGGGGGCACTGGGTGACACACCACAGGGCCTGCAGTGTGCCTGAGCCACACGTCTCTCCTGAGGGGGAGGCGGCAAGCGGACTGCCTGCAAGCTCTGCGCTGCTTTTTCAAGCAGTGCAAGGCTTGCGTCTGCCCACTGCCTCAGCTGTCCTACAGCGAGAGGCCCCACGCAACATGCCCTGCCTTGGCTCGACCCACCCCCATGGGTGTCTTGCTCCATCCTCAGCTGCAGGATGCACGCACTGCACTGGGCACTCAAGTGGTGAGCTACGCCACTGGTCCTAGCTCCTGCTAACCTAGCCATTTGAAAGCATGCCAGTGGAAGTAGATAAATAGGTACCACTCCAGCAGGAAGGTAAACAGCGTTTCTGTGCACTCTGACACTTGTTACCGCGTCCCGTTGTGAAGAAGCAGTTTAGTCATGCTGACCACATGACCCAGAAAGCTGTCTGTGGACAAATGCCGGCTCCCTTGGCCTGAAAGCAAGATGAACGCCACACCCCATAGTCTGTACTTAACCACCCAGGGGTCCTTTACTTTTACCTTACACATATGCAATGATGGTGGTGGGGAGCTTCTCAAAATGGAGAGGTAGCCACCAAGAACACCTCCCCTTCCCACCCTCACTGTCGAAATTCAGAAGCTGCCCTCAGTGGGCTTCAGAGATAGTACAGTAAAAGGACCAAAGGGTGGAGGAGGTGGCTTATGGCAAAAAATATCTGGGTCATTCCACATCAAATCAACGCAAAAAAACAAGGGTTTCGCCACCCACCGTCTCGGAGTTCGATGAAACTTGGTGTACACCCTTCCCTTATGGTTTAAAGAAACCCCCTTAATTTTTTTCCTCTGTCTCAAACGGTTTTAATTTTATAGCACTTCAAAGTTTCGTGAAATCTGTGTTTCTGTCCCTCTTGAGATCCTCGGCCTTGTGTGCATTTTAATTTTTTCCTCCATAAGCAATGATCAGATCTCTTTGAAATTTTACACAGAGATCAATAACATGATGAGGATTTCAGGAAAAAATACACCAGCATGCAAAAGATTTTATAAATGCTTTAAAAAATGTATAAATATATCTTTTTTGGTAGAAATACTAGGTTTAGAAAACCTAAATTTTCAGCATTAGGGCACGATGCAATCAAAAGTTTCTGATGGTGAAAATTATTGCAAAGACATGCTGTTTCTCAACATAGAATAAAATTTATGGGTCTCTTGTAACAAAATTTTACGTTTTTTGGACATCATGGGGGGGAAATGGCTACTGGGTACAACATTCCTACAATCCATAGGTGTAAAAGAAAAAATTAATGAAACAAAGTTGTTCCTCTTAAAATCTAAAATAATATTAGTTATTACAGGGTTTTCCTCCAAAAAGTGCAGACTTGTTTTTCAGTTTTGGGGTATTTAAAACTATGAAAATTAGCTATATCGTGAAATCAATCTAAAAAAATTCTTTGCAATAATTTTTACCATCAGAAACTCTTGATTGCATAAGGGAAGGGTGTACACCAAGTTTCATCGAGATGGTGGGTGGCATGACTGCGTTGAGCTGACGTGGAATGACCCATCTGGAGATATTTCAAGACATCACTGAAGTGTGCTAAGAAAGGTCAAAGATGAAGAAGTAAGAGAGAAGGAGGAGGATTGATTTTTTTTTTTAATGGTTAGAAATGAGGTGCTGGTACTTTTGTTAAAAGTGCTGTGGGTGCCCATGCAAAATGGCTGCCATGAGTAGCAAAAGAAAAGGTGGTGGTATATTGGTGAGCACCTTCACACACACCCACACACACCAATAATAATAATAATAATAATAATAATAATAGGTTATAGCCAGCGCTAGTCCTACTCATTTGAAACCCATTGAAAATAATGGGCATGACTTAGTTCCATTAATTTGAATGGGTCTACTGTGATCAGAACTTAGTTGTATACAACCCAACAACAACATGTTTTCACACACTATTATACTAACATAATAAGAGCCTGGCTGCTAGAACAGGTCAAAGGCCCATTGGAACCAACATCCTCTTCTCACAGTGGCCAACCAGATGGGAAGCCAGATGCCTAACGGGATGATAATCCCTGAACTCCCTTTAACCTCTGTATGGTTTACCCTATTTAAAGGATAACTGAGATGGGCTTGCTAGGCCTTTTGTGGCTCAGACTCTTGAGACTAAAGGGGAGGAGCCTATGGCTCAGAGGTGGAGCCTGGGACTGATGGGAGCTGTAGTCTGAAATGGTTGGGGGATAATCAGCTTGGGGAAAGGCTGGTCTAAGATGTTTCAATTACCCTCATGAAACACTCACAGATGGTGTTATATATGACATCTAAAGCCAGGCAAACCAGGAAGGGTGGAGCTAGAGTAAAAACCCACATGTGGTTAACAGTAAGGTTGGTCTTTATCATCTATCACTTCCTTGTTTTAGCTGGAGGCCCTCAGAATTGAGTGTAGGACCTTTGACATGCATATCAGGTACACTTACCATGGAGTTTTAGCACCCCTGGCAGCCACTGAAGAATGGAAACCTGTCGGGTACAACAAAATGTTGCAGAGAAGAGGGTTCCAATTCAAGGTACCAGCCAGCCATACTCATTTCTGTGGCTCTCCATTCCATTCTCACTCTCAATCTTTTTCATAGTTGGTCAGCATTCTGTGGCTACTGAGTATACTGAGTTCTTGTTCAGTTATTTTGAGAGGGGTATTTTTTCCCTCCCCTTAGTGTCCCGCCATAAATATTCTGCAGACCTTGGGGTTCCCTCTACGTAATCCGTGACAGAGGCACGTCTGCAGCCTGCAGTGTTCGTAACCTGCAGCGCTGCATCTGCGCATGCACATGACGTGATTTGGCGCTTCTGCGCAGGCAAGAAGCACGATTTAGTGCTTCTGCGCATGTGCAAGCGGCGAAACCTGGAAGTAACCCTTTCCGGTACTTTCGGGTTTCCCGTGGTCCGCAACCTGAAAACGCATAACCCGAAGTGTTTGTAACCCGAGGTACTACTGTATTGTCTATCCTGACTGGCAGCATCTTTTGAGGTTTTCAGATCAGCGTATCTACCTGGAGATGTCAGTATTGAACCTGGACTTCATGCGATGCAAATCCTCTGGAGCTAGACACCTTCCCCAAAGTTAGGAACATATGCAAATTATATGCTTATACTAGCCTTGAGTATAATCATTCATACCCATATTGCAGAATTGAGATCTGAGAATGAAGACGAAGAACATAGTGGCCGGAGGTGGTTCTGAGAAGAACGTGGCAAGATTATGAGTGGCAACTTGGCATAACCTGTTGGGTTGTGGGTTCAGCCTGACAGAATCTGTCTTTCTAGGCTTTTCAGACAGTGTGGTGTAGTGGTTAGAGTGCCGGACTTGGGAGACCAAGGTTCAAATCTCCATGTAGCCATGAAGTTCACCTTGGGCCAGTCACTGCCTCTCAGCCTAGTCCACCTCACAGGGTTGTTGTGCAGATTAAATGATGGGAGGGGGACAATGTACACCACCTTGGGCTCCTTGAGGAAAATGGTGAGATATATAAGGTAAAGGTAAAGATACCCCTGACCATTAGGTCCAGTCGTGGCCGACTCTGGGGTTGCGGCGCTCATCTCGCTTTATTGGCCGAGGAAGCCGGCCTACAGCTTCCGGGTCATATGACTAAGCTGCTTCTGGCGAACCAGAGCAGCACACGGAAACGCCGTTTACCTTCCCGCCAGAGCGGTACCTATTTATCTACTTGCACTTTGATATGCTTTCGAACTGCTAGGTTGGTAGGAGCAGGGACCGAGCAATGGGAACTCACCCCGTCGCAGGGATTCGAACCGCCGACCTTCTGATCGACAAGTCCTAGGCTCTGTGGTTTAACCCACAGCGCCACCCGCGTCCCGGTGAGATATATATGCAATGCCAAACAACAACAACACAAAAAACAAACAAATAAGAATATATGTCAGAACGTCATTTTACTTTTGTTCTGCTGTCACCATGAAAGGGCAAAGACCAACGTGATATTCTTTTAAGGGAAATGGAAGGAGGCTGAACCAGACACTTGTTGCTCTGCACATGGGCCTCCAAAGGTGCAGACTTACAAATAACCACTACACCACACCTTAAGACAATATGTTGGTCTTCATCCAAAGCCATCTTCCCTATTCCATGACTTCAAGAGATGCTCAAGAAAGCAAAAGCTAAGAATGGTAAGGAACGGTAGGTGAGGGTAGGAAGAAACCCACCTAAGCCACATGGCGAGGCGATGGGCAGCGGCAGGCTAGTCCATCAGGGCAAATAGGGCAGTGCCCCACCAACCTCAGCCTGCCCTCACAAGCCCCCTCCTGCCCGTCTTCTTACACACAACCAGTCCAAGGGTGGTGGCAGTGCTGACTGTCACCTTGCCCCTCTGTAGTCTCGGGGCTGCCTTTGTTGAACTCAGCAGTGGGGTGGAGGATGGGGACCAAACCAGAATTAGTTGGCTCTGCCTGTCATGGGCTGTGACTCTACCTACTGTTTGGGCTCCCTGCCTTCCGTCCCACCATTTCCACTGGGCACTGGGCACCACTGGAGATAGGCCTCGAAAGGAAAGGAAGAAGGGGGAAGGTGCAAAGGGACTCACCCAAAAGTAGGTTCATGAGGACCTCCTGGCCTGCCAGGGTGCTGCTCTTCACCAGACAGATCAGCGTGCCGCCGATCCAAGGGATCCCATGCCCGGTGATCCCGATGAGGTTGATCATGGAGCGGGCATTGCCCCAGGATGAGGCGTTTCTGGCACACACCCCAAGCCTCTTTGAGAGAGAGATGTCGATGGCCAGGAGGGAATTGTAGGCGATTCCTTTGAAGGAAGGGTTCAGCTGCATGCAGTCTTCCTCAGGCAGCTGCTGAGATTGCCTCCGCTCTTTGGCACCTTCGTTTGGGGCAGGAGTAGGGCCGGGCTGGCTGTTCTGCCTCCGGCCAGCGCTCCTGGGCTCTTGGGCACCTTTCAAGGGCTGGTTCAGAGACATGAACTCAGCCCTGTTCAAGACATTGTTCCTTTCTCTCGCCCTGGCCCGACTTTGAGATGCCGGCATGGTGCAGGTCTAAAAAAGAAATTTAAAGAGGAGGGGGGAAAGAAAAAGAGAGATAATCCTCAGACTTCTTCTTTCTTTCTTTTTACCCCTCCCCAAGACCTGAGCAGCCCCTACCCCACCTCCCTCAAAAGTCATGAGCCTGGTAAGACAGGCAGCTGTTAAATATAGAGATAGGAATGCTCAATGCACATGGCTGTTTACTTTGCAGGCCCACCAAGCTTGGAGGAGGAGGGGCAGAGAAGAAAGAGATAAATGACAGTAACAGCAGCCAGTCTGGTACCTGATCAAGGCTCAAGCAGCCAATAGGCAGGCATCAAAGGAGGGCAATTTGACCAGTCAAAAGGTTTGGTTGCTTCTGGCTTGGTCTATTTAAATCTTCCAATTGCTTGTTTCTGAGGGCCTCAAAGGAGGATGGGAAATGTAGTTCCCTCGCTTCCCTCTGCCTGTTTGCTACAGTTATCTTGCAATTAGTGTCAACGCTGTACAACTTTGGCGGGAATTAGGGGGTGGGGAGAGGGATGGACGGCTCTGTCAATTTAGGTTCTCTCAGTTTCTCTTTCTTCCAATCTTAATAATAATCTTACATCCAGTTCTCCGTATTTCTGAAGTAATTTGTGAATCTCTTGGGGAAAACAAACCCTTATGAAAATTCACAAGCATTTTAGTGCAAATATATCATTATAAACACATTTTAGTATGCAGTTTTGATGAATGTACCCTTTTTAAAAAAAATAAAAATTCTAACATAATGCACTTTTGTGAATTATTTTAACTAATAGATTAATTTTTACGCACTTTCTCCTAATGTGCATTTTTTTGGTAAACATTGGTTAGCTGGGGAACTGCATCACAAAATTTGGAGAAGTGTGAATTTCAAAGACTAGCTGTGATTCAGCTTGCATATTGGTTGAAGAAGTACAAACCAGGTAGTTTATAATTAAAATACAAAAAACTCACAAAAATATACAATTTCTCTCCTATCCCTGATAAAGGAGTAAGCTGCCACTTAAACAAACTGGTCTTTCTCTTGTGCCATATTAACTGTATGTGAAGTTTTCTTCCTGGAGCAATGGAAAAAGCTGCACCTGTTGGATTTCTGCTTTGTCAAGTTGCTGGTAAAGGCAAAAGCACCTGGTCAGCGAAAAAGGTGGTAATCTTAGGTGTATGATAATCAGAGAATGTTTGTTCCATATGTGCTCTGGAACTCCCTGACTAGTGATACCAGGCAGGCGCCTTCACTATCCTGTTTTAGATGCCTGCTTAAAACCATTCTGTTTCTGTCAGCCTTTCCATACACAATAATTAGGGGAAACCATGACTGTTTGAAGTAGTATAATATTGCTTTAAATGTATAGTGCAGATAGGGCTGAATTTTTACTCAGAGCAGGCCCACTGAAATTAAGGTACCTGTTAGTCATATCCATCAATTTCAATGGGCCTACTCAGAGCAAGACCTAACACTTGCTACAACCTAAAAACTAAACATAAAACAATTGTAGCTACATCATGTGTAGGCTATGATGTTGCTCTTCAGCCTGACCCCAAACCTTTGAGGCTGGTGTATTTCTGTGTGGTTCCCCCACCTTCTCGTCTGACCAGTTCTTCTTCAGCTGGTCTCAACTCAGAGGGCCCCTCAAGGGGATCCTCAATGTTGGTTCCAGAGACCCTGCCTGCTCCTAAGGGTCCTCAGCCTATGGGGTCTCTGGTTTATTCTCTGGAAAAACCAATCAGGCATGGGTGAGAGCAGGGATCAGCAAACTTTTTCAGCAGGGGGCCGGTCCCTCAGACCGGGGGGGGGGGCGGACTATATTTTGAAGGAAAAAATATGAATGAATTCCTATGCCCCACAAATAACCCAGAGATGCATTTTAAATAAAAGGACACATTCTACTCATGTAAAAACGCACTGATTCCTGGACCGTCCGCGGGCTGGGTTTAGAAGGCTATTGGGCCAGATCTGGCCCCCGGGCCTTAGTTTGCCTACCCATGGGTGAGAGTCTTCCTAGTAAGGACCAAAACCCACAAGTGCAGAGCTAGAATGAACCTGGAATGTCCTGTCCTGGTCACAAATAAGAGCACAGGAAGGCAGGTTGGTTGTTTCAGCACCATGGAGAACTCCATGCGAGCAACTTGCCACAACAATGGCTCTAGGTCAGGGGTTGTCAACCTGGTCCCTACCGCCCACTAGTGGGCGTTTCAGGATTCTAGGTGGGTGGTAGGGGGTTCTATGGCACAAGCTGAATCCTCCTTCCATTGAGCACTGGTGGGCGGTAAGGAAATTTTACCATCAAGAAAGATGCATTAGTGGGCGGTGGGTATAAAAAGGTTGATTACCCCTGCTCTAGGTGAACTGAAGCTCTTTGAGCCTCTGCATCAAATCTACCTTTCCTTTGCAAACCAAGCTGAATTTCCTCCCCTGTACCCAGCCCCCAAGGCCACTGATCCCTCCCACATGTGACCTTATGGTGGTGTTTTGCCTACCTAAGAATTGACATTTAAAGAAAGGGCTGCAAAACGTTTGGCCATCCAGATGTTGCTACACTACAACTCCCATCAATCTTTTATTTTTTTAAAACAGGCGTCTTCATTGAAAGTTAAAAAAATAAATACATTATTATATGTGCACTAAACTTGGCGAGACGTAAATAAAAGAGAGAAAAAGAAAAAGAAGCAGCAGCTGTGTAGAAAACAAAGTAAAAGGGGGGGGGGGGACCAAAACTGTATACTTTACAGAGTTGTTGTAATTCACCAGATCTTAACCCATTACAGTATTTGTAAGAATGGATTCCAAATATTGAATTTGTCCATGGCAAGTCTGCGTTTATATGCAAGTTGTTCATATGTTGCAAGTTTGTATAAGTCTTTGATCCAATTGTAGAGGAGAGCTGCATCCCCCCCCCATTTCACCAGTATCAGTCTTTTTGCCATGATAATGGCGCAGAGAGTCCACTCATATTGTCCTATTGTAAGGACATATATAATTCAAAAGAATATTTTTCCACTGTAAATGTAAGATCATTCTGTACAATTCTGTTGATGGATTCAGTTACCTTCTACCAGAAATCTTTCAATACAGTGGTACCTCTGTTGTGAAAGGGATCTGTTCCGGAGGCCCGTTCACAACATGAAAAGAGCGCAACCCGCAGCGGCACGTCTACGCATGTGCAGGTTGCGATCCGCCACTTCTGCGCATGGGCATGATGTCATTTTGCGCTTCTGCGCACACGCGAGCGGTGAAACCCGGAAGTAACCCTTTCCGGTACTTCCGGGTTGCCACGGGACGTAAGCTGAAAGAACATAACATGAAGCGGATGTAACATGAGGTATGACTGTATAGGCAATGAGAAAACATATGTTTTAGAGAAACATGGTCCCTATTGTATCTCCAGAAGTTAGATACCTTAGGTAGCCCTTCTTTAAACAAACGTAATGGGGTCCAGTATATTATAAATATTATTTTTTGTTGTATGAACCTCAATTTAAGGTCCAGAGACACCCTTGTTATAGCACTTAAAACAGTTTCCTACTGTATGGTCGAAATTGAGATCTCTAATTCTTTATTCTATTCGACCCTCAACATGTGTACTGTATATCAGATTGGTAACTCCCATCAATCTTAGCAAGTGTGGTCAACGGTCAAGGTTAAGGGCTGTTAGATTTATTTATTTATTATTAGTCATGAAAAGTGTCCCAAAGTGATACAAAATCAGAACACATTCTCTCTCTCTCTCCACCTGTAAAAGCAGATCTTAAAAGGCATATATAATTATATTTATTTTTGTACGCCACTTTGGATGAATACAGTATGTGCTCAGAATAGTAGCACAGAAATATTTTTTAAAAAAGGATTTTATTACAGGGGGAAGTGGGATATATACGTAAGAAAAGTAAGATAAATTGTAAAAAGGCGAAAGATTTATACGATCTGAAGAGAAACCAGGTGGCGCATTGGAAGATGGCTGACAATAACATCTCTCCGACCCATAAGAGGTAATTAAGAGGCTGCTATTGGAAGTATGCAGTCTTCCTGCCCCCCCCAAGGAGATGGCCTTGCCAGCGGTGTCCATAATGCACCCCCGGATTCGAAAGAAGGGGGTGCCGGTCACTTGGCACGAGCCCTCGATGAGGTCGGCTCTTCCTGGCGACGGTTCCAATCAGCGCGTGCTGGTTCGCTTTAGCTCGAAAATATAATTGGAAACATATAATTGGAAAGAAGCTAAAGCACATACATCAAGCAAAGTCTGGGAGATAAGACTGCTGATTAATGGATCTCTGTGACTGGAGCGACGGATGGAACAAATAAATCAAGTGATGAACCACCATTAAGAGACTTGGTATATTTGGAGTGAAAAAGAAGGGGGGTGGAGGAAAAAACTTTTCTTTTCTTTGCCTTATGTGAATATTAATAACCCTCCACCCCAGAAAGAAGATCGTTGCGTTTTATTAATCACAAGCAGGAATTTAAGAACTGTGTGGAGTGGATTATAGTTAAAGAGATGATTGGCAAACAACAGAGAAGGGAGGAAAATTTTATGACGCAGCTTTAAATGGCGTCTCGCTAAGACAGGCTTGTCTAAGAAAGAAAGACAGAGGGAGGAGGATCAGGACCATCGGAATGTGAATGATGATTGGAATGTGATCTTAACCTGACAGAGCCCTCCGATATACTTGGCAAGCCTGAGAAAATTAAAGGACAGACCGAAGATAATTTTTTTATGGAAGCGTGGAATGGCGGCTGTCCCTAAGTGATATGATCTTTGGAGAGTGCAAAACCCACACAGAGGATGTCTGATTCTAATCCGCTTGTGAAGATTATCAGAGATCGCAAAGAAAGGAATATATGATAACATGAAGAAGATGAAGAAAGTAATAAAGGACTATCTGGATTGAACTGGATAGAACTGTTTAATTAAAGCAGCAATATAAGTGATGTTTGGACCCGTTCGGAGCTTGATGTATGGGTACCCCCAACAAAATTTTAAAATTTGGCTGTATAATTTGGAACTAATGTGATTTGGATAATGTGATGTGATTGGCCTGTTAATTAAAATTATTTTTTAAAAAAAGAAAAGTAAGATAAATTGATATATTTTGTCACTTGTTGGAACACATCTTGGTCATAGAAAATTGTGTGTATATGTATGTACATGTACACACACACACACCCCTTGTATGGCTTTTGTTTAATGGTGCATATACTGGCATAGAGACGTGGGTGGCGCTGTGGGTTAAACCACAGAGCCTAGGACTTGCCGGCGGTTCAAATCCCTGCAACGGGGTGAGCTCCCGTTGCTTGGTCCCTGCTCCTGCCAACCTAGCAGTTCAAAACCATGTCAAAGTGCAAGTAGATAAATAGGTACTGCTCTGGCGGGAAGGTAAACGGCATTTCCATGCGCTGCTCTGGTTCGCCAGAAGCGGCTCAGTCATGCTGGCCACATGACCCGGAAGCTGTATGCCGTATCCCTCGGCCAATAAAGCAAGATGAGCGCCGCAGCCCCAGAGTCATCCATGACTGGACCTAATGGTCAGGGGTACCTTTACCTTTACTTATACAGTGGAAACCTTGGGTTACATATGCTTCAGGTTACAGACTCCGCTAACCCAGAAATATTACCTCAGGTTAAGAACTTTGCTTCAGGATAAGAATAGAAATTGTGCTCCGGCGGCACAGCAACAGCGGGAGGCCCCATTAGCTAAAGTGGTGCTTCAGGTTAAGAACAGATTCAGGTTAAGAACGGACCTCCGGAACAAATTAAGTACTTAACCCGAGGTACCACTGTACTGGCATATTTATGTAAACAATAAATAAATTGTTATGATAGTAGGGGTATCAAAAATATATAACAGCACCCCTAGATGCTGGAAAATACAGTTCCCTGGCAACCACGTGGCTCAGGAATACCCGAGGGGGAAAACGTTCCTTAGTTTCTAGACAATGCCACTTATTCCTTTCACCAAATAAAGCATTGATCCTGCAGAGGGACTCAGGCAAGCAGTCCAAACCCCTAGCACCAGCAGTATCTAATGTCAACTACCACTGCATCCACAGGCCCCACTATTCTCAAAACCAAAAGCTGTTGGTCAGGGCAGCGGACATGACAGCAGCAGAGCCTCGTCAAGACCCAATAGGTCCACTGCCAACTTAGCTACTGTTTAAGAAAGAAGTCTGGAAGAGAGATTATTACTCTGTCGTAGCAGAGTTAGAACAGTGGTGATTGCTCTAAGCACATTAAAAACTGGTTAGATTTGTATCTGTCCTCACCCATTTCCAGCAAACAAGTCTCCATCTGCCAACAGTAAACAAAGAAGAAATAAGGTTCCAAATAACAAAAACAAAACAAAACACAAAACAAAAACCCACCCCAAAAACTGTTTCCTTACTAAAACAAATCACGCAATCTTTAAGTCAACAAAGATGCAGGCTAAAAAATCTCCCTTTCGGAGATTCAGTTCACTTGGTTTTTCTTGCAGCTGGGAGCCATTGGTGACATGGCTCCTTCTTTGCTCATTCCAGGAAGCAAGAAGAGTACTGTAAAAGACTATGAAGGGGAGGAGGGGGGCTGCTGAAAGCCTGCTAAGCCACACCTACTTGCAACCTAAGCTCAGGGCTCAGGTTAACTCTTTTATGCATGCAAGTGTGTGCTAGTAACTGTATATTACAACAGCAACAACCCCTCTCTAATGGGGAGGTTGGGGTTCCGCTGGCTATCACCAGTGGAGGATACCACTGGCGGTACCTACTGCTGCCACCATTTTGGTAAGTGCATGGAAGATCAGGAGTTTGGGTTGCTCTGTTAGTGGAGAAACAGCTGCCTCTTTTAAAAGCGGGAGATGTAAGATGTTCAAAGGTGAGCGAGGGGAAAACATGTCCAGAAATATCAGCGTCCCACCTCCCAGAAAGCTTCTGGACAAGTGCGCAACTCATTCTGTAGAACATTTCTCAGCCAAGGAATTTTAATTAAAGTCTTCATAATCTTCTTTTCCTATTAGCTTTGCCCCATAGAAGCCACATGCCCAATTTAAAATATCATTGAAAACCACACAACAAGCCAGAATTCAGTTGAAAGAAAAAAGATAACTAAAAGCAGCAGAAAGGTCTGTAAAAGCGTGTTGTCAACGGCAACCAACTAATGCCATTGGTGAGTCATGGAGGGGAGATGACTCCATTTGAGAGGAGCAGGTGTGGACTCAAAAGATGCCCTTCAGAGACCTCCTTGCCTAAATGGGTTTACATTCCTTGCCACTAAACCTTTTGCGTGGAAAAGAGATGGCTGACGCTCGTTGGGACTGGTAGGGCAGAAGACAGGGAGCACCCAACAGCAGGGGAGCCAGAGCCAATCACAGGCACAGCCAGCTCCTTCTCATTTTGTCCCCTTCTTCCTATAAGGGGAGGAGAACGAGGAGGAGGAAGCAAACAGTCAAGGCCACTGCCTGAACTGGTTTTAAGTAAGGTAGGCAGGTGGGAGCTGGATGAGGGCAGGCCGAGGGTGGGTGGAGAAATGCCCCTTTTGCCCTAATAGACCAGCCTCCACTGGCTTACCAATGAGTTAAAGGCGCTGTGGGTTAAACCACAGAGCTTAGAAGAAGAAGAAGAAGAAGAAGAAGAAGAAGAAGAAGAAGAAGAAGAAGAAGAAGAAGAAGAAGAGGAGTTTGGATTTGATATCCAGCTTTATCACTACCCGAAGGAGTCTCAAAGCGACTAACATTCTCCTTTCCCTTCCTCCCCCACAACAAACACTCTTTGAGGCGAGTGGGGCTGAGAGACTTCAGAGAAGTGTGACTGGCCCAAGGTCACCCAGCAGCTGCATGTGGAGGAGCGGAGACGCGAATCCGGATCTCCAGATTACGAATCTACTGCTCTTCACCACTACAACACACTGGCTCTTAGGACTTGCCGATCAGAAGGTAGGCGGTTCGAATCCCGACGATGGGGTGAGTTCCCGTTGCTCGGTCCCTGCTCCTGCCAACCTAGCAGTTCGAAAGCACATCAAAGTGCAAGTAGATAAATAGGTACTGTTCCAGCGGGAAGGTAAACGGCGTTTCCGTGCGCTGCTCTGGTTTGCCAGAAGCGGCTTAGTCATGCTGACCACATGACCCGGAAGCTGTATGCCGGCTCCCTCGGCCAGTAAAGCGAGATGAGCGTCGCAACCCCAGAGTCGGCCACAACTGGACCTAATGGTCAGGGGTCCCTTTACCTTTACCTTACAGCCCCCTCCACTTTGAAGATTCAGAACCATTCAAAGGACATCTCAAATATGCTACCTTGCATATCTGTGCCTGAATTTCCATGGCTAGGATTTAGCAACTATTTCCCAGCTCTTTCAGGGACTCTCCAGCACAGCCATCATGGTAGGCGCAGTCCCAGAACAGGCAGGCTTGGCGCAGTTTGGACACTGGCTGAAGCAAGGGAGGTTTAAACTATTATTCTGTTTCATTCCCCACCACCCGTATCTCCCTCTTGCTCCAGGCCTTGTCTTCCTTTAGCTGTTGCACTCTCCAGTTCAGATTTCCAAGGCGGCAATGGCTGTTGCTGCTGCCTCCTGGCTATTTTGGTGCTGCAATATGATCCCTCGCAGGAGTCTATTTTAGCACCTTGGAGAAGTCCCCAGTGCACGGAATTCCACCTCTTTGCAGAAGAAGAATGCTTCCCCCAAAGGCCAGAGGTTGCTCTTCCCTTTCTCTGGATGTTCCTCTGTATATGAACACATCCTTTGGTCATTTTCCCAAGCATCAGCTCACTTTGTCCTGTTTCCCTGCCCCCCCTCCCACAATACAGGGATTTTTGCCCACAGTTTTGCCTGGCACGTGCATTTTTGCAAGCCATTTCCCCCCGATATAGCATCTTTTGCTGCCTTGGGTTCAGTGGGGAGGAAGGTTGGGATATAAATTCAACAAATAACATTGTTGTGTGTTGTTTTCACTAATACATATATATGTGTGTTTTAGCAAGCCATTTCCCCTAATATAACACATGTCATTTTCATCACACACACACACACACGTTTGTATAGTTTCCCCATAATATTTGCATTTTTGAATGCACACTTTTGGTTACAGAGATGCACTGCAAAACTCAGAGAAGTGTGAATTTTGAAAGATTACTGCAATTTCAGTTCATGTATTGGGTGGGGAAGGATGAATTAGGTAGATACATATTTTTTTAAAAAAAATACAAGTGGAACTGATTTATCCATAATTGTTAGCAGATCCTCTCGCCTTAAAGCTGAATGGCACATTAGGTTACAAACCCAGGGGTTTCCCAAGCCTTTTTTCATCTCAGAAACACTGTTGATATAATTGCAAGGAAAGGATCAGAGGTCAGGAAGTGGGTGGCTGCAGATAAAGTGTTGGGCTAAAAATGGGGTTCAAATGCCCCCCAGCCACAAAGCTCAGTGAGTGACCTTGGACCAGTCACCTTGATGATAACCTCTAAATACATAGGTGTGGGAACCATTTTTATTAAACTGTGCCAGTTAAGTATTTTAATGGATACATGCATAAATATTTTATTTCATGAAATTTATATACCACTTGATTGTAAAGCAACAACTGCCTCAAAGCTCTTTAAGAAAAGGACAATGACATGATCTGTTAAGAACAGACAAAAACAACTATTTATAACATTCTTTTTTTAAAAAAACAGCAATAAACTAAAAACAAGATTAAAGCACATGTCAGCATTCTACCTAGCTGGATAGGTTTCTCTAAACAAAAAATGTTTTTAGTAGGGGCCCAAAGAGAGTACAGTGAAGGTGTTTGCTTGGTGTCAATAGGCAGGGAGTTCCAAAGCCACCACACTAAAAGATCTATTTCTTACAAACAAGTATTGTGTGACATCTGTCTGTGATGGTGCCAGGTCTGACGACTGAAGCGGTTGAGTGGGCATATATTAAATTTAGGCATTATTTCCACGAGAAATCCCAAAGTAATATACAATACGATGAAAGCATATATTACAGCTGCATATATAAAAACTTTTTTTTTAGCAATTCTATATATTTAAAAACAGGTTAATAAGGACTATCACATAGATGAAATTGATTGGAAATCTGATATGGATACCACCCGGGGACATGGATACATCTGCATTTGCCAAATGAATCTGCATTTTGCAAGATAGTGTGCCCCTTCACCCTTAGACACCAAACTCTGAGGAAGCACCCTTGGCTGCACATTCCTGGCACTAGAATCTCTTGCATAGCTGTTGCTATGGTGAGTCTGTCAATCAGAGAGCCACACAGACTGAGCAGACTAGCGAGGAAACTCAGATCTTCTCTTGGTGGAGAGAGCCATTGTAACCTGGAGTGTGTGTAGCTTTAACACACTGCATTATTATTATTTATTTATTGTTAGTGTTTTAATCCCCTAATCCTCCAAGGAGCTCAAAATGGCATAATCCCCTTTTTCTCACAACCTTGGGAGGTTAGGCTGAGAGCCAGTGACCGGACTGAGGTCATCTGTATTGAACATCATGACGGAGAATTTGAACCCAAGTCCCTCAACCCAAAGGCTACCCCTCTGCCCACTAGCTCCCTTGCAGCTAGGCCAAGTGGTTAGTGTTGGAGTAGGACCTGGGAGACCAAAGTTCAAATCCTCACTGTCTCTCTCAACCTAGCCTACCTCCAAGTGTGTTTTTTATGGACTCAAATTCCCATCAGCCTCAGCTACCATATTCAATGGTCAGGGATGATGGGAGTTGTAGTGCAACAACAACGGGGGGGACGGACGTTGGCTACCCCTGGCCTAACAGCTCAGCCTAATTTCATGTGGATGTCAAAGAGGGGGAAGTGTGTGTGGTTCAATGAGGGAGAAAGGGGTGGTAAACAGAGAGAGTCAGAGGGCAGGGAAGAGCCTTAAGTGTAAAGAGATATATTAGATATGTGTTCCTGCTTTGTAGAAGCCTGAAGCCCTGCAGAACTGCTGCCAGCCAGTGTTGGCAGTACTGAGCTACATGGGACCAGCAGTCTGGCTCATTGCAAGGCAGCTTCCTATGTCCCTAACTCCCAGATGAAAAACGGGAGAGATGAGCTGCCTCTAGGCAGCATGGGCTCACCCAAATTAGAAATTGACCAGGCCAGCAAAATACCCGCCAGGCGTGAGTGGGGAAAGGAGGGGTGAGGAGGCAGAAAGCTTTGCTTCTCATCAGTGACCTTGCATTCAGAAAGCATAGCCCAAAGCATCGCAATCTGCTTTGATTCTGTGCAGGAAGCAAACACTGGAAAATGAAACCTACTGACATGAACGCATGTGCACACAAATACACACACCAATGAAGGTTTCGGGGAAACCCTATTAAGCGTTCTGTGTTTCATAGCAGATTTGTGGCTTATCAGCATGATCGACTGCAGCACCGCACTGGAACACAGAAATCTGCCTTACAGTGAGTCAGACCGTTAGGTTCACCAAGCTCAGTATCTTCAACGCTGCCTGGCAGAGGCTCTCCAGCAGGGGAGCCCACTGGAATAAAATATTTGCTGGGGGGGGCAGGTAAGCCCCGTCCTGTATAAATGATCACAAGATGCAGCATACCCACAATATCCGAATGGCAATGGGGGGAGGGCTGAAGAGATCTCGGCCGCCAGGAGTTGGCTCCTATGCTCTCCGTGGTTTGAGATTAGGGACTCACCTAGACCTGTCTGCAGATGTTGCTGTGGACTGAACCTGGGACCTTCTGCATGCAGTGTAGGTGCTCTGCCGCATGGACCATCAAGCTCAGTTTTGTCAACTCTGACTGGCAGTGGTCCTCCAGTGTTTGAGACTGGGTACTATTCTGGATTCCCCTGGAGATGCTGCCTGGAATTCAACATGGGGCCTTCTGCAAGCGAAGCAGGTGCTCAGCCACTGAGCTAGGGTCCTTTTCAGGGACTTAGGAAGCAGCCCTATGCCGAGTGAGACCAAGTTCATCAAGTTCAGTATTGTAGGCACTGACTGCCAGCACCTCTCCAGGGTTTCAGGCAGGGAATCTTTTGCAGCCGTAACTGGATATACCGTTATGGGTTGAATCTGGGACTTTCTAAATGCAAAGCAGATGCTCTACCACTGGGGTATTGATTTTCCCCTAAACGTAAGGAAGATTCTAGTCCTCATGGTTCTTAATCAACAGCCAATTTCCACAGGAAGCTGCCTTGTACTGAGTCTTACTACAGTGGCACCTCTGGTTACGTACTTAATTCATTCCGGAGGTCCGTTCTTAACCTGAGACTGTTCTTAACCTGAAGCACCACTTTAACTAATGGGGCCTCTTGCTGCTGCCGCGCCGCCGGAGCACAATTTCTGTTCTCATCCTGAAGCAAAGTTCTTCACCTGAGGTACTATTTCTGGTTTAGCAGAGTCTGTAACCTGAAGCGTATGTAACCTGAGGTACCACTGTACTGAGCCACAAGCTTTCCCTATTGAGTGGGTTGTATCTTGAACAGCTCTGTCCAGAGCTGGTCTCTGTCCCCTACACCTCCTTATCTCAGAGATTCCTGTGCAGCCCCTTTTCCCTCCCTCATTGCTCTGAGTTACTCTGAGAAGCTGGATTCCGAGTAGAAATTGGAGCAGCGGCTGTTAATTCAGTCCCTGTTTTAACACCAACCTACCTAATTCACACTCCCAGGACATCTCCTGATCCACTTTCACCACACCTCACATCATTTTATAGCCAGTGTGGTGTAGTGGTCAGAGTGTCAGATCACAGGCATAAAAGAACCACCCTCAGGATGAGGCCAGTGGCCCATCTGATCCAGCATCCTGTTCTCACAGGAGCCAACCAAATGTCAGGTGCAGAATTCAAGTACCAGAACGCTCTACCCTCCTGAGGTTTCCAAACAACTGGTATTCAGAAGCGTTGCTGCTGTGTTTGTTGGAGTGAGGAGGAACACAAATGCAACCCGTTTGCAACAAAGAACAGCGATCCCGAAATTTAAATTAAAAAAAAAAAATCTTTACTTTGGAAAGGGGGGTGAGAGGAATAATAAAGCACCAAAACTACAATACCCAGCATTCCTGCGCGGATTGGAAGGAAGTGCCTTTAAGGTCTGAAACAGCTGCAGATAGAGGAGAGACGAGTGGGAGGCTGGCGGTCAGGCTGCTTTGCTCTCCACTTCACTGGGATTCCCGTCTTGCTCGTCAGAGTGAAGCAGAAAGGCGGGCAGGATAGTGCGCCCGCGCGTGTGCTTTTGCAGAGCTCGTTTGCAAAAGGGGAGCAGGACTGCAGAGGGGAAAGAAGACGCCTCGGGCACGCGGGGAGGTGGAGGATGGCGCCGCTGGCCAGTGGGACTTTCTGCAAAGTTTGACCCGCGCTTGCTGTCACCCGATGTTGTTGCAGCAGCAGCAGCAGCAGTCGAAGAGCGGCTCGGGCGTCTGGCTGTTTAGTTCTGTCCCCAGCCGAGGAGAAGCGTCGGAAGCAACGGATCAACCACGCGCGTAGAAATACTACTAATAATAAGGAACCGGGCAAGCAGCGGGTTGTGGTGGGCGAAAGATGGAGCAGAGTCGCGCGGCCGCCGGTGCGGACTCTCCTGCTGCAGAAAGGAGAGGAGCCCGCGGTCCGGGATTCCCGCAAGCGCCAGCCTAGCGCGCTGCGCGGGGAGGAGAAAACAAGATACCCTTTGCACAAAAATACCAAGCAAACCAACAGACACACATGCACACATAGATACGCACATAAACCACCCAAACCGTGTCATGCACTGATAAGTCATTTGCACACACAAGTCTGTTTGCTTACATTGCTCTCTTGACTGCAAAAAGGCACCTTCGTATAAACATTTTATTTGTGCGGCGGAGGGAGGGTGCTTCTGCAGCTGCAGTTCTGGAGGGATTTGTGAATGGCATTTGGACGATTAATTTTTAAAGGTGAAACGGGGTAATATAATGATATCTCACATGCACACTTACGCATTCAGCTAGCTTTGTGGTGGGCTCAATAGAGCTGAATTGGGGTGGGTGGGTTGAAATAAATAACGTAAAATAAATTAACTCTCTACCCTCATTGCAATAAATCTTCAGCGCTTTGCAGAGCGTTCCAACGTTCGCTGGGGGCGGGAATAGGAAGCTTCGGGATGGCAGACCCGGGCGAGGAGCATCTGAAACATTCCCTGCCTTGCCTTGAGAGTCTCCTTTTGCGCCACCTTGGCTGATCTACCCTTTCTGTGCCTGCCTGTACCCGCGCACACGACGCGACTGCGGGCGAGGGTCTCCCTTCTTTCCCTGGGCATGGCTTGCAAAACGACTCTCCTCGGGTGACCGGCGGTGGCCCGCAAGGAAAGAGAGGGAGGAAAAGGTGGAGGAGGAAGAGGAAGGCGCAAGGCTGCAGAGAAGATCTGAGGACACGGCTGCGGGCGAGGAGAGGGAGGAGACGAGAGCGGCGGCGGCGGCCACAGCAGCAGCAGCAGCAGTGTGATCGTCGGCTGCAAGATTGCACAGAGAGGAGAGGAAGGGGGGTTCGGCATTGGAGGAGGGGGGAAGGAGGAGGGGGGCAACCCATGCATGGCTGAGCTTTGCAGGTGGTTCCCCCTCCCTCCCTCCTCCTCCTCCTCCTCCTCTCTCACCCCTCTGTATCGCTCAGGTGGGTGTCATTGGAGATGTCACGGAAAGCGATTATGAGGTGCGGTTGGGTCACTAAAGGCGCGATTCATGCGCAACGGGGCTTGGACGGTACCGAGGGGCTGCCGGGTTGGGCTCCTCCATCCAGCTGCGGGGAGCGGCAGTAGCAGCAGCAGCAGCAATCACAGGAGCAGCCTTCGCCGCTAGCGCCAGACCAGACCCTCTCAGCATCAGGAGACAAAACTTTACGCAAAAGTTTTCCCCCTCTTTTTTGGTCTTTTTAAAATATATGTATATAGATATATATCTATTAAGAGACTCAAATTCATCTTCCTTCCCCTCTTGGTGGGGCGTTTCGAAAAGTAAGGCATCGCGGATGTTTTTAGAGCCTTAGAAAATAAATAAGTTTTTCTTTCCAGGAGAGCCAGGACTCAACTTACCGATTGTGTTTTCGACACAATCCAAGCCACTTTTGAGCATTTATAACAATTCCTCCTCGATTTCAAAAAAGGGAGAGAATTGAAGCACGTGCTTCTGTTGAAATCTAGTAAAACTTTTTAAAAGTGTTTGGCTGCTGCCTAGGGCCCATATATATTATATTTAGAAGTGACTTAACAAGGTACTATAGTGTCTGTGATTGTGACAGAGAGGTTTCTGAATTAGCTGCCTTGGTGTTTCATTTTATTTCTTAATTATTTTTGCTTTACTGCCCAGCAGAGCATTCTGAAAGGAAGCGAAAGAAGGATGGTGTGTATGTGTGTGTATCAACGTAAGGGATGAACTAGAAGAGAATAGTGCCTGGTGCTGAGCACCCATTAAGCCTGTTCCTTTCAGCTATCCTAAGGACTCTTAACTGGCTTGTTCTTGGCTGAGTTGTAGCTAAGATTTCTTGTTTAGAAATGAGGAACTTGTTTGCTGCAGTGAAAAAGAACACTGTGTTATCCAGGATTGCCGTGCAATCCTAAGTCCTAACCATTGTATTCTCAGGAGTGAGCACTATTGGATTCAGTGGGACTTGCTCCCAGGTAAGTGGAGGATTGCAGCTTTAGGCTGCTGTCGTACAACCACATACGTGGAAGTCAGTGAGACTTGCTTTCAAGTTGCCATGGTTAGGACTGCATTGTTACAGCGTGCTGCCATCCCCTTTCTTCCAGAGGTGCCTTTTCATCAGGTGCATGAAGTCATAAATGTGACAGAACGAGGTTCCAGCCTTCAAACGGCTGCCACGATAAATTGGATACTTTAATTCATAGACTTCTTTTTTAGTTTGATGTTTTCTCTTAACTGGGAAGAGAAACTCATTGAGTGCACCCATTTCCCTTTTCCTCCTTCATGGATTTTTATTTTTAAATGCAAAACAGCGCAAATTTGATATGTTAGTAAAACTTGTGTTTTATAATTTTTTGAGCTATTGTGGGTTGCTTTTTTTAATAAAAATCAGCGAAACCTGTTTTTTCAGAAGCCAGCATGGGGGGGAGGGCTAGAAAAGTTCGTTATTTGTTAAAACTTACTGTTGTTCTTTTCCTTATTGTGGTGTTTTGTGTGTATGTGTGTGTTTAAAGTCTTTTTCCCCTTTTTGTTTTTACTAAGGGGAAGTTGGGAATAACTGGATGTCAGGAAGTGAAGTGAAAACTCCACGTTGTCTATGAGAAGCTGAGGAGAACAGACCAAAAGGGATGGATTTATTATTCATATAGACCATCAGCATTCTGCTTTAAAAGGATTTTTTTTTAATCCAAAGAAATCTATAAAAAGGGAATAAAAGGCCAAGAGTGCAATACAAGAGTAAATAACCGACTGCATTCGAAGAAAGGAAGGCTGAAGGGAAATCAAACAAAACCAAGATATATTTATTTGCTGAAACTGCATCTCTTTTATATACAGTTTTCCTTGCTTATCCAAAATAGTATTTATCAGACTTTTGTCGGCCATTGCACAGAAGTTTACATACCCAAAAGGCCCCACTCACGAAGAAAGCGCTGCAAAACCTGTTACTCCAACAAATAGTGGGATTCAAATTTATATCTATATGTGTATATATAGCGAAACTTTTCCCACGATGACTCTTCTATCCTATGGATATCGGTTTTGAGATAACAGATGAGGATTGTTGGCGCCTTTTGGAAATCGTACTGGTGTTGTGGGCCATGGGCTGTATTCAGAGCATTAGCTGCAAATCAAAAGGTTTTCGGGAGAGTATTACTGTCATTGAAGTTAAGGCCTCCATCGACCCCGTCCCTACCAACATTGATGAGTCGTCCAGTGTGGTTCTGAGATACCGGACCCCGCACTTCCGGGCTTCTGCTCAGGTGTTGGTGCCTCCTCTCCCCAGGAAAGAGACCTGGATCGTCGGCTGGATCCAGGCCTGTAGTCATATGGAGTTCTACAATCACTACGGGGAACACGGAATGTGAGTGGTACAGTATCGGTTGCGTGTATTAGATTTAACTTGTTATGGTACCTGGGGATGGGGGGGGGGTGAAGGGACTTGTACACTGCAAGGATTTTTGCCAAGGGGTGCAACCTGCTGTACAATTGGATAAGGGACCATGGCTTAGAGCACCTACTTTTCAGGCAGAAGGTCCCAGGTTCATTCCCCAGCATCAGCAAGTAGGACTGGGATAAGTCTCTCTACTTAAAACCCCAGAGAGCCTTTTAAACAGTGCTGAGCTAGATGGACCTATGGTGTGACTCAGTATACAGTTCCTTCCTGTGTTTTAGGATGATGGTCATAGCTCAGTGTTAAGAGCACCCACTTGGCATGCAGGTGTCCCTGGTTTGATTCCTGGAATCTCCAGGGAGGGCTTGGGCTATCCCTTGCCTGACATTCTAGAGAATGGGTAGGCAAACTAAGGCCCAGGGGCTGATCCAGACCAGTTGCCTTCTAAATACGGCCCGTGGACGGTCCGGGAATTAGCATGGTTTTACAGGTGGAGCTGTGGGTTAAACCACAGAGCCTAGGACTTGCCGATCAGAAGGTCGGTGGTTCGAATCCCCACGACTGGGTGAGCTCCCCTTGCTCGGTCCCTCCTCCTGCCAACCTAGCAGTTTGAATGCACGTCAAAGTGCAAGTAGATAAATAGGTACCTCTCCAGCGGGAAGGTAAACGGCGTTTCCATGTGCTGCTCTGTTTCGCCAGAAGCGTCTTAGTCACGCTGGCCACATGTCCCGGAAGCTGTACACCGGCTCCCTCGGCCAATAAATTGAGATGAGCACCGCAACCCCAGAGTCGGCCATGACTAGACCTAATGGTCAGGGGTCCCTTTACCTTTACATGAGTAGAATGTGTGCTTTTATTTAGAATGCATCTCTGGGTTATTTGTGGGGCATCGGAATTCATTATTATTTTTCAAAATATAGTTCGCCCCCCCACAAGGTCTAAGGGACAGTGGACCGGCCCCCTACTAAAAAAGTTTGCTGACCCTGGTGTAGACAATATGGAGCTAGAGGAAAGAAGGTTCTGACTTGGTATAAAGTAGCTTTCTGCGTTACCTATCCTCCTGTTACTGGTGGCATCCAGTTTTGTGGGCAGGTTATCACCCTCCCTCCAAATCCAGTCCTCATAAGGTCCCTGGAACCTGCCTTGATACCAGGTCACAGAATGACTGCATGCCTGCTCTGGCTGCCCCTGGCTCTCCAGGCTCCCAGGTCTTTCTCCTCACCTGCTCTGGGATTTGTTTAGCAGGAGATGCCAAGGATCAAATCTGGGACTGTCTGCTTGCAAAGCACTTGCCCTATCACCATTGATCTATGGCTCCTTCCAACACATTCCACCTCCCAGCTGTCCCGTCTCATTCACTTATGTAAGGAAAAGCAATTTTGGGGGGAGGGTGTCAGTGAATGGGGCTGAAAGTGTCTTCCCCTTTCCGTTAAGGGTCAGGTCAGTCCCAATCTGTATAGATCCTGCTTTTTGTTCCTGCTGGGGTGTGATGGAATGTTGGGGGGGAGGAACTGAATTCTTTAAACCGGCTTCCTCTAATAGCAAACTCAGCTGGTGAGTACCGGTGGGACTGTAGCCAAAATTGGACATGCTGAGAAACATGAGGGATAATATCAGCATGCTCAAGGAGGGGAACTAAAGTTTTGCAAATGCATAGCAAATATTTATGGTGAAATCCTAATGTCCTCCTCAAATAGCCCAAATAGAACCAAGAATTCTTAGTGGTGACACAGAAGAATATCTGCTCTGGGAAAGAAAGCGGGAATGGAATGGAGTACCCTAAGAAAGGGCATGGCTGGCTGGAAGCCTGAACAGGACCACTCCTCACTGCCACCTTTTGCTGCAGGCCACATTTGTAGGTGTATATTAGCCGAGTGGCTATAATTTAAATGGCCTGTGTTTTGATCCCTTCCTGTCATGGCCACTGCAACAACCTGGCAGTGAGTTTAAGGGAAAATTGGCTCCCTGCATCACCAGTAGGGATGGGACAGAAATCAGATTCTGTTCACATTTGAAGGGGGAACTTACACTAATTAGCACTTCCTGAAACATTCTTTGAACTTTATACTTCTCCAGATTTTGCAATGAACTGTTCCAACCAAGTAATGGGTACAAAAAACGCATACAACAGGGTTAAAGTGTGCATCAAAACACCTTTATTAGTGAAAATATTGTATTGAAAATACATTGTGTTAAGGGGAAATGGGTTTGCAAGATAGCATAGCAAAAATGTGAATGTTTGGAGAAACGTGCTCTGAAACGCGCATTAATTTTCATGAGGGTCTTTTTAATCGCAAAGGGATGTGGAAATCTTAATTTAAGAATTGGGAAAAGTGAGAGAAACCGAAATGGACTGGCACGGCTGTCCAAGGAAACCTTTGGGTCTTTCAGCACAGGAAAAAGGCGGCCTTCTGCTTGTAGCAAGTTTCCTTATCTGTTCTCACACAGGGGAGCAGCAGAGGAAGTCGCCAGGGGCCTCTTCCTACACTGACTCAGAGCCTGCTCTACTCTCTGAGAGGGCCTCTTTTAAACTTTCCACGTATGCATCCGTATTCCACCCCCTCTCCCACCCCCAAAGAAGTGGGGAGTCTTTGTAGTCTCTGTATGCCCAGGGCACAAGCAACTCTTATAGGGATATTCCGTGTTTGTTAAGATTTAGAGCAGGGAACCCCATTCACTCTCACAGCAGTCCTGAGACGGAGCTTAGGTACCTCCTTGCCCAGGTATCTAAATATGTGCCCAGATATCTAAATATGAAGTTAAGGCTCTTCAGAAATTTAAACAGTTATATTTCTTAGAAATCTGACCTCCTTCCTCTGAGTCTTTAAAATCTGAAATAGTTGCTTCAGTCCAGTAAGGATCATGGTACAATTTGCAAGTAAAGCTTGTTTGTTTGTTTGTTTTAAATCAAGTCACTATTGAATGCAAATGGGGGACACCTCCAGATGTCTCTCGTTGGTCCTTGGGATTATTTCCCAGGCAACACTCCCTCCCCAGGTCCTGGGTGATTTGGGGTGCTCCTTGGGCACTTTTGGCCTGACTGGACTGTGCCCTTGAACTGTGATGCCTTTTGCTTCCCTGGATGGAGGTATTTGCAAATCTCTGGCTTCTGTGGCTGGAGTGGCTGGAGAGTAGCTTATGGTATAGGGCCCTTAGATGGAGAGTGTGGCCCTCAGATGGAAAAAGCTTCTATCAGTCTAGCTACAAATGCATCATGCTCTTGAGGTGCTTTTTATAATGAAATTAAATTTATATTTACATTTAAATTAAATTACTAATACGCTGCCTCATCTTTCAGAATAGCCCCTCTCCCGCAGGGCAGTCTGACAACATAAAAAAACCCCACAAGTTAAAGCTGTGTAAAGTACCAAACAACACACTATTATCAATAATAATAGCAGCAACAGCAGAAAATTTCGCATCCCAGAAAAAATTGTGGCCTTTGCCTCATACACACCCTCACTTAAAAGCAGTCGTGCATAAAATATTTTTAGAGCCCCACATATCTCTTAGGTGAGGGCATTCTACAGCCACAAGTCTGCCACAAATTATAATTTCCCAAAACATCAAATACAGTGGTACCTCGGGTTAAGTACTTAATTCATTCCGGAGGTCCGTTCTTAACCTGAAACTGTTCTTAACCTGAAGCACCACTTTAGCTAATGGGGCCTCCTGCTGCCACTGCTGCCGCGTGGCCGGAGCATGATTTCTGTTCTCATCCTGAAGCAAAGTTCTTAACCTGAAGCACTATTTCTGGGTTAGTGGAATCTGTAACCTGAAGCATATGTAACCTGAAGCGTATGTAACCCGAGGTACCACTGTACAGCAGGATCTCATTTACCCTCCTAGTTTTATTTTTTATTTTTTAACTACAGCCAAGGGTTGGGAAACCAAATGTAACCTGTTGGCCCTCACTGTCCTTACTTCACATCCTCCTTGGGTGTGTTTTTTTTGGCCTTGCTGGGATGTGTCCTTGAAAATTATTGTCACTCTTGGTTGCTTGAATGGAGGACAGAAGGGTGGGTGAGTTTGTGTAGAAGCCAGCCCACCGTGCAGTTGTCAAATTCACATCCTCTTTGCTGCTCCCATTTCTGTTCTGGCCCCGCCCACCACTTCCATGTGACTGTAGTTAGAACAGAGGCACCTGTGCCTTTACCTTCCCTAGTCTGGAGAAAGGGGGCGTGGCAAGTGAAGGGGGCGTGGCTTGAGGAGAGTCCTGAAAGCTGAGTGGGTCATGTCCCCATCATGCATTTACAGTACTCTTACCCCTTTTAGCAGTCATGTGCTGGGAATTCTATTTCTGTGAGGGAAACTCCTAATAACCCACAGCAAACTATTGTTGGCACCCATTTGTCTCAGGAGACGATGGAGGACTGTGAAGTGAAAGTTAAGGAGCCATGAAAGTTAAAGTGGCAACCAAAATGATGCAGGCAGTGGAGTAGCTCCCCTGTGGGGAAAGGTCACAACATTTGGGGCTTTTTAGTTTAGAGAAAAGGCGAGTTAAGAGATGGCATGATAGAGATGTATAAATAGTGGATAGAGTACTTTTCCCTATTCTCATTACTCGGGGACATCCAGGGAGGCTGAATGTTGGAAGATTCAGACAGAAAAGTAATTGTGCATTGTGTAAAGAAGTACATTTATGAAATCTGCCTCCTCAGGAGGCAGTGTGGGCCGGATCCACCAGGCTCTTTTTAATGTTCTTACATGTATGGAATAAAAGTGACTATGGAGAGGTTTGAAGGGCTACACTTGAGCCCCCTGGGCCTGAGACTCGCCACCACTAAGCCAGGAGGAGAAAGCCGGCTTTAAAAAGTAGGGTCAGATCATAAGGACTTGAGAGGCATGTGGTTTCCCCCCTCCGCCACTCCCCCAACTCTGCTTCTCCCTTAAAACAGGAAGCCATGGGGAGGGCTGCCTGAAATAGCCCTGAGGAAGTTTGAGGGGAGAGCAGCCACAATGAAAAAGAGGCCCTAAGCAAGGCTAACCCAAGCCAGTGTGCTGTCTGTAAAAATTGCACCCTAACATTGCCTCTCCATGCACAGGAGCCAACTGGATGGGCAGTTGAAGGGCTACAGCTTTGGCTGCAGCTCAGGAGAGCAGGCCAGCTTATGGGGCGTGCAGGGAAATAAGTATAGCTCTGTCCTCCCATAGAGAATAGTTGGGGTTTCCAAAGGAGGACTCCCTCTTCCCCACTGCCCACGGGAGTGTGTTTTAGGCGCTTGCCTTGCTCTACCTAATGGTAGGTAAAGGTAAAGGTAAAGGTACCCCTGCCCGTACGGGCCAGTCTTGACAGACTCTGGGGTTGTGCGCCCATCTCACTTAAGAGGCCAGGGGCCAGCGCTGTCCGGAGACACTTCCGGGTCACGTGGCCAGTGTGTCATCGCTGCTTTGGCGAGCCAGAGCTGCACACGGAAACGCCGTTTACCTTCCCGCTGGTAAGCGGTCCCTATTTATCTACTTGCACCTGGAGGTGCTTTCGAACTGCTAGGTTGGCAGGCGCTGGGACCGAGCAGCGGGAGCGCACCCCGCAGCAGGGATTCGAACCGCCGACCTTTCGATCAGCAAGTCCTAGGCGCTGAGGCTTTAACCCACAGCGCCACCTGTGTCCCCCTACCTAATGGTAGGCTTGTCTTTAAAGGCTGTACTGAAAATAATTCTGACTGCTCCCTCTTGCCATGAGAACATAGGAAGAGCCTGGCTGCTGGGTCATTCCAATGGCCCATCTAGTCCACCATCCTCTTCTCACAGTGGCCACCCAGATGCCGGTGGGAAACCCTCAAGCGAGACCAGAGCACATGAGCCCTCTCTCTTCCTGCACTTTCCACCCCTGTGTGCAAAGTGTCATAAAGAAAACATCAGTATAAGGCAACTTCCTGTGTTCATTTTCAGGCACTATGGGCAGGGGAGAGATTCCACTCAGTCGGCAGTGAAAGCCAATCTCTCAAATCAACACTTTCCAAAATAATATCAGAACCGAAACACAGCCATCCTTCCAATTTCACACTTACCCAGATTTTGTGATGCAGTTCCCCAAACAGTGAATAATATAGCATACATTATTATTATTATACACTGCATTTTTCCCGATGGGACTCAAAGTGGCTTACAGATAAAAATAGGAACCGATAAAAACACAGGGAAAAAAGTATTTAAAAAATAAACATTGATACAATATAAAACCATATACATACACAGCATTCATTATATTAGGTGGAAATTGCTTGCAAACATGTGCATTAGTCAGAATTGCATACCAAAGTTTGTTTATTAGGAGAAATTTGCATGGAAATTCCATCCAATTTCCATTAGAATTTTTTTTTTTAATTGCATATTGCTGCACAAATGTGGAAAACTGACGACTGGAAAAGTGAGAAACACGGAGAACTGAAATTGTTAGACCCCCTCCATTCTCTTTGCATGAGAAAACAAAACAGTATTGAAAACATCATCACATATAACCACCCCGATACTAAGCAGAGCTCAAATAGTAATGATTTGCACAATAAAAAGGACCCAGGGGTGGGGGAGACTCTTATGCAGGACACAGCAAGGAATTCCTTCAGCAGCATGTTGAGGTGGGCAGCTCTGGGGGTGTGCTTTTTAAAATTATTATTGCAGTAAAAGAATGTGCACCCCACAGGCAGAAAAGGGATGACAGGGACTTGGCAAGCGTAAACTATAGAGGGAGCAGATGGCTGCAGGGCTGACCGCTCTGACACTGGCCAAATCTTGGGGTCTGAGCATTGTGCGTGGGTGAGAGGATAGATGGAAATGTCACATTAAGAGAGAGCCACTCACTTGCTTTCCCAAAAAAAAGAGGACTGAAAGAAGGGAAACCGCTGTAGAAGTGAGTTAGCTAGATAAACAGAAAGAGGAGAGAAGGAATCAAGTTGTAAAAAAGCTACCCTATCCTAAAACAGCCTTGCAAATCCACACACAGAGTTTCTAGTCCTCAAACAGCCAAAAGGGCCTGTTTATACTCATTCCCCTTCTGCTATTCATGTTGATGCATTGATCCTGTTTATACCCTGTCTTTCATTCATCATAAGAGCAGCCCTGCTTGGTTAAGTTTTTCGTTTATTTCATTTCATTGAATTAACTTAAGAAGAGGCTGGCTGCTGAATCAGGCCAAAGGCCCATCTAATCCAGCACCAACCAGAATGCCTTAATGGGAAGCCAGCCAGCAAGTAGGACTTGAGTGCAACAGCACTCTGCCTGCTTACGATCTCCAGAAACTGGTATACAGAGAGGCATGTTGCCCTGACAGTGGAGGCAGAACACCGCTCACCCTTCACCATTGGCCCTATTGGCTGGGCTCAGTTGGGGAGTTTGCATCCAGCTAATCTGAAGGGCTCATGAGGCCCTCAGTCTTTCAGCTGCTGCGCCAGCCCAGATAATTCAGATGCTTTCTGTTTTGGGTGTGTATATGCCATCGCTGGGGAAGTATCCCCAGTGATTCAGAGTGTACTGCAGCCCACATCTTGGTGTGCTGCCATTTCGTGAGCTGGCCCTTAAGTTTCTCACAGTGGACCTTGCTTCTCCATTAGTCACAGCCATGGAATCAAGCTGAAATATTGGAATCAAGCATGGCTCTCCTTCTCTGGCTTCTGCCTGCTTCTCACTCAATTCACACACACTCTACTTTGCTGTTATCTTTCCCACTGCCAGCCAGTTGTGGAAAGGGGACCGATTACAGTTCTGGGGGCTATTAACTCACCAAGAAACTTGCCTGACTAGTTGAATAATGGAATCCTCCACTAGATTTTTTTTCCCCAGGTGGAACTCACCGGAAACGAGTTCCGGCACCTCGGTGGTATTTGGGGCTGGTTGCTCCCCCTAAAAAAGTCTCAACAATCAACAACTTTAGTTCCAGCACCTCGTTTTCTTTTTGAAAAAAAGCCCTGGCAGTTACCATCTTATTAGGAGATCCATTCCTCACAATGTAGGAATAGGGGCCTTATAGTGTGGTGGCAACTACCCTTTCGAATTCCCTCCCTTTAAATATTAGACAGGTTGCTGTCTCTGTTGCCTTTTCAGTGCCTACTTAAGACCTTCCTCTTTCCAAAAAGCCTTTTAAAGCTGAGCTTTCCCCCCAGTCTGCACATGTATTGGAGTTACTTTTAAGAAATTTTGTTTTATCAGTGTTGTATGTTTGCCATCCTGTGTTCCTTTGGGGGAAAGGGCAGGAAGTAATAAGAAAAATAAGAAAAAATTTCTTTTAATAAGAAAAATAAGTACATAATAATAATGTTATTTCATTCGTTAGTTAATAGAGATTGATTATAAGAACCAGGGCAAGCTTGTACGTGTGCTGGTAGTCCTTCGGGGAATCTCCCTTTAAACTATAAAAACTATAAATGGCAAGAGTGCAGGGACCAAATGAGGCCCTGAAAGCCTGTCTGGCGCTTGGGACTTTCCCCAATTCACACCCTCACCCATAGGTGCTCCTGTCTGCCTGGAACCTCTGGTGTCACTTACCAATGACATGTGGCCCCATCAGCGAATGTGGCCCTCCCCATCTCTGATCTATGACTTTAACATAAGTACTTCAAATTGCTCCAGCCTGGCAGACCTCAAGGTGGTGAGGGGAAGAGCCATAATTTTGTTTCTCCTTCATCCCTGCACTCTTTGCCCGTGTTAAGATTTTGTAATCGTTTTTTGAAACTTTGGTGTATGTTTCATCACGTGGATTCTGGCCACGCAATCAATAGCGCATTTTGGTTTACACAATTGTACTACAGGAGTACAATATATGTGTTAATGAAATTACTTGCAAATAGTGGAGCTAACTTAGCAGGATACTTACGAAAAGCGTGTCCCCTACTCCAAAAAAGAAACTGTTCCCCCCCAAAAATAATATAGCTTAGGGCATCGTAATCTTATGAACACTCACCGAATCTTGTTTTATGTGTGCTTGCTTTGATGAAGGCATGAAATAGCCTAGCGAATTACATATTTTGTAAGCAATTCAAAAAATACAAACTTCATGCACATCCCTACCCCTGACTATAGGCAATGTTGCCTGGGATGGATGGGAATTGTAGTCCAAAACATTTGGAGCCCCCCAGTTGTGGAAGGCTGTGGTATGGACAGTACGCTGTCTAGATGGTCCAATTATCTTGCAGCTTTCTGTGTTCATCCAGAGGTTAGATTGGGGCATAAATTTGATTCAGTCTGCATTTAAAGGAGAACCTACCTAAATCACACTTCCCAAAGAACGCATGTACTGAAACGTGGCCATGCATCAAAGTTCAATATGCTCTTGATTCCCCCACCCCACCCCAGTGCAGTTCTCCAGCCAAGTAATTTATACGAACGTGCATATACTAGGGTAAAGTGTACTTTAAAATACATTAAGATGCTGGAGATTGAATGAACTACTGCAATTGCATTTCACCCTTGGCACTAGACAGATGGGCGATGGGTCGTTCGTTGGTCACCATGTGACCAAATGGCAGATCTTATTGCTTCCTATCAAGTGATTTCTCTCCCCCACCACACACTTATTCTCCTCCCTAAGATTTAAAAAATATATATTCAAACGGTGTCTGCAGCATTCTGAACCTAAACGGAAACAGCGGGTTGAAGCAGGAAGGAAAACAGGAGACGAAACATCCTACTTATAACCCCCATTCTTCAGTGTGTTGGCAAAAATTCTGCCAGCTTCTGAGGGTGTATACGTCTAAGTGCTCACAATTACGCTGCTCACGTTTCCCATCTTAGCAGACGGCTGAAAGGGAAGCGTTAGTTTCTAAAGCAGCACTAGGAAATCTGAAACCTTGGGGCCACATGTGGCCCTAAGCCTGTGACCCTATATGCATGCTGAAGCTCTTTACAAACAGATTTCTAGAGCTCCCACCCTGGTGAGTTTTAGTCCAAGGCACTTAGGACCAACCCTACTCTTTACTTCTAAATCCCAGGCATGCAGGGGCTGGTGATGGTTGTGCAGTAGCAAGGCCAAATACCCCCCCCCCCAAAAAAAAATGCTCAGGAGACCTGCAAGTATTCCACTCATTTCAGGGCAAATCTAAAATAGAATTCATGGCTTAAACAGAACCCTGTCTGTATCTTAATCCCATTTCTATTAAATCTCTTGAATGGCTTTTTAAGGGGGGGGGGTGTTGCATTCTGTCTGCCCAAGAGCTTGTGTCTATTTGGTTCACAGCCTCTCTGCCCTGCTCCATCCACTATGAAGTGCAGTAAGGCAAACTGTGGGGCTGATGTCTGGCACAGGAAAATCTGCGCTTTTATACTACCCGCTTGGTCTCTTTGTAGTATGAAGCAGAGGTGAACTCTAGCCAGATTAGACAAGTCTCTGGTTTTAAAGGTTGCTATTTGAAAAGCGACAGGAGATCATTTTAAGCAAAATGGCAAGTACATTTGTAGAATAATAGGGCCAAAGGGATTGTGAAGAACAAAATTGCATGGAGATTCCCCGCCCCCACCCTCCTGTGTTCTCTGTTGTGTTTCCTTAAGCACAAAACCTTCCCCATCTGAGAGATTACATTTCAGAATGGCAGAAACGCCAGGGATGGATTTGGTGCTTGTATGTGCTCAATGCCGCAAACACTAAATCTGCAATCCTCTTAAAAACAGCAGACTCCCTGTTGTCCCTTGTGCGAGAGAGATGTGATTGGAAAGGAATAAGATTGCGGATTTCGTCTAGGTTTCCTCCATTAATAGCTTTGCTGAAGGGTTCTGTGTAACTCAGAAAGCTTGCATAGTTCTACACGAGAGATGGCTGCCATACTTTTTTCTCCCTCTCCCCCCGCCGCCACAATCTTTGGGGCTGGACTTAGTCTATGGATTGCTACAAAGCTGAGCCAGCCCTTTCCATCTGCCTTTGCCCTTTGTTCACAGCTTATAGTTGATTTTCACCAAACAGTCTATAAATTGACTGACTGACTGACTGACTGACTGACTGACTGACTGAATGAATGACCACCACCATCACCCCAACATCTTTAATATCTCCCCATAGAGAACCATGGTAGACACTGTAGCACAGATGCTTGATAGACATGAGGCCTATTGGTTTCTTTGGGGAGGCAATGGTAGGGGCTGGTGGATTCCGATGCTTCAAGGACGAAGCTTAGCAGATAAGCGTATGGGTTTAATAAAACCTCCCACCCACCCCCGGCTCCATCCACAGACGAGGTATTATTGGCCAACACCCCAATCTCTATGAGCGATGCAAGATTCCAGGGGTTCCAGGTACTTACCCAGGGTCTGTGTCCCCTTTTGGGAACGGGGCACAGCAGAGACTGTGGTGTTTTTATGATACACAGTTTATTTACACATACAGTGGTACCTCTTAATTCGTTCTGGAGGTCTGTTCTTAACTTGAAACTGTTCTTAACCTGAGGTACCACTTTAGCTAATGGGGCCTCCCACCATTGCCGCACAATTTCTGTTCTCATCCTGAGGTAAAGTTCTTAATCCAAGGTACTATTTCTGGGTTAGCCAGGTCTGTAACCGGAAGTGTCTGTAACCTGAAGTGTCTGTAACCCGAGGTACCACTGTATATGCAAACTGAGCCTTTGATGGAGGGGTTCACAGTATCAACACCCCAAAAGGGTTTTGTTTCTCCCATAGCCCCAGCCTTGCATTTAGACAGGCAGCCAACATTGTGCTCTGCCTCTGTGGCGTTCCAGCTTGCTGCTTTACTTCTAGGTCACATTACCGCCTCCAGCTTCTAGCTCACATAACAGCTAACTCAAACCTCTCTGCTGTAAACTCTGGCTTTATCTGTCTCACAAAAGCCCATTTTCCTTTGTTTTCTTAATGGCCCAGAACTCAGTCACTCACCTCAACATAGGAAGCTAGCCTGGCTTCATTAGCTTTTAACATTTGCTGCATCCAGGGATTTGAGAGGTCTTGCAACCAGTTTTAACACCTCAAGCCTTCATTAAATTCTAACACTTTCTAGATCCAGGAATTTAGAGAGATCTAGACTAAGCACACGGGACGCGGGTGGCGCTGTGGGTTAAACCACAGAGCCTAGGACTTGCTGATCAGAAGGTCGGCGGTTCGAATCCCCGCGACGGGGTGAGCTCCCATTGTTCGGTCCCAGCTTCTGCCAACCTAGCAGTTCCAAAGCACATCAAAGTGCAAGTAGATAAATAGGTACTGCTCTGGTGGGAAGGTAAACGGCGTTTCCGTGTGCTGCTCTGGTTCGCCAGAAGCGGCTTAGTCATGCTGGCCACATGACCCGGAAGCTGTACGCCGGCTCCCTCGGCCAATAAAGCGAGATGAGCGCTGCAACCCCAGAGTCGGCCACGACTAGACCTAATGGTTAGGGGTCCCTTTACCTTTACTAGACCCTTGGACTCAAAACCACGAATTTTACAATCTTGCCTGTATCCTCTATACAGCATTGTGTTGATGGCCAATCCTCAACCAGATAAAATTCTGTTGCCTCTATTCAAGTTAAACAAACCCTGGAGGGTAAAAAACCACTCGGTGCCTAGAAAGAAAATTAGGATTATGATTAACCTAGGATTTAGAAGGCTGGAAAACAGGATTATTATTATTATTATTACTAAATCACTTTTGCAGCCATATTTATTTTTTAAGCATGCAGAATGCATTGGAAAGCAGAAAGCAGGGAGGTGGGGAAGGAAGGTAACAGACAGTTGGGAAACGTGCAACTTTTTATGTGGGAGAAAGCTCTGTGGATGCACGTTCCCCTTAAAATCTTCATAGGAAAATATAATCACCCCCCACTACTTTATGCAGAGCTTTCTGTGCTGTTACAACATCTGAGCTGCCACCCCATCAATTGCCACCCTCTTGTCATAACTATTTATATGCCAGACAACCAAGGTGCCCCAGTTTAAAAAGGGACTCAAAACACCACATTTAATGTGGAAGCAAAGGGTCAGGCATGAATGTGGGTATTGATTAAACCCTGCTCCATTCTGTCTTAGCTGATTTGTCCCTCTGACCCTAATATTGCTCATATTAGCCTCTCCACACCTGGTCCCCTCTAAGACATTGTTGAACTCAAAACTCCAGGCAGCAGATTGGGGATAATGGGAGTTGTAGTCTTACAGCCTTCCCTAACCTGGTGCCCTCTGATTCTGTTGGGCTCCCATTAGACCAGCGTTGTCAATGGCAAGGCATGATGGGAGTTGTCTGCCAGCAACATCCAGAGGACACCAGTTTCCACCACTCCCAGAGTTCCCTGTGAAGAGGGATTGGTTGTTAGACAACTCTGAGCCCCCTTAACAAACTACAGCTCCCAGAATTCTTGGGGGGAAGCCATGACAATTTAAAGTGGTATGATACTGTTTTAAATATATGGTGTGGATGTGGCCATACGTTGACTGGTTGTCCAGGGTGTCAGACAGAGAGGGATCTTACTTCCTGCTCCTTTTAACTGGAGATGGTGGGGATGGAATGAACCTAGGAACTTTTGTTTGCAAAGGGTAGGTTTTTCCCACCGAACTATGGCCATGCTCTCTTACAAATCAGCCACTGGTGAATATAATAGCTGGTTTGAAAGAGATAAGGTCATAGGAAACACAGGAAATTGCCTTATACTGAGGCCAATGGTCCATTTAGTTCAGAATTGTCTATCCTGACCACAAGTGACTCTCCAGAATCTCAAATGGGAGCCTTTGCAAACCTTACCAAGATATGCCAATCGGGATTAAACCTGTGATCTTCTGCATGCAAAGCAGATATTCTGCTACTGAAATGTTGTCCTTCATCTAAGTGTCAATAAGGCTCCAGTTCCCATGATTCAAACCTGGGACCTTCTGCATACACAGCAGATGCTCCGCCACTGAGCTGCAGCCACCCTCAGGTGAGACTGAGTCAAGGACAACAGCTGGCAAGGGGTATGGGACGGACTCTGTGTGTGTATGCAGTGGGCTTTCTTGTCAGCCATAAAAAGGGCAATGAAGCCCCATTCCCTTCCTCCTGCTGAAATTTGTAGGCGGATTTAATTGCTTGCGAATGCCAGTATTAGCCACGTGCAAGGCGAGCGAGGGCCCCGGGGGGTTGTGCAAGTTTCCTCCCCATACATGTATGTGCCAGAACGTTTCCTGTCAGCCTCGTACCATCTGCTTTTTACGCCTCCCCTTCCCTTCGGTTTCCTAAACAGTGCTCTGCCGCGCACTCGTTTCCCCTCTTTCATTGCGAAAATCACACACAATGGGGGTGGGAGGTGGGTGATTTGCCATACTGGCTCAGAGTGATAAGCCTCAGCCTGTTCCGCAGGCCTCTTTTGACAGCACCAGGCAGAGAGGTGGAGTATAAATGTTTCTAATAAACCAAGTAATTAAAATAAGATTTAGTAGACTTCTTTTTCCTCCTTCCTGCATTCCTCCAGGAATCCCCACTGTTGTTTTTTATTTTTCTTTAAGTTGAGCATCCTAATCCTTTCCCCAATAAAGAAGGGCCAAGGCCCAAAACAGCCCTCAGTGCCAGCAATGGGGAACCTGTGAGGTCCTTGTTATTGCTCAACTCCAATCGTCCCTGGCCATTTGCTACCATGGTGGCTTCCAGGAGTTGGAGACCAGAAACATTTGGATGGTCATAGCTGAGGTTCCCTATCGCTGCTGTCCACCTTGCAGTGCTTCTGTAATATCTATTTCAGGGCTTTGGAAACCTTCATGTCCACCCATTTGGCCCTGTAGCCTATTCCACCCAAGCCATGCCCTTCTGTCCTACGTAAAATGCCAGGTGCAGTGGCGGACCTTGACGTCTCAAATTTCAGTGGTGCCCTGTGCAACACCAATATCCGGCACCCCGTTGGATATTGCAGTTGCAGCGCCCCAGAAGCTCCACACCCAGTGCAACCACACTGGTCATGCAACCCTAGATCTGCCTTTGCCAACTGCAGTCCAAGTAAAAAGTTGAAAGGGTGGCAATGCACCGCCCACCAGCTTATCTGCAAAGCCCCGTGCTCAAGGTAACACTTTGGAAAGGGCTTCCAAAGGCCACCTGATATCATTGCAATGCCAGGTAATGGGCCAGTCAGGTGGCTCTGCCTACCTGCTGAACTTGGCCGGTGATGGATTGGGGAGATAATCCCCTGTCCTTCCCAGGCCTTAATTTCTGCCTGGAAATAAATAAAACCAAACCAGATTAATAATAATAATAATAATAATAATAATAATAATAATAATAATAATAATCTCCTTTCCCCAAAAGGGTCTCTCACTGGGGATTTTGAGACAGACAGACGGGCACACACGATGTGACAGAGAGCAGACGTTTGCTTTCTTACGGTGATCTCTGATTCACCCCCCACTGGAGAAAGTTGGATGAGTACTTCCCCCCCACCCCACCAAAAAATCCTCCAGGCTTTTCTCAGTCCTGTGGTAACCCCAGACATCAGCCTCCCATATGCTAAGAATTGCCCCATAGCCCCTTTTCCTCTGTCAAGAGAGCCTGTGCTCAGTTAATCTTTTATGCTCCTCCTTACAGGACATTTGTGGTTTGACAAGACATGGCCTTCTGTGGGAGCAGAGAAACAGCAACACTCAGGATTTTGCGGCAGGGGCTATGGCAGGGGGGGGGGGCATAGCTAGGGAGTGGTGAGGTGGGCCCCTGCCAAGGGTGCAGGTGAGGGGGGGCACAAAATCAGCTAAAAATATGTAAAAATTTTGATTATTGCCTCATAAGAAAAGGTTTTTAACAGAGGGTGAATTGAATGGGTGAAGGGGGGTGGGTTGGAGGATAGGCGGAAAGAAGAGCTAATTTTTCCGTGGCTAGGAGGCGCAATCAGGACAGTTCTGCCAGGGGCGCAAGTTCACTTAGCTACGGCTCTGAGGGGGTGGGAACTTTCTGGACTACCTTTTGAAGACATTGGTAGGCATATCCTAAGGCAAAAGTGGCCGAGGAACCACAGCAAATTTTACTGCAGTACCGTTCGTTTATTTATTTATGGCACTTAGATGCCAACTATTCTTTCAAGGAACTCAAGATACTGTGCATTTTATCCTCACAGCAACCCTGAGAGGTAGGTTAGGCTGAGAGACAGTGGCCACCCAGTGAGCTTCATAGCTGAGGGAGGATTTGAACCCCAGGTACCTCAGTCCCAAGGCCCAAATGTGGCCCTGCAGGCCTCTCTATATGGCCCCTGAAGACTCTTCCCCAGGCCACTTTGCTCACTGGCCCTGCTTTGCATGCTTTTGCCTGGCTGGAATGTGCCCTTGAACACTGGATAAAAGCTTCTTGCTTGTCTGGATGGAGGACACAGAAGGGTGTGCTGCTCTGTGCATAGGGTGGGATTAAATAAGTTTTAATAAATAAATTTTAGAAATCAATTAATGCAGCCCATTAATTGATAAAATGCTGAAGTGCTACAGACTGGAATACGGTGGTACCTTGGGTTAAGAACTTAATTCCTTCTGGAGGTCCGTTCTTAACCTGAAACTGTTCTTAACCTGAGGTACCACTTTAGCTAATGGGGCCTCCCACTGCCACCAGTTTCTCTCATCCTGAAGCAAAGTTCTTAACCTGAGGTACTATTTCTGGGTTAGCGGAGTCTGTAACCTGAAGCGTCTGTAACCTGAGGTACCACTATACAAGATTCGCAAGTTTTCCCTGTAGGAGAAACAACGCTCATCTTCTCCTTTCCTTTCCCTCTCAAATGCAGGTCAAGCTGGGAACTCCCAGATCTCCTCGAGGGCAAGATCCAAGCGATCAGCGACTCGGATGGGGTCAATTACCCCTGGTACGGGAACACCACAGAGACCTGTACCATCGTGGGGCCCACCAAAAAGGAAGGGAAGTTCAGCGTCAGCATGAACGATAACTTCTACCCAAGTGTCACCTGGGCTGTCCCAGTGAGTGACAGCAACGTGGCCAAGCTCACAAGCATCCACAGGGATCAGAGCTTTACTACTTGGCTGGTTGCCACCAACACAGCCACCAACGAGATGGTCATCCTTCAGACAATCCGGTGGCGGATGAAGCTGGGCATCGATGTGACCCCCAGCAAACCTTTGGGGCACCGTGCCAAGCTGAAGGAGCCCCATGCCCAGGAGCAGCCACAGATCCTAAGCAAGAACGAGCCAATACCACCTAGTGCCCTCGTGAAACCCAATGCCAACGACGCCCAGGTACTCATGTGGAGGCCTAAGGACGGGCGCCCTCTAGTGGTGATACCTCCAAAGCATCGGTAATGAGACCCCCTCTCTCTCTAAGTGTGTCCAGCCTCACGGGGTGGATTGGGAGGGGTGGGGGCAAAGAGAGGAGGAGGAGGAAAAAAACCGCTTCATATTTAAGAAAACATATTTAAGCAAAAAAAACCAACCAGATGCACTTTTAAAACTCATTTGACAGAAAAGAGAAATAATAATAATAATGCAACCATTCTACCTTTTCCCGTCGGAACGGGTCTCACTGTGCTAGAGACGCTCAACAGGAAGGACGCTCCCCTCAAGAGCATGACGGGGTGTGTGTGTACGTTTGTCACCAGACATCGAGTTTCTAAGGGAGCGAACAAATCAATGTCCACACACTTGATTTCCAGCTTTGTAAAAGTTGCTTTTTTCCTTCCTTCAGTTGTTGTTTTCAAGTTCAATCTCATTAACTTAGCTTGGATCACCTGAGAGAGAGAAAAAAACGGAAAAGGTTTTTTTAATATATATATTAAATGAGGGAGGTTTTATTTTTGAGATGGGAGGAGGAAGGGAGAAAATTAATTTTATTTAGTTGGGAAGGGGAGTGGGTGCAGATGCAACAGAGTAGAAAAGAAAACAACAATTTGTTTATATCTCCTCTCCCTGGATGATGATGATGATGGGTGGGTGGATTTTTTGTTCTTACAGAGATGATGTTCCAAATTGCAAACACAAGTCACGCGGCCTTATGTAGATTTTACTTTGCATTGCCAAACCTTTGCCTTAAGCTGCATTTTTTAAAAAAGCGGGTAAGCGGGGCGGGGCGGGGGGTGGATAAGCAAGCAAGCAAGCAAAGAAGGCTCCTTTTTTCTTACTAGATATTAGAGTGAGCGGGGGGGGGGGGGGGAGAGATGTTTTGTTCTGGAATGAAAATGAATCATTGAGCTTGTATTGCAACCAGTTGCTAAAGGAGGTTGCCATCTTTCCCCCCTTGCTTTTGAAACAAACTAAAACTACACCAGCAGAGATTCTCTTGGGACAGAGAGGCGGTGAAGGAAACTGCACCTGCTTAATTTCCATCTGACTGCTGCTGTTAGTAGTGCAGGGACTCTAGTTGCTTCCACACTAGCCCTTCTTTCCCCCTAAAATTATCACCCTATGTTTACTCAGTTCTTACAAATTGCATTCCTGTGTTGCCTCCGATGTCAGTGCTACTAACATTTCAATGGGTCTACTCTTAGTAGAACACAGTTAGATACAACCCTCTGTGCATCTTTTTCAAATCTGATCTGTATTGGGGTGGGGGGGTCTCTATATTTTTGGTAATTTTAGGGCTCGTAAAAAAGACTTTTCAGGGACGTGGGTGGCACTGTGGGTTAAACCACAGTCTAGAGCTTGCTGATCAGAAGGTCGTTGGTTCAAATCCCTGCGACGGAGTGAGCTCCCGTTGCTCAGTCCCTCCTAGGTACCGCTCCAGCGGGTGTTTCCACGCACTGCTCTGGTTTGCCAGAAGCAGCTTAGTCATGCTGGCCACATGAGCTGGAAGCTGTACGCCGGCTCCCTTGGCCAATAAAGCGAGATGAGCGCCGCAACCCCAGAGTCGTTCACGACTAGACCTAATGGTCAGGGGTCCCTTAGCTTTAAAAAGACTTTTCAGGGCTCCTCCTCTTAAATTACAAACTTCCTGTGTACAGATTCACCCCACTTTATTGCTTTCTGTTTAGTTCAATGGAGGGATATTAGCAGTTCCTTCACTGCCGAATATTGTCAGTTTCTGATCCTGTGAACAGAGGTGCTTTAAGTATGCATTGCCTCCCATTTTAGCCCCTTTTTATTTGTATAGAGCAAAATAGACAGTACTATTTTTTCTACATAAAAATGATAAGAAAATAATGAGAGGCAATCAGTCTTTAAAGCCTCCCTGCTCACAGGAACAGAAATTGGCAACGCAGGAGAACTGTATTCAAGAAAAAGTAATATAATGGGCTGAACCTGGCAGCAGTAAGCTTTTAATTAACAGTTGCGGGGATCTTTGTTTAATGAGTCTTTCTTCTGAACAAGCATTACAGAAGGTTCTTAGCCATGGGGAGTGGCATTGCTGATCTATTTAGTGTGATATTAAGTGCTGTGCAGAACCACCAGTTTAATTTTACTTTCTGCACAGTGTGGGAAAGAAATGCACCAGCAGCACTGAAAGCAACTAGTGTGGAAGCAACATTTGCTTGGGGGGAATTGCATTTTTCTATGTCACGGAGGGAAAAATCTGGTTTTAGCCCCCCCCCCCCCCCAGTAATCCTCCCTAGCATAGATGGGGATTCTGTGACCTGTGCAATTGCTGCGAATTGTCTGCCTTCCCTTCAAGAAGCAAGAATTTTAGCTCCAGAACGGGAAGCCGTGGCTCACAGCTTCTAGGATCAGGCGTGGGGAACCTTTGACCCTCCAGATGTTGCTGAACTGCAGCTTCCATCAGCCCCAACAAGCATGGCCAGTAGCTAGGGTTGATGGGAGTTGTAGTTCAGCAACAGCTGGAGGGCCAAAGGTTCCCCACACCTTTCTAGAAAGAAAACAGAGTACCAATCAAGGATAGCAGGAAGTGATCTGGGTGATGTTTTACTCTGGATTCTTTACTTCCTTCTCCATATCCAACCCTCTTCCCTTTGGGAGGGTCTTCAGGGCAGCGAGAAACAGTTGTATCCAACTAACTCGGAGTAGACCCAATGGAATTAATGTACCTAATCTAGCCATGCCCACATTGAAAATAACTTAATTTAGGGGCAGAGCTGTAACTTACTAGGGAAACACATGCCTTGAACACAGAATCTTTTGCGTGCAGTCTGTGGTCTGGGTGCTTTTGTGATGGCAAAGACCTCTGAATGTAACTTTTAGGAGCTGCTGTTGGTCAGAGTAAGTCCTGGGCCTGATGGACCAATTGTTTTTATTAACATATATGAAATTGGTCACAATGTCCATTAATTGCAATGAGTCTACTCTGAGATACTGTCCATATGAAATATTTTAAGTGGTGGCAGGGGTGGGGAGGTGGAGGGGAAGAGACTCAGTTTTGAAAATGCACAGGCCCCAGGACAAAACTTCCATGACACACCGTTTCTTTCTGGTATTCACAGGAACAGGACTGTTTTCCCCTCTAATGATACTGGGCAGCCAGCGTTCAGCACGGATCACTTGGGATCGGGGCAATATAGGGGTCCCTTCTTCACCAAAGGGGGAACCCAGTGTGCCGTTTGGTTTAAAATTTAAAAAGAAAAGGAATTGGGGAGGGGAGACCACATTTTCAACTCAACATGCAGGATTCTAAAATGCACACTTGTCTGTTTTTTCTGAAAATAATAGTTCTCTAAGTAATGGTGTGTTTGCACTAGCAGATTACCATCAGATGCGCTTACCGCTGTTGCTGGATTTGACCCCTGCTGCTGCTGCTACTGCTGTAGAGTTTGCACTTGGCAAAGGGGTAGTTTGGTGTTAAATTATTGCTGGAAAAGCCTGCAAGTCACTCATCTGCTGTTTTTCCCCTGCAGGGCATGAAAGAGATGGTGCAAAACAAAATAAAAACAAACCATCCAACCACCCCAAAATGCATGATTAAGAGTTTACCTGCAGAAATATTTGGCTAGTGATTCCTTTTGAAAATATACATGTTCCCTCCACCACCCAACATATGGGGGTATTGCCATAGTTACTGCCCTCCGTTTTCAGAACAGGGGTAAAACAGGAGTTGTTTACTCCTGATGGAAGCCATTTCTTTTCCAAAACAGGACAGAAGTGACACACTTTTATTGTTGCAGTTAGAAGTGGGAGTTTACCATTGCTGCTTAAAATTTCAACAACCAGCTATATATATATATATATATGAGATATGGATACTTGTCTTGAGAAACCACACATTCGGAATCTAGGGTGTGGGTGTATTAACCTAATCCATCCAAACAATTCATATTTGGTGGCAGTTGGCCCTAAAGCTTGTTTTTGATCAGCCAAATCCCTCGCTCCTGTATGATCCGTAATCAAGCCAAGGAAATTAGACAGCTGCTACTTTTGAAGGTCACAGCTATATAGCACCAAACGAGTGTGCAATATGCTACTCAGAATGCACCAGTCACTGTGCCTGCATGAAAATGCTTACAATTACTTACAAAATGCCCAGAACAAGAGTCCTGAACATCTCAAGGCATGGGCTGATTCTCAGGCAAGGGTAATATACTCACAGAGTTATTAAAATAACAAAGCACCACTACAGTTCCCAGGATCCTTTGGGGGAAGGGGAGCCACAACTGTTAAAAGTGGTAAGAGTGCTTCAGTTGCACAGTGTGGATAAGCGCAAGCAGTGGAGGCTGCTCTGTTAGGCAATTGGGACACTCCCACACCAGTCAGTGCCCACTGTCACTGCCCTGCCTTCTTGCCTACAACCAGTCCAAGGGGTAGACTTGGCTGTTGGCTTCCTCCTCCTGTTGCCCTTGTAGAACTCAGCAAGGAGATGGATGGGGCGGGGCATCATAATTAATTGGCTCCACCTCTCATTGGTTCTGGACTGTGGCTCTACCTACTGTATGGGCTCACAGCCTTTTGCCCCACCAGCTCAGGCTATGAGAAGATGTTGCTTCAGCAAGCATCAAACTGAGATAGAACAGCATCATCTCCCTCCCTCCTGCTAGTTCTTCCCACAGTGAGCGGTGCCTTTTGAGTTAAAGGACCACAGCACACCCCATCAGTCTTGGTGCTGCCAGCAGAGCAGGGGAGACTCTGGTCTCACTGGGGCCTTTGTGACGAGGTCTTTTAAGCCCAAGGACGGCACCATTATATCTTCAGGCTAGGGAACAGGCATTAGTAGGTTGTCTGGCAGACATGCTTCTTGGTCTTCTCTGTCCTTTCCCTTCTGCTTTGGAGTCTTCACCCTCATATCCCCGAGGACAAGGAATCTGATGCCAGGGTCACAGAATCATAGAACAGCTGGAAAGGACCCTGAGGTCCCCCCCCCCCCGCAATGCAGGAATTTCAACCAAAGCATCCATGGCAGATGGCCAACTAACCTCCACTTAAAAACCTCCAAGGAAGGAGAGTCAAGCGCCTCTCATGGGAGTCTGTTCTACTGCAGAATGGCTCTTAGTGTCAGAAAGTTCCTCCTGATGTTTGGTCGGAATCTCCTCATAACTTGAATCCATTGGTTCGGGTCCTACCCTCCAGAGCTGGAGAAAACAAGTTTGCTCCTACTTTCATGGGAAAGCCCTTTAGATATTTGAAGGTGGCTCCCTGATATCTCCTGATCATACCTCCTCTCACCCTCCTCTTATCTGGGCTAAACATGCCCAACTATTTCTCAAATGGCTTGGTTTCTAGACCCTCAGTTGTGACACTGAACAGCTTTCCATATGAAAGTGATTGAGAATACTTGGAAATAACAGCTGCATCTTAGGAAGCTGCCTTCTACTGAGTTGGACCATTGATCCATCTAGCTCAGTACTGTCTACACTGACTGGCAGCAACTCTTCATTGCCCCAGGCAGGGAACTTTCCCCAGCCGTCACCTGGAGATGTCATTGGGGATTGAACCTGGGACCTTCTGTATGCAAAGCACATGCTCTGGCACTGAGCTACAGCCCTTTAAAAAAAATTCAGAGAGGAGGCTGCTGCTTTTGTCTTGCTGAAGTGGCTTCCCAGTCCTTTCTGTTTCTATGGGGGATGTCAAGAAAGCAGACTCCCTCCCTTGTTAAAGCTTTCTTATTCAGCTGTTTTCCTCAACCCTGCTGCTTTAAGCGGGGAGGGGGAGGAGCTGTCACGGACAGGCTTGATCCAACACAAAATGGGTTGTGTCTGACAATGACTGGCTGGACTGAGTTGCTGCTCTCAAGATGAATAGAACCACTGGTGAAGGGGTTCAGAAGGTGGGGTGTGGGGGTAAGAGGGTTGTGTGAGATATGGGAGCTGATACTAATGTTCAGTGCTATCTTTCTAGAAAAAAGGTGCCAGAACTCACCATGAACACCTCCCTTCTCTTATAATGCAAATGGCGCCCACCTGAGGTGCTGGAAATGAGTTCCAGTGAGTTCTGGCTGGGGGGGGGGGAAGCCCTGCTAATGCTGAAAGGAGCTTCTCTAGATTCACATTAAGGGCAGGCAGGGCAGGTGTTATTCCATTAAACAGACACTGGCTGGATCAAATCAAGAAGTTGCATGTAGTCCAGCATCATCTGAGTCCCAACAGTGGCCAACCAGAGACTCCAGGAAGACGAGATACAAAGCTGTAGGACAATTCCCACTGCTGTTCCTCTTCTCCCTGCCCAGTGTCTGTTAGCTGGACATTGATCAAAGCAGACCTTAGACGAATCAAGCACAGCAAACCCTGGGGGCATTGTGCTGTGCACTCCCCTTTGCTGTCGATCACAGGGACCTGCAGCATTCATTGCATGGAGACAGGTTAGCAGGTGACTAAATTACTCATACAAAGAGAGATAGGGAGATTGGACTGTCGTGGCCTAGGGTTGTTACTCATCTTTCTACATGTCCCTCTTCAGAATGCCTAAACCTTTAGCACTGTGGCTGGCCTGCCTTCGTCCTTTCTCACGCTTCCCTGCTTTGAGCCATTTTCAACATAAAATGAGAACACACTTAACTGTTGGGCTTGGGTGGGTCAATGTTGCCTCACTGTTGCCCAATGTACAGCATTCATGTGAATACTATAGCTTCTGCTTAAAGGCGGTGTGTGTGTGTATTGTGAACCTCCGGATGTTCCTAAGACACACAACTCCCATAATTCCTATTGGTCATGCTGGCTGAGGTTGATGGGAATTGGAGTCCAACAACATCTGGAGAGCCCCAGAAATCCCCTACCCTTGATCTAAGAATGTGAAACATTCTCCTTTTTCACAAGTGAATGCCTCTTCTAAACAGGCATTTGCCCATCTCTTGCATGCTGTGAGGGTTGCTCCTTAGATCAGGGAACAGTGAGGGCGGGACTGTACTCCTGATGTTTTCAGACTACAACTCCCATCCTCCAGCAATATCTGGAGGAGCACAGATTGAATTCAATGAAGCAAACATCACTTCTCTGCAATAGTCACTTTCACCTTGTAAAGTTGGGGTGGCAATAGTCTGCTCTAATGCATTAATAAGGACCAGAGTAGGAACACTGAGGTGAAACAGTGGCTGAAATTGCATTTACTCCAACTTTTCAAACCCTGGGCAGGGTAACATAGTAGGAGACAGGCCTCATCCATACTTGTAAGCATAATTACACACACCTCTCTCTCTCTTACACTACTACACTGTGATCGAAGCCTTTGATTTGTGGCTGCCAGCTGTTAAATGCACCAGTTAGTACGATACCTGTCCACACGCAAAAAAGACCAAGGGAATAACTTTGGGAGCAGGTCTTGGCTATGAATAAAAAGGTAGAAGGTCCATCTTGCATGTAAGGGGAGGGGGCAGGTTACCATAACCCCATTCAAAGTTGTGCCTGGATTTGTGTTGCAGCAATAAGAACTGTCCCTTGGTCTTTGCAAAAATACTGTGAAAATGTTTTGTGGGGGTGGGGAAATGTACCAAGTCTGGACACTAAAAAAAGAAGAGGTATTTAAGAAGATATAAAAGCAACACATTGCTTTACAAAAAAACAACAAAATAAAGAATTTTCAAAAAGAACCTTTTGATGTCTGGTTTTATGGTGTGTTTATTATTACAGGAGTAAACAACTGTACATGTCAGATTGGGCTGCAGTGTGAGACCTAGAACAAGCCGTCTGGAGTTTATTTGTCTAGACTCATTTGTACCCTCCTAAAAAAAACTCCCTAGGGTGACTTACAATACATGCCATCAGTAAAAAATGAGACAGGTCCTGCTTGCAGGTTTACAGTCTAAAAGACATGAACACATGGGAGGAAAGGGACGAGGGGGTGGGGACTTGGATGCCAATTCTTAAATTTTACTTAAAATGCCCGGCAGGAATGAAAATAATGCAGGGATGGAAGGCACTTCCATTCAAAGCTGCAGAGTCCCCTGGGGATTGCTGGGGAAACCCCTCTGAGAATGGCAGCTCTGTAAGAGGAATGGGGGTTTACTGGCAACTCTCAGCACAACAAACTACCGCTCCCAGGATTCTTTGGGGGAAGCCAGGGCTGTTTAAAGTACAGGTGGCGGCCATTTTAGGCACCTCCAATTGACGTGTGGTTGCTACCCAAGGAAGGCAAAACAAGGGTTGAACTGGGGCGAGATGTAATGGGCCAGGGTCTGGGAAAGGAACTCCCAGACGAAATGGCCGGCTGTAGTAAAATACTGCTCTACATGTATAATGTGGGTGAGGCCTAGTCAAGCCCACAAATGAGTGGGGACACCTTGTCAGGGCTCCCCCTTCTCCAACCTCTTGGAAGGAGGAGGCTCATGCTTTTAAAATGTAATAAACAAAAATATTCCCTTATGGGGGACACAAGAGTCCTTATAGAGTCCTTACGTAGGTTCCCTATTGGTAGGAGAAAAAAACAGAGGCCCACCAGAGAATACAGTGGTACCTCAGGTTACATACGCTTCAGGTTACATACGCTTCAGGTTACAGACTCCACTAACCCAGAAATATTACCTCGGGTTAAGAACTTTGCTTCAGGATGAGAACAGAAATTGTGCTCTGGCGGCGCGGCGGCAGCAGGAGGCCCCATAAGCTAAAGTGGTGCTTCAGGTTAAGAACAGTTTCAAGTTAAGAACGGACCTCCAGAACAAATTAAGTACTTAACCTGAGGTACCACTGTATTGAGAAGCAAAGCAGCTGCTAAGCCTGATCTCTACTGAACTGTTGCAACAGGGTGCCCCCTTCACACGCAGGAATAAGGAGGAGGACCCAGAACCAAGGTGTGTCCGCCCTTATATAGACATTTTAAATTCCGTGCCCTGGAGTTCCAGACCACCCCTCCGTACATCATACATACATCACAGAAGAGGTATAACCCAAGACCACCCCCCAGAAACATCATACCTACATCACAGAAAAGGTGGTCTACAACAGAAATTTGAATGTTGTTTTTCCTGTCTGCCAGGTTATCTGATAATGCCTTATCTGATTGCCTTTCCTGGTAGTCTGCCCATTCCTTTGAGATGGTGATTACCCTCTTCCTGAGATAATGGGGAGGCTCCCCCACCCCCTCCCTCCTTGCAGAGAAAATATTTGGTCAGTTTGGGAGTCAAATGGTTTCAGGGCGGTCCTCCTGTGCTGCTCCAGACATGTGGTCCACACATCTATGTATGCGCTTGATTGGTACATTTATGAACATTAATGTCATACACACATACACACATATATACATGACATTATTATTTTTTTATTTCAAAAGCTTCCAGTACCAAAAGGGCTATTTGTTTCCCTCAGCTGGGCCACCGTTGCCCTACCCACTTCCTCTTCATGTGCCTTTCCAGGCTCACAGGAAGTGTTATGTGCTTGTGTAGCTGCTAGTGTGGTTAGTGCTCCTTTTCTACACAGCAATTGCAAGTAAGGGTGTAACCTTCCCCCATCACTGCCGTTTTGGTTGTGATGGAAACAGGGAGGGGAGTGTGGGGAGAGAGTTCAAAACAAGAAAGACTTATGGGGAAGAACTTTCTGACAGAAAGAGCTGTTTGAAAGTGGAACAGGCTCCTCTGAGGTGGTGGACCCTGCTTTGTTGGAGGTTTTTAAGCAGAGGTTGTCAGGGATTCTATAGCAGTCGTTTCAGCATTGCATAGATGATGCTTCTGTTTTTTTTTATAATATTTTTATTGGTTTTTGCACATATTAAAGACAATACAGAACAAAACACAAACATCAAAGACATACAACAAAAATTTGACTTCCCCATACCTTCCCTTCGCCACATCCTTATTTTGCCATTTTTTCGAGCAACTCATCAGTCAGTTTTTAATCAAGTCCCTTTTAAATTTACTTAAAGTTTAAGATTTACAGCTGTAATTCTTTGTTTCTTACCCCTTGACATCTTATCAGTCCGCAATTTTACAATAATTTTTAAGATATATTTTAAATTTCCTCCAGTCCTCTTCCACTGTCTCTTTCCTCTGGTCACGGATTCTGCCGGTCATCTCTGCCAGTCCCATATATTCCGTCACCTTCGACTGCCATTCTTCCAGAGTAGGTAATTCTTGCATCTTCCAATACTTTGCCAACAGGATTCTTGCTGCTGCATAGATGATGCTTCTGGTCCCTTTCTAACTACAATCCTATCATTCTATGAAATTCATGTCCTTTTTTTTGGCAATGCAATGTGCAGCTGGCCATTGTGGTGCCATATAGATAGATGTATGTATGGACATGTGAGCTTCACCTGTGGGATTTCGGCATGGGATCTGATTCCATAATCGCCAAAGAAATTGCTGACAGTTCTGCACAGGCTTGCTGCTGGCATGACAGCACAGTGTGTGGAATCTCTGGGCCGAAGGTCCTTGTCTGAGGGAGCATCTATTTATAACTCCACGATGAGGGTGGGTGGCACACAAGAAATGGGTGACTGGAGTTACATCACGCCTTCCCCTCTTAGCAACTGTTGACAGCTGCTTGATAGCAATGGCTCCTGATAAACGTTGACTCCAGAGCTTCCTGGGAAGGAGAATAAAAGCTAAACATGAATCATTACTGCCTCTTTCCCACTCCCCTAGAAAATGCTTCCACCTCCCTTCTTGTTCATCTTCTAAAAAACCTTTTCACTTCTGTAAGCAAAGCAAGCAAAATGAAGGCAGGGTGGGAGAAAAATGAGCCTCTGACATTTGCAAGTCATGCATTAGCAAAATTAGAGTTGTGCACAAAGCTGTGGCTTCCCCCAAAGAATTATGGTAACTGTAGTTTGTTAAGGGTTTCTGAAGGTTGTTAGGATACCCCTTAGGTAAAGTAAAGGTAAAGGGACCCCTGGCCATTAGGTCCAGTTGTGACCGACTCTGGAGTTGCGGCGCTCATCTCGCTTTATTGGCCGAGGGAGCCAGCATTTGTCCTCAGACAGCTTCCGGGTCATGTGGTCAGCATGACTAAGCCGCTTCTGGCAAACCAGAGCAGTGAACAGAAACACCGTTTACCTTCCCGCTGGAGCGGCACCTATTTATCTACTTGCACTTCATGCTTTCGAACTGCTAGGTTGGCAGGAGCTGGGACCAAACAATGGGAGCTCACCCCATTGCGGGGATTTGAATCGCCGATGTTCTGATCGGCAAGTCCTAGGCTCTGTGGTTTAACCCACAGCGCCACCCGCATCCCTAGAATACCCCTTACAGAGCTACAATTTCCATAATTCCTATGATTCTTTGGAAGAAACCACACCTAGTTAAAGTGGTATGATATACAGTACAGTGGTACCTCGGGTTAAGTACCATTCATTCTGGAGGTCCGTTCTTAACCTGAAACTGTTCTTAACCTGAAGCACCACTTTAGCTAATGGGGCCTCCTGCTGCCGCCGCGCCGCCAGAGCACAATTTCTGTTCTCATCCTGAAGCAAAGTTCTTAACCTGAGGTACTATTTCTGGGTTAGCGGAGCCTGTAACCTGAAGCGTCTGTAACCTGAAGTGTATGTAACCCGAGGTACCACTGTACAGGCAACTCTCATTTTAGATGTGACTAATATGTGCGCAATTGCACACACAAACACACCCAGCACCAAGCCTAGAAGTATCCTGGAAACGTCACTAAAAGGGCAGAGTGGAGGGGTAACGGGGGTATAAAAGGGTGTTTTCAGGCTTTTTCAATGGGTTCTCAATTTCACACAAGTGTGCAATGACATGGAACACAACCCCCGCACAAACAGGGAGTTGCCTGTAGTTTTAAACGTACAGGATTGTATCCAATGTTATTCCAACTCAGAGCAGACCCATTGAAAAATGTTCTGCCTTATTTGCGGGCAGAAAAATTAAAGAGGACATCTCATCAAATTTATGCATAGGGTGGAGAAATTTCAACCCACGTTCTGGGGAGTGAGGCTTCTATATCTGTTTTTCTAATGGGTTCATATCGCCTGAGGGTTTTTTCAGCCAGAAGTCACTAGAACTCAGTTCCGACACCTCTCAGGTGAATGCCATTGCCACTCTAAAAGAAAATTATAGGAATATTATAGGAAAAAAGCACTGATCCCACCCTATTCATTTCTGAAATGGCCACAATTTTGCAGTCTCAACAATGCCCTGGTCTTAATGGTAGCTTAAAAGGAAATACAGAACAGACCTAGAGTGTAAAATACTTTTTATTTTTAAAAACCAAGTCATAATGGCCTACAGCAGCAAGCGACTTTTGTCAGCTTGGTGCCCTCCATATTTTTTTTGCTGTGTATCATTCTGGAGCTAATATGAAATGAAAATAGAAGGGACTTGATGGCTATCACAGAAAAATGGAAGGGATGTGTAATGGGAATTGGGGTTGCTCGTGCGTAAGTTGCCTCTACTCTTGGCAAAGTTGCCTGGTTAAACCTTTCCCTGGCTGCACAGCCCTTACTCCGCAGCTGTGTCAGTCACTGGCAGAATCCGTCAGTGGGCGTTTCCTGAACTTCTTCCAGCATAAAAGTTCTTTGACTCCAAGTCTCCGCCTAGCCTCCCTGCGCGGAAGTCTTCTGCGCAGGGTGGGCGTGGGCAGCGGAGGACCTGTGCTCTCCCTGCTAGTTTCTGTGGAAGAGTCCTGGAGACATCTCTCCGAAGTCCTCCCCTGCTCCCCTTTCTTCCTGGTGTCACGCTGATTTCCTTCCTCAGTGGATGAGTTCCCTCTCTCCCTGCTGGGCCCTTCTCCGGCATCGCTGGAGAGCCTTCCCTCCACTCCTGGCTCCGATGGCAGTTCCCTGACAGGATGAAATGATGGTCACCACAAAAAAAGAAAAAGGGAAAATGGAACCCACCAAAAAGGACACCACCAAAAGAAAAAGAAAATGGCAGCCAGAACAAAAGACACCATAAAAAGCATGTAGGAAAAATGGTGACCAGCACAGATAAAAGGGGGAAGGAAAACACAAACACACAAGCGCGCGCACACACACAGAGGGGGAAAAGCCAGAGAACATGCTATAAAGTGGCTTTTTCTTTTAGCAGGGATGGGTTGAAAAAAATAAATACCAAAGCTCTTGCAGAAACAGTGCTTTAAACAGGGAGAAAGTGGAACCATTAAAAAGAAGCCAAACCCTGTAATATTTGGAAATCCTGGAAACTTTATAACTGTCCTGAGGGCTACTTTCACCTTTGGCTAAGGAGATGCCGACAGTAGGTGCCTCTGCTGACCAGCATCGAGGGTCACAGCAGCTTACATAGAAATCTTCTGGCAGACAGTGTTTCATCTAGAAATTCTGGGGGTTGACTGGCCCAGGACCAAATGCATGCAAACCCTGAACATTGGTTAGAATATTGTGCACATTTCGTGTTGCGTACCAAATATGCTAACTGGATGCTTGCTTTATCCCCCACCTCCCCACGCCCTCAACCCAGAGCACCTGTTTGCCAAAAACTGGACACTAGCCAGCCAGACTGACTACAGAGCAGCTGTCAAATAGGAATGCCTTTTGGAGACGTCCAGCCTCTGCTACATTTGAAGCTATAAAAGCCAGAAACTCTATCCTCAATTGCCAGGCTGCCACCAACATTGCTGCATAGTTTTTAAAAAATGCAGTTCCGGACCTATAGCTCAAGGCATACTGCAGCACAACTGGGAAACACAAAGAATTAAAATTAGCTGCCTTATACTGAGTCAGACCATTAGGTCCCTCTAGCTCCAGACTGTCTTCACTGACTGGCAGAAGCTCTCCAGGGTTTCAATCAGGGTAAGTTCCCAGCCTTACCTAGAGATTCCAGGGATTGAACCTGGGACCTTCTGTGTGCAAAGCAGATACATCACCACTGAGCCACGGTCCTGTCCTCTAAAAGCAATAAAGATTTTAGTCATTGTGGCTCAGAAAAAAGCCGAATAAAGCAGGAAGCTACTTTCAGACAAATCAGGTGCATCTGGCACAGTATTGCTTGGCAGGGTTTCAGGCAGATGGGCATTCCTAGCACTACTTGCAGTTGCCATGGATTGAACCTGTAACCCAATAATAATAATAATAATAATAATAATAATAATAATAATAATAATAATATTTTCAATTTATATACCGCCCTATACCTGGAGGTCTCAGGGTGGTTTACAGAACAAAATCAAAATATAAAACCAAAAAATATATACCCACCCCCCAAATTTTAAAAGGGCATAGGCTGCCACCTGGACCAGGTGGAGATAGGCAGAAGGGCCCTCAGGCTCTCAGCAGGGTGCAAAGCAGATCCTCTAACGCTGAATACGGCCATTACCTTTCAATGTGCCTTTGTTTAATTGTTGGGAGTGATTTGATTAGTTGCAACTCAATCTTGCAGTAATAGGTATTACTGAATCTTGGTGGGGTGAGGCTCATGACTGGAATGTAGAATTTGAGTGGTACAACCTGCTTAAAATGAACAGGTCAAAAAGGAAGGGAGGAGTAGCATGCAAATGTTGGTTACACTTGTGAAGAGATCCATGACTTGGAGCATGGAAGGGAGATTGAAAGTATGTGGGTAAAAATTGTAGGAGATAGACACAACAGGGACCTTACTGTGGGAGTCTGCTATAGACTGCCGAGCCAGACTGAAGATGCCTAATATTTACAGGGAGAGCATTCCAAAGGGCAGGTGCCACTAAAGTTCCGATTCCTACATTGAGCAGAACAGATGGTATCTGTGGGAGACCCTCACCTGCAGAGTGCAATGATCAACTAGGTATGTAAGGGGCAAGATGATATGTCAGGCATCTTGATCACAAGCTGCACCTAAACCAGCACCTTGAACTTAGCTCAGTAGCTCATTGCCATCTTTGGCACATCCTTCTACAATTTAACTATTGTACAGCACCTGTGGTTTTTAGGTTTTAAACAAATATGTGAAATGATTCCCTCCTCCCTTAGGGTATGCTTTCTGGCATTGTTGGGTGCGAAGCATCAACTTCCCATCATTTCTCACATTCGTTTACAATTAACTCAAACAGCTTTAAACCGCCAGCCAGTGCGAGTGGCATGCTTGGCATCTGAAAGAGTACAGCTGACAAGAGACCTTTTTCTAGGTTGCAGCACAGGCCAATGCGTTGGACGATCAATGCAAAGAATTTTGAGGTCAACAACTTGCGATGAGCCAACTTCTATTTATAACCAAGGGGGTAGGGGGTGAAGTATAATAAGGCCTAGTGATTTTATAAATGTAACAATGTGTGTGTGAGAGAGTGTGTGCATATAACCACCTGCTCTAGCTCGTCTTCATGTTTCCAGCGGCTTTTGTCCAAAGCTGAAAATGGCACCAGTTCCATATTTCTGAATTTCTTTCAACTATCCCTTAAGTTCAGTTAAAAAAAAGGGGGGGCAAGGAAAAGCAGGGGAAAGGATAAAGTTGGAAGTGGGCAGAGTTATTTCCTTTGATCAGGGCACGATGGAAAACCCCCTACTTGTATCATTGTTAAGCTGAGTTACAGGAAACGTCATTCAGCGGCAGTGGAATCATATGCAAATTTACTTTTTCTAATTGTTCATTTTTTAAAGGTGTGAATTCTCTATTAAACTCTTTTGAAGATGTAAATGAAAAATGAAACAACCAACACCAATGTCTAGGGGTGAAACATTAACATAAAAGGCTTAAGTCAGCTCAACAACTATACATACAGTACTGGTAATTTTAATACTTGCTTTCTCCTTTATATTTTCTTTGCAGCCTTTTTCTTTACATGCTGTTGAGGGGTAAAGTTAACTTAAAAGGTCCCACAAGTTAACTTCCATGTAAGCGGGGCTCATTATCAGGTTAGATGGAGCTAGATAGAAACAGATTTAAGATTAAACCAAGGGTGTTTGGGTTAATATTTATAGCTGAAAGAGAACTTTTAACATATCATGTAGGATACTTCCAGACGATGTGTTTATTGAACATCGGCTCTGGTTGCACATAGCTTGCAGGTAGGTTTGACAGTGTTGGCTGTTTATTAAGTACTCATTCCAATTTGTTTGCAGGGTTATATGACATTATGTAAAGCAATTGTTATGCCATACTTTCCAGCGCATTTTCTTTGCTTTCTTTATTGCAAAGTCAATTGATGTTTTTAAAGCAGGGAGCTGGTTTGTTGCACAAGAGTATCACATCAACTTCCATTGCACAACACAGATTTGCTGGTACGTGACTGAACCCACTTGAAAACAGAAACATTTTGTTTGTTTTTTTAAAAAAATTCTTTTTATTGAGTTTCACTTAAATCACCAAAAAAAACCCAGAAGAAAAAACAAAACAACAGTTTCAGAAAAAAGAAAAAAAAATATCCATACATAACACAAAAATAACATCAATTTCCATTACAGTTCTTTGTCTTATTCCTTGAACCTTTATATCTTTAGATATTTAGATTTTTCCTCTACACACCTATTGACCTCCTTCCCTCCCGATTTCGGGCTTCTTGATTAAAAAAAAAAAATTCTGCAGCTAATAATTATTGATGGTTTGCATATTGTAAGGTTTATATCAGACCTGCTGCAGTTTTTAAATTTCTATAGTTTCCTTCAATATACAGTATACCATAAATTTATTCCAATCGTTAATAAACTTTTTTTGGTTTCTAATTTTTTGCGTCATTTTTGCTAGTTCAACATATTCAAATAATTTTGTTTGCCAATCTCTGACCGTTAGGGTATTTGAACTTTTCCAATTTTGTGCAATTAATATTCTGGCCGCTGCTGTCGAATATTGGAATAGTGTCTTATCTTCTTTTTAGATTTCGTCCCCAATTACCGTATTTTTCGCTCTATAAGACTCACCAGACCATAAGACGGACCTAGTTTTGGGAGGAGGAAAACAAGAAAAAAAATATTCTGAATCCCAGAAGCCAGAACAGCAAGAGGGATCTCTTGTGCAGCGAAATCAGCAATCCCTCTTGTTGTTCTGGCTTCTGGGATAGCTGCGCAGCCTGCATTCGCTCCATAAGACGCACACACATTTCCCCTTACTTTTTAGGAGGGAAAAAGTGAGTCTTATAGAGCAAAAAATACGGTATTCCTAGTAGAAAGGCCTCTGGTCTTTTAGGGAAAGTGTATTTGAATATTCTTTTTAACTCGTTATAAATCAAATCCCAGAATTTCTTCATTTCTTCGCAAGTCCACCACATATGGTAGAAATTGCCTTATTTGATTTTACACTTCCAGCAGGCCTTATTTCCTGTTTTGTACATTTTTCCTAATTTTGCTGGTGTGATGTACCACCTATACATTATCTTTCCCAGATTTTCTCTGAGTATGACGCATGGCGTGAATTTCATTCCATTGCTCCATAATTTCGACCACTTTTCATATTCTATATTATATCCCAAGTCCAAAAACAGAAACATTTTGGAAGAGGACCTCATTCTGCCCCTTCTTCATGCAGGAAATCCATTGCTGTACAGTAACTACTAAAGTTCTCTGCTGAAGGAAATCCAGCTTGCACCAATCAGGGAGGAAAAACATTCCTCCTTTGAAAATACAACCAGCAGCAGTTTACATTGCCAGTGGATCCTCATGTATATGGTTTTCATGTGGGGAAAGAACAACGGGTGAAAGGACCTTTTGGGACTTGTGAAGTTTTGGTGTGTGTTTTTATATGCAGGAGAGCCATAGGTTCAGCACCTGTTACACACAAGTTGCAGAATGGAGCTTTCTATGTAATACTGGTGTAACTGTTCTGCATCCCTGCTCCTCCTCCTCCTCCTTCTCTCTCTCTCTCGTCTTAGAAGTCTATTGCTGCTCAGAGTGCCTGTTGCTCCCATCTATGAATGCCATCCTATTAACAGCACACAAAGTCATCCGTTCCTTGGCTTTCCTGGCTGATAAGTGTTTTAAAAGCACAACCTTTGGAGCAGTTCAAATGTTCATAAACATTCTGCAATCCCTCAGTGGCAGCAGAACCAGAGATTAAGAAGGGCTAATTTCATTTAAATGAAGCCAGGGCTGTCTCAGTCAACAGCTACTGAAGATTAAAATTTGCAGGTTGTATTTACTTAAGTCCCATCCCCCTCTTTTTTTGGTTTCCCCTAATGGAGTGTGAGTGTGTATGCGTGTGTGCAAAAACTGCTATTTTTATTGCAAAGCAAACAAGTTTCATTCAGTACTTCCCTTTTCTTTCTGTGACCACAGATTTTCTTAGCTGATTATCCAACAACTGGCCATGACTTCACTAGTAGATACCAAGATAAGACGCTGCTGCTGGGTGACAGGTGTGCATAACAAACATAGAAAGATCAGCTACTACCACAATAAAGCTAAAAGGGGGGGACGGGACACCAATAGAGAATAGCAGCCTCCTTAAATATAGCATGGTGAGAATGAGGCAATAAAACCAGACACCGCTCAAGAACTATTTATGTTAATTCACAAGTTGCAATTCCTGTAATTAATGCTATTTCTAGAAGAGGAAAGAATGCAGAGAAGAGCTTCCACGACGCCACAAAAGGAAGCCTGGGAGCACATGCACAGATTTTGTGGAAACTACTGTTCCCAATGAATTGTGCACAATTATTTTAAAGAGAAAATGAGTCCTGGTCTCCATGATTTTGGAAAAACCCAGGAACAGGGGCCATTTCTGCTATATTCTGCCTCTACTGTTGGGAAACAATATGCCTCTGAGTATCAGTGGCTGGGAATCACAAGTTGGTGAGGCAAGACAGTGACCGCCATAGGCTCGGCAAGCTGCTAGGGGAGAAACAAATCTTCCCAGGGAATCTCAATCCCGAGACTGACCCAGCGGGACTCAGAAACCCCGGAGAGCTATGCCACAGGGCTTGCCCCTGTCCTGCAGTGGGGCAGACACTGCATAGACCTCTTCTCCCTCCTTACCTTCTCATCCTGATTGTGAGTGCGGAATCAGTGAGTTGCAGACGTTGGGGGGGAGCACGAAGGGAGGGAAGATGGCAGTGCCCAGGAGTGAAGGCTGACCAACCCCATCTCATGGAGGGCTTCTCCCAGAAGATGCTGTCCGCACCTTGGCCCCCAAGTCCGGCAGGACTCCCAGTGCAGTTTAGGCCACCCACAAATTTGTCCATTTTTGCCACTAAAGGGGAGCTTCTGCCGGCCATGTGGAGGGTGCACTAGAAAGAACACAAAACCACCCCCCCCCCACAATCTGGCTCCCCTCAGCTGCGGGGTGGGCTACAGATACACACACACATATCAAATATATAAACAATTTTTCTCTTCTTGAAAAACTGTATTTTTGTTTTTGTTTTCTGCTCCCTGTACACCACCAGCAGAGCCAGGGAAGTTGGGAAAGACACTCTGAGGGGGCTGGAATTGCAGGCCAGGAAAAGCCGCTCACCAGCTGGCTATTCCACATCCCCCCCCCATAAACCCCCCACTAAAATCAAACAAAATCACATACATTTAGCCTCCCCCTCTCCCCTTTCACTGCAAGCTGCCTGCAGGGCCAAGATTTACCATTCTCATCAACTTCACCTCAATATTTTGATCCTTAAGCACCATTTTTCCTTCTCTTATTACATTTTATCTTATTTTTATACCTCCACCATATTTTTAGTTTAGTTTTTCTCTTCAGCTTTTTTCTTGTTCCGAATTATTTATTCTTTTTATTCTTTTTTATTACTGTTACTGTTCTCTCTAACTTTGAAGGTTTGCCCCCACGTTTTCAGCTTGACTTGACTTCTTATTTTTTGATAAATTATTTATTATTATTTTTTAATTGAACTCCTGTGGTCTTGTTCTCATTCACACAATTTTAATTTCACTTTTACTTTTTACTAAGGAAATTCCTACAACACTAAACGGATGCACACAGTCCATGTTTAAATAATGGAAGGGAAAAGTAGGAAAATTGGCCCTGACCCCACCCCCACTAATACCCCTGGCCCATCACCCACAAATTCCACCATGCATCCCAAAACATCCCAATAAAGACCTGGCAAGCTAAAGGCCTATATCGCCAAACTGACTTTTATAAAAATGACAATACCCTATCAATACAGGGAATACAAGTTAGGGGACACTCCAGTATCCCGACTGACCCATCACCAACCACAGGCCTTCTTAAACAATCCAGCAGCCATTAGGCTATTGGCTAATTTTGAAAATCTCCTCCTAACACTGGAAGGACACAGGAAGGGGGTGGTATCTACAATATATAAATACAGTGGTGCCTCGCAAGACGAAATTAATCCGTTCCGTGAGGCTCTTCGTATAGTGGTTTTTTCGTCTTGCGAAGCAAGCCCATTGACAGCTTAGCGGATTAGCGCTACAGCTGTCAAGCGGCTTCCAGCGATCAGCTGTTAAGCGGCTTATCAGCGGAACAGCTGATAAGCAGCTTAGCGGCTTAAGAAAAGGGCGAAAAAAGCGAAAAAAACTCGCGGGGGGATGCAAGATTTTTTTCATCTTGCGAAGTAACCCCATAGGGGAATTCGTTTTGCGAAGCGCCTCCAAAACGGAAAACCCTTTCGTCTAGCGGGTTTTTCGTCTTGCGAGGCGTTCGTCTTGCGGGGCACCACTGTACTACTCCAAGACACTACAGACCCCTTCACCATGATTAAAAGCCAATGGGAGCATGACATAGGACACAAAATAAACCCTGCCCAACAGTAAAAAATGTGGTCTAAACCACCATTAAAATCCATTTCAGTCAAAAGAAGAGAACTTACCCTGAAACTTATCTATAAATGGTACTTAATACCACAGAAGTTGACACTGATACACCCAGGGACCTCATCTAAATGCTGGAGAGGCTACACCTCCATAGGCAAGTACCTCCACATTTGGTGGGAATGCCCCAAAGTTCATTCCTTTTGGATATCAGTGCCGCAGGAAATAACCAGAATAACAAAACAGGTAATAGAAGCAACTCCAGAACTAGCCCTATTAAATATCTTCCAGGACAACAACACACATGGATATGACAAGAAACTCTAAGTCACTTATTCTCAGCAGTCAGAAACATTGTAACTAGACACTGGAAGGACCTATTAGGAGTGAACATAGACCACTGGTACCAAAATGTATGGGAAGCTACCCTATTAGAAAAGCTAACCAACAAACTTAAACTAGCACAGGGACAAGCAACGGAGGTATGGCTCCTCTTTATCACATATACAGCACAACAAGAAACTGACTTATCCCCCCAACAGCATATGAATCAATATGGCTAATCTGACCCAACAACACTCCCCTCCCCCAACACATACAAACAAACTGCACTGCAACCAACTGAACACAACCAATCAAGCTCTGGACACCCTAATTTCTTGCAATGCCAATACAAATAAAAAAATATACAAATAAAGGACCTACCCACGTGGTGCTGACACAAACTCTACACTAACATGATGCAATAGAATGAAAGAATATTACCCCCCCATCTCCCTCCCTTTTCTTCCCCCATCACATGATGTCTATGACAATAATGTCTCTTACTGAATGTAATCAAACTGTGAAAAAGACTATGAATCGAAAATGGATACACAAGATTATTTTCCTTTATTTATTTGCTTTGTAACACTTAAAGTCATTAATAAAAACTAATTTAAACATTAAAATCCTGACATTTAATTGCAATATGTTTATCTCCTCACTTCACTCCTGACCACCCAATAGAAGCACAACATGAGCAGGCATCCTTTCAGCTTCTCCAGCTGCTAAACCCAGAGGTGGATCTGAAAGAGGAAAAAGAGAAAACAAGGGTGAGAACAAGAGACCCCTCTCTCTGCCAATGCCAAAGAGGCTTAACTCTGAATACCCCATTTGCAAACCAGCCATTGCTAGACCCTTTCAAGGACGGAAGCCTAAGGTCAAGAATGAGAACCCTTCTAAGCCTCAGGGCTGCATCCCCACCTGGGCAACCTTGAGGGCCACATGGCACTGGTGGGTGTGGCCACAGTAAACATGGGTGGGGCTATTCATGTTAATTTTTCCCTTGCACAATATGCTAGTTTCTACACAAACACATGCATCTCTATCCTTCATCCATGCAAAAATTTAAGGACTGGCAAGGGTTGTGAACTTCCAAGGGTGAGCGAGAGGGGCCTGGAGGGTCAGATTTGGCTCCTGGGTAGGGGTTCTCCACCCTTGCCTGAATCCAAGAATCCTGGAGAGTTTGAGGCTCTAAGGAGACCTCTGACTGGTCCAGGCTAGTTGAACTGTCTTGGACACCCTTTCCCCAAAAAAAGAACAGACTTCTTAAGCTGCTTATTTTTTTAAAAGGGAAGAAAAACCCAAATATCTCTTTGTCACAGCCCAGTGTTACCAATTCTCATATTCCATCCCAAGTGAGTCTTCAAAGCACAAGCATTTATTAGGTTTAAAAATAGCCAAACAGTGAGGACTAGAGAACAAGTGTGCCTACTGCTCCACATTCCCCTCACTGCTCCCCATGAGCCAAGGAGAAGGACATCTCCCCAAGATTCCCCCCCCCAAAGTGTTGAGATTGCCAATCTGCCTGGGTGAAAGGCCCAGCTTATTTTTAGTTTGCTTCGTGGCACCTTGCCCTGTTTTGGGTACTTTTACAAGCCTTGCACGTGAGGCAAAGTCCAGAGGCCTTCCCCCAACCCAACCCAGCCCAACCCAACCAATAAATAAATAATATTTATGTCTCAGGGACTGCTTTATTTTAACTGCTTGTATGTAAGTTACTCTAGGAGACTTTCTGGCAGAAGAGCAGGTACAAATGCTTTTAAGAAAGAAAGAAAGAAAGAAAGAAAGAAAGAAAGAAAGAAAGAAAGAGAGAGAGATAAATGATTCCTCTCTGTAGCTCCTGGTGTCTGGATATTTGGCCTCGCTTTGTGTTTCTTGCACCAGTTTTTTCCCCTTACCCTCTCAGGCTGCCTCTCCAGGCCTTCTCCTTTTGACCCTTCCCCTTTTCCAACACTCTTTTCAAAAGATCATCTCCCCCAAATCTGAGGCCTCCTCCTGCTTGTTCCATGGGGAAACCTGTGGCTCGCCAGATCTCTTGTAAGACTCCATCTCCCATCAGCCCTAACCAGACTGGCCTTAGAAGCTCATGGACCTGAGCAGCTGAGAGCTAATGGCAGGCAAGATTCTTCTTTCCACTCTTCCTACCTCTGAAATTAAAAGGCAGCTCAGCCAATCATTGCCAGGCTGCACCACTGGCCAGTCCCATGAGCATTGACATCTCCCAGCAGCATACAAAACTTTCTTTGAACATTCTGGGCTTGATTTTTGATAGCGCTGATAGATTAGTGTTTTTGGTTTGTCTGTTTGTTTTACTGTACTTTATAGACACCCCTTCTCTCTGCTGAGAGATGAGGGGGAGGCTGTATTATGAAAATTGTGTAAATAAATAATACTAATAACAAGAATAACAAAAGGCACAGCTTTTGACCACCTGTGATGCTCCATATATTTTAGACTACTGCCTGGGGCTGATGGGGAGATGGGAGTCTCACAATGCCTCTGCAGGCCAAGACTGATGGGTGCTCTACCACGATGGCAAAGCTTGCTTTGGCACACAGTGCTTGTGGCTCTCAGGAACTTTTCCAATGGTGGGCACACTGCTGCCTCAGTTTACTCAGGAGAGCTCTGCATTCCAAAGAGCATTTACTGAGTTCCCACTTTGTGGAGCATTCCAAAAATAGTTGGTTAAAGTCCTACATTTACAAAGGAAAAAAGTGCGGGGTGAAGAATAGAAGAAATGAGCTGCCTATTTCTATGGGAGGATCAGCTCCACGGGAGAAACACTGCCTTCTAGATCTTAAGCTTTTCATTAATGTTATTACAAGAGAGGGAACAAAGCCCACAATCATCTCTTGCTGATTCAAAATTCAAGAAGGGATTACCATATTTAATAATATATTTCACCTCAAAAGAAGCTCTCTTTCTGGCACAAAATAAACTGAAAAACCTACCGACAACGTGGAAGGCAGCACGAGAGAGACTTACGCATTAGACGATCCAAAGCCAAAGCCTGTAAGGGGTGGGGGGGAAAGCAATGTTAAAGGGATTATTGGATGGGTTATATTACAAAACACACATTAAGGAAAGGTGTCAGGATTCCATCAGCACAGTTTCTCTCTGCCCCCTAACCAGTATCCAATCACTCCAGTTCTCCAGTCTAGTGTTTAACTCTAACCCGCAACCAAAGCTCTTCTTTTAATTCATACACAGAGGAAGCTGCCTTCTAAAAAGTCAGACCATTGGGTCCATCTAGCACAGTACTGTCAACTGTTGGCAACTTCTCTGATTCCCAGCAACTGGGGACACCTTCCCTCTGACAGGAGAGGTAGAACACAGCCTAATTCCTCCTTGAATTTGTCTAACCCCCTTTTAGAGCCGCCCACGTTAGTGGCTGTAACTACCTCTTGTGAGAGCAAATTTTAATTAGGGGCTGTGTGAAGGAGGACTTCCATTTTCCCTGTTCTGAGAAAAAATTCCTCAAAACATCTAAGAACAAGGTGGATGGCAAGGACAAGGGGATGGAAACTCTGCACATGTTCATGAGCAGACTTTGCAGACTCCTACTCAGAAGGTGCAGAGAGCAATAAGCCCGAGAAATGAATGGCGGCGGAAGGTTTCTGGGTTTGGGGGCTTAACATCAGCTTTGGTGTGTTTTGTAAATTGCTAAAAATATTTAAACAATTTATGTACTGCTTTACTGCAATTGTCTCTAGGTGGTTAAAAATGCTCTAACCCTTACATAAAGGTTTTAAAAGTGTGGTTTAAAATATACATTTATTTCTATTTTCCCACCCCCAAAGGGGAATGAAAGGAACTATGCTGGATACAGTTATGTCCCCCAGTCTCTCCAACAGAGAGCCAGTGTGGTGTAGCCAGTTAAGAGTGTTGGACTAGGGTTTAAATCCCTGCTCGGCCACAAAGTTCACTGGGTGTGACCTTGAGCCAGTCATTGCCTCTCAGCCTAACCTACCTCACAGGGTTGTTGTGAGTGATTGAATGAGGGAGAGAAACCATGTACACCACCCTGAGCAACTTGGAGAGAAAGGTGGGGTATAAATGCAATAAAAAATTAAAAAGCAACCCCTGCTCCCCTTTAAGATACGATTAAGCTTGGTTTTCATGTGAAATCCAGCCTCTAACAGTTTATGACTGACCAAGTGCTGAAGCTCCCCACGCTCCCACCTCTCCAAGCTCCCTCCTATTTAGGGTCAAGAACAGCTCATACCTCCTCCTCCACTCGACCCGAAACTGGAGAAGCCAGTGCCTTGTGTGCCAAATCCCGTGGGCTGCTGAGAGAGGGATCCAAAGGTAGGGGTGTTCTGGCTTGCTAGCGTTCCGAATGACACTGTGTTGGCTGTGCCGCCAAACCTGTGGAACATAGAGCAGGAGCAAGCAGTGGGTTAAAGAGAGTGTGGCTTTTAAAAAAGATAAGTGAAGCAAAAGGAGCTAGATGAAGGCAAAAATCCACAATCAGCCAACTTGGGTGCTGTGAATGGCAAGGGAGGCCATGTTGGTACTGCTGCCTGGATTGGTGGTCTTCCTGGACAGTGTCTTCTCAATGGCTCCCCGTTGGTGGAATGCCCTCCTTGGTGAGGTGTATCTGCCCTCCTTTTATTAACAGAGTCACCCACCTGCCAATCAACTGACATCACAATGACATCAGGCAATGGGGTGCTTTGAAGTCCCCACAATGAGGACTTCAAAGCACTGTACAAGGCTGGTAAATAGAATAGCACAGTGTGTTGTAGTACCACTGATCAGCTGATGGTCAAGGTTTCAATGCACTAAGCAGGGGCTCCCTGGGTCTGGCTCTTTGCAAGCCCCAAAGACCATGGAGCTTGAAGTAAGCTGATAGGCACTGCTTGACTTCAAATCCCAGCTCACTTTGCTATCACAGTTCTCCATGGGGAACTCTGCAGTGCGGCCAATCCTAACCAGTTTGGTGATTTGCAATGAAAGCAAGCTTCCCTGGCTTTAAGGTTCCTGACTGCACAATGGCAGCTGTCCCTTGCACAGGTGGGTGGGGTTTGGGGGAAATTGTATAATTCATTGCTGTTACCTGCCCCAGGACCTTCTGGCAAAGGGTAAGTAAGAAATCTGATTAAAGAAATCAATATAATGAAATGTAGTGAAATGAAGGGTGGCTTGCAGAATATTTATTCAAACGAAGAAAGAAAAATGGGGCCCCTGGATATCACTGCCACCCCCTCTCCCAAGACCCTGTTGTTTTGTTGCTTTTGTTGTTGTGGCTTACCCAAATCCTCCAGCGTTGGCGGCCGCCGTCCCCTCTCCGAAGACTTTGCCTCCCGTCGAGCCCAGAGGGCTTGCAAAGGCTGGGGCTGAACCGAATGCTGGCACCCCTCCGAACCCGGGGGAGCCCCCAAAAGTGGGAGGGCTGCCGAACACAGGAGCAGCTCCAAAGCCACCTGAGCAAACACAGAGGCAAACAAAGAAAAGAAAAGGGAAAGGGACATATACAAGCAAAAGAATAAATAAAAAGTCAAAATAACAGAGAGAGAGAGAAAGGCAAGGCAAGAAGAGCAAAGAAAGAAGAAATAAAGAGTTAGGTCATTTCCCAGTGCAGAAGCCCCACAGACCTGAACTTGCGGGGGAGAGGGGCTTTATTTGTGCTGCAGAAGCAAAGGGACCCTGACACACTTTCAAAAGCCCCCATTTCATCCTAGAAAACATGAAGTCAGGAAATATTACAAAATACCCTCTGCCCTCCTTTTTTAAGGTGCAACTAAAAAAAGGAAATTGGGGAGGGGGCAATAGTCTGATGAGTCCTCTCATGTTTTGGCCTCTTGGGCAAAGCAATGAACGTAGATCAGGCTCAACACCTTTTGGGATGCCAGAACTCATGATTTTGAACTCTCTCTGTAAGAGACTGTGTTTGTTTGTGTGTGTGTGTGTGTGTGTGTGTGTGTGTGTGTGAGAGAGAGAGAGAGAGAGAGAGAGAGAGAGAAGCATCGCTTAATTCAAGAGGCAAAAGTGGGAATGGGGTGGGGGTGGGGAAGCAGAAAGGAACAGATTTAGGCAGAGGAAGGCCTTAGCTAGCGTTTTCATCTTTTTCTTTTAGAGTTGCAGTCTATGTCTGCAAAGGAGAAATGCTCTATCGGATTTACAGCACTGCATTCCCCCCAACTTCCCATCTAAGGGGAACCTCGACCTCCTGCTGGCCTTCATTCGAGAGAGTCCGGATGTCCCTGAGAACTGCAAATCGGAAACCATCACCCCCAACTCTCCACCCCCCCCAAGAATGCACCAAAAAGAGAGAGAGAGAGACAGAGAGGGGGGGGTTGGGGATGGGGGAGTTTGTCATTAAGAGCTGCCTTCTTCACCCTCTGTAGGGCACTTACTGCAAAAGGGGTGGCTAGATTCTGCAGGCATGTCCTTAAGAAGAAAAACCTTGGACATGAATTAAAAGAAAAACAGGCCAAGAACGCCCGCTCTAGAGCGCCTGCATGAAAAAGCAGCAGTTGCTGCTGCCGCCAGCAGCAGCAGCTCTCAGCAAAAGATGGGGAAAAGGAGGGGGGAAGCTATAGCAGTTGCTAAGGTAGCTGTTTTCTGATGTCGCCAGCAAAACTGCAACCATTTCAGCACAGCGGTGTGTTGCACCCTAGAGGCAAGCTATCCACACACCCCTGACCCGACACAAGCAGACCAGGAGGAAAGCAAGACATTCCCAAGTCTATGATGCCATTTCCTGTCGCCCCACTTTCATTTTAACTGATGCCAAGCTTTATTTATTTATTTATCAGTGTTTGCACATTACTCTTCCGTTCCAGCCCCTGAAAAAGGCTCCTGCGGCAGCCTGTATCTGTGAAATCAACTGAAAACAAGGCTGGCTTACAAGCTTTAAAAAGAAAAGAAACACATGACAAACGAGGAAAATGGGACAAGTATGGAAGAGGAAAAAAGCAAATCTGGGTACCAGTTCTTAAACAGCCATTCTTATAAGGACCAGCTGGCTTAATGGAGCTGGTATTCTGGCAGAGCTGATGGGATGAACCCTGCTTCCCATCTCTCCTACTGAGGCAGCCTAATGGGAATGACTGGTGACAGCTGAGGGAGGGGGTCTTTATTCCTCCCCCCCAAAAAAAAAGATTATTTTCTGAGTTGCTTTTCCGGGCCATGCTCTCACAAAGAAACATACGTAAAAAAGCAGGGAGACACTAGGTGTATGGGAAATAAAAAGTATTCAAGGTCTGCTTGAAAGTCTGCTTGCAGCATCTCTCATACAGCCAGTAACATCTCGGCCCTTTTCTAGCAGTGCAAAAAAGCCCTTGGGTGCCAGGGCACGGTTCACATTGGGAGTGACATCATCGCACACACCATCTTTTGAGCCTCTCCTGTAAAAACAAACTCACGGCTCACCCAGGAAGTGTGTGACACTGAGCCAAGAACTGAACCAATTTGTTTGCCTTCAGCTCACCAACATGACAGTAGGTACAAATCTGGCTAGTGGGAAGGAATTTGTGATGGAGCCTTTCTGGTGGTGGCCTCTTCGCCTATGTAACTTCCTTCTCTGGGAGAGACATTTGTTTCCACCCCAATTTTTTTTAGACACACCTTTTCCAATTAACCTTTGGTTAGGAAGCTGGTGGGGCGTTAGAATACCCTCCCCTATTGTCAGCATGATGGCATCTGATGACACAGGCTGACATGACAGTTGGTGGGATGTGTGCCGTTTTTGTGTGTTTATGCTGCTCTTTTTTTAGCTTTTGGAAATTTCCAACTGTGTGTGGTTTTGAAGACCAGAGCCGCAATGCTGTTATTTGTGTTTTGTGTTACAATTTTTACTTATTTATCTGCAACCCCCTTCGAAACGGCCTTGGTCCTGAAAAGCAGCATAAAATAATCATATTCTAAAGTAAAGGAGGAAAGCCAAAGAAAGCAGCCCTGTTGGGTCAGACCAAAGGCCCATCATCACAGGGGTGGATAACATCAGGTCTGGGGGACAAATGTAGCCCCTCCAAGGGCTCCCCTGCCTAGTCCTTGGGACTCTCCACAGACAACACACACGACCCCACTTTGCACCTTCCTTGGCCAAAATGTGCCCTTGAACTCTGACAATGCCTTTTGCTTGCCTGGATGGAGAACAGCAAGTGGATGTGAGAAGAAACCAGCCTACAGGGACAAATGTCCCTATAAAGGGACAATTGATAATCATTGCTCCGTCCACTATTGCCTCTAGACCTCTCCAGCACCGGCATGCAGCCCTTGGGCTTAGAAAGTGTCCATACCCATGCCAATCCAGTCCAAAACTCTGTTTTCCCACACAGTGGGCTGCTAAATGCATGCTGGAGGCCCATAAGTAGGATGGGAAAACCAAAGCCCACTCCTCCATTGTCTGCCCCCTAGCATGCTAACAACTGTGGACAAACTTTGCCCTCCTTCATGATTTTTTCCACTGCCCACTAAAGACCACCAAGACAGCTCGTGGCAGAAAATTCCACACATTAAATTCTGCATTGTCCAAAGAATTGATTTCTTTAGTCTGTCCTGAATCTACCGTCTAACAACTTGAGTTTGAGTATCACAGAAAAAGGAAGTGGGGAATCCTATATCCCCCTCCTCCACACCATGAATAATTTGATATGCCTCTGTTGTACCTATGCATCAAGTGTAGGTATGATGGAACAGTGGTGAGAAACCAGTGGCCCTTCAGACATGGCTGGACAACAACTCCCATCATTCCTGACCACTGTGCCCTGCTGGCTGATGGAAGCTGGAGTCCAATGACATCTGGAGGGCCACAGGTTCCCCATTCCTTGGGATAGACGTTGGCGGGGGGATTCAATTAAAAGAAAGCAACACCCAACCCCTAAGCTGCCTCTTAGGAAAGGTGCCACTTATGATAATTCTGGCTGACCTTCTCTTTTTTGACCTAAAAAACCCACATGTGCACACTGGCTCTGTTCACAGGTGATGCATGACAAGTCAGAACAAGTTGTTGCCTTATTGGGAACAAGAGGCATGCTTCTGCAGAGTTGTCTGATCACTCCTCACTTTGCTCTTACCTTGGCATGAGACAGGAGAAACAAGTCAGGAAGCCACAACTAAGTCTGGCTTCCTGTAACATCCAAAGCTGAGGCTGGGGTTCTCTTTTCCCAAACAAGGTAGGATTTGAAAGCAAAACGAAGAACCATGGTTGAAGGCTGTGGCTTGTGATTCTGACTTGCCAGGGAAAAACAAACCACACAGGTTTGTCATAGGAAGCCAAGCTTAACTGTGCCCTCTCGGTATGCTTCTCCTGCTTGCACCAGAGGGAGGAGCCAAGTGAGAGCAACCAGGCTGGGCAGGGTTCACTTCCTGCTAAACCACGGTTTACTGGAACACACAAGCATCACCTGCATTTCAACTGAGGCTGCCCTGCAGATGTACATAGAGGAATCATGATACCGGCTACTATTTTCTGTCCGTTTGCCAATAATCCCTGGCATGGAATTAACTCCCCTCCCCCAGTCTTCCATGCAGCTCACGGTTTTTACTGTTTTAC